>NC_135334.1:30806511-33206511 GCF_023851605.1 Tamandua tetradactyla | reverse complement strand
TTAAACATGGGTAATTCTAAAGTAATAGAAAAGGTTGAACAAAATGTCAAAAAGAGCCTTAACAAAAGCCAATCAACATTAAAACCCTAGGCAAGACAAACTGACCTTCAGAGTAAACTCATCAAGATAATCAGATGTCTACCAAAACCAGCAAAAAATGACAAGCCATATTAAGAAAGGAAGATATGGCCCAGCCAAAGTAACAAATTAAAACTTTGGAGGAGACACAAACAACTAATCAAAGATATTTAAACAAATTTCCTAAATCAATTCAAGGAGATGAAGGAAAATAAGGCTAAAGAGATAAGGATATTAAGAGGACACCATGGGAACATAAGGAAAGATTTTAAAATATGAAAAGAAACACAAAAGAGACTACAAAAATTAAAGGTACAATAGAAGAGATTTAAAATACACTACTGACATACAACAACAAATTTGAACAGGCAGAAGAAAGAATCAGAAAACTAGTAGATAGGCCAACTGAAATAATTATAGACAAAGGAACAGACATAGAAAAGGATGGAAAAAATTGAGCAGGGTGTCAGGGAACTGAATGATAGCGCAAAGCACACAACCATATTTGTCAAGATGGAGGAGAAAAAAAGGAAAAGGGGAAGAAAGAATATTGGAGGAACTAATGTCCAAAAACTTTCCAACTCTATGAAAGATATAAGTATACATTTCCAAGAAGCACAATGTATTCCCATATTTCAAACAGAATAAATCCTAACAGATTGAACTCTGAAAAAAACACTAAACAGAATGTCAAATGCCAAAGGTAAAAAGTGAATCCTGAAAGCAAGAAAAAAGTGATTAGTCACTCACAATGGAAACACAATAAGGCTAAGTGTCAGTTTCTCATAAAAAATAAACCTGGAGGTGAGAAGGCAGTAGTATGACACATTTAAGGTACTGAAAGAGAAAAACTGCCAGCCAAGAATTCTTTATGTGGGAAAACTGTCCTTCAAAAATGAGGGAATGTTTTAAATATTCACAGATACACAGAAACTGAGAGTTTATCAACCTGGCATACAAGAGATACCAAAGGGAATTCTACAGGCTGAAAACAAAAGAGAGGAGAGGCTGAGCAGAGTGTAGAGGTGACGATTATCAGGAAAGGTAATTAAAAGGGTAAAAACACAGACAAAAACAAGATATGACAAATAAAAACCAAAGGACAAAATGACTGAAGTAAGTACTGCCTTTACAGAAATTACATTGAATGCTAAAGGATTAAACTCTGCAAGCAAAAGACACAGATTGGGAGAATGGATAACATAAGATCCATCTATATGCCATCTACAGGAAACTCACTTTAGACACAAGGACACAAACTGTTTGAAAGTAAAAGTGTGGAAAAATATAATCCATGCAAACAGTAAAGAGAAAACAGCACAGGTAACTATACTATTATCAGACAAAAGAAACTTTAAATGCAAAACTGTTCAAAGAGACAAAGCAGAACACAAGGTATTAATAAAAGGGACAATCCACCAAGAAGAAATGACAATCATAAATATTTATACACCTAATCATGGTGCCCCAAAATTCACCAAGCAACACTAGCAGCACTGAAGGAAGACTACAATGATAATTGGAGGCTTTAGCACGTTACTCTCATCAAAAGATAGACTTTGTAGACAGAGGATCAAAGGTAACAAAGCAGTTAGATAAAAGGATAAATGAACTAGACTTAACAGACCTATACAGAGCATTGCACCACAAAATGGCAGGAAATACATTATTCTCAAGTGCACATGGCTTATTCTCCAGCATAAACCACATGCTGGGGCACAAAACAGGTCTCAGTAAATTTAAAAACCATACAAAGCACTTTCTCTGACCATAATACAATGAAGCGGATATGAATAACAAGGAAAAAATTGGAAAATTCACAAATATATGAACCTTAAACAACATTATCTTAAGCGATCAGTAAGTCAAAGAACAGATGGCAAATCAGTAATATCCTGAGATGAATGAAAAATGGAAAAGCAATATACAAAACTAATGGGACACAGCAAAGGCAGTGCAGAGAAAGAAATTTATAGCCCTAAAGACTCACACTGAAAAAGAAGAAAAAGCTTAAATCAAAACCTTAAATGCAGATCTCCGAGCGGCATGCGATTTCCCGAGCAGCGGCAGCTGTGGCGGCTGGAGCTCCTCCCTCCCTCCTTCCCGGGCCGGCTGAGAGTCTCAGAGAGGCAAGTTTCCCAAGCCGAGGTGGCCGGTGCCCCTCTTTTGCGGGTGGCTTCCTGGTCCGGCTACGAGTCTCGGATCAGAGGGCTATCCAAGCCGCGGTGACCCTCCCCTGCGGGCGGCTTCCTGGTCCGGTGGGGAATTCCCCAGGCCGCGGTGGCCGGTGACCGACGCCCCTCCCCCGCGGGCGACTTCCTGGTCCGGTGGCGAATTCCCTGGGCCCGCTGCAGCCAGAGACCAGCCACAGGGTCCCCTCAAGCCGCAGCGGCTGAAACCCCCACCACACGCGGCGCCCCGAACCAACGGAGAGAATTGGATCGGAAATCCCCAGGCCACGGAGATCAGTGACCGGGGGAATCCCTTCCAAACACGTGAGACAAACGTGTGCCATGAGCGCCACCTACTGGGCAGGATAAGAAAAACAGAACCCAGAGATTTCACAGAAAAATCTTACAACCTTATTGGGTCCGACACCCAGGGAAATGTGACTAAATGCCCAGACGCCAGCAGCAGAAGATAACGGTTCACACTCAGAAGATTTAGAATATGGCCCAGTCAAAGGAACAAACCAATAGTTCAAATGAGATACAAGAGCTGAGACAAAAATATGAACTGCACAAATATATGTATTGTGGGTATCCCAGAAGGAGAAGAGAAGGGAAAAGGAGGAGAAAAACTAATGGAAGAAATTATCACTGAAAATTTCCCAACTCTTATGAAAGACCTAAAATTACAGATCCAAGAAGTGCAGCGCACCCCAAAGAGAATAGACCCAAATAGGCGTTCTCCAAGACACTTACTAGTTAGAATGTCAGAGGCCAAAGAGAAAGAGACGATCTTGAAGGCAGCAAGAGAAAAACAACCATCACATACAAGGGAAACCCAATAAGACTATGTGTAGATTTCTCAGCAGAAACCATGGAAACTAGAAGACAGTGGGATGATATATTTAAATTACTAAAAGAGAAAAACTGCCAACCAAGACTCCTATATCCAGCAAAATTATCCTTCAAAAATGAGGGAGAAATTAAAACATTCTCAAACAAAAAGTCACTGAGAGAATTTGTGACCAAGAGACCAGCTCTGCAAGAAATATTAAAGGGAGCACTAGAGTCAGATACAAAAAGACAGAAGAGAGAGGTATGGAGAAGAGTGTAGAAAGAAGGAAAGTCAGATATGATATATATAATACAAAAGGCAAAATGTTAGAGGAAAATATTATCCAAACAGTAATAACACTAAATGTTAATGGACTGAATTCCCCAATCAAAAGACATAGATTGGCAGAACAGATTAAAAAACAGGATCCTTCTATATGCTGTCTACAGGAAACACATCTTAGACCCAAAGATAAACATAGGTTGAAAGTGAAAGGTTGGGAAAAGATATTTCATGCAAATAACAACCAGAAAAGAGCAGGAGTGGCTATACTAATATCCAACAAGTTAGACTTCAAATGTAAAACAGTTAAAAGAGACAAAGAAGGACACTATATACTAATAAAAGGAACAATTAAACAAGAAGACATAACAATCATAAATATTTACGCACTGAACCAGAATACCCCAAAATACGTGAGGAATACACTGCAAACACTGAAAAAGGAAATAGACTCATATACCATAATAGTTGGAGACTTCAATTCACCACTCTCATCAATGGACAGAACATCTAGACAGAGGATCAATAAAGAAATAGAGAATCTGAATATTACTATAAATGAGCTAGACTTAACAGACATTTATAGGAAATTACATCCCACAACAGCAGGATACACCTTTTTCTCAAGTGCTCATGGATCATTCTCAAAGATAGACCATATGCTGGGTCACAAAGCAAGTCTGAACAAATTTAAAAAGATTGAAATCATACACAACACTTTCTTGGATCATAAAGGAATGAAGTTGGAAATCAATAATAGGCGGAGTGCCAGAAAATTCACAAATACGTGGAGGCTCAACAACACACTTCTAAACAACGAGTGGGTCAAAGAAGAAATTGCTAGAGAAATTAACAAATACCTCGAGGCAAATGAAAATGAAAACACAACATATCAAAACTTATGGGACGCAGCAAAGGCAGTGCTAAGAGGGAAATTTACTGCCCTAAATGCCTATATCAGAAAAGAAGAAAAGACAAAAATGCAGGAATTAACTGTCCACTTGGAAGAACTGGAGAAAGAACAGCAAACTAATCCCAAAGCAAGCAAAATGAACGAAATAACAAAGATTAGAGCAGAAATAAATGAAATTGAAAACATGAAAACAATAGAGAAAATCAATAAGGCCAGAAGTTGGTTCTATGAGAAAATCAATAAGATTGATGGGCCCTTAGCAGGATTGACAAAAAGAAGAAGAGAGAGGATGCAAATAAATAAGATCAGAAATGGAAGAGGAGACATAACTACTGACCTCACAGAAATAAAGGAGGTAATAACAGGATACTATGAACAACTTTACGCTAATAAATACAACAATTTAGAGGAAATGGACGGGTTCCTGGAAAGACATGAACAACCAACTTTGACTCAAGAAGACATAGATGACCTCAACAAACCAATCACATAAGGAAATTGAATCAGTCATTCAAAAGCTTCCTAAAAAGAAAAGTCCAGGACCAGACGGCTTCACATCTGAATTCTATCAAACATTCCAGAAAGAATTAGTACCAACTCTCCTCAAACTCTTCAAAAAATCGAAGCGGAGGGAAAACTACCTAATTCATTCTATGAAGCCAACATCACCCTCATACCAAAACCAGGCAAAGATATTACAAAAAAAGAAAACTACAGGCCAATCTCTCTAATGAATATAGATGCAAAAATCCTCAATAAAATTCTAGCAAATCGTATCCAAGAACACATTAAAAGAATTATACATCATGACCAAGTAGGATTCATCCCAGGTATGCAAGGACGGTTCAACATAAGAAAATCAATTAATGGAATACACCATATCAACAAATCAAAGCAGAAAAATCACATGATCATCTCAATTGATGCAGAGAAGGCATTTGACAAGATTCAACATCCTTTCCTGTTGAAAACACTTCAAAGGATAGGAATACAAGGGAACTTCCTTAAAATGATAGAGGGAATATATGAAAAACCCACAGCTAATATCATCCTCAATGGGGAAAAATTGAAAACCTTCCCCCTAAGATCAGGAACAAGACAAGGATGTCCACTATCACCACTATTATTCAACATTGTGTTGGAGGTTCTAGCCAGAGCAATTAGACAAGAAAAAGAAATACAAGGCATCAAAATTGGAAAGGAAGAAGTAAAACTATCACTGTTTGCAGATGATATGATACTATACATCGGAAACCCGGAAAAATCCACAACAAAACTACTAGAGCTAATAAATGAGTACAGCAAAGTAGCAGGTTACAAGATCAACATTCAAAAATCTGTAGCATTTCTATACACTAGCAATGAACAAGTGGAGGGGGAAATCAAGAAATGAATCCCATTTACAATTGCAACTAAAAGAATAAAATACCTAGGAATAAATTTAACTAAAGAGACAAAAAACCTATATAAAGAAAACTACAAAAAACTGCTAAAAGAAATCACAGAAGACCTAAATAGATGGAAGGGCATACCGTGTCCATGGATTGGAAGACTAAATACAGTTAAGGTGTCAATCCTACCTAAATTGATTTACAGATTCAATGCAATACCAATCAAAATCCCAACAACTTATTTTTCAGAAATAGAAAAACCAATAAGCAAATTTATCTGGAAGGGCAGGGTGCCCCGAATTGCTAAAAACATCTTGAGGTAAAAAAACGAAGCTGGATGTCTTGCACTGCCTGACTTTAAGGCATATTATGAAGCCACAGTGGTCAAAACAGCATGGTATTGGCATAAAGATAGATATATCGACCAATGGAATCGAATAGAGTGCTCAGATATAGACCCTCTCATCTATGGACATTTGATCTTTGATAAGGCAGTCAAGCCAACTCAACCTGGGACAGAACAGTCTCTTCAATAAATGGTGCCTAGAGAACTGGATATCCATATGCAAAAGAATGAAAGAAGACCCGTATCTCACACCCTATACAAAAGTTAACTCAAAATGGATCAAAGATCTAAACATTAGGTCTAAGACCATAAAACAGTTAGAGGAAAATGTAGGGAGATATCTTATGAAAGTTACAATTGGAGGTGGTTTTATGGATCTTACACTTAAAGCAAGAGCACTTAAGAAAGAAAGAAAGAAATGGGAGCTCCTCAAAATTAAACACTTTTGTGCATCAAAGAACTTCATCAAGAAAGTAGAAAGACAGTCTACACAATGGGAAACAATATTTGGAAACGACATATCAGATAAAGGTCTAGTATCCAGAATTTATAATGAGATTGTTCAACTCAACAACAAAAAGACAGCCAACCCAATTACAAAATGGGAAAAAGACTTGAACAGACACCTCTCAGAGGAGGAAATACAAATGGCCAAAAGGCACATGAAGAGATGCTCAATGTCCCTGGCCATTAGAGAAATGCAAATCAAAACCACAATGAGATATCATCTCACACCCACCAGAATGGCCATTATCAACAAAACAGAAAATGACAAGTGCTGGAGAGGATGCGGAGAAAGAGGCACACTTATCCACTGTTGGTGGGAATGTCAAATGGTACAACCGCTGTGGAAAGCAGTTTGGCGGTTCCTCAAAAAGCTGAATATAGAATTGCCATATGACCCAGCAATACCATTGCTGGGAATCTACTCAAAGGAATTAAGGGCAAAAACTCAAATGGACATTTGCACACTAATGTTTATAGCAGCGTTATTTACAATTGCAAAGAGATGGAAACAGCCAAAATGTCCATCAACAGATGAGTGGCTAAACAAACTGTGGTATATACATACGATGGAATATTATGCAGCTTTAAGACAGGATAAACTTATGAAGCATGTAATAACATGAATGGACCTAGAGAACATTATGCTGAGTGAGTCTAGCCAAAAACTAAAAGACAAATACGGTATGGTCCCAATGATGTGAATCGACATTCGAGAATAAACTTGGAATATGTCATTGGTAACAGAGTTCAGCAGGAGTTAGAAACAGGGTAAGATAATGGGTAATTGGAGCTGATGGGATACAGACTGTGCAACAGGACTAGATACAAAAACTCAAAAATGGACAACACAATAATACCTAATTGTAAAGTAATCATGTTAAAACACTGAATGAAGCTGCATCCGAGCTATAGGTTTTTGTTTTGTTTTGTTTTGTTTTGTTCTTACTATTACTACTTTTATTTTTTTTCTCTTCTTATTAACATTCTATATCTTTTTCGGTTGTATTGCTAGTTCTTCTAAACCAATGCAAATGTACTAAGAAATGATGATCATGCATCTATGTGATGATGTTAAGAATTACTGATTGCATATGTAGAATGGTATGATTTCTAAATGTTGGGTTAATTTCTTTTTTTCCGTTAATTAATAAAAAAAAAACCCTTAAATGCAAACCTGGAGGAATTAGAAAAAGAGCAAAAAACTAATCCCAAAGCAGGCAGAAGGAAAGAAATAACAAAGAATAGAGCAGAAAGAAATGAAACTGAGAATAAAAAACAAAAGAGATGGTCAAGCAAGCATGGCCTATCTGTTGCTGTGAGGACATTTCATGGACTTAAATCATGAGCATGTTGGTTGCATCCATGGCTGATTACATCTGCAGTCAGCTAAGGGGAGTGTCTTCAGCAATGAGCAACACTTAATCTAACCACCCAAAGACTTTTAAGAAGGTTTTAGAAAAGACAATCTCTCAATCCAATTCAGCCAGCCAGTCTCTCCTGGGAGTTCGTTGAGGACTTTATTGGAGCTGCCAGCTCACAGTCTGCACTACAGATTTTGGACGCTTACATCCCCATGGTTGCATGAAACACTTTTATAAATCTCACATTTATGGATATAAAAAAAAATAGAATTAACAAAACCAAAAGTTGGTTCTTTGAAATCAGTAAAATTGTCAAACTCTTAAATAGATTGACCAAAAAAGGAGAGAAGATGCAAATAAAATCAGAAATGAGGGGGGCTTTATTACTAACAATGTGGTAATAAAAAGGATCATAAGAGGATACTATGAACAACTGTATGCCAATGGATCAGAGATCTTAGATGAAATGGACAAATGCCTAAAAAGACATAAAGAACCTACACTGACTTTAGAAGAAATAGAAAACAAACCAATCACAAGTAAAGAGATTGAAACAGTCATCAAAAACGTTTCAACAAATGAAAGCCCAGGACCAGATGAATTCACAAGTATCTTCTGACAATCATTTCAAGAAGAATTAATAACAACCCTACTCAAACTCTTCCAAAAAAACTGAAGAGGAGGGAATGCTACCTAATTCATTCTATGAAGCCAACATCACCCTAATACCAAAGCCAGACAAAGATACTAAAAGAGAAGGAAAAATTACAGTCAATTTCTCTAATGAATATAGATGCAAAAATATTCACAAAATAGTTGAAAATCAAATACAATAGCACATTAAAATAATTATACACCTTGACCAAGTGGGTTTTATACCACTTGTATGCAAAGGTGGTTCAACACTAGAAAATCAATTAATGTAATACAGCACATTAATAAATCAAAGGGGAGAAACCACAAGATCATCTTGACTGATGCAGAGAAGGAATGTGACAAGATCCAGCATTCTTTCTTGATAAAAACACTTCAAAAGATAGGAGTTGAAGGAAACATGATGATAAATGGCATACATTAAAAACTCATAGCCAACAACATACTCAGTGGTGAAAAACTAAAAGCTTCCCCTAAGATCTGGAATAAGACAAGGATGCCCACTGCCACCACTCTTATTCAACATTCTGTTACAAGTTCCAGCTACTGCAGATAAGCAAGAAAAAGAAATAACAGTCATCCAAATTGGAAAGGAAGAAGTAGAACTTTCACTATTTGTAGATGACATGACTCTGCATATAGAAAGTCCCCTAAAAAATCTACATGAAAGCTACTAGAGATAATAAATAAGTTCAGCAACGTGGTGGAATACAAGATCAACATGCAGAAATCTGTAGGTTTCTATACACTAGTAATGAGCAATCTGAGGAGTAAATCAAGAATGAAATTCCATTTACAAAAGCAACTAAAAGAATCAAATTTAACTAAGGATGTAAATGACTTATACACAGAAAACCAAAAACATTGCTAAGGAAAAGCAAAGAAGAACTAAACAGTTTCCTGACTTTAAAGCATATTACGAAGTTAAAGTCCTCAAAATAGCATCAAGGAAATCAAAGAACTAAATAAATGGAAGGATATTCTGCGTTAGTGGATTGGAGAACTAAATATCATTCAGATGTCAATTCTACCCAAATTGATTTACAGATACAATGCAATACCAATCAAAATTCAAATTTCATCAAATTTATTTGGAAAGGCAAGGGCCCCCTGAATAGCCAAAAACATCTTCAGTTAGAAAAACAAAGTTGGAAGAATCACACTTCTTGTCTTTAAAGCATAATACAAAGCTACAGTCATCAAAACAGCATGGTACTGATGTGGATTTATATATATATACATTGACCAATGGAATAAAATTGAGAGTTCAGAAATAGACCCTTACATCTACAATCAATTGATTTTTTTGACAAGGCAGCCAAGTCTACTCAACTGGGGCAGATGGGCTCTTCAACAAATGGTGCTGGGAAAACTGGATACTCATGCCAAAGTATGAAAGAAGATCCCTATCTCACACCTTACATAAAAAATCAAGTCAAAATGAATCAAAGCTCTAAATGTTAGAGCTAGGATCATAAAACTTCTAGAAGAAAATGTAGGAGGGAAGCATCTTTAAGATCCCGTGGGAAGACATGGTTTCTTAGACTTTATACCCAAAGCACAAGCAATGAAAGATGAAATAGATAAAAAGAGATCACCTCAAAACTGAACACTTTTGGGTTTCAAAGGGATCCATCAAGAAAGTGAAAGGGCAGCCTAGTCAATGGGAGAAAATATTTGGAAACCACATATTCAATAAGGGTTTAATATCCAGAATATATAAAGAAATCCTACAATTCTACAATAAGAAGACAAACGACACAATTTAAAAATGGGCAAAAGACCTGAACAGATATTTCTCAAAAGAAGAAATACAAATTGCAAAAAGCACAAAAAGAAATGCTCAATATCACTAGCTACTAGGGAAATGTAAATCAAAAACACAATGAGATATCATTTCACACCTACCAGAATGGCCATTATATAAAAACAGAAAAGTACAAATGCTGGAGAGGATGGGGAGAAATAGGAACACTCATTCACTGGTGGGTAAGTAGAATGGTGCAGCTGCTTTGGAGGGCAGTTTGGCTTTCTTGGGATGCTAAGTACTGAACTGCCATATGATGTGGCAATCCTGTTACTAGGTATATACTCAGAACAACTGAAAGCAAGGAAACAAACAGACATTTGCACACCAATGTTCACAGTGGCATTATTCACAACTGTCAAAAAATGGAAACAACTCAAGTGTATATCAAGTGTTGAGTATATATAAACTGTGGTAAATACACATGATGGAATATTCTCAGCTCTAAAAAGGAATGACTTCCTGATGCATGCAACAACATGGAGGAACTTTGATGACATTATGTTGAACGAAATAAGTCAGACACAAAAAGACAAATGTTGTATGGTCTCACTAATATGAATAAATTATAATGACAAAGTATGCGAGTTAAAATCCAGAGTATAGGTTACCAGGAGATAGAAAGAAGATAGAAAATGGGCAGGTGATGCTTAAGGTGTACAGAATTTTTAATAAGGTTTATTGTAAATGTTTTGGAAATGGATAAAAGTGATGGGAGCACAATATAAGTGTTATAAACAACGAAACAATGCTGAGTGTGAGTATTTGTTGAAAGGGGAAACCTAGGGTCATGTATGTCACTAAAATGAAAGGGAGAGGACAAAACATGAGATGGTATAACATAGCAAAACCCGTTGTGGACAATGACTGTGGTTATTTGCACAAATATAAGTCCTTACATGAACTAGAACAATTGCACGTCACTATTACAAGGTGTTAGGAATAGGGTGGTATATGGAGAAAATACAATTAATGCCAACAATGAAATGGTTAATAGTAACATCATAATATTCTTTCATTAATGGTAACAGAGACAGTATACCAAAGCTAAGTTTTAAAGATAGGAGAGCATAAGGGGTATGAAATTTTTTATTTCTGCAGCAATAAGAATGTTCTCAAATTGACCATGGTAGTAAATGTACAACAACTCTGGGGTTATATTCAGCACCACTAATTGTACACTTTGGATGTATTGTATGGAGTGTGAATAAAAGTTAAAGTTCTGCGAAGATAGCAGAGTGGAGTGAGTTCACTCCTGCTCTGTGAAACAAGATAGGGGACGGGGAGAAAATGACTGGGATTGTGGTCCTAGGGTGTAAGTAATCAAACTGGGAATCTAGGCAGATTTGAGGAGAATGGTGAAGGGATTGGGACAGGGAGAGCAGGATAAGGTGGGTGACCAAGTTCCCCACTGAGGGAGGGCTGTGGTGTGAGGGGAGGTGTGATTAGGGGGCACTGATCGTCTCTCTGCACAAACCTGCAGCTGGCAGCTGGGGAAACCTCCCCACAAAGGTTGGAGTTGTCAGAGCTTATGGGAAACCTGGAGGCAGCCCGCCTATCCACTGGAGTGGGGGGGGGGGGCAGGCCTTGGGGCTCAGGGAGTGATCGCCTGGGTACTGGAATAACTGGCCCCATGGGTACAGGGTCTGATAGACCTGCCAGTGCTGTGGTTCAGCTGATCTCCTAGGCGCTGGTTGGCTTCCCAGTCCTTCCAGCGGGGAATGGCAGTAGGGCTGCTGCATTCCCCTACTGTGTATGCCATTCCTGAGCTGCCACAGGCCAGTGGGTGCAGGGCTGCTATTAAACAGGAAACTACAAATGTTGGAGAGGATGTGGAGAAACTTATTCACAGTTAGTGGGAATACATAATGGTGCAGCAGCTGCAGAAGTCAGTTTGATGATTCCTGAAAAAACTAAATATTGAGTTGCTCTACGACCCAGCAATACCAATACTCAGTATATACACAGAAAAGTTGAGGGAAGTGACACAAACAGACATTTGCACACCACTGTTCACAGCAGCACTGTTCACAATTGCCAAGAGATGGAAACAATCCAAGTGCCCATCAACAGATGAGTGGATAAATAAAATGTGGTATACACATATGATAGAATATTATACAGCAAAACAAAATGATGTCCCAACACATGACAACATGGATGAACCTTGAGGCCATCATACTGAAAGAAGTCAGACAAAAGAGCAGATACTGTATGATTTCATCATTATGATTCTGGTTAAGGGTAATCTCAGAGGTTACACTGAAGGATATAGCAGACCTAGAAATACACAGAAACCATAAAAGGAGAAAAAGCTACCCAAAGAGGTTGGTTCTAAATGCAAGGGAATGGATAGAAGTGATGATAATAATTAGTAGGTTTATAAGTAACATTGCCATATTAAAGGTGAATTTGACTGGTAAGGGATGTATAGTGCCATGTAACCCAATGATTACATTTATAATTATAAATAAGTGCTCACATAAACTACTTGAATGGTTCAATAGTGGACAGTGTTAAGAGATATAGGGAGAAAACTAAAAATGCATGCTATGGCCAATAGTTAATAGGCAGTTAGATAGTGCTAATGGTCAGTTTGCTAAATCCCAATCAAATCACTCCTGTTGTCTCTTCTGGGCCTCGAACTAGACACTATAAAAGTTCCATGTGCTAGGTTTGCCCTCCTGGAACATAATAATTCCCACAAGTTTCCTAGGTCAGATAAATCCTGAAACCCAGAGGGTCAAAACTCTCCAGGATTATCATTTGATCATATACCCCTGTAATTCAGTGTGGACACCTTTTCTCAGCACGAAAGAATCAGAACAGGCATTTCCCAAGGATCCCTATAGAGTGGGAACGGGATTAAAGGTGAGGGAGGAGGTATGACAGAAAAAATGGGACTTCACAAATAAGTATGGCTGCTGAATCACTACATTAATATTCCATCTAGCCTCCAGGTTTTAGAGCATCTACAAGGAAAAATTTGAGATGACAGAACGGTAGCCCACACAAACTCTGGGACGTGTTCTGTAACTTCTTGTTGAAGTATGCTGTGAAATTACTGCTTTTTCCTTCTCTGCTTTGGATATATACATTTTACAATTAAAAAGTTAAATATAGAATTACCGTATGACCTGGCAATTCCGCTTGTAGTATTTACCCAAAGAGAGTGAAAACAGGGTCTCAAAAAGATACTTTTACTCCAGTGTTCATAGCAGCATTAGTCACAAAAGCCAAAAGATGGAAACAACCCAACAACAAATGCATGAATAAATAAAATGTGATACATATACACAATAGAATAATTATCTGGCTGAAAGAAAGAATGAAGTTATAAGACACACTACACTATGGAAGGAAGTTTAAAACATTATTATGCTCAGTGAATCAAACAAGGCGCCTAAGAACAAAAATTGTATGTACCACTTATAAAAGATGATTAGACATACCAAATTTGCAGAGATAGATTATAAGTAAAGGGAGATGGGTGGGAGGTAGAAGGGAGAATTTTTTATTAAATATTAAAAAATTCTTAATATTAAGTGATTGGGCAAAGAAGTCATTCTCATCATTGAGAAATTCCATGTATTCCAATAAAGAAAATGTGCTAAACTACGTCAAATGTTGCTGGAGGATCAAGTATATTGAGAAAAAGCAATTAGATATTGCCGAATATCATCCCTATGCACCTTCGTAAATATAATTTTAGTGGAATAGCAGGGATGGAAACCTGTCCAAAATTTGAAGATACTGAGTACAATTAAAGCTTTTTAGAGTGCTGTAAGAGAGCAGGAAAATGAAGTGGCAGCTGGAGGATGGGAATAGATTCATGGAATTATTATTATTATTATTATTATTATTATTATGGGAGCTTTTAAGACATGCTAAAATGTTGTCGGATATGATACAGTATCGGAGAAATTAAAGATATAAGAGAGGGATAAAATGAAGGTTAATAGTCCTTGAGTAGTTTTAAAAAACAGTACACAGCAAAGGAGTAAGGAAGGTGATTGGCTATAAATACGACACAATACAGATTTCAGGTGGTTATTAAGAGGCTCCAAATAAATTAACCAAAGTGAAAACACTTCATAAATTTTTAGATACAAAAAACTACTTTCAAATCACTATTTAGGTAATGAAAGATATATCTACACCCAAGGTCTACATGGCGATTCAGAGATCAAGATTTCGCAAGGCTTCTACCCACCTAGAGATACAATTCTAAACCAACAACCTTTGCTCTATCAGATCACGTCTCCACTTATCTGTTTTTAGGTTTCATTAAAAAAAAAGACAACTCTTTAAATTGTTTCACTTAAAGGCTGTGAAATGGTCTTAAAATTAATTTGCTGGAATCGTAACCTATACTTCCTACTTTATTTCCCTCACTAAATTTTATTGAATACGCAAATGTGCTTCGTTATCTTTTATAATTTCGGTTTTCCTTTCTATCTGTGACCCATTATACCGAAGGCAGAAGAAGAAAATCAGCTACTAACCTACTCCTTAAGAACGGGTTCCCCTTTTCCAGGTCTAATTAATGAAAAAACAGAAAACCATTTCATGGACCGAACCAAAAAAAAAAAAAAAAAAAGCCTAGAAAAAAATGTGAGGCACATAACAAGTATTCCCTGTCAGATAGAAGCTGGCAGAAGCAGTATTTGCAGAAATGTGGGGAGCGGGGACTTGAGACCGCACGAGCCCTTCATAACCCGACCGAGGGAGGGAGAGGGAAGGAAGCTCTGGGGCAAGAGGTTAACGCCGGGGAAGATTACAAGCAAGAGATTGGAGGTCTAGTGGGAGGATTCACAGGAACGAAACGTCAACAGGACGGTTGGTTGAAAACGCGGACCTCAAAGACACACGGCCTTCAGACCAGACCTAGGAGTCTAAATACAGCCGCCACAGAGGTTATTAAAAAAGGAGCGGTACCGCTGACAGGGCGGGGACACACTTCACTTCCCAATCGCCGTTGGCCAGGGATCCGTTAGTTTCTTTGCATACACGGGCGGAAATGACGTAATTTTAGTTCCGTTCTCATTCTCATCGCCCCTCACCGCTCCGCCTTTTTAGCCCGGCGCAAAGCCCCGCCCCCTGACAGATTTACTTCCGTAGAGATCCAGGCTCTTATATGAGAGAGGTCTGAATTTAGGGTTGGGGGCGAAGTGTAGCGGAACTAGAGGCTGGTTTAGCAGCATTTTTCCAAAGCCAGAGCATGCAACACGATACATGTAAAGATGGTTGCAACTGTTAGATGGTCTGGTTGCTATTATTTATCAATAGGCAAATGATTTTGGCAGGGAAACCTAAGTGATTTTCTGTGAAATTAAGCTCAATTTATTATAAAGCCCTGTCATTTCAACCAAGAACCTTGAAGATATTGGAGAAATATAGTGAAATCTCTTTTATTTAATTCATTTAATTTATTCGTTGTAAATTTTTAAAATGATCCTTCCAGCCGTTGACCTGTCTTGCTTAAGGTCAAAGAATATTTGACCCCTGTCTGCAGGCCAGTGCTATTTCTGAATTTAAGTTCTTTATCCCAAAGGACCTAACGCAGTTTTTTAGTGAAAATAGATGACCACTTAAATCAGTTTTCAGATAACCTTAAGTTATACAAAACTGCGTCTCTAAGGCAAGTTTGATTTGCTTGAATTCTAAATACCTGACTCTGATAATGCTTTAGATTATTCGCAATGTAAAATAATCTTGTTCAGAAACTGCTGAGTTCTGTTATTGCCATCCTATGCTCATGTGTGTAATACAAGTGGTTTGTAAATAAGATGAATGGGGAAAAAAACTGAAAAACATTTTCCCTATATAATATTTTTACTGGAAAAAATTCCCTTTATATTAATGCAGTAACCCACTGAACTTACATTAAAATAATGTATCATAATCATAATAAGCATGAGGGTTGGGGTGGTCTTTAGTTTCTTTTCATGTAGTTATGTTGATACATTAATATACCATAACTATGAATAATAAACTAAAAATATAATCATGAAAACGTTATGTAGACTCGTGTTAATTTTTAAGCTAGTAAAAACTGGGTTTAAAAATTTGAATTCAAAATTACAAAACTAGACTGGTGAGGAAGTGAGTGTGGGGACACAAATGGACAAGTGCGCACTGGTGTCTATGGCAACAGTGTTTGCAATCCACAATGGATGCAGGAGGCCTAAGGATATAACGACTAAGAAGAATGGAAGAAAGAACTATGGTATAAACATACAACCGACTACTGACCTGCAGCAAGAGGGAATGAAGTTGTGAGGCATGCAAATAGGTGAATGAACCTTAGGGACTGTATGCTGAGTGAAATGTTAGAAACAGAAAGACAAACATTATCATGCCTCATTCATATGGACTGACTATGATATTGTTGCAGGCAGACCTTGCCCTCTTTCTGGTTTAGCTGTGCTCTCTGTGGAAAATCCCCAAACCCATCTCCTTGCAGGCAAGTGAGATAAGGCACATTTCCTGGTATAGAAACCCCCTCCCCTAGCCTTCAGGAACTGGTGAAAATGCACGTAGGCAAAAGAAGACATTCCTGGGATGGGGGCCCCTCAATGGTTCAGCTCTGGGACATTCTCAACTTAAATCAGCCAATTGTTTACCTTGTCTTTAACATGTCAAAGAGTCTATAAAAGCTAAGGTTGCCTTTTGTTCGGGGCTCAGACTTTTGAGGTGACTCAGCTGGGCCCTCATGCGTGCGCACGAGCTAATAAAACCTGCTTCCTGAAATTACGGATCCTTAGTCTCAACCTTTTCTAACTTCACGGAATGTTCCTGAAGGCCTGTGTTCTCGTTCCTGGTTTTCGTGCTACAATATAAAGACTTGGTGAACTGAAGTCGAGAGCATGGGTTATCAGGTTGGGGCCTATTGTGAAGGGTCCTAGATTGTAAGCTCTTATAGCAGTTACATATATTCACGAGTTGTAATTGTTATTTCTAAATTCTGAGATACTGAGCTGTTTGTTTATAACCTGGTTGTTCCCAGAAACTTGAGGTATTTATGTAACAGCTGAGACTCAGAATTAGAGCTCTGAAGTTATGAAAGTCACCATTTTCCCATACAGGAGCTATTTAAAAAGTTAAAAAAGGATCGGACTTCTACTAGAAATATGAATGAAGCTGATCTGATAGGAATGGGGTAGATCAGAATACAGGGTAAAGGATGATATCATCAATATTTTAAAACCTCAGCTTCTGTGTGAGACCAAAGGGAGAGATATTTATTTGGTGCAAAATTTATATTTTGGGTAATTCATTTCCTAATTTAAGTTGTATGGTCAGTTTAGTTGAACACTGTAAGTACATGGAATCTTGAACAGGGCATGAGACTTTGTTGGTTTGTCCAGGTTAGTATTATGCCCCAATATATCTCAGAGTAATTTGGTCAGTGAATAAAGAAGTATTTGCAAGGTCCCCTTGGGGAACTGGGGAGAAAGGAAAACATGTTCAACTTCCCAATTTAGAGAATGTCTCTTATTCTTGCAAGCAGTGGAGACAACCAAATCAATAGGCTGGGCCCTCAGTCTTGGTGTTTGCCCCTGTAGGACCTATTCTTGCAAAGGATAAGCTAGGCCTACTTAAAATTGGGCCTAAGAATTACCCCAAGAGAACCTCTTTTGTTACTCAGATGTGGTCTCTCTCTCTCTCTAAGCCGATGAGGCAGGTGCTCATGGCCCTTGCTGCTCCCCCCACTCCCATGTGGGACATGACTCTCAGGGGTGTAAACCTCCCTGGCAACATGGGACAAAAATCCCATGTTGAGTGAGGTCCAGGCATCAAGGGATTGAGAGGGCCTTCTTGACCAAAAGGGAGAAGAGAGAAATTAGACAAAATAAAATTTCAGTGGCTGAGAGATTTCAAACAGAGTCGAGAGGTTATCTTGGAGGTTATTCTTACACATTATATAGATATCCCTTTCTGGATTATGGTATATTAGAGTGACTAGAGGGAAATACCTGAAACTGTTGAGCTGTGTTCCAGTAGCCTAGATTCTTGAAGACAATTGTATAAAGGTATAACATTTACAATGTGACTGTGTGATTGTGAAAACCTTGTATCTGATGCTCCTTATATCCAGGGTATGGATAAATGAGTAAAAATATGGATGGAGAATGAAGAAATAATAGTGGGGACAAAGGTTAAAATAAATTGGGTAGATGGAAACACTAGTGGTCAATGAGAGGAAGGGGTAAGACATATGGTATATGTGAGTTTTTTTTTTTCTTTTTATTTCTTTTTCTGGAGTGATGCAGATATTCTCAAAAGTGATCAAGGCGATGAATGCACAACTATGTAATGATATTGTGAGCCACTGATTGTAAACCTGTATGGAATGTTTTTATGTTAAGATTTATCAGTTAAAAACAAAAACTAGATTCCCGGTGCCTGCCCATGAAAAAAAAAAAAAAAAAAACAATAACAAAAAAACTAGGAAGGTGAATAGCTCAAAATATTTCCTAACTAGAGAATGAAACATAATATATTTAGGGTATACTACTTTGTTCTTTTATTAAAAATATTCTGTCAAATGGTGCAACCACTGTGGAAGGCAGTTTGGCGGTTCCTCAAAAAGCTGAATATAGAATTGCCATACGACCCAGCAATACCATTGCTAGGTATCTACTCAAAGGACTTAAGGGCAAAGACACAAACGGACATTTGCACACCAATGTTTATAGCAGCATTATTTACAATTGCAAAGAGATGGAAACAGCCAAAATCTCCATCAACAGAAGAGTGGCTAAACAAACTGTGGTATATACATACGATGGAATATTATGCAGCTTTAAGACAAGATAAACTTATGAAGCATGTAATAACATGGACGGACCTAGAGAATATTATGCTGAGTGAATCCAGCCAAAAACTAAAGGACAAATACTGTATGGTCCCACTGATGTGAACGGACATTCGAGAATAAACTTGAAATATGTCTTTGGTAACAGAGTTCAGCAGGAGTTAGAAACAGGGTAAGACAATGGGTAATTGAAGCTGAAAGGATACAGACTGTGCAACAGGACTAGATACAAAAACTCAAAAATGGACAGCACAATAATACCTAATTGTAAAGTAATCATGTTAAAACACTGAATGAAGCTGCATCTGAGCTATAGGTTTTTGTTTTGTTTTGTGTTGTTTTGTTTTGATTTTACTATTATTACTTTTATTTTTTTCTCTATATTAACATTCTATATCTTTTTCGGTTATGTTGCTAGTTCTTCTAAACCAATGCAAATGTACTAAGAAATGATGATCATGCATCTATGTGATGATGTTAAGAATTAATGATTGCATGTGTAGAATGGTATGATCTCTAAATGTTGGGTTAATTTCTTTTTTTCCGTTAATTAAAAAAAAAAAAAAAAAGAGAAGGGATAATTGGAGATGAAGGGATACAGACTGTACAACGGGACTGGATATAAAAACTCAGAAATGGACAGCACAATACTACCCAATTGTAATGCAATTATGTTAAAACACTGAATGAAGCTGCATGTGAGGTATAGGTTTTTTGTTTTTGTTTTTTTTTTGTTTTTTTTTCTTTCTATTATTGTTTTAATTCTTATTCTGTTGTCTTTTTATTTCTTTTTCTAAATCGACGCAAATGTACTAAGAAATGATGAATATGCAACTATGTGATGTTATTAAGAATTACTGATTGTACATGTAGATTGGAATGATTTCTAATTGTTTTGTTAATTCTTTTTTTAATTAATAAAAAAAAAAAATATTCTCTACATATTTTAAAATAAGGTCCCTGTCTGAATTACTACTACTAATAATTGGTCCTTTTTGAGCATGTATCATATCTCTGACCTGATCCAGAAGAATTCAGGAATTTCTTAGTCTTAGGTGTAGACCTTTTCTTATTGCTCTAATACATGTAAAAATCTTTCAATTCTTAAAAAAAAAAAAATGTATTTTTCTTTAATGTTCCCTCATTGTTCTTTTCTTTTACTTATTATTATATAATATGTAGTTGTAGATTTATGAAATTAATACTCTTGCTCTCCAGGTAGAAGGCAGAGATTTCTTTTTGTAAACCAAATAAAGACACGAGATGAGGAAAAATTGAATTACTATAAGAGAAAGGGAAATATTTAGTGTAGAGGGAGAGAAGTCATGATTACATGCTATTTCTTTCCTCTGCTGCTTTGGTATAGGAACAAACTCCAACAATGGGCAAGACTGCCCATGGACACAAACATAAAATCTTTTATAGTTGTAGAAAACCTCTTAGGTTGTAATTAGGAAACACCCATACAGTTACAGGAAAGGGTATAGAACAAAGGCATTAAGTCTTAGAATACCTGGGAAAGTCAGAAGGATCTATATCCTGTCTTTCTGCTGAGTTTGAAGATTTGCTTGTTTGTCTGTTTTTAGGTGCATGGTCCAGGAATCTAAACCAGGTCTCCTGCATGGAAGGGGAGCATTCTACTACTGCACCACCTGAGCACTCTCATGTTTTTTTTTGTTTGTTTGTTTGTTTTATTAGAGAAGCTGTGGGTTTACTGGACAATCTTGCATAAAATACAGGATTTCCATATATTACCCCACCACCAACACTTGCATTGGTATGGAAAATATGTTTCAGTTGATAGTACTTTTTTTGTAATATATCTATCTTTTTTCCCCCGCAATCACATGGTCACATTGTAAATGTTACATAATTATAGAATCAAGTCCAAGATTCAAGGCTACTGGAACACAGCTCATCAGTTTCAGGTACTTCCCTCCAGCCACTCCATTACACTATAAACTAAAAAGGGATATCTATATAATGCATAAGAATAACCTCCAAGATAACCACTTGACTGTTTGACATCTCTTGGCCACTGAAACTTTATTTTGTCTCATTTCTCTCTTCCTTTTTTTGGTCAAGAGGGATTTCTCAATCCCACGATGTCAGGCCCCAGCTCATCCTGGGATTTCTGCCCCATTTTGCATGATGACTCCCTGTAGAGTCATGTCCTGCATAGTGGGTTGGGCAGTAACTGGCTTAGAGAGAGAGAGGCCCAATCTGAGCAACAAAAGAGGTTCTCTGGAGGTGACTCTTAGGCATAATTATAAGTAGGCTTAGCTTCTTCTTTGCAGGAATAAGTTTCATCAGGGTGAGCTCCAAGATTGAGGGCTCAGCCTATTGAATTGGTTGTCCCCCCTGTTTGCGAGAATATCAGGAATTCTGCAGATGGGGAAGTTGAATATTTCCTCCTTTCTTGCCAGTCTGCCAAAGAGAGTTTGCAAATACTTTTTTATTCTCTGATCAAATTACTCTAGGATATATCAGGGCCTCTGATATATACTGTACAAACCTGTACAAACCAACAAGATCTCACACCCTATTCAAGATTCCATGTAATTATGGTGTTCAACTAAACTGATCATAGAAATTAAATTAGATAATGTGCTACCCAAAATATAAATTTTGCACCAAATAAACATCTCTCCCTTTGGTCTCACACAGAAGTTGAAGTTATAAAATATGGACTATATCATCTTTTATCCTGTATTCTGATTTACCTTATTTTTAAAGAGTTTTATTCACACATCATACAATCCAACCTAAGTAAATAGCTATGCCTTCATCACCATAATCTATATGAAGACATATCTTTTTCTCTGCAAAGAACCCATACCTCTCCCCTATATCCCCCGATTATGGACACTTAGTTTTGGCATAAGGCTTTTGTTACATTCAGTGGAAATATATTAAAATGTTACTCTTAACTCTAGATTATAGCTTGCATTGATTGTATTTTTTACTGTATACCATGCATTTTCAACACCTTGCAACATTGACGTTCATTTGTTCTCCCCCATGCAAAAAAACGTTTTTATATTTGTACATTTAATCACCATCATTGTCCACTGTAGGCATTCCTAAGTTATACCATCACAGTCTTTATTCTCTATCTTTCCTTCTGATGTCATACCTGCCCCCAGTCCTTCTCCCTCAACCATACATTCAGCTTCATTCAGTGTACTTATATTATTGTGTTACCATCAGATAGTATTGTGCTATCCATATCTTAAGTTTTACAATCAGTCCTGTTGCGCAATCTGTACTCCTTCAGCACCAAATGCCCAGTCTCTACCTTCTATCTCCTGATAACCTGTGGTCTTAACTTTAGCTCTCAAAGTTCACTCATTAATGTTAGTTCATATTAGTGAGACCATACAGTATTTGTCCTTTTGTTTTAGGCTAATTTCACTCAGCATAATGCCTCAAGTTTCATCTACATTGTTACATGCTTCTTGGCTTTATTCTGTCTAAACCTACATAATATCACATCATATATATACCACAGCTTGTTTAGCTACTTGTCTGTTGATGGACATTTGGATTGTTTCCATCTCTTGGCAATCGTAAATAATGCTACTGTAAATATTGGTATGCAGATGTCCATTTGTGTCCCTGCTTTCAGTTCCTCTGAATATATACCTTGCAATGGGATCGCTGGATCATATGGCAGTTCTATACTTAGCTTCCTGAGGGACCACCAAGCTGTCTTCAGGGTGGTTGCACCATTTTACATTCCCACCAACAGTGGATAAAAGTGTGCCTCTTTCTCCACATACTCTCCAGCAATTGTCATTTTTCTTTGTTTATATATATATATAATTGCCATTCTATTGGGTGAGGTTGGAGTTTAAAGAGGCTAGGGGAAGGGTTTTTAGCCAATTCTTTGCATACAAATCTTAAGGATTGTCCTGTTGCTTTATTAAAAGGATTTTAATGATTGATAATGCTAATAACAATGAATGAGTGTACAAAAAGCAACTTGAGGGCCCATATCAGGTCTGTTGGTTAGAAATTCCCTTGTTCTTGCCTTAACATCTGAATGATATAGAATTCTGCCTTTTCCATGGGGCAATTAATTTAACAAAATAATTGTGTAATATTAGCAGTGGTTTTCTAGAAAACCAGACCTCCAAACCAGAAACAAAACAAAAACCCTGATTTGTGGCGTTGCCAGTTTCTGGTGCTTCAAATACCTCCACCAAGGCTGATTTCAAACTAACACTTGATGTCTCTAAATGCGGAGTTGAGAGCAGAATCTACAGGGGAGACAGTGCAATACACCACTGAATTGGGCGCTTTGGTTTCTTAGGGAAGTTGCTACCATGGACTCTAAACTTGCCATTGTAACACTCCTGCTTTTAGAAGCTTGTATTTTAAAGGCTACTTTCTGTTACTGATGTATCTCATATGAGATAGCTCTTTGATGCTAAATTATATTTTACATGTAACATACATTCTATTTATTTAGGGGAAAAGGATTTTCATTGCAGCGACACAAATAGATACTCGTTATATTTTCCTGCTTTACAAGTTTTCATGCCACACAAAAGTATTCCAGATCAAGAAACTGTATGGTGGTGAATCATTCTGATTTTACTTTTTTTTTGGTGCATGGTCCAGGAATCGAACCCAGGTCTCCTGCATGGAAGGCTAGTGTCCTGCTACACATCAGGTACCATTCTGATTTTAAATGATAGAAACATGGGTGTTCTAGTCTACCAAAGCTGCCAGAATGCAACACACCAGAAATAGATTGGCTTTTAATAAAAGGGGATTTATTTAGTTCTTCAGAGGAAAGGCAACTAACTCTCAACTGAGGTTCTTTCTTACATGGCAAAGCACAGGGTGATCTCTGCTGGCCTCCTCTACAGGCCTCTGGGTTCCAACAACCTTCCCTGGGGTGATTCCTTTCTGCATCTCCAAAGACCTGGGGGGAGCTGAGAGTGCTGAGATAAGGTATGCTGAACTGCTTGGGCTGTGCTGCATTGAGCTCTCTCATTTAAGCATCCAGTCAATTAAATCAAATGTCATTCACTGCAGCGGACAAACCTCCTAACCCACAGCAGATGTAATCAGCAACAGATGAGCTTCATATGCCATTGGCTCATGTCCACTCCACAGCAAAAGAACTAGGCACCTTGACCTGGTCAAGTTGACACCTGAACCCAACTACCACAATGGGGCAGAGGGCTTAAGCCATTTTCCTTGGAGACTCATTTACCTCCCACCCAGGTGGGAGGTCCCTTCCTTTTCTGTTCCTTAGTTGTGATACCAGAGATGCAGGTAATAGTAGAGGTTTCTCATTACTCTTCCTGGAGGGGAAAGTTGAGGGAGGAGAGTGCTGTGTGAAGAAAAAGACTTCAGGTTTCTTCAGCTGGGTTCATTTTGTCATATGAAGGAACTTAGTACTTCTTTTGCCCAGCAGTTCACAATAAAGGTGTGAATATAATCCCTCGAAATCATGGAAAGAAGTTTACTTTCTGAATATTTAAAATATTCCCTTACCACATGCCCTGAAGTAGATGGGATTTGGATGTTAAGACTTACCTTTATGAAAACACCCAAGTATGTGTCCCAAACCCTGTGGAGTGGGGATAATATTGCAATTTCATTCCCTTGCATCAAGCCTCATAGTATAGATTGTCTTTAGAGGGTCCTCAGTTCTCCACATCTTTAGGGATGTCTCACACAAGAGTATTCCTTTTTTTCTAACTCCCTTCCCTACTTTCTCTCACTTGTGGCTGTCATATCTCCCTATAGAATAAATAATAATACAGAATAAGAAAGTTAGTGGCTCCCTCTTCCATACAACTTTGTTGAAAGTAATTTGCTTGGAAAAGACAGCTTTTACCAGTGTCTCGAGGGCTCCACAGAGGATGGGTGGGGGTCAGTGATGAACAGCAATGGTTGGGAAAGGGTAAGCTATAATTCTATACATAAAAGAGAGATTTCCACTGTCAGGTCTGGCTAGTTTTCTCCTCAATGATTTGAAGTCAAACATACCTTACCACCACAAAAGGAGTTTACAGTTCTTCAAATGTGACCTTATTAAGCTAGGCGAACATTTGTCTTCTCTCTGACCTGGGTTGTATTTTATCATCAATTGAAAATGATGATGTCAAGCCCTGATATCTTTTCTCTAATATTAGATTTTTGTCCACTGGAATTTGAATGGTGGCAGTAGAAGTCTGAGTTTATTTAATTGGGGAAATACAATAGAACTAAAATTAGCCCCCTAATTACTGAAATACCAGGGCTATAGCGGTTATAACCTGTTTCTTAAAAAACAAAATTTATCTTTTTCAAAATTTTATTTAGAAAATTTACTTTATTTAAAAGTGTATGCAATGACTTGTAAGTTAAAATACTAGACACAGTAGACTTAAAAACAGCGTATTGGAAAATATAAATATCCATTTTCTTTTCCTATTTATATCTTTAATGTATTTATTGCCTTTCCCCAGGTTTGCATTTCTCTTATTTTACAATTCGACTAATACTTACAATATAAACAATTTAAATATTACAAAAAGGTATTCAGCAAAAAGTAAAAATTCTCTTGTCTCCATCCAATGCCCATATATTCATGAATATTCCTCCAGACTTTCAAACACATGGATATATTTAATTTTTTTATACAACTGGTTTAACATTATACATGTTATTCTGTAATTTGTTTTTTTCAGTGAACACTATCATGGAAATTATTGTATGTTTAGAGCTACTTCATTCATTTTTAAAAGCTGTATTGTATTTCTTGATTTATTACCTATTTTGCCAATTCTCTAACGATGGCTGATTAGGATGTTTCAAATATTTTATAAACAGAAGCAATTGCAACAAGCATGTTGATAGTTTACTTAGATGGTTATATTTACTTGCATATCCTTAAACCCCTCTCCTCCTTTTAAAAATAAGATATCTTTAATGAAAACTGATGATTTAAAACTGGTAATGTGTGAATTGAAAGGAAAGAAACAGTTGTTTAGCAATCCCATTTCTTCTAAGTCATATTCAGAACAACAAACCAGAAAGCCATGTAAAACTGGCTCTTTTTAAGTCATCTATGACTGAGATGGTAATATGGAGGATTGCTCAGTTGAAGGCTGCTCTCTCCCCTACAGATTCATGAAGGGCTCTACTTTTTTTCAAGCACACGCTGCCTATTCCACTCCCAGAAACTGCCTGGTTTGTCTCAACTTGCTTTTAGCTATTAGGCCTATTTGGCAGCAGGTGGTTTAAATTTAAAATGTTTTTTAACAAAATGCCATTGGAATCAGGATCTGGGATTGGGGGGAAGGATGTGTGTAGAAGGCAACCTCTCGCTCCATAATTCCAGTGTTGATGAGACCAGACTCTATGTTCCACACAAGTTAAGTCACAGATTCATTAGGATCATTAGGTCTGAATGCAGCTGCTTGCCTTTTACATTATACTTTCTACTGTGGTTTGAACAATCAACAGGTATTTGAGTCTGCCTTAATTCTTGGCTTTGATTATACTTATCTCAAATTTTGCTTTGCTTTTGACTTGTTAAAAAAAAAACCCATGTTTTTATTGACTGTCAAAAAGAATATATATGACCACTTTTAAAATGGTTAAATTGTTTGCTAGAGTAAGTAAATGTATATATATATTTTTTTATTTTTTATTTTTTTTGTATGCTGTATGGCAAGATCACATTTCTTTCTTTTTCCATGTGAGTATCCCATTAGTGCAGCACCATTTGTTGAATTTTTGTTGGTGGTGGTTTCTTTGTTTGGGAATTGCATAGGCTGGGAATAAGTAAATATTTTAATTAGGGGAGTAAATATTTTAAAATTGTGAGTGTGGAAAATAAGTCTTGATTTTGGACCATATTCTCAAGTGAACAAAATCTGGGACTAGTAGTATTATTACAAGAGGTATATAATGAATTTCAGGGCTATGGAGCCCTAAGTCTTGACCCTTTTCTAAGTAGCAAAAGAAATGCCCTACATATTTATTTAGCAATGGAAACTCTGAAATAGAGGCGGATGGAGCAAGGAATGGGTGCTTGCTCACTGTCGGTTTACTTGTAAATTCTGGGATGTAAGGCTTCCTTCAAGTTACCTCTATGGTTTTCAATGGTATGAAGGATCCCTTTTAAAAATTGAAATAAAAAACAAAGATCCCCATATGACTACAGCTATCTTTAACTATTCATTACATAGATAATGAATGGTACTCATAGGATGCTCCTATCTACTTTAAAAACTATTCTGCCCTTAGTGGGTGTACAACCCTGACAGAGGGGCAATTACTAGCTTGAAACACAATTTGTCCTTTATTTTTATCTGAAGCCTTTGTGACATTAGTTAAAATAGATATGAGGAGGGCTTTAAAAATACTCTTTTCACTTAATAAGGAAGACACATAAGGATAAATGTTGAGTGATGTCACATAAGAGTTCTCTAGAAATATCAAATTCTCAGAGACAGAAAGTAGATTAGAGGTTATCAGGGCATGGGGGTGGGACAAGGGGGAGTGTATGTTTGATATATAGAGATAAATTATTAAAATAAAAAATATATATTCCCTTCACATTTTCCGTGCTACTTTTAAGAATCATTCTCATCTTCCTTAATAGTTCTTATCAGACTTTCCAAAAGGGGGCTGCTATTACCAAATGCCAAAAGCAGCTTGTAAGAGGAGAAATGATGCAGCAAGGGTGGGAAAATGCACAAACATTTCCTTTTCATAGTTGGAAGGGAAAGAGAGAAACTGAACAAGGGATAAAAATAAGCCAATAAATATATTATAAATTAGTTTCACAGAGTGATTTATATTTTGGCAAGCCTCCCTATCTACTATAATCCCCAATGATTTCTTTTTAGAAAAAACTATGACACTGAAAATAGCAGTTCTTATTTAAAAGAAATTAATATCCAAAGCTATTTGGTAATACTTGCTCTAATATTGCTATATCCAGGTTATATAAAGCCATCAAGAGAACTGGTCCACAGGGTAACATCTTCTGTGCTGTTCCTCACATCTTCTTTCATTAAAGATGTTGCTGGCATATACAGGAGTGTAAATCAGGGTGGACTTAAAGCTCTTCTCTTACAGATTTTTTCCTATGGCACTGGCAGATGGATGTGCTATCATCTGGTTGAGAAACAAGTTCCATTCTATCGCGTATTTCAGGTTTGCTGGACTGGCGCTCAGCATATTTCTGAAATGTGAGTTTGAAGCCAATTGAAATATTAGTCCACACTTGATTCCACTGAATCCTCCTGCCCCACTGACTTGGCTCTCATGCCATGTTTTCTATCTGCTATGTTATCTTCAGATAAAAACCAAAGGTCCGGTTTGTTCCAGTCCTAAAATTACACTTTATCTTTAGTTACTATAGGCAATAGTGTAATATTTCATAATCTAATGAGGAATCCACAATTTAATTTCTATATAGGAAGCCTCTACAAAAGGGATAGCAAGCCAATGTCCCCTCTTGAAACAAATAGTACCTACCTCTCAGCATTTATCCTCTACTTGTTAATGAATAATTAACTTTGTTGAAAACTCAAATCAGCAAAAAATATGATGAGCATCTCAAACTAAAGGTGGTGGCTCCACATGTTTTCCCTTTTGGGACGGTAGTCATGCACATTCTTTAAATGGTCATAGGACAGTGAAATGTCCCTCCACACTGGCCACAAAACTGAAATATTCCTAAAAATTGGATTTTTCAGTTTGGTGGTTCAGTGTACATTTAACTGTACATTCCTGACTGTGGTCCAAACCCACAAAATGCCAACATGACAGAAACTCTTATTAAAATTAAAGCTAGATTGGCAGAGAGGACAGAACCCCTTAAGACTAGAACTGCTTCTGGTAAATGGTGTAATTTATCATATTTCTATCACCCTCATATTTAAGAGGGTGCTATCCACAGCACTTGGGACAAATATTTTTTTCTGCCCTTTCAAAAATGAGTTCAGGTTAAAAACAAGAGCATAATTTCTTGTTTTTTTTTCTTCCTGGCTAGATTTATACTAAATAAAACACAAGCTAGTTACTCAAAGAACTAATCCTCAGATTCCCAAGAACCATATGTACGTCAGGATTCAGCCCTAAGGTGTTAGAACTATTATAAATATTTTGCATTTGATTGTTTTCAATAACAAGATAATATTTGCTTTCCATCCTATAATGTTTCTAAAGGATTCCAAGTTTTGATAGCAAAGACTTAGATCTTAAGTAGCTAGGAGAACAAAGTGAGCAAAAAGAGATGTTGATCTCTAGTCCAGATGAGGAAAGATGTTCTCCAAGTTTCCAAGAATACCTAAACTATCAATTCCATAAGGCATTTATTAAAAGACAGCATTGACAAGATGGAAGAAGCTCCTGATCTATATTTTTAAGATCACTAGGCATTATTTTTCCTAATACTGAATGGAGATAAAAAGTATGGTGCCCAGGTGACCATAAAGGAACTTGGCAGCTAGTCCTGTCTTTCTCCAGGCAGGTTCCTTGGCTTAGAGAGAAGTCCATATGCTGAATCTCTGATACTCTTCAAGAAGCAAGGCTGTCAGGCCAAGTGCAAGGCCTGCAGAACCTAAACCCAAGTAGGGTCAGCATTTTGAACTGACCTGCAGCACTCTGTAATAGTAGCAGTAAAGCCTGTGTGGCTGTAGCAGATCCCTAGCAGCCAACTGTCCTTCTTTTGCAATCCTCTTGGCTTCCTCATCATTTTCCTGAAAGGTTTAAAAAAGAAAAAATGAATATAAATTACTTCTGAGACTCGGAAAGAAAAGTAGGGGGTGGGGTGGGGGTGAGTCAAATGTGGGATTGAATGGGAAGAGCATGAGAGAGAGGGAAACATACTGGAAATAAAACTTAAGAATGAGGCTATGAAGAGTCACTCACAGAGAACCTCTTTTATTGCTCAGATGTGGCCTCTCTCTCTCTAAGCTAACTCCACAGGTAAATCCACTGCCCTACTCCTGCAATATGGGACATGACTTCCAGGGGTTTAAATCTCCTTGGCAACGTGGCACATGACTCTTGGGGATGAGCCTGGCCCTGGCAACATGGAAGTAAGAAAGACTTCTTGATCAAAGTGGGGAAGAGAAGTGAAACAAAATAAAGTTTCAATGGCTGAGAGATTTCAAATAGAGTTGAGGTCATTGTGGAGCTCATTCTTATGCAGTATATAAGTATTCCTTTTCAGTTTTTGGTGTATTGGAGTAGCTAGATGGAAATACCTGAAACTGTTGAACTGTAATCCAATAGCCTTGACTCTTGAAGATAACTGAATAATTATAGAGCTTTTAAGGTATGTTTGTGTGATTGTGAAAACCTTGTGACTGACATTCCCTATATCCAGAGTATGGACATATGAGTAAGAAAAAAAAAAGACAAAAAAATAAATAAACAATACGGGGTAATGGGGGATGTGGGAAGTTTTGGATGTTCCTTTATACTTTCATTTTTTATTTTATTCTTATTTTTATTGAAAACATTTTTTGGAGTAATGAAAATGTTCAAAAATAGATTGTGATGATGAATGCACAGCTTTATGATGATACTGTGAGCACTGTACATTTTGGCTGAATATATGATATGTGAAAAAATAAAATATCTAAAAAAAAAGGAAAAAAAAAAAGAATGAGGCTATGGGTGAAAGGTGGGAACAACTCAAGGATCTAATGAAAGAAAGAATGATAAACAAAATATATTCAGCCATAAAAAGGACTGAACTAACTCAACTTCCCCAAGGTGAATTCTTGATATTCTCATAAGCAGCGTGGGCAACCAAAGCTATACGGTGATCCCCCAGTCTTGGGCTTTGTTCATATGAAACTTAACCCCACAGGGGATAGGTCAAGCCTACTTGAAGTTAGGCCTAAGAGTCACCCTCAAGAGAACCTCTTTTGTTGCTCAGAGGTGGCCTCTCTCTCCAGCCAACACAGCAAGCAAACTCACCACTCTCCCCTGTCTACGTGGGACATGACTCCCAGGGGTGTGGACCTTCCTGGAAACATGGGACAGAAATCCCAGAATGAGCTGAGATTCAGCATCAATGGATTGAGAAAAACTCTAGAATGAGCTGAGACCCAGCATCAAGGGATTGAGAAAACCTTCTCCACCAAAAGGGGGAAGAGTGAAATGAGACAAAGTGTCAGTGGCTGAGAGATTCCAAACAGAGTCGAGAGGTTACCCTGATGCATTCAGTAGATATTACCTTGTTAATCAAGATGTAATGGAGAGGCTGGAGGGAACTACCTAAAAATGTAGAGCTGTGTTCCAGTAGCTATGTTTCTTGATGATGATTGTATAATGATATAGCTGTCACAATGTGACTGTGTGGTTGTGAAAACCTTGTGTCTGATGCTCCTTTTATCTACCTTGTCAACAGATGAGTAGAACATATGGAATGAAAATAAATAATAGGGGGAACAAATGTTAAAATAAATTTAGTTTGAAATGCTAGTGATTAATGAAAGGGAGGGGTAAGGGATATGGTATGAAAAAAATTTTTTTTTCTGTTGTCTTTTTATTTCTTTTTCTGAATTGATGCAAATGTTCTGGGAAATGATCATGATGATGAATATGCAACTATGTGATGATATTGTGAATTGCTGAGTGTATGTATTGGGAATGTTTGTGTTTCTTTCTTATAATTTTTTTTAATTAATAAAATATTAAAAAAAGAAAAAGGACTGAACTTCTGATACAGGCTTACCACACTGATGAAACCTTGAAAACATTATATTAAATGAAATAAGCCAGACACAAAAGGGAAAATATCGTATGATTCTACTTACCTGAAATATCTAGAATAAGTACAAATTCATGGAGACAGAAAATAGATTAGTGGTTATGAGAGACTGGGGCAACAGTGAGTGGATGGGGCAGGGGAGGGAATGGGGAGTTTTCGCTTAATAGGTAAAGAGTTTCTGTATTGAGTATTAAAAAATTTAGTAATTGAAGGTGGTGATGGAAGCACAACATCATAAAAGTAATCAATGCCACTGAATTGTACACTTAAAATGGTTAAATGATGTTTCATTATATACATATCTTACCACAATAAAAACAATTTTTAATGTATGAGGTTATGGAAAGAGACCAAAGTACTTTCCTAGATTGCTCTGTTAAAGAGAAATGATCATACTTGTTTGGACCCTATTCCCCATGCCCCATAAACAACTTCCCCACTGCAACAACCCATGAAGCCTCGATTGTGATTATTTTGGTAGTTCCCTAACTACCCAAGAGGCAAGCCTGGGGTTTGGCATCTCTCTCCCCATCATAGCACTCCCTATTTGATATTAAAATGCAAACCAGAAAGGAATAAGTCAGCTTTCATGTTATAACATGAAAAGTTCCATGTAAATATGCAGTCAGAGCCCCCCCAACAAAATGTATTATAAAACAGTAGTTACAAAAGAATATAGGATTGTTGTAATAAAAAATTCAGTAGTTAGTACCCTAACTCATCAGTACCAGAAAGAGTCAGTATTTCTCATTATAATTTTTGAAAACAGCTCATCTACAACTATGCTGCCATAGGAAAAGACGTTTGCAAGCAATTCTGACTCTTATAAAGCTCTGAGATTCTACCTCAGGTACCCAGTTATTTCCATAACCAAACATTGCTTGTCAGAAATACAGAATACAGTATTAAAATGGAAGGGTAAATTTTTATATGTTTATAATAAAATACAATAACTTTTAAATAATTTTACTTTAAACAATAATTTATATTTTGCGGGAAACCTGTGATTCTTGGGATGCGTTTGTTAAGGACATGTGCCTTTTTTCTAACTAGCGTAAAGAAAAAGAGGACCATATTTGCCTTAAATGTTTTCTTGTGCATAAAGCCCTTTAACCCTGATCTTTTCAGCAGCAGCGTGCATTTGCTATATTCTTGTCTGTGTATGCAAATTAGTGTTTCATTTAGAAAATCTATGATCCATGCAATGGTGGACTTTCAAATCTTACAGAAATCCTCAATAATACTGAAACAAGGGTTTATAAAATTACCTTAACGTTTATCCTTTAGATATTACAAGGGAAAAAAATTCTAGAAAATAATATTTCTCTTAATTACATTATGTCACATTAAGTTGTGCTATGATGGAACTCCTATAAGTAATATCGGTAAATCTGTCATTGCCCAAAAAATAAAATTGTAGAAAGCATACCTTGGCCCACTTAATTTTATCTAGTAAATTACTAAGATTTCTTTTAATTGGAACATAATGTTTCCAAGGCTTTAGTGCCATGTAGAAATGTTCATAATATGGTGAGTCCTGCTTCAGAACCAGACTGTCACCCAGCATGAGGTATGGGTATCGATAGGCAGCCACGGTTCCATCCACATTCACTTGATACTTGTACTAGAAGTAGATAAACAAATGAACATATTAACAAAATCATTTGCTACTTTCCTGCTTCTCATCAACATTGAAATACTAAATACAAAGGAATTATTTTCCACTTTCCAACTTCAGTATTTAAAAGTTGGACATTTTATTTCATAACTTACCTTTTCTCTTGGTATTAAAATCATAAGCAGCCTTTAGCAGGTCAATTTTACAAGTACAATGCACTTAAATATAAGATGGTAAACGATTTTAGGAAATAGGAATACCTACTTTGATAATGTCTACAAAATGGGAAATTCAGATTTCTTTGACCAGGTAGGAAAACTATTTGCAAAAGTTCTATGTTTAATAAAGCTGAATATTGATAACAGTTTACATGTTCATTTATACATTATCTCATTGGTTCCTTATACCCAGCCATTGAAACAGAAAGGCATTATCTCCATTTTACAATTTTAGAGCCTGAGAAGACAAAAGGCCTGGCTATGTTTAAGGAATAGCACAATGCCAGCCACATGGGCTGTACCTGTTTACATCTTTGTAAGATTATTAATCGGATTCCCATTTCAAAAGCACTTTTAATAGGCATATCCCATTCAACTATAATAATGTGAAGTAGGTGTTATTAATCCCTTTTCTTACAAATAAGAAAATTGGTATTGAGAGAAATTTATAAATTTCTGTTCTCTGAATCCTAATTCCATGTTCTTTTCATTACGGCATACTGAGATAAATGGGATATCTCAGAGACATGACAATCAATCTTTCCTTAAATAATTGGTACCAAGGAGTTTTCCAACCGGTCAGATTTTGTCATGCATTCATCCTGCCCTCCTCCTCACAACATGCTGTGAAGGAATGCGGCAGGCATCAATATACATTTAGAGACAGGAGGCATTGAGAGGCACTAAGAGGTCCTACAGTTAATAGCAGAGGAAGAACTAGAGGCCAAGTCTCTTGAACCCCAATTCCAGACCTATTATATGAATTTATACTCTTTCTGTTTACAGAAAGATGCCTTCATGTAAAAGCATTTATATTTCAAGTTTATAAAACAAATACAAAAAAGAGGACCAGAGAAGTAAATACACTAAAATCCAAGTTAATTTAATCCTTGTGCTGTATTTTGGGCATTAAATTTAGCTTTGACCTATTTAATAAACAAGATTTTAAAAAAAAGAAAGAAAGGAATCCACAGTGAATTTTGCAATTCCCTGTGCCTGATAAGTTCACAAAACAAGAAATTTACCCATACCCAGTTATCTGGTAGACTTTTAGCACATGTTTATCACTTCATATCCATACAGGGGACTTAAATGCATACCTTAAAGAAGTCAAAGAAACCTATCAGCTTAGCTTTTCCAAGCTCCTTTTCTTTCTCTTGGAAAAAGAAATATCCTGTAATTCCTGCATCTAGTAGCTGTGGATTTTCTTTGGACAGCTGTACCAACTGAAGCCTTTCCTCTCGGCTATCTCTGCCTCTGAAGAAAGCTTTCTCTGTTTTATTGATCCAGGAAGGCCCTAGAAGTTTGAGGCCATAAAAATGATTTTGATTATGACATTTTTATATAATAAGCATAATCTTCTTTACTCTATCATTGCATGTAAGAATTTAAAACTCTTCTACCATCAGTTCATCTTCTAAATGCTAGATGCTAGTTCCAAGAGTCTCACCTTGCCAGAGAAACTTTCAAGTGTAGACCTTTAAAAACAGTCCTTTCATTTGGTGTATCATATAAAAGAACTCTAATTTCATCCATTTGTCTACTAGTGAGAGCTCACACAAATAAAATATTAGAGTTTTTTGTTGTATGATGCAGGGAAATACTCAAAATAATGTTGAATAAAGTCCAAAGCAAAAAGAACCAACGCATTAGCTTCTTGCATCCCTCCTGTTTCACAATCAAACATGAGCTAGGCTTTTTTTCTTAGACATGATAACCAGAAAAAGCTATATAATTAAGTAGCACCCATAAATCTTAATCTTTAGATTGTTCAGAGTTCTGAGTATGTCACTATTGAACACAAAGAAGCCTTTCCTAATATGCTGTTAAACACAAATATTTATGTGTAAAGCAACTATATACATATCTTTTTTTTTCTTTTGTGGAAAGGAATTTTGGGGATGAATTAATTTAAATCTATTCCTGTTATCCTAAAGAGTAACAATTCTAAGTATTCTAAAGGATGAATATAAAATACAGAAATTGGAGGGGTCAAAATCTTTACTCTTTTAGCATACTTTTCAGGAATTCCCTGTTATTAAACAAAAAATAGGCCAGTTTCACTTAATATTATCTTTAAATAGTTCTTGAAAAAGTCTCTGTTCTCATCTACCAAAAAGGCAACTAAGTCATAACACACAGAATTAGAGGTAATAAACAACAAAGGCAGAGAGCTTGCCAAGATGTCTCAGCAGGCAGCGTTCTCGCCTGCCATGCTGGAAACCCGGATTCGATTCCCAGTGTCTGCCCATGTTAAAAAACAAACAAAAAAAAAACAAAGGCAGGATTTTTTTCTGCTCAGGAAGTTTAGTTTAAAGAAGAAAAGGTGTGCCACACCATAGTTATGAGGCCATCAGACAGGACTCAGAAAGGAATCCAGATTTTAAAGGATCAAGAGAGGCAAAAAAAAAAAAAAGAGAGGGGAGAATTCCTTACAAAGTATTGAAAGTAGGAATATCCAAATTATACTGCTTATCACAATCCTCTTATATTTGCATAAAATATTAACTTTTTCAAAATTCTTTCTCATTTCATTGAGTAATATAAAAGACAATGGAGCCAAGGGTGCACAGGTGGTTCAATGGTAGAATGCTCACCTTCCATGCGGGAGACCTGGGTTGGATTCCCAGACCATGCACCGCCCCCCCCCAAAAAAAAGAAGACAATGGAGTCAGAATTAAGTTAACTCACAATCTTACCAAATAAATATTTTCAGATGGTATTTACAACTGACTAACTCAGTTAAGGCAGCTTTGGACATTAATAGCCCAACCAATGTATCTTTAATTTTTGGACTAGAAGAATCCTAAACAAACCACTTCAGAATTTAGGGTGCTGTTTTTCTTTTCTTTTTTTTTTTTTCCCTTGGTCAGAAAAAAAAAACAATGGCTATTTAAATACACACATTTACTCTAGTTGACTGAATATTCTTACCTTTTCTTTTTTTTACTCTTAGCATTTTTAAAGAGAATTAGCTTTCATTTACCTGTATTTCCCTGAATAGAGAGCAGATCATTAGTAACACCCCTCATTGCTTCAAGTGTGGAGTGGGTGATGTCGTACGTTGGAAGAATAATATCTCTTGAATCCAGAGAGCCACACCATGAAATGATAGGTATAGGGCCAGGAGTTTCATTGACTTTTCGATGTTCCAAGGGCCAATCTCCAACATTTATATAAAATTCTAAATCTGGAAGAAGGACCTATACAAGCAAAAAGTATAAACATCAGTGCTAAGAATAACTCAATGGTTGGTGCTAAATACCTACAGTCCTTTAGCTTTCTTAAATATTTCCATTGGAATTGAACATTTGAAAAAATAGGAGAAAAGAGAAGAATGCCTCTTGGTCATGAACAATATCATAAAATCATGGGTGAGGATGGTACATGGCAAATTCACTTAGCTAGCAGCCAGCAAATTCTCTTCAGAAATGGAATTTAAAATTATTTTAGTAGTGCAGATGCTAAAATTGTGCAGAGGTATAAACAAGTGGCTTCTTTACTAACTGCCTAAGCAAGAATCTATAAGATTAGACCTTATCCCTTGTTTTCCCCCACTGTTGGCCACTTTGCCATATCTACCTTTGTTTCTTTTTTTCCCATAAAGTAGACACATTTATTTACAGTCCTAATGGACTAAAAGAGGTTTAAACTGTCACAATTAAAATTTTATGCTTCCAAAAATATCATATGATCAATACACTTAAAGCTTTAGGTATTAATAACTTCATTTAGACTTCTTAAAAAATCAACACAAACATACTTTCTAGAGTGCCAAATGCTTCTTATTAAACACTTCACTAACACAAAAGCAATTTGTTTTTAAACACAGGAATCCTTTTCTGAAGGATTAGCACCACAGAGACATCCACTGCTGGCAATGGACATTGAACAAAACTGCCAGCTCAGTAAATACAACATTGAAATTGTGCCTTCAGTTTCTTCACCTCCCCAGATTTATTTGTACAAATTCATCATCGGACTCTGCTACATGCAAATATAAGCATCACAAAGAAGTCTCCGTGCACATCCTTGTATTCTTCTGGAGTGCGAGGAATACAGGTCTTCCAGGGATATTTTCAAGTACTCGCCTACTTCTGGGTATGGGGTAACTTGAGGAATGTTGAAGCCATTTGACCACCATCCCGATCAGCCATGCTGTCAAAGAAGAGCCAGGAAGAGGTGTCTTTCCCATACTTCACGAAAGCAACACAGTGGCTTGTTTCTATGCAGAGAACAGCATACAACTCCATCTCCTGCAGGGCATGCAGCCATGTCTCCAGTCCCATTCAGGCAAGTCTTTAGGAAGTGACACTGGGTTATACTTATGATTCAACTTCTTGGGATGAAGGTGGACTTGAGTGTTGCAGGTTTTATAAAACTGTGTGATTTTTCCAACTGAGATGTCTGGATCATCATAACATTCTCTACATTCATACATTGCAATTCCTCCACATATTCGGCACTGCCTGGGAGTATCTTTGAGTAAATCCGTATTTAATTCCAGAGACAGAAATTTTTTTTTTAAATAGTTTGTAGTCTTTTCCAAATCGAGGCATCTGAATAATCAGGCATGATGGTGCCTCTGGGAAATTTCAGGTTACTGTTGATAAAAGACCATTCTAACAACTGCTGAATTGTACAAACTCCAACTTTCTCATTTTTTTTCCATAAAAATTTGATAGAAGTAACAATCTTGTACTTTTTGACCTGCTGATCTTATTTTTAACAATGGTTCTACTTCTAAAATATGATGAAACAGGATATTCAAGAATTATTCAGGTTCTTTTTCTTCAGAGGTAAATCCAGACGCAGCCTCAATTTTTTAAAGTATTTTCCTCAGCTTCATAACTTTTGTGGTGCACACATATCCATGTATTATCAGAGGATTAACAATTTCTGTCCTCAGTAGTTCTTGAGTTTCACTATAATATTCTATATCATTCTTTCCTTTGGGTCTAAGTAACACAGGGTACAGAACAGAACTAAAAACAAATAAGCTGAATAAGGTTGAGTCTAAGTAACAAGAATTATTATAATGACCCTGGATACTTTTCTTCTTTCCAATCATTATCTCTAAACCTTCTTTTTCCATTTTTGGTGGAGTAACTTCTATTACTTCACTTAAGTAGCCTCCAAATGCTAAAGAGTTACAGCGTTCAATCTGATTGGAAACAGGCTGCAGGGAGGCAAACCAGGAATCAGGGCTGCAGCTCTTCAGTTTAACAAACAGCGCCATCTTCAGGGCACAGGTGAAATAGCGAGTGCCTTTAAAGGTCCCATCTGTGCAGCCTGCACATTCATCTTCCAGTTCCAGTCCAGCAAGTCCTTCATTAAGTCCTGGTGGCTGACCAATCCAACAGATTACTCCATAGAAAGGAGGATTCTCTTTAACTTCAGCCAATGAGCCTACTTCCAGACCACGTGAGTTATCAGAAGACATGGCCAAGGGTGGGCTCTCTTGGACAGGTGCATTATTTAGCTCTCCCATCACAGACTGAACTGACAGAGAAAAGAACTGTGGCCAATACTTCCACTGGTATTGGGAATCTTTGTCAGACTAAATGTTAAAGAGTGAAACCTGTTCTCATTGGATAATGAGTTCAAGGAGGGAGGCTGCAGTGGTGGTGAAGAATGTCCAAAGTATAAAGATATCTCTGTAAGCGACTTTGCAGGGTCTTTGGCAACTTCATCAATGTACTACGTATTTTTTTATTTGGATTGTGGTTCTGAATCAACAGAAGACCCATTTAAGGTATAAAATAATTCAGATCTGTTTCTATTTCCAGGGTCTTAGGTAGATCCTGTAGCCTTTGGTTTATTATGACTAGATGAACCTTTGTCCCCAACACCTCTTGACGGTTTGGGAGGCCTCCTTTCTTGTGTCACACTATCTGGGATAATATCATTGATATGCAAGAGAAGTGTACTTTCAACGCTCGCAAAACTACAGAGCTGTACTCTGATAAATCTTCCATCCCAGTTGACAATAGGATTGTCCATGTCCACACCAACAAAATATCCTGTTTTCTTTTCCTGGCAAAACATTACAGAATATAACTGTTCCAGATTCTAGAGTTTGTCCAACCTTCAGAGAAACGCGAGTTTATTTCCAAAGGGGAACTTGGCATTGCGTCCATTGGACCTGCATAATCACTTCCCAATCCATTGTCATCGTCTTCTATGATTTCCAGCTTGTCCAATGCAACGAACACTCCACAATCTTCATCACACTGAAAAAGCTGTTTCCCCTGATATATCCCATTTGTGAAACCTTGGCCACAACCTTCTTCTTAGTTTTGAAGTGGTGGGGAAGTGGGCAGGAGGAGAAAGGAATTACCCAGGGATCATTCTGAAAAAATTCAGTAATTCTACTCCAAAGAATATCCCCGACACTGTCCTTTCTGCTAATAAGGGTCCTCTGAAACGTACAACTCTGGGAAATTTTTCATCCCCAGATCTTAGCTGTACTTTCACAGGGCAGCCCACAGCTATTTGGGCTTTACTTAGTCTGTTTCTGTTTTTAAACAGGCTGAAACTCTCCTCACAATTGGTAATTGCCAAAAGTAGCTCTGTGAATTTTTCACTCTATTTCTACAATGTCCTTTTCATCAACAAAGAGAACTGCGTGAGGTTGCTCTAAAAGTTTTAATCCAGTCTGATTTTTCTTGCCTTTTGCAGAAGGAATTCTTGAATGTCCCAAAGAACGATCTTGGATATACTGTCCCATACTCCCCTTTGGTACTTTAAGCAGCTTTTGTGTCTGTTTGTCTGTAACACTGCCTTCTTGAGAAAGCAAATAAAAATACTGCTCTTCCCAGTAGGATGAAGTTACTTTTTTCTTGGCTCCATAAGCCTGAACTCATTGTAGTTTAAAATATTAACTTTAAAAAAAAAGGAACTGCTACGAGGTTTGTTGTAAAACTGTAATAGATAAATTCACTGGCAGTCCCAGAGCATGCTTTTAGCAATTTAGTATTCATGCTTATCTCAACAGAGTGTACCTTTTAATAAAGAACTCTGGGCAGTTGTATAAAATCATCCTCACCCTGGAAAGGGGGAAACTCAGGTGGCGGGTTGACGCCTTCCCTTGATTCCCCATTCCACGTCCCAGGCTGGTCCCAGTGCCCCCTACACCCACCACCCCAGCATTTCTACCTTTGTTTCTGGAATCTGGCACCCTATTCTTTTTTGTTTGTTTGGGGACTGCATGATCTGGGAATCAAATCCAGGTCTCCCGCATGAAAGGTGAAGCATTCTACCACTGAACCACCCTCATTCCTTTTTCCATCCCCATCTTCATGGTCACTGCCTAGTTTGGGCTCTTATCATCTCTTGTCTAGGTCATTGCAATAGTTTCCTTACTAGGAATATAGTAACTTAATAGTCTCTCCCCACTTGAATCTGCTCTCCATGTTACTGCCCAAATTTCTAAAATCCAAATTTTTCTGTCACTATTACGCTTACCAGAACTTTAAGCCTCTGGTGGCTTTAAAGGCCCCACGATCTTTCTCCAGCTTAACTTGGAGCCTTAACTTCCACTTGCCCACTTTTTTCTCCTCTCTGAAAATGACTTCCTCCTCAATACGTAATTCCCTTCACTTGGAATGTCTCCTGCTTATTCCCTTCAAAGTCTTCTTCTCATCCTTCAAACTCAGATCAAATGTTACCTCCTCTGTAACTCAAGCACTTCAACCCTTGGTATCTACTTTCCTTATAGGCATATCTCATGTTTTGGTACAATGATTTGTTGTATTTATATCCCACCCCCACCCCCCACCCCCAATTCCAAATAACAAAAACAAGTCCTACTATAATGACCTGCTCAAAGCCAAAGGCTGAGTCTCATTTATCTTAGATTTCTTCCCAGCCACCTGGTAAGAACATGGAATAAAAGACAACTGAGGGATGTAAATCTTTACCCTTTTGCTTTCCTGTTAGCATTTATAAACTCCTTAATAATCTCAGCATCAGAAGTTCTCGCCACAGAATAGAGTTTCTCAACATTGGCACTGTTGGCATTTTGGGCTGAATAATTCTTTGCTGGGGGAGTGGCTATCCTGTGCACTGTATGGCGTTTGGCAGCATGCCTGACCTCCCACTGGATGATAGAAGCAAACCCCCAGTTGTGACAACTAAAAATGTCTCTAGCTATTAGCAACATTACATGAGTACAATATACAGGGAATATGTAGGCAGAGTGAACTGGTGGTAGCTCAGGGAGAAAACACCACCTTTAGGATAAGGTAACCATAATATGCTCTTATGTTCATACTCTGTGGAGGTGAAGGTGGGGGTATGGGTGGGGGGGTAATTGCTGTTTAAAACAAGAACTGATTGTAGCCACACATTCAGCATACTTGGGAAATTGTATAATACATGTCAGAAAAGCTGGCTTTTGGTTTAGAACACCACCCAATGGTCTCTCTGGGGAAGAAAGATAAAGACTGCCCATCCCCACCTTTCACCTTGCCTGGTCAAGAAGAAGGAAGAACAAAAGAATTTTGAATTGCTCTGCTTCAGAGGAATTTAGAGTTTTGCAAATGTGGGAAGAGAGGCTGAAAGTGTGGGTGAGGGGGAGAAGTTAGGGGGATATGAGGATGTCTTCTGACACACAGGAGGCCCAACCATGTGGTAAGAGGCCAAAAATTGAAGGTCAAGGACAGTTAGTGAGAAATTTCCTGAGGCAAGGATAACTGAGAGCTTAGTTAGAGTCGGGATATCTATTTTTAAATGTTAGCTTTTACTATGCAGGAGTACAAAGTAACCTCTCCCTGTAACCCCAAACTTCAACAAAATTTTCCATGTATACCGTCTTGTGGAGGAGTTTGATGGATTGAATTATTTCCCCATTAAGACATGTTCAAGTCCTAACCTTTAATCCTGTGAATGTGAACTCATCTGTAAATAGGATCTTTGATGATTCTATTAAGATAAGATCAAACTGAATCAGAGTGGAGTCCTTATAAGCAAAGGAGATTTAGACATAGTAGTAGAGAATGAGGAAGAGATTGGAGGAGACAGGTGGCCATGTGATGGAGGCAGAGATTGAGCTATGGATTGCCAGCAAATCAACACCAGAACACTCGACTTCAGAGAGAGCATGGTTTGCTGATACCTTGATTCTGGACTTTTAGCCTCCAAAACTGAGACAGTAAATTCCTGTTGTTTAAACATATATATATTTCTCATTTTAATCTATAGACCCTGTTAATTCTATCCACAGATCCCTGCTTACAAATCTCTCGTTAAAAATCTCTGAGCAAAAAGAAATCTCTGAGCAAGTTTACGATCATCAAAATAAAATTGGTCTAAGTCAAATCCTAAAGTGACTTTGATAGGTCAAGATGTAAAACTTTCTATCTTTGACCTTCTATATTATGGATGTGCCTATTCTGTTTGAAAGAGCCTCCAAGAAGATTCCATAAGATGATGGAGGTCATTAATAGGTTTAATCAATTTATTGAGTACTTAATTTATAATGGTTAATGATGTTAATATTCTAAAATTTTATACTAATCCAATTAAGTACTTAAAAATGACAAGAGTGTATTTTTTGTTGTTGCTGATCTGTAAAAATGTAATTGGGCTGTTTATTGTTATGGTGATTTCTTACAGGCTTTATCAATATAGTTACAGATTTCTGTTTGAGTCTTCTCTGTTCTATTTGCCATTTTAGACTCTTGGGAAGCTCAGTTTCAAAACATAATACGAGTATATAAATGGAATTACTTTTTCAAATCACCAATATATTATCATGTATCACTAAATCCTTGGTATAATGAAATAGTGATTTTATTCTGCAGGAAGCACCTAGTGTTCAGCTTATTTTTCTTCAAAACTAGTTCACAGAGAAATAAGAACTTCAGTTTGAGAAATATTTCTGAGTAACAGAGAATAATGACTCATTAGTCTCCTGTAGCTAACCATTATTACAGTGCAAGTGCAAACTTCTGAGATTTTGAACCACAGAAAGAAAATGTAGTTTTTCTAGTGTTCTTGCTAAAATATTTTTTTCATAAGAATATTGGCTTCTTTAAAGTTTTAGCTCCTGTGTGTATCATTATATTACACTTTATGTCTTTGGCAATTTAAAGGTGAAAGGTGCTTTTCAAGTACAAGGTGTTATTATATAATTGAGCTACTTTCTATTAAAACAATATGTGAAAAAGAAAATTCCTGTTGTTTAAGCCAACAGGCCTGTGGTAATTGTTATAATATCCCTGGCAAACTAAGACATGGGGCTTGGGACAAAACAAGGAAAATGTGTTCCAAATTAAGTCATTTTAAGGTAAGGAGAGGAAAAGAGCTGCAGATGGTGAAGTCTGAATGGGAGGAGTGTTTTGCAGGAATAGGGAATTTTTTTTTTTTTTTTTTTTTTAAAGGAAAGACAGAGAGAAGGAAGGAAGGGAAACATTTTTAAACATTTTCTTTGTTTTTATTGTATTCTGTTTCTCCGTTTTTGTTACATGGGCTGGGGCCGGGAATCGAACCGAGGTCCTCCGGCATAGCAGGCAAGCACTTTGCCCGCTGAGCCACCGCGGCCCGCCCCAGGAATAGGGAATTTTAAGAACAGACCTTGAGGCCAAAAACCTCTTAAAGTTCAGAGAAATCTTGGGAGTATCCTAAATAGCCTATTTACCTGAGATGGGAACTGAAGCCATTTATTTAAATATTAGAGGAAAGAGAGATCCAAAAAAGAGGACTTATATCTTAGATGTTCATTTTCCAAGCCTGGAATCTATTTTTCCTTCCGTTGGCATTATTTTTTATGCATTTTCTCAGCAAAACATTTAAATGTTACAATTACATAATTAAGTTGTATTGTTCTTAGACTCAGTCAATGCATTCTCATACCTTTCTTGCCAGTGACAGCAAAATCTCATCAGAGAACATTTTGAAGTCCGTGTATTTCCCTAAAGATCGCCGGTAGACGTGGTTATTGAGTATTGTGTAATGTACAATGGCACCTCTTTCATCCCCAAATCTTTTGGGGACTTCGCTTAGCATCTGTTGCAGATTGATGCTGGGGAAGGAGGCAAAATCTTTTGCAATCTGTGGTTCCTTGGTTGGACAAGAAAGAGTTTTCTGCCAAGTCTGAGGATCCTCTTCTGGACAGGTACAATACTCATGGTATACAGGTCCTAGGGAAGGGAAAGGTAGAATGCCATGCTCCATTAGGAAGCATCACAACACAGGGAATTGTTTCTATTCTGATGTGGACAGGGCTTCCTGATGAATTCCAATGTTTTCCAGACAGGTATAATCTGCCATAGTCAATTTAGTGCTTCAAGTTATTAAGTCAGAGTCCTAGGCTTCTACTTTCTCTTCTGTTTTCTTACCACCCTGGATAACCTAGAATAACATATACTGTCTCCCCATCTAAACTACTCTCAATGAATAAGCTGATTGGTTCATTTATAGTGAGTTATATATGGCCGATGAACATAAAACAACTTATCTTTTCACAAGAAAAAAAGGAACATATTAATTTTAAAGCATTATTATGTAGTAGGGTAGTGATTTTTAAAGACAGGATGGGGTCTATTCCTCTGTGCCCCTAAAATCATCTCCATTAGCACTTCTCAAAGAGGAAATATGTAACCCAAGGGAGTCTTGGCAGTATAAACTTTTTTTTTTTTTGCATGGGCAGGCACCAGGAATCGAACCCAGGTCTTCAGCACAAAAGGCAAGAATTCTGTCACTGAGCCACTGGTGCCCACCCTGGCAGTGTAATTTTAAGAGGCTGGTTATAAGCATAAAATTTATCTGAAGAGTCACTTAAAAAAGAGTTCATGTAAATTTTTATATCATATTCCAAAATATAACAATATTTATTTTAATATAAAGTTATTTTTTTACATGATTTAATTTTCTTGGAGGATTTCCACACTGACCAAAATAAAAACCATGGACCAGATCTACCCTCCCACTTGAAATAACCAGAAACATGGGTAAACTACGGAAAACATCAGTTTTAAGATATTGGATATTGGGCAATGAAAGACAGTAGATCTTAGAGATGAGAAACAAGTGAGGTGAGTGATATAATTCCCCAGCTTACTGCCCAAGAGAGTGTCATGTCATAGAGAGGGGGAATCTTGGCAGAATATGGTTTTCTCACTGAGTTGATGAGAGCTGAGAGTCCAAGGAGACTAAGGCAGCTGGAGTTTGAGGAAGATTATCTGAGAGGAGGGAGCTGTACAGAAAGAGAACTCCAGAGATCTTCAGAAGATCCTCTTCAAGTATTCAGCAGAGTACTGACCAGCACATAAGTGTGAGGAAACTGTCCAAGGCCAGGGGAAGAAGCATCCAAAAGGATTAGAGGGAACAGTACCCACCATTCACACAAGGCTAGGAGTAGTGCCTGTTCATACTAGTCAAACTAGAAAACCTCATAATTCATGGGGCACTGGGTAGAATATGCAGAAGAGTATTGCCTCAGCAGGAAGGAATAATCAGCCATAGAGTAAACATGGCCAAGGTCCTGCCTAACAAACCATAAAAGCAAAACTCAAAAGGATCAAATGATTTCCAAGTAACTTACTGCATCCCAGTAAAAAGCTGAAGAATATGTGAACTCATCAAGAAATGAAAAATACACTACATGAGATTAATGGCAAATTGGATATTGAGGAAGAAAACATTAGTGAAGTTGAAGACACAGCAATAGGAACTATACAAAGTAAAAAACACACAGAGAAAAAGAGTTGAAAAAATGAAAAGAGCCCTGGGAGAACTTATATTGGTATCTGGAATCCTTTAAGTGTGAGGGATGTAGAACAGAAAAAATATTTCAAAAGTAATGGCCAAAATTTTTCCAAATTTGATGGAAATCCGATACACAAAATCCAAGAAGTTGCACAAACTGCATGCACAAGAAACATGAAGAAACTAAACCAAAGCACATACTAATCAAACTGTGAAAAATCACAAAGAGCAAGCCTTAAAAAGTATTACAAAGGAACAAAGATAAGGATGATGGTAGATTTAGTATTAGAAACCATTCATGCAAGAAGACAGTGGAGTAACATCTTTAAAGTACCAAAAGAAAAAAACTGTCAACCTAAAATTCTATACCTAGCAAAAATTGTTTTAAAATAAAGGTGAAATAAAGACTCTCAGGCATTCAAAAGCTGGATGAATTCATTATCATTTGTGCCAGTTTGAATCTTTTGTGGACTCCAGAAAAGCCATGCCCTTTAATCCTCATTCAGTATTACTGGGTGGGAGCTTTTTGATTGTTCCCATAGAGAAGTAATCCACTCAATTGTGGGTGATAACTTTTGATTAGATGGGTTCCATAGAGATGTGTCACCACCTATTCAAGTTAGGGTTGCTTACAGGAGCTTTTTAAAAGGGAACCATTTTGGAAAAAGCCTAAGAGCCACAAAAACCCACACAGCCAGAGGCCTTTGGAGATGAAGAAGGGAAACACCCCTAGGGGAGTATTATGAAACAAGAAGCCTGGAGAGAACACTAGCAGACATCACCATGTTCACCATGTGCTCTCCCAGTTGAGAGACAAACCCTGAACGTCATCAGCCATCTTGAACCAAGATATTTTTCCCTGGATGCCTTACATTGGACATTTCTATAGCCTTGCTTTAATTTGGACATTTTCACAGCCTTAGAATATGTAAACTTGCAACATAATAAATTTCCCTTTTTAAAAGCCATTCCATTCCTGGCGTATTGCATTCTGGCAGCTTGCAAACTAGAACACCAGCACTCTCACACTAAAAAAGGAAAAAAAAAGATGAAAAAGGAAAGGAAATCCTCAGGCAGAAAGCAAATGTTTCTAGATGACAATGTGTCGCTACAAGGATAAAGATTACCAGAAATGCCAACAACATGGATAAATACAAAAATTTTTCCTTATCATTTAAATCTCTTTAAATTACTTGGATTTTTCCCTTAAAATTTCAAGTAAAAATAAGCTGCAGGAGGTGTGTATACTATGTTTACCCTGTGTACAAACCTTGGAGGTCATCAGAAACCCACTCTGAAAGGCATGGGACTTACACATAAGGCTGGCTTTTTTTTCTAGCACAATTAAGGAATTCTCAATGGCTTTCTTAATAATGGACTTTGGTGGTGCCAAGTGTTATGGTCAGGTTCATGTGTCAACTTAGACATGTGGTGGCACCTGTTTGTCTGGTTGGGCAAGTGCTGGACTGTCTGTTGCTATGAGGACATTTCATAGAATTAAATCATGATCACATCAGCTGCATCCATAGCTGATTCCATTTGTAATTAGCCCAGGGGCATGTCTTCTGCAATGAGTGATGCTTAATCTGATCACTGGAAGCCTTTTAAGGAGGATTCAGAAGAGACAGGCTCTCTTCCTGTTTCGGCTTTTAAGCATCTCCTGTGGAGTTCGTCCAGACCCTCCATCAAAATTGTCAGCTTCACAGCCTGCCCTATGGATTTTGGACTCTGCATTTCCACAGTTACATGAAACACTTTTATAAATTTTATATTTGCGAGTGTTTCTGTGATTCTGTTTCTCTAGAGAACACTAACTAATATACCAAGCATTTACAAAAAGGGAGTTGGAGTATTCATCAACTAAGGAATGAGCTGGAGTATTCATCAACTAAGGGAAGAAAATCATACTTGAAACAGATTATCCTCAAACTCTGAAAGTAACTGTTTTCTCTTTGAAGTACAACCAACACCAAACACAATTTATCTGGACTAGCTGTGAAAAACAAAATTGACTGCTCTTGGGTTTTGAAATTCCTACATAGCTTTGGTTTAGTTTTCTTACCAGACTATGACCTGTTCTGTTCTCTTACTGCAATTGTACAGGGCAAAGGATTTAAGAGCCCGCATTGCCTAAAAAACATGCTTCCCTAAAAAATTTAATATAACACCAAAAAGCATGATTCAGTGCTTCTAAAATCCATGCAAGCCACAGCACACCAGAAAATTGTGTAATGGATGGATTGAGACAAACAATGATGATGGTACCCTCTGTCTTATTTCTTTGCTTGCTTTCCAACCACAACAGGAATATGTGTGCAAGGTTATACATGTGAGGGCAAAGATAATAGTTGATTTAAAAGTTGCGGGTTATCCTACCAAATAGGGAACTTCTGTAAATGGTAGAAGTAAAATCACTGAGGAGGACTTCATTTTGTTAAATTCTGGAATGAAGCTTCCAAAAATTGACCTGATGTATTATTTCACAATGTTACTATATGTAATTGATATTTGGCCTGGAAAAGAATTTTTACCATTTCTTTAAGGAACTTAGCTCAGTTAAGTGAGCCTCCTCTTTTTTCTATGGCAACAGCTAGAGGGTATCATTTATCTATTTTGAGTGTTGTAGGAATTTCTAGGCTAAATAGATAGGATTCTGGATTATATAATAATCACTTACCTTTCAAAATATAGGGAGACTGGGCTACATGTTCTACACCATAAAGGACTTCTATCTTCAGTCCTTCAATGACAGTTTCATACATCCTATATCTTATCAAAAATGTTCCATCATTCCTGTCCAAAGGTGGAGGGGTGTGAATCCGGACAAACTCTTTAGGTGAAAGAGATTTGATGACTACCCTGAATAGTGTTTGACCTGAAAGAAAAAAATAAATATAAATAACTCTACTACTTCATGGTTATTTTGCAACAATTACTGAATCAGTGTCTATACAGAAGTTACTTTTTCTCTGTAGCATCAATGATAAACCAAATAATTTTAGCTGGGAAGATCCTTGAGGCCAGGAACTAAACCTGATTCATGTCTACAAATCAAGGCTCTGAATTAGATCCATTAGTTAGTCAATAAAGATTTACTAAATGAACAAAATCAATTCGTGAATAAAGCAAGAGAGAAACAGACTTTTTATCTAGTTGCTCTTTTTTCCTTTGGGTAGAATTAAAGCCCAATCATTCCAAATAGTTAAAAAATACATGAACTCCAGACTACTCAATAGGTACCATGGAGGCAAGAGGGCAGTGGTATGATATATTTAAGATACTGAATGAAAAAGGCTTCCAGCCAAGAATTCTTTACCAGCCAAGTTATCCTTCGAAATTGAAAGACAGATTAAAATCTTCAAAGACAAATGAAGACTGAGTGAAATAGACAAGAGTCCTGCCCTATCAGAAATACTACACGGAATCCTATCAGCTGAAAAAAAAAGAGATAGACAGGAAAGAGATGTCTGGAGGAGGGTACAGAATTGAAGAATACCAGTAAGGGTAACATAAAGGATAAAAAGAAAGGGAAAAATATAGATCTTAGAAATAAAAACTAAAGGATAAAATGGTATTGTCAAGAACTGCTTTTACAGTAATAAATCTAAATGTTATCAGACTAAACTTACCAATTAAAAGATACAGAGTGGCAGAATGGATTAAAAATATAATCAATCTATATGATGTTTATAAGGGATGAACCTTAGGTCCAAGGACACAAATAGATTGAAAGTGAAAGGATGGTAAAAGATGTCCTATGCAAGTTGTAACCAAAAGAAAGCAGAAGCAGCTATACTAATATCAGATAAAATAGCCTTTAAATGTAAAGATGGCATAAGAGGTAAAGAAGGACACTACATATTAATAAAAAGGACATTTCACCAAAAGGAAATAACAAATTATAAATATGCTCCCAATCAAAGAGCTCCAAAGTACATGAGGCAAACATTGGCAAAACTGAAGGAGGCTATAGATGTTTCCACAATATTAGCTGGGAGACTTCAATACACCACTCCCCACTATAGATAGCAACTAGAGGATCAATAGGAAATAGAGAACCTAAACAATGTGATAAATGCATTAGACCTAATATACATATTTAGATCATTACATTCCAAAACCCCAGGATGTACATTCATTTCTAGTACTCATGGAACATTCTCCAGCATAGATCATATACTAGGATACAATATAATAAGTATTGTTATTATAAGCCTTTATAAATTTAATAAGATTGAAATTATCCAGAGGACTCTCTCTGACCACAGTGGAATGAAGCTAGGAATTAATAATCACCAGAGCAAGACTTTCACAAATATATGGAGATTAAACAGCACACTCTTAAATAATCGTGTGTCAAAGAAGAAACTGCTAGAGAAATTGATAAATATCGAGAGATGAATGATGAGAATATATCAGAACTTATAGGATATTGCAAAAGGCAGTGCTGAAATGGAAATTTATTACCTTAAATGCTTATATTAAAAAAGAATGAGTAGGACAGGCCACAGTGGCTCAGCAGGCAGAGTTCTTGCCTGCCATGCCGGAGACCTGGGTCTGATTCCTGGTGCCTGCCCATGCCAAAATAAAAAAAAAAAAGAATGAGCAAAAATCGAGGACTTAACTGTTCACCTGGAGAAAGTAAAAATAGAACAGCAGGACTTCCGGAGAAGATGGCGGCTTAGTAAGACGCGCGGGTCTTAGTTCCTCCTCCAGAAAAGCAACTAAAGAAACAGAAACAATACGAAACAGCTCCCGGAGTCACGACAGAGACCAAAAAGACAGCGTACCCCATTCTGGAACAGCTGAACGGGCAGGGAGAATCTGCTGCGGTGAGCTACCCGAGGGGTGCGCGTTTTCCCGGCCGGGGCGGCTGGCGACTGGGGTCCCCTCCACGCACGTGGCTCCCCGGTCTGACTGGGAACGTTGGATAGCGGGGCCCTCCCGTCACGCTTGGCGTTTCGGGCCAGCTGGGCAATTAGGACCGGCACACCCCCAAGCCAGGGCGGCCGGCGACACCCCCCGCCCTCCATGCGCGGTTTCCCGGGCCGACTGCCATGCAGACAGACGAGCTCCACGAGCTCCACCTACTGGGCAGGAAAAGAAAAACAGAGCCCAGAGATTTCACAGAAAAACCTTTCAACCAGCTGGGTCCCACACCCAGGGAAATCTGATCAAATGCCCAGACACCAGCAGAAAATAATGGATGACGCTCGGAAAATTGAAGATATGGCCCAGTCAAAGGAACAAACCAATAGTTCAAATGAGATACAGGAGCTGAGACAACTAATGCTGAATATACGAACAGAAATGGAAAAATTCTTCAAAAACCAAATCAATAAATTGAGGGAGGACATGAAGAAGACATGGGCTGAACAAAAAGAAGAAATAGAAAATCTGAAAAAACAAATCACAGAACATATGGGAGTGAAGGACAAAGAAGAAAAAATGGAAAAAACAATGGATACCTACAATGGTAGATCTAAAGAGACAGAAGCTACAATTAGTGAACTGGAGGATGGAACATCTGAATTCCAAAAAGAAACAGAAACCATAGGGAAAAGAATGGAAAAACTTGAGCAGGGGATCAGGGAACTGAATGACAATATGAAGCGCACAAATATACGTGTTGTGGGTGTCCCAGAAGGAGAAGAGAAGGGAAAAGGAGGAGAAAAACTAATGGAAGAAATTATCACTGAAAATTTCCCAACTCTTATGAAAGACCTAAATTTACAGATCCAAGAAGTGCAGCGCACCCCAAAGAGAATAGACCCAAATAGGCGTTCTCCAAGACACTTACTAGTTAGAATGTCAGAGGTCAAAGAGAAAGAGAGGATCTTGAAGGCAGCAAGAGAAAAACAATCTGTCACATACAAGGGAAACCCAATAAGACTATGTGTAGATTTCTCAGCAGAAACCATGGAAGCTAGAAGACAGTGGGATGATATATTTAAATTACTAAAAGAGAAAAACTGCCAACCAAGACTCCTATATCCAGCAAAATTGTCCTTCAAAAATGAAGGAGAAATTAAAACATTTATAGACAAAAAGTCACTGAGAGAATTTGTGACCAAGAGACCAACTCTGCAAGAAATACTAAAGGGAGCATTAGAGTCAGATACGAAAAGACAGAAGAGAGAGGTATGGAGTAAAGTGTAGAAAGAAGGAAAATCAGATATGATATATGTAATACAAAAGCCAAAATGGTAGAGGAAAATATTATCCAAACAGTAATAATACTAAAAGTTAATGGACTGAGGGCGGGCCGCGGTGGCTCAGCGGGCAAAGTGCTTGCCTGCTATGCCGGAGGACCTCGGTTCGATTCCCGGCCCCAGCCCATGTAACAAAAACGGAGAAACAGAATACAATAAAACAAGAAAATGTTTAAAGATGTTTCCCTTTCTTCCTTCCTTCCTTCCTTCTATCCTTCCTTCCTTCTCTCTGTCTTTCCTTTAAAAAAAAAAAAAGTTAATGGACTGAATTTCCCAATCAAAAGACATAGAATGGCAGAATGGATTACGACCCAGCAATACCACTGCTAGGTATCTACTCAAGGGACTTAAGAGCAAAGACACAGACGGACATTTGCACACCAGTGTTTATAGCAGCATTATCCACAATTGCAAAGAGATGGAAACAGCCAAAATGTTCATCAACAGACGAGTGGCTAAACAAACTGTGGCATATACCTATGATGGAATATTATGCAGCTTTAAGACAGACTAAACTTATGAAGCATGTAATAACATGGATGGACCTAGAGAACATTATGCTGAGTGAGTCTAGCCCAAAACTAAAGGACAAATACTGTAAGGTCTCACTGATGTGAACCGACATTTGAGAATCAGCTTGGAATATATCATTGGTAACAGAGACCAGCAGGAGTTAGAAACAGGGTAAGATAATGGGTAATTGGAGCTGAAGGGATACAGACTGTGCAACAGGACTAGATACAAAAACTCAAAAATGGACAGCACAATAATACCTAAGTGTAATGTAACTATGTTGGAACACTGAATGAAGCTGCACCTGAAATATGGTTTTTTGTTTGTTTGTTTGTGTGTTTGTATCTTTTGTTTTTGTTTTTTTTCTTTTTCCTTTTTATATATATATATATTAGTAGTATTATTATTTTAACTCTCTTCTCTATATTAACATTCTATATTTTTTTCTGCTGTTTTGCTAGTTCTTTTCCTAAATCGATGCAAATGTACTAAGAAATGATGATCATACATCTATGTGATGATACTAAGAATTACTGAGTGCATTCGTAGAATGGAATGATTTCTAAATGTTGTGTTAATTTCTTTTCTTTTTTTTGATTAATAAAAAAATTAAAAAAAAAATAGAACAGCAAACTAACCCCAAAGTAAATAAAAGAAGAAAAATAACCAAGATTAAAGCAGAAGTAAATGAACTGGAAAATAAAACAACAGAAAAAAATCAACAAAACCAAAAGTTGGTTCTTTGAGAAAGTCAATAAAAACGATGAAACTCTAGCTGGACTAACCAAGAAAAAAAGAGAGAACACAAATTAACAAAATCAGAAATGGGAGGTGTCATGGTCAGGTTCATGTGTCAACTTGGCCAAGTGGTGGTACCTGTTTGTCTGGTTGGGTAAGTGCTGGCCTGTCTGTTGCAATGAGGACATTTCATAGAATTAAATCATGATCATGTCAGCTATATCCATAGCTGATTCCATTTGTAATCAGCCAAAAGGGAATGTCTTCTGCAATGAATAATGCTTAATCTGATCACTGGAAGCCTTTTAAGGAGGGTTCAGAAGAGACAGGCTCTTTCTGTTTTGGCTGGTGAGCCTCTCCTGTGGAGTTCATCCAAACCCTCCATCAGAATCATCAGCTTCACAGCCTGCCCTGTGGATTTTGGACTCGGCATTCCCATGGTCACATGAGACACTTTTATAAATTTTATATTTGCGAGTGTTCCCTGTTGATTCTGTTTCTCCAGAGAACCCTAACTAATACATCTAGCACCAGGAATGGTTCTTAAGAAACAGAATCTTAAAAATGGGTTTTTATGAATGGTCTACTCTGACTGAACTCAAAGACACTAAGGACTCTGATTCCCATAATCAGAATGATACTCCCAATCTATGGAGTGAGTTGGCAAAAGAGATAGTCAAAATATCACCATTCGATTCTCCTAAGGCTTCACTTGTACGAAGCCAGGCTCTGGGGGATAATGTTTCTGAAACCTTTACAGAGTTTTGTAGAAATAAGAGGTATAAAGATATTGGTTCGTTGTCGTTAGATACACTGGCTACATTAAAGAGTGAAAGCGATGGGCTTAAGGCTTCAAACAAGAAACTTAAGCACCGTCTGACAGATATAGACGTTTCTATGAGTATCCTGAAGGAAAATCTTATTTCCTGTAGCCAAAGACTTGAGATCTCTGAAAATCAGATTCAGAATCTTATTGTTGGAGTAGCAACTTTACAATGTAAACTGATATCTCAATCTTGCATGGTGTCTGCCATTAAAGTGAGGGCACTGATTGGAAAGGAGTGGGACCCTGAAAAATGGGATAGTGACATATGGATTGATAATGTCGGGGGTGAGGTCGAAACCCTAGATCCTGCTGAGTCTTCTCTGGATAACCCTGTAATAGTTTTCCCTGAGGACATAACCACCCCACCTCAAGCTTGCCTTGAGGAGTTGGCCACCCAACCTCCTCCTGAAGAGATTAGCCCTAGAGTGATTAATCCTGTTTCACCAGATGAAACTTCAAATGAAGGCTCTGAAGCAAATGGCTTGGAAGATATTTCTAATTCTTTTCATGACCCACCCCCACCATCCCTCATTTCTTCTAGACCTATAACTAGACTAAAGTCCCAAAAGGCCCCTAAAGGTGAGGTACAAAGTATCACACATGAGGAGGTACGTTATACTCCAAAAGAACTGTGTGGGTTTTCTAATTTATATAGACAGAAATCATGGAAATATGTGAGGCAATGGATTTTAAGGGTGTGGGATAATGGTGGGATCACTATAAGGCTGGATCAGGCTGAATATATCGATATAGGCCCACTAAGCAGAGATTCTGCATTCAATGTTATAGCTTGAAGGGTTAGAAAAGGTATTAACAGTTTGTTTGGATGATTGGTTGAAACATGGATCAAAAGGTGGCCAACATTACCTGAGGTTGAAATGCCAGAACTGCCCTGGTATAATGTAGATGAGGGATCCAGAGGCTTAGAGAGATTGGAATGTTAGAGTGGATTTATCATGCAAAGCCTGCTGTTACACCCCAGGAATGTCCGGAGGATGCACCTTTTACCAGAACAGTGAGAAATAAATTTGTGAGACTAGCACCATTATCCCTGAAGAGCTCTATGGTTGCACTTCTCTGTAGGTCAGATATTACTGTAGGAACTGCTGTCACTGAGCTGGAATCCTTAAACACAATGGCGATGACAGGATCCTGAGTTGAAGCCAGGTAGCAGCACTTAATTGCCAAAGACAGGGTAGACGTGGCTATTATAATAGACAGCGAACTCAAAGCAAGCATCAAAATTATGACTCACAGAGATTTGCAGCATTGGCTAGTAAATCATGGGGTACCTAGAAATACAATAGAAGGGCAGTCTACTAAATTCTTGTTGGAGCTGTATAAACAAAAGAGTTCTAGGTCAAGTGAACAGAAGTCTAACCTAAATTACAAAAACACAGAGTCACGGCCCCTTAAATCAATTTCCAGACTTGACAGTTTACAGACCCAGAACCTCTTGAATGAAGGGGAGGCCAGGTCCCTTTGGGGGAGAACCCTGTCATACTGCCACAAATTTACACTGTTAATCTTCCTCTAAGTCTTCTTCAAGGAGACCAATGGCCTTTTACCAGGGTAACTGTGCATTGGGGAAAAGGAAATGATCAGATATTTGGGGGATTATTAGACACTGGTTCAGAAGTGACATTAATTCCAGGGGACCCAAAACATCACTTTGGTCCACCAGTCAGAGTGGGGGCTTATGGAGGCCAGGTGATCAATGGAGTTTTAGCTCAGGTCCATCTCACAGTGGGTCCAGTGGGCCCCTGGACCCATTCTGTAGTTATTTCCCCAGGTCCAGAATGTATAATTGGTATAGACATACTGAGCAACTGGCAGAATCCCCACACCGGCTCTCTATCTCGTGAAGTGAGAGCTATTATGGTGGGAAAGACCAAGTGGAAGCCACTAGAACTGCCCCTACCAAGCAAAATAGTAAATCAGAAGCAATACTGGATTCCTGGAGGGACTGCAGAGATTACTGCCACTCTTAAAGACTTGAAGGATGCAGGGGTGGTGACTCCCACCACATCCCCATTCAACTCTCCTATTTGGCCTGTGCAGAAAACAGATGGGTCTTGGAGGATGACGGTGGATTATCATAAGCTCAACCAGGTGGTAACTCCAATTGCAGCTACTGTTCCAGAAGTGGTATCATTGCTTGAGCAAATCAGTACATCCCCTGGTACCTGATATGCAGCTATTGATCAGGCAAATGCTTTTTTCTCAATAGCTATTAGTAAGGACCACCAGAAACAGTTTGCTTTCAGCTGGCAAGATCAGCAATATACTTTCACTGTTCTACCTCAAAAGTATGTCAACTCTCCAGCCCTACGTCATAATCTTGTCTGCAGGGACCTTGATCATTTCTCCTCCCATGAGACATCACACTGGTCCATTATATTGATGATATCATGTTGATTAGACATAGTGAGCAAGAAGTAGTAACTACTCTGCATTTGCGTGGCAGACGATGGGAGATAAATCCAACAAAAATAAAGGGGTCTTCCACCTCAGTGAAATTTCTAGGTGTCCAGTGGTGTGGGGCATGTCAAGATATCCCTTCTAAGGTGAAGGGTAAGTTGCTGCATCTGGCCCCTCCTACGACCAAAAAAGAGGCACAATGCCTGTTCGGTCTTTTTGGACTTTGGTGACAACATATTCCTCATTTGGGTGTGCTACTCCGACCCATTTTCAAGTGACCAGAAAAGCTGTTAATTTTGAGTGGGGACCTGAACAAGAGGAGGCTCTGTGACAGGTCCAGGTTTCTGTACAAGCTGCTCTGCCACTTGGGCCATATGATCCAGCAGATCCAATTGTGTTGGAAGTGTCAGTGGCAAATAGAGATGCTATCTGGAGCCTTTGGCAGGCCCCTATAGGAGAATCACAACACAGATCCTTAGAATTTTGGAGCAAAGCCTTACCATCTGCTGCAGATAACTACTCTCCTTTTGAGAAACAGCTTTTGGCCTGCTAGTGCCTCTTAGTAGAGACTGAACGCTTAACTATGGGCCACCAAGTTACCATGAGACCTGAGTTGCCTATCATGAGCTGGGTGTGGTCTGACCCACCAAGCCATAAAGTTGGGTGGGTGCAGCAGCACTATAGTGTAAAATGGAAATGGTATATATGAGATAGGGCCAGAGCAGGTCCTGAAGGCACAAGTAAATTACATGAAGAAGTGGCCCAAATGCCCATGGTCTCCACTCCTGCCACATTACCGTCTCTTTCCCAGACCAGAGCTATGGCCTCTTGGGGAGTTCCTTATAGTGAATTGACTGAGGAAGAGAAAACTCGGGCCTGGTTTACAGATGGTTCATCACAATATGCAGGTACCACCTGAAAGTGGACAGCTGCAGCATTACAACCCCTTTCTGGGGTGTCCTTGAAGGACAGTGGTGAGGGAAAATCCTCCCAGTGGGCAGAACTTTGAGCAGCACATCTAGTTCTTCATTTTGCTTGGAAGGAAAACTGGCCAGAGGTGCGTTTGTTTACTGATTCATGGGCTGTTGCTAATGGTTTGGCTGGATGGTCAGGGACTTGGAAAGACCATAATTGGAAAACTGGTGACAAAGAGGTCTGGGGAAGAAGTATGTGGATAAACCTTTCTGAGTGGGCGAAAAACATGAACATATTTGTGTCCCATGTGAATGCACACCAGAGGGTGACTTCAGCAGAGAAAGATTTTAATAATCAAGTTGATAAGATGATCCGTTCTGTGGATACAAGTCAACCTCTTTCCCCAGCAATTCCTGTCATTGCCCAATGGGCTCATGAACAAAGTGGTCATGGTGGTAGAGATGGAGGTTATGCATGGGCTCCACAACATGGACTTTCACTCACCAAGGCTGACTTGGCTACAGCCACTGCTGAGTGCCCAATCTGCCAGCAGCAGAGACCTACACTCAGTCCCTGATATGGCAACATTCCCCAAGATGACCAGCCAGCTACATGGTGGCAGGTTGATTACATGGGAGTACTCCCTTCATGGAAGGGCAGCGATTTGTTCTAGTGGAGTACACACATCCTCTGGATATGGGTTTGCTTTCCCTGCACACAATGCTTCTGCCAAAACTACCATCCATGGGCTTACAGAATGCCTTATTCATCGTCATGGTATTCCATATAGCTTTGCTTCTGATCAACGAACACACTTTACAGCAAATGAAAGGTGGGAATGGGCACATGCTCATGGAATTCTCTGGTCTTACCATGTTTCCCATCATCCAGAAGCAGCTGGATTGATAGAACGGTGGAATGGCCTTTTGAAAACTCAATTACGGTGCCAACTAGGTGGCAATACCTTGAAAGGCTGGGGTAATGTTCTCCAGGAAGCTGTATATGCTCTGAATCAGCTTCCACTGCATGGTGCTGTTTCTCCCATAGCCAGGATCCATGGGTTCAGTAACTAAGGGGTGGAAATGGGAGTGGTACCACTCACTATTACCCCTAGTGATCCACTAGGAAAACTTTTGCTTCCTGTCCCTGTGACTATGAGCTCTGCTGGTCTACAGGTTTTATTTCCAAAAGGGGGAGTGCTTCCACCAGGAGAAACAACTATGGTTTCATTGAACTGGAATCTAAGACTGCCACCTGACCAATTTGGGCTACTTATGCCACTGGCTCAACAAGCCAAGAAGGGGATTACATTATTGTCCGGGGTGATTGACCCTGATTATCAGGGGAAAGTAGGACTGCAACTACACAATGAGGTAAAGAAGAGTTTTCTTGGAATATAGGAGATCCCGTAGTGTGTCTTTAAGTACTACCATGCCCTGTGATTAAAATCAACGGAAAACTGCAACAACCCAATCCAGGCAGGACTACTAATGGCTCTGAAACTTCAGGAATGAAGGTTTGGGTCACCCCACCAGGCAAAGAACCATGGCCAGCTGAAGTGCTTGCTGAGGGTAAAGGGAACATGGAATGGGTAGTGGAAGAAGGTAGTGATAAATATGAACTTTGACCACGTGATCAGTTACAGAAATGAAGACTGTAATGCTGTTTTGTTCATGTTATACTATTTAAATTGTAAAATATCAAGTTTAAGAATGAATATTACCCAAAGATTTGCACCCTATTCTGGAGAGATTTAATGTGTTTCCAGTTATATGCAGGATAGTTGAGTATTGTTAGGTGAAAGAAAAAATGTGTGTTTTATTGTTTTTTATTTAGAAATTAGGTATGGTTTAATGTGGTATGTATAGCTGCCAAGTTGACAAGGGGTGGACTGTCATGGTCAGGTTCATGTGTCAACTTGGCCAAGTGGTGGTACCTGTTTGTCTGGTTGGGTAAGTGCTGGCATGTCTGTTGTGATAAGGACACTTCATAGAATTAAATTATGATCATGTCAGCTACATCCACAGCTGGTTCCATTTGTAATCAGCCAAAGGGTAATGTCTTCTGCAATGAGTAATGCTTAATCTGATCACTGGAAGCCTTTTAAGGAGGATTCAGAAAAGACAGGCTCTTCCTGTTTTGGCTGGTGAGCCTCTCCTGTGGAGTTCATCCAAACCCTCCATGGGAATCATCGGCTTCACAGCCTGCCCTGAGGATTTTGGACTCTGCATTCCCGCAGTCATGTGGAACACTTTTATACATTTTATATTTGTGAGTGTTTCTGTTGATTCTGTTTCTCCAGAGAACCCTAACTAATACAAGAGGGAGTCATTACTATGGATACTGAAGAAATTTTAAAAATCATGAGCAAATACTATGAACAACTAAACACTAACAAATTAGACAACTTAGATAAAATGGACACATAAACTGCTTATACTGGTTCAAGAAGAAATAGAAGATCTCAACAAACCAATTACAACTAAAGAGATTGAGTCAGTAATAAGAAATCTTCCCAAAGTGCCTGGAAATGTAGAGCTGTGTTCCAGGAGCCATGTCTCTTGAAGACGATTGTATAATGATATAGCTTTCACAGTGTGACTGTGTGATAGTGAAAACCTTGTCTCTGATGCTCCTTTTATCTATGGTATGGACAGATGAGTAAAACATATGGATTAAAAATAAAATAGGGGCAACAAATGTTAAAATAAACATAGTAGATTGAAATGCTAGTGATCAATGAAAGAGAGTGGTAAGAGGTATAGAAAAAAATAGGGGAAACAAAGGCTAAAATATATTGGGTAGATGGAAATACTAGCAGTCAATGAGAGGGAGAGGTAAGGGGTACGGTATATATGAGCTTTTTCTTTTTTGCTTTTATTTCTTTTTCTGAATTGATGCAAATGTTCTAAGAAGCTATCATGGTGATGAATATACAACTATGTAATGATATTGTGAGTTATTGATTATATACCAAGAATGGAATGATCATATGGTAAGAATGTTCATGTTTGAATGGTGTTATGTTTAAAAAAAATTTTTAATTAAAAAAAAAATCTTCCCACAGGGGTGCGAGGGTAGTTCATTAGTAGAATTCTCACCTGCCAGGCAGGAGACAGAGTTCAATTCCTGGCCCATGCACTTCCCAAAAAACAAACAAGCAAACAAAGAAAGAAGGAAAACAAACAAAAATTCAACAAATGGTGCTGCAATATGAATACTCACATGGAAAAAGAATGAAATGTGCCCCCCGCCATGCAGCATACAAAACAACAACAACAACAACAAAAAACTTCCCACAGTCCAAATGACTATCAAGATTAGTCACTACACAAGCTATGGTATATACCTATGATGGAATGTTATGCAGCTATAAGACAGAATAAAGTCATGAAATATGTAACAACATGGATGAATCTTAAGGACAATATGCTAAGTGAAATTAGCCAGAAACAAAAGGACAAATACTGTATGGTCTCACTGATATGAACGAACATTAATAAGTGAACTTTGAAAGTTGAAGTTAAAAACTCAGGTTATCAGGAGATAGACTATGGTAGAGATTAGGCATTTGATGCTGAAGGAATATAGATTGTGCGACAGGACTGACTGTAAAAATTCAGAAATGGATAGCACAATACTACCTGATTGTAGCACAATAATATAAGTACACTGAATGAAACTAAATATGAGCATGACTGAGGGAGAAGGGCTAGTGGCATGTATGAAACCAGAAGGAAAGATAAAGGATAAAGACTGAGACAGTATAAGTTAGGAATGCCTAGAGTGGACATTGATAGTGATTAAATGTACAAATTAAAAAATGTTTTTGCACAAGAAGAATAAATGAACATCAATGTTGCAAGGTGTTGAAAATGGATGGCATAAAGGGAAAAGTACAATCAATCAAGCTAGGGAGTAGAGTCAACAGTAACACTGTAATATGTTTCCACTTAATGTAACAAAGGTATTATGCAAAAACTAAATGTCAACAGGCAGGAGATATGGGGGAGGGATATAGATTCTTTGTGGAAGAAAAGGAAATGTCTTCATATAGATTATGGTAGCAAAGGCATGTCTATTTACTTGGGTTGGGTTGTATGATGTATGAATAAAACTATTTAAAAAGGAACAGAGAGAAGGTCAGTAGGACAGTGGCTCAGTGGCAGAATTCTTGCCTGCCATGCTGGAGACCCGGGTTCAATTCCCGGTGCCTGCTCATACCAAAAAAAAAAAAAAAAAAGGAACAGAGAGAAATGCTAGAGAAAATACAGAGAAACAGACTTGTCTATTCATTGTCAATACACTGTCAGTAGGGAAGCTGAGAGGTACAGCCCCTTGGAGGGTAGTGTGGTGGTTCCACAGGAGGCTAGGGGTGGGGTTGCCATATGATACTGCAACTCTGTTGCTCAGTATCTACCTGGAGGAACTGAGTGTGGGGACACAAATGGACATTTGCACACTAGTGTCTACTGCAGTGTTTGAGAGCCACAGTAGATGGAGGTGGCCCAAGGGTACAACGACTGAGGAATGGAAGGCGTAACTGTTGTATATACATACAATAGACTGCAAGAAGTGGCTGCAAGAAGAAATGAGGCTGTGAGGCATGCAACTAGGTTAATGATCCTTAAGGACTGTATGTTGAATGAAATGTCAGAAACAAAAAGACGTGACTCATTCATATGGACTAAGTATAATACAAAAACTCAGTGAACTGAAGTTGAGAGCATGTTGGGGCCTATTGTAAAGGATCCTACATTGTAAGCTCTTACAGCAGTCACATATATTCAGGAGATGTTATTTCTAAATTCTGAGATACTGAGGTAATTGTGTATAACCTGGACGTTCCCAGAAACTTCAGCTATTTATGTGAAACCTGAGACATAGACTAGAGTGCTGAAACTATGAAAGTCAGCACTACTCCACAGAGGAACTGTTTAAAAAGTTGAAAAAGAGATCAGACTTGGTCTAGAGATAAGAATGAAGCTGATCTGGATAGAACTGGGGTAGCTCATAATACAGTGTAAAGGATAATATCATCCCTATTTTAAAACTTCAACTTCTGTGTGAGACCAAAAGGAGAGATATTTATTTAGTGCAAAATTTATAATTTGGGTAGTACATTATCTAATTTAACTTGTATGGTCAGTTTAGTTGAACACCATTAGTATGTGAAATCTTGAATAGGGCATGAGATCTTGTTGGTTTGTACAGGTTAGAATTATGCCCCAATATATCCCAGAATAATTTGGGCAGTGAATAAAAAAGTATTTGCAAAGTCTCCTTGGGGGATTGGGGAGAAAGGAGGAAAATTCAACTTCCTCATCTGGGGAGTTCCTGATATTCTCACAAGCAGTGGGACAACCAATTCAATAGGCTAAACCCTCAATCTTGGGACTCGCCCTGATGAAACTTACTCTGTAGCAGGCAGGCCTTCCCCTGTTTCTGGTTTAGCTGTGCTCTCTGTGGAAAATCCCCAAACCCCCTCTCCTTGCAGGCAAGCGAGATAAGGCACATTTCCTGGTATAGAAACCCCCTCCCCTAGCCTTCAGGAACTGGTGAAGATTCACATAGGCAAAAGAAGACATTCCTGGGGTGGGGGCTCCTTAACGGTTCAGCTCTGAGCCATTCTCAAATCAGCCAATTGTTTACCTTTTCTTTAACATGTTAAAGAGTCTATAAAAGCTAAGGTTGCCTTTTGTTTGGGGCTCAGACTTTCAGAGGTTACTCACTGAGCCCTATGGCCATAGCAAATAAAACCTGCTTCCCTAAACTACGGATCCTTAGTCTCAGCCTGTTCTAACTTCGTGGAACGTTCCTGAAGGCCTGTGGCCTTGTTCCTGGTTTTCGCACTACAAGTCTTGCAAAGAAGAAGCTAAGCCTCCTTATAATTATGCTTAAGAGTCACCCCAGAGAACTTCTTTTGTTGCTTAGATGTGGACTCTCTCTCTAAGTCAACTCAGCAGATAAACTCACTGCTCTCCCCTGCTACATGGAACATGACTTCCAGGGGTGTAACTCTCCCTGGCAATATGGAACAGAACTCCCAGGATGGGCTGGGACACAGCATCATGGGACTGAGAAAACCTTATTGACCAAAAGAGGGAAGAGAAAAATGAGACAAAATAAAGTTTCAGTGGCTGAGAGATTTCAAACAGAGTTGAGAGGTTATCTTGGAGGTTATTCTTTTGCATTATATAGACATCTCTTTTAAGTTTGTGGTGTATTGGAGAGGCCGGAGTGAAGTATCTGAAACTGTTGAGCTGTATTCCAGTAGCCTTGATTCTTTTTTTTTTTTTTTTTAATTTTATTGATACAACAACATACAAGCACATACATTCTTAACATACAAACATTCCATACATGGTGTACAATCAATGGCTCACAATATCATCGCATAGTTGTATATTCATCATCATGATCATTTTTTAGAACATTTGCATCACTCCAGAAAAAGAAATAAATAGAAAAAGAAAAAACTCAAACATACCATACCTCTTACCCCTCCCTCTCATTGACCACTAGTATTTCCATCTATTTTTTTATTTTAACCTTTGTTCCCTCTATTATTTATGTATTTTTAATGCATATGTTTTACTCATCTGTCCATACAGTAGATAAAAGGAGCATCAGACACAAGCTACATAGTTACACAATCGTCTTCAAGAATCAAGGCTACTGGTTGTATGATAATATAGTTTTCACAATGTGACTGTGTCATTGTGAAAACCTTGTGTCTGATGCTCCTTTTATCTACCTTGTCAACAGATGAGTAGACCATACAGAATAAAAATAAATAATAGGGGGAACAAATGTTAAAATAAATTCAGTTTGAAATGCTAGTGATCAATGAAAGGGAGGGGTAAGGGGTATGTTATGTAAAATTCTTTTTTTTTTCTGTTTTTGTTTTATTTTTCTGTTGTCTTTTTATTTCTTTTTCTGAATTGATGCAAATGTTCTAAGAAATGATCATGATGATGAATATGCAACTATGTGATGATATTGTGAATTACTGATTATATATATAGAATGGAATGAGCATATATTAAGGATGTTTGCATTTCTTTCTTGTAATTTTTTTAATTAATAAAAAATTATAAAAAATATGGATAAAAAATTAATAAATAACAGGGGGAAGGGGCAAAATAAATTGGGTAGATTGAAATACTATGGGCAATAGGAAGGAGGGATAAGGGGTATAGGATGTTTGCATTTTTCCTTTTCATTTCTTTATCTGGAGTGATGCAAATGTTCTAAAATTATCATGGTGATAATATACAATATCTGATGACATTGTGAGTCACCAATTGTATACCATGTATGGATTGTATGCTTGTGAAGATTTATCAGTAAACATATTGTTTTTAAAAAACATCTTCCCACAAAGAAAATCCCAGGATCAGATGGCTTGACAGGAAAATTTTATCAAACATTCCAAAAAGAACTAACACCAATCCTGCTCAAAGTCCTCCAAAAACTGAAGAAAAAGGAATGCTACCTAAATCATTTTATGAAATTAACATCACTTTAATACCCAAACCAAATAAAGATGCTACAAGAAAGGAAAACTAAAGACAGTCTCCCTAATGAACATAGATGCAAAACTTTTCAACAAAATACTAGCAAATGAAATCCAACAACACATTAAAAGAATTGTACATCAGAACCAAGTGGGATTTATACCAGGAATGCAAGGATGGTTCAACATAAGAAAATCAATCAATGTAATACAGTTCATTAACAAACTCAAAGGGAAAAATCACATGATCATATTGAGTGATGCTGAAAAAGCATTTGACAAAATTCAGTATCCTTTCCTGATAAAACACTTCAAAAGACAGGAATCAAAGGAAACGTCCTCAATATCATAAATGGCATATATGAAAAACTAATAGACAGCATCACATTGAATGGTTTGAAATGGAAAGCATTCACCTTAAAATTGGGAATGAGACAAGGATGTCCATTTTCCCCACCTATTATTCAACATTGTACAAGAAGTCCTAGCTAGAGTGATCATGCAGGAGAAAGAAATAAAAGGCATTTGAACAGAAAATGAAGAAGTAAACTTTAATTATTTGCAGTTGACATGATCCTATACTTGGAAAACCCTGAGAAATCTATGACAAAGCAACTTGAGCTAATAAACAAATGCAGTAAAGTGGCAGGATACAAAATTAATGTACAAATCTCAGTAATGTTTCTATATGACAGGCATGACCTAATTGAGGAGACTATAAAGGAAAAAAATCCATTCAAAATAGCAACCAAAAGAATCAAGTACCTAGGAATAAGCTTAACTAGGGATGTCAGGGGTCAGTACACAGAAAACTACAAAATACTGCTAAAAGAAATCAAAGAAGACCTAAATAGATGCAAAGACATTCCATGCTAATGGATAAGAAGGTTGAATGTCATTAAGATGTCAATTCTACCCAAGATTTACAGATTCAATGCAATACCAATCAAAATCCCATCAGCCTTCTTTGAAGACTTGGAAAAGCTAGTTATTAAATGTATCTGGAAGGGAAAGAGAACCTAAATAGCTAAAAATATACTAAAAAAGAAAAGTGAAGTGAAAGGACTAACATTTCCTGACTTTAAACCTTACTATAAAACCACACTGGTCAAAACAGCATGGTACTAGCACAAAGATAGAAGTATTGACCAATGGAATTGAATTGAGAGTGGGGAGACAGATAACCAAATCTATGAATATTTGATCCTTGATAGGGCCCTCAAATCCACTGAATTGGGACAAAACAGTCTGTGTAATAAAAGGGCATGGGAGAATTGGATATCAATAGCCAAAAGAATGAAAGAGGACTCCTACCTTATACCCTATACAAACATTAATTCAAAATGAATTAAAGACCTAAACGTTAGAGCCAGTACCGTAAAACATCTAGAGGAAAACATCTTCCAGATCTGGTAATAGGAGGAAGCATCTTCTTACACTTTACACCTAAAGCACAAGCAGTGAAAGGAAAAAATAGATAAATGGAAACTCCTAAGGTCAACAGTTTTTATGCCTCAAAGCACTTTGTCACAAGATGAAGAGGCAGTCAACTAGATGGAAGAAAGTATTTGGTAACCACATGTTGCATAAAGGCTTGATATCCTGTGTACATAAAGAAATTACACAACTCAACAACAAAAGAACCAACAACCCAATTAAAAAATAGGCAGAGGATATGAAAAGACACTTTTCCAAACAGCAAATACAAATGGCTAAAAATACACATTAAGAGACACTCATTTTCATTAGCTATAATGCAAATGCAGATCAGGACTACAATGAGATATCATTTCACACCTATAAAAACGGCTGCTATTAAACAAACAGAAAACTACAAACGTTGGAGAGGATGTGGGGAGATGGGAACACTTATTCACTGTTGGTGGAAATGTATAATGGTACAGTCACTGTGATAAACATTTTGGCGATTCCTCAGAAATCTAAATATTGAGTTGCCCTATGACCTAGCAATACCAATACTCAGTATACACCCAGAACTGAAAGCAGTGACAAGAACAGACATGCGCACATCAATGTTCACAGCGACACTATTCACAATTGGCAAAATATGGAAACAATCCAAGTGCCCATCAACAGATGAGAGGATAAACAAAATGTGGTATATAATATGCTGAATGTGCAATGGATATTTCAAAGGTGTGATATTGGACAAGGAGTCAGAACAGAGGGGTAGAGGGAGAAAACTAAAAACGTATGCTATGGCCAGTAATTAACAGGAAAACATCAACAGTACCACAGCACTACCAGGGGCAACTAACTATGGAGGAGGGACAAAAAAGTGGTAGTTTTGATTTGATATTTTATAAAATGTACTTATTGGTTATCTGTCTCTATGGATCAACGAAAATGGTCTAAAACTGAGAGTGCTGCTGATTCTACAACCGAGGACACTGTAAGACATGGTTTATTTATTTTGGACATTATTCATGACGTCCAATAGATGGCAGGAGCTGAAGGGTACAATGACTGAGAAGCAGAATGGCAAGCGGTGATAGATTTATATGATAAATATGGTGTAGCTACAAAAAGTAAAGCCTTCAAGAGGGACACAATGACCTGAAGAAACCTGGGGGGCAATGTCGTATGCAAAATAAGCCAGAAACAAAAGAACAAATATGCCAAGGTCTCTTTCAAAAATACTTTTAAGCTGTGATGATATTGTGAATTACTGATTATGTATGTAGAACGGAATGATCAAAAGTTAAGAATGTTTGCATTTGTTTGTTGTTACATTTAAAAAAATTTTTATTTTTTTATTAATAAAAAAAAATACTTATAAGAAAATTGGAGCCTAGATTGTAAACCCTTCTAGCAGCCACACTTAATCTGAGGTTGTAAGTGTATTTCTGGATTCTGAGACAGAGCTATATGTGTATCACTTGCTATTTCCATGGAACTTTGAGTAACTCTGTGACACTAAGACCCAGAAATGGAGTGCTGCAGCCCTGAAAGTTAGCATAGCTCACATAACAATAACAGTTAAATTAACCAAAAAAGACATCAGGCCTCAATTAGAGATAGAAGTGAAGCCCATCTGGCTGAGACTAAGGTAATTCAGAACACAGGGTAAAATATGATAGTGTATGTACTCTAGACCTTTACCTACTGTATGAGACCAAAGATAGAGAGGTTTATTATGTCTAGAACCTAAATTTTCTGTAACACAATCTAAATCAACTTGTCTGGATAGCTCATTAAACAACCCAAATTCCTGGAGTCTAGAATGGGCATGAGGCCTTGTAATTTTCTATAGCTTAACATAATACCCAGACATGTCAGGCTATGGTGGGCTGAGAAGGTCCCTTGAGGGTCCAAAGGGAAAAAAAATGGAACTATTAAATTTACCAATCTGGGAAAGCCCTCTCAACCATTGAAGATTCCCAAGAAAATAGCTCAAGCCCCTGATTTTCAGGCTTGCCCTTATAAAACTTATTTCTGTAGCTGGAAAGCTAAGACTACCTATAACAAGACCTAACAGTTGCTTCCACGAAACCTCTTTGTTGCTCAGATATGGTGTCTCCCTTTAAGCCTAACTCTGCAAGGAAAATCATTACCCTCCCCACTATGTGGGACATGACATTCAGGGATGAAAGTCTGACAATATGTGACATGACTCCCTGGGATGAGTCTGACCCTAGCACCATGGGATCAACAATGCTTTCTGAACAAAAGGGGAAAAGAAGTGTAATAAAATAAGGCATCAGTGGCTGAGAGAGATCAAATAGAGTCAAGAGGCTATTCTGGAGGCTACTCTTACACAAGCTTCAGTTAGTGCTAATTACCATGGTTTGCTAAACTCCAAACAACATCACTCCTGTTAGCTCTTAAGAACACCTAAGGTCCAAACTGAGACTATAAAAGTTTCTTGCACTAAGTTTGCTTTCCTGGAACCTATAACTTCCAGAAGGTTCCTCAGCCAGATAAATCCTGAAACATGGAGGGACGAGTCTCTCTAAGATAATCAACTGATTACATCCCCCCATTCATTTAGAGTCAACACCCCTTCTCAACATGAAAAAATCAGAATGGACATTGCTTAAAGATCCCTATAAATTGGAAGAAGGATCAAAGGAAGAGGAGTTAAATCAGAGAAAACAGGATTTAACAAATGAGTATGACTGCTGAATCACAATATTGATATCTTTTCTAGCCTCCAGTGTTTTGGAGCAGCTAGAAGGAAAAACCTGAAATAGTGGAATGGTAACCCATAACAAACTCTGAAATCTGTTCTGTAAGTATTTGTTGAAATGTACTTTCAGAATTGGTGCTTTTTCTTTCTTTTCTTTGTATATATATTTCACAATAAAAAAACATCAAAAAAAATAATCCATGAACTAGATCTAGAGTGACAAAACTCTAAGGTAATCCAGCCTTCTCCTTATAAAGTACACAAACTTTTTTGTAAACCACTTCAGTATCTAATAACCTTCATTTCTGAGAAAACTTCCCTTGTTTTAACTCAAATTTCAAGCTATACTTCTAAGCCCATTTTCTTAGAGATAATAGCTAGTTACCATTCTGTGCACAAATACATTTACTCATATCACAAACACACACACAGAGCTTTGCAAATTCTACAGTTTATTTCTCTGAACCTGTTTCCTAAGTTTGAAATGAAATGGTTATATTAGGATGATCTATCATCTCTTCCAAGTCCAAAATTTTTGGATTTTCTGTTATAGTGTAAACAATACCTTCTTCACAAACTTTCTCGTTGCTATCTATAGTATATTAGCTTTGAAATAATACTGCTGTGATTGCTGTTACTATAGCCCAAGAATAAACTTCTGGAACCTCTTTCCTGGGGAGTGCATTAGATACACCATTCAGTCTGATCCTCAGGAGGCTTTAAGAATAAAGAACAGTTAATCACCATGTCAAATCTGGCTAATCCTCTGAAATTCACAGCCCTAGTAAACTGTAAATTGTGACCAAAGTAGTCTTTTAAGAATCTAAGCCACTCTATACCTTCTTTACTTGAAGTTTTCTCTCTTCTCAACCTAGGCTGCTTGCTTCTGTGTATTTGTTTCCCATTCTGTCTTTCTTCGTGTCTCTTCCTTTTATCTTATTTCTATCATATTATGAATTAAGCATAATTTACTATGTTCCTTGAAATTATTGAAAAAAGTTTGCATCTCCTGTTCATAGTTTCTAATTCTAGTGAGTGTAAGCGTACTTTCTTTTGGTCTTCCTAAGTTTAATTTTTCCTTGTAGGGTCAGAAGAAATGTTTCTCAGCCTCTGCAACTTAATAAATAATAGTAAGGTAGTATTAGATATCTGGTTATTATTTAATAATTAAATACCAAAAAACATACATTTTAGGATCCTTGAAACAAGTGTGATAAAATAATGAAAGAAAACTGCTAAAGCAAGTGAACTATAATAGATAAACATGGGATTTTGTTAAAAAAAAAAAGGTAGTGATTTACTGTAAAGTTATTCAAAATGTTGGTCAATTACCTGACAAGATTGAGTGAAATACATATTTATTGCTTAGCAGTATTTCCCAGTTGGTTTCAGAAAGGCAAAATAGTGTGGTAAATGAAAAATCAGGAGAGCAGAGTCTGGGAATTAGAAAACCATTTCCACTGCTCCCTCCTCAAACTGGAAATGCACAAAAAGATTTTCTTCTTCCTGATCAAATAGTTCTTATTTGCCATAATTTTATTACTTTATATAAATAAAACAGTTATAAGACAAGTATATACTTGTCTTACTGTGATTTTCTGTTGTTGTTAAGAGCTGGAGTTACAGATGAAACTAGTTCCACAATCTTAAGCAGGTCTCTTCATTATTTGTAAAACGAAGAGATTACATTAGATCTCTATGGTCTCTTTCATATATAAGATTTTATACCTCTGATATAGCATTTGAAAGTATATTTCTAAATATATGTATAAAAATAAAATAAAATCATGGGAAATACATATTTTAAATGTTCAGTTATTTTCATGATCTTTATGCCTATTTCACCTTGGCCTAAAATTAATGTTAGAATTATGCAATAACAGTGAACACGTGCTGAAATGGAAACAAGCAATTCTAATCCCATAAAAGAAAAAAGGAGAAAAGTAAAATTTCAAATTGCTTCAAAAGGAGGGATTATGAATTTCTATTTACCCTGGGAGGTTAACATGTAACAGAATTGAAGCTCAATTGAATCCAAACTCCTTTAAGAGAAATCACTTATTGGACGGGAGTGCAGGGGACTATAAGGCAAAAGGAGATTGCACTATCAGAGTCTTAGATCACTAAAATCAGAAATCTTGAACATTTTTGATCTGGAAAAAAATTAAAAGCTTTAAAAAGAAATTCACTTAGTATACATTAGCTACAAGTTCCTGTGCTTGAGATTTTCACATTTTATTTCATCTCATTTATTTCCTATAACTTGAGAGGTAGGTATCTGTCACCCTCATTTTATAAATAAGGAAATTAAGGCTCCAAGTTTAGTAACTTGTCCAAGATCACATGTACAATGAGTAGCAGAGCCAATATTTGAAAACAGCTTGAATCCATTTTCTTTCAAATGCAGCTCAAGAATCTTAATAAGCAAGTTCACAAACATGCTACACTGTTAAACGGGAGTGCTATTTAATAAGGGAATCTTGGCAAGCAACTTTAAGAGTTACAGCTTGAGAATAATGTTTCACTTTTTCGATTAGTCCTTGGAAGAGGTAAGATTTTAGAACTTGCAAGTGAATGACAGGTGGCAGAAAAAGTAAGGAACTGATTGGATGAACTTTTCAGAGCCAGAGAGCAGCTTGTAAAATGGAAGTCAAGCGGCTGGAAAGGAAAAAATGCAAAGGAAAGAAAGTGAGGTTCAAAAAACTTGGCGTAAGGCTTTCGGTTTGCTTTTTTTAAAAAATGACTTTTCCTGGGTTATAAACATATTATGATTATTTTGTAGAAAAAAACTGGAAGAAAAATATGAAAAAGAAAAAATCCCATACTATCTTGTTATAACCACTGAAATGGTGATCAGCATCAGTATGAGTTTATTTATTACAAAATTGGGGTAACATTGATCATTTCTTTCCTGTCTGTTCCACCTTTACCCTACTACAAACATTATTAAATATTTTTTTCCAACACTACTTCTAATGGCTGTAAAATATTCCATCATATGAAGGCACCATACTTTATTTAGCAACTACCTTAAGGCTGGCTATTTAAACTTGCTATAATAAATAATTATGATGTTGTAAGAATATCCTTGCATATAAATCCGTAACATTCTGATTATTTTCTCAGGGAAGATACTTAGAACTCAAATTACCAGATTAAATGGCATGAATATTTTTTGTAAATGACATCTTTTTAAAAATTACATTTCTTAACCGTTGAAATTTGTTCTTTTGCATATTAAGTTTGTAAATTTTTAAGACTCTTGATGCAGTTTGAAAATTTCTTCCAGAAAATTTACCGGTTTGTGCTCCCATGAGCAGATGACAGTCACTGTTTGAGATTATTTTATTATTGCTCCCTTATAAGCTTGAGGATTACCACTTTAAAAATCTTTGCTAATATTTTTATATAAAAATGTATTTTATTTGAATTTCTGTATGTTCTATTAATAGTGTAATTAAATCTAATCCCAACTCCGCCAGTAAAATCATTGCCCTCCCCCCCTACGTGGGACATGATATCCAGGGGTGAAAGTCTCCCTGGCTAAATGGGATATGACTCCTAGGAATGAGCCTGGCCCTGGCACCATAGGATCAACAATGCGATCCTGACCAAAAGGGGGAAAAGAAGTGGAACAAATAAGGTAATCAGTGGCTGAGAGAGTTCAAATGGAGCAGAGAGGCTACTCTGGAGGTTACTCTTATGCAAGCTTTATTTAGACATTGCTACCTAGCATAACTTGCCAAACCCCACCAAAACTATTCCTACTAATCCCAAAGAACACCTACGGTGCTATATAAGATTCTACAAAGCTCCATGCAGTAGGGTAGCTTTCCAGAAACCTAAAACCTCCAGATGGGTCCCTAGACAAGATAAGTTGTGAAACCTAGAGGGCCCAGCCTTTCCAGAACATCACCTAGTTCCATCTCCCTACCCCATATTATTTTCAGCTCGTCCAACATGAAAAACTAGAATGGGCATAGCCCAAAGTGGGAGAAAGATGGTGACTGTGGAGTTATACAGAGAAGGTAAGGTTTAACGAATGAGTATGATTGCTGAATCATTATACTGATATTTCTTTTTAATCTCCAGTGTCTGGGAGCAGCTAGTAGCAAACATCTAAAATTGTGGAATTGTAACCCAAACCAAACTCTGAAATCTGTTCTACAACTAATTGTTGTGACATGCTTTGAAATTTATTGCTTTTTTGTATATGTTATTTTTCACAAAAAAAGTTGATTGTGATGATAACACAACTTTAGTACTGGTGTTCTGAATCAAAGAAACAGCACAAGCCACTGAGATGGTTAAGGAAGCGGCAGATTCTTGTCACTCCTTAGCTCAAGATTTTCCAGTGGCTCTCCTTTGCCTTTTGGCTATACTCCTACAAGTCCTTTCTCCTCAGCATCACTAAATTACTTCCTTTCCCCAATAGCAGGCTCTCTGATGCCTCTGTGCATGCTGGTCCTCCACCTGCATGCTGCCTAGGAAACCCTCACATTCTACAGATCTCAGTTCCAGACATCTCTCCCCAGCTTTCTAGGCAGACTCTGGAGGTCTTCTTCTTATATTCCCATTGCATTCTATATATGCCTTCATTGTGCCAATTACCTAGCACCGTGATTGGTTATTTGCGTGCCTGTTTTCCCAATAGACGGTGAATTCCTTTTCATACTTACAAGTCCAGCAGAATACCGAATACATAGTAGGTACAGTCAATAAATAACTGTTGAATGAACGACATTAAAAAAAATATCATTAAATCTAAAAGTGAATCAAGTTTGGCTCCTAAATTCTCTGCTTTGCCTAATCGCCCCTCCCCCATCCCAAAACTGTGGCCTATTTTCTGTGCCTAAGTGAAGTTCCCAGGCCTGGGACCAGGCACTGGGTTATTCTGATTATCCTCTTTGTTGATAAAACAGTGAGAGTTGGCAGGAGCCCTAAACAGATATTAATTAGTAAATCCTGACTAGCAACATCTTGAAACCAGCAGGACAGGTTGTAAGAAGTTACAAAGCTAAAATGAGAAGGAGAATGGGAGAAGTGGGAAGAAAGGGTTCAGGACACGATCCATCCTTGGTAGAATGAAAACCTAATGATTTCTGGTGACTTTTTCACTAATTCCTGTAAGCTGTTCTCAGGAACTCAAAACTATGAGAAGAAAACAAAATCTAGCCTCCTGCTCAGACATTTGCTCAGTGTGGGCGTTAGCTGTTTCAACAGATCGGGCCTAAACAATCTTGGGTTTGATGACTCATCACAGCAAGACACTCCCTGTAAGTTTTAACAGTTCAGGCAACTAAGTCGGAGGTGGAACGACATCGTCATATGAGACCCACACAGCATTCCTTAACACGCTGTGCGCCATCAAATCCGATCATCAGTTCCCTGCACGTTAAATGTGGAAGAGCCCTTAGAGTTCATTCATTCATTCAACAAACTTGTTGCGATCTCCCTTTGTGTAGAGATGCAGAGGTGACTAGACCAGAAAGGGCGACACGCGCCAGGGGAAGGACACCATGCAAGCCGCGGCGCAGGGCGCGGGCGAATTCCCGGGAGGCTGGGGGTCGCGCGGCGGGGACCGGGGGAAAGTGGGCAGCGGGGCGAGGGAGGCCGGAGGCTGAACGCTACCTGGGGGCGAGCGAGTGAGGTTTTGGCCCTCCAAGTTGACCGCCTGCAAGTAGAAATAACGGACGGGCAGAACGACGCCCGCATGCAGCCCGGGTCCCCATACCAGGCTCCGCGGCGCGCTCACCGGCGCTTCAGGAGCCGCCGCGGCCAAAAGCAGGGCGAGCTGCAGCGGTAGCAGGGCCAGAGGCAGGCGGCGCATGGTCGGGCTGGGCCGCTGCAGTCCGGCTGGGCGGCGGCGCGAGGGCCGGGAGCGCCGCCCACCAGGCGGGGGCGCAACCCGGGACTGGTGGTGCGCGGCCGCCAGACCTACCGCCCTGCTCCCGCCGGCCTCCCCACCCCCTACCCGCCGGCTCCCTGGGCGGGGCACGAAAAAGCGCGGTAAGCACCCGCCTAGCTCAGTGCAGACTTTGAGCGAAGGCAACGCCCCCTACCCCGAGGCTTGATGACCCAATACGGAAGGGCTCTAGACTCCGCCCGAGAGACCTTGGGAGAGTTGGGTCTTTGATCACCTAGGCCTCAGGCACGTCCGGTCTCCAGCTGTGGTTGCTTGGGTTTGTCAGTTATTTAGAGGAAATCTTTTTAAGGAACGCAGTCACTGTGGTGATTCCTTTGGGACGGGAGAAAAGGCCTCGCCGGGAAGAACTTCGTTATAGATTAGGAAATATCTTTCGCTGAGGAATTTCAGTGGGTTATAGGATGCAGAGCAGACGCCACCCTCCACCCCCCATGCACACAAACTCCAGCTCTTCTAGCCCTGTTCATACCAGCACAGACTGCCTTCTATGGTTGTTTTCTTTTTCTTCTCTGTCTCCAGCTCTGAACTGAGTCCCTCCGTTCCACACACACACACACACACACACACACACACACACACACACACACACACCACCCCATCCCCCCCACCCCCCACCCCCCATCCCCCCCACCCCCCACCCCCCATCCCCCCCACCCCACCCCCGCCTCACAAACATTCTGCTTGTCTTCAAGTGTTTACTGAGCAGCCGCTGAGTTTGGATCAAGCCCTGAGGGAGGCCCTGGGCACAGGGATGAGCAGAAGATAGAGTCAGGCCCTTCCTTGAGCCTGGTGGGTGAGATTCACCTCAAAGCCAGGAACCTCCTGTCCCCTGTAATGGATGAGGAATGGTTTGTCTCAACTACACGCCACCATCTTTCAGAGGCTGGAGTTTGGATCCAGGAAGAACTGGCAGGGCTCCTAAGACCTTGTACTGCTGCCTACCTTTCTTTTCTGACCATTTAATCCATATTTGATCATTTTTTCCTTTTTTTTTTAATGTTTGAAATTCAAACCATGTTATGGTTTGAATTTATTCGAAGGAAATAAAGATTCGATTCCCTTCAGGCTGAATAAACCAGAGGGAACTCACGTCCCAGAATGCAATCAGGTTTTCTGCACCTTTTTCACAGTTCTCTATTCAGAAACACGAAAACTAGGCACTGGGTGGCCCTCTGTCCATCTCAGGGCTTTATTTGGGCTACTTAGCATTCCAATTAATATGTTTTACCAGGGTAAAATCCTTCCCATATTTTCACCAGTTCTCTTGACCTGTTTTAGTAAGTTTGAGTAGAGGTTTTAGACTACTTTGGAAAGATTTTCAGGAACTGGTGGTAAATCATTGGTAAATTGTGAGACTAAGGTGTAGCATTCTGTAGTATTACTTTCATTGCTAAGTTTTATTTTGCAGGGGCATCCACATGCTTTAAATTGCAAGCTTTACTATGCTCCAAATATCACCTCCATTCTTTGACACTCTTCCAGAATCAAACTTAAAAATTTTCCAGAGAAATAATAGTAGTGTTAGCTGGTACTGGATGATAGTAGACTATGGCCTAATATATTATAAGACTTGAGGTAACATCCAGTTTTGTTTTGTTTTGAGAACATGTCAAGGAAGCCATGTAATTGTAACTGAGTACTCTGCTTTTAGCAATACTGAATCCACACCAACTTGTTTCCTTTCTTATCTCAACCCATCTCTTAAAAAGCATCTCTTCAGATCAACCAGTGCCCTGACCAGATTCTTCATCATACGTCAAATTTATAGTGGAAAAGGACAAAGAGGGTATGTAAATAGTGTGATAGGTAATGATCATCTATGTGATGATAAGAATTACTGATTGCATATGTAGAATGGAATGATTTCTAAATGTTGTGTTAATTTCTTTTTTTTCTTTAATTAATAAAAAAAAGAAAAGAAAAAAAATAGTGTGATAGGTACTAAAATATGATTGTTGAGAGTTGTGCAAGGTCTCAGATTCTACACTATTTACAAGTTAACATGCTACTATTTAATTGAAACAAGATTCTTTGATGAGAGACAAAGGACTCTATTACTAACTGCAAAAGCAGTAGCCAGAGGGCAGTGCGATGGGGACTTAATGGCAGAAATCTCACCTGCTATGCCGGAGATCCAGGTTCAATTCCTGGATGTGAAAAAATAAATAAACAAATAAATAAAAACAGTAGCCAGAATTTCATATTGGTTTGTGTTGGTTCCCCATGCCCCTCAAGTCCCATGGAAGCAATGCAAAAAGGAATAGATGGATGCCTGAAGTGGGTGGTTGCATTACAGGAGAGAAACACTGAAAATAAGTGATTTACTGCTTTTAGGGTAAACTGAATCAAGCCTGCTCTTTGTCCATGGGAAGACATTATCTTATCTCTCAAGGTTCCTTGATGCAAACAGGAATCTGAGAAATGGCTTGGGTAAAGAGTGGTGAGGGCCTTACATTCTTGGCGTTTCCAGCAAAAATATTCAGAAATTGTATATATATTTTACAATAAAAAAGTTAAAGAAAAACAAGGAATGTTCAGGAAGGTTCAGGGCCATTACAGATTGCCTCTCCCAACATAAATCCAATACACTGTAACTGGACCAATAGTAACCTAATCTTGGAGGAATCAAGAGAAGCTTTCTGCAAGAGATGACATCTGTGCTGAGACATGAAAGTCAAAAGGAATCAGGCCTATGAAGAGGGGGAGGAGGGCATTCGAGGTAGGAGGAACAAAATGTACAAAGCTTGAGGTAAACAACACACTTGAAAAACTTTCTCATTCCTTTTCATGTTCATCTCCATACCGAGCTCCAATTTCAGACACATGGAACTGAAGTCTGTGTGTAACCGTGGAAGGTCTAGATTCAATATACTTTTTTGAATTGCACTGGTCCCTGGAATCTTCACATAAAAACCATATAAGATTAGCAGCTAGTAATAAAAACTTAAACTTGTGGAATTGTAACCCATACCAAACTCTGAAATCTGTTCTACAAGTAATTATTGCGATGTACTTTGAAATTTATTGCTTTTATGCATATATTTATATTTAAAGTTAAGGAGGAATATAACAGAGAAGATAGGAGTTGACAAATGAGTATGACTGTTGAATCATTATATTGATATTTCGTCTCCAGTGTCTTGGAACAGCTGGAAGGAAAAAATGAAAACTCATGAAACTGTAACCCATACCAAACTTTAAAATCTGTTCTATAACTACTTGTTAAAATGTACTTGGAAATTTATTGCTTTTCTGTATATGTGTGATATTTCAGAATAAAAAAAGTTTAAAAAAAAAGCCATGTAGGATTGATGTCCATTGACTAGCCACTCAGATCATAATATTTCTACCTTATCTAGTAACTGTTCTTTTCTTTTGCTCCACCATCCACATGGATAGCAGCGAGGTTTTGTAAAACATGACCTAAACCTGTGGCCACAGTTGATTGGCTGGTGGTTTGGGACCCTCCGCAACTGAACCAATCAGAATCCTTTCCCTGGGAATGTAAACATCAAGGTTACAAAATTTCAACTTGTAACTGACTACTTCTTCAACAGAAGCAAAGTAAACTTCACCATTTTCTGCCCTGCAGTCTGAAAATGGAGAAAAAAATATAGTAAACTCCCTGGGTTGTTAATAGTGCAATAGGCCATGGTACAGATCATTGCTGTGGCTGAGCTGCATCTGTGCCCCTGGTTTTGGAGACATCCTGTGTCTTTATAACAATTTCCTCTTTCAACCGTACAGAGTTGATTCATTTTCAATGTCATTAACTAATGAAGACTTTACATAGGGTTTAGATTTCATAACATGTATATAAATTCATTTAAATTATGTCAATAATATTTATCGAGCACCCACTTCATGTCATGCAGGAGCTGGGAATATAAACTCAGTCCCAGCCCTTCCAGATATTACAGTCCATAGGGAGGACATTGTGAGAATTCGTTTAAATATTAAACCCATAATATGGGGCTATTATCCTCTAAAACATAACTACCCATTGGTCTTCAGTTGAGTAAGAAAGCATAGGCCTATAAGAAAAATTAGTGCATTTATATATATTGTTAAAACAAAAATGTTTCATAGAATCAAGTACAAACATCAGAATTTAAAAAGAAAATAGCAGAAAAGTTTCTCTTGGGCAGTAAATAATTTTTAAAAATTATCTTTAACTTTTTATCCATATACTCACACTAATATATAATTGTACTCAAGTGTGTAAATATAATTATATGTGTGTGTAAGCATGTATATTTACAGTTTCTTTATTGGAAAAGGTCTTGGCTGCTTTTCTCTTTCTTTCCTGTTCTTCCACATCCCACCTCATCCTTACCTCGCTACAGAACAACTGACGTTAATAGCCTAATATGTATCCAACCGAACAAGCACAGGCAGGATTTTTGGTCAATGATTTACAAAAATGGAATTTTGCTTTTCTGACCCAATGATACCCCATGGAGATTCCTCTATATCCACTTACATAATTCTATTTTATTCTTTTTCATGGTATCACAATATATATGTGGATGATTCATAATATATTCAGCCATTTCTTACTAGGTGTTCACTGTTTCCAATTTTTGTCACAATAAACATTCTATCAAGAAAAATCCTGACGGTCCAAGATGGCGACTTAGTGAGGTGTGGGATTTAGTTTGTCCTCCAGAGAAGCTAATAAATAGCCAAGAACAGTACAGAACAACTGCTGGGGTCACATCATTGACTGGACACACAGCGTAGACCAGTCTGGACAAGCTGGACCAGCTATGAGCCGACCCAGAAGCGTGAGTCCCCCAAACCATGGAGGCTGGTACCCCTCCCCGACAGGCTGCTTCTCAGAGGGGAAAGGAAAAACACTTTATTGGCAGCAAAGGCTGAGTTCAACCAAGCTCCAATTGTGAAATTAATTAACAAATTCTGATTACTAAAAATAGGCCCCCAGCTCAGCTGAACCTTTAGTAAATGCTGAGGTTGCTGGGTTTTGCCCTGGTGCGGTGGAGGCAGGGCTGACAGAAAAAGAAAAAAAAAAACAGAGTTTTTTTTGGATCAGACAGCACAAAATACTTGAAAGGGTCTGGGCCCTGAAGGAAAGGAGGGACCACAGAGGACCCGGAGTACACAGAGCACCGTACCAACTTCAGCTGTTGATTGGCAAACCTGAGGAATGGGGGTCCTGCTCTGAAAAGAATTTTTTTTCTTTTCTTTTTTGTGGCTGTGTTTCTACGGCTGGATTGCTCTTTGGATACAACTGCAAGGTTTCTCAGGCTCCAACTGCTCCAGGCAAGGGTGAAATTGAGCTTGTCTAAAAGCTTGTCTGGAGGCTGTGCCTTCCCCAAGAGAGGGGTGGGTCCCAGCTCAGGGGGAATCCCTCCCTCAAGGAATTCAGGGTCTGGAAACTGAAGAGGTTAAAGTCAGCCTAAAACCTCTCCTCTGTCTCAACCACACCCCTAATAGGAAGAGTCTGCTGAAGTTAAAGATACTGCATCACTTTATGCTGGTGGGACCTGCTGGCACCACCACATACTGGACACGTTAGGAAAAACACAGAGTCTAGATGCCTCATAGGAAAGACTTTCAACCTGCTGGATCTCACATTCACGGAAAACTGATGTAGGTGACTCTTTCCTCCAGAGAGAAGGCCAGTTTGGTATAGGAAAATCTGACTTGGGTCCATAATACCTAAGTAGACCCCCCCCCCCCAGGGGGGAAAAAAAAGACACCATACAGGCAGGGCAACAAACAAGAAAACAAGGACCAAAAAATTCTGATCTATTAAACAAAATCTAGAGGTCTAGAATAAACTGAACCGAATATCAAAGAACAGATAGACAACAAAGTCATCCAGCAAGAAAATCCTAGGTAAAAAAATGTGAAAACAATCTCCAGGATAAACTAACTAAGGTAATTAAATGCCTAGATGCCAGCAAAAAATAATGAATCATACTAGGAAAATCGAAGATATGGCCCAGTCTAAGGAACAAACCAACAATTCAAATGAGATACAGGAGTTAAAACAATTAATTGAGGATGTTCAAACAGACATGGAAAATCTCATGAAAAATCAAATCAATGAATTGAGGGAGGATATAAAGAAGACAAGGGATGAACAAAAAGAAGAAATCAAAACTCTGAAAAGACAGATCACAAAATTTATAGGCATGAAAGGCACAATAGAGGAGATGAAAATGCAATGGAAACCTAAAATATTAGATTTCAAGAGACAAAAGATAGGATTAATGAACTACAGGATAGAACATATGAAATCTGGCAAGCAAAAGAAAATATAGGGAAAAGAATGGAAAAATAGGAGCAGGGACTCAGGGAATTGAAAGACAGTATGAAGTGCACGAATATATGTGTTGTGGGTGTCCCAGAAGGAGAAGAGAAGGGAAAAGGAGGAGAAAAACTAATGGAGGAAATGATCACTGAAAATTTCCCAACTCTTATGAAAGACTTAAAATTACAGATCCAAGAAGTATAGTGTACCCCAAATAGAATAGATCCAAGCATATGAACTCCAAGACACTTACTAATCAAAATGTCAGATGTCAAAGAGAAAGAGAGAATCTTGAAAGCAGCAAGAGAAAAACAATCCATCACATACAAGGGAAGCCCAGTAAGACTATGTGTAGATTTTTCAGCAGAAACCATGGAGGCGAGAAGACAGTGGGATGATATATTCAAAATACAAAAAGAGAAAAACTACCAACCAAGAAATCTGTATCCAGCAAAACTGTACTTCAAATATGAGGGGGAAATTAAAACATTTTCAGATGAAAAAAACACAGAGAATTTGTGACCAAGTGTGCTGGTTTGAAAGGATGTATGGACCCATGTTATAATCAAAATCCCATTTCATAAAATGGCAGAATAATCCCTATCAATGCTGTATGTTTGAATTTTTAATTAGGTCATCTCCCTGGAGATGTCTCCTAATCAAGAGTGGTTGTTAAACTGGTTGCTGGGTTTTGCCCTGGTGTGGTGGGGGCAGGGCTGACACCAATTTGGGTGGGTCTTCATAAGTTTCTGGAGTCCTATAAAAAAGGAAACATTTTGGAGAAAGAAGGAGATTCAGAGAGAGCAGAGAATCCATGAGCCAGTGACCTTTGGAGATGAAGAAGGAAAATGCCTCCCAGGGAACTTCATAAAACCAGAAGCCAGGAGAGAAAGCTAACAGATGATACCGTGTTTGCCATGTGCCCTTCCAGCTGAGAGAGAAACCCTGATTGTGTTCGCCATGTGCCTTCTCACTTGAGAGAGAAACCCTGAACTTCATTGGCCTTCTTGAACCAAGGTGTCTTTTCCTGGATGCCTTAGATTGGACATTCCTATAGACTTGTTTTAATTGGGACATTTTCTTGGCCTTAGAACTGTAAACTAGCAAGTTATTAAATTCCACTATCTAAAAGACATTCCATTTCTGGTATATTGCATTCCAGCAGCTAGCAAACTAGAACAGATTTTGGTGTTCTAATCAAAATCCCATTTCATAAAGGCAGAATAATCCCTATTCAATACTGACTGTTTACTAAGAAACGATGATCATGCATCTATGTGATGATGTTAAGAATTACTGATTGCATATGTAGAATGGTATGATTTCTAAAAAAAAAAAAAAAATGGACAATACTACCTAATTGTAATGTAATTATGTTAAAACACTGAATGAAGCTGCATCTGAGCTATAGTTTTTTTTCTTATATATTTCTGTATTTTTTATTTTTATTTTTATTTTTTCTCTATATTATCATTTTATTTCTTTTTCTGTTGTCTTGCTATTTCTTTTTCTAAATCGATGCATATGTACTAAGAAATGATGATCATACATCTATGTGATGATATTAAGAATTACTGATTGCATATGTAGAATGGAATGATTTCTAAATGTTGTGTTAGTTTATTTTTTTTAATTAATAAAAAAAAAAATACTGACTGTTTGAATCAGTAATTATATCATCTCCCTGGAGATGTTTCCCAATCAAGATGTTTCCCAATGATCAAGATTATTAAGATGGATTAGGGGAGATGTGTCTCCACCCATTTGGGTGGGTTTCATAAGTTTCTGGAGCCCTATAAAAGAGGAAACATTTTGGAGAATGAAGTAGATTTCTGAAAGAGCAGAAAACAACATAGCCACAAGAAGCAGAGAGTTTACCAGCCAGTGACCTTTGCAGATGAAGACGGTAAATGCCTCCGGGGGAGCTTCATGAAACATGAAGCCAGGAGAAGAAGCTAGCAGATGACGCCTATTCACCATGAGCCCTTCCAGATGAGAGAGGAACCCTCACCGTGTTCACTATGTGCCTTTCCAGATGAGGGAGAAACTCTGACTGTGTTTGCCATGTGCCCTTCCACTTGAGAGAGAAACCCTGAACTTCATCAGCCTTCTTGAACAAAGGTACCTTTCTCTGGATGCCTTTGATTGGACATTTCTATAGACTTGTTTTAATTGGGACATTATTTTGGCCTTAGAACTGTAAACTGGCAACTTATCAAATTCTCCCTTTTAAAAGCCATTCCATTCCTGGTATATTGCATTCCAGCAGCTAGCAAACTGAAACACCAAAGACACCAGCTCTGCAAGAAATACTAAATGGAGCACTAGAGACAGATACAAAAAGATAGGAGAGAGGTGTGTGGAAGAGTGTAGAAATGAAGACTATCAGTAAAGGTAAAAAGAAGAAAAATTAGATATGACATCTAAAATCCAAAAGGCAAAATGGTAGATGAAAGTATCGCCCTTACAGTAATAACACTAAATTTTGATGGATTAAACTCTGCAATCAAAAGACTGGCAGAATGGAAGAAAAAAAGAGGACCTATCTATATGCTGTCTACAGGAGACACATTTTATACCCAAGGACAAACATAGGTTGAAAGTGAGAGGCTGGAAAAAGATATTTTATGCAAACAACAATCAGAAAAGAGCAGGAGGGCGGGCCACGGTGGCTCAGTAGGCAAGAATGCTTGCCTGGAATGTCAGAGGACCCGGGTTCGATTCCTGGTGCCTGCCCATGTATTAAAAAAAAAAAAAAGAAGAAGAAAAGAGCAGGAATAGCTACACTAAAGTCCAAAAAATCAGACTTCAAATGTAAAACAATTAAAAGAGATAAAGAAGGACACTATGTAGTAATAAAAGGAACAATTCAACAAGAATACATAACAATCACAAATATTTATGCACCGAGCCAGAGTGCTCCAAAATACATGAGGCAGACACTGAAAACACTGAAAAGAGAAATAGACACATCTACCATAACAATTGGAGATTTCAAATCCCCGCTTTCATCGGTGGACAGAACATCTAGACAGAGGATCGATTAAAAAAAACAGAGACTTTCAATAATACAATAAATGAACTAGACTTAACAGGTGTTTATAGATCATTACACCCCACAACAGCAGGATACACCTTTTTATCAAGTACTCATGGATCATTCTCAAGGGTAAACCATATGCTAGGTCACAAAGCAAGTCTCAAATTAAAAAAGACTGAAATCATACAAAACACTTTCTCAGATCATAAAGGAATGTAGGTGGAAATCAATAATAGGCAGAGGGCCAGAAAATTCACAAATATATGGAGGCTCAACAACACATTCTTAAACAACCAGTTGGTCAAGGAAGAAATTGCAAGAGAAATCAGTAAATATCTCAAGGCAAATGAACATGAAAACACAACACATCAAGATTTATGGGATGCAGGAAAGGCAGTGCTAAGACAGAAATTTATTGCCCTAAATGCCTATATCAAACAAGAAGAGCAAAAAGCAAGAAATTAACTGTCTACTTGGAAGAACTAGAGAAAGTACAGCAAACTAACCCCAAAGCAAATAAATAAATAAATAAATGAATGAAATTGAGAACATGAAAACAATCGCGAAAATCAACAAAACCAGAAGTTGGTTCTATGAGAAAATCAATAAGATTGATGGACCCTTAGTCAGTTTAACAAAAAGAAGAAGAGAGAGGATGGAAATAAATAAAATAAGAAATGGAAGAGGAGATGTAACCACTGATGCTGTAGAAATAAAGGAGTTAATGAGAGGATACTATGAACAACTTTGTGCTAATAAACTAGATAACATTGATGAAATGGACAACTTCCTAGAAAGGCATGAACAACAAACATTTATTCAAGGAGAAATGGACAACCTCAACAAACCAATCACAAGTAAAGAAATTGAATCAGTCTTTAAGAAGCTCCCCCAAAAGAAAAGTCCAGGACCAGATGGCATCACATGTGAATTCTACCAATCATTCAAGAAAGAATTAGTACCACTCCTGCTCAAACTCTTCAAAAAAAAAAAAAATTGAACAGGATGGAAGGCTACCTAACTCATTCTACAAAGCCAACACCACCCTCATACCAAAGCCAGACAAAGATACAAGAAAAGAAAATTACAGACCAATCTCTCTAATGAATAAAATACTCAACAACATTCTTGCAAATCAAATCCAGTGGCACATTAAAAGAATTATACACCATGACCAAGAAGGATTCATCCCAGGTATGCAAGGCATTTCAACATTAGAAAATCAATTGCTGTAGTACACCGTATCAACAAATCAAAGTAGAAAAACCGCATGATCATCTCAATTGATGCAGAAAAGGCATTTGACAAAATTCAACATCCTTTCCTGTTGAACACACTTCAAAGGATAGGAATAGAAGGGAACTTCCTCAACATGATAAAGGGAATATATGAAAAACCCACAGCTAACATCATCCTCAATGGGGAAAAACTGAAATATTTCCCAAGATCAGGAACAAGACAAGGATGTCCACTATCACATTGTTATTCAGCATTGTGTTGGAAGTTCTAGCCAGAGCAATTAGAGAAGAAAAAGAAATACAAGGCATCAAAATTGGAAAGGAAGAAGTAAAACTCTCACTATTTGCAGATGATGTGATACTATATGTCAAAAATCCCCCAAAATCCACAGCAAAACTATTAGAGCTAATAAACGAGTACAGCAAAGTGGCAGATTACAAGATCAACACTCAAAAATCTGTAGTGTTTCTATACACTAGCACTGAACAATCTGAGGGAGGGATCAAAAAAAAATTCCATTTACAATTGCAACTAAAAGAATAACATATAGGAATAAATTTAACTAAGGATACAAAAGACCTATACAAAGAAAACTACAAGAAATTGCTAAAAGAAATCACAAAAGACCTAAATAAATGGAAGGGCATATCGTGTTCATGGATTGGAAGACTAAATACAGTTAAGATGTCAATTCTACCTAAATTGACTTACAGATTCAATGCAATACCAATTAAAATACCAAAAACTTACTTTTCAGAAATAGAAAAACCAATAACCCAATTTATCTGGAAGGGCAGGGTGCCCCGAATAGCTAAAAGTATCCTGAGAAAGAAAAATGAAGTAGGAGGTCTCATGCTACCTGACTTTAAGGTGTATTATGAAGCTACAGTGGTCAAAACAACATGGTACTGACGTAAAGATAGATATACTGACCAATGGAATTGAATAGCGTGTTCAGATATAGACCCTTCATCTATGGACAATTGATATTTGATAAGGCAGTCAATCCAACTCACTTGGGACAGAACAGTCTCTTCATTCAGTGGTGCCTAGAGAACTGGATATCCACATGCAAAAGAATGAAAGAGGATCCATATCTCACATCCTATACAAAAATTAACTCAAAATGGATCAAAGACCTAAACATTAGATCTAAGACCATAATACTTTTAGATGAAAATATTTTATATATCCTATAATAGGAGGCAGTTTCCTAGATCTTACACTCAAAACACGAGCATTGAAGAAAGAAAGAAATGGGAACTCCTCAAAAGTAAACACTTTTGTGCATCAAAGACCTTTGTCAAGAAAGTAAAAAGACAGCCTACACAATGGGAGACAATATTTGGAAATGATATATCAAATAAAGGTCTAGTATCCAGAATATATAAAGAGATTGTTCAACTCAACAACAAAAAGACAAACAATCCAATAACAAAATGAGCAAAAGACGTGAACAGACACTTCTCAGAAGAGGAAATACCATGACTAAAAGGCACATGAAAAAATGCTCAATTTCCCTGGCTATTAGGGAAATGCAAATCAAAAGCACAATGGCATCTCATACCCACCAGAATGGCCATTATCAATAAAACAGAAAATGACAAGTGCTGGAGAGAATGTGGAGAAAGAGGCACACTTATTCACTGTTGGTGGGAATGTAAAATGGTAAACTGCTGTGCAAGGCAGTTTGGCGGTTCCTCAGGAAGCTAAGTATACAATTGCCATATGATCCGAAAATACCATTGCTAAGTATCTCCTCAGAGGACATGAGGTCAAAGATGGAAACGGACATTTGCACACCAATATTTATAGCAGCATTGTGTACAATTTCTAAGAGATGGAAACAGCCCAAATGTCCACCAACAGATGAGGGGCTAAAGAAGCTGTGGTATATACATACAATGGAATATTATGACAGAATAAAGTTATGAAGTATGTAACAACATGGATGGACTTTGAGGACATTATGCTGAATGAGATTAGTGAGAAACAAAAGGACAAATACCGTACGTCTCACTGATATGAACTAACATTAATGAATGACCTTGGAGAATTTCAGTTAAGAACAGAGACCACCAGGATATAGAAATAGGATAGATATTGTTAATTGGAGCAGAAGGCATACAGATTATGCAACAGGACTGATTGTAAAAATTCAGAAATGGATAGCACAATACTACCTAACTGTAGTAGAATAATGTTAGTACACTTAATTAAGCTGAATGTGAGAATGATAGAGGGAGGAGGGCTGGGGGCATAAATGAAATCAGAAAGGAAAGATAGACAGTAAAGACTGAGATGGTATAATCTAGGAATGCCTAGAGTGTACAATCATAGTGACTAAATGTACAGATTAAAAAATGTTTTTGCACGAGGAAAAACAAAGGAATATCAATATTGCAGGGTGTTGAAAATAAATGGTAATTCATATTTTAAAACTTTAACTTATGTGTGAGACTAAAACAAAAAGTGGGTTTTTTTGGTACAAAATTTATATATTGACTACTGCATCTCTAATATAACTTTTATGGACAGTTTAATTGAACACCATAAGTACATGTAACCTTGAGTAGGGCATGAGATTTTGTAGGTTTGTCCAGAGTGATGTCCCAATAAATCCCATTGTGATTTAAACAGTGAATAAAAAAGTATTTACAGGGTGGGCCATGGTGGCTCAGCAGGCAGAGTTTTGACTGCCATGCTGGAGACCTGGGTCCGATTCCTGGTGCCTGCCCATAAAAAAAAAATCGTATTTACAAAGCCCCCCTGGGGGAATGGTGAGAAAGGGGGAAAATTCTACTTCCTCATGAGAAGGCCTGATATTCTCACAAGAAGTGAGGGCAACAATATCAATAGGCCAAACCTTCAATCTTGGGGTTTGTTCATATGAAATTTATCCCCACAAAGGATAAGCTAAACCTACTAAAAGTTAGGCTTAAGAATCACCCCTAGAGAACCTCTTTTGTTGCTCAGATGTGGCCTATCTCTCAGCCAAACTTACTGCCCTCCCCCTCTCTACGTGGGACATGACTCCCAGGGGTGTAAACTTCCCTGGCAACATGGGAAAGAAATCCTAAAATGAGCTGGGACTCAGCATTAAGGGATTGAGAAAAGCTTCTCGACTGAAAAGGGGAGGAAAAAAATGAGACAAAATAAAAGCGTCAGTGGCTGAGAGATTTCAAATAGTCAAGAGATTATTCTGGAGGTTATTCTTACGCATTATATAGATATCCCCTTTATAGTTTAAGGTGTGTTAGGCTAGAGGAAGTGCCTGAAACTGTCAAGCTGTGTTCCAGTAGCCATGTTTCTTTAAGATGATTGTATAATATAGCTTTCATAAAGTGACTGTGTGATTGTGAAAACCCTGTTCTGATGCTCCTTTTATCAATGGTATGGACAGATGAATAAAAAATATGTATTAAAAATAAATAATAATAGGGGGAACAAATGTTAAAATAAATTGGGTAGAGGGAAATACTAGTGGCCAATGAGATGGAGGGGTAAGGGGTATAATATGTATGAATTTTTTCTTTTCTCTTTTCATTTCTTTTTCTGAAGTGATGTAAATGTTCTGAGAAATCATCACAGTGATGAATATAGAACCATGTGACAATATTGTGAGCCATTAATCAATGCACACCAACTGTAGAATGTTCATACATTAAGAATGTTTGTGTTTTTATGTTGATTGGTTTTATTAATTAAAATATATATATATATATATATATATAAAGAAAAATTTTTACATGTATGTTGATCCCTACTGGTGCTTTTATTTCTATAGGAGTGGCATTCCTGGAGCAAATGAATATGGCGATTCAGTGGATTGGCTCACTAGACTTCCTGATTCTGCTTCTTCCTGCATTTTGTAACATATCCCATACCTTTGTCAGTCTAATTTTATGGCAGTTTTTGGAACTGATCCTGGAATTTCAGCATAAAATCTATTCTCTCAGCCTCCCCAGTGAGTTTGTAAGTGAAGTATATACTTTGTCTTATTTTTCCAGTCCTGCTGTAACAAAGTGTCACAGACTGGTTGTCTTAAACAACAGAAATTTATCATTGCAGTTTGAAAGCTAAAAGTCCAAAAATCAAGATGTTGGGAGCACCATGTTTTCTCTGAAGTCTGTATGTAGAGTTCAGCTTGTGGCTTGCTGACAATCCATAACTCAATCTCTGCCTCCATCATTAGGTCATCTCTCTCTCCCCATCTCTCTCCTACTACTGCATCTGAATTTCTTCTGCTTAGAAGGACTCTAGTCCTATTGGATTAAAACCTACTCTGATTCAGTTTGGTCCCTTCACTAATAACATCTTCAAAGAGCCTATTTATACAAATGGGTTCACATCCACAGGACCTGGGGTTAGGACTTGAACATGTCTTTGTGGGGGACATGATTCAATCCATAACAACATTTAATAAATCCTTTTCCATTTGAACTAGCTAGAGAGGATTCTATTGTTTACGGTTAAAAATGCTGGTTAATACAATGCACTTTAAATTTTAATAATGATGGTAAAAATATTTTGAATAAAATATTACTATCTATATTCAATATGATGACACTGACCTGTCCTTGGTAGAGAAGGGGCTTTGAATTGCTTTTCTAAAAAAGGTAAGAGTAGTACAAATGTATTTTTTAAAGCAGGAATTAGCTTTCACTGCATACCTTAAATTCTAACCAGAAAGACCTGCTTATCTTTCATCAGTGCTACTGGACAATGAATGACCCTGAAGTCCAAATAGCTCCCACTTCTTCTATAAATGTGAGAATCCCCAGAGAGAAATGCCAGACCTTCATTCTTCCTCGATTATGCAACACAATACATGGATTTCCTGACATCGTTCATTGCTTTTCGATAAAATGAAGGGAAAGATACAAGACACTGTTTTTTGAAACCACCCATATAGCTGATCCTATTCAACAGCCACCAGAAAGATAAATTTTGATAATTTTGTCCATTTTGGGGGCATCTTTCCTGAACATTTCAAACTGAAAAGTAACCACTTGAGGATGATAATAAAAGCCAACTCAAACAGTGCATCAGTTTAAATCATTTATTTCCACACAGGCATTGTTTTAAATTGCACCTTGTTTTGTAACACATCCCATACCTAGAGAACAGGTTTGAGAACAATTACATAAAAGGACTATTTGACTAAGTTTTAATGAAAGTGCTCAAGGCTTACTTGTGTCAGAAATACAGAATTGCCAGTCACAAAGTGCAATACATTCATAAAGTTGCTTGGAAAGTAAAATCTTTCTGTATTTACACTAAATTTAAATGAGATAGTCTCAAGCATTAATAATTATTAACACTATATATTAGCAATAAGACCTCTTTACCCCTCTTGCATTCAACAGAGGAATATCACTTCCATAGAGATATGAATTTCCCAATTTGATTTCATCTTCACTGTAACCTAAGCAGTGTTTCTTCCACTAACTCCTGTATGGACAGACATTTACCTCTTCCATAAAGTCATTTTTATTAGGTTATCATGACCAAAAGCTTATTAGTAGCAGTTGGAGTTTTAGTAACACCGGTGTATTTACAATGTAAGGATAAATTATTTAGCGGGAAGTCTCTAAAATGGAAAATAAATCTCATTAAATACTAAGTGGAATTTTCAGTATAAATTTTATGTTTATAGAAGTCCATCATCTAAACAAGTTAGTAATTTTATAAGCTATTTATTATTATTGATTCCCTTATGATTTTCTCCATTTATGTATTTATTTTAATGATTATATCTTTCAGCAACAATTTATGAATATAAAAATGGCTATTATAAATTACCATTACTATACCAAAAATGTACATTAAAAAGTAGCAGTCTGTATGTTAAAATACATAGAAATTTGCTATACTTCTTTAACGAAGTGCTTTATAAAAATATAAAACTAGAGAAGGTGCTATTTTCTTGACTCTCCTGTTTTCCTGGTTCTTGAGCCAGAAGCAAATATCACACACAGAGCATTTCAGTGGTGGCTGTCAATTACCTCTGAATTCAGACAGTGGATTGCAGTACAGAGAATCCATGCCCCAAAGCAGTTGTTGAACTTCACCTTGACTTATCTACCTGTAGATAAAGCCTGAACTCACTGAAAAATAAACAAAATTCATCTCTATTTTTGTAGAGTATGTGTAGACCCAGAATATTTACCTCAATAGAACTTGCAAGCTGATCACTAAGAAAACCAGGCAACTTAATATCAAAATATTAACTCCAAAAAATCTTAAAAATTACATAGTGAATAGAAGTAATCTTTACTTTAAAATGTACTTAAATAATCAGATAAATAAAAAAAGAGGAAAGGGTGGAATTCAGAAACATATGACAAAGAAAAATGTTATTCTTTACCATAAAATTTGAATTGAAAAATTTAGAACAGTTGATTTAAAATTATAGGTCTCGGACAGGCCACAGTGGCTCAGCAGGCAGAGTTCTCACCTGCTGTGCCGGAGACCCGGGCTCAATTCTCGATGCCTGCCCATGCAAAAAATAAAAAATAAAAAAATAAAATAAAATTATAAGTCTCTTTGAGCTCAAGATTGGTCAATGCCTGAACTTTAAAATAGCTTACAAATTTAAAGAACTTTCATGTTAATTACTATGTTTTAATTAATTTTGTGTTTCATGGTAATGATGTAAACTAGCCCTGCATTTTGCTTCCAAGCAAGGCAATGATTGGGAGGATAATAATAATATAGCGCTTTCTCCATTCCTAATAGATCTGGATCTCTACATACTTCACCAACACCTATCATTATTTTAATTTATATGGATGAAACAGCTAGGTGAGAGAAATGGAAAATAGAATTAGGTCAGAAAGTAGATATAAACTGAACAAAATGAAATTCACTCATTTGGTCTCTCACAGTTTTGAGATTGAGATGAGATGCTTTATATAATTCTAGAAATTATCTTCACCACCATCTATTCATCTCTTCACCCTGAAGTAGGAGGAGAGAAATTCCCAAAAGTTCTGAGTGGCAACTAAAGAGTTAGAAAGGCCAAATTATCAACAGTATCAGAAGTGATTTAGTCTAGATAAATTATTGAAAAAAATCAAGTAACAGGCTCTGAGGAGCTTGGAATTTCTCAAGGGTTTGGTAACTGAGAGTGTTAGGTGTAACTTGACAGCATTTTGGGGAATTGGCCAAGGTTTCCTTCCACTTGATTGCTGTAATTGAAATGCCCCATCTGGAAAGAAGTATCCTACCCTGAAAATGGGAAAATGGATAGTTCTGGGATAATGGTAAAAACCAGTTGCTGAGAGAACTGTAGTGAAGCTACATCACTTTTATGTGACTCATCTTTATTTCTGTTGCTCAGTTGTTTCCTTTGTAAGCAAGAATTCTGTGGCTAAGCTACCATCTGCACAGTCACCGCTGCCTGGCCGAAATCCTTAGCTTGATTCAAAGTCAGCCCTTAACAATTCACCATCCCATAAGCTATTTCAGAGAAATTCTTAGGAGCAGTAATGTTCTTTTGGCTAACAGGGGATTCAGCATCTCAGCTATAACCTCTACATTCACTTCAAACATATGCCTCCCCAGCTCTACTATAGATAAAATAGGATGTCCTTAATGAAAATTCCCTCATTTTTGTTTGAAAGGGGAAAAAAATCCCTAAGATTCCTAAATGTTGACAAGTCAAAGAGGATGATGATACTTGCTCCATTATCATCATCCCTACCATTTTACTTAATGCCACAAGTATAGGGTTTTGCCAGAAAAAGGCAATACAGAGTTTTGGAGTAGTGCTAGATAATTAATGTTTTGTATGTGCCAGGATATTAGTGTTGCAAATCATAATGAAAGGTGTCAAAAAGTAAGGGGTAAAATAAAGCAGAAAGCCAAACCTGGACAATGCAATAGACATTAATCTGGGGAAAGTAAAGGAAGATCAGGGAGCATATACAGGGGAGAAAATAACAGAGAATACCTCAAAACGAGCATTCATTGTGCTAGAACTCAGTAAATGTATATACAGGATTTGGAGGGGGATAAAAAGGAATTTGAGTTGTTTCAGAGCAGGCACTGCCTGTCCTAGATCTTTTATATCTGTCCTTCCCATGGACACACACATTTATACTTCAGCTCTATTACAAACTTTTGGTGAGAAGGTCATGTATTTTATTGAAAAAGCTTCACAGTTCTGATTCCTTATCATTTTCATCCAGGTAGTATTCATCATCTGTAGTTGTGTCTGTGTCACAATCTGACTCCACTGGGTCCTCCTCAGATATCTTAAGTGTTTCACTTGGAGATAAGTCATCTTGTGGCATTCTACTGCCAGGAAGATCTGAGCTTAAGGATTCTGATGTGTTGGGAGGGTTAATTATAGCATCTTTCAAGAAGCCAGGGTTTTTGAGAAAAGTTGGTTTCCATAGTCTTCCTTGTGTGAGCGAACGCTTTACATTCTCCAAGAAAGCCAACTGTTGTTCTTTCCCAAAAATCCCATAGTCAATAGGTCTAGATATAGATGTGGCAGACTTGGGGCCTGTTTTTGTCCTGTCGCTATACAAAGCCCAATTTTCCTTTTCATCATAGGAGGGAAGTTCAGAAAATGATTTGAATCTTTGGCCGTATCCATTATTAACAGTAAATTCACTCCCAAGGGTTAGTCGACTCAGGGCCTCATCAATAGAAGTGCTTTCAGAAAAATGGCGCTCCCTGACTTTCGGAGGCTGACTTTTGCGTAATGGGTCACCATGAACACTGATGCTTTTCAAGCTCTTTGAACGATAGAGGTGTGGTTCAGGTTCCTGCTCTGGAGATGAAGCACTCTTTTGTTGCTGCTGACAACCAGCCAGTGGGATGCTTACTGTGGGGGACTTCCGTCCAGGCTCTGAGAGAAAAGGAGGGCTTAGCCTCCTCTGGTGGTCAGAGAACTTGGCTTCCCTGAGGCTGGTGAATGTGGGCTGAGCCAGGGTTCCTGAATTTCCTTCCAAAGTATGAGCAACTGTTACAGCTTTATAGTTCTCATTCTTTGGTGGTGACTCTGAAGTGTTTTTAAACTCATCCCAATGTGGCTGTGAAATGCTCATGTTAGAATTATGATCACACTGTGCAGAAGATTCTCTGTTGGATATTACGGCAGGCTGGAGAGCAGTCTCAGATTTCACATTATCTACTTCATCATTACTCAAACTTCTGCTTCCATCCGTGGACTCCGCAGACATTGGTGTAGGCCTAGGGTATGGTGGGTTGCTCTCTTGTGTGCCAAGAGATAAACTGTCCATGCCAGATCTGCTCTCAGCTTTTTGGAAAATAGTAGCTACATGTCTTCTGGGGCTTAAATCTTTAGCTGGGAATTTTCTGCTTGGTTTGGACATGGCTGCCAATTTGTGTTTAACTGAAGATCCTTTTTTTCCTTTCTGTAGGTCACCTAAGCTGGTTTTATTTTCATTAACTCCTTTAGGAAGTAGAGCTTGATCCCTCGCCAATCTATGCATTTCATCTTTGGCCTTCCTGTTCTCTGTCATATGTGCCTCCTGACCTCTTTGAGATATTTCTTTGGGTTCAGACTGCAAACTCTCTAAATCTGGTTTACCTAGACAAAATTCCTCAACAAGCTGTAGTTTATGCAAAGTAGAAACCAGAGCAGAGACTTGGCTTTCTGAGTCAGAAAGTGCTTTCCTAGTTATTTTTTGGCAATCTGTTCCAATACTCCCTCTGACTTCCCTATACTGTGACCCATTGGAGTTATCATCTGCAGCAATGGCTTCAAGTGTTGAGCTTGTTTTTGTGGTAACCTCTTTCTGAGAACAATTTTCACTCTCAGTAGAGCATCTTACTGTTTGAGAATTTTCAGCATTATTTTCTGAATGGTTTGGGAAACTAGAGGAAACATTACCAGATGTAAGGGATAGTTGACAATTTTCAGATTTTCCCACTGTAAACTTTTTTTCCTGAAGCATTGATAAAGTATGCAGGGTTTCACACTGCATTTTTTTCCTTCTCTCTTTCCTGCTTAATGAGTCACCTTGAGTTGTTTTAGCAAAGTTATCTGAAAAAATCTCTCTAGGTTTGGATTCTTCTTTATAAAGAGAAATATTTGCCTCAACAGGAGCCATTTCCTGTAATGTATGCTCTGATGGCCCACTGTTTGATAACTGTAAATCAGTGTTGTTTTCAATGGAGTGAGAAAGACAAGGGTTGTTCTCCAGAACAGACTGAGCCAGTAGGTTTAGCTCTTCAGGTGAAGATGTTTCTGAAAGTCCGCATGTAGAACAATTTAATTTGTCTTTTTCTAAAGCATTAGGAAATATTTCAGTCTCAACTTTAGGTGATTCTGCAAATGAATCAGTATTTTGTGTATACCTTTGAAGGATATCACAGACTTTTTTGCTGTGCTTCCTTGGTAGAGTGTAATATATTGAAACCACCTCAAGACATTTTACATTATCTTCATCACCAGAAACAGAAAACATGCTCGTAGTCTTATATTTATGTAATGTTTTTCCACTCTCCTTTCCTGACATGTCTGAAGAAAAAAGATCACTTGAAAGGGGAAATGCAGCTGTCCCAAACGCAGCAATTTTACTATCATTTTCAGTGCAGCATTCAGAGTATTCCTTTTGTTGGTAGCTTTGGGTAAAAGAACAATCCCTAACAGATGAGTCTCTTTCTGTGGGGTTATTAATTCTTTCCCAAAGCCTTGGTGTCATAGTGGAAGCATCCATGTCTGAACCCGAGAATTTTTTCTTTTCATTTCTTCCAGCTGAGGAATATGTTTCCCCTGAAGGACATGACACAGCCCTCTTCATAAGGAAAGGGAGTGCTCCTTCCCTAACAGAAGCAGACCCAATGCTTTTCATATTTGGCATCTTCTCTGCCACTGCAGATGCTGTTGGGACTGAGTCTGAAACTACTTTGGAGTATTCAGGAAAAATAGAATCGAATTTGTCTGATGATTCCTTCTCTGTTGGATTTTCCACAATATCTTTTATTTGGAATGGACATGGCCCATTCCTAAATGAAGTGGCTCTTATTTTACTTTCTGATTTCCTGCTATTGATAAGAAAACTGGGTGATTTTCTTGGTAAGGTACAATAAATAATGTGAGGCTCAGGGACCTTGGAATCACCTTGATTTACCTCAACAAGGGCGCTGTTATCATTTATGGATGTTGATCTACTTTCTATTTTGCTTAACTTTTCAATACAGGATATGTGACGTCTTATTTTTCCTTTTCCCTTTCTGTTCCTGAAAGGATGGTTTGAATGGCATGTGGAAATATCAACCACTTCATTACATATAGGCACATCACTATCATTATTCTTTTGGTTTTCTGAGGGACTTATGACAAACTGATTATTTTGGTTCTTGCTAGCATTGCCTTTTTCTTTTCTTTCTCCCAAAGATGGATCTTCTTCTGAAGGATCTCTGGAGGACACTGTACTAGAAGGAATCACCAGAGCATCAAGGGAAGAATTATTTGATGGTGAGGATTCTTGTAGTGCATCTGATGACCCACCTAGAGTATTAAATGATACATTGCAGTTCTCTGCAGACTTTCTGCAGGTGGTAGAATGAGTTATGGTGTATTGTTCTCCCTCAGCATCTAAAATGATGGGCTTTTCTGGAGACTGGGGATTTTGATTATTAGGAGGTTCAGTGCTCCAGTGATTATTTTTAATAACGCTTGAAATATCTTCATTATTTACTATTGATTCCTGGTGATGACCTTGAATTGGGCTTGGAAGAGATGGTGATGTTCTGCCTTCCTGAATGAGAGGAAGGGAATTGGCTAAGCCAAATTCTCTGTTCTCAGTAGCACTGTTTTGTTTTTTAAGTTCATTGGCTTTATCTCTGTGTGATACAGAAATTTTGGAGGTGTCTTTCCCGGAAAAGACTCTGGGTGACCTCTTTGAACTTACTGTGGTAGACACATTAAAAACAAGCCTGTTGTTCTTGGCTGGGTTCTGGGAGTGGGGACTTTGAAGATCAGATAAGGGGTTAGAGATGACTACCTGTGAAACAGGTTGTGGTGCTTCACCTGTCATGTTTGTCTGGTCCACCTTGTTCAGTTGTTTGCCTTTTTCTGAAGTAGATTTATTCAAGTCTTTCTCATTATTCACTTCCATGACCAAGATATTGGGCTGGCTTTCGGTAAGAGGTGGAGAATCAATTGAATCACTGTTGGCCGCAAAAGCTTCTGTATGGCTTTTTATTGTAACACAGCCAGGCTTAGTGGGAATAATTTTCTGCAAAGTGACTGTGGGATTCTGAATGTTGGAACTTTGGGGATTCTCTTTCTTATCAGGAATCTGGGGGAAGGAAGTTTTGAATGAGGATGCTTGGGCCTGAGTAATTCCAAATGGGTGAGCTTCTTCATTTAAATGTACTTCTATAGGAGAATTATCCTGTCGACTTTCTAACCCATCAGGTTTGATGTGATAACTTGAACCAGTCATGGGGCAAACGCCTGATGTGCTGAAATGGGGACCTGACCGGCTCCCATTGCCTTGAGACATCTCCATGCTCTCCTGTGTGTTTGTCTGAAAATTAAACTGCCAGGGACATGGCTCATCTTGGCCTCTGGAAACATTTGGTCCATAACAAGGAGAAAATGATTTCCAGTATTGAGAAGGGGCACAATGGCCATGAACAGCTGATGCACTATTTGCTTCCATGGAAATCATTTCAAAGTCTCTGCTAGAAGAAGCAAATGGTTTATTGTTTTGATGAAAGTCAGACCAGGAAGAATGTTCTTCCTGTTGACCCCAAGAAGGACTTTGCCCAAATCTCCATTCTCTGCTTTGTCCAAAGGTATTGCTAAAGAAAGACCTAGCAAATGGGTTATCTTGATGGTGGAATGGCATATTCTCTGAGTTCTCAAATGAGTCTGGACTCATTGCATTGTCCATGGGAGAATTTAAATTAACACTTTGGTAAACACTCTGTGAACGGTAAAATTCATATCTTCTATTCTCCTGAAAACATCTAGGATACATATACTGATCAGCAGGGTCAATTTCCATTGGTGATGGTGCCCTCAGGAACTCTTCCTGGTTCTGCTCATCTCTAAAAGAATCTGATCTATTCCATATGATGGATGATAAAGGAGTTCTCTTTGGGCTCTTCCGGTAGCTCTGTGGTATAAATCCACTCCTGTTCTGAGTTGTGATTGGGATATATAAGCTTCTTGCCGTGAAATGCCCTGTGGCTGGTAAAGCTGATCGTTGCCTGCTATCAAAACACAGAGAAGTACTACCAAAAGTATTGTTTTGTAAATAATCTTCTTTTAAGACTCTGGGCTCCCTTGTCCTGTACATATCATAAATTGTCCTTGTTCTAGAAGAAAAGGTTTTAAAACCTTCTCTAGGGGTTCCTGGTCTTAGGATGTCATAGATAGACATATTAGAAGTTTCATTGTAGTGATTTTTTTGCCTTCCTGAGATATTATTGTGCCTGTTTCCAATGGAATAAAAATGACTGAACTGTGTTCTTGGTCCATGGTTGAGGGGAGTGTTGGTATTCACTGAACCTGGAGATTGTTCCTGAGCCAATTTGCTATCCAAATCATCTAAAACTGAAAGAAGAATATAGGTTAATTTTTTTTTGTATGAGATTACACAGTCTAATAATAATTTGAATAGTTGAAGTCCCCTATTTGGGAAACATAATCATTTATAATTTTATGTATATTGTCATGAAGGTGATGACATTAATTTTCATGTTTTTAAGATAGTCTTGTAAAGCCGAAACGGAAGTTTCTAAAGCACACATTTTCAAACAAGGTAAACCTTTCATAAATGACTTCAAGGTAAAGCTACATTAAAATTGCAGTGAAATTTAATCATGGTTTCTTTTAGTGCATCTAAAGCATACTGAATTTTTGTAAGACATGGGTCTACTAATAAAAGGCAATTAAAAATGTAGACCTCAGTACTGCTTCTACCAGTGAATAGGTTAGCCATGGGTATTATTAAGCCAAGTCTTTCAGGTCACTAGGTTGCTTTAATATTTTCACATGTGCTGACCTCATGGGATTGTAATGAGAATGAGAGTCCGTAAATAGCATGTGATTTCTCAGTTTTACTGGTAACAGTTTATAATTCCAGCATCAGCACCGTAAGTTCAGTATCTAATTTATAAACGTGTATTTTGATGAATTTGAGCAATATATAAAATTAAAATTCTATAAGTATTGTTACATGGGAGACAAATGGTGGATTGTTATCCCTAGAAAAATTAAGAAACATTAGCACCCCTGTAGTACAGAACTTTCTAAGTGTGAGACACACTACTAAGCATTAAGTTCTCACATAACCCTACAAAGTTGGTACTACAACTATTCTCAGTTTATAAATGGAGAAACTTAGGCACGGAGAGATTAAAGTAAGTTGCCAAGGTCTAAGTGCAGAGCTGGGATCTGACAGTCCTGAGTCCAACATTCAATCACTGTACAATGCAACCTCTGGGCCATAAAAGCTGGCTTTTCATTTTCTGCTTTTTGTGACTCTAGAGATGATTTCACTGTGAGATCATGTTCATAAGGATGTGAAGAAATGTTTATGTTTCTGAGTAGCAAGGTCACAGGGTAGTGACCTCCTTATAATACTGAGGCCTAGGCCAAGCCAAGACCAGTCTCTGTGCTCTCAGAGAAGTCATAACACACTTACAGTGATGGGGTTGGTATTTGTTTCACTTGTTTTTATTTAATCATATTTGACATCTTTTCCGAAACAAAAATGCTAGAATTTAAAGTGAAGGATAATCTTTTAAGGTTGTAGATTCCCTAAAACCCAACTTGTAATTTTATGATATTCATGCTATAATGAATACAATTAAATTATTTCTTTATTGAAGAAATATTCATGAATAAAAATCAAATTAAAAGAAAGACATAAAAACAAAAAATCAAATCCGACACAAGAAATAAGTTTGGTGTAAGATATTTAAAATTCTGAAGAAGTTTTTGGTTTACAAATGTATTTCTTTCAGAGTTACATGAAATAGTTATTCTCCTCATTTATTTTAAATTATTTGCCACAGAAAGTGATTTTAATTCTTCAACGGCAAGGAAAATCAGGGATATCAATATCTGAGTATATGTAAAATGGGTTTAAAGATTCTTCTTCACTTTAAATTCTAACAGGTTTTAACTTAAGAAAAGATGTCACATATGATTAAATCAAATCACAAGTAAATGGGATTTACATGTGACTTGCCAACACTATTACTAGCGTAGGCACTAAATGTATTTTTGCGATCTGTTCTGGAATTTCCCAAGTGTATTACACTTGTAAGTTGGTGCTGCTAGGTTTGCACAACCATCAGAACTCAGTTTGAACCCTGAGGATTCTAACTAAGGAATCCTCTAAGGAATCATCCTGTCAATGTTTTAATGAAAAATATTTATCCCCCGCTCTTGAAATAATTTATTCCCCATCTTCCCAAATAAAATTATGAGACAATGCCAAAATATTAGCCAGGGCAAAAACAAAACAATACGACGAGTAAAATATATCTTTTAAACAAATTAATAAAATCTCTGTTCTCTCTTTAAAGCTGTCCATGGCAATTTTCCCTCTTAAGTAAAAGTCTTTTTTTCTTGTTATAAAGGCAGTACATGCTTATAATAGAAACATATACTCCATAAATCTACAGAGTTATATAGGAAACTAGAATAAAATAGGTATAGTCACCTGGAATCCCACTTGGAGGTAACTATTCTTAGTATTCCCACAGCTGGATTTTAAGTTCAGGTCACTTAAAATCCCAAAATAACAGTATTATTTTACTCGCTATGCTGAGGTCAGAAAAATTCTTGTTCTCCTTCATGTATTTTCAGAGCCCAAGTCTCTTTTTTTTTTAATCTTTTTTTCCCTTTTCATTTCATAAACAGTAGCCCTTCTCTTCAAACAAACCCTTTATTTTGATTTCCCTCTGAAGCAAGCTCTTTTCTCTGAATCAGGTTCTCTGCCAGAAACCACCTTACTGAAATGAGGGCCCGACTGACTGTTCTGCTGAATGTCTCTCACTCACCAGCCCACTTGTCCCTCACTTTCAAGCTGAGCTGATGCCCGGGCCTTTGCCAGCTGAATTTAGTTCCTCAACGTGAAGCTGGTGGATGACTTTCGTGTTAATTTTTCAAAGGGTCAGGCTTATTTTCATACAGAACAACCTGTATAAAGGTGAACTATGCTTATATAATAATAAGATATATGTATATGGGATACTTTTGGAATCTGGTTCAGTCTCTATCGCTGTGTGTTGTCCAAGGTTATCTGTGTAACGACAATTAAATTTCATCACAAGTGCTTTTAGGTCCTAATCTGGAACAATAAAAGTCTATCAAGAATAGTGCAATTTTATGGATATAGTTCCTAAAGATGTATTTCCTTTTTAACTGGGGTTAAATATTAAACATGGCTCTTCCATGCATTTACCAAGCCTTGATCTGAGAATATTTGTTTAGGTTATATATAATCATAAGGTGTTTTAATAGTGTTAAAATTATATAACAGCATCCTCTTCAGATAAGGTAAACAAGAGGACTTGGAAAATGAATTACAGGGTCGGGTATGTTTTGAGCATATTAATACAAATGCTAATTATTATTTGCTTCCCTTTAGAACTGGGGATCCCAAAGGCAATTTAATGCACAGACTTACCACTGAAAAACTCATTCTCCAGCAGTGAAGCATCCCACGGAGGCATGCAGCTTCCCTCCCTCATTCTTGCTGGTTCAGGGACAAAGGCTGGTTGAGTTTCCAGGGCTGAACAGTATATTTTTGCCTGCTAATTTGAAAGCAGAAAACATAATATTATTCTTAGACCTTCTCCATCTAGAGTACTCACATGTTCCTACAAAAATGTCCTAAGCTTAAAAGTTCTAGTCTTAAAGCCTGCAAACATTTGTTTCTCAACTAAGGATATTTAATTATTTTTGGCATTTGCCAAAGTGTCATGACTGTCACCACATTGATATTAATTCTTTGTATTATGAGTCTTCGGGTGAGACTCAGCCTTTCTCTGCCAAAGTTTCCTATAAACTTACACAATATGATCCACATTTGGGGGGGTTCCTGGAAAACAGGAAAGAAATCGACCTCTCGTGAATTGGGAGCATTATCTCCGTGGTCCCAAAGGCTGGGACTTTAGATTTCCTAATACTGTAACTATTCTATCAGAAGCCTGTTAGCTGGAGCTTGTGGTGGACTTTGAAGATTTGCGAACTTGATGGGTTTAGAAAAAAGAAAAGTGTTTCTATCTATAGAGCTCATTTTAAATGGTAGAAACCTTCCAGACAGCCATAAGGAGCTGATTAATTCTGTTCTGAAACAAAGGCACTGAAAAGAATGACCTTATATACTTAAAAAACAAAACAACAAAAATCCCATTGCTAGATTTAGGGGAGAATGGAGACTGATACAGAGCTAAATTTGTTTTCCTTTCTTAAAAAATGTTTACCTTGATTTTATCAAATCCAATCTCGGTGCTACTTTCAGACTTTGTCTTCATATCCTAGGGGGGAATTATCTACTCCCACACCTTCACTTCTTTTTGCCAAAACTCCATTTGTATTTCCTCTGTCAAACTAACTCCTTGATCTCATGATCCACTTTAGCTCATTCCCCACTGGTCCCCTGACTAAGACTAACAGTCACTTGCCATTCCTGTCTCTATTTCAGCTCACTCTGCTACCTAGTCCTTGCCTCCTGAATTCTTCTCTTCCCCAAGCTTTTCCTTCCCATTTGATGCTCCTCACTACATTTCATCTTACCTATAATGTTCAAGATCAAATGCCTGATCTTTCCAAAATTCCCAACTTTATTATTACTATTTTTTGTATGCTTTATGGTGGGGGTGACATTTCATTTTTTTTTTTTTTCCATGTGAGTATCCTGTTATTGCAGCGCCATTTGTTGAATTTTTGTTGGTTTGTTTTGGGGGACGTGCATGGACCAGGATTCAAACCTCCTCCATTGCAGGTCTGTCTGATTCTAAAGCCCACGTTCTCTTAATTACTGTATTCCTTACAATCTAGTATTTCGCATGGTCTGTTTTCTTTCTCAAGGTCTAGGTCAGTTATTTTCTGTAGAAGTCCTGCCCAAATTACAATGATTTGCGGTTTTCAGCTCTGTGACAAGCCATAAGTGAATGCCTGCAAAGGAGATTTTTTATTAATAAGAAAGAAATACTCTAATGGTAATTTATTGGTCATTGGATATATTTAATATACTTACTCAGAAGTAAACAAATCTTGAAGGGAAAATAAAACCACAGTGAAATACCAATTGGAAGTAATAAAACCATGAGCTAATTATTTTAAAAACCAAATGATTTACAGCTAAATTATTTTTCATTTTAAAATGTATCTTTTGTGTCCTGCCTATTGACTCTCTCTAGGTTTTTATTTGTGCTAATAATAATTAGTCATAGATCTTATAAATCCAAATTTTGGTACTTGATGCAGAGTAAATATATCCAATTTTAAAAATGCCAAATGCTGTTGTTTCTCAACCATTTTAACATCCATAGAAACCTCAGATTTCCTCTATAAAGACCAAAGGACAATTCCTTGTGGCCCCCTGGATCATATTCCTCTAAAATGAAAATTTATACTGAAATGAAAAGATGATTACTGTGAAAAGTACATGAACTCAGGGCTCAGATAAAGAGATGAACCTCTCTAGGCTGGGAAAGATTACTACCATTTAGAGACCCGAAATATAATTTCCTTTGGTTTTATTCCTGCCCAGATCCTCTGCTTCAGGATAAACCCTACTCATCTAACATGTTAAGGATATTTCCAACCCATAGATATGTAAATTTTATGGATAATTAAGAGAAAATATAAAACTTTTTTTTTACACTCAAACTGCAAGGATTTTTCCCCCCCGGTAATAAAACTGTTCAAAAAGTAACTGCTAGTCTGGGGTGCAAGGGTAATTCAGTGGTAGAATTCTCATCTGCCATGCTGGAGGCCTGGGTTCAATTCCCAGCCCATGCACCTCCTCCACAAAAAAAATCAACAAATGGTGCTACAATAATGTAGCATTCAACAAATGGTGCTATACGGAAAAAGAATGAAACGTGACTCCCACCATACAGCATACACACACAAAAAAAGTAACTGCTAGTCAGTGGTAGGTATCAGATATAAAGCAGATTGAATACTACCACTGCTCTGTAGTCCTCTTAACTTTTATTTAAACTATATGAGATATTATTATTAATATTATCATTAGCAGCAAGTCAACACTAATTGTTCTGGGCAATGTGCTAAGGGCTTTATATAGGTTGTTTAATTTCATTATTTTAACAACCCTATGAGGTTGGCACTATTATTATCCCCATTTTACATTTGAGAAAACTGAGGTTTCAAGAGGTCAGATCATTTGTTTCACATCACACTGGTGGAGGGAGACAATTCAACCCCAGTCTGTCAGATTCCAGAGCCCATGCTAAATCATCTTACACTATCCCTGATAGAGTTTCATAGCTCCGGGCTTATTAACACACTGTATTTTAGCAGTAGGCATTCTTTGAGGCCAAATGCAAGTTCTAGGGCTGCTGGCCCAGAGCAGACACTGATCGTCAGTCAAGGCTCATCTTGGGCTCAAGATTCTCCTCAAAGCAATGTTTCATGCCATGGAGTTGCCCTGAAAGCTGAAGGCTCCATCCACTTCTGGCCTAGAAGATGAGGTGTAAATACATCTGTGCAGCAAGACCCTGTCAAAATCCTTTTCCAGCTTTCAAATTAAGTTTTTCCTCTCTGACTCTCTCTAGGTGCCCTGTACCCCAGGCTCTCTGCATATAGTTCCACTACATCTCTGCTCTAGATTTTGCTCGCTTTCCTTTCTTTTCCTGAAAAATACTGTTTCATCCTTCAGAGTCTTATTCCTATATCATCATCCAACTCTCCTTGGCAGATTTAATTCTCACAGTATTTTTTGTATACCTCTTGTATTATTTCTATTATGTCATGTTGAAAGTTATTTACATTCTTTCCACTTATATTTTACCATTAAACATTCCCTCTTCTGTAAATTTCAGTTCCTACTGAATTAGGATCCTGGAAATGACTAGATCTAAACCTCTAAAATGATTAGGAGAGTATAGTATTCTCCTTTGACTTTTAAGCACCTAGCCTGACATCTACCATATACGAGACTGACTCATATTTACTGAATTGAATTCCAAGGCTACTCTTCCCATAATATTTCCCTCTTCTGAACTTCTCTAACTCATTTTTCTATACTCAGTTTGTTTCTGGATTCTAACATTTGAACAAAATTACTCATTTATTCAGTTTTCAATATACTTTTTAAAAAAATATGCCCTCTCTTTTGATCCATACAACACATTTGTGAATTAGGTAGAATTATCATTCCTATTTTGTAGATGAGAAAACTGAGTTTCAGCTAAGTGCTTTGCTCAAGTCACATGAATAATAAATGGTAGAACTGGGAACTTATACTCATATCATTTGATTCCTACCCCTATCTTTCCACTCTATTACAGTGTTTTTTGTTTGTTTTTGTTTTACTAATGTGCAGATTTTAGAGAATAAATTCTCTGAAGAGAGACCCTTACTTTAAACATTTTGTGTCCTTCATTACATATGGCTAGATACTTCGCATTTATCTACAGATTGATTTCTAATAAACCAAGGTAGAAAACTACATATAGAAGATTTCTAGTAAAAATTATTACAGGAAGTGAGACTCACAGGAAATTACAATATTAGGACTCAGACATGCATGTCTGTGGCAGAACAGTTCCATGGTTAAGCAAATGAGCTCTACACAGATTCAAATTCTGGCTCTGCTCCTAAATGGCTGTATGACTTTGGGAAAGTTACTTGACCTCTCTGTGCCTTAGCTTCTTTCTCTGTAAAAAGAAAATAATAATACCCACTTCATAGGGTTACCTGAGGACTAAATGAATTAATAGTTGTAAAGCATCTTAAAATGGTGTATAGCCCTTGGTTGGCAGCTGGCAGGAATGCTGCAAAGGGGATTCTAGCACCTATGGGAGCCTTACCACATTAACAAATGACTTTCTACTCAGGAAAGAAGGAAGCTGCTATTTAAGCATTGCATAAACTTAAAAGAAGCAAAAGATTTCATAAGACATAGAATTTTTAGAGTTAAGAAAATATCTTAGAGATCATCTAACCCAAAGTTTGTGGGCTTGGTACTGACATTTTGGGTCAGATCATTCTGTAGCTGTTAATAATCTGTTAGCTACTAATATTCTGTTGTGGTTATGGAGAATTTCCTGCTTATGATTGCAGCCTAATGAGTTGGAAAGATGGCCCACCAGATTAGAGGCCAGAGGCCAGTCTCCAAATGCCGGCTTTTGGGAGCTTAGTTACTTTCTCAAACATGACTCATAAAAGAGCTGAGCAAAGTGTGGCTTTTTACATAGCCCCAATTCACTCTACTGATATTGTCTGCAAATTTGACATGACTTGACAAACAAACCTTCTGCTGTCGAGTAACCTTAGAAGATGTGAGAACTTCCCAGGGTAACCAGACCTGCAGGACAGTTGTCAGAGTTCAAGCCTAAACTCATTGATGTTATCACATGCCTTGGTAAAGAGAAGAAATTACTTTTTAAAGGTGTTCCTATATTTGCTATGTGTCTACTTTCCTGTAAAGGGCACATCCACCAACCCACTTACTGGTTTAAAACCACTCCTTTGCTTTTTCTTTCAATTATTGGATGTTTAGTTGATGCCAGGCAGGGAAGATACAAAGGCCTGTGCAACACAGTCCCTGCTTCAGGGATTTTACATCAACCCACATGAATAGTCTAGTGGGATGAGTGCCACATTGGAGATGAGTTTTGAGGGGTACAGGCCTGGCAGTATTGCCTAACAGCAAGCTCAACCAGAATTTATTCAGTGATAAGGAACAGTAAGTGGTCAAAGCTATATGTTTTGTCTCTAATCTCAAAGATGGTGACTATCTTGACTTTGGATTCCTCACCAGGAAGGAGGTGGTTTTCAACTGGGGGTTTTCAACTTCAAAAGTGTCTGAAGATATTTTTGCTGTCACAACTAGTTTGGGGAGCACAAATGGCATCTAGTGGGTAGAGGCTAGGGATGCTACTAAATATCTTACATATACAAGCTGGACCACACAACAAAGAATTATGTGGCCCAAAATGTCAGGAGTGCCCAGGTTGAGAAACATTGGGCTAGATGATCTCTAAGTTTCTTTTTAACTCTAAAAATTATGTTTTATGAAATCATTTACTTCTTTTAAGTTTATGCAACTGTTTAAATAGCAGCTTCCATCTTTCTGAGTGGAAGGTTATCAAACAATGTGGTACAACCTCCCAGAAGACGGCTGAATTCTCTTCATACCATTCCTGCCAAGCTGCCAAGTGGTGGGAAGTTTGTGACCTCAAAACCTGGCAAGAATCTCTGTGGCATTGCTGGCTAACTTCCAGCTTTCTGTGGGCCAACAGGATGACACTCCTGTGAATAATGGAAATTTATATGTCTTGCAGAACCTTTGTTTTAGAAGTAGTTTTCATTATTTTTTCTCTCCTACTTTTATAATAGTTATTAACTGGGAACAAAAATTACTGCCTTGAGTTTCAGTTTCAGTTTCCAAGCCATTTGGATAGACATGCTCTGAGCAATGAAATGTTTAAAAGCAAACAGCAATCAGGAGTGTCAAAGAAAGATATCTATGAAATCTCAGATGGGATTTTTCCAATCTCCGAAACTCCAGATTAGCACTATAATTTTATAACTTCTAGGCATTTACATTTCTCCTTATATTCTCCATCTGTTTCTGGTTCCCAGGCTTTTAAATGGCTTGGATGGTTAGCGATGAGCAGTTTTCTAAGAAAAAGCATACGGAAGCATCCTGTACAGAGGTCTGTCCTGCTTAAAAAGCAAATGCTATATACAGAGGATGTGCCATGTCAGTCCCCCTCTCAGTTAAAGGGGAGGATCTCTGCAGGTAAGGGCAACTCTGGCCAATATGCAAACATGTCTTTGATGATGGATGGAGCTGTAGGCATTATTGCCTTCTGGCTGTGGAGTATGATGCTGGAATTCTGATGCTGACTCTACCATTTCCCAGTGTGACCTTAAGCACAATTTTTAAGTTCTCCAAACCTCAGTTTCTTTGTCTTTAAAACGGGTATAACTACAATACCTATTTCATGGATTTCCTGTGAGGATTAAGTGAAATGATACATGTCAAGTGCCTGGTCTGTAGAAAATTCTCAATTGGAGAGTAGCAGTTTTTGCTGCCAGTGTTATGGTTGGCCCTTAAGCACGGAAAGGGGAAAGAAAAAGGTTAAGTGTTATTTTGCAGAAAGAAGTGGCATTACCTGAAGAAGTAAAGAGGCTCACTTTTGTTTTTGAAGTAAAGAACCTCTGTTCATATGCACTCCTCACCAGAATTATACCCCATGCTTTTTGTAAAAAAGAGATAGAGAAAAGTTGGTAGAGTACTAATCCATGATCAGTTGGAAAATTTCCCTGTCTTCCTCCTGCACTCTTAGGTCCCTTCCAAAAACTCTCTAAACCTTTATACCTTTATATTATCTCCAAACCGCATGAGCTACACAGAAAGACAGAGGCGTATGTAGATCAAAAGCTATGACCACGAAAAAGCAAGAAACAGAAAATTTAACAGCTTGTCAATCTTGTTAACATTGAACACTGTAATAAATTTAAATTTAAACTTTGAAGGAGGGTCATGTTGGGTCAATCCCTTCATGAGAACTTTCTCCAGCCAAATGCACATCACCTATCAGTGACTTCCTCTTTGAATGCAAATGATGATAATCTGTAGAAAAGGTCCAGTCCAAACCCACGCAGGCCTACTTGCAAAAATGGTAGTGGCCGCCTCTCTCCTCTTCCTTTGCCCAACCCTTTAAGGTTGTATAAGAGCGACACATGGTAAAACATCAGAGATGCCACTGATGGCATGAGTGGAAGCATGATGGCCTAATGCCTTTCATAAAGAGCCTACTGTTTGAACATTTCAATACCAGAGCCAACTGGAAACTAACCATGACTGGGATTTAGATTCCCTAGGAGAAATCTAAGCTTGTAAAGTAAATTTAAAACTAAACCAAGGGAATTCTATTTAAATAGGCAGCCAACTCAGGATCATATAAGTTCTGAATTCCTTAGAGTAACCTTTGTTTCTCTAGTTACTTACTGTGGCAGATCCCTTCACAGGCACAGGAGGTCTTGCAAGGACATCACATCTGTGGAAAGAATTTGAAATAATTTATTTCAAGCAGGGCCTAACTCTTACCAAGAAGAAAAATCAATAGCATATTCGCTGTTAAATCTTGAGACCTCAAAAAGATATATTTTGAATGCTCTATGGGAAGGCCTTTCTTGGTTAGTGCATCGTTAAAAAAAATTTTTGGAAAACCTTCCCTGGGAAGATAGTGTTTTCTATCTTTGTCACTCAAGTAGCCAAGAAAAAAATTATAGTAGATTTGTTTTTGAGCACAGCATAAAAACATAAAAGCAAAAATAGTGACATTTGTTGAGTGTTGACTATGGGTCAGGTACTGTTGTCATGTTCTACCTGAATTTTAACTCATTTAAATATGCCATCCCTGTAAGGTGGGTACTAGTACAATTCCCTTTTTATAGAAGAGGAGCTAGAAGTGCAGGGAAGTTAGAAAATGCTACCTAACAGACACAGTTAGTGACTGAGTCAAGATTCAGCCACAGGCTGTCTGAATCCAGAGCCCTCCTTCTTAACCACCATGGCATACTGAGTCTTCTTGCAATTGTGAAACAGATTTTGTTTCCATACATTTTTATGTTAAAGATAGATTAACTCAGGAACAGACTCCACGATTCACAAGGAAACAATTTAAAAAGCAAATCCCTTTAAAATGGCTTCAAGATATTTATTTTTATAAAGATTCCTTACTTATTATGAAACCATCTTGGAGGAGAACAATTATGTTATTGCTATTCATGTTGCCTCTCTTAGATCAGGGAGAGGGAAAAAAAAAATTAATTAGGCCCAATACTGGGATACAGATTATTATCTTTTAAATCTATAACCATATTCCAAGGAGTGCTCTGCTTGAATTACAGCACGAGTGTTAACAGGCTGTAATAACTCAGAGCTCAGTAGGAAATTCGGTCCTCTTCTGTACTATGAGGACAGCAAAGGGGATCAAGCCTTAAACCAACTGGGACTTCAGGTCAGATCTTCAAAAGTGACAAGGCACAGTTTTCCTTCATTCAAACTCCTAACTTTTTCATGGTTCATGAAAATTGAGCAGAAAGCCAAGCAATTCATATGTTTAAAATATCCCTATGTATTTTATAGTTTAGCTCAGTTTAATAGAAATTAAAATTAATTTAGATTTTTCCTGATTATCCTGAAATATCAGCTCTGCTAATATCTGGAAGTTAGATACTGTTTTTATTCCTTTTATTCTGAGTGCTTGGGGAAACAAATATGATTGAGACAGGGGCACTGTTCTCTGAAAGCCTTGAAGAGGAAAGATTAGGTACATAAAGAACCAAAATCCAAGCCAACTATGATAAAGACTATAAAGAGAGATAAGTAAAATGCACTGAAAATGCAGAGGGTCCAGTGAGCATTTCCTGAAGAAGAACAGAGAAGGCAATAGGGGGGAGGCTGGCAACTGAACTGGTAAAAGAAGATCAAGAACAGCATGAGAAAAATCTTAGAGATGGGAGAGAGCAAGGGAAATTGGAAACTGGCAAGGGAGCTTGGGAACTGCTTAGAACTAATAAAAGACAGACTGTGAAGATTCTTTCTGGAACCCTATTGGGCTGTTGCATCTCAGCAGTTTACCAGGCCCCATCAGCTCCAGCATGAGGGCAGCAGGGGTAGGAATCAGCTTCCAAGAGTGTCAGGGAAGTGGAAGATGTGGCTTTAGAGGATACATGGAGCACAGCTGGGACACAATGCCACTGAGTGTGAGTGCAGCTAGTGGGAGGTCGTATAGTCACCCGAGGGTGTGAATGGCCACATGTGCCAGCGTGCACTTAGGTAGGGGGATACAGGACTTAATCTCTGTGCCTACTCCAGACCCTCCTAAAAGTTAGTTTTTTTCTGATCTGAATGTAGAATGAATAAAAACAACAGTGGTACTCTGAAAATTATGTTGGTAAAAGTTCTCAGGTCTTTCAAGGAAGGCAAATATACCTCATTTTCTGCATTTACTCAATCATATATCCTACTGATGCCATCTTTTAAAGATCTCTCACATACATTTATCCCTGCTTCTCCACCTCTACTCTTTCTGCCTTAGACTAAACTTTTGCAATATCTCTTCTATACTCCTCTCCATTCTTTATACAACCAATAGAGAGATCCAAAATGCAAATTTGATTTATCAACCCCCCATTTAAATTTTACAAGGTATAAACCTTAATATGATACAAGGATTTTATCTGATGAGACCTCCATCCAAACCCCCTCTCCCTTCAAGCCTTATCTCCCCACACTCCACTTCTCCAGAGGTATCTGTACTCTAGACTTACCAAATTAATTCTTCCTCCATAAAATGTTCTTTTATCTTTATACCTTTGCAGATATAATTCAGAAATTCTCATTCAATACAGTAGGGTGGAATTCAAGAATATTCTTTTCTAACCAAAACCCTGGGTAACTTTCCACAAGTGTTGGTGGACCACGCTTTAATCAATGGCCACTGAAGAGCTCCGTCTGCTGATTCACAGGCAATTCAGACAGATCCCAACTTCTCCTTCCATCCCTAGTTTTCCCTTCCAATTTATCAACATATTCTGTTGATTCAAAAACAGAAATCACACTCAAATTCATCCACATCTCTACATCATGCTCCCGCCATTATGTTTGTTAAGACTTTATTATCTCTTGCCCTCATTATTGCAAATGCTCCATAACTGTCCCTCTGTCTCCAGATTTTGCTTCAATACAATCCATTCTCTACAATCAGCCAGAGTGATCACTACAAACTGAACCATGCCACTTCCCTGCTTAACACTTTTTTTTATTAGAGAAGTTGTGGGTTTACAAAATAATCAGGCATAAAATACAGGACTTGCATACAGTACTCCACCACCAATACCCTGTGAGTGGAGTAGAACATTTGTTACAATTGATGATAGAACATTTCTACAATTGTACCACCAACTAAAGTCTATGGTTTAATGTAGGACTCAATGTTTGTGCAGTGTAGTTCCATGGATTTAAAAAATTTTGATTCTCTTACCATATATACAATCAAACATTTCTCCTTTAATCACATTGTGGTATATATTTCAGTGCTGTTAATTACATTCACAGTGTTGTGCTACCATCACTACCATTCACTACCAAAACATTTCCATCATTCCAAACAGGAACCCTGTACATTTTTTAAAAAACTTTTTTATTGTAAAATAATATATATACAAAGTGAAGAAAAAAAAACAATAATTTTCAAAGCACACGTCAATAAATAGTTACAGAACAGTCCCAGAGTTTGTCATGTGCTACCATTCCACCATCTCAGAGTTTTCCTTCTAGCTGCTCCAAAACACTGGAGGCCAGAACGAATATTAATATAGTGATTCAGCAGTCATCCTCACTTGTTAAATCCCATTTTCTCTGTTATACCTCTTTCTTCTCCTTTAATCCCTCTCCCAATCTGTAGAGATCTTTGGGCAATGTCACTTCTGACTTTTTCATGTTGAGAAGGGATGTCATCACTAAAGGATAGGGGGGATGTGATTAATTGATAATCCTGGAAAGGCTCGTCCCTTTCAGGATTTATCTAACCTAGGAACCCTCTGGGAATTATATGTTCCAGGAAAGCAAACCTAATGCATAAAACTTTTTTTAGAGTCTCAGTTTGAGGTGTTCTTAAGAGTCAACAGGAGTGATGCTGATTGGGGTTTGGCATCCCATGGCAATTAGCACTAGAAGCTTGCATAAGAGTAGCCTCCAGAATAGCCTCTTTACTCCATTTGATCATTCTTGGCCACTATGAAGCCTTATTTTATTATACTTCTTTTCTCACTTTTGGTCTGGAAGGTGTTATGATTCCAGGGTGCCCCAGGGCTAGGCTTATCCCCAGGAGTCACGCCCCATGTTTTTAGGCAGATTTTCACCTCTGTATGGCTTGGCCCATGTAATGGGGAAGGCAATGATTTTCTTTGTAGAATTGGGCTTAGAGAGAGACGCCACATCTGAACAACAAAGAGTCTTCCTGGAAGCAACTCTTAGGCCTTGTTATGGATAGTCTTAGCTTCTCCCCTACAGAAATAGTTTCAGAAGGGCAAGCCTCAAAATCCTGGGCTTGGCCTATTTTCTTGGGAAACCCTGTACATTTTTTTTTTCCACATGGGCAGGCACCAGGAATCGAACCCGGGTCCAGGGCATGGCAGGCAAGAACTCTGCCTACTGAGCCACCATGGCCCACCCCAACCCTGTACATTTTAACCCTTACTTTCCCATTCCCTATCCCCACCCTGTCCCCTGGTAACCTAAATTCCAGTAGAAAGGATCTAGTTGATTCAGTGATCAAAGTATAGCTCTAACATGAACTAGGACAGAAAGCTCCAGGAAGGCCTGGGATCCTGTCTGTCTCATTTACTCTCATATTACCAATACCTAGCTTAGTGCCTGGCATTCAGTAAATACTTAGTAAATATTTTTGAAAGAAAATAAATAGAACTGGGAATGTAGTTTCTTAACCTGTAACAAGTTGATGTTGGTTTTTTGTATTTGTATTTGTAATCACATACTTATTTGAAGCTTGAAATTGCCATGCTTTATAGTTGAATTATTTTTGTCAACAGACAAACTATTCTGAGCTTCTTCATTGTTCATATTCACATCTTTTGCTAAGTTTGGGGAGTTCTTTATCATTATTTGTTTGACTATTCATTCTGTCCCTTTCTCTCTTTCTTCTCCTTCTGGGACTCCCATAATGCACATATTATTGCACTTGATGGTGTCCCATTGCTATCTTGGGCTATTTTTGCTTTTAATATTTCTTTTTTCTTTCTACTCCTCAGCCTGACTCATTTCAAGGGTGTCGTCTTCTGTCAGCTCCAATCAATAATTCAAACCCTCATGGGTATTTTTTATTTCAGTTATTGTGGTCTTCATATCTAGTAATTCATTTGGTTCCTTTTTAAAATTTATCTCTCTCTACTTAGACTCTCATATTGCTCATTCATTGTTTTCCTGATATCCTTTAGTTCTTTCTTTAAACTACTTCATCTTCTTGAGCATTTAAAAAAATTTATCAACATTTATTAACATGTACATATGTAATATATTTATGATTTTTATATAGTATTCTCATAAGTTTTACATTTCTTCTGTATCTATGGTTAAAACCAATTCTCATTCATTTCACCTGTATTCATAATCTCTAAATTTCCAAGTGAAAAGAAGCTTGTATGAAGACAGGGCTCAAGCGATAATCAACAGACAGCCCTTTAAGATAACTTTCTGCCTCTCCAAAGAAAATATTTCTTCCCTGAATACCATTCCCTTATACATTTTTCCTTTGTGTTTAGTGTGGGCTCCCTTCACTCTCCATAGCTCACCTCTTAAAATATCATATCAGCCCAGTAAAATGTTTTGATAAAACAAAAATAATTCAACTATAAAGCATGGCAATTTCAAGCTTCAAATAAGTATGTGATTACAAATACAAATACAAAAAACCAACATCAACTTGTTACAGGTTAAGAAACTACATTCCCAGTTCTATTTATTTTCTTTCAAAAATATTTACTAAGTATTTACTGAATGCCAGGCACTAAGCTAGGTATTGGTAATACGAGAGTAAATGAGACAGACAGGATCCCAGGCCTTCCTGGAGCTTTCTGTCCTAGTTCATCTTAGAGCTATACTTTGATCACTGAATCAACTAGATCCTTTCTACTGGAATTTTCCAATGCATTGCTATCTTTCTCTCTCTCTCTCTTTTTTTCTAATGATCATGATCATTTCTTAGAACATTTGCATCAGTTCAGAAAAAGAAATAAAAAGACAACAGAAAAAGAAATAAAACAAAAACAGAAAAATATATATATATACATACCATACCCCTTACCCCTCCCTTTCATTGATCACTAGCATTTCAAACTAAATTTATTTTAACATTTGTTCCCCCTATTATTTATTTTCATTCCATATGTTCTACTCATCTGTTGACAAGGTAGATAAAAGAAGCATCATACACATGGTTTTCACAATCACACAGTCACATTGTGAAAGCTATATCATTATATAATCATCATCAAGAAACATGGCTACTGGAAAACAGCTCCACATTTTCAGGCAGTTCCTTCCAGTCTTTCAGTTACATCTTGAATAACAAGGTGATATCTACTTGTGTAAGAATAACCTCCAGGATAACTTCTTGACTCTGGAATCTGTCAGCCATTGACACTTTATCTCATTTCACTTCCCCCTCTTGGTGGAGAAGGTTTTCTCAATCCCTTGATGCTGAGTCTCAGCTCATTCTAGGATTTCTGTCCCGTTGCCAGGAAGGCTCACACTCCTGGGAGTCATGTCCCACATAGACAGGGGGAGGGTGGTGAGTTTGCTTGTTGTGTTGTCTGGAGAGAGAGGCCACCTCTGAGCAACAAAAGAGGCTCTCTTGGGGGTGACTCTTAGGCCTAATTTTAAGTAGGCTTGACTTATCTTTTGTGGGGGTAAGTTTCATATGAACAAACCCCAAGACTGGGGGCTCAGCCTATAGGTTTGGTTGTCCACATTGCTTGTGAGAATATCAAGAATTCAACTTGGGGAAGTTGAATTTTCTCCCTTTCTCACCATTCCCTGAAGGGGACTTTGCAAATACTTTTCCACTCACTGATCAAATCACTCTGGGATCCATCAAAGCATCATGGTGGACAAACTAACAAAATCTCATGTCCTACTCAAGGTTCCACGTACTTATGGTGTTTAACCAAGCTATCTACATAGGTTATATTAGGAAATGCACTAGTCAAAATATAAGTTTTGTACCAAATAAACATTTTTTGCTTTAGTCTCACACATAAATTTAAATTTTAAAATATTAATTACCATCTATTCTCAGCACCCTGTAGTAATGACCTTCCTTTGTTCTTCCTCATGCAAAAACATTTTTAAAATTTGTACTCTCTCTCTCTTTTTTTAAACATTTTTTATTGTGATATATAACATATACACAAAAAAGCAATGTGTTTCAAAGTAAATTTTAACATGTAGTTTTAGAACAGATTTCAGAATTTGGTATGGGTTACAGTGCCACAATTTTAGTTTTTTTCTTCTAGCTACTCCAAGACACTGGAGATTGAAAGAAATATCAATACAATGATTCAGCAGTCATACTCATTTGTTAAATCCTCTTTTCTCTGTTTTAACTCCTGCTTCTCCTTTGACCTTTCTCCCAATCTTTAGGGGTATTTGGGCTATGCTCATTCTCACTTTTTCATGTTGGAAAGAGATGTCAATAATATGAGATAGAAGGATGGAATTAGTTGATGTTCTTGAAGAGGCTGGCCCCTCTGGATTTCAGGACATAATCCTGTAACATTCTTAAGATCTTTTTTTTTAAGGCTATGTTTTGTATGTCCACATTCTTATCTTCTTCCTTGGTGTTTTCTATATTTTTATCCTCTTCCTTTGGACGGGCCATCATTTCCTGTTTCTTTGCTTGTCTTGTACTCTCTTTTGCTCACTTGGGTTTAATCCCTGGTATGTCTGTTTCCTGGTTTTGTAGCCAGTTTGTGACAAGACAGAGATTTCCTTGAGCTACAGCCCTCCTATCAGGAAAGTCTGCTCAAGACAAACGTAGTGTGCAGGGTTTTCCCTGTCTTTCTGGGCCTCTGTCTTGTCCTGGACATCTGCTTGTTAGTTGTGTTGGATTCCCCCCATTTACAGGGATTTGGTTGTCCCTTCTGCTTCCCAGGAGACAGACTTCCTTCTTCCAAGTATTTGAAACTTAAAAGCCTTTGTTCCAGACTGTCCACCTCTATAGTTTTCTACACTCCTTTTGTTGTCCCATAATGCTTCTGTCTGGAGGGCAAATTCTGGGAGAAGGGCCACCTTGGAAAGGACTTTCCTGTTGGTCTTTCCCAGTCAAAATAGGACCAGAGACCATGAAGGGGGTGCAGACCAGCTCCGATGTGCCTGGGGAGGGGATCAGGATGGATGCCAAAATCTTCTTTGAGAGCTCCCCAAAGCTAAGCTTTCTTGGCATACCCAGCAGATGCAGCCCTTCAACTAACTGTTCCCCACAGCCCTGAGGAAGCACTGCATCTTTAAATTCCCACCACCTCCTCCCCTATGTGTGGAAGGTTATAACAATGGGTTGAAATAATGGCTGCCCGGGTCAAAACAACAGCTACCCTCAGAGCCAGGACCCAGAAATCCAAATTAGCTAATCAAAAGCTGTGATCAGTGATTGGCTGTACCCAATCCTGTTCTTAGGGAAGAGTATTTTTATATTCTTTTCTGACACCAGCAGCTAGCTAGGACTGTTCCCCACAGTGGCCTGCTCTGAGGGTGGGGAATGGGCACCAAGAGCCATTGCACAAAGAGAGCGATTTACCATTTTTTTTGTTTGTATGTTTTACCATAATTTATCAGTCTGTTCCTCCAATTTTCCCTAGATGTTGTACAGTGTTCTTCTGGCCTCGGGGATTTCAAAATAGTGAAAGGACTGAGTCCTAGAGCACTCTACCATCTTCCCCAGAAGTCTTCCTTCACTTAACATTTGGACTCCCATTTGCTCTTGTCTAAAGTCCAAATTCTCCTATTCATTTACATGGCCCCACATGATCTAGTCCCTGAATACGTTTCAGCCTCATAACTGACTCTCTGCTATAGTGAAGTTACCACAACTCTGAGCCTATGCACATACTGTTTCTTTGCCTAAAACACTTCTACCACTCTTTGCCTTGATAACCATCTCATTTTTTATGAATCTTTATAATGGTCATTTTCTCTTGGAGAACTTCCCTGAGGCTAGACTTAGTCTAGGATGCATACACCTTGAATGTGCTCTCATAGAATCCAGAACTCCCCCATTTTATCACTATTCTGCTTCTCTATTCATTATATGTGTCCTCACAAGATTAAAAGGCCATGACACCAAAAGCTGTGTCTCATTTGTCCCACTGTATCCTTAGGGCCTGCTAGCATACTGCTGCATGGGGTATTCCTTGAGCAGCATTTGTTAAATAAATGAATGAATAGATTTATTCTTAACCTCATCACATTTGTTCCACATCCTATATTTCTCACCATCATTGTTTCCCCAGTTAGAGTGGAGAGTTCTCCCCTGACTCCTCCTTCTTCAACTACCACATTCAGTTACTAGGTTCTAATGACTCTACATTTTAAATCCTACACAAATTTGCCCCTTTTTTGTCCTCTTCATTGCCTCTACCTTAGTTTAGGCCACTACTGTCTCTACAGTCTTTAACCTGGGCACTCTCACTCTAGTTTTGCCCCCTTAGATGTATTCTTTTTGTTAGCTACAGCAGAGTTTCTCAACCTTAGTACTATTGAAATTCTGGGCTGGATAATTCTTTGTAGTGGTGGTCTGTCCTGTGTGCTGTAGGATGTTTAGCAGCATCCTTGGCCTCTACCTACTAATTGCCAGTAGCACTCCCCCTCCAGTTGTGACAATCAAATATATTTCAGACCTTGCCAAATGTCCTTTGGGGGTGGATAAATCACCCATGGTTGAGAACCACTGAGCTAAAGTGATCTTTCTAAAATGAAAATCTCATGATGTTACTTCCCTGTTCAAAAACCATCAGTGAAAAATATATATACATATGCATATACATACACACAAACACACATATACACACACAGACACACACAGATACACACAGAAATACACCAGAATGTTAGTGTTTATCCAGGTTAGGGGATTATGGTGATTTTTTTCTCTTGTGTTTGAATGATAAGGAAAAGAATATAATTTTAAAAAATGATCGATGGCTGCCCACTGCCTAGTGGATCAAGTCCAAGCTCCTTAGCACTGCCTTGCATATAAGGTGCCCATGTCCTGGACTCTCCCTATCTCTTAACAGTTCTCATCTTATTTTGTGTCATTGAACCTCAGTGACCTAGATGAGTTGCTGCTTTTTCCAGTTTCCACACCTTTGCTTGTGTCATTCCTTCTGACTGGTGCAACCTTCTGACTGAATTGCCTAGCTAAGACCTTTTTAACCTTCAAAAATTATCTCTCCTCTTTCAGGAAGCCTTCTGGATCTCCCAGTCTGGGCTAATGTGTCTCCTATATTTTCTCCCAGCAGAGGTATCATGCATAATCATCAGTTTATTTGGCTGCTTCTCAGATTACAGCTAGTCCACATAGTGTCCCTGTACAAATTATAAAAGGTACCCATTCCTCAAGACCCATTACTGTTGTTTGTCAGAATACTGTCCTACTGAATATACGACTCATTGCAATTATGATGGGATTGGCACTGCCTAGAGTTCTGTGGTATACTTCCTGCCCTACTATATGCAACAATCTGGTCTTCCCTGCTAGGTTATAAGGTGCTCTAGGCAGGAAGTTTCTTTATTTCACTATTTTATCATGGACACTAAACCCAGTGTGTGACCCAGAGTAGACTTTGATAAAAGCCCGATGAATGAATGAAAGGGAAGCTATCACTACTGCTCCTATCACCTATGAAGGAATTTTGACAGTCCCCACCATAGTGGGAATAGTAAAGAGTTAAACTGCAGTGGTTCTCAAACTGGAATGAGTATCAAAATATCCTGGAGAATTTAAAAAGAAATACAGCTCCCTGTGCCCTATTTTCATACCTTCTGAATCAGAATCTCAATATTAAAACCTTAAAATCTGTCATTATTTTTTAAATTGCTGATGAAATTCTAATGATCAACCAGTTCAAATGGAAACCACTGGCCACGCAGATGAAACTCAAAGCCACTCCTCTTGCTGTGCCTCCTCTTAATATCACTGCTACAAAACCTGGGATCACTGAAGGAGCATTTCCAAAGGAAGGGCTTGCTTGCACCTTCAATACAGTTGTCTCTGATTCCTGTTTCTTCTCAACTCAAACACAAGCACCTGTAGAAAGCTGAATGTTGGGCCTCAAGAAGATTTATCCATATCCTAATCCTGGAACTTGCGAATTTTACCTTATTTGAAAAAAGAAGTTTGTAGGTATAATTAAGTTAGGGATTTTGAGAAGAGGAGATAATCCTGGATTATCTGGGTGGGCCCTAAACTGAATGACAAATGTCCTTATAAGAGTGAGGCAGACAGAAGAGGATGAGGCAACATAACCACGGAAGCAGAGACTGGATGATACGGCCACATAAAAAATGTCCACAGCCAGTAGAAACTGAAAGAATCAATGAACAGATTCTCCCCAGGATCCCTCAGAGGGAGTGTGGCTCTGTTGGATCTCAAATTTCTAGCCTCCAGATCTATGAGAGAATAAATTTTTGTTGTTTTAAACTACCTAGTGTAATTTGTTATGGCAGCCCTAGGAAACTAATAAAGCACTACTAAGGAAAGAGAAAGAGAGAACAAACAGGACATTTGGAGAGAGAAAACAAAATCAGGAAAAAAAAATCTACCTTTTTAACTTTCCCAAAGTGGCATTTGAGCTTTTTGCTTACGTAACTGAAGTTGCCTCTGGACAAAGGTATGCCCACCCTATGGATCAGCATATTTGGGCATGTCTGAAGAGAAGCTGGGTGGACCCACCAAGGCTCACTGCGTCACATGGGAAGAAAACCATCCTATAAGACCAGGGTGGGCACGCATACACTCACTGCAGCACAGCAATTGTCATCTAATCACAACCAGGTACTGTGTACTTACAATGCTAGTTGTTAAAGAAGAGAGACAATTTTAAATTGAACATGCAGCCTTCTGAGCTAGTTCTCCCGTACTTTCACTCTATCCTAATCCTTGGGACTGCAATGAATGAAAGAGTAAGAAAAAATACCATATCCGTACACTCTCCCTAATGAAATGGTTACATACGGCTGCACAGCTTTGAGAATCTATGTGGACATGAGGGTAAGTGGCCCCCTTGAGAAGGCAATTTCATTGTGGAGTAAATCAGAGCGTGAAACAGAAAGTGGCAATAGACATTGCCTATTCATAGCGGGGGAGGGCATGATTGGAATAATGGAGGGTCGGGAACAGGAACGTAGCAACTGTAGTTGCCAACTGACAGCCAGTAAGTCTGCATGTGAGATACACTGCTGGGCATTTGCTGAACGATGTGGAACGATGTGAAGGGTATTGATGAAGTGATGGAGTTGCTGAAATTCTGTGGTGAGGGCATATAGTACCATATGTCAGAGTACTATATGCCCCATAACATGGCAGGAGGAAACATGACTTACAGAGAAGTGTTGGAAGAAAGCTAAATCCAATATATAAAATTTTCTGAATTGTCAAAACTGGCTAGCAACACCTAAATTAAAACATGAACAGAAAATTTTTTTTTCCTAGGGTTGAGGCTACAGAGGGTATTGTTCAATCATGTACAAACAAAATTTTTCAAGTCATAATGGGATAATTTGGGAAGTGCATACGTTTAGGAGGAGGAGCAAATCATTTTGAAGCAGAAAGGTAAGACTTTTTGCCTGTTTATAAATTCATGAATTCACTATATTCCCCCCCCCCTTTTTTTAACCCATTGATAATAGGAAATCAAAGCTTCAACGTACCATATACTTTTATTAGCTGGGCCTCTCTAAAGTGAACAAGAATATCTGGTAAAATTATAAAGCTACTTCCATGTGCTTCTGGGCAAGGTTATCGCTTATCAAGTGTTATTTCTTAGTTAAGCCATTGCTTCAAAGAGAAAAAGAAATCTCTCTTAAAATCAAGTCCTTCAGGCTGGACAGAAGGCTGTCCTTTGCATATAGGTGTTGATTCCTTTTTCTGTGACTTGCAAAAGATCCTCTAAACTACCTGGCTGACTTGTTCTCCCTAGCACCATGTGTGACAAAGTCAAGCCCTTGACTGCTCTAGCAAGTAGAAACCTGACTTCTGATTTGTGCAGGATGACTGTGTTCCCTGGAGCCCTTTGTCGGCTCCTCCCTGTGTGCTCACAGGTAAGAAGGAACTCCTGAATCAGATTTTATACTTGGACAATTTGAAGCGAAAGATCAGAAGGGCCAAAGAAAGTTACATTCTTTCTAAGATTAAAGAGCCCCTCGGAATGTATGATACATAATTTATACTACCTGTTATAGTACATCCCTAACCTTAAAAATACACCTCCTCCAACATACATTCAGGATTTATATCAGAATAATTAGGTCACATTCATATTTAAAAATAAAAAGGACATGCTTTTACATTTTATCTTCTGAAACCTCTTATGAGCAAAAAATACACAGTGCCTTCACTATTTTCTGTACCAGCAGAATGACTATGCATTTGCCAATGTGAATGATAATGTTAAAATAAATGTTAAATATTTCCATTTATGTTTTGAAAGTGAAGTGTATTTATCAGATGACAAATTCTGGAAACTGCTAAAGATAAACACACACACACACACACAGAGATACTTCAATGATGAAATTTGTTTCGACTCTGCATGCTGTTATGTGCTTCAGTTCATCTTGTTAAAATAAAGTTACAAGTCATTTTGGTATATAAAAAGGATAGTTATTAACTAAGAGTTATTAACTCTTTTCAAGAGTTTCAAAATTTTCAATTTGGTCTAGAACCAAAACATACGACCCCAAAGAAGTTTATACATCTTTTATCTTCTTTGATCCACTTTTGCAACTTGTAATATGAGCACAGAAATAACTTGTTCATAGACATAACAGGTTTGTCAACTTTTCCCAGTTTACTGATGTTAGATTGTTCAGGTGTATAAAACTCTGTCTTAAAGAAAATCACCAAAAACTAAAATTACGTCACAAGTCCCCACTACACCAAATGTTGTACTTAATTTTAAATGCCCCAAATGAGAAATTACTAGTGTTTCAAATATTTTTACTAAGAGAAGCAACTCACCTATTCGAAGAGTATTTCTTTGCAAGTAACTCTGGTAGGGACAGTCACGTAAATCTACATTTTGTTTAGCTCTTCATCATTTACTCAAAGACAAAAACAGCCTCAGGTGAAAGCTGGGAGTTAAAATCCTTCCATCCACCCAGGAGAGGCGGAGAGGACTCCACAGACCAAAGTCCAGCAGCTTCATCACATGTCTCACCAGCTCTTACCTGCCTATTGTTTTTCAGGGACAGTGACCTCCAAAACCTTTTATTTAGTGCTACACGCACTCTTAATGGTTTTACGACACAGGGAACACACCACGTGCCAAGCCAACACCTTAAGGGGGTGGGAAGCTTTTCAACCAGGAAGATGTGTTGAAAATATTTAGCAGCCAGCTCAACAGCCTTGCTTGTTTTCCACAAAAGAATCCAACAACATGATTCAAGATGAAGTAGTTTATACAGTTCTAAACTGGAAACTATCTGGAATCATGCCTCTTTTGCTCCAATGATTCCCCTCCTTTTCCTTAGGTTTAAATTATGAGCAAACACATTGAAACAGCTGCCCTCAATATTTCTGACGACTATTTTTTTTTTTTCCCTGTTTTGGAATTCTTTTCTACTCTCTTTGCTCACCTCAGAATTACTCTGGTTTAGTCTTTATATTCCATCGCTCCTAGTGATAACAAACATGCCCCTTCCTCCCCCTCCCCAAAGAGGGAGTAGTTTTAACTTAAATATATCTTCACAGCCAAGGTACAGACCAGGCTTTTGGAATGGGAAAGAAACTGTCAGTAACTGTCTCCCAACATGTGAACCATCGGCCACCAACGACACCACCTGGGACCTCTGCAGTTGGTTAGAAGTTGGAGTTTAGGTGAGCTAAGTTTCACAAGGACTTTGTCACTATGGAAGCTAAGTCCTGTTTTCTTAGTTACTATCCAAATATAATTCTAAGAACAAACACATTCTGAACACAAAAGAGGCTGCTAGCCTCTGATATTGGATAACTAGTGAACTGTCAGGTGATCTGAGTTTAGCTTACCCTTTCTGTCTCGGTGATTGAAGCTTTAAAGACGGTTTTCCAGATTTTCTGAATGAGAACAGAGAAGCGAATGATGATCGGAAGTTCAGCCGAGAAGGAACAGATATTGTTTTTTTTTGATTAGGTAGATTTTTATATCTTGATGTTTGTGAGTCCATTGGATCTAAAAGAAGAATTGTAAAAATTTTGCATTGTTAAACGTTGAGGTAAATATACCTCAAAGAACTAAACCTTCATTCTTTTCTCTCTCTCTTCCTCTGCCTAGTCTACAAACTGAGCAGGCATCCCTATATATGAAAGGCTTCAGGAACTAAGAAGAGTCCAGGTCATTTCTTGGGGAGTCCTGTGCTTTGATGGTTCTGCCCAGTTAGAGAAATTCCTCACAGGTACTGGTGAGTCTTTGGATATGCGCTCTGCCCTGCAGTTCTGTAGAATATCTCTCCCCTTAGACCAACTTTGTGAATTTTTCTCAACACTCCTTCCCCCTACCCCTAAGGTGTCAAGGACACCATCCTATTTTCATGTTGCTCTAACCACTTATCCTCCAGAAATTTTTATATTAGTACTTTAAAACCATGGTGAAAGGGACTGTATAACTTTTTATACCTAAGAAAGTAAAGGAAAAGAAAATTAAACCATTTTGAACGTTCCCTATTCCCTCCAAAATCTCTCTCTGTATTTATGTATTTGCTACATAGATGGTTTATATATGTGTATGCATGTAGTTTTTTTGTTTTTTTTTTTAACATGGGCAGGCACCGGGAATCAAACCCAGGTCCTCGGGCATGGCAGGCAAGCATTCTTACCTCCTGAGCCACCGTGGCCCTGCATGTAGTTTTTATGTGTGTGTAATAAAGGGTTATATATGATATCTTTTTATATGATTATTGAAAACTTCTAAAGCATTCCTCCTTTCCCTTCTTCTTCCCTCCCCTTCTCCTTCGTCATCATTCCATTTATTTGCTTACAGCCTTTCGGCTTAGTGCTTTACACATATAATTTCATTTAATTTTAACAACCAGCCTATGAGCTAGGTATTATATCCATTTAAACATGAGAAAATTGAAGCTTATGAAGAATAAATAACTTGAAAAAGTCAGATGGACAGAGGCAGGGTGGGAATTTGAATCCAGGTTTTGTCTGGCCTCAATATCTGTGTTCCCGACTGCTACACTTACCTTGCCTGATTCTAAAAAACATACCCCTGAGACATAATAGTAAAATAATGGATGGCTGTTTTTAGTGTATGCTATATTATAAATCTTTTGTATCTTATGATTTTAGAGTAGCCCTAAAAATGGATTAGTGAAATTAGAGATTCACTTAGCCACTCTCTACAACTATATTATAAGAAAAAAAAACCTTTAAATCTGAATTTTTTTGTTCTTACCATTTTTTGCCATCCCCTTCCTTAGTCTGTATGTAAGTGGTTGTTTTAACATTTGGCTAACGTCTGTTTCATTGCAAAACTTTTTTCTTTGGATTTCTTCAAACCATTCACCAGTCACTCCTTGAAGCCACCGGATATCTCTCTTTGTCTTCTGGAGTTTGCTGAAATAACATAAAAATATTAATGCACTTTTTAAATTCCTGCAATTTTGGTACCATGTGATGGGCTCAACACTACCTAGTATAGTAGCAGTATAAAATCTTAAGTCTAAGGGAACTGGCTGTAGACAGACTTTCCTTTCACCCCCAAATATATATTTTAGCATATATATATATATATATATATATATATATATATATTTTTTTTTTTTTTTTTTTTTTGCATGGGTAGGCACCAGGAATCGAACCCAGGTCTCTGGCATGGCAAGCAAGAACTCAAGTGCACCACATTGCCTGCCCTTAGCTATATTCTTTTTTTTTTTTCATGGGCAGGCACCAGGAATCAAACCTGGGTCTCCAGCATGGCAGGCGAGAATGCTGCCTGCTGAGCCACCATGGCTGGCCCGGCTGTATTCTTTTAATACAATGACAACCTAAAAGTTTTTGCCAGTAGTTAAAATAATCAAGTCATAAAGGCAACCTGGATTGAGCAATATGCTAAAACTTGACCTAATAATCAAATGACACTGAAAGATTCTAGTTCTGATTACTCATTCACTCATTAATCAATGAAATATTTATTGAATCATGTCTTTGTACCAAGTCCTGTTTGGGCAATGGGGATTCAACAAACAGATAGAGTCCATACTTGCCCATCCAGTAGTCAAAGATAAAAGCTAATATGCAGAAAACAAATAGTTGTATGTAATAGTCTTAGATAATGGAATTCTTTAAACACACGCACAAAACAAAAGCCCATGAGTGAACACAGGGCTAATGAATCAGGTAGTAAGTGACAGTGACAGTTTGTTTGGGGGTGGTCAGGCCATCCAGAGCACAAATGTGCCTGTACCACATATCAGACCAGGCTGGAAATTCTATCATTACTTTTTTCTTCTCCTCTGCCCTTTCCCACTTAGTCCTCTTTTGAATGAAAAATGCTGCTCCTAGTCCTCAACAAATCACCCAATGTAATTCATTATTTTTTTCTCAGCTGATCATCTTGTTCTATTTTAGGGGGATCTTGGAACTGTTTGGAAATGAAAGATTCTTAATCCAGAACAAGATGTCTGTGGACTGAGGGAAAAAGAGTGGAAAGGTGAGTTTGAGGAACATGATGACAAATCTCATAAAGTATTGAGTTCCGCATAGCACTGGTGAAAAATTAGGCTTGTTGTTGGATTCCAAGCCTGGGAAGTTCTGCTGTGTACGGAAGTATTTCATGTGACTCAGCAGCCATTTCGTCCTTTATTCAAGGTCTGCTGTGAAGCACAAGTGTTAGGGAAGAGGTGGTGCAAGAAATCTGCAACATGGCAAATTTGGGGTTAAAGGCAATGAACTGAGGTAGATGCAACTCAGGCCCTGCTTGGGGCTATGATACTCTCATTACATAAGGAAGGAAGCCAGAGGTCATCTTGTCCAGACTTGCATCTTGAAAAGCATTAGGCAGCAACTATTATATTCAGCCTACAGAGGCTGCATTGGTGCCTCCCATTTTGTCATTACCACCCCTCCACACCTGGTCACTCCTGTCTCCATTGCTGCTTCCCTTACTAACAGACTAAGAGGCCACATATATCTGCTTCGAACCAATACAGGCCACCTCCAACTTATTAATGCCTGACTTATTAATGTCTTACATTTGTGCACCACCTCTAATTCCTCTGCCCTCCCAAATGGTTGGTTCTCCAACCATCAGCACCATCCTCCTCCACTTCTCCAACACATCCATCTCATTTCAGAGGATAGTCAAGCCACCTAACTCAGGAACTCTCTAAACATAACTTTCATTTATTTATTTTCTAGAGGTTTGATGTAACATTGACTCTGAAAATAAACACAGTTCACTCAGTCCTACCTTGAACACTCATTTTGTGCTAGCACATATATTCATCACTGCCTGTTTCTTTTCCAACTTCTGCCAATGAAATCAGAACTCTCTATTTCCCCATGAATATTCATACATTTTGAAATCTACTCCAGCAAATATATTTTAGAGAAAGAAACCTCCTCCCAAAGGTTAATTTTTTTTATTTGGCACATAGGTTAACTGAACATTCTGCAGTTGCTAAAAATAATTATGCAGACAATGTAAAATCCTGGGAAAATGGATTTGACATAGTATGAAGCAGGAAAAGCAAAATACATTTTATCTGTGATTACAACTATGTAAAAAAAAAGATGCATTCATTTGGACACTCTAGGGAAAATTGAATACCTAATCTCTTAAGGTGGAATAATTATGGCATCATTTATATTTTTAGCTTTTTAATTATGTTTATTCAACAAGTGCAATATGTAGAGCTATTTTTTCCAGTTTTTGAATTGTGAATTTTTATTCATATTGCAATTTTCCATTATAATTTTTTTTCAGAGATGGGAGAAAAATTAAACTTATTTTCACAATCCTGGTGCGATTATTATTGCCCTTTTGGTATGATTTTTCCTCTGCATGTTCAACATGATTGTGATAAAATTATTCAGCAAGCATTTGTGGAAAGTCTCCTACGGTGCAGATGCTGGAATATAATGGCAAGCAGAACAGATATAGTTCCTGCCCTCAACAAATTTACAGTTTAATGGGAGAAAAAGACTTGAATCCAATAATGATAAAGCGTTGGGTGACAAGTAGTGGTAAGCATGATTTATTTGTTCAGCACATGTTTGAGCTCTGGGTAAAGAGCAGTGAACAAGATAAGTCCCTACCCTTGTAGAAATTATACTCTTCTGAGGTGGGAGTAGAAGGCAAACACTAAAAAGAAATAAATAGATGCTATCAGAGCACATAGCAAGGGGACCTGATCTGGGGCAACAGAGAAGAGTCCCCTGAGATGTTATTGGGCTGAGGGCTAAAGATGAGGCAAGAGGCCAGTGGGCAGAGGGGCCTGAATGAGAGCTTTCTGGCAAAGGAGAACAAGAGATAGAGCAACAAAGGCCCCAAGGGAAGAAGCAAGAGACATAAATGAAGTTAGTGTGGCTGGAATGTGGCCATGGAGGAGACTTACCAAAGTGGGGAGAAGACAGACAGCTTATTTAGGGTTGGGTTAAGCCCTTTGGCACTGAAGGCTTAGCAGGGTCTCACAGGATTTCCATTTCCCCCCCCCCCCCCCCGCATGGGCAGGCACCGGGAATTGAACTCGGGTCTCCAGCATGGCAGGCAAGTACTCTGCCACTGTGCCACCGTTGCCCACCCAGGACTTCCATTTTTGAAAGATCATACTAGGTGCAGATGGAAAGAAGATTCCAGGAGGGGATAGGTGACCAGTTCTAGGAGAGAGATGTGTTTGCTTGGGCCGGGAAAGTCGTGTTCACCGCTAGAGAAAAGTGGATGGAGTCAGAGCTATTTAGGGGTAAAACTGACCCCTAAGTGTCCACCAAGTGATGGGGTAATCTTGCAGAGTTAGGGACAGAGATACATCAAGACTGTTAGACTTCTGATTTACACAAGTGCATGGAGGATCCATTCATAGACATAGTGCATATACAATTTTTTTCTAAAGCACTTTTAACATTACTCATCTTTGGAACAATCATTAAATATTTCATAATTTTTCAAGCTAGTATGTTTTCTATGATTTATCATGTCCTGGTGTTGGACAGTGAGATATTCCCTTATATATATAATGGACATTATTGTATATTTTCTATTTTTATACTGTGTCCAACAGAAAGTGAAATACAATTATTGAGCCATACTGTCAAAATTATTTTGTGATTTTTTTTTTTACACAGGTTACAAAAATACTTTTCAAAATGTATCAATTTTACTCATGTCAGCTATATAGAAAATGGCCACTAGGCATCCCTGGAAGAGTTTTTTTTCAATTTAATATTTTAAAGGTACAATTTTTATAACTGTGGGTAGTTTGTAAAAATAATTGCTACTTTCTTTAATAAATAAGCTATGCATTTCTTTCATAAGTAGTGAAGTTTGAGCACTTTCCCGTATATCTGTTTACTAATTATATTTTGTGTTTGCACTTGTATGTTTTGTCATTTTTATGAATCAGTGCTTCAGAGTTTTTCACTGGAATCAGCCATGTTTAATAAAAATATTAACTCATTATTTCTTGCATTTGCACTATCTCCCCCTTTTTAATTTTATTTTGACTAAACTTTGAATATTGGACCATAGTAACCTCATTCTGGCTAAGACTAGAGTAAGTAGAACATAATTCAATTTTAGATATGCTTATGCTAATATTTGTCTCCTGAAGACAATGATAAATGAAATGCAAACAGTAGCTTCATGAAGATCAAGAAAGAGGCAGGGTTTTGAAGAAATTCAAATTTCAATTTAAATTTTTTGTAAAGAGGAAATATTTCAATGATGAACCTGTTGATAGTTGTTGGGACAGTGGGTGGAACTTTTACAGCTACAAGCCAGAAAATTCAAGGCGTATGTGGTAAAAAATGACATTGTTTTTGCCTCTAATGAAGGAAGCAAAACAGAAATTGTTCTGGCCTTTGAAATAAAGTGATCCAGGAAAGGAAACTACGATGACATAAAAGTCAAAATCCTCTGGGTACCTGTAACTTATCTCATTAGCCTTATACAGCCAAGGGTGTTGTGTACTATAAAATAAATACAGTTTATACATTTATAAAGGCTGACTGATATTCCTGTACTCAAAAGAACCCAATGAACATAAATCAATGGTTAAGACCCATGCATTTATTTAATATCAAGTGAGCTCAGCATTGGCAGGAAAGAAAACATTCTGAACACTGCAGGTGTGCAGTGATGTGAAACTTAAGAGCAGTGTTTTATGCCGTGGCTAGCCTCAGTTTGACATATACAGCAGTTCTTTGTAAGTTGATTTCAACTAAGTTTATAACCAACCTGCATTGAGCTATTTGTGTTCTTTATTGGTTTGTTATAACTCATTCAGGCATTTACAGAGTATAGTTCATTTTTGCCAATGCAAAGAACCTCAGGATTACAAATAATATATATACAGGTAAATTGCAAGTACGCAGCTTGGTTAATTAGTCCAGGTTGACTTAACATATCACAAGGGATGGTTGTCTATATTTCTAATTAGTTTTATCCCCAGGATGATTAGCTTAATTAAATTAAATCAAATCTATTTTGCTGAACTATAGGCTTAGTTCTCTGTTTCAAGTCAAAATGCCTTTTATTCACATGAAGCTTAGTTTGTTGAGGGCTGCCTTGGATTCCACCAAAACAACTCCTGAAGAAGTCTCCTTTTAGGTGTCTCCTCCTGGGTTAAATTTCCTTTTCGTTTTCCAGCCCTTAGTTAAAGTATCCCACTTCTCCTCTCCTCTCCTTTGTCTTTCCTGATTATGCCCTTACTGACCTTTGCTATTTATTTTTCTTTGTTCACCTTTATTCTAAGCAAGTCTTTCACCTCACCTTTATGTCCATGACTAATTGTTTACTAGCCATTTAGAAGTTCAGTAAATGATAGTTCTGTATTTATCTCCCATTGTTTGGCTCTACTTGTGTGCTTTTTTTTTTTTTGAAGAATGATCAAAAACAAATCTTTATTTGTTATAACTGTATAAATGTGACCCATGTGTCCACCACTAGTTTTTTCAAAAAGAAACATGCTATGAATAAGCAAACTACATTTGCCCACTGATGTGTATGGACTCCCTAGATGTCTCGTTGGGATTAATTACAGACCACTCACAGTAAAACATTTTTAGTATAAAGTGTAGCATGATGTTAAGCCATTTTAGCTTTTGCACATACATGTTGCACTTCTAGTTGATAATGCAGAAAAATTTGCAGTATTACACTGTTAAGCTAGGTTGCATCCATCATTTTAAATAGCATCAATGTCAATGTCATCATCCTTGCTGTCAGACTTCTCTTGTATTCTTTTGAGGTGCCATCACATAGTGGAAAACTGGAATAGGGTCAGGTTCTAGCTGGGTGATCTTGGCCAAATATTCAACACTCTTGGCTTTACCATTTGCAAAACAGGGTTAGATGTTGTGGTAGGTTGTTTGCAAAGAAGAAGGCCTAAGATATTTTTCTTATCCTTGATGATGTATTCCTTTTCAACGGGACTTTGCTACTCTTCCCAAAAAGAGATGAAGTCTCTTTAATCTGCGCTGACCTTGGATTTGCTTTGACCCATAGAATGTTACGGAAGTGAAACTGTGAGACTTCTGAGCCTAGATCTCAATAGCCTTGTAGCTTCTGCTCTCTCCCTCTTGGAACCTTGAGATCTCCATGTAACGAAGCTGAGGCTAGCCTCCTGGAGGATGGAAAAAGTCACAGCTGAGAAGTATCACCAACTGCCAGATTGTGCATAAAGCCATGCAGACCAATTAGACCCAGTCAAGCTGCCAGACTACTAGATCCAAGTGATTGATCCCAGGTTAGACCAGCAGAAGAACTATCCAGCTAAGCCTAGCCTGATGCCTTTCCCCACAGGACTGTGAGTTAATAAATAAAAGTTGTTTTAAACCTTTAAGTTTTGGGGTGGTTTGTTTTGCAGAATAAAAATGTGGAACAGAAGAGATTTTCTCAAAGATACTCTCTAGTCTGAAATCTGTAATAAAAAAAAACTCAGCATTGCTATATCACACTTAAATCATTGTGAAATCTTATAAAGCTGAATAGGGCCTCAGGAAATCATTTGGTCAAGCTCTCTGTCTTCAAGTGAAATAATAACAATAGAAAATAACAGCAGATTATATTTATTGAGCCTCTATTACCTCACAAGGATTTTGCGATCATTGCTAATCCTTACCACAAAACCGCAGCCATATTGAATCCTCATTTACAGAGAGGGCACTGAGTCTCAGCAGGCCGGAGTCACTGAACTCAAAGCCCATGTCCTTCTAACCTTATATATCTCACTGACCGTGTATTATTAACCCCACAAATAAACATGCAATTCATATAAGCTTTAAGTGACTTTTGCCAATTTAAAAGGTGGTAATAATAATCCAAATATGACTGAGGTGAGAGCAGCTATATACATTTTGAAAACAAACATGTCCCATAAGCCAGAAAGCAGGAATTATAGCTTTCATTTTCTCAAAATAGTTCTCACCAGCTCTCCTTGGCAAGGGCATCAATTTCTCTTTTTGCTGTTCTTACCTACCTTTTTCTCATCTCACTTGCATTTTTATTACTCCACTTTTATTATTTCCTTGGCTTTTGACATATATCTTTTACCTTTTACAACTGGCTTTCTTATAAGTAAGCATCTCATTATGCCCTGTTCCGCCTTCCAGGCTGGGTAAGTATCCTGATACCTATCAACTCTCTACTCCTGGCTTCATTTGCCAAATATTTCCAAAGTCTCTCACCCATCCCAGTCTTTCAGGTTCTGTCATCAGTGAACCCCAGAATGAACTGTTCATTTACACTGAACCTTATAAAACTGTTTTTGTCTCTTGAATTATAGGAGATCAAAGCAGCATTAAAGTGTTCCTCCCACACAGGAACTCAAACACATTTTTGTTACAGGTTGCCCAGCAACCGTCACACACAGGAAAGCACAAATGGAGTATAGGGGATGGGGACTCTATCCCCAGGCAGAGCCTAAACATTGGTTTGATGTCATAATGGAGAATGGATCAGTCAGTCCAAGCAAGAACCTTTTCAAAGATGTGAAGCCCTAAAGGAGACTCACCAGCTTGGGAAAGGGTAGCCTCTTTGTTTTCCTGCTCCAGAAAGGTGATACTTCCAGGTACAGACTTCTTACTGTTGCATACTCTAGGGAAAGCTTTAGGACAACCACTGCAAGTTCTCAGCCAGGAGGAGGCAGAGCAAAGGAAACAAAATCCGCTGCTGCTCAGTGGCTGCAGGATGGCTTTTCCATTCGGGGCCTAGCTGCTCCCCTCCCTGTTGCTCTTCAGAAAAGATGGTTATTTGAGAGCTTTTGTCCCTGACATCGGAGCCTTGGCTCAGCACATAGCCAAGACTCGGGGAGGGGCAGGGATTAGAAAAAGCAAGCAGCTGAACTTAAAACGTGCCCTTTTGATAACAGTAAAGTTAAACGACAGAGAGAAGGTTGGAGGAAGGGGAGCCCAGACAAGGAAAAGAGAGAAACTGATTTAAAGAAAGCATCCACAACAAAAACCTTTAGAACTCAAAAAGTGGCAACAAAATAATGGCACCAGCACTCCAACCATGCTAGATAATGAAACCCATTTAAACTCCTTGAATGGCTGGGATCAAGATCTCTTTAAAGATAACCTTTTATTATAAATATTATTTTTAAATTGACCACTGGAACCTTTCTGGATGTTTATTCTCACACGACACAAAATCAGAACAGGAGAAAATAAGTTATCTAAGGAGTGATAAGGATATGTAATTCTCTTACTGATTCAGATCACAGCAAGCTGCTTGGCGATCCTTTATCTACAGCTGCCCTGAAGAAAGCACCAGGGAAAAAATCAGCTGTCTCCACTCTAGAACTTAGTGCCAGTTATGGAAATGAAACAATTAGAAGAGTACATATGATTCCAGATTCAAGCTGACATTAGTTTTATGGAAGATGAACATTATGTTTTGCATTATTTCCAGTACCTTCATGGTGCTGAATATTATGGGAACCTCACCGAAATGGCATCTTGCTTCCTAAGAGGAAAATGGACCTAGAATTAAATTGTAAGCATATGTAATACGACAGCTGTTGCACAGGGTGCTTCCACTTACATTGTCTCTTTGAAACACCGTAGGAGCCCAGTGAGGTAGGTAATATTATAGTCATTTTCCAGTAAAAGTCATTGAAACCAGGAAAGACCAAAAACAAACAAACAAAAACAACAAAAATAACACATCTGCCTGAGGTTGTAAAGTGGCGAGTGAAGTGATAGACTTTTGCCTGGCTTCAGATCGCAGTACCCACTCTGATAACATTTGTTGAGTGAGTATAGTTATTTTCAGAGCCAAAAGTAATAGTTCAAACTGTTTAACAGTTGCATGTAATAAATCTCCACTGTTTTGAGTCTCTGCACCTTTTTCTCATGCTGGTTGTTTCACCACTGGATTGTCAGTTGCCTAAACAGAGTACCTGATTTTTTTGAACATACAGCAAGGAGTGAATAAATATTTGTTGAATAACCCAGCAAACAAATAAAAAAATAGAGCTTTTAGTCTTTGCTTCCCTCTTCTTCCTTTTTAGATGGACACTCAGTCATCTTCCACTGAAATTTATAAGCCAAGCGTCAACCAAAGTTGAGCGGAGGGATTCTACAAGTGTAGGGAAGCTTCGCAGTGGCAGGATGAGACACAAAAGCCTCTTTTATGGCTTTTACTAGCAGAACCACAAGGCAGGTTAAAGCTGATAAGGTTCTGATGCATAGATAAAATGTGTGCTCTCAACACGTTGGACTTGTTTTATTTTATTATCCATGGCTGCTCTCCAAACACAATTGCATCCTAAATTCTACTTGTTGTGAGCCGTTAGGTAAAAGGACAGAACTGTACACATGCATAAATAGTGCACCCCTCCTTCGTTTTCATCAATAAGAATGCAGAATATTGTTTTTCCCATAATCAGTTTCTTTTGCTAATTCTTTTAATGTCCTGGTGAAAAAAAGAAGACAGAAAGAGGAAAGGTCTCCGAGGAGTTTAAGCAGTTCCACAAGTTTAAAGGAAAGTGATGCTCTGATATATTTATTCTGGGTCCAGGCAGAAAGTTTCTAATACTACACTGCTTTTCCTTCTCACACTGTAATTAAAACTGACAATGACCATATTCAAATTAATTCACCTTCTGTATCATGCCTTCTTACAGATGTTAGAAAACCAATCCAAAACCAACATTCTGGAATTAGTGGCTTTTTGAGGGGGATGGGTGGGGATAGGGGGTATGGGCTGACTCCAGGAATCAAACCCGGATCTCCAGCATGGCAGGTGAGCATTCTGCCACTGAGTCACCATTGCACCACCCTGGAATTAGTCTTAACTGTAAGGAACTTAATGTTGTAATATAAGACTCCCCCACCTCCACCCATTGCCACTGACCTAATATGCAAGCCAGGAAGAACTAAAGATGATCTCTACTAAGTTTTTCTTTAGGACGTAGAATGCTGAGATAATGCCCTGAAGTTTCCTAAATGTGCCACCGTGAATGCACATTGCCTGGGTTCCCATCAAGGCTAGTAGAGATTTTAGAAGTCCATGAACTGTGAAGTAAAATCTATTGTTGGAGGATTCATTGACTGATTCTAAGTTAAATTTGATGTTAATATCCATGCAAGCTCATCAGTTTGGATTACAGTTTGCAGTATATCTTCAATACAAGTTAACCTATGAAGTAACCCTTATTCAAATGTTGTTGCCCCTTCCACGTCCTCTCTAGCAAATGATCAATGTTTTAAAGCTATTTCCCCATTTATTGACCTGACAATCCAATACACATCTCATCAGAAATTACTGTCGCACATTCCAAAGGGCTTTAATTTGAAGATTTCCCCTTGAATCCTTGTATTACATTTTGTCATTAGAATTAGTGCTCTGTTGATAACTTATTCCAAACACACATATTGTTTTCATATAGTATTGTCTGATCCAGAAATCCTCATAATGTTTTATCTTCAGGTGTAGTCATATTTATTCACCAAATCATACTCCTAAAAATCAATTATTCTGGATGCCAAATTATGATGCTGGGGGCTTCCATTGGCCCTACCCAGGCTTGAGCTGAGTGTCACCCTGGGGAAAGCAGGTATCGATGACCAGGAGATCTCTGCGGCTGTTCAGAGCCCCTTCTCTGTGTGGCCTGCTCTGGGCCTTTAGTGCCCAGGTGCCAGGGCTGAGGAGCCCGGGGCTAGCTTCTCACATCCCGGAAGCATGGGCCTCGGTAAGAACTAGAGTATATCATGGAGCATCTACAAAGTGTCATCAACAAACCAGAGGCAGAGAGGTCCCCACAAGAACTGCATCTCCATCATTTCAAAATGCACAATTATGATGGCAATAATTTGCTTGACATCTTACAGCTCTCTACAGCCATCACTCATTCCTCTGGGTCAAAGGGAGTGAACTGGAACCACCGGTGAACAAAGATGAAATGATTAACTTCATTATTTTTTTTTAGAACAATGATGGATACACTGACTATGCAGAATTTGTAAAATCACTGCAGTAGGTGTTATTTGGCTCTCTTGAAGTTATATGCAAATGTGGCCCATTATAATATGGACACTTTTGGTGATGCAGAATAATTTATTGCTGCAGTATTTTCATAATACCCTGTAGTAACTTGTTGCACTGGGGTGAAAAACAGAAATCAAGAGAAATAAGAGAACAAGAATTGGACACATGATGATCTCTATGCACTGTTAAACCTCTTACTGGACAAAGATCTGATTAAAGAATCCTTTTAGAAATATTAGATAATTGGAGCTGAGTACTTAGGAACTTGAATTTGACTGCAGAATATTGCTAGTCTCTTGGTTTTAATTCATACTCCCTGAAAAGGAAGACAACAAGCTTTGCCAAGTGGACACACTTTTCACTAACAGAAGGAATGGAATGAATGCTTAACGTCTCCACTCTTCAGGTAAATGTGGTCAGTATTCTGTAAGGTCCCTGGCCCATAGGATTACTTGTACTGGGCAAGTGGATATTTATAAGGCTGTTTCAAAGCTACAGCATAAGAATGGCAAGGGTTGAGTTTAGTTCGCCACAGAGTCCAACATTCTGGATCCTCTGGTATGCTGAAAATTATATTACCATGGACCTAAATAAATGACCCTTTTTCAGTTTATAAAACTACTGCCACATCCTTATGTTTTCTTTCTTTCATGTCTCTTCAACCTGGGAGAGACCTTGAATTTAAAGTGTTCCCTACTCTAGATATGTGATAACAGACCTAAATGAACTGTCCGAAACTCAAATGTGAATGGTTTTATAGGTATTGATACCATGTTAGCGCCCTCTGCTGATGTTGAATTTCAGACAAGGACAGGCATCCTTGCCATAGGTCTATTATGAGCACAGAAGAATAGGAAGAAAAGTTGCCAAAGTTGAAACATTCTAGCAAAAAAGAATCATAAACAGCAGTAGAAATTAGTGATGGGTGACAAATAAAATAGTCGGAATGATTTTGTTCCCAAAGCAACTGAATCACCAAATAGTGTTTGTGAATTACAAAAGAACCATCAGAATTCAATCTAATGTTAAACTGAAAGTAAAATCAGGGTCATTTTACATATGACTAGATTTCCATGTGATATATATGCCTTATTTAGCCCAACAGATATTTCTGGAACCTTCCTAAGAAACAATTTGCAGTCTAGGCTCTGCCTCTTACTAGCTTTTGAATTCTCTGACAATGCCCGTGGATTTCTATCTGTACAATTAGGTGACTGGATCAGATGATTTCTGAACTGCCAGTTCTATAATGCCAGGTTTGGCAGCCTGCAGGAACTGAAATGGTGTCCAAAAACTTCATAAACTCAAACTATCTAAATAATGAATTACAGGCAATGAGAGTTATTTAAATGGTTCTACATATACTTTAGTCTACACTTTCCTGGAAAAGCACCCAACATTTTTTGATAGCTGTCATATTAATTTATTACCAGGATAACCTCATGGTATGATAAATAAAGTCAGATAAATAAATAAAAAAAAGTGTTCCCTACTCTAATCAATAACAAATGTTCTGGCTTTCTTAATATTTCTTTTTGACTCTTGTTTCTAGCATTTTGTTTTCACAGTCTAGAAACTATTGAGAATGTAAAGACTTGGACTCTTTCTACTTAATGTGATGGGAGTAAAACTACCAGCTAGTTTAGCTCAGGTGAGAAATAAAAAAGATCATTTATCAAATAAAATGATTAACCTGATACAAGTTATATTTCAAAAGAAATGTTGTTTAAATGACTTTTCATAGACTGAATATGTGAATTATTTGAGATGAGAAAAATTAGTAAAGGAAGCTTAAAAACTCTTAACAGTGTAAATCTCAATAGTAGTCAAACATTAGAAACAGCAGATTGTAATTCGGTTTATTGGATGTGATAGACACAGTGTAATAGAAAACCTGAAATGATGGTTGACTGCAGGGGATAAAAAAATTGCATGAAATTTGCTGTAAGATATATAGAAACTTATTTTCTTTATTAAATTATTCTTATAAGAAAGCATGCATTTGTAAAAACTGTTTCTTGTGTCGAGTATTTGCACAATCAGAGCTGAATTGTAAGCTATTCTTATAATAGTTATTTTGAAAGATTTGCATAATGAATTTAGAATATCTAACTAATAAAACTGATGAAACAAACAAACAATGATTTTGCAACAAAATGTGTAACATGGGTGAGATGAAGTAATGCCAACAATACAAATGCGTGTCTTTACTCAAATTATGTAATTTATTTATCAAAGCTTAACATTTGTGTAAAAGATATTTTCCCAATGTCTTTGTTGTATGTTCTTATTATTTCCTGTGATTAAAAAAATATTTTTATTGGGAAATCTTCATACACATACAGTCCATACATGGTATACAATCAATGGCTCACAATATCATCACATAGTTGTGTAGTCTTCACCATGATCATTTTTAGAACATTTGCATCACTCCAGAAAAAGAAAATGGAAAAACTCATACGTCCCATACCCCTTACCTGCCCCACCCATTGACCACTAGTATTTCCAGCTACCCAATTTTTTACCCTTTGCCCCCCCCATTATTTATTTATTTTTTATCCTTATTTTTTTATTCATCTGTCCACACCCTGGATAAAAGGAGCATCAGACACAAGGTTTTCACAATCATGTGGTCGCACAACAATTTCAGGTCCTTCCCTCCGGCCACTCCAATACACTGTACACTAAAAAGGGACAGTTATATTATGCATAAGAATAACCTCCAGGATAACTTCTTGATGCTGTTTGAAATCTCTCAACCACTGAAACTTTATTTTGTTTCATTTCTCTTCCCCCTTTTGGTCAAGAAGTCTTTCATCCCAGAAGCCTTCTCCCACATTGCCAGGGAGATTTACACCCCTGGGAGTCATGCCCTACATAAGGAGGAGAGCAATAGCTTAGAGAGAGAGGCCACATCTGAGCAACAAAAGAGGTTCTCTGGGGGTGAGTTTTAGGCATAATCATAAGTAGGCTTAGCTTCTCCTTTGCAGGAGTAAGTTTCACAGGGGTGACCCCCAAGATTGAGGGCTCAGCCTATTGAATTGGTTGTCCCCACAGCTTGGGAGAATATCAGGAATTCCCCAGATGGGGAAGTTGAATATTTCCTCCTTTCTCCCTAGTCCCCCAAGGGGACTTTGCAAATACTTTTTTATTCCCTGCCCAAATTGCTCTGGGATATATCACAGCATCACACTAACTTGTATAAACCAACAGGATCTCATGCCCTATTCAAGATTCCATGTAATTATGGTGTTCAAATAAACTGATCATTCAAATTAAATTTGATTGATTTTAGCTTTCAAATTCTAATATGTAAAATCTTTTTTATCAATCTCAACAAGCAAAATTTGTGATTATTCTTTATAATATATTAACTGATGAGAGTCTCAATGGGTCTTTGGAGAAAAGGCCTATATAAAGATTTGTTACACAATAAAAATGATAATGTGATAATGGAGGCCATTATGTACTTTAAATGAATGTATCTCTGCAGTAAGAATAGGAATAGAATAACTGTGCTCAGTCTGTAAACAATGAACCCATTTATCAAAAATGAAAAGAATTGTCAATGCAAAGAAATGGTAATGCCAGGTGTATTTTACAGAAGAAAAGCGGAAATGAAAAGACCTATTTACTTGGTATATACACATGAGTTTGGCCAATTCTTTATTAGCAATGACCTTAAAATTTAAAAGTCTTCATTTATTTAATTTTGAATCACTTTGACCTTGCTGGGGAAAAATGTTTATTTCCTTTCAGTCAGGTTAAGGAAATGTCTGGCATAGAAAAAGAAATCTGGATATCCAATTAAATCTCTTCCCCCTGCCCCCACTTTTTTGTTTTAAATCATTCAGTTACTTCCATTGACATTCAAAAATAGGCCTCAATTAAGACATGGAAGCAATTAATTAAGCATGGTGGTATAACTTTCTGAGAGACATGGGTCACTCTTCTAGTATACCTGTGGCCTATCATATGTCGGGAGTCCCATTCATAGCAATGTGGTCATGGGTCATACAATCCAAAATTTCTTGCATTCCTGGACCTAAGCAACCGAATCAGACATTGTGCTTGGCCCCAAAGCTAAACATGGGCAAGAATGCTGCTCCGCTGAAGTGCTCTGCTGTGGAGAATGATTAACCAACTTTAGTCATGTCCTTCCTTTTGGCATGTCCTGAAATTGTGATGGCAAGTAAGTCAGACCAAAGTGACACAGTCTGAGAGGCATACAGTCAGAAGGCAGCAAGCAGTTCCAGGGACGGTAGATGCCACCAGGCAACAGTCCTAAGTAGGCAGAAGCCATGAGGCTGAGAAAAGAGTTGCAAGGAGAAAATCAGCTGTGGCAGTGGAAGCAGATCTGGAGAAACAGAGCAGACACAGCAGAGCAGAGTGGTTGAGCCACAGGCCCCTCCGATTACCAGCGGGCTGCTATGTTTTGATCGACATTACTGCTCCCAAGGACTAACTATGCAGAGCCAAGGCTGTCCTCACTTCCCCATTGTTTCCTTACAACAAAGAGCCACGCATCACTTGGTTTAAACTAGTGCATGCATGTTTCTTGTCATGTGAAAGAGCATAACTGAAATATCCAGCAATAAGCTACAAGTAGAACCTGTTCACAAGGGGATTCTTCAGCATTGGGACATAAAATTTCAAATGTCAACAAAACTGACTCTGCTTTACTATTATAAAAATTGTTTTAGTTGGTTTTTCTCTAAAGATAAAAGTAAAATTGCGCTCCAGGCAGAAAACTTGGAAATTACAGAAAAGCTCAAAGAAGGGGAAAAAACACTCATAATCAGAGATACTGCTGTATGTGTGCCTGTCCCAGCATTTTAAAGCAGGGGTAACAGGATTTTACACCGGGATTCTGCCTGTTTCCGTTTCAGCTGACGATGAAAGCAAGAGATTCCGCATATCTGAGTGGGTTGTGAGAAGACCATTTAGGAGAACTTGCTTGGTGGGATTTACAAAAACAAACAAAAGCCAAAGCTCCTTTGTTAGGGTTACAGATCCCCTTTTCCACATTTGATCAGAGGGATGATTTGTGAGGAGGCTTTCTTTAGGGAAGGCTTCAACAGGACTACTGGGAGAGTTAAATATGTGCCTTACAGCTTTGGAGAACAACATACTGGTGTCTGACTCCTGCCTGAGAAGTGTAAGTTGGAGAAACTGTGACCAGCCTGCTGAATTGACTGCAGAGCAAAGGGAGATTGCTTAACTGGCAATTAGCCTGCCCTCCCAGGGTTTCTCAGGTTCCCATGGAGAGACTCATGGGCCACAGGAGAGGCTGAGGAGACATGGAGTTCTCTTAGCTCCTGTTTTGGTAGAGCTGGCTCCAGGGGCAAAGTGACCCTGGTAAAAAGAAGCTGTGGATCAATCATTGGATACCCAGATACACAGAGGGTTTAGCAGAGAGCAGGGAAAAATGCATCACCCACACGAAGAAAGCTGCAGAACAGTTCCTACTTGGCCACGGGGTAACTCTGAAAATCCCACGGAAGCACACTCAAGAAAAAAGTCACATTAAAACATCTGACCTCAACAATGCCATCCTGACCAAAATGGGGGAAAAAAGTATAACAAATAAGGTATCAGTGCCTGAGAGAGTTCAGAGTCAAGAGGCTACTCTAGAGGTCACTCTTAACACAAGCTTCACTTGGACGTTGCTACCTACCGTAACTTGCCAAACCCCAAATAAAACCATTCCTGCCAATCCTAAAGAACACCTAGGGCATTATATAAGATTCTATAAAGGTTCCATGCACTATGGAACTTTCCAGAAACCTACAACCTCCAGATGGGTCCCTGGATCAGGTAAGTCCTGAAATGCAGAGGGGCCAGCCTCTCCAGAACATCAATTTAATTCCATCCCCCTGTCCATATTACAGACAACCCCTTCCAACATGAAAAATTTAGAATGGCCATAGCCCAAATACCCCTAAAGGAGGAGAAAGATTTAACAAATCAGTATGATTGCAATAAAATATCATTTTATTGATATTTCTTTTTAGTCTCCAGTATATTAGAGCAGTTAGAAGTAAAAACCTAAAATTGTGGTATTGTAACCCATACCAAACTCTGAAATCTGTCCTTCAAGTAATTGTTGTGATGTGCTTTGAAATTTATCACTTTTTTGTAAATATGTTATTTTTCACAAAGAAAGAAAAAAAGTTGATTGTGACGATAAATGCACAGCTATATGATGATATTGTGAACCACTGTTTGTACACTTTGGATGATAACATGATATGTGAATATATGATTACATCAATAAAAAATAAGTAATTAAAAAAAAATCTGCCCAAGCCAGAGAATGTGAAATCACCCTACAATGACCCCAGTCAAGCAAGAGTTTTCAACATATGCCTTCCTGCCCAACTTCTACTTTTCCTGCCCAACTTTTACTTTTCCTGCCATCCACCCTCCACTTCAACCCTGGAATGGCCAAAAAGCATCATGGAGGGAGGAGAGGTAAAGGCTTACTGAGAAAGGGAGAAGGATCAAAAAATCTCTTTTCACTGCTGTATATTTTTCATTGCAGTAAGCTGTGACTCTGTGAGGGAAAATGGCTGCTACTCTGGATGAACTTGGAATGAATTTGGGACTGGACATCCTAATACCCTGACGAATGGAGACTGTTTTGTCTCTTAAAGGGACAAAAGGACTTTTATTACCAAGAGAGACACAAAAGTCATGGGACCATTTATGTTTTTATCCAATGGAATTTAAAACAATAGTAGGAGACAAAAATAAAGATGCTTTCTGATTATATTCCATGAGTCCTGCTTGCTCAACATGCCAGTTATACATTTATGGGCATTTAGAAAATTCTCTTACAATATAAATACTGTTTGCAGCCTACTGGTCCCCCTTCGCATTTACAGTATATTGAGTTAAAAACTCCAGAAAAAACATGTTTTTAATCTTAACTCATTCACGTGGGTATGAACTGATTGTAAATAGGACCTTTTGATGAGGCCATTTTTAGCTAAGGCGTGGCCAACTGAATCTTATTACTGGAGGCCTTATAGAGGAGGCCACAGAGAGAAAGGCACAGGGAGAAGCCACAGGGAACAGCAAGAAGCAGGAAGTCAATGGAACCCGGATGCCATGTAATGGAAAAGCTAAGGACCAAGGATTGTTGGCAGCCAGTCCCAAATGCCACAGACTTCGGGAAGAAAGCATTACTTTGCTGATGCCTAGATTTTGGACTTCTTCTAGGCTCAAAACCATGAGCCAATGTATTCCTGTTATATTAAGAGTTATATTAAGAATGCTGTGCTAGCTCAATATTCTTCTACCATTGTATCTCTGTACCGTAATATATGTACCTATTGTGCTAGCTCAATATTCTTCTACCATTGTATCTCTGTACCGTAATATATGTATCTATTGTGCTAGCTCAATATTCTTCTACCATTGTATCTCTGTACCGTAATATATGTACCTATTGTTGGATGTGAGTTATTTCCAATTTTTTGCAATCAAAAGGTTGAAATGAACCTGGTTCAATAGTGGTATTGTACACTTCTCTGGTCAAATTGTTAGGATAAATTTCGGAATAGCTGGACCCAAGGGTGAACACATTTTAATGACTATGAAATATATTGCCAAGTTGTTCTACAGAGAGGTTGTACCAAGTTTTTGTCTAACCAGCAGATTATATATGAACCAAAACTATTGCCATACTTTTTAAGCTTTGTTACTCGATAGACAAAGAAATGTATTTTTTTCATTATTTTTATTTCAATTTATTTGCTTATTGGGAAAGTTGAACATTATTTCATGTTTGTTGGATATTTGTAGTTTTTTAATGATTTACCTACAAAATACCTTTGTTTATTATTTCACTCTAGGTGTTACTGAAGTTCTATAAAGTTCAAGGCAAATGGCCAAATGGATGGCAGAGATGGCAATTCTTGGCATGTGCTTTAGAGGCAGCCCACACCGTTCTGTAGAGCAGTAACCAGGGGCTGGCCATGACAGCATGCTCAACTCACCTTATTTTCTTGACTGTCTCCTATTGCTCTTGTGTCTGTTTAGATTGCAGTAAGTACAAAGAGAGATACAATGTGGCCCAAACTATAGACGCTATTGTCATAGACACTGTCTGTCACTATCTTCATTTTTCCCAACCATTTGCCCCCAGACTGGTATATGGGAGGTATGAGTGAACAACTTGGCTTTGTTTGTTTTTGTTTTATCTGTTTGCTATAAACGGTCATAGGAAGTGATTGGCTGACTTTACACCAAGAGAAACTGTCCAAATTTTTTCATGGAGGTGGATCATTACCTTATTATCAATAACTATATATTAATAATAACCAGTGCCAATATTATTAATACTTTCAGTACTATTCTGTCATTGTGCTATAAATAAGAATCCCAGAAACCCCAGATCTCTCTGCAATTCTTTGGCAAAAGGAGATTTAATACTAAGATCATATAAGTCTCCTGAGTCTTCCTATGCTTTCATGTAAAGAAGAAAAGAAGAAGGCTTGGAGGGGAAACTGAAGATTTCTTTCTGCAGCCTCATACTGGCCAGGCACTCACGTAAACAGCATCAATAGACTGGGTACTTCCTCCCCAAGTCAACAGATTTAACTGAAAACCAGAGGTAAGGAGGAAAGCGCCACAAGCCCAGATTACATATTTAACTTCTATTTTATCAGAAATGATTTTGTGCTCCTCTTCTATTTATCATTTACAGAATAAACAAAATAAGTTAGCATAATTGTCCTCTTCTATGTGAGTCTTGTTAAAAATTACTGAACATTTAGAAGTTACTGGGGGTAAACAGATTTCCAGGGAGGGGGAGGGAAGGTAGTTAGTGTGACAGAATGCTCTGGGGCATTCCAGAAGTTACCCACAATAAACACACATGAACCTTTCTTTAGGAGTTTAGTTTAGTTTAGTAGGAACATGAGCAATCTTTTTTTTTTTTTTTTTGAGTTCTTCACTTTTATTTGTTATTTTCTGACTTTCTTCTATGGAATATAAACACATTTCTTCTCCATTCTTCCCTCACCACAAACCCAGGACACCTTCACAAATTTCCTTTTTCATCATGTCCTTATCAAAATTTAGGTAAGACAGGTAGATATCAACTTTTCATTAGAAATAGTCTTTGGTATTTACATTACTGTGACTATGTGAATATTTTTTACAGTTGGACTATGTAGTATATAAGGATCACATTTTCCTTCTCAGACATTACATTTTTTTTCCTGAGGTAATAATTATCTTACTCTTCTTTTCTTTTTTTTTTCATTTAAGAAATGAACAGTCTTTCTTAACTGAAGATTTAAACAGCCGGACTATTAATTAAAATTCAACAAGTATGTGATGCAGAACTGTTTCGATGGAAGAGTTAACAAGCCACAACCAGAATTGAAAGTCATTTTCCACTTATCCCCCTTCTACTGATCCCCATCCAACCTCCCTTCAAGGCCTCCCCACTTCTTTAGGAAGGCCTTCGATCATTTCTGCCCCCATCCATCTCTTTCTCAGTCCAAAATCCCACTTTACGACTGTCTGTACCACCCATTAGACACTTAGTCATGTGCAGCCTTACAATATTATTTAAAATTTCACGTTTGCCTCCGAAATAGCTCCCAGATTTCTGAAGTCTCAAATTTCACATTTTCGTGTAGCAGATAGCAGAACCCATACAAATAGCTCCTTGATCTATTTATCAAGAATCTCTTATTCTAATGAAGATGAAAACACCACTAACCTCGAGCCCTCAAAATATTGTGATTTAAATAAAGTCACATTACAATAAACTTGGAAAGGGGTTTCTTCTTCCTTTATCATTATGCCAACTGAAGATATCATTCTTAGCCCTGCTGCTCAGAACTCAGGGGTCTAAGTTCAATACAAATTCTGGAACACCAGGGTCGAATGAGCTTCCAGGGACTTCATCCTGGTGCACTGCAGCTTACCTGGTGCGCGTTGGGGAGCACACAGCAGAAAGATGTCTTTGCCTCTCCTTCTCAGTGACTCCGGACAAACTTCAAAACCAGGCTCCCCCTTACCCTAGGCTAGGGGGCAGGGCAAAAGGAAGAGAGGGAAGCTCTGTCTTGCTGAAGGTGAAAATGCACTTCTGCTGACCCCAGACCGAAGAGGATGGTGCTGCTGAAAAGACAGCTTACTACTACTCTGGGGAGGGGAAACAGCTACTTGAAGTGACTTGCTTCTTTATTTTTTTGAGGGGGGGAGGGAGGACCTCAAGTATAAATTGGCTGTAATTATTTTTCCTTAGTATAGGAGTGACAAAGCTCCTGACTAAAGTCCAAAGCCGAGAGAGAGGAAATGAAACCACCTGCAATTTCCTCTGGCTTTCTGGGCACCTGCTGCGTGGCAGGCTGCTTACCTGCTCACCTCACACTGGTCCTTGGGGGCCAGTCAGTCCCATCCCCCACTGTCAGGCGGCTGCTTTCAGCTTTCCCCCAGAAGTCCTTCACAAGACCATCTGGAACGGGGGAACAAGTTCCAAGTTCCTTTGCCAGAATTCTGTTTTGAAATCTGCCCGTTCCTCCCCTCAGCCCCAATCCTGGTCACAGACCAAAAACCTGACCTCAATTATACATCAAGAGAGAATGCATCTAAATGTTGAAAAGTTGATATAGGAGTTGATGTCATTTAATATTTGAAAGTGGACTATATTATCTTCCTCCTGGACTCACAAAGTATATGGTCTGCTTGGATCTATTAGCTTTAGTGTAAACAATAGGTCAAAGGCCAAAAACTCATCTAAGCCAGAAACCTGAGCTCATATGCACTCCCCATTCTCCCTCCTCCTACAGGCAATCAGCCACCAACTTCTGCTGATTTAACTTTCCAAATATCTCTTAAATCCCCTTCTCTTTATCCGTAGTCAAGGTCCTGATATACATACCTCCTCTCTAATCCTGACTTCACCCTACACCCAGAATCATGCACTGAAGATGAAGTTTGATTCTGTCACTCTGAGGCTCTAAACATTTCAGTGGCTCCTCCTCACCTCCAGGCTTACTTACCAAGCCCAGGCTCCTTAGCATTACATGCAGAGCCTCCCCACAACCCACCTCTGCTCACCTCCTAGCCCACTCTCCTACCTCTCACTGTGTAATCTGGTGATAGCACTGCCGATGGGAACTGCACGTCCACCACAGACTCTCTCATTGCCACCTAATGCTGTCCACTTCATTTGGAATGCCCTTCCCACCTCTGTTTGCCCAAACCTCCTTCAAGATGCAGCTCAGGCATCACCTCCTCCAGAGGGTCCTCCGAGAGCCTTCACATAGGGTTATGGTCTCTGTGTCCATAGCTGCTATCTTCTCCTTTACCACATTACATTGAATACACTGTTTTTAAATCCATCTCCCTCACTTGACAATAAGACTATAGAGAATACCGTTGTATCTCTGGTGCTTGATTCATAATAGGATCTCAAAATTTATCTGCTAAGTGAATGAGTGTTGCTGAAGAGAATTGTTGCTGAATTGTGATATGGAGAAAAAATCTACCCTATGGGGTTCTCACTCTAGAGAGGAACTCAGAGGTACCTGGCCCTCTGACTCCCAATGCTGTGAGGAGGGCCACTGAAGCAGAGACATGTTCCAAAGACAACTGCCCTGATGCTGCAGACAAATGAGCTTGTCATACCTGGCAACTCCAAGAGAAAGAGGTGAATTTACAGTGCTACCCTTAGTATCTAATTCTGATGGTTGATTGATCTTCACAAAAACAATCTGATGAGTTCCTGCCTCATAGGAAGGAAGGCAGATCCAAGCCAAAGGAGAAGCTGGGACCTAGCTTACCTTCCAAAGTGACTGGCCAGAGGAGGTGCAGAATCTTTCATTTTTAAGGGGCTGCCACCTGTGAGAGTCTGCAGTGCCTCAGAAATGAAGCTCAGATGAGCTGAAAACCATAATTATCGGAAATTGTGGTATTTACAATATCTGTTAGTTGGTTTTTAGACACATTTGCAAATTGTTTATAACACAAAAATTTACATTTATGGATAACTTTGTTTCTATGAACCTTCTTAAGTATCTGGAGGCCAGAACAAGGTGTTATAAATTGATGCACGGGGAAAAGGAAAAGAAAGCTGGAGGAGAATTTGTGGCAAGAGCTCAGCAGAACGGAGTGTACAGAGTGCCAGGTAGAGACAGGTACCTTGGAGGGAATATGTTACTCATAAACCTTTTAAAGAGTTTTGCCTGGATGACAGTGGCAAAGCAATGAAACAACTGTGGACAGACACAATCTAATTTATTGGCCTTACCGGTTGGCTAGTTGTCGGGGGGGGGGGGGGGGCTATACCTATGACCAAGAATGCATTTTGGTGGGCCAGGGAGGGGGATGTTGCTAAGAAAAGGGAACAGCTAACATCTTTTAGGAGGAAGAGGCAGAAAAGCAGGCCAGGGAGAACGGTAGGGGCAGCCCTACTTCCCTTGACATACTTCCCCACCAACTGGGGAAGGCTCTGTTAGAATTCCTCCTCCAAGCTAAACATTGGCACGTTTTTTCTGCTCTGAGAAGGGAAGCACCTAATACCCATTAACTGGGTACAATTTTCAACTAGCTGAGTTCTTATTGAACCTTCTGAAGGGGAGTTGTGAAGTGCAGGCTCAAGTGCAAATGTAATAATTCAGCAACTTAGATCTGACCTCAAATATACACAATAAAAGAAAAAGTCATTAAAAATTTTTTTTGAATTGTTTTTAAAAAAGCAACATACAAACACAAACATTCTTCTTACCATATGATTATTCCATTCTTGGTATATAATCAATAACTCACAATATCATCACATAGCTGTGTATTCATCACTATGATCATTTCTTAAAACATTTGCATCAATTCAGAAAAAGAAATAAAAAGAAAAAAGAAAAAACTCATACATACCATACCCTTTACCTCTCCTTCTCATTGACTGCTAGTATTTCCATCTACCCAATACAAAAAAGTCATTTTTAATTGCTCTCATCTTGCTAGGAAAGGATATTTTTTTTTTCTGCATGTGCAGGCACCAGGAAACGAACCTGGGTCTCCGGCATGGCAGGTGAGAACTCTGCCCTGCTGAGCTACAATGGCCCAAGGATACATTTTTAATTTTAATTTTAATTTTTTTGGTGTTCAAAGATATTATAACAGGAGCTGAAATATAAAAGGAAGGAATAAGGAAAGAACAGTACCAGGACTGGGCCCTTCCAAACTTCAAATCCCAGGTCTTTTTTTTAATAGTGTAGGAGAGGCCAAGGTCAATGGACAAGGACAAGAATGTCTTGGGCAGAAATCTATGTGACCATGGCATGGAGCAATCCCAGACTGCAAGCCCCATGAAACATCCCATTTGGAGGAGCAACCCCCTAGGCAGGAACCAGTCTTGATTGAGTAGTTGGAACCTCATGTGTGATGCTGCTTATCATACCCCAGAAAACATCCTGGATACTCTAAATTCTAAGACTTTTACTAGGAATTTTGGAGGTTTGAAGATACCGTTGTTATTGGCTTGTGGGAAAGAGCTCCCCTGCCCTCTGAGACAGGTGGGAGCACGTTGGGGAAAAGGTGACTGATTTATCGAGCTGTTACCTACTCTAGCCCATGGAGCCCAGGCTGTTCCTATGATGCAATTGAAGTGTCAGATACCACCATCATGACTTCTGGAGTGTGTGTGATGAGAATGCTTAGGGAGAAGAAAGCAGACAATAACCGTGTAATGATCACACTAAGCCAAGCAGATGTGACAGACGCCACATCTTGGACTCAGAAAAAGCAACATATGACGGAAATTGTTCCCACCAAAAAGCTTTCCACAGAGTGAGCTAGTATAGGATTATGAGTATCCCTCTGTCCCTTCACTAGCTGTGCTGCTGGGAGCTACAGAGTTGGGATGAAGGGAAGGGTCTACTTCTAGAAAAGCATGATTTGCTGAATTTAGTGAGCTTTCAATCTGCTTCTGGAAAATATCAGAATCAGGAAGAAAAAAAGAACTGAAATTGAAATATTGTTACAAAAGTCAAAGAGCAGTTCCTTACTGATGTAAGGTCCTCTGCTTGGGTGTGGAAAACAGATGGTATACGGAAAAAAGCACAATCAATGCAAGGTAGGGTCTAGTCAACAGTAACATTGTAATATGCTTCCGTGAATTAACAAAGGCATTATGCCTAAACTAAATGTCAACAGGTGGTGGGATTGGTAAAGGGTATGGATTCTTTGTGGAAGAAAGGGAAATGTCTTCAGACAGATTTGGTGGCAGAGGCATGTTGATAACACTTAGGTTGAATTGTTTGATGTGTGACTAAAACTGTTTAAAAATGAACAGAGAGAAATAAGTACTAGAGAAAATGTGAAGAAAGAGATGTACCTATTCCTGTCAGTAGGGAAATTGAGTGGTGCAGCCCCTTGGAGGGCAGTGCGGTGGTTCCACAGGAGGCTAGGGGTGGGGTTGCATATTGTGCCAGTTTGTACCCTAGAAACTTGTATGTACCCTAGAAAAGCCATGTTTTAATCCTAATCCCATTTTATAAAGGCAGCCATTTCTTCTAATACCTATTCAGTAGTGTATGTTTGAAACTTTAATTAGATCATTTCCCTAAGATGTTATTCAACCAAGAGTGGTTGTTAAACTGGATTAGGTGGAGACATGTCTCCACCCATTCCAGGTGGGTCATGATTAGTTTACTGGAATCCTATAAAAGAGGAAATGTTTTGGAGAAAGCTGGAGATTCTGAAAGAGCAGAGAACGACATAGCCATGAGAAGCAGAGTCCACCAGCCAGCGATCTTTGGAGATGAAGAAGGAAAATGCCTCATGGGGAGCTTCATGAAACAGGAAATCAGGAGAGAAAGCTGATAGATGATGCCATGTTCATCATGTACCCTTCCAGATGAGAGAGAAATTCTCACTGTGTTTGCCATGTGCCATCTCACTTGAGAGAGAAACCCTGAACTTCATCGGCCTTCTTGAACCAAGGTATCTTTCCCTGGATGCCTTAGAGTGAACATTTCTATAGACTTGTTTTAATTGGGACATCTTCTCAGTCTTAGCACTGTAAACTTGCAACTCATTAAATTCCCCCTTTTAAAAGCTGTTCCATTTCTGGTATATTGCATTCTGACAGTTACCAAACTAGAATACATATGACCCTGAAACCCTGCTGCTCAGTATGCACTTGGAGGAACTGAGTGTGGGGACAAGAATGGACATTTGCATACCAGTTTTTATGGCAGCAGTATTCGTGATCCACAGTGGATGGAGGTAGCCTAAGGGTAAAACGTCTGAGAAATGGAAGGGGGAATTATGGTATGCTATATACATACAATGGACTACCAAGCAGCTACAAGAAGGAATGAAACTGTGAAGTATGCAAGTAGGTGAATGAAACTTAAGGACTGTATATTGAATGAAATGTCAAAAACAAAAAGACAAATATTATCATGCCTTAATCATATGGACTAACTATGATATAAAAACTCGGTGAACTGAAGTCGAGAACTTGGGTCATCAAGTTGGGGCCTATTGTAAAGGGTCTTAGATTGTAAGTTCTTACAAGAGTCATATATTCATGAGTTTTAACTGTTCTTTCTAAAATCTGAGATACTGAGCTGTTTGTTTATAATCTGGTTGTTCCCTGAAACTTTGGGTATTTATGTGGCACCTGAGACTCAGAGTTAGAGCTCTGAAGCTATGAAAGTCAGCAGTACCCCATATAGGAACTGTTTAAAAAGCTGAAAAAGGGATCTGACTGAGTAGAGATGTGAATGAAGCTGATCTGGATAGGACTAAGGTAAATCAGAATACAGGGTAAAGGATGATATTGTCCGTATTTTAAAACTTCAACTTCTGTGTGAGACCAAAGGGAGAGATGTTTATTTGGCACAAAATTTATATTTTGGGTAGTGCATTTCCTAATTTAAATTGTGTGGTCAGTTTACTTGAACACCATAAGTATATGGAATCTTGAATAGGGTGTGAGACTTTTGCTTTTTCTGGGTTAGTATTATGCCCTGATATATCCCAGAATAATTTGGGCAGGGAATAAAGACGTATTGCAAGGTCCCCTTGGGACACTGGGGAGAAAGGAGCAAATCTTCAACTTCCCCAGTTGGGAAATTTCTGATATTCTCACAAGCACAGAAACAACCAAATCAATAGGCCAAGCCCTCAGTCTTGAGGTTCACCCCTATGAAACTTGTTCTTGCAAAGGATAGGCTAGTAGTATTTAAAATTATACCTGAGTCACCCCTGGCGAACCTCTTTTGCTCAGAAGTAGCCTCTCTCTCAAACATACAATGGACTACCGAGTGAACTCACTGGAAGCCGACCCAAGTGAACTCACTGCCCTCCCCTCTACATGGGACATGACTCCTTGGGGTCTAAATCTCCCTGGCAACGTGGGACAGAACTCCCGGGATGAGCTGGGACCCAGCATCAAAGGGATTTAGAAAGCCTTCTTAATGAAAAGGGGGAAGAGGAAATGAGACAAAATAAAGTGTCAGTAGCTGAGAAATTTCACAGAGTTGAGAGGTTATCCTAGAGGTTTTCCTACACATTATATAGATATCCCTTTTTAGTTTACAGTGTTTTGGAGTTGCAGGAGGCAAATACCCGAAACTGTTGAGCTGTGTTCCAGTAGCTCTGATTATTGAAGACAATTGTATAACAATATAGCTTTTACAATGTAACTATGTGATTACAGAATCCTTGTGTCTGATGCTCCTTATATCCAGAATATGGACAGATGAGTAAAAAAGTATGGATTAAAAAAAAAGAGAGAGGGAACACTCAAAAAATAAATAAATAAAAAAGGTAATGGGAGAAACTGGCTTTTTCCAGGCACTACCTGCTCTAAGGCACTGTTTTCAACCATCCTGTGGAAGAGACATTCTAGGCTTGGTGGCAGTTTGGGGGCCTGTAGGGTCTGGGGAGTACACTCACAGGTGTACCCAGTCTCTCCTGGGCCACGTGCTTCTGGGGACAGCGTCTTTGATAGGGCTTCAGTACCCACAAATGTTTCAACTAAGTGTCTTTATACATGAGAGGTGGTTTATTATTTAAAATGCAAGCAGTTGTAATTGAACTTTGCAACAAAAGTCTTCTTTTTCTCGAGCTTCTGGATCTATTTAATTAAAATGTGTTTTGGACAGGCAATGGTGGCGCAGTGGCAGAGTTCTCACCTGCCATGCCGGAGGCCCAGGTTCGATTCCCGGTGCCTACCCAAGGTGGGGAAAATGTGTTTTGATATTGCAAGATGAACTCAAAACACACAATATTAATTTTCTTTCTACCTTCCAACCAACAAAATAAACAGAACAGTCATTCATTAAAAAAAATAGAGGGCGGGCCATGGTGGTTCAGCAGGCAGAGTTTTCGCCTGCCATGCTGGAGACCTGGGTTTGATTCCCAGTGCCCGCCTATGCAAAAAATAAAAAATAATTAATTAAAGATTGGGAGAAAGATCAAAGAAGAAGGCGGAATTATGACAGAGAAGACAGGATTTAACAAAACAATATGACTGCTGAATCATTATGTTGATATTTCTTTTAGTCTCCAGCGTTTTAGAGCAGCTAGAAGAAAAATCTAAAATTGTGGAACCGTAACCCATACCAAACTCTGAAATCTGTTCTACAACTACTTGTTACAATATACTCTGAAATGTATTGCATTTTTGTATATATGCTACACTTCATAATAAAAAATGTTTTAAAAAGGAAAAAAAAAACAAAATAAAAGATGAAACAGAAAAAAAAAAAGGTTCTCTGCTAGAAATCAATCAATGAAGACATTTATTAAATTTACTGTTATAAACTGAGTCCCAAACTAGGTACCCTAAAATTTGTGTTTAAGGGAAACTTACAGAAATGGACCAGACCCCAAAGAGCTTATGGTTTTACTGAGGAAGGAGAGCTGAGGTCATTTGGGTTCACAGTGGGTATTTGCTAAGTGTCCTGAGGATAGAATGCAGCTGCTGTGAGTTTAGAGAAGGAGGCGATCCCCATGCATTGAGTGCTGAGGGAAGCATGTGAGAAGGAGATGAGACCTGAGAGTTGCCTTGGGAAAGGGAGGATTTAGATGGGCAGAATGTGAGTGAAGGCATGTCTGCACGGATTGGTGTGAGATCCAACATGATACCTCTGGCTGGAGCACAGGGCTTTCCTGGGGATAATCCTGAGGCATCAGAGACAGAACTATGTGATGATGACTGATATTTCAGAGCAGTGAAACTGGTGGCAGTGTCTAGGTAAGCAGATTGACTTCATGTGTGGGAAGTGAGGGCAGGAGGGGCAGGGAAATCTGTCTGCAGATTTCTGCAACAGCCCTCCTAGGAGGTGATGTGGACCTCCGCACAGTTAGGTCAAAAGGAATGGAAAATAAGTAATGGAGTGCTGAGACTATAGCTAAAAAAAGAGACATATTTATAAACTTTTATGGCATGCGGAAGAAAAGAGCAGCACATAAAATAGATGAAAGCAATTTTAAAAATAGGCTGTGAAATGTTCTGTAGTTTAAAAGCCCAAAAAAGAAAAAGAAAACCTAGCTTTCCATCTGGTCGAATGATACAATTTAAATCAAAAGTCTGGACATTTGGGGATTTAATTAAGACTCGCAGGATTTTCCCCAGGCTATCTGACGTTTTCAGAGAGTTTTGTCTTCAAAGCACCTCAGCCCACCACTACACCCATCCCTGTCACAGCAGCACCTCCAGAACAATCACTGAGGGGCTGAGAAGCTGGTCAGCAGGAGGGAATTGGGTTTACAGAGACAGTACTTGGTCTCACTTAGAACATGTGCTTATCTGGTGTCACTGGGAGCACGGTTGATGGAAATAATGGGGGGAGTCTTAGTTGGGGAAATCGCATCATGTACCCCAACAAAAACATGCTCTTAATCTTAATCTGTGTCCCTGTGGGTGTGAACCCATTGCAAAATAGAACCTTTTGAAGACTTTATTTTTAGTTAAGATTTGGCCAGCTGAATGGGAGTAGGTCTTAATCCATATTACTGGAGGCTTTATGAAGAGAAGAAACCAGAAGCCCATAGTCAGAGAAAGATGAGAAGAGCCAGAAGCCAAAAGTCAGCAGAAAACTGAAAGAGTAGATGATAGAAAAGGCTACTCTTGTTGACATGTAGCAGAGATTCAGGCCAAAAAACTCCAAGGTTTGGCAATCATCACCAGAACCATACAGACTCTGGGAGAAAGCAGGCCATGTCAAAAGCTTGATTTTGGACTTCTAGCCTCAAAACTGTGAGCCAATAAATTGCTGTTGTTAAGCCAAAACACTGTGTAGTATTTTTCATAGCCTGGAAACTTGAAAGGGAAGCCTGTCCCTTCCCTCACCATAATCACCATTTATGCACTCTTCTCCTAATGGTGATGCACTGAGTTCCCTTCCAATGTACACATTGCTACACATCCCCATTGCCCCATGTCTGGATCACATAACCCACAAAGTCACACAGATACTGGATAAGGGGTGGGGTGTGGAGAGTCAGAGACCTACATTCTAGCCCCACTTCCATTCCTTGGTATTGTTGTGGTCTTGAGCAGATTGTCCCTGAGCTATGCTATTCTCATCTGGGAAAAATAAGGATGAGCATATTTGTCATTTCTACCTTACAGGATTTTTGAGGGGATAAAGTGAACATAGTAGGCTTTAAAGTACTGCATAAATTTAAGTCACCAGTGAAGTGGTCCTGGATAATTACAGAGTTAGGAAAGTATCAAAATCCTTCCTCTTACTTTGACTAATTTTTATTGAAACCAGATTTGCTTTACTCTTTTAGAAACTCTTTAGGCTTCCATGTTGCCCATCCTTAACCATTTGCTGCTTTCTCACATTGAACATAACACTTAACAGCTAATGTGAAGAATCTATGACTATGATTGGTTCAAGAAAGAAACGTTCACAAGGCCAGGAGCTAATCAGCTTGTGGACATCACAGCATTTGTGTCTACATGTAACCTGTACTTAGTGGGCAGTAAAACAAAACAAAAACACAGAGTAAAAAGTGATTCTTCCAGTTTGCCAGTCTAAACAGCTCCAGGGGCAGAAGGTCCCTTTGATCCTGCCAAGCAATTTTAAAGTGAGAAAGTACCACAGTGTTTATTACACTTACATCAGGGATAGTCCTCTCGATTTCCCCAAACCAAAGGGTTTCCTGAGACAGATAAACAGCCTCTCAACTCATGCAAAGGCATGAAATGTGGGAATGATGTGATTTCAGTGCCCAAGCAGCCAGGATGGAATCCCTGACTGCACATTAGAATCCTCTAGAGAACTTTAAGAAAATACCCATGCCCAATCTGATCATAGACCAATTAAATCAGAATGTCTGGGGGTGGGGCCTGACATCAGTAGTTTTGAAAGGGCCCCAGGTAGTTGTAATTTATGGTCAAGGTGGATAATCTGTTTTAAGAGAGCCTTGGCCTAAGGTCTGTCTCATAGCTGCCAGGCAGATACCTCAGAAGACAAATCATTAGCCTCAGTGCACAGAAGGGCAGAAGAGAGAGGAGGAGTAAAATGAGTGCACAGAAAGAGCCCCCCCTGGACAGGTGAGTGTCAGTGCCTGCCACATAAATATTTTTAGCTGACCTGTGGTCCCTGCTCAGAAGATCTGGCCCTAAATTGGCCTTTCCCAGGGGTGCCATGGATTGAATGCCTGACCCTGACCCACAGGCTGGCTAGAAACTCATCAGATGACCTGGCATGATGGGCTTAGACCATGAGAATCTGGACCAGAAAATGTGGTGAGGATGGGCCAGTTGAATGTAGCAGCATGACGGGAGGGAATCAAGGACATCCTGGGAGGAGGAGAGTGTGGGCTGTTTGGAGGCAAGCACACTGAGGAGCTGGTCCCTAGAGCTGTCTTGGTTCCCCAAGTCCTTCGAATTTCAGTTTCAGTCCACATATAACCTTTCTACAAAGCCCTTGAGTGAGTCTCTCCACCCAAAGACCCTGACTTGCATGAGCACAAAGGAAGAATACCCAGAAATGAACAAGGCAGAGAAAAGCAGCAGCACCCAGGAGCAAGAGCCAAGGAGGCTAACTCCTAAAACGTGCAGAAGCAGGCAAGCGTATTGTAAAAGAGCAAAGAATGGTCATAACAGGGATAATGCAAGGGAAAATCATGAGAATTTTCACAAAGTGGGCAGAGCCTTAACAATATAAAAATTGAATATTGAGAAAATGTAGAATCTAAAGGATAATAGGACAACAGAGAAGAGAAAAAGACAAAGATTGTGCTTCCCTGCTCTGCTCTGTGCTGCTCAGGACCTGGCCTCTGTAGGCTGCATTACTCACAACCTGGTCAGGTCCTTCCAGCTGGGTTTGGCCAACAGGAGGCACTGGCAGGAGACTGGAGGGCAAGAAGAGAGGAAAAGCCAAGGTATTTCTCCTCTCTCTCTGCTTCACGCAGAACTTGTGGCAATCACTCTCTCCCAGTGTCTCCAAATCCCTAGACAGGCCTGTCATAGTTCCAGCTTCTGCTGGGAATCCTAGCCTTTGGGCGTGATACCACCATTTACTCCCTTTTCCTCTCCAACCAGTGGTATGCTGGGGCTGACTTGTACCGGGTCACAAGAACAGATATTCAAGAATTTTGCAAGTTGGTTGTTAAGTGGTTGCTAGCTTGGTATTGGCCAATGCTACAACTCCCGGCTTTTCATGTAGGAGAGTCAGTTATCAGCATTCTACGTCTCCAACCTAAGGGTGATAGAGGCTTCCTGCCCTTGCCAATCTCTGGTTTATCTCACTGTCTCCTGATAGGTTTCACAGCCTCTTTCTATCACTATATAGCCAATTGCCTACATGGAATGCTACTTCAGATACTGAGTAGTATGTGTTTTCTTGATTGGACCTGGGCTGGTATACAGACATTTAGCTTTACAGCTCCCTTAAGAAGGATTAGTGGCATATACCAAATTCATAACAGGTGAGGTTTTTTTTGTTTGCTTGTTTGCCTAGTAATCCTATTAACAACTTACACTTTTGTTAGTAACTAATTTTAAAGCAAAATAACTTTGTCAAAAGTTAAAAACCACACCAAAAGAGAATTTTTAAACTAGTAAAAGATGCAAGTAACCATTAGATTACTTGATCAAGAGCCCAAGATGAATGGTCCGCTTTCAATTGGGTTTGTCATTTGGCATAGAAAATGGAAAGAAGGAGGAAACTTAAATAAGATACATTAACCACCTACACTAGTATATATATATAGCAATCAATCATGTTTCTCTGCTTAAAAGCCTCTTCCCTACAATTTCCTTCTTAGATTTAATACAAGATGACACTGCAGTGTTTTACCCTAAAAACTCTTTGTTGTTATTTGGTCTTTTCCCTAAGTAAAGTATAACATGGGCCTTAGAAACAAATGGAAATAGATGGTGCAAAGACAAACAGAAAAAAATAAATTCATATAACTATCTGATTTTACAGGCAAAATATATACTGAATGAAAAAGTTAAAGCTTTAGAAAAAGACTTAAAAACTAGAAGTGAATATTGATCTAATCTCTAGATGAGGGAGAATTTTCTAATCTTAAACACAAAAGGAAAGTTAAAAAAAAACTTGTTATATTTGACTACATAACAATGAATAAAAAACTTCTATTTTCAGATAAATAGAAGTTAAGTGCAAACTGAAAACTGGGAAATATGTTAATAACAAATAAGACAAAAGTCAATTTCCTTAATTATAGAGAAACATATAATATCAATCAATAAATTAAAAAAAAACCCACACACCAAGACTCTGTATCAAACTGTATTAGTTACCGTCTAGAATCTATTCCCCTAGCTCCCCCTCCTTTCTGATTTTGTTATGGGCAGCAAAGTGTTCCTTCCCAAAGGATGGCTCATGATTGGTCTCAGTCTAATATTTTAATCTCACTCCTTGCTCTCTCTATTCCCTTACAGCTAAGGGTGGCTACATGACCTGTTTCTGGTCAATGAAACATAAAGGGGAAATCTGTTGATGGTCACTTGGGAAAGCTTTTACTTTCATGATAAAAGGGACAGATGCAATTGGTCTCACCATTTCCCCCTTCCTTTTGTCTTGAATATGGACCTGATGTCTGGAGCAGTTGCAGTCATCTCGCATTGCAAAGGCACCACCTGACATTCTTAAATCCCTAAACCAGCTAGCATCTGCCTACTTCCAGAGATTCTGTTATGCCAGAAAAATCCACCCCCAGTTGTTGAAGCCATGGTTAGATTTCTCCATTATTTGCAACAAAAAGCATTCCAGATACCTTAAAATACAAATGAGCAAAGATATGAAGAGAAAGTTTGCAAATTAAGAAATGCAAATGACCAGTAAACATATCAAAAAGTTCAAGTTTATTTACAACCACAGTGTTAGAAATTAAAATAAGTACAAGATATCTTTTTTTTTCCCTATAAAACTAGCAAAGATTTTAAAAATAATAACACCATTCAGTGCTGGGAAGGGTATGGTAAAATAGGGGCTTTCTCACACTTACAGTCAAAGTACAATTTGGTAGAACATTTTTGGAAAGCAATTAGGTCATGTATAACAAGAATTTAGATAACATTTATATTATTTAAACTAATGATTCTACATTTAGGATTTTACCCTAAGGAGATAATTTAAATTGAATTAAGAATGTAAGCACAAAGATTTGCCACAGTGATATTTAACATAATAATAGGATTTACATACCCTAGAAGTGCCATGTTTTAATCCTAATCAGTTTTGTGAGAGTAAATTTCTTCTAATTCCTATTCAGTACTGTAGGTTGAAAACGTGATTAGGTTATCTCCACAGAGACGTGACTCAATCAATTGTGGGTATTAAACTTGATTAGATGGAAATGTGTCTCCACCCATTTTATGCGGCTCTTGATTAGTTTACTGAAATCCTAAAAGAGGAGACATTTCAAAGAGAGTTCCTCTTTGGAGAGCAAGGAGAGAGCCGTAGAACCACAACAGAAGGACAAAAGAACCACAGTCCACCAGCCAGTGACCTCTGGAGATGAAGAAGAAAAACATCTCCCAGGGACCTTCATGAAGCAAGAGGCCTGGAGAGAAAGTCAGCAGATGCCAGCATGTTTACCATGTGCCCTTTCAACTGAGAAAGAAATGCTAAATGTCATCAGCCTTCTTGAACCAAATTATCGTTCCCTGGTTGCCTTAGTTTGGACATTTCTATAGACTTGTTTTAATTTGGACAATTTCACAGCCTTGGAACTGTAAACTAGCAATTTATTAAAGTCCCCTTTTCAAAAGCTATTCTATTTCTGGTATATTGTATTCCGGCAGCTGGCAATCTAGAACAACAGTATAATAAAAAAATAAGTGGCTAAAATACTGGAATGGTTAATTAAATTATAAAATATATGCAGTACAAAAAAAAATGTTGACTGTGAGTCTTCAGTTTAATATATACTGTGTGATCACAACTGTATTAAAAGGGAATGTAAGAAAACAGATTGACAACCCCTCTAAAAGTTAAACACAGAATTACCATATTATCCTATAATTCCATTCTTAGGTAGATATCCCAAAGGATTGAAAACCTCAACCTAATCCTCACAGTTTATTTAAAAATTTATTTCAAAATGGATCTATGTAAAACATAGAACTATAAAACTTTTAAAAGAAATCAAAAGAGGAAAAATCTTTTTAATCTGAGGTTAGAAAAGTATTCTTGGCTATTACATGAAAGGCAGGATTCATAAAACGAAAAAATTGACATTTTGGATTTCATCAAGATGAAATACTTTTGTTCTGTAAACTATGCTGTTAAGAGAATTAAAAGGACAAGCTACAGACTCAAAGAAAATACTTGCAAAACATGTATTCAACAAAGAACTTGTTTCCAGGATATATAAAGAATTCTCAAAGTTTAACAGTAAGAAAGCAAACAACCTCATTAAATAATAGGCAAAATATTTGAACAGAGACTTCACCAAAGAAAATATATGGAAGGCAAATAAGCACATGGAAAGAAGCTTACCATTATCAGTCTTTAGGGAAATGCAAATTAAAATATGATGAGACTCCACTACACAGCTATTAGAATGGCTAAATTAAAACATACCCAAAATACCAAATGCTGGCAGCATTGCAGAACAACTAGAACTTTCATACTTGTTGGTGGGAGTGCAGAATGGTACAGCCATCAGGAAAAACAGTTTAGCAGTTTCTTATAAATTTAAGAATATGATTCATCAAGTCCACTCCTAATAAAATGTTATGTTCACACAAAAAATCTGTACAAGGGCATTTATAGCTGCTTTTTTCAATATCACCAAACCTGAAAACACCCAAGATATCCTTCAATAGTAGAACAGATTAAAAAAAAAAAACCTGTGGTACATCCATACAATGGAATAGTACTCAGCAAAATAAAGGAATGAATTATTGACATATGCAACAACTTGCACGAATTTCAAAGTTATAACACTGAGTGAAAGAAGCCAGTCTCACAAAATTATGTACACTATGATTCCATTTATAGAACATTCTTTAAAAGATAAAACAATAGTGATGGAGTGCAGAGCAGTTGTTGCCCAGGTAAGTTAGGGCAGGGTTTCTCAATCTTCACACTTTTGACATTTTGGGAAGGATAATTCTGTCCTGTGCATTGTAGGATGTTTAGCAGGTGCCAGTAACACATACCCTCTCCTCAGTTATGACAACTAAAAAAGTGTCTCCAAGTATTGCCAAATATCCCCTAGGGAGTAAAATCAACCCCAGTTGAGAACCACTGGGTTTGGTGTTTGTAGGAGCAAGAGTTAAAACAAGACCTGAGGAATTTGTTGGGAGCAGCTGGCTTCAGGGTGGTGGTGGCAGTAAACTGCGGAGATTGTTATCTGCTTTATGTAGAACAGTCTGGGAGGAAGAGAATGTTTACCCCAAATGGTTATGTTAAGTATGAAGGAAGAGAGCACTGAAAAATAAGGACTCTGTTCCCTCAGGAAATGCATACATGCCTTTTGTCACCCTGCATGCAGTATATAAGCAGGATCTGGTTAAGAATAAAGTTGTCTATTGTCTGTCATTGCTGATCTTCAGACCCCCATCCCATCTTTTTCGTTTTACTTTAACATTCCTTAGAGTCATACCCCCAGCCAACAGGTGTTAAGGGAAGGTGTGCTAAAAAGGGATAGTACTACAAGCTTCAGGTAAATAGTGCTGATTGCCCCAGTTTACTGAACTCCAACCAGGATCACTCTTGCTGACTCTCTGCATCTAGGCTCGAGCTGAGACTCTAAAAAGGGTTTCATGCACAAGGTTGGCTTTCCTGGAACCTATAATTCCCACAGGGTTCCTAGGTCAGATAAATCCTGAAACCCAGAGGGACTAGCCTCTCCAAGATTGTCAATTATTACATCCTCCTCTCCTTTACTGTCTATACCCCTTCTCAACATGAAGAAGTCAGAATGGGCATTGCCCAAGGATCCCTATAGATTGGGAGAGGGATCAGAGGTATACCAGAGAGTATAGGATTTAAAAGACAAGTATGACTGCTCAATCACTATATTAATATTCCATCTAGCCTTCAGTGTTTTGGAGCAGCTAGAAGGAACAATTTAAGATATTGGAATAGTAGCCCATGACAAACTCTGGGGTCTGTTCTGTAACTACTTGTTGAAGAGTGCTTTGAAAATTACTGCTTTTTTCTGTCTTTGTTTTGTATATGTTATATTTTAAAATAAAAAATGTAAAAAAAAAAAAAAGGATAGCACTAGGGGCTTATGTGATGTTGGAATTGCTCTGTATCCCAACTGTGGTAGTGATTTCACAACTCTATACATGCATTTTAAAATTCATAGAACTGTACACTTCCCACATAAAGACAATTTGCTGCACATTTATTTTAAAAATAAAAAATTTAAAAGTCAATATGAGAAATAGCTTGAAGAAAATATGGTTGATGTCTACACTCGTCCCTGGTTGGTTAGATTATGGATATATATATAACTTTTATCTGCACTTTCTACAATATGCAAGAATTACTTTTAAAAAATAACTTTATTAAGATATAAATCACATTTTATATGAATCAACCATTTAAAGTTTACAGTTCAATGGCTTATAGTATAGTTACAGAATTATGCAACCATCATCACAATCAATTTTAGAACACCCCAAAAAGAAACCTCCTACCCATTAGCAGTCACTCCCTAATCCCTGCCAAGATCCCCAGCCTTAGGCAACCACACATTTACTTTCTGTCTCTATAATTGTAACTATTCTGTACAATTTATATAAATGGAAGAAACATGTAGCCCTTTGTGATGGACTTTATTCCCTTATCGTTGTGTTTTCAAGGTTCATCCACATGTAGCATGTATCAATACTTATTTCTTTTTATTGCTGAAAAATATCTCATATGGATATATCCCATTTTATGTATCCATTCATCTGCTGATAGACATTTGGGTTGTTTCTACTTTTGGTAATTGTGAATAATGCTGCTATGAACATTTGTATACAAGTTTTTGTGTGGATGTATTCTTTCATTTCACTTTGGTATATAAAAGTGGAATTGATGGGTCATTTGGAAATTTTACATTTAACATTTTGAGGAATGTAAGCATAACTTTTATAATGAGAGAAAAAGATAAACAAAAGGAGGGAGAGAGAGAAGTAAAGTAAATGAGCACCTATTTGATTTGAGGGCTACTGGGCCTGCTCTGCAGTGTGCAAACCTCTTCCCCTCCCTGCCTTCCTCTGTCATTTTCCGTTAATTTGGTATAAATTTTTAAAATCACAACTTTTCTTGATGGCTGTCATTGTAGTCCCCATTTCCTCTTTCATTATTATAAAGTCTCACACAGTAGAACGAGGAAGCTGGCCGTAATGGTATGCCACCTCGACATTTTAAGTATAGCCTTTTAATAGGGCCACTGGCAATGTCAATAAGGAAACATTCCTGAGAGGAGAATGAGGTGAGCTGATGGCTCTCAAATATCATGGCTTATGCAGTAACTAACTGCAGAAAAAAGACCTGAGTGCAGGGGATGGAGAAAACGCATCCATGTGTGTGAAAGACTAGGCCTCAGCAAGTCTCTTACCCACCTGGTTCTTAGTTTTAAGATCCAAGTGGTTCTCTAATAGGAAAGGAAAATATTTTCTGATTGAGTTTAACCTGGTCTTTCTTTGACACTCATGTGGTTTCCCCAGATCTTTCCTTCCCTTACTTGGTATTCCCTACGCAGAAGGAAGTTAAGGTCTATTTAATTAGACACGGGGTACCTACTAAGCACCAGGTAGCATGTGAGGCTCTCTAACCCTGAGACAATCCCTAAATGCAAGGAAATCAAGATTGATGTACAGAAACCAATTTACACATGTGTGGGAGGGTGAATTATTTACTCCAAGATGAAACATGTTTTTAATCTTAATCCATTCCTGTGGGTGTGAACTGATTGTAAATAGGACCTTTTGAAGATGATCCTTCCAGTTAAGGTGTGGCCGACTGACTCAGCATAGGTCTAAATCCTATTATTGAAGGAAGCCAACAAAACCCAGAAGAAAAAGGAGATACACCACCATGTATATTACTGTGACAGAAAAGCGAAGGACCCAGGGATGGCCAGAGAGAGACCCAGAATGCCAGTCTCTAGAGAAAAGGCATTGCCTTGCCAATGCCTCAGTTTTGGACACCTCCTAGCCTCAGACCATTAGCCAATAAATTGTTTATGACAACCCACTGTATGATATTTGTTTTAGCAGCTGGAAAACTAAGATACCATGTATATATTAACATTATAAAGAAAAGGACTAGTTCAGAAAAACATTTAAAAATAATAAAATATTTCAAAGAAATTATTTTTAAAAACATGTTTATGAAGGTAAAAAAGATAGTCATACATATGTACTTTTTTATTATCAAATGAAATAGTGGTTACTTTTTAAATAAGATAAAATGGTAAGAAATAAAATAATAAGAAAGGGGTTAATAATCTATGATAATTACAAGAAATAAAATACTAAGAAAAGGGTTAAAGCTTCCTTAAATATCATTCTTAAACAATAATCATTTTAAGAGTTTTGGAGTATGTTCTTCCAAAATACAAACATGCATTTTTAAACATAAATAGTTACCTGCAATGTTTGCTATATATGGCAGATACTACCAGTTGTCATCAAATATCTATTCTTCCATTTTCCTTAGTAATAACAGTCCCAAATTTTAGTTGGGCATGTGGCCATCTACAGTTTTGTCTTCTCTATTCTCATGTTCCAGTGGAAATAGCAAGAATTTAAAAGCGAAAAAAATCTCAGTTTTGATTCTGGTTCTGTTACAATGAATGGGCTACGTAAGGAAGTCATTCCACCTACTTTGTGTTTCCCTGAAGGAGGCAGTACTGCACAGTGGAATCAGTGAAGACGGAGTTAGGAAGTCCAGTACTTCCTAGTAGTATTTTCTCAAGCAAGTTACTTATCCTCTCTAACTTCCCCTGTAAAATGGAGATAAAAATATTCTTTAATTCATCGAATTGTCAGAATTAAATGAGATAATGTACATGAAGAGTTTAGCACGAAGTGCTCAATAAATATTAGTTATTGCTGTTGTTATCGACTTTTGAAAAAGAGAATAAAAATACCTGCTTTGTTGGGTTAGTACGTGGATAAAAACATATATGAAAGACTTTAAAAGCTAAAAGAGTCATGATGTCATAAAGCTTACAAAGAGCACTGCTTCCCAACCTTGGAATATGGAGTGATAATTTTATAGTAGTTTCACATATATTGCGCATGGAGCCCAATCCTTAGGAGTAATCAGACAGGAGAATGTGTCTGGGAGAAAGTTCTCCCCTCACTTAAAGGAATTCAATGAGCCCATCCTCATTATTTGTGTATTCCCTATCTGTGACTTCACATACATGCTAGAAGTTATTTGTAACCCCAAAATCAACACTCTTGGTGCTTTCTCGGTCATTCACAAATGTGTTCTGGGTGTTGGAAAATTTAAACCACCCCATGCACAGCTAAGGTAGAACAAGCCTTCTTGCTTCAGTTCTTGTACTATAAACAAGTATCCTTTTCAGGGTATAGTTAGTGCCGCATTTTTTTGCATCTTTGTACTTTTTGTTGGTTTTCACTGGTTTAAAACGGCTCCCAAATATCATGCTCAGTGTCCCTAAGCACAAGAAAGCTGTGATGCGCCTTCCAGAGAAAATGTGTGTGCTAGAGAAGCTTCCTTCAGGCATGAGTTACAGTGCAGATGCTCTTGAGTTTAATGTTAATGAATCAGCTATATTTATTAAATAAAGGTGTCTTTACGCAGAAGCACACGTAAAACAAGGTTATGTATTGATCATTAGACAAAAATGTTGTGGCCAGCAGTTCACAGGACTCTAACCCTGTATTTCCCCTAAGAGCAGAGGTCCATTGTTTGCTAATTCAATGTTGGTGGGGCTTTACAGCTTCTAACTACCCAATCAACTGTGAACTGGATGTTGTTGGACAATGCACATGACTCAGAGACCCATGATGTTAATCAGATACCTTGTTATATTATCAGAACATTCAAGATTATAGGGTACCTCTGTGACTTCCAGGCATTGTTCTCAGTGTTCCTTCCCCAGGCCACACAGGGTGGCTTGAAAGCAAGCTACATCTGTATGAACACTTCATCCTATGGGCTCCACCATCAACCAGAAGCCACTGATAGGAAGGCATTTATTCTCCATTATTTCCAGGGAGGACATGATGTCTGGCATATAGTAGGTATCCAATAAATTGGCACCTGGAATGTTTTTTAAAGTCTTTTACCCAGAGGAAGATTGTGTGGGTTGAGAGAGGAGAGGGTAGGCAGGAAGCCTAAGAGAGAGAGGAGATATGCAGAGCTGACTTATTGTCCCTGAAGGATGCTGCAGCTTCCACCAGCTACCAACCACTTCACAACTTTGATACATGCAGTCCCTTTTAGAACTGAGCCACAGCTCAAGGACTAGTGCAAATCAATCAGAAACAACTAAGTTCTGGAAAACTTTCCTGGACTGTAATCTTGCCATTGAACAAAGATAGTCCAAATCTAGACATGCCATTTTTCAACGTGTTTATACCAGGGGATGTAACACCTTATACAAGTTTTCTGCAATAATAAAAAAGTCACTATTACTGCTATCTTCTCTGAGCTTACTAGTTGACATAATCTCTTGATTCTCTCTACTTCCGAGTTTATATTAATGAAATGGGGTGGTATGGAGAGGGGAGAATATAGGTAGTCACATTTCCCAAAGACTTCTAAAAAAGTAAGATGATTTTCAGTTTTTTACACATATATGTGTACGTATACAAACACATATACATTTTTATAAATGTATATGTGTTTATATATATATATTTATATATATATATATGTATTTCTTACCAGGTAAACGAGCAGTATAAGGAAATTTCCACCTGCCAATAAATGGTGATTCAAATTCCCAGTTTTTTTCTTCGCTGAGGCTGGGTTCAGATCTTACAAGGCTGAAAAATCTTCCCCACATGAATACTTCCAGTTAAAGTCCTTTTCACAACCCAGCAAGAAGGGGAAATGTCAGATTGGAATTTAAATTCTAATTTCCACTTCTTTATCTGGCTCTAAGAGTATTTCTGTAGCGCTATCCCAGACTGACAGGGCACAATAGGATTGACTGTAACACAAGGGATTAGAGAACATTACAGGGTTCAAAAGAAGGAGACATTATGCCTCTGGCTGGGCAAATAGTATTTGGCAGTCAGAAGAAAGTAGAACAAAGTGAGAGCAAGAGTAGGGAAAAAAGTTAGGGAATATGGATGCCTCTGACCCCAACTAGTCCAGGAAATTAATTCCTTCAAAGTATTTACTGAAGGCCTGTTGTACGTAGGCCCCTTGCCTGTCTGTCATGCCCCCTCTCCTCTAAGCCATAAAACCCTTCTCCTCCTCAGCTCTTCCCCAGAGCCTCAGCAGGTTGCATCTGCCCAGTCTGTAATGTGTCCTTTCACACAGGTTTGACTTTCCATCTTGGCAGTGGTATTTGGAGCTGTTGGGGCAAGGCCATGCCTTCCAACAAATATTTACTGAATGTTCAGCATGTGCCTGGAGTTGTGTTACACCTTGGAGATTCTGCTTTTTCATATAACAGTGCCTCATAAGCATTTTCCTCAGTAGTATCCATGATAAGCTTGGGGTGTCTATATGACACCAAAGTAGTCAGTCAGAAATATAGACGAGATGTCACACTGTGTGGGATATAATGATCTCTTCATAATTGTCACTTGTAATGACTGCTCTCTTTCTAGACACTTAGATTTGGAATTTCCCACTATTTTGCTCTTACAGTTAATGTTGTCACAAATATCTGAGAGTATATATTTTATTTCTTTCTCTATTGAAGTTATTTCCTCATTGCGTGTGTTAGAGAAGCTTCCTTCAGGCATGAGCTACAGTGCAGATGCCCTTGAGTTTAATGTTAATGAATCAGCTATATTTATTAAATAAAGGTGTCTTTACGCAGAAGCACACATAAAACAAAATTATGTTTCCTCAGGGAAAAGCATGGTTTAGTGGGCAGAATATAGGTTTTGGAGCCCGAGAGATGTGGATTCAAATTCTGGCCCTGCCATTTTGGGCCATGTGACCTTGGGCAAGTGACTTAACCTTGGTAAATTTCAGTTTCCCTTCTGTAAAAAGCAGCTAATAAACACAAGGGATGTTTGTGAGGATTATTCTATAGTGATAGATAAAACAGTTTTGAGAAAGAACTCTGTTTGAATTCTGACTCTCTGCTGCTTAACTTGGACAAGATACTCAAATTTTGTAAGTTCAGTTTCCTTCTCAGTGAAATGAGAATTAAAGTATGCCCTAATGGGGTTAATGGGGGGATTCATTAACTATGAATAACATATTTCATATGGTGCCTTGGATATAGATAGGGCCCAATAAATGTTAGCTGTTATTATTATCACAAATTGCTATTATTATATAAAAAGCCAGCACTTAATAAATATTGGCATGATCATCTCCTCCACCTCAAACTCCTTCAAATGAGAAATATCCAAACCCAATTATTGGTTTATTGGGTCAAGGGTAAGGCAAATCTTTATAGATATTGTAATATGCTCACCAAAAGAATTGTGTTTAATTTACAATGCCACTTACAGTATACTGAATCTATCAGTTTTACTCAAACACTCACCAGCAGTTTTTTCCTGTTATTTTTATAGAGCTACTTCAAGGTTACTTCAATTTTTGTTCCTTTATTACTGTGAGGATGAATGTTTTCATACGTTTTGTTTATTTTTTGGATATCTTCAAGTATGAATGATTTATTTTGATCTTTTGCCTATTTATCAGTTAGAATCTTGGTGTTTTTCTTGAAAATTTGAATAAACTCTCTATAAATTAGAAATATTAACTACTGTGATTAATTCAAATACTTTCCCAGTAAGCTGGAGGCAGAGAGGTGTGGTGCAGATGAGGGGAGATAAGGTAAAGGTTCTGTGTGTTCACAGGCCTTTCTGTAAGTAGGTTGTTGTCTCCTGTCAAGGTGAATTCAAGGATTCCCACATCTTTACCATCCATCTCTAGCCTGCGTGACACTCTAGTTCTGTATTTCTGACTTAACTTCAAGCCTATCCTAGATATAACTCATGTGTTATCCCCAACCAGTTAACTTTTCAAATATTTTTCCGCATCTGGTCTCTTATTGTCCTAGTAAAGAGCTCTTAACGCTATTTCTCAATATGGTGAAAAAAAGAAAAAAAAAGGCTTCCCAGGGTTTCCCTGGCAGGCTTGGTGCAATGCCTCCCAACTTATATATGCATTATAAGTCATGTGTCCTGATTTTTTTGCTATTTGGAAAATATGATGATAATATACACCAAGAAAACGGGCAGAAGAGGAAGCCAAATTGACATGTTACCCCAGACCCTTTCTGGATCGCAGTATTTGTTACTGAAACTCACGCATCTGAGCCTGAAGCAGCAAGTACACAGACCAGTCCCATGGAGATAGTTATCCGGTCACAGGTATTTGATAGTGGGAGTCTGGAATTAACCAGGGGAAAAGAGAAGTACTAGAAATATCTGTTTGCCTTAAATTATTTTTATATTTTATAGTGCCACTTTTCAAATTATTTGGGTAATTATTTTTAATAGTTTAACAAGGTATTGATTTTGTTTTAACATTTTGACTTTTTCTGCTCGTGTTTCAGTTAGGATGTGAGTGCCACGAAATCAGAAAATGTGTTTTAATGTTCCTTCTCTATGTAGCCCAACGGCCTTTGCCACCTGTGTTTGGTGCAGTTACCTCTAAAGTCAGCTGAAGACAGAGGAAACACAAGGTACACATCAGGTCAAATACAAAAACTCAAAATTCCCTTGAATGAAAATAAAAATAAATTAAATTACTTTTTCCAAGACTGTAGTTCATGAGAAGCCAAACTGGTAACATCCCAAATGGAAGCTTCCCTTCCTTTTACTATTTCCTAAACCTCCTGTCCTATTTCCCCAAATAAACACTGGGGCACTTAGGAAGTCCCATGCTCTGGAGAGACAGAAATACTGGGCTGAAGCCAAACTTCATGCAATTCTAAAGTTCTCTTTCCCAGGCTTGGGTGTGTGGTTCATTTGCATTTGTATGGGCACATTTGTGTGTGTGTGTGTGTGTACATAATGTGCTCATGATGGCACATTTTTACACTGTTTGGGAGAATGTCAGAGTCTATTTTTCTAAAGGCAGAGTATGGTGGTGTGAAATTCACACCCCCAAACTTCAAATATTCATTCGTCCTAGCAAGAGCCAAGGGAGAAGAGTGAAAGCGGGGTCTCCCATCCTGTGCATTCTAATTCTTTCTACAGAGACCAACTAAGGTTTCCCTAGGTGAAGAGGGTACTGGGAGGTTTTTTTGCAAGGAGAGAGGGAGCAGGATAAATGCAAAGAGGGGAAACCCAAAGCTCACGTCAACAAAAGTTGCTCACAAACAAAATAGCTTTCTAAATTCCAAGAGATGCCTTGTATTTTGGCCTTAGGGTGATGTCCTAGATTCCTTCCACAGTCATCTAGGGAAGGACTCAGATGGGTCGATTTCAGGATTGGTGACAGTTTCTTTAATTCATTCCAGAATTGATCCCACGTTTATCCAAAAGAGAAACTGGTTAATTTACATCCCTGGTAAGTATTTCCCTGGATTTCAAGTAATCTGACACTTACAACACCGTGTAGTACAGTCAGGGAGAAAAATTTGCAGAAACTTCCTTCCTATAGCACGACACGCAAGGAGATCCACCCACTCCAGCCAACCCCACGCGTCCCAGCCCGCACAAGCCTCCTGTTGGCAAGTTTCTCACGCTCCCGCGCTTGGGATGGGGTCGTTTCGCTGCCCGGGAGGTGCCAGCTCTTCCAGGCTTCACTGACTGTAGGCGTGAAAGGGAGAGAGAAGTCTTTTCTTAGGTCTCTGGGGCCGAGGAAGAGTGTGCTAGGAGGGAGGGTGAAGACCAGGGAGAGTGTTTAAGCACTTCGGCGCGCGCGGGCCGCGAAGGGAGCAGCTGCCAGGGCTGCGCTCCGTATAGCTCCCCCGTCTCATTTCACTTGACCCTCCTGGCCCACGCCCCACAACCGCCGAGAAAAACACCTGAGCATCGCGCGGTGTCCCCGCCGGTAGCCGTCCACGTGTCCTGGCCGGGGACAGGGCAGCCGCGAGGGACCCACTCGGAGAGAAATGGACCGAAGGACGCGACCGCTGGGCAAGGTCAGGGGCCCTGCCCACCCTGAGCGATCCGAGCCTCGCAGCCAAGCCCGTCTGAGATGTGGGGAAACAGCATCAGGCGCCCCATAGTCCTTTAGAGAGAAACCCACAGATTTTCAACTAATTTGCCGCTTACCGACCCGCCGCAGCAGCCGCCGCAGCAGCAGCAGCCAGCCGCGCGCGGGGGAGCTCCTGCCCGCCAGGTGCGGCGCTGGGCTCGGCGCTCCGCAGCTGCGGGCCGCAGGGTCGCTGCCGGCCCAGGCGCAGGCAAAAAGAGAAAGGAATTCGCTCTGTACCTGATTCTGTCTTTCTCTGCCCTTTGTAGCTCCTCATTTCTTTCCAGTACCTGAAGGATCTTCCCGGCTTCTTCGTCATTTAAGAAACTGAAATCAAACCCCTGAGGAACTTTGGTCATTTTCTCTGAGTTACGCTTAAGCTCCTCGGCGCCTCCAGTTACGACGGCATTTTTCAAGATAGAAAAAACTAGTTCCACGAACCTGATCCCATAGCCAATAATAAACCCGCCCCTTTGAAAATCTAAAACCACAAGCCCAGGGAACAGCCCCCACACCTACAGGGCTCATTTTGACAACACCTTAATGACATGATTCTCTCAGCCTGTCCAACCGAGACGCAAAATGAACGGCCAAGCGGAGAGAAGGAACCAATCCTATTCCAAAGGGGCGGGCCCTTCCTCGTCCTCTCCCTCCCCCATTCCCTATTTGACTTGTTAAGCAAACAATCCTACATAATTCTCCCCTAAGTGAGGCTTAAACGTCGGTTCTAGAGCATTTAGTTTGGCTGTTGCTGTTCACGCTTAGAATCTCAGTCTGATTGGTAGACGGAGTAAAAAGGAAAGAGATTCATGACTAATCCTCTCTTTCAAGAATTAAGAACCCACAGGAAATAGAAATGCTAGTCGGAGATTTTGAACTGGCAAAAGGGTTACCCTATTTAGAAGACCAGGAAGGGCCCATATCACAGCGTTGTGTGGGCGGATCACGCAGATGGGCTGAAATGAGCCAATCTATCCTTGGAAATGAATTCTTTGCCAAACCTCCCATCCCTCGGACACCCTCTACCCCGATGTCCCACAAAAGTAAGTCTCAGACTTCAGAAAAAGAACGTTTGTGCTGTAGGTCTCTTGAGAAGACAGCCCTGGGGCAAAAGTGGTAAAAAGCACCTGTGTGTAGTTTTAAGTAACGTTTGATGATATCTGTAAATAAACAAAAGTAATAGAAGCACCACTTTCAAATACCTAATTCTCTAACAAAAGCAAAACATCCTGTGAAGTCACAGAAATAGCTTTTCCTAGAAAGTCAGTCATTTCAAGATATAATGAAATATGACAGAAGTTTCCAAAGGTATTCATTTATATGTACTTAAAAAGAATAATCAAGCCTTTTCCACGAAACATTTTACTTCTCTTTCCATGCAAGTATCCTTGTCAGATCTATTTTCCTGCTCCGTTGCCTTAATTTGGTTCCCTCCTTTTGTAATGAGGATGACAATATTAAAAATATACTTCCACATGTATCTTCTCATATCATGGCAAATAAACCCAATAAAGGTTTTGTATCTGTAACCTGAATATTATATTTAAAAAAAAAAGGCTACTTATGTTTTTGTCTCTGGGTCCTCTGCTTACCACGGTCCTCATTATTTAAGGCATGCCTAGATAGCTAGTGGCTCAACAACATTCTGTGGGTGTCTGTTATTTGTACAAAGCAGTAACCAATTCTGTTCACCAGTGTTGTACAGCACACAGAACAGCTTTATAAATAGTCTCCACGTTAAAGATGGTGGTTTAGCAATGTGTACGGTATGTGGTATCTGATTTTTCTACTTATTCATGTGCTCATTTATTCAGCATACACATGGAACTGTTCTAATGTGGGCCCAGCTGGACTTTTGCCCAGTTCCCTGTGTATCAATGAGATGATGTCAACTGCCATATACTGGCACCCCACACACGAAGGCATTGTACACTATGAACAAGATAGTCCTTGTCTGTAAGAAGTTTTAAAATCCAGCAGGGAAGATAAAACGTTAGAAAAAATAACTACCTAACAAAGCAGAACGTAACAGAGGTATAAAGAAATTTCTATGAGAGCACAGAAAACATGTTACTTCTAGCAGAGGTGATCAGGGAAGAAAGCACGGTATTTGAGTTGCCTCTTGAAGGGTCAGATTTCAATGGGAAGAAAGATAGGTAGCCAGTAGGTGATGCCTATTTCAGGCAAGGGGAACAATGTGCTGAAGCAGGAGTACACTCTAGAAATCTTTCCATATTCCTTCAACTCCTCTGATTAATGGCCAAAGTGAGCAAAAACTTGGAAACTAGAAAACACAGGCATTGGTAAGTGACCTGTTTTGGCTAGAGCATGCATTCTCTATGGGGAGAATTATTGCACCTAAGGAGACAGAAACTGGCTCTCGGAAAGTGAAAAAAAATTTACTTTTTAAATATATAAAGCACAGATATACATATTGTACATAAACAGATAAAATTAATCTGTGTTATTAAAATTTCATGAGGTGTTTGATTACGAAAGAAATGTCTGAAGACTCCTTAGGAAGAAGTAAAAAAAAATGCTGGCCTAGAGCATAGGACAGGAAGATTACTCTGGTAGCAGGAGACAGGGATGAGTACAGTGAAAAGAGTGGCAAGGGCACCAATTGGAAGGCTGATGATGGAGAAAAGGGAAAGAGGACCCGAACTAAGAAAGTGTAACTGGGAATAGAAAAGGGGGCCAGTGCCCAGAGTTTAGGGTAGACTTGGTAACTCATTAGATATGAGGCTTAAGAAAGAAGTCACAAGGATGATGCAAGCGTTCAGGAGAAGTAGCTGAAACAAGATGATGTATTTGACGACAGAAGAAATGTAAAGTTTGTGAAGAGATTATGAGTTCAACTTTAGTGGTGTAGAGTTGGAGGTGCCTATAAGTCATTCACAGGGAGATATCCAGCAAAAGTGAGAAATGTGGGACTTTTTTTGGTATGCTGAGTTCTTTTTTTTTTTTTGTATGCTGTATGCTGTATCACATTTCATTATTTTTTTCCATGTGAGTATCCCATTATTGCAGCACCATTCGTTGAATTTTTGTTTGTTTTGTTTGTTTGTTTATTTTTTGGGAAGTGCGTAGACCAGGAAGTGAGCCCGGGTATCAAACCCGGGTCTCCCACATGGCAGGTAAGAATTGTACCACTGAACTACCCTCACACCCCTGGGACTGGAGTTCTTGAAACAGGATTGAGAAGTAGATTTGGATGTAAGCTACTTAAAGATGATTGTCAGTGCCATGGGACTGGTTAATGACCACAGCAAAGGGTGAACAGAAAGCAGAGGCTGAGTTCAGAACTTTGAATAGCTAACTGGATCAAACCTCAGCACTGAGACATGATTCAGCTGAACATACCAGGTTTTATATTGAGAAATTTACAAGGTTTTTGTGGTTGCCCTGGAAACCATACCAGAAAGTTTCTATGGGGGGCTATTAATATAGTGCTCTTAAAGTAAAAATACTTCCCAGAGATTTGTTTGATGGGCTCATTTGGCTAGCTCCAAGCAGCCATTTTCAGCCATAGTGCCTGGAAACCCTAGAAATTTCCTGATCAGCTTCTCAGGTAAAGAAATAGCCCTCTGTGGTAATTTGGAGTTGTTATGTATCCCAGAAAAGGCCATGTTCTTTTAATCCATTTTTATGGGTGCAGACCTATTGTGGGTTGGGGCATTTAGGTTAGGTTGTTTCAATTGAGATGTGACCCACCTAGTTCAAGGTTGGTCTTAATTCTTACTGGAGCCTCTTAAGAGAACATAAAAAGCAGAAACACTGAGAGACCTTAGGGAGAACAGAAGCTGAAAGCAACAAAATCTGGGGGCAAAGGTCCACAGATGAGGGCCATGTGCCTTGCTATCTGACAGATGAACCCCAGATGCAAGCAGCCTTTCTTCAGAGAAGGTATACTCCTGCTGATGCCTTAATTTGGACATTTTCATGGTCTTAGACCTATAAATTTGCAAACTAATAAGTCCCCATTGTAAAAGCCATCCCATTTCTAGTATATTGCATTCTGGCAGCTTTAGCAAACCCAAACACCTCCTTTTGGTTTTTAATGGTAACAGCTGGATAATAGCAATAATCTTTAGAAATCTCCCGTAGTCTCCTATCTCCTCCAGTTTCTTGGCTAAATCCCCAGCACAGAGCTTAGTTTTTCTTCCCTGACTGCTCACCCAGCCAAAAGAAATCCTAATCTTACTTGAGTGTCTGAATTGTTTCCATCTAAAGTCTTATGACCCCAGTAACCATTGAGAAACAACTCTGTAGATTGGGATAGTATTTTCACAGAGTTGTCTTTCTGGCCTGTTTTTTTTTTCTTTTTATTAGAGAAGTTATAGATTACAGAAAAATTATGCATAAAATGCATGCAGAATTCCCATATATTACCCTTTTATCAACACCGTACATTAGTGTGAAACATTCATTACAATCCATGAAAGAACATTTTTATAATTGTACTATTAACTGTAGTCCATGTTTACAATATTAAAAAAAATTTTTTATCCTAGTAACATATATGCAATCTGAACTCTCCCCTTTCAACTACATTCAAATACATAATCCAGTGCTGTCAACTACTTTGCAATGTTCTGCTACCATTACTACCATCCATTACCAAACTTTACAATCAACCCAAAAAGAAACTCTGTACATATTTAAGCATTAACTCCCCATTCCCTACCCTTCCCCCATCCCATGGTAACCTTTAGCGTAGATTCTGACTCTATTAGTTTGCTTATTCAAATTATTGCATTTCGGTGAGATCACACAATATTTGTCCTTTTGTATTTGGCCCAACATGATGTCTTCAAGGTTCATCAATATATCATTCCTTTTCATGGCTGAATAATATTTGATTGTATGGATATACCATATTTTATTTATCCATTCACCTGTTGATGGATCCTTGAGTTACTTCCATCTTTTGGCAATTGTGAATAATGTCGCTATGAACATTGGTGTGCAAATACCTATTCAAGTCCCTGCTTTCAATTCTTTGGGGTATATACCTAGAAGTGGGATTGCTGCATCACATGGTAATTCTGTACTTATCCTTCTGAGGAACCATCTGGCCTATTTTTTACTCTCTTCCCGGGAATATCTAGATGTCTTCTCCTCCAACAGTATGCTCTGGGGTTAATTTGGGTGGTGGCTTTCATTTAAACAAGCAAATACAAGTCTGCCTGACTTGTATTTGCACCAGAGGGAGGCAGAATTGAATGTTTTAGGACTAGGATGAATAATAAAGTGTCGATTGCTTAGTCCCTGGATTTTTGTCAGTGAGATCTAGACCTCAGGTATATTGAATTCTGACAGGCAGGAATATGACTTTGAATTTCAAATTTATACACTTATACCAACCATCACACCAGGGTTCAGTGGCTTATTTAAATACTATGGAAGTCTGCATGACTTGTATTTGTTCAATAATGAAGGCCTGCTATTTGATAGCATTATTTGATAATAAAAACCTGGCAATAGGCCTTTATTAATTGATGCTTAATTAATTAAACAAGAGCTTAATTAATAAAACTGAAAAAAATTGTACAGGGATTTTGCATAGTTGTTCATTTCATTTTTCACTATTCTAACTGTTCAATGAATAGTTTTGGAAATCTAGGTAGAAAGTTCCCTTTTTGGTTCCCTGTGAAGCTTCAATCCTGAATTCACAATTGTGGAATAAGGATTACATGATGAAAGCAGCTTAAACTCTCTAAACCTTATTTTTTTTTTTGCAATTGTGTGTGTGTGTGTGTTTTACCTCTAAGACAAGTATAAGAATAAAACCAGTGTCATAAGATTTTTGTAAAAATTCAGTGATGATGCACATAAAGCAATTAACAAGTTTTCACATAGGTGATGCTCAATTAATGGTAACTATTAATATTATTTTTACATAGAGCAGGAAACACTTTCAAAAGTAATATTTTATTTGTCTACAAAAATATCTATTTATTGAGGGTTGGGGAAACTTGAAAAATAAAACATAGGAGTCAGACAGATGGAGATCAAAACCTGTTTCATTGTTGGTATTAAACATTAATAAATGGAATTAAAACATGTGGCTTTGTTCTGCAGCCAAATGGGCTTACTAGTGTCACCCCTTCCAAGTCTAGACCCTGGCACAGAGCACCAGAGGGAGGGTTAGATCTGCAGAGCACACATTATTGGTGATGGAAAGGTGGCAGGGAGAATGACCACCAAGTGCTTCAAACTTTCTAGTAGATTAGTCCTACCCAGTCAAAAAGCATGGACCAAGGAATTTCATACCCAATCAGATAACTTGCTTCTCCATCAACCCTGAGAAGGAGGACGGATTGGGCAGAGAAGTTAGGAAGTTATCCTCATAAAAATGGGAGGCCAATAGAATGATTATTACCCCCAGAAGGATCGTTATATAAAAATGTGAAAATACAGAAAAGAGCAAGTTAAAGTATTATTTATAATCCAACCACTAATTCTTTCTATTTTTTGTATTTTTATAAGCATAAACACATAGCATTATATTGAATAGTCTTTTGTAATGCCTTTAAATGGCTGCATATAGAGTTTCCTAGGATGATGAGATATTATGGACCCTTGAATAATAGAAACATTATACAAGATTAATAAAGACTTCCATAGTATTTAAATAAGCCACTGAACCCTGATGTGATGGTTGGTATAAGTGTATAAATTTGAAATTCAAAGTCATATTCCTGCCTGTCAGAATTCAATATACCTGAGGTCTAGATCTCACTGACAAAAATCCAGGGACTAAGCAATCGACACTTTATTATTCATCCTAGTCCTAAAACATTCAATTCTGCCTCACTGCTCATCTTTATTGTTAAAGGCTTTCATTGTTCCCATTACATCTGAAAGATACAGGAAGGAGGCAGGGAATCTGAGATTTGTACAAACGTCCCAAAAATCTGTTCCAAAACTCAAAAAAAAAGGTAAACTATTCCTCAGGGTATAATATGACTCATTGTTATCTTGACAACACCTGAAAGAAATAGGTCAATAAGCAAACACACAAACCAATAAACAAAATATGATATCCATTGTGGCTGTAGATGCAGAAAACAATCCGAAGAAAAACACCAGCAAATCAAAGACAGGAATATATTAAATGACTAAGTTGAGTTTATTCCTGAAATAGAAGAATATTTTCCTGAAATGGAAGAATATTTTAATATTAATATAATTTACCTTATCAGAAGGCCAAGGAAGAAAACACTATGATAATCTCAACAGATGCTCAAAAGTTCTTAGATAAAATTCAAGATCTCTTTTTTGTTAAAATCAAACTAAACCAAACTAAATTAAAAATCCTTAGTAAACTAGAATTAGAAGAATGCTTCCTTGACACGAAAAAGAATGTCTGTTCCAGACAATACCAGTATCACAATTAGTGGGGAACCAATGAAGCAAAAGACAAGTCAGTGTTATCTGCTATTATCTGTATTGTCTAGCAATGTCTTGATAGTGGTAGTTGATGTAATCAAGAAAGAAAAAATACTGAGGTGTAACTGTCAGAAAAGAGAAAGTTGATCGTAGATGATGATTATCTAATTAGAGAAAAAAGGCAAACACTCCATTTAGAAACGATTAGAAATAAAAAGAGAATATACATACATGTCCAGTCTATTGATTCATTCAACACATATTTATGGAGTGTCCATCACTTGCTGGGAAATGTTCTAGACATTGTATATGCAGTGGGTGATCAAAGTAAATAAGTTCCTGCCCTCAACAATACTACATTTAAATGGGTAAAAAGAAAAACTAATAAACAAACAATCAACATAAATTTAGAGCACGGTAAGGGGTATGAACCAAATAAAAAGGGGCCTAAGTGGGTGGGGCCGACGGGTGGCAGGACTCCAGCAAGGGTGGTCAGGGAAGACTCTCTGATGAGACACTATTTGAGCTGAGAGCTGAAGGATGAGAAGCCAGACACCTGAAGAATCGGGAAAATAAATGTACAAATGTCCTCCCACCAGCTTAAGTTTGAATAAAATGTGGCTGAAAAATGGTCGTATGTGCTGTTTATAGAATCTTTTGTACCTATGCCATCTTCATGCAATAAATCATCAATTATGTTCCCTGCCCCAGATAACATGGTTTAGGAGTAAACATTTAGTGTTTGTTCAACCTGTTACATGTCAGGTCTTGGGCCACGTGCTGGAAACACAGACGTACAAAGACAAACAACGTCCCTGTCCTCATAGACTTTGCATTCCCTAGAGAAGAGACTGACAGTACATATATAAATGAATACAAGGTTTAAAAATTGCAATAAGTGCTATGAAGAAAAAAACAGGGTAATGTGATAGAGAATAGTTTTAGGAATGAGGATGCTACCTCACTTGGGGTGGTCAGAGAAGCTACCATAAGGTGACACATAAGTGGAGACCTAAAGGGTGACAAGGACACAGGTTTGGTAAGAGACAGGAGAAGGGCTGTTCGAGCAGAGGCGAGTGCAAAGGCAATGAGGCAGGAGAAAGACTGACATACTCTAGGTGATGTCACTGGACCATGGTAAGTACTGGAAAGAGGAACATAAAAGGAAGTTGGAGAAGTGAGCATAGGCCTGAGAACATCGGCATATTAATTCAAGGCAAGGAGTTTAGATCTTATTACAAAGTCATGGGCTTGGAGTCAGGAGTTCTGGGTTTAAACTCTGACTATCCAGTTTATAGTTGTATGACCTTGGGCAGGTATTTACCTCCTCATCCATTATATGAGGCTAATAATAGTACTGTGTACGTCAAATTAGGTACCCAACATTGACATGTTCTTAATTCCTGTGGGTCTGAATCTCTTGTAAATAGGACTTGTTGAAGGTGTTATTTTAGTTAAGGTGTGGCCTGACTGAGTGAGCATGGGTCTTAGTCCATAGTACTGGAGGCCTTACAAAGTGAAGAAACTGGAAGTGAGAAGTTCAAGAAGGTCACACCGGTTTTGAAGAGTCCAGAAAAGAGAAGACATCATTATGTGACACAGACAGAGATACCACCCAAAGAATCCCAAGAATTACTCGCAGCCAGTACCACACGCTACAGTTTCTGGGAAAAAGCAAGCCTGGCCAATATCTTGATTTTGGACTTCTAACTTCAAAACCATGAGCCAATAAATCCCTGTTGTTGTGTGGTGTTTGACATAGCAACCTGGTGAACTAAGACAAGTACCCACCTCATGGTTGTTGAATTAAATGAGATAACGTATGTGAAACGTTTAGTATAGAGAAAGACCACATGAAACAATGTATGCATGAGAGAAAGAGAGAGAGAATGTGGCTGGTTAGATTTTGCCTAGTTGGCATCCAGGATAAGAAAGGATTTCCAGATGTCATCTTTTCTGTCTTTGCCTCCAAGCTGGAGGGAATCTTGTGTCTTGGTAGAACGCACCTCAAAGCATTTGTGACATAAAGATTAAAATTGTTTTAAGTTGGAAATATGGCACGATGACACCAAGGCATTTTTGGTAAAAGAAGGAAGATATTTATAACCCTACTATCCTAACTGAAAAACTATTTCTATATTTGAACATTATATTAGAGTTCTTTTCTATATGTGTGTGTATATAGATATAGTTATGATAATTATTTTTGTATATGCACATATATACACACTTTCATAATATATTTGCAATTACAGCATGAATATTTTGATAAAGGGCTATTTTCATGAATTCATTTGGGGTTATTTTTGTGCATTCATTTATAAAACAAATATTTACAGAGGATCTGTCACCTTCCAGGTACTGTCATAGGCTGCTCTTTACCTCTCCACTCTAGTTTCTCTTTTTAGTTTAATTTCCTTCAAATTCCTGCCTTGGTCACTTTAGGCACTTATTTGGCCTCCTCTATACCTTTCTTTTAAAAGCATGTATTCTATATAGATTTATGTTATCCAGACGTTTTCCAGAAAGGCAGGTTACCCGGGACAGAGGGTTTTTCTCTGGACTGACTATCCAACCTGAACTGTCCTCTTCCTTCACTAAAACTATCTTTAGAGCATCCCGGTGCCTACTGCAAATATTGTTAAATCATATACATTTCCCAGGTTGGGTTAAAAATCATATTTCCCTTCTTTTTCCATTTTGATAAAATTATAAATTCCCTATCCCCATTCCAGTAGTCTAGAGAATAGTCCAAATGTAAGCTCAATGCATCAAGCATAATGTCATTATTAACTCGATCTTCTCAAAATTTGGAGTTTGAGTTCAACAGGACAGAATTAAGTCAAAGAATCTGTAAACACTTACGAGAAACAAACCACTCCATTCTGATTTATATTCTGTTTGTTCTACGTGGCTCTGAATAATCTCCTCTGAGTGAAGAGCAGTTCCTAATAACCATAAAGAAAAAGACTTCCTTAATGGATTGATCTGGAGAAGAGAAAGGCTGTTTCTAGGAGGACCAAGGGCAGATTTCAGAGATCTGATGGAAAAGATGGCTGGAGTTCTGGAGCGATGTTGGGAAAACATAAGAGCTATTCTACCTAAGTAAAAGTTTACCTGAGATGTATCTAGTGGTCCAGGGCAGAAAAAAAGATGTTCTGATAGTAGCCAATCTGTTTTAAGCCTATTTCTGGAGTTAGGCAGTTATTTTTGCTTCATTTAACTGTGGGGTCGGGGTGGGGGGGGAGGAGGAATATTTTTGCAGGTTAAAGAAAATCTATTTTCCTTTCAATTCACCCTCCCCTAGCTCCCCTTCCCAACTTCTTGGTATATTCTGTATTTATTTATGTATATAACTGCAAAGTAGAACTCATAGAGACTTTCCCAGTAAGAAGACCTGGACTCCAACTCCTTTTCTATAAGCAAGTGTTCTGGTTTACAGATGATGGATGGGATGGCAACAGGATGAGTTCAAGAAGATGAGTTTTGAAGAAGAGGTTACTGAAGAAAGGTGGTCAGAAAAGTGGTCTAGAATTGGATGTGGTGGTAAAGGAAAACATTAATCCTGAGGGTCTGGAGACTCCAGGGGTCAAGAGAGGAAGGAAACATAAGAAGTAGCCACCACCTGCGGGCAAGGAGGAACTTTGGGCCATGAAGTCTACATCAATTTTTGGCTAAAGGAACATCCAAAGAGATTCCCATGTTTAGGGAATTTTGATAAAGTTGGTAGAAATGTCATAGGTCATACTATAATAAATGGGTTATGGAAAGAAGGCTGAGTTGGATAGAGCTGAACTTATGGGGTCAATTTGGAAGGGTTGAAGGGGTCAGTGGACAAGAGGGACATTCTGCAGGAGCAAGATCACAGCAATTGGGAGTGGGGTCTCGGGTGATAGGAAAAAAATTCTGGGAAAAGAGTATTGGACCAATCATCCCCAAAGTTCCAGACGGAAGAGTGGTGTGATGGTAAAGCACCTTGAAAGAAGGCTTCAAGACAGAGAATCTTTCACTACTAATGAATTTTAGCTATGGTCTCCAAAATGAATTGAACACAAAAATTTAACCCTGCTGCTTGGGTTATCTTACAAAGTTTCAGTATCTGACCAGCACTGGCCTGAGGTTTACAAGTGAAAGGAATGGGAAATAGCTTCCTAGGTGGAGCATGAGAGGAGAGATTATTCTTATAAAAATTAGACTGTATGATATTTTAGAGCAGTAGTTCACAACAGAAGGCAATGTTGCTCTAAAACCTCACCATGAGGTAAATCCCTCCACATCTACTTTCTTTCAGCCCCTACTAGGTGCTCTCTGCTGCAGTCGACTGGTCTCCTTGTGGCCCCTGACTTTGCTCTCTAATCTCTCCCACTGTATTTTTTCTAAATCCTACCCATCTTAAGGCTCAGCTCAGCTTTACTTTCTTTATAATGCCCTTTGTGCCTGCTCCAACCCACCTGTCCTCCTCTCCCAAAAGCTTAGTGAATCTTCTGATCAGTCAACACACTTCATACTAAGCTATTCATAATTTTTTTTCATATATTTAAAATTTTGATTCTCTAATGAAATAAGAAATTCCCTGATTTCTCCTAAAGGCAGAAAGAGTTTCATAATCAAGGCTCAGCTCAAGACTCGCCTTGCATATGAAGCCTTTCCCAACCCTTCCCCTTATGATTCACCTCTTCTTGGCCGCACCCTCCCTCAAGCTCACTCTGCACATCCACACTTTATCACAGCACACAGCACACTATTGCACTTTTTGTTTACATGCGCCTCTCCTCCTTGGAGATGGTAAGCTCCGTAAAACAGAAACCATATCTTAATATTTTTACTTTATTGGACTCATATCCCCTGGTCTCTGCTCCAGGTTGAGTTTTCTTATGCCTGTATAGATTTTAAAAATTTATAAACTTTGAAAGCGTTTCTATTTACCCTCACAGACTACAAAGACCTTAAATGATGGGCTTTTCATTGTGGTCACCTACAAGTCATCAACTGAGGCTCAAGAGAAACAGGAAAGATTAGGAGGTCAGAAAAACAGAGGCTGTTCTCAGGAAGGTCCTTGAAATATGAATCCGAGAATAAACAAAAGCATGTTGGCTGTTCCAGCAATAGATATTTATGACACAAATATCACACACTGATAATGGAAACATCACTATCCAACATAAGATGTTAGAGAAGGGGAGGAAAAGCCTCATTTCTGTTGTTCCCTTTATCCTCTGCTTGTCACCCACATGCCCTGAAGAACTGGAAAAACTGAAAGACAGAATTCTATGTTGGTAATAACGCAATATTAACAGAGTAAATGCCTTGATTTTGAGCCTCCTGAAGGCAAAAAGAGTTACATAATGAAGACTCAGCTCAAGACTCACCTTGTATATGAGTCTTTCCCTATAACTGATCATTTATATACTTCTCAATTAATTTTTGAGAGTGAGAATTATTTTTTAAACTTACTTCAGTCGTGTTTTTTTTTTTTAATGTGGGAGAATATGGAGTCAACTGGAAAAGAAGCCATCATAGTTTGTCCTCATTCAATGCAGAAATACCCTCCAAACAAAACAATCTTCCTTTTAAACATGGCAGTCAAAGCATCAAACAATTGGAAACCATGTAATTACAGGTACTTACATCTGGGCAGCTGGAAATGATGGTACAATTGGCATGGTGGTTCTCGGATGTGCTAATAATTGTTTGAGTTTTGTTTGGCTCATATATATGCTCTTCTAATTTGCATATATAATCACCTAAATACCAAGCAATTACCCACTTTCCTCACACAGTGATTTATGCATGTGGGAATCCCTCCCCTTCACTATCTTTCATTCCTCCACCCACAGTTGCATCAAACAAGGGCCCTGCCAATTGCCTTCTCTTCAACCAAATCTAGGAACATTGGTGTCTCAGGACCAATGATTTTCCAGAGCTCTTCGCCATGATCTAATTTTTTAATCTTGAGTTCATTGAAGAAAGTTGTATTCTCGCATTTCTGGCAAACCGTATTGCTCTAACTTGTCTCAGTGCATCCTTATATTTTAGCTCCTTTATAAAGTAGTACTTCTCAAAGGATGATCTGAAAATTAGAATCACCTGGGTTGTTTGTTAAGAATGCAGATTGCTGGCCCCCCAAAGACCTACTGAAACAGAATTGCCAGTGGTACCAGAAATCTGCATTTTTAACAAATACTGTAGGGTAATATTTAAACACAGTAAAGTTTGTATCACCACCAAGTTTTTGGTATTCAAATGTTACTTTCCTTAAGTAAAGACCTCACAACAGCATGGTGCAAAAGAAAGGTGCTTTTCTCTGTACTGAATTTTCAAAACATATTCAGGATCAGCGAATACAATTTTGGAAATAGAAGCTTTAAATGCATCACTGTTAAACTTAGCTCTTGTTAAAGCCCCCTCTCCATAATGATGAATGAATATTTGCTGAGTACATTGAGGGTACAGGAAAGTGCCCATGCAGCCACAATATCAAAATTGGGCTAATAACCATCTTTGAGGGTACAGGAAAGTGCCCAAGCAGAGATCACAAAGAATTTGTCTCAGAGGGCTGCTCTCTTCAGGCCAAAATCTTATCCTCAATGTCAGAGACAGAGTGAGTGAGGGAGAGAGAGAGAGACAGTGGGAGAGAGAGAGAGAGAGAAGAGTGAGCTCGGAGTTGAAGGCTGATGTAAGCAACCACTTCCCCTAAGAATTATTCCTGCCTGAATTAGTTCTCTTCTTTCAGAATTCTTCTGGGCTCTTGGCATCTCATAATGATCTATGAACTTTGTTGATGTTACCCTGTGTTAGTGGTTCTTTCCATCACCTGTGGACATTTGGCAATGCCTGGACACATTTTTGATTGTCATAACTTGGTGATAGGGTGGGTGAATGGGACAGTTGGGATGGGATACTATGGGTATTAATGCAGAAAGTCCAGTGATGCTATTAAACATCTTTCAATGGTCAGGATAATCCCATGACAGAGATTTGTTTGGTCAAAGTGTCAATAGTGAAGGTTGAGAAACTTTGTTCTATTTGATACTGTCCTCCTGATCTGCCTGATGTGTGAGCCTGGTCATTCTTCCCATCCCACCCACTTCCAGCCCAATCCCCTTTGCTGGTTTCTGTCAGCTTCCACCCCAAGCAAGTTCTTGGTTTGGGTAATTTGCCCTGGTCTGACTTTAATGTGGGACCTGCCTGAACAATTAGGATAGGTCACTGTGCTTACAAGAAGATGTGTGGTTTTATGGTCTGCTAGCATAAAAGAGGTCCAACCTTGCATAATTGCTTTGCTCCTCTGCAGAAAAGTCCAGAGGTTTTCCTCCTTTTGGCGAGTCATTCATTGAAGAACTAAGCAAAATATGGTTCAAAGCGTCATCATGATGCTGTTGGCTTTTTTTCTTCCAAAAAGCTCAAGTAATTCTTATTTTCCATTTAACTTTGAAAGAGGTTTTAATATTTTAACTGATCCACCTTCTCTGCCATTTGCCTGAACTCCTTTCTAGATGTCGCTTCTTGAAATGCTTATGCATGTCATATGGTAGTGGTGCTAGAAGACAGGTACTCAGGAAGCCAGGGGAATCGTAAAGCAGTCAGAGAAAGAGGGTCTTACCTCACCAGGTCTTTATTTGGCAGGAAGAATTACAGGGTTTTTTGTTCATTTGTTGTGTTTTACAGAAGGGACATCAGAGTCTGGAGTGAATTTCCTATTAGGCAATTTTCGTCTCAGACTTGCAAAGTCAATCATGTGCAAATAGCCAATCCTTAAATACAGCAGCATATAATACACAGAGTTTTGAAAATTTTAATTCAGTGTTTGTGAGCATCCCAGTAACATGGTTTGGAGTCACAGTTCAGAAGTGGTGCATTTTCCCATTTCCTCTAATGTAATGGCTACTATTCATGCATGTCTTAACTTATTATTTATGTATTATCTTATTAGGTATTTTCTTATTAATCATCACAGTAGTTTGTGAAACTAAGCATTATACAACTTCCACAGTTCTAAGGTGCCCATTTTTTCATATTTAACATCTGTGAAGTCAGGATGCATCTGTGCAATCAGGATGCATCATGCAGCAGATGCATATAGTGACTGTCAGCGGGGCAGCAGTCATGACCTAGTTGCCATTACCTGTTCATGAGCAAACCTAGTTGTGACTCCTGGTGTCATGAAAGTGCCAGAGGATGACTTGGGAAAAAATCGTGGAGGCAATAGTGGCAACCTCTTTTAAGAAATATGCACCACTGAATGGGCCACGGTGGCTCAGCAGGCAAGACTGCTTGCCTGCCATGCCCAAGGACCCGGGTTTGATTCCCGGTGCCTGCCCTTGTTAAAAAAGAAAGAAATACGCACCATCAATACTCTTGATGGCACAGAGCCCAATAATATGTGGAGAACTGGAGACACTGATGATTTTGAATAAAAAAAGTGATTCACTCATTCATAAAATTTCTCATTATGTGAAATTTTAGGAATATATTAAGTCATTTATCTTGTTTAGATTTTTCTTTTTATCTATGCATTAGGGTGATATAAAAATCCTTCTAAATCTATTTAAATGAGCTCTTTCAATAAGTAGAAAATAAAAATTCAACATTATTAGAAGGCATTCTGTCTAACTGGCAGATTTTTTTCCCCTTTCTTAATGGTACATAACAGAGTGGTGAGTCTTAAAATATATACAATATTTTTTCCTTTCTTAATGGTATGAAAGAATGGTGAGTCTTACAATATATACAATATTAGATTCTATGAAATATGGTATTATCCCTTTTGTTAGTAAAGGAAATGGAAGTTTTAAGTGTCTTGTCTAAGGTCACACAACTAACAAGTGGCAGACCTGGGATGTGACACCAATTCTTTCTAGTTATAACACTTATATTTATTTTGCACTATATTTTACTGCTTCTGTACTGAATCTTTCTTATAAATTATTGGCTTGCTAGTTTCTTTCCACTAATATTGTATACATAAGAACCAGAATATCTACTATTTTTAACTTTTATTTTGAATAATTTCAAATTTACAGGATTTTTACAAAAAATGACACAATCCAAGATGCCCAGATTCACCAACTTTAAGATTTTGCCACATTTGCAGTATCATTCTGTCTTTCTTTCCTACCTATCTATCATCTGTCTATCTATCTATCTATCTATCTATCTATCTATCTATCTATCTATCTACCTATCATCTATCCATTCATTCATCCATCCATCCATCCATCCATCCATCCATCCATCCATCCATCCATTTTCTTCAGCACTTGAATGTAGGTTGTATACCTCGTGCTCTTTGAACACTTAACATTGCCATGAGTAGTTCCTAAGAACAAGTATCTTCACTTTTGTAACCACCTTAAGTACAGTTATCAAATTCAAGAAATTTAATATTGATATAAAACTGAAGGTCTGTATTCCAATTTTTCATATGTCCCAATACACCCCTTTGAGTCTTCTTCCTTGTTAGATCCCATCCAGAATCATGTATTGCATTTAATTGTCATTATATCTTTAGTTGCATTTTCTTTTTTTTTAATTGTAAATACATGCATACAACATAAATTTCCCATCTCAACTGCTCCTAAGGGTACCATTCAATTGGGTTAATCACATTCCCAATATTGTGGTATCCTCATCACCTTCCATTATTAAAACTTTCTGGTTTCCCCAAACAGAAACCCTACATCCACTATGCTTTAACTCCCCATTCCCCTACTCCTCTGCCCTAGCAAACTGTACGTTAATTTCTCTCTCTATGAGCTTGAATAGTTTCCAATATTTTCTTTGTAGGTATCATGTGGCTTTAATTTAACCCCTAAATCTATAGCAATCTTGTTTGCTTTGATACCAACTTAACGTCAATAGTAGACACAAATTCTGTTCTTATACCCCTATGTCCTCTCACCTTTATGTAGTTCTTGTCACAAATGACATATCTATACATTATGAGTTTAAAACCACTGATATCATAATAGTTATGTATCTCCCTTTTAGATACTATGAGAAGAAAAAGTGAAATTACAAGTCAAAAATAAAATAGTGCTGGCGTGTATATTTACACATGTAACAGTGATCTTTATTTCTTTGTGCATCTTTGATCTATTGTCCATTGTCCTTTTCTTTCAACCTGCAGAGCTCTTTTTAGGATCTCTTTTAGAGCTAGTCTAGCAGTGATGAAGACCCTCAGCTTTTGTTTACCTGAAAATATCTTAATCTCTCTGTTTTTTTTGAAAGACAGTTTTGCTTCATATAGATTCTTGGTTGGTAATTTCTTGTTTTAGCACTTTAAATATGTCATCCCATTGCCTTCTTGCCACCATGATTTCCAGTGAGAAGTCAACACTTTAACTTATTGAGACTCCTTAGCATGTGACCTATTGCTTTTTTCTTGTAGCTTTCAGAATTCTCACTTTATCCTTGGCCTTTGACAGTGTGATTATAATATACTATGGCAAGGGTCTATTTGGTTTTATCCTGTTTGGAGCTCATTGAGCATCTTGGATGAGTATATTTATGTCTTTTGTTAAACTAGGGAAGTTTTCAGCCATTGTTTCCTTGAATATTCTCTCTGCCCCTTTCTCTCTTTCTTCTCCTTCTGGACCCTTGAAAGCATCCTGTAGATTCCTCAGGCTTTGTTCACTTTTCTCCATTCTTCCTTCCTTCTGCTTCTCAGATTGAATGATTTCAATAGTCTTAGCTTCAAGTTCTTCAGTTCTTCTGATGATTCCAATCAGCTGTTCAACCCCTCCAGGGAATTTTTAATTTCTTTGACTGTGGTCTTCAGCTCTGTTTGGTTCCTTTTTTGTGTGTATGTAGCATGATTCAAGTTTATTCCATTTGTTCTTGCAACACAAAACTTAAATGCTGTATTATTTAGCATTTGGTTGTACATGAACTGGGATAATATGAGAAGCCCAAATGTGTCAAAGGTATTAAATTGTGGAAAAAATGAACTCAAATATATCAAAATGCACAAAGCAATTGTCTTTTCCATTACTGCTTAGAAAGATATGATTGTCTCTCCATTTATAGAATAGAATCAGGACAATTTTTAAATTTTTAAAAAAATTTTGCATGCAAAGCACTACAATTCCTTATGTAGAAGGGTACTCTCGCCAGTTTCTCCTAAATTACAAGTGAGTATATAAAATTGCATGGAAGAAAATAGCAGCTTGGTTGAAATATTACTTGGAATTAAGAAAAAAAATTAAAATAGAAGTGTATTGATGTAACATCCATTTATGGGGAGAGAAATCAATGAACAAAGAGCCTGCTTGTTTGCAGCTTCTGTATGCTGCCACCTACCTACCTGTTCTCTGTGTCCAACTGGTTTAAGAAAGGTGTGCTATGCATACAATTACTTGGGTATATTCAGGTGCTGAATTTGGATTCTAAGTCTATGATACCAGTGTGAAGCTACAAGGGGTAAATCTTTTAGTATATTAATGTAAGCAGGCAAATCACCCTGTTTTTGCTTGATATTATATTAAATGACTGACTTTAATACAAAACTACAGAACAAGCAAGATTTTTCTGAGATGTTACTATTACTTCAATGGCGAACAAAACTTACTTGACCTTTCACTAATGCATGTAGTATGTTTGGTTCCTTTTTATAATTTCAATCTCTTCTATTGATATTCTTTTTGTGTTTGTTTACATTTTCCAGATTTCCTTTAGTTCTTTGTCCATATTTTCCTTTAGCTTTTTGAGCATACTTAGAACCATTTATTTTTTAAGTCTTTGCCTGGTATGTCCCTGATATGTTCCAGTTTTGGCCCTCTTCATTGATAGTTTTTAGTGCTTTAAACTTCTCCTTCTCCTGGGCAATTACTTCCAGTTTCTTTGTATGTTTTGTGACTTTTTATAGACATCTGGACATTTGGTATTTTAATGTGTTATTGCTAGAATTTAGGCTCAGAGGTGTCTGTTCTTTAAGTTTGTTTTGGAAAGAGCTGTTTTTGATTGCCAGGATAACAAAAGAAGAAGGAGGAAGAAAGGAGAAGAAGGAGGAAGGAAGAAGAAGGAGGAGGAGGAGCAGGTGGAAGAGGAAGAAGGGAGGAGGAGGAGGAAGAAAAGAAAACATTTTTGTTAGTCTTTGCAGATTGACCTGGGCAAGTGCTCTCCTTCAGGGCTTATCCTTACAATCAGTTTAGAGAATAGCTCCAAGCCAAAGTATAGGAACCTCCTTGGGCCTTTCTTTGCAAACTTCTGTTTTGGGCATGCTCATTTGGCCCTAAAGTTCCAAATGAACTTCCTTCCCTGAAATAGTTTACTCATAGGCGTGGAACTCTATGTCCTACAGCCACCAATTCTTTGCCTCAGGCAGCATGACTTGACTGCTTTCCCACAGCATTCTGTAGGAGACTTCCATGAGCTGCCTTCTATACACAGGGCAAAATCTGGGACAGCAAGTCCCTCAACAACCACCAGACAGATTGGGCCAGCCATTCATGCTCTTAGTATGAGCATGAATTCCCAAAACCTGGCCTTTCTGGAACTGGGACCAGTGCTGTGCTGGTGAGGGGTAGAGAGGAAGCCAATCATGGTGCATGGGGATCCTACCACTCCTAAGTACTCTTTTTAATGATTTGGCACTTTCCCTGTAACTCTGTCCTTTACTGTTTTCTGGAGTTTGAGAAAGACGTTCTGCCAGTTCTTGCTGGTTGTTCAAAGCTTTTGTTGAAGCTCAGAGCCTTGAAGTGTGTCACGCTGCCATCGTGAATGGGGCAGGGCCTCTATATATTTTTCATCACACTCTTTCTTTTACAATGTGATGCATGAACTCAGTAAATTTATTACATATGACATTTGGCTTGATGGAAGCAAAATCTGGCTCTTCATTTCTATTTTTACTAGGCTTTCTGAAAGCAGTTTTAAATTTAAAAGGAAGAATGTACATTTACTAAGCTCTAGCGACAACTGGCACAGTGTTTATGAGGTAGGTATTATTACACCCACTTTCAGATGAGGAAGCTGAGTCTCACAGAATTTAAGTAACTCATCCAAGAGCATACCACCAGAAGTGGCAATGTTGGAACTATGAGTTCTTTTGACTGTGAGTGTAGATTTTTCTCCCTAATACATGAAAACAATAAAATGCATTAATTCACTGTTATTAGATAATATTTAACCAAATTTGTATTTGCTTGGCAAGGAAGAATGAAAGAATTTGAATCTTTCTCTTGCATTTTGTGGTAGTTAGGTTCAGGTGTCAACTTGACCAGGTGAAGGTGCCTAGTTCTGTTACTGTGGACCTGAGCCAATGGCATGTGATGCTCATCTGTCGCTGATTACATCTGCAGTCGAGTAGGAGGCGTGCCTGCTGCAATGAATGATGTTTGATTTAATTGGCTGGATGCTTAAATAGAGAGCTCAACGCAGCACATCCCAGGCAGCTCAGCATACCTCATCTCAGTACTTGCTGCTCAGCCCAGACCTTTGGAGATGCAGAAAGGAATCACCCTGGGGAAAGCTGTTGGAACCCAAAGGCCTGGAAAGAAGGCCTGGAGAGATTGCCTTGTGCCTTCCCGTGTAAGAGAGAACCTCAGATGAAAGTTGGCTGCCTTTCCTCTGAAGAACTATATGTTTTTAACTGAATGCATCCCCTTTTATTAAAAGTCAGTCCATCTCTGGTGTGTTGCATCCTGGCAGCTTTGGCAAACTAGAACACATATCTTCTTCTATATTATAGTATGTGGTATTTAACAGTAGGGCATGGGTCTTCTCAGGCACCTTCAGCCAGACATAAAATTATTCCAGTTACTAGGTCCTCTGATTACATTTATGTACTAATGCTGCATTAGATTTCTTAGCATCCCTGATTCCACTGGCAAAGGGGAGTTTCCTCCATTGCTCCAATTAGATACCAAAGCAGTGTCCAGGATGATGAGATCTTAAAAGAACCTGTCCAGAGACCAGAGGTAATCCTTCAAGATTGACATCTTCTGACATTGACAGAGAAACAGAGTCAGTCACGCAAATATTCCACCCCTTGTTTTCTATGAGCATCCTAGCAACATGATTAGGAATCATTTAGTGGAATCATTATTATTTCAAGTAGTATGTAGACAAAGAGCTATTTTTATTTTTTTGTATGCTGTATGGTGGGGTCGCATTTCATTATTTTTCCATGTGAGTATCCCGTTATTGCAGCACAATTTGTTGAACTTTTGTTTGCTTTTTTTTTTTTAATTGTTTGTTTGTTTGTTTTGGGAAGTGCATGGACTGGGAATTGAACCCAGATCTCCCAAGACAATACGGTATTTTTAAAAAATGTGCAAAGTATGTGCATTTCTGAGATAACATTTCAAAGAGGTTAGACAATTCTTGCACAAGTTATTAGAGTAAACTAAAAACTTCTGGATTGAAACACTCTTTAAAAAATTCACAAAAATAACACGATTAAAATAGCCATATAGAGTTTAGTTACACACACACTAAAAATAAAGAAACTGCTGTACAGTCAGACTTCATTACTGTGTTGGTGTTCATCAAGAAATGCCAAACTAATTACTACTGTACTGAACAGAACATATATAGCTTAATTGTGAGAGTGAATCATGATTTTAAAGTTTCCATTTATGAAGCTTATCGGTCAGGCACTCTGTGATGACTGAATTAAAATTGGTCACAGTCATTAATCCTGCACCCATTGGGTGCAAGATACTTTGTGAAAAGCCAAAATTGCTAAAGATATTGTACAGTAGATAAAGCTTAGTTGTGCCAAGTGCTACATCAAAAATTTGAAAAAGCTTAGGAAAGAGAAGTGGCCTATTTCTTTCTAAAAGTCAGAAGAAAAGCTTTTCTTCTCCATCACAGTGGCCTATATACGAGGTTCTCATCTTTTTTCTTTTTGCTGCTAAGCCTCTCTCCAAATATGATGATGCTATATCTGTTATATTGCTTAGTAGATAACAGAATTCGTGTTATCTTGACAGCAACTGCTATGCAGATTATGTTAGGAGAGGGTTTCCTGTAGGAATACTGTATTCTCAGCTCCTGAGGTGAAATAGCTCTCTACCATAATTAAGGACGTGTTATTTGAGTGAGAATTTGGTTTGGAGAGAAACTTAACTCCTAGGAATGTGTGCAAAAGATTCATGGGAAAAAAGAAAACATACGATTAATTTAATTTCCTTTATGGTTATGGTTATTTAAGACTAATATATCATATTTTTACATAAAGAATATTTAAATGAAAAATAGAATATCTGGGTCCTTTGCTTTTGTCTGTATGTAGATAGACTTCCTATAATTTAATTAAGGGGCAAAGCAACCTGGATATTCAAATATAAAACATGACTCTTATGACCCATAATTAGTGCTTGTCTTTAAATCCTGTTGTCTAATGATTTCCTCATTGGAATTAAATGAATCATCACCTTGTCTTTTGTGTCTTAACTAACTAGAAGGAGGCCTCCTTGTTTCTCCTGAGAGATTGCTTCCTTTTTTGCTGTGGTCAATATCACCATGACACCTAAACAGGATGATCCCTTTCCAGAGCACAGGACAGTGTACTGAGCCAGGAGACGGAATTAGGGATAGCACCATTCTGTGCAATTAAATATTCAATGAGTATCTACTCAGTGTAATGCCAAGTATTATGTCTGGGACTGTAATATAGCTAGAGAGATATAAATAAAAGACCCTGGCCTTTGAGACTTTACAACCTGCCAGAGGATTTGAAATGTAAGGGTGCAGCTGAATAAAATGTGCCAGAGTAGAAGCTTCTTAAACAATCTTAGAACTTTCAATTTTAATCCAGATCCCTCTTAAATTGTCAAGACTAGCCCCAAGCAAGATACTCTCCCACTTTGGGATAGGAAATGCTAAGATAAATCCTAGGCTTCTGACTTTGACAAAAAAAAGATTTGTAGGGTGGAAAGATGTACCATGAGACTATCACCAAGAACTACTTTGAAGTTTCTCTCCTCTACAATCCAGTCTATACTCTCAAAAATTTTCATGATCTTAATGCCAATGTGTTAAAGAAATCTCATAAAGTTCCCACAAGGAAACATTTCAGATTTGTAAACATCTAAATATGATTAGAATTATCTGAACTTATTCCAGATGATTCTGGAAAAAGAGAATAAGGACTGCAGGACGATAATCTAAAATAGTTGCACTTCAAAATGAATAAATTTTCAAATGTACCCCTATAACCCTTTTCTCTAACAGTTGAACCTAGATAAGCAGCTATATCGGTGTTTTTTATTCCTGTGTTGGTTAAATTTGGTTCCTTTATGCTTAAGGAAAAAACAGGCAACTTCAGAAATTTCCTAGAAAATGATAGGAAAGGGAGTTATTTAGAATTTGCTTTCCCATAATTATAGAATAGGCCGAATATGGCCAGCCTACGAGTAGCACTGAAACGGGCTTAAAGGTAATAACTTTTTTCACTACTGTCTTCTGTTGAAGTTTAGAGATCTAAAGTTTTGGAATTTTGGCATTTAGTTTAACAGCGGTATTATTTTATCTGACATTTTTGAATGTCATTTGAATGAAATTTTTCTGACATTGACACGAAATAGGTTTATGGAGAAAAAAAAACATAAGCTGTGAGCTTTGGTAGTAAACAATCATCCATCTATTTCAGAAACTTTTCTTTTAGCAGAGAGCCTATATGTACATTATATGTGACTGCCGGTGGTTTAAAGAAATCTGTTTCAAAAAATTGTTGAATTTTTTAAATGCAATTTGGGAAATTGTTTACTTTACAAATTACAGATTCCTAAAGAAAAATTTGTGAAAATAATGAAGATATGTTTGATGTTCTTAATTGTGATAAATATTTGACATTTTTTCTAATGAAAAAAGTTCGTGATATCCAGAGTTTTCCATTATAAGCAAAGCTTAGTGTGCCAGGTAGAATCCACCAAAGCCATCACATGGGAAAAAAGACAAACTCCCCATCTTCCTTGCCCAGTGTCCTCCTACTCTGTACTCTAAGAGTCTTATTCGTTTATTCAGTACAAGAAGAGATTAAGGGAAGAGGAAAGGAAGGGGAAGAGAAGAATGATGACTAAAGTCTAGTTCTTGAACATTTCATTGTTTCAGAAAGAGGGGAGGCTTGATCTATTTACTATTGCTTTGCTAGTCTAAGAGATGCAGATGCTATTTGTGGTCCCGAAAAAGGTAAGTCATTGTGTGAAGGTGCAGATGAGATAAGATCATTTCTTCTATCTTCTTTTTGTATTTTTGAGTAGCACCAGATGTATGCCAGAGAAATTCTGGCATAGAAGTGCCCTGGAATTATATCAGATTAGTGAATAGGTAATGCATTCGTGGCAGAATTATGGTTAAACTGAAGTAGAAATTCAGGTGATACAGGAGCTACATAAGTTACTTAAGTAGGATGCTTAAGAATGTGACTGTATGTGCTAACCTGTTAGAGACTCATTGTAAGCTCTACGCCATTCTATTTCTATCTCTTTCCTCACCTCTTATAAGGTCCTGTGGTACAAAGAGACCTAATTTTTATTTTTAGAATATATTTTTAGCATATATATATATATATATATATATTATATATGTTAGAGTTAGTAATAATATCATAAATCACAAGAGTACACCTTTTTAAAATGCAAATGTGTTTGAATAGACAAAGTAAGGAGGCATTTGTTTAGGGGCTAGAGCTAAAATGTGGTGGTGGTGCTGCTGCTGCTGGGGTGTGTGTGTGTGTTTGTGTGCATACATGCATTTTTGGAATTTGTGATCCATTTTTAGGGGAAGGGCCCTTGTAGCACTAAAAAGTATTTCTTCCAGACACACTTAATTTCCTGAAGTGTTCTTAAGGGAATATTCTGAAACAGAAGTCTAAAATTGTAGCTGCTTCCACTTAGCTCCTGAAACACACAAATCCTGAATGGAAAAGACTCACAATGCATACTGCCCTGCCTAAGAAATAATCAAATCTGATTTTCCCTGGAGTTTCTGGGAAGGCTGAAAATCTCACTCCTACAAAGTGAAGTTTCCCATGACCCAGAATCAAATATAGATACCTTATAAAATGATGTGAAATTTCAAAATTAATTATGCTATGTTCTCTCCTTTACTCCTTCCCTTCCCCCATGTAAATAAATTGGAAACATCAAAAATAGTAATCATCTTCTTGTGGTAAATCTGATTCACATCTATGCAGTCCTTTTGATATTTCCTCCTTTCATACTACTTAGTTCTCATTACTGCCTGAGACTGGTGCTTGAGAAATTATTATCATCCTCATACCTGGGACTTAAGATCTAAATTTGGTGTTAACCTGGCCACTAATAAAAGTATTTACTGGTGCTCTCCTGAAATGACTAGTTAACCTCATTTGCCAATCCTATTAATGCTTTATGCTATGGAAATGAACACTTACTGTTCCTTCCACCGCATACCTGCAAACATTTTCTTTGTCTCTATGTCTGCAGTTAAGTCAAACACTAATTTTTACATATATGTCCATGTGTTTATGTATAGGATTTGTATACCTACCTACACACATGTAGATATATGATATATTTTTGCCCCAAATTCTTGAAGTTTGTCTCTATTCTTTAGAATCATATTTGATGACTTCTTGTTTATCTGTCCACTTTGATTTTTGATTGAGCATAAACCAATTATCCTTCTTCTGTCCATCATATTAACATCCTACAAATAAGATGTTGCTTAACAGCCATTGTCATTAAACATGAGTTTTATTTGGCAGATAATGGCAGTAAAACATAAGCTTCACTGTCTCTAACAGAGAATAATATATGGATTTTGACAAAAGTGGACTGAATCTTTACGACCTTAGCATTTAGGAAATTGTATTGCTCTTCTTGTGCTTTGTAATAACTGCTATATTTTGGCTTTCATTAGAGTGGCATACATGGCAGTGATACAAGTTCTTAGTCCAACATTGGGTTAAGAATAGGAATGGAACCTCCCAAACATGATAAGACCATTTTTGCAATTTTTGGTGGGGTGGGAGGAGTCGGACTCTCCACTTTTGTTGAGGAAATTCCATCTTTCCTCCAGAAATTCATTCAGTTCTCTTTCCCCTCTTGTCTACTATTGGGCATCAGGACACCTCAGCTCACCCAGAGAAAATGTAACAATTGTCTGAGAATAAAAGTCTCAGATTAGATAACAAAAGAAATTCTGTGTCAATACACAAAACTACTTTGTGAGGCAGGTCAGAATTATTTTTTCTATTTTATGCATGAGAAAAGGGAGACTGAAACAGGTTAAGTTTCTTACTGGAGGTTGAATACCTACTGTGTATTATTGCAATTTTTGTAGGTTAAAAAAAGATTATATGGCACTCTCATGTAGTTTAAGCGAATAGAAAATCCAGAACTGCAGTGCAAGTTTCTTTCTCCCACTCCAAATTTCTATTTGAGACAACACTATTTATTACTTAGATCTTTAATGATGTAATTTAATGTCTTCTAATGTTACTGAAATATGTACAAATATAAGACAAGGCATAAACCTCTATTTCATGCAGCTTTATTCAAGTATATAAGCAACCAAAAATAACTTAAAAATTAAATAAAAGGAAAACAAAAAAATCAATTTATTAAAAAATTTTAAAGCAGTTTTATTGAGCTATAGTTACATACCGTATAATCCATCCAAAGTTTACAATCAGTTGCTTTTAATATAATCACAGGGTCATGCATTCATCACCACAATCAATTTTAGAGCATTTTCATTACTCCAAAAAGAAAATACCTATACCAGTCAACTCTTAATCGCTCTATCCTTCCTAAGTTCTACATAACCACTAATCACATTCTGTCTCTAAAGATTTATTTTCTATTTGCATTATATACAAATGGAATCATACAATATGTCATAGTGTGTCTATTTTCTTTCACTCAATGTCTTTAAAATTATAGTTTTTTTTAATTACAGAAGTTGTAGGTTTATGTAAAAGTCATGTAAAAAAATACAAGGTTCCCATATATCCCCCATTGTTGACATTTGCTGTGGTGTGGTACCTATGTAACAATAGATGAAAGAATATAAAAACATTATTGTTAATTCTAGTCCATAGATTATAGTAGGAGTATTTTCCCCATATCCCTCCTGTGCTGGTTTGAAACTGTTGGGTACCCCAGAAAAGCCATGGTTTGATCCCGATCCAATCTCATGGGGGCAGACCTATTGTTTAGGGTGGGAAAATTTGATTGGATTGTTTCCATGGAGATGTAGCACACCCAAGTGTGGGTGTGACCTTTTGATTAGATGGAGATGTGACGCTGATCTTTTAAGGCGGGTCTTGATTAGTTTACCAGAGCCTTTAAAAGGGGAAACATTTTGGAGAAACCTCAGAAGAAACAAAGGCAACAAAGCTAGCATGAGACTCAGATGTTTGGAGGTGCAGAAAGTAAATGCCCCAGGGAAGGTGTATGAAACCAAAGCCAAAGATTCCAGCAGCCACCAGCCACATACCTTCACAGCCGACAGAGGTGTTCTGTACCCATTGGCCTTTCTTGAGTCAAAGTATCTTTCTCTGGATGCCTTAGTTTGGATTTTTTTTTAAATGGCCTTAGAATTGTAAACTTGCAACTTAATAAATTCCCTTTATAAAACCATTCCATTTCTGGTATATTGCACTCTGGCAGCTTTAACAAACCAAACCTCCCTATTATTAACAGCTTTTAATAGTGATGTACATTTGTTATAATTCATGAAAGTACATTCTTATATTTGTACTATTAACCAGAGCTATCATCTACAACAAGGTTCATAATGTTGTACAATCCTATATTTTAATTTCTAACTCTCCTTCTAGTAGTATACATGACCCAAAACTTCCCCTGACAACTACATTCACAAACACAATTCAGCACCATTAATTATACTCATAACTATATACTACTGTCACCATTATCCATTTCCAAATATTTACAATCAATCTAAATAGAAATTCTGTACCAATTAAGCATCAGCTCTCCATTTTCTACCCCCATTCAACCTCCTGGTAATCTAGATTCTAGATTCTAACTCTATGAGTTTGCTTATGAGAATTAGTTGGTATCAGTGAGAACACACAGTATTTGTTTCTAGAAAATTGCCCATTTCCTCTAGGTTATCTAATTTGCTGGCATATGGTTGTTCATAGTAACCTCTTATGATCCTTTTTATTTCTGTAGGGTCAATATAATGCTCCCTCTCATTTCTGATTTTATTTGTATCTTCTCTCTTTCTTTCTTTATCATTCTAGCTAAGGGTTTGTTAGTTTTATTGACGTTCTCAAAGAACCAACTTTTAGTATTGTTAATCCTCTCTATTGTTTTATTATTCTCAATTACATTTATTTCTTCTATAAAATCAATTACTCTCTCAGCACTGCCTTCGCTGCATCCAGTAAGTTTTTTGTATGCAATTTTATTAAGATATATTCACATACTGTATAATCATCCAAAGTGTACAATCAGTGGTTCACAGTATCATTATATGGGTGTGCATTCATCACCACAACCTATTTTTGAACATTTTCATTACTCAAAAAAAGAAAGAATAAAAATAAAAATAAAAAAGAACACCCAAAACATCCCATACCTCCCATACCCTCTATTATTTGTTTGTTTATTTGTTTACTCATCTTTATTTTCTTACTCAGTGTCCATACACTGGATAAAGGGAATATTAGTCACAAGGTTTTCACTGTCACATGGTCACACCATAAAAGCTATACAGTTACACAATCATCTTCAGGAATGAAGGTTATTGAATTACAGTTCAACAGTTTCAGGTATTTCTTTATAGCTATGCTAATACATTAAAAACCAAACAGGGACACCTATGTATTGCATAAGAATAAACTCCAGAATGACTTCTCAACTCTATTTGAAATCTCTCAGCCATTGAAACTTTATTTTCATTTTTTTAGGCCAAAGTATTACTTTAAAATGTAATTTTCACTTGTGTAAAGAATATCCTGCATAGTTTTGTTTTGTTTTGTTTTGTTTTGAGGCACACAAAGAGGAAGCAGCTTATTCAAGGTCACCCAGCTAACAGGAGGCAGAATTGTGATGTGAACCCAGGCACTGTGGCCTCTATCAACTATATATCTTTTTTTAAATATATTTTTATTGAGAAATCTTCACACACTTACCGTCTACACCTGGTATACAATAAATGGTTCACAATATCATCACATAGTTGTGTATTCATCACATGATTATTTTTAGAACAGTTGCATCACTCCAGAAAAAGGAATACAAAGGAAAAAAAACCTCATACATCCCATACCACATGTCCCTCCCTCTCACTGACCACCAGTATTTCAATCTATTCCATTTGTTACCCTTTATTCCACTCTTATTTATTTATTTATCCTTATTTTTTACTCATCCGTCTGTACTCTGGGTAAAAGGAGCATCAGACACAAGGTTTTCATAATCACACGGTCACCTCATAAAAGCTATATAGTTATACAATCGTCTTCAAGAATCAAGGCTACTGAAACGCAATTCAATGGTTTTAGATACTTCCCTCCAGTCACTCCAATGCACTATAAACTAAAAAGGAATAGCTATATAATGCATAAGAATAACCTCCAGGATGACCTCTCAACTCTGTCTGAAATCTCTCAGACAGTGAAACTTTATTTTGTCTTATTTCTCTCTTTCCTCTTTTGGTCAAGAAGGCTTTCTCAATTCCATGATGCCAGGTCCCAGCAACTCTCAGGAGTTCTGTCACAGGTGGCCAGAGAGATTCACACCCTTGGGAGTCAAGTCCCACGTAGTGGGGGAAGGCAGTGAGTTCACCTGCCAATTTGGCTTAGAGAGAGAGGGCATATCTGAGCAACAAAAGGGATGCTTTGGGGGTGACTCTTAGGCATTATTATAAGTAGGCTTAGCTTCTCCTTTGCAGGAATAAGTTTCTTAGGGGCAAACCCCAAGATCAAGAGCTCAGCCTATTGAATTGGTTGTCCCCACTGCTTGCAAAAATGTCAGGAATTCCGCAGATGGGGATGTTGACTATGTCCTCCTTTATCCCCAGTCCCTGTTTGGTTTTTAATGTATTAGCATAGCTATAAAGAAATACCTGAAACTGTTGAACTGTAATTCATGTCCCATGTATGGGGAGTGGGTAGTGCATTTACCTGCAGAGTTGGCTTAGGGAGAGAGACCACATCTGAGCAAAAAAATCCTGTAAGTTTTATATGTTGCGTTCTCATTTTCATTTCATCTCAAGATCTTTACTAATTTCACTTGCAATTTCTTGTTTGACCAACTGGTTGCTTAGGAATGTGTTGCTTAAGTTCCATATATTTGTGAATTTTCAGTTTTCCACCTGTTATTGATTTCTATTTTTATTCCATTATGATGAGAGAAAGTGTTTTGCATAATTTCAATACTTTAAAATTTATTAAGACTTGTTTTGTGACCCAACATATAGTCTAGCCTGGAGAATGATCCATGAGCACTTGAGAAAAATGTATATCTTGCTATTTTGTGGTACAATGATCCATATATGTCTGTTAATTCTAATTCACTTATCATATCATTCTCTCTTTCCATATTGATCCTCTGTCTAGATGTTCTATTTATTGAGGAGAATGGAGTATTGAAGTCTCTAACTATTATTCTGGAGATGATTATGTCTCTCTTCTATTTGCCAATGTTTGCCTCATGTATTTTGCGGTAACATTTTAGGTGCATAAATATTTATGATTATTATTTATTCTTGATGGATTACCCCTTTTATTAACATATAGTGTCCTTTGTCTTTTATAACAATTTTGTATTTAAATATATTTTGTACAATAGTAGTATTGCTACCCCAGCTCTTTTTGTGATTACTGTTTCTTTTTCCAACTTTTCACTTTCAACCTGTTTGTGTCTTTGGGTCTAAGGTGAGTCTCTTGTAAATGGCATTTAGATTGCACTTACTTTCTTTTTTTTTTTTTTTTATCCATTCTGGCAATCTGGGTCTTTTGATTGGTGAGTTTAATCCATTAATATTCAATGTTATTACTATAAAGGCAGTTCTTACTTCAACCATTTTGTCCTTTTGTTTTTATATGTCATATCTTCATTTCATCTCTCTTTTTATCCTTTTAGTTACCCCTACTGATAATCTTCATTTCTACATTCTACTTCAAGTCTTTCTCTCCTGTATTTTCAATTTAGCTTACAGAATTCCCTTTAGTATTTCTTGTAGACAGTCTTCTTGTTAACGAAATCATTGTTTCTGTGAATGCTTTAAATACTCCCCTATCTTTGAAGGACAGTTTTGGTTAATAAAGAATTCTTGACTGGCATTTTTCTCTTTCAGTACCTCAAAGGTATCATACCACTGCCTTCTTGCCTCCATGCTTTCTTATGAGAAATTGGTGCTTGGTCTTATAGAGATTCCCTTTTATGTAACCAATGACCCTTGCTATTTTCAGAATTGTCTATCTTTGTATTTCCAGAATTCTCCATCTTTGGCATTTCACACTCTGATTAGTATGTGTCTTGGAGTAAGTCTATTCAGATGTATCATGTTTGAAGTACACTGCACTTCTTAGACATGTATATTTATGTCCTTCATAAGAGCTGGGTAATTTTTGGCCATTATTTTCTCAAATATTATTTCTGCCCCATTCCTTTCTCTTCACCTTCTGAGACACCCATGATGCATAGGTATGTGTTCCTTGTGCTTTCATTCAAGTCTCTGAGAGCCTGCTTATTTTTTCCATTCTTTTCTCTATCTTTTCTTATGTCTGTGAGATTTCAGTTGTCCTATCTTTTAATTTCTTGGTTCTTTCTTCTGCTGGCTCACACTTGCTGTTGTATGTCCCTAGTGTATTTTTTATCTCGTCTATTGTGCTTTTCATCCCAATAATTTGTTATGTTTCCTTTTTTTGAATTGTGTTTTTGAATTGTGAAATATAACATATATAAAAATATGTTTTTGAATTGTGAAATACAACATATATACAAAAAAAGCAATACATTTCCAGGTATATTTTAACAAGTAGTTATAGAACAGATTTTGAAGTTTGGTAAGGGTTACAGTTCCATGATTTTTTGCTTTTTCTTCTAGCTGCTGAAAGACACAAGAGAGTAAAAGAAATATCAAATTAATGATTTATATTTTAAATCATATCTTCTCTGTTATACTTCTCCTTTTCTCTTTTTTCCTTTTTGTGATAAATAACATATATACAAAAAAGCAATAAATTTCAAAATAAATCACAACAATTAGTTGTAGAACAGATTTCAGAGGTTGGTATGGGTTGCAGGTCCACAATTCTAGGTTTTTAATTCTAGCTGCTCTAAGGTACTGGAGACTAAAAGAAATATCAATATAATGATTCAGCAATCATATTCATTTGTTAAACCCTACCTTCTCTGTATAACTCCACCATCATCTTTGATCTTTCTCCCACTCTTTAGGGGTATTTGGGCTATACCCAGTCTAACTTTTCCATGCTGGAAGGGGCTGTCAACAGTATGGGATAGGGGTTGGAACTAGTTGATGTTCTGGAGAGACTGGCCCTCAGTGTTTCAGGACTTACCTGGTCCAACGACCCATTTGGAGGTTATAGGTTTCTGGAAAGTTACCCTAGTTCATCGAGACTTTGTAGAATCTTATATAATGCCCTGGGTTTTCTTTACGATTGGCAGGAATGGTTTTGGTTGGGGTTTGGCAAGTTATGATAAGTAGCAATGTCTAACTGAACTTTGTATAAGAGTGACCTCCAGGGTAGTCTCTTGAATCTATATGAACTCCCTCAGCCACTGCTACCTTATTTGCCATACTTATTTACTCCTTTTTGGTCAGGATGGCGTTGTTGACTCCATGATGCCAGGGCCAGACTGATCCCTGAGCATCATCTCCCATGCCTCCAGGGAGACCTTCACCCCTGGATGTCATTTCCCATGACATGAAACCCAATGGTTTCACTTGCAGAGTTGGGCTTAGAGAGAATGAGGCCACATCTGAGAAACAAAAAAAGTCCTCCAGACATGACTCATAAGCATACCAATAGGTAAGCTGAGCTTCTTTGCTACATACATAATCTTCACAAGAGTAAGCCTCATGATCAAAGGCTTGGCCTATTGATTTTGGTGTCCCTAATGTTTGGCACAGTATCCAGGGTTTCCCTGGTGATAAAGTTTAATATTTCCATATTTTTTCTCCCATTACTCAAGGGATTTTGCCAATACTTTCTGATTATCTGCTTAATATACTCTGGGATGTATCCAGGCATTACATGAAGTTATACAGGATTAAAGGCCCTCATTCTTACTCTGGGCTCCCTGTGTTTGGATTGTTTAAATGAGTTATCTAGACAGGTTGAGTTAGATTATGTACTACAGAAAACTTACTTTCTGGGCAAAATAAACCTTTCTTCTTTTGGTCTAAAAGAATAGATGAGATTCTAAAATATCTTCCTCACCCTGGTATTCTGAATTACCTTAATCATAACTTAATCAGTTTCATTCTTTTCTCTAAATACCAGGTTATACATATATAAAACAGCCTCTCAAAATCCAGAAATAACAATTACCACTCCAGACTAAATGTGACTGCTATTAGAATTTACAATCTAGGCCCCAGTTTTCTTACAAGTATTTTCTAAATGAGATCATACAATATTTGCTCTTTGTTTCTGTTACATTTTTTTTAATACTTTCAAATTCATCTTTATGCTTGCAGATTGTCTTAGTATTCTTTATCTCTGTGTACATATTTTCCTTTATCTCCTTTAATTGATTTTGGAGATTTGTTTGAACATTTTTGATTAATTATTCCAAATTCTGTGTCTCTTCCAAGATTTTTATTTGTTTCTTTGATTAGCGCACCCATATGTTCTTGTTTCTTAGTATGGCTTGTAAATTTTCACTGATGTCTAGACATCCAATTATCTTGATGAGTTTACTCTGAGTGTGAGTTTCTCTCTCTTTCTTTGGGTTTTATTGTTGATTCCATCACCACTGATCCCACCCTACACCTCAGCCTGGGTCCTCAACCATGCTTCTGTCCATGGTGGACTTACCAAAGTGGAAGTCCCAATTTATCAACATTTAATTAATAAAATAGCTGTTATCATTTTGCTGAAAGAAAACAATGAAGTGGGTTTTCTTTAAACCATTAAATCCATTACTTTAATGAACATTCCATTTAAGAGTGTATCTCCCTAGATAATATTAATGAACAAAAAACACTTTTTACAAGAGATTTCTTCATTGCATATTTACTACTATACTTAATGATCATGAACTGTTGAAAGCTTCTATATACAAAGGTAGAATTTTGGCAATAGATCTGCCCATTTCTGACAATGTGCCTTTTATAGCATTTGCTGCATGATGACAGTTAAATTTTTCCACTCGCCTCTTTTGCAGTTCTTGTAAAACTTGCATTCATTTATACCTTAAGCTTCAACTTGGATTGAACCCATCATTCACACACTATCCTTGTCTCTTTTTTTTCTCTCACTGACTATATCAAAGTAGTTCATGACTCTGTTGCCTTATGTCTTTTGCATAAAAGAAAATGAAAGTCTTAACAACTAACTTTTTTATGAAACTGATATTTTTTCTATGAAAATGGTCTCTAATTTTGAGTTGTATCTGCAAAATATTTTGACTTTGGTAAAAAATTAAACATGAGTGCTACTTCAGACATAGGTAACTGTCATTTTAATATTATGATGTGCTAACATAAAAGCAAACATAGATGTTTACCAATAAATTAAAAATTCATAAACTATGTAGAGATATGTGAAACCCTGGTGTCAAAAATGGAAAAAAAGAGCTGAAAACCTATGGAAAGCATACAAGCTAACACTGAATCAGCCCTGTCGTACAGAGGCATTTATCAGTTTTAGAGATTAGCTCTAACATTTAGGGGCATTGGTTTTAATCTCATACAGGATCACTCATTGGAATATATCTCCATGAAAGAAGGACTATACAAATGATTCCTATTGTTCCAGGGAGACACAAAGGAAACTTGTAACATCCAGGTCATTGGGCAGGGAAGAAAATATTCCATGAGAAATCAAAACCCAAAACTTGCTACAGGCATGGATTTGGAGACCATTGCTTCTATACTCCCTTAAGGTCCAGGTACCCTACAAGTCAAAGTCAGTATAAGAACTTGTCTCCATTGCTCATTCCACTCAACAGCCTTGGAGAAGCAAAAACCAAATAAACTATTTTAAGTGTGTACTGTATTGAAAGTATCCCCCCAAATTCATGTCTTTCCAGGCCCTATGAATGTGTACTTATTTGAAAATAGAGTCTTTATAGATGTAATCAAATTAAGATGCAGTCATACTGAATTAGGGTGGTCCGTAAATACAGTGACTGGTATCCCTGAATGAAGAGGGAAATTTGGGCACAGAGACACAGAAGCACATACACACAGGGCAGTAGGTCATGTGAAAACAGAGGCAGATATTGCAGTTATGCAGCCACAAGCCAAGGAATGCAAAGAATTGCTAGTAACCACCAGAAGTTAGCAATAAGCCAGGAAGGATTCTTCCCTAGAGCCTTCAGAGGGAGTATGTCTCTATCTATACTTTGAATTCAGGCTTCTAGTCTTCGGAACTGTGAGGGAATAAATCCACCCACTGTGTGATAATTTGGTTTTTGCAGCTCTAAGAAACTAATACAGAAGGGCATACTTCCAAATCTAAAACTATACAGAAAAAAAAAACCCAGCTGGGATAGAAAGAGCAAAGGTGATTGTGGAGTTATAATGAGAAGGTAGGGTTTAACAAACAAATATGATCGATGAATCATTGAATTGATATTTCTCTTAGTCTCCGGTATCTTAGCAGCTAGAAGTAAAAACCTAAAATTGTGAAATTGTAACCAAACTCTGAAATTTGTTCTACAACTGATTGCTGTTTTGTGCTTTGAAATTTATTGCTTTTTTGTATCTATGTTATTTTTCACAAAAAGTAAAAAAATATCGATTGTGATAATAACAACACATTTATTCCTTTTAGCCTCCTATGTTCTGGAGCAGCTAGAAGGAAAGATCTGAGATGATGGTTTGGTAGCCCATGACAAACTCTGGGATCTGTCTTGTAACTATTTGTTGAAGAGTGCTTTGAAAACTATTGCTTTTTTCTTTCTTTGCTTTGTATATACGTTATATCATACAATTTAAAAAGTTAAAAAAAAAAGATCCATACTGAAGATAAACCCACATTTAAAAAATTATAAATACTGGAGGAAATAATTCACCATAGAAGAGAGTTATTGGATTCAACAAACAGCAGATTTACACTCTCCTTCCCAAGAACTTCAGTTTATAGAACACAAAATAAGTATGTTTAAAATAATTTAAAAGCAAAAAAGATTAGAAGCCATAGAAAAATAAAGATACTATAAATAGACTTTAAAAATGGAACTTATAAAACTGAAAGATGAAAAATATAGTTGCAATTAAAAAAGTTAACTCCCTAAATAGGAAATTCATGACCTGAAATGTGGGTATAAGGAAATTACACAGAATTTACATTTCAAAGAGTTTAAAAAAAGGAAAATAAGAATGCAAGGTTAAGAGGCATGGAGGAAACAAGGGGGATGTCTCAGTATTTATATAAGAAGAGTTTTCAAAGGAGAGAATGGAGAATGAATGAGAGGCAACATTTGAAAAGATAATGACTGAAATTTTTCTCACAATAATTAAATACAAGACTCTTCAAACCCAAGAATTATATAATACTAATAATAAAAAGAAAATATTCAAAGCAACTGGAGATTTTTTAAAATTACTCTGAAAAGGAACATGAATTAGAATAACAATAGACTTCAAAAGAAATGATCAAGTTCAGAATCAATGGAATAAAATTTTCAAAACTGTCAACGTAGATTTCTAACCCCAATGAAATTATCATTCATTACTGAGGGTTAAATAAGGCAAAATAAAAATATTTTAAGATCAAACTGAGAGAAGTTGCCACCCAGGTACCTGCTAAAAAAACTACTAAAAGATTTAGTCTAGGAAGAAGCAACTGAATGCAGAAGGAAGGAATGAGGTGAGAACAGGCTTGGGAGAGCAAGGAGAAAGGAGGGCACTGGTTTCTGTTCTCTTGCCTCCTTTCTTCTATCTCTTTCCCACTCTAAAGGGCATCTGCTTTTCTTCCTAGTATTGTTGTAAGTGCCCTCTATCACATCCTTCTTATTCTACGGAATTTCCTTCTAGTTTGTGACTTCTTCCCTGGCTTAGCATGAATAGCAGTTGGAAAACTGCGGAACATGATTAATGAGAGGAGTAAGAAATAACCTGTTTAGTATTTCCAAAGCATTCCATATATGTATATATTATTTTTGTTGGATTATCATTGAAATGAAAATATGTACTTGTAAATTCCTAAATACAAGATCTCCAAGAGTCCAACCCACCGTTGGAGATCTGTTCTCTAATATTTGGGCTCTTCACTCATGTTTGTTCTAATTTTTTTTTTCCATCATCGTTACAAGTTTAGTCCAAGCAAACTGGCCAAAATATGTTCCTTGCTTTGTTAAAAAGGTTTTCCTTTGAGGTGGGGCCCGTGTGTTGGAGATGTGCCCTGGCATAATTGGCATTATCATTAAGGGCAAACTTCTCCAAAAATCAACACAACTCTGTCTAGCATGATTTCTGGGTGCAGCAGTTTATGTTGGCACGTAGGTCAGTTTCCAAGTCCTTCTTGTTCCATCATGTTGTAAACACAAGTGCTTGCACAGTAGTAAAGTTAATCTATGGCTAAAACATCACCCTTCAAGTATTGAGCAGCTCTTTTTTGACTGCTTCTTTTGGATTCATTTGAATTGTTTGAGAAGGACCTCACCTTTTGGTTCCATGGCTTTATTAAGCAAAGAAGGACATTTTTATTAAGGACTTTATTAAGCAAGGAAGGATTGAAACTTAAATGATGCTTAGGATTCCATGGTTTCAAAGCCTATGCTCCGTCCCTTGCCTTCTCCAGTTAAGTCACTTTTGTTTTGATAAAGTGGGTGGGGATTTGGCAATTCAAATAAACCAGAGTGAGTAATGAAATACTTACATCTGTGTACAGAGCTGGAAATGCTGTTAACTTGGGTAGGCCTTAAAAGGTAAGCTCCCCAATAAGAATATTTTAATGTTTCTATTCAAGCTTTTCTTTTCTAGAAAGTCTACCTTTTCACCACAGAGCACCTACTCTCTGGTCTGATCTGATAAAACACATTCAGTGAGATAAAAGTCATGGTTCCTATCTTACAAAAAGGAAAAAAAATAGGAACAGAGAAATTAGGGGCTGCAATCACATTGGTAGAGTACATTGTCACCTGTATTATAGGTAATAGACAAGGCCCTGGCCTCACAATTTCTTCTCCAGTGGCCCTGCTTATGTGGTAGATGAGAAACAGAGAGAGAGGACCAATTCACAATGGGTCTCCTATGACATGCTGAGAAACTTGACCTTAACTTTGAGAAGGCTACAGGAAGATGTTAAAGTATTTTTCCTTTTTAACTAAATAATCTTACTACCTTCACAAAATTGACACAATTCATTATTAAAAATATCCAGCAATAGAGCTCTCATCCAAGGGTGGACTGAACATGTGTTTTTACCTTACTCTCTTCTAAATACCATAAAATTATAGTAAATGTTTAAAAAAGGCAAAATCTATAATTATAAAGAAAATAGAAAAGGTATCAGTTAGAAAAAAATAACCTTTGGAAGCAGGAAAGCAAATGAACTAGCATTAATTAATTTAGCAGAACCAAGAAAGCGAAAACCTAAGATGTGGGGGAAGCCCAGAAGAATGTTTCATGCTACGGAATTGCAGAAAGGCTGGAATTGAAAAGGACAGGTACACTTAAAGTCAGGGTGCAGGTGAGTTTCCCACAAAAAGATTAAAGTTTGTATAAGAAACAGTTAGATCCCCAAGTGAGCTCTCCCACTCTGCAGATATAGGCGATTATCTTTCTCCTATCCTGACTGAACACTGGAATTTTAATGCCCTCCACAAATAGAAACAGAGGGCTAGGACTCTGGACTGGATGGTATCAGGAATTGTGGAGAGTATGGTTAAGAGTGGTAATGAAAATGGGTGAGTTGGTGGTGAGTAACTAAGTGTAAATACACATACCCAATGGTGACACTACTAGCTCCCTCTGAGAATGCTGGAACAGAGGATAACCTCCAGGCAGGAGAATGGATGATTTCAGGGGGAACTGACTATCCCATGAGAAAAGAGGTAAGTTAGAGATCATTAGGGAAACCTCAACAAAATGGCTTAACCATATCACCCTAAAGTAGTGATTCTCCACCGGGGTGCTTTTTTTAAAAAAATATTTTTGAGGGGGCTTCACAATACAGTCCATCCAAAGTACACAATTAATGGCTCACAATAATCGTCGCATAGTTGTATATTCGCCATGATCATTTTTAGAATATTTGCATCACTCCAGATAAAGAAATAAAAAGAAAAAAAGCCCTCCTGTATCTCATACGCTTATCCCTCCCTCTTGTTGACCACGAGTATTTCAATCTACCCAACTTCTTACCTGTTATCTCCCCTATTATTTATTTATTTTTTATCCCTATTTTTTACTTACCTTTCCAACTCTGGGTAAAAGGAGCATCACAAGGTTTTCACATTCACACAGTCACATTGTAAAAACTATACAGTTATACAATTGTCTTCAAGAATCAAGGCTACTGGAACACAGCCCAACAGTTTCAGGTACTTCCCTCTAGCCACTCTAATATACCATAAACTAAAAAGGGATATCTATATAATGCATAAGAATAACCTCCAGAGTAACCTCTCTACTCTGAAATGTCTCAGCCACTGAAACTTTATTTTGTCTCATTTCTTTCTTACCCCTTTTGGTTACGATGGCTTTCTCGGGCGGGCCACGGTGGCTCAGCAGCAAGAACGCTTGCCTTCTATGCCAGAGGACCCAGGTTCGATTCCTGGTGCCTGCCCATGTTAAAAGAAAAAAAAAAGAAAAAGAAGGCTTTCTCAATCCCATGATGCTAGGTCCTGACTCATCCTGGGAGTCCTGTCCCATGTTGCCAGGGAGATTATAGCCCTGGGGTGATTTTGCTCTTCCTCCGAGGGGGCATTTAACAATGTCTAAAGTCGGTTTTGATTGTCCCATGACTGGGAAGGGGTTTGCTGCTAGCATCTAGCAAGTAAAGGCCAGGAACACTGCTAATCATCCTATAATGCTACAATGCAAAGGACAGCAATCTACAACAAAGAATTATCTAGTCTTAAGTATTAGTAGTCCCACCTGTTGAGAAATCTGTATACAGTCTATCAGTTGACAAGCCCAGTCCATACTTACAAGATGCAACCAGCATTTTGATGCCTTATTGTGGAAAATGAAGAAATAGCACCATACATTTGAGAAAACCCTATAACCAGAAAGACAGAAATCTTAGAGTTAAAAAGAGAACTCTGATTCCACCTGTTCAAGATGACAGAGTGAGGCACTTCAAGGCTCTCTCTCTTCACAGAAGCTTTGAATAACTAAAAAGAGCTGGTAGAAACTTTCTCAAAGCTTTAGAAAACAGTTAAAGAACTGTAGTAATAGGGAGCACTCCAAATCCAAGCCCAAGGAAAGGCCACTTATCTCCTGATGCCCTGGTCAGCCCCTACCACACTTCACCAACTTGGCACTGAGCCCCGACATTCCCAGTGCAGATCCGTGGTCATGGTTACACAGAGAACAGATTAACCCTCCTTGGGAGCATGTGTGTCTGGGCCAACCTGTTTGGTGGTGACCTGAGGGACATGTTATCTCAGCACTTGCCTTGAATGTAGGCAGCTCACAGAACTCTCCTACAGTATGCTGTTGGAAGAGCAGTCAGATCGTGCTGCCTGGGGCAAGGGACTGCTGGCTGGAGGACCTGCAGTGCAGTGTCAGGGACTGTGAGGAATCCATTTACTAGGAAGAGGAGACCATTAGAACCAGGTAAGCAGGGGAATTCGACCATAGGTGCATGCCCAAAATAAGATGCCTGGAAAGAAAAGGATGGGGGGCCCCTATGCTTTGGCCTAGAGCTATTCTCTAAACTGATTGCATGGATAAATCCTGAAGAGAGCACTTGCACAGGCCAATCTGCAAAAACTGGTAAAGGTGTTTTCTTTCTCCTCCTCCTCCTTCTTTTTGTTAGTTCCTGGCAATCAAGGTAGCTCTGTCATAATACTAGCTGGATACAGGCTGAAGGAACAGAGCTTTTTAACTGCGAGGAAAAGAGCAAGTTATGCCTGAAATGTAGTACTCATGGCTCAGCTATGAATTATATTTACATGGTCATAATAAAGCAAACAGAATATTTAACCTAATGACATTGTGTAGCAGGTAAAAGGGGAACAGTTAAAAAGGTCTAAATATTCATCTTCCCATAGTAAAAAGTTAAGTGAGAACATCTAAAACCGAAAATTAAGATATAGTTTGTATATAAAAGAAATAGCTCAGAGAAATTAAAGTGACTGCTACTGGGGAGTGCAAAAAATTGTACACATATGTGGGAAGCAGAGACTCCAGTTTACATAGCACAAGTTTTAGAACTTTGCCTTTTACTAGTATGATACATGTAATTTGATTAAGAAAAAAATTCTAATAAAAATAATTATGACACCTACCTCATGGGATTACTGTGAGGTGTAAGGTAAAGTGTGAAATGTTAATCCCAGAATATATAGATCATAGTAAGTGCTCAGTACTTGCTAGTTGTTTCTATTATAGTTGATCTGAAGTAATTTTAAATATTTAGCAATAATGAAAAGTATAAAGAAAAAACAATAAATTAAAAATCTCAGTATCCAATAATAAACAGTGCTAACATTGGGTGTCCATTATTTTAAACCTCTCTCCAACTATATATGCAAATAAAGGGATGAATTGAACTACAGATGAATAAATAGATAAAAATAACTTCATAAGAATATGATCATCATATACATATAACTTTTTAGAAAAATATACTTATAACTTATAGAACAATTGCAAAAATAATGCAAAAAACTCCTGTGTACCATTTACCCAGTTTCCTCTAAGGTTAACATCTTACATTACCATGGTGCATCTATCAACACTAAGAAATTAATATTAGTACAATTCTATTGCCTAAGCCACTGACTTTATTCAGAATTCCTCAGGTTTTCTATTAATCTCCTTTTTCTATTCTAGGAGATCACGTTGCATTTAGTCATCAAGTCTCCTTAATCTTTTACAATCTGTGACAGATCCTTTATAATCTGTTTTGCATGATCGTGACACTTTGGAGGAGTACTGGTCAGATATTTTGCAGAATGTTCCTCAATTTGAGTTAGTCAGATGCCTTATTGTGACTTGACAGGGGTTATAATTTGGGGGGAAAATATCACAGAAGCAAAGTGACCTTCTTGTCACATCACATCAGAGTATGTAATATCAAAATGAGCTGTTTTTGGTACTTTTAACCTGGGACACTTGGTTAAAAAAAGTGCAGTTTACCAGATTATATGTTACTTTTTAATGAAAGTATAAAATTTAGTTTTATATGAATTTAATAAAAGAAAAACAAACTGAAGAAATGTTCAAGAAATCATTAAACTTCAGATAAGTTTTATCATAGTGAGAGACTAGGCACGTCTAAAGTTAAATTATAAAGTCCATAAATAATTTAGAACCATTATTTAAAAACTGCTTTATTTAAATAATTTAGCAACTATTTATTGGACAGCTATATATACCAAGCACCTATCTAAGCAGTGAACCAAACAGGCAAAGCCTTCTACCCTCTTGGAGTTTGCATTGTAGTTGGGGGGAAGGGCATTTTAATTATCTATGAGTGAAATGGTGAGCTTGCTGGGCTCTGAGTAAATTGTGCCAATTTTCTCCTTCTTTTCACTATTGATGTGATTAATGCCCTCATACTTCTTCCAATCTCCCACTTCCCCAAACCCTAATTTTTGTTGCAGGTAATATTTGTTTTCTTTTCTGCAACCGTAATTCCTGTGTACCATTTACCCAGCTTCCTCTAATGTTAACATCTTACATTACCACAGTGCATTTATCAACATTAAGAAATTAATATTATTATAATATTATTGCTTAAGCCACTGACTGTTTATTCAGAGTTCCTCAGGTTTTCTAATAATGTTTTACCTAATAATATTTAGAACTGTTATTTCCCTAATATTTGCTTTCTTTTCTGCAATCGTAATTCCTTAGTTAACCCTCATGTGGGTCTATCATTTTGACAGCCATCTATAATTATTTTTTATTTGTTTGCTTTTCCAGATTTCTGGTTCATCTTCAACATCTTTAGTTTCACCATATTTAAATGCAGATTCCCAATACAAAGTTACTGGTTTCATTCTCAATATTCATATTTCTTTTGTTTATAACATCTTTGGCTAGGATAAGATTTATTCTTTCTTAGCTGTAAACTTTCATTTTCTTCCTCCTGTGGTCTTTTACCAATTCTTTGTTCACTGGTCTTAAATATAAGCACCATTTGTTTAATCCATTGGTTATGTGTGACTATTTCAAAGACCCCATATTTGATGAGATGTTTAAGGTTCTCTTTATTTTTCTGTTTTATAGCAAAATGTACATTTCTACCATTCAAATGAATTTGTGCAATGAGTGTTATTAATACACTTACATTCTCTATGAAAACTGTCATGTATGCACCATTGGTAAAACTGAAGCTGATCCAGTGGTGTATTACACCACGTCACAGGCTCTGACAAACCTACACACTGTGTCAAAGGTGAGAGGCTGCCAGTCAAAGTTTTTAAACAGTAATTCCTTTCCTCTATGCTCCTATTCCCTACAAGAGAACATTTCTAAAGAAGAGAGAATTAGGAAAGAAAGAGAAAGGAGGTTTAGGCAGGCAGAAGGGAAGAAAGGGAGAAGTCGAATTTGTTGAGCTGCATTCTCTCTTCAGACTACAGTGTATCATCCTATCTATGATAGGTAAAACTCACACTGAATTCCTCAGCTGCTTTGTGTTCTATGGAAGGCTCTTAGGTAGCATTCAGGGAAAACATAACATTTTACACAGAAGCACCAGCTTTCTGTTTTTTTTTTGTATATTCAATCTCAACATAGAAGAAGAAACATGATCCTCTTTCACATTCCTCTTCTTTCTGAAGACAAAACAAAGCTCTTTGTAGTTTAATCAAATGCATGTCCCCTGTTCTCAGAAGAAAGGATGGGGATCCAGTAGCTCTTTTTCTTCTGCCCAGAATAGATCACATTAGACTTAGCACAGTGGCTTACTTTGATTGATTTGTCTCTGATTCTTATTTAGTTCTAAACTCTATGAAGTAGTTTCTCTTATTCCTTTGAGACTCAGAGAAGTTAAATGCTTAACCAAGCTCATTGAATAAAAGATGCAAAACTCAAATCAAATGAAGACTAGTCCATAGGGCTAGTCTTAGGAAAGCACTTTAGATAAACTCTTAACATTTCCTGTAGTTTGTCTTTTCCAGGAACCTGAGTTACTTGTATATTGATTCCTGGTGGCAGAAGCCAGTTTTTCCTTTAGACTTTTCTGTTGTTCATGGCGCAAGGAAAGTATCCTTGTGTGAGAGCCATTCTGATTCCTATAAGCTGAGGCAAACTTCTCAGAACCTTGGAAAATATCCTTTTGAAAAATGTTCTAGGTTATGTTTTTACTTTTTTGTAATATAGATACACCCCAAACAGAATCTGTATCTGTCTTGTAGTCCTTCATGAGACTACTGCATATACTACAGTGTCCCAGTATGCAGAAGTGTCTTGTGATTATGCTCTGAATAAGAATCCAGCTCAAGGTATCACATTCGTGTCAATAATCAAGATCACTTGATGCTAAATTATTTGAGTTGCTATGACAATTTTTAGATGTCATTCTCTCTCAAGGTTGTCTTGTAAAGAATCAGTACTCCTCATCCTTGATTCTACCATCAGAATGTCAATATAAGCCTCCACAGCCTGAGCAGGGATTTAAAGGATGTAGATTATCCTGGGTGAATATCTCATGTTCTACAAGAACACAGACTAAGAGTCAATGGTGCGTCCTTGTCTCTTGACTGCTCTGGATACAAGAAGAAGCCAAGAAAGACATCCCTGATAAGGAATGCCAGTGCCAATGGCTCATTAAACTTCAAGTCAAGCCAGTCTCCTTAGAGAAGATGTAATTGCTGACTTCAATGCCCTTAATATCAGACTTCTGAAAATGCAGACTATGCCAACATCAGGATTTTGTGGAATTTTATAAATAAGATTTAGAGAATAAAATGTCAGTCAGATAAGTGATTTTACTGTGATAAATATGTATTTTAAAAAGTATAACTTATCACTCTAAGTCATGGGAAATAGTGAAAAAGGAATAAAAAGCTATGGAAAGTGGTATGATATATGCCCAAATAAAAGTTTTTGAGGCCTTTGTTACATTCTGGAGAATAAAAGCAACAACAAGCCTTTTGAATGACAAAAGCATGTAAAGATATATGGGCACTTGACAGTTTTTATGCTTAAAGTTCTAATTAAGCTTTAATATATTATGTTGAAGTCTTGAGTCTGAAATCCATAGGCGAGGCTAGTAGGCTGGAAACTCAGAGAGGATAGATGATGATGCCATTAATTTATTTTTTAATTTAGACTTTTTAAAAAATTTGAAGCACTTTCAAACTTACTGGACAGTTGCAAAAATAATACAAAACCCATACAGAGAATTCCAACTTCTGCTACACCTAGATTCACCAATTTTAACATTTTGCCACATTTGCCAGATCACTCTATCTATCTATTTCCCTCTCTCTCTCTCTTTCCTGAACATTTGAGAGTAGATTGTACATGTCATGCTCTTGAATACATAATATATCCATGTACAATTCCTAAGAGTGAGGATATTCACTTATGCAACCATGTTAATTACTATTATCAAGTTCAGGAAACTTAACATTAATATAATGCTTAAGTCTATATTTCAGTTTTTTAATATGTCCCAATAATGTCCTTTCAGCCTTTTCTCCTCCATTATTAGATCCTGTCCAGGATCACTTATTGCATTTCATTGTTATTGGCTCTTTTGTTGCTGTTTCTTTTATTTAATTATGGAAATTTATGTATAACTTTTCCATTTCAATCCTCTCAAGCATATCACTCAGTTGGGTTAATCACATTCACAATATTGTAATACCCTTACCACATCCATTATTAGAACTTTTGCAACACTGCAATCAGAAAACCTACTTCCATTATGCATTAATTAGTCATTCTACAGTAAACTGTACTCCACTTTCTTTCTGAGTTTGCATATTCGAGCTATTTCATATGTGTGGAATCATACAACATCTGTCCCATTGTGTCTGTCTTATTTCGCTCAAATGTCTTCTAGCTTCATCCATACAGTGGCATGTATAACAACTTCATTTCTTTTTAAAGCTGCATGAGATTCCATTGGATGGTGTTCTTGAGGAAATTCTTGAGGCAGAATTTCTTTTTCTTTGTGGATGCCTTAGTTCTTTTGTCTTAAGCCCTCCAACTGATTGGATCAGACCCACCTACATCACTGATCATAATCTCCTTAACTTAAAGCAAACTGATTGTAGAAGCTAATCACATTTAAAAAATACCTTGACAGCAACATTTAGGCCAGCATTTGACCAAACAACTGGATGGCAATGCCTAGCCAAGTTGATATATACAATTAAATATTGCATGAGGTAAATACCCTGACCAGTAAACCAACTACTTAATCGTTCTAAAAACCCTGGTAGAATCAGGTCTAACCCCAAGAGAAAGATAGCACTTGATCATAGACTGCCACCTTCTGGTCCATGCTGGCCTAAAAGGAGCTATCTGAAAGTTTCAATTTCTCAGTAAGTGGAAATAATAGTAAAAGTTTAGTTTATCTCAGACAATTGATTAAGGTATGAGTTTTCAAGCATTTTCACTAGTAGACATCCATATCAAAACCTTAATGTGTGAGAGCCACAGTAATTTTTCTTGATAACATTTGCGAGTGGAGATGAAGCTTGTTAGGTAAGTATTATCTATGGGTTAAAAGTCAATCCAGGGCATATGGAGCCTTTATTCATTACTAGTTTTTAAAAATGTAATCTTTAATAGTGTTCTTATGGTGTATTTTCAGTGACATTAAACTTGACTTGGTTATATTATAATCATCTTCAATTATTAATATTAATTAAAATTTATAAGAACAGAAGTTCCAAAATGCCAATCCCAGAACAGTTGCTCTGTTTGAATGCATACGAATTGCCTTCAGAACAGGAATGTTTCAGGGTGAAAATCAGAAACTATGATTTTTTAAAAGCTCCATGTGTGATATGATGCATCTAAGTTTGGAAACCATCATATTCGATTATAGGCTTCTTGAGACATGGATTATTTCTTCTTCATTTTTGTATTCTTGAGGCTTAATAATGTTTAGCACACTGTAGGTCCCATGAAAAATTAGATACATAAATGGACAAATGCATGTATGAGCAGATAAATTGATTCATAACTCCTGGCAGTAGCTGGCAACATAACAGCTATGATGGGTTAAAATCTTCAATCAGGGTAACATATTTTTTTGTTGTTGAAAATTTCAGAGAAGTCACACTCTGGGATCAAGGTGGCTGTGTGTTGACCCTGCCAAATTTTAGAAGAGATAGGTAAAAGATGGAACAAACTTAAGCTGCCACCTCTAGAATCTCAAGGAAGTATTTTATCCTATGAATGACTTCAGACTTATTATATTGATAAACTGTAAAAAAATACAAACACAGAGATTGAATTCTTTGAATAAATTAATTTTCTTTCCAACTGAAAAAAGAAAAAAACAACAACAGCTAAACATATAGTTGATTTAGTTAAAGAAAGTTTTTGCCATTTCTGTACAAGAGGACTTGGTAGGTTCACCTTTTAGCTTCTTTAGGTCTGCTTAGACAGATTTCTATGAGACTTTCTTGAAATTAAACAGTGACAATGTTCACAGGTGTAGAAAACAGGAAAATTTATACAAAGAGGTATTATTGAATAGGTACACTGTATGACTGGGCAAGTTGACCCATAAGAATTCTAAAACATAATTTAGTAAAACTATTAGATTTATTTTTTTAAAAAAGGAAAAAAAAAAACTCCAATTCTCCATCCAAAACAATTAAGGTCATTACAAAAGAAAGTCAGACTGGCATCAGACATCTCAGTATCAACATACTATATGAAACAACAGTGGAGCAATTCTTAAAAGAAATTAAAGGGAAAAAATTGTGAGTCAAAGACTTTATGCCCAGCCAAACTGTCCTTCAAGTATCAAGGTTATAGAAAAAGATTTGAAGCATAAGCAACTCAGGGGATATTGTACCCATGAGCTCTTTCCAATCAAGAGACAGTTTAGGAAGTTTTGGCAAAATCAAAGAATGATCATTAATTAAATGTAATTCTAGATCTAAGTCTAAGCAAATGTGGGATAAGAATGGAAGAATAAGCTATAAATGCTATACATTCTGACAATGAATATATAATACAACTTTAAAAATGGAAAGGGAAATGAAAGAGAAAATAGGGTAAACTCACTGATTGCCATGTAGATAATAAGTGGGAGTCAAGGCGTATCACTGACTTTACGGAAAAGAGAAACTAAGAGGATCATGTAAAGGCATTAGCAGGAAGGCAACTATTAGAACAAATACACACTATTCTAAATGTAAAAGTTAAAATGAAATCAAATGAAAAATGTAAAGATGAGTAAAACAACAGACAACATAGCAAAACACACATCATAAATATATATATTTTTATATAAGTTAATGTGATATCTGAGGTCAAACATGTCAGATAAACCAATTAATGTAAGTAGCCTTAAATCATTTATAAAAAGAAAAGATTTTTAGATTGGCTCATAATGCAAACCCCAAATCTATGCAGTATACAAAAGAAATCCAAAACTTGAATAGGCAATTCTACAAATGGCCAATAGGCACATGAAAATATTCTCAACATCATTAACCATTAGAGACATACAAATTAAAACCACAGTGAGATACCATTTCACACCCACTAGAACGGCTACTACTAAAAAAAATGGAAAACAAGTGTTGGAGAGGATGTGGAGAAACAGGGAGACTCTTCACTGTTGACTGGAATGTAAAATAGTAGAGCTGTTGTGGAAAACAGTTTGGCAGTGAAAGAAATGGAAGCAGGGACTCAAACAGATATTTGCACACCTATGTTCAAATGGGCGTTATTCACAATTACCAAAAGATGGAAGCAACTCAACTGTCCATCAACAGAGGAATAGATAAATAAAATATAATATATACACACAATAGATGTGCTGGTTTGAAAGGAAGTATGTCCCCTAGAAAAGCCATGTTTTAATCAAAATCCCATTTCATAAAGGTAGAATAATCCCTATTCAATACTGTATGTTTGAAACTGTGATCAGATCATCTCCTTGGATTATGTGATTTAGTCAAGAGTGGTTGTTAAACTGGATTAGATGATGACATGTTTCCACCCATTTGGGTGGGTCTTGATTGGTTTACTGGAGTCCTATAAAAGAGGAAACATTTGGGGAATGGGAGATTCAGAGAGAGCAGAGCAGAATGACATAGCCACGAGAAGCAGAGTCCACCAGCCAGCGACATTTGGAAATGAAGAAGGAAAGTGCCTCCCGGAGCTTCGTGAAAGGAAGCCAGGAGAGAAAGCTACCAGTGAGGCTGTGTTCACCACGTGCCTTTCCAGATGGTAGAGAAACCCTGACCCTGTTTGCCATGTGCCTTCTTACTTGATTTAATCTTTTCTAGCTTTTGATTAAAGCGAGAGACATATGACTCTTCCTTTCACTTGAACACTTAGAGGCCACTGTCAGATTATTAATTGGCTTGATTTCAATATTGTTGTATCTCAGGGAATAAAGAGGCCTGAGAAGAGGGAGAGAGATGGGGTAACTGCCCCTTGATGGCTCAGTCAGAACACACACACATTTATAAATTAAGTCTGCCATCTTACATGGAACATAAGTTTGTGGTGCCCCAAAACAATTACAGTAGTAACATCAAATTTCACTGATCACAGATCACCATAACAGTTACTATGAGAAATTTGGAAATATTGTAAGAATTACCAATATCTGGTAAAGGAACATGAAATGAGAACATGCTCATGGAAAAAATGGCTTCAATAGACTTGCTTAAATCATGGTTGTCATAAAACAACAATTTGTATGGAACACAGTATCTGAAAAGTACAGTGAAGCAAAGAGCAATAAAAAGAGGTATGCCTGTATATATTTATGTTGGATTGCTACTTCTTTGTCTTATTCTCCCCATTTCCTCATTCTTCTCTCTTGGAAAACCTCCAAAATAAATTAGCAGCACACAAATCCTTGTCTCAATATTTGCTGTCAGAGGAACCAAGCTAAGACATAAAAGAACACATTTACAACTTGATATAAATTTATATAAATTTATAAAGGTATAAACACATTCTTAGAGCTATTGATGACCAGATTTTCAAAAACAAAGGGAGCATTTTCTTTGCCTTTAAGGCTATGAATAGGCTCCAAATTGAGGGGAAAAGCAAAAAGGAAGAAATTTGCTATTTGGTTATTTTACTCAAGGTTAAAAATTTTCAATGATTATTTTAAAAATAAATGTTAAACTCATTAAAACATGGGTGCTGTATTAGTTAGGGTTCTCAAGAGAAACAGAATCAACAGGGAACACTCACAAATATAAAATTTATAAAATTGTCTCACGTGACCGTAGGAACACAGAGTCCAAAATCTTCAGGGTAGGCTGTGAAGCCAACGATTCTGATGGAGGGTCTGGACGAACTCCACAGGAGAGGCTCACCAGCCGAAACAGGAAGAGTCTGTCTCTTCTGAATCCACCTTAAAAGGCTTCCAGTGATCAGATTAAGTATTACTCATTGCAGAAGACACTCCCCTTTGGCTGATTACAAATGGAATCAGCTGTGGATGTAGCTGACCCGATCATGATTTAATTCTATGAAATGTCCTCATTGCAACAGACAGGCCAGCACATGCCCAACCAGACAAACAGGTACCACCACTTGGCCAAGTTGACACTTGAACCTAACCATGACAATGGGATAGTATTCAGCTGTAAAAAGGAATGAAGTGCTGATACATGCAACAACGTGAATGAAATCTTAAGGTTTATATGGAAAAATCCACAAGCAATATAAGTCAGGAAAACTTTGGGGGGAGGGGACAGCTAATTCTATCAGTATAAACAAAACAGCATGAAATATACTTTCAGATTATCATGACAACATGAACTTTTTTTAATTTTTAAAAATATTTGTATTGAGAACTATCAACACACATACAGTCCAACAATATTGTATAATCAATGGCTTACGATATCATCACATAATTGTGTATTCATCACCATGATCATTTTTAGAATATTTGCATGACTTCAGAAAAAGAAATAAAAAGAACTCAAACATTCCATACTCCTTACCCCTCCCTCTCATTGACCCACAATATTTCAATCTACCCAATTTTTACCCTTTATCTCCCCTTATCATATATTTATATTTTTATCCTTATTTTGCTTACTCATCTGTATACATCCTGGATAAAAGGAGCATTAGATGCAAGGTTTTCACAATCACACAATCACATTGTAAGAGCTATATAGTTATGCAGTCTTCTTCAAGAAACAAGGCTACTTGAATACAGTTCAACAGTTTTAGGTACTTCCCTCTAGCCACTCCAATACACCATAAGCTAAAAAGGGATATCTATACAATGAATAAAAATAGCCTCCAGGCTAACCTCTTGACTCTGTTTGAAATCTCTCAGCCACTGTGAAATTTTTATCTCATTTCTCTCTTTCCCCTTTTAAAGTCTTTCTCATTCCGATAATGCTGGGTCCTGGCTCATCTCTGGGATTTCTGTCCCACATTGCCAGTGAGATTTACACCCGTGGGAGTCATGTCCCACATAGCTGAGATGGCAGTGAGTTCACCTGTCAAGTTGGCTTAGAGAGAGAGAGGCCACATCTGAGCAACAAAAGAGGTTCTCTGGGGGTAATTCTTAGGCATAATTATAAGTAGGCTTAGCTTTTACTTTGCAGGAATAAGCTTCATAGGGGCGAGCCCCAAGTCTGAGGGCTCAGCTTATTGAATTGGTTGTCCTCACTGCTTGTGAAAATATCAGGAATTCCCCAGATGGGGAAGTTTATATTTCCTTCTTTCTCCCCAGTCCCCCAAGGGAACTTTGCAAATACTTTTTTATTCTTTGCCTAAATTACTCGAGGATATATTGGGGTATCACACTAACCTGTACAGACCAACAAGATCTCACTCCCTATGCAAGATTTCCTGTAATTGTGGTGTTCAAGTAAACTGACCAAAAAAATTAAATTAGATAATGTGCTACCCAAAATACAAATTTTGTTCCAAAAAAATATCTCTCCCTTTGGTCCTACACAGATGTTGAAGTTTGAAAATATGGGCCATATCATCCTTAATTTATAAATAAATAAATGAATATTTATCCAGTATTCTGATTTACCTTAGTCTTATCCATATCAGCTTCATTCATATCTCTAATCAAAGTCTGATCACTTTTTCAACAATTTTTCAACTTTTTAAAGGGCTGCTGAATGGGGTAATGCTGACTTTCATAGCTTCACTGCTCTAACTCTGAATCTCAGAGTTTCAGGGAATGAACAGATTATATGCTAACAGCTCAGTACCTCAGAATTTAGAAATATATGTGACTGCTGTAAAAGCTTACAATCTAGGAACCTTTACAATAGGCTTCAACTTGATAACTTTTGCTCTTGACTACAATTCTCTGAGTTTGTATATTATGGTTAATCCATAACATGAGGTTTTAATAAAATGTTTGGTACAACTATAAAGCCATTTGAAAAATATTAAAAAAAATTGCCTTCATACTTCATATAGGATACCTAGATAAACTGCAAAGGATCAGAGATCTAGATGTTATAAAAGAAAATCCTATGGATTCTAGAAACATGGGTAAATTGTTTTACAATCTGAAAGTGAAGAGAGTCTTTTGACCTGTGATCAAAATTCATAAGCAATAACATAAAAGACTGAAAACTTAAATTCTATAAACTTTCCATTGCAAAAATACCATGCGAATGTCTAAAGAAAAATGATAATCAGGAGAAAATGCTTGCTATTAAAAGTGCAGATAGAGGGCTAATCTCTTTAATACAGACAGAAGTCTTAAAAATTGAGAAAAAAATGCAAATACACATAAAAAACCCAATTAAAATGGGCAAAGGCATGAAAGAGTTCACAGAAAAACAAATGTGATTCTGCAGCATATGAGATGTTCAACCTCATTCATAATAGTGACTATTGGTAAATTGTGCAAAGGAAACACTCTCATACATTGCTGGTTGGGGTTCAAAATAGTAACATTCTCATGGAGTGCACTTTGGTAGTATGAAATAAAAGTACATATGCATTTAGCCTTTAAACTAGCAATCTCAGTCCTAGGAATCTGCCTAGACATGCCTCCATTGATAAGAAATAGCACATACACAAAGTTATCTGTTGTGGCACTATTTGTTAAATCAAAAAGCTTAGAAACAATCTTTCAAAAGCTCATCAGGAAAAGTTTAGCTAAATATTTCCAGAATGGATTACTATGCAGTTAAAAAAGGAGACAGATTTCTCTATTCTGGTACGGGAGTCATTTCTAGGATATATTGTTAAGTATTTTGTTCAATGTGAAAAAGCAAAATAGAGAATAGATTTTCCTAACTTATTTTTTTAAAAAGGAAAGGAAATAACATATATACATATTGGTTGATTTTTACATAAGGAAACCCTAGACATTTAGCTGGGAGAAAAAATAAAAATAATTTCCTGTAGACAAGGAGAAAAGCAGCTTGGAAGAAATAGGGATAAAAGTGAGACTTTCCTGTGATATCTCTTTACATATTTTGTCTTTTGAACCATGTAAAAGTTTTACATATTCAAAACAAAATTAAAAATCAAGAAGAAAAAAATTAAATACTGCTGTTGAAAACAATGAGAAAATGATCCTAAATATATTCCAAATTGACATTATAATAGAAGAAAAAATTATTTCAAGCGACTTGGGTACACTAGTCTTACTGAGATATATTTGTAGACAACAATGACAATAAGAGTACACTTCTCCCAGTAGTCTTATTAGTAGTAGTAATATTGGTGTACTTTAGAAATAGTGATTCTGTTGGACAAAGCATGTAAATGCATCTGTTAAAGCACGGAGTAACTTCCATTGGCTAAATTTGGGACATTTGGGGTATCAAAAGAATTGTGTCCATCATTGCAAAACATTGAAAAAGAATTGGTGGTAATGCTAAAAGAATAAAAAGAGAGGAGGAGATGCAGAGCATAAGTAAACGGGTTGGTCTTTCGTTGGAGAAAGGATTTTTTTTCATGTAGCAAGAAGAGTGAAGAATGAATAGATAGGTGCAAATAAAGATGAGTTTTCAGGTGAGTGATAGTCACATAATAGCTGTCATTTTAGAAATAAAATATGAAGCACAGTCACCAGCTACAAGTAAAGGTAGAGGAGAAGGTATAGAACATTTGAAAAGAAGGGATAAAATGGTTGCCTCAGGCAGTTTTAAAGAGCGTTCAGAGAGACCAGATAGTATTGCATGCTTATTTGAAGGCTGTGATTATTAATTTTTAAAAATATTTTTATTAATAAAACAACATACAAGTAAACAAACATTCTTAACATACAAACATTCCATACATGGTATACAATCAATGGCTCCCAATATCATTACATAGTTGTGTATTCATTGCCATGATCATTTTTTTGAACATTTGCATCACTCCAGAAAAAGAAATAAAAAAGAAAAAACTCATACATACCATACCCCTCACCCCTCCCTTTCACTGACCACTAGTATTTCCATGTGATTATTAATTTAAAGTTAAAGTAGACAATTTAGTAATGTAGCTTTTTTCAACAATATCCAACGACCCAAGTTTTGGCCACAAAATAGACACATTATGGGAGTCACCTCTGGTTGGTGTTTTGGCCAAGTAGGTGTTACTAAAGTAAAAAAATAAAGCATTTTCAAGAGAGTTATCATAATAATTTTGATTGACTCATGTCCTCCACGCAGACATGTTTATTTGCATTGCTTGTATTTTCATTTGTATTGTGTATTTTCTCCCATATTTATGTAACTTGAATATTTAACAATGGGCCATTCTAGTTGGCAACTATCTACCACAACTAAGTGAAAGGTTTTAGAGGTGAAAGAGAGAAGAGGCAGACCAAGAAAACTTACAGTGAGAGAGTCTATTCCTGGGCTCCTGGGCAGAGCTCACAGAACCCAAGGTAGGGAGTTGTGAGTTCGCCGGGCGGTTTTTAAGCAAGGGGGTTAGGTGATGTCTAGAAGGGGTGGCACATTTTACACAGCTTGAGTCATGCTGACCTTCCCTGTTCCCCCGACCTAACAGCAAGAAATTTAAATTTTTTCAAACAACTAAAAGAAACAGCACAGGTGGAAACCTTTTTCTTTTTCACACAATGTCTTTCCAATGGTGAAAAATTACTAGATTCTGGACTTTATTGTACCTCAAAGGATTCTGTCTTTACTAAAAACTGTCTGGGGATGAAAAAAATCAACTAAAGAAGCCAAATGGGTCTGAAGGCTGGCATTTATCACATATTCTTTGAAAGCACAAAGAAAATGAAAAGCATATCAGCAGTGTTAAGTATCCAAAGTTGAAATCTGGTTTAAAAAATAATATATGTTACTACTGGTGGAGCAGAATAGAGACTATATTTACAGAATAAAAAAAATAACACTGCAGCAGATACATTGAATGAAATCATTTGAACAAGGCAAGAAATGCTAAATATTACTCAATTATTTTAGTTACAACTTCAAAGACCCCATGTAGAAAAGACAATTATTGATAAATTTGTGGATTTCTAAAATGCAATATTTCTGTATGGGATCATGGATTCTGCTCAGCAAAGAACATAACTAGATAATGATAAGATCCACATTTTTAGTAGACTATTTATAAACACAGAATAGCAAAAAGAAAAAAATAGTGGGAACTTTTTGATATGGTACATTTCACACCTGCTCTTGTGATAGCATAATAGCATGTTGGCCACGGTCTTGGCTCAGTTACTTCTGTGCAAAAATGAAAGCAGTAAAAGACTGAATTCAAAGTGCTAAGAAAACTTCTGACAGCAGTGTGAAAATTGTGACAGTGTAAAAGGAATAATATAACTTGCCTAAAGTTTGAAATGCTATCGTTTTGAGTTGAAATATGTGGGTATACGTGATAGCAAATGATCTCTCTTCAAGAGAAAAAAGTACTTTTCTTCTCCATGGATTAATCTGAGAAACTGAAATCTGGTTGTAATAATAGTAATGATGATGATGATAAAATTGTTAATAATTTGAAGGCCAGAGATATGAAACTGCCATGATTTATGGACATGAAAAAACATAATGGACTTTGACAGGAAGATTCTCAAGAAATAATTCTAGGGCATTTCATATCTCATCTTGTGCAATCTTTAAACACAGTGTGAAAAATATAGCATAAATCTTTTTGACACTATTGAATTTCCTAAATAATTTAACAATTATACAACTATGTTTTAGTTCAGTGAAACATTGGAGGGTATTGAAACATCTTTTTAACTTAATTTTGAAATCATCATAAAAATGTGTGATGAGAAAGTCCAGTTGAAGCATCCTTCCACTAATACTCAATTAGAGGCAAATAAACTCAAAGTTAGAACGTCTAGATAAAGACTAGGAAGCTAGATAAGGACATACTTTTGAAAATAGCTACTTTCAAATGTATTTGCTCAATATTAATATGGCATGTTTTTTTAGTGAGGACTTTTTTTCTTTTTTGGGGGGTGGGGTGGGGTGCATGGTCCTGGAATCGAACCCAGGTCTTCTGCATGAAAGGCGAGCATTCTACCACTGAACCACCTGTGTACCCAGAGAACTTTTTATATTTTAAACCATTTTAATAGAAAAATATACATATAGAAAACTACATAAAACAAATGTAGAGTCTAATTCAGTATTATTAATTAAACAATCTTGTAATAACACCTGGGTGAAGAAATAGAGCTGGGTCCTTCATCCCTATTATTCTTTGAGCACTTCTTTAATTTCTGGTATTCCAAGTTCATCTTTTACTTATTCTGACCCAGTCCTAGATTTATTTCTCCAAAGAGCCCTGCTCATTTTATTGGAAAATAGAATTAAGAAACCAGGATCTGTGCAATCTTGCTCATGTATCTTCTTAAGCAAGATAATATTTTAAAAGAAAATTTTAAGGCACTGAAAGAACATAATGATCTTTTCAGTGTTTTAGAGACATATAACTTGAAGAATTATATGGTAAACTTCTGCAACTATGTAAAAATTTACAGTAGAAGAAACTGATTAATAGCATTAAATAGGATAAAAATGTGTAAATAATAATATTATATTTTCCTCCTAGATTTTAGCATGACCCCACTCCCATTCATATTTTGCATATATTTATATCAATAGTTCTCAGGCATATTTCCAAATCCTTTTTAGTTCTCAGGATCTTTGTGAATATTTGATGCCAGTGAAGAATGTAGTCTCAAAATTAAAATGTGTTTATATCCATTTAATGTTCTCAGAGTTACAATCGAAAGCCTGCCCATTCTAGGGGTCATTTCTACAGAAAACAAGATATGGGAGCAAATAAGTATTGAAACTCTCATAAAGAATTTCATGTCTATGCAATCAAGATATGAACTATTTTTATAACAAATTGTTAAACACTAATTATTTCAGAATGTGATGTTGAGTTCTTTATCATTGCAATTATGTTTTGAATTTTATATGATTTTATGTAAAAATTTGATATGTATAACTTCAACAAAATTACTTCTATTAAGAGTCTTATTTTGTTCTATGAATATTCTCTTTATAGCAACCTGTTTTTATTTCATGGGTACAATGTTTTATATGAATATTGATAATAATTTTTAAAAATTTTCCTCTGCTCTCTATTGGATGGTTAGTTCTCAGCTAAGCAAAATGTTAAATTTTAAGTTAAAGGATTTACTCGAATACTTGGTGGTCTTTGGTTATTCTTTCATATTTAATAGTAGCGCTGACTAGAAACAACATCTACATGGGAGGGTGTCTTAATTACCTGGCTGCTATGACAAATACTACACAATGGGTTTAAACAACAGGAATTTATTGGCTGACGGTTTCAGAAGCTAGAAGGCTTTCTTCCTCCTGGATGGGAAGAGTTCTGGCTGGCCACAATCCTTAGATTCCTTGGCTTTCCCATCACGTGGTCATGTCCTCTCCTTTCTCTTTCTGTTCTGTTGACTTCTGACTTCCAAGTCCTCCCCATGGTTTTCTCTTTATAAGTCCTCTAGTAATAGGAGTAAGACCCTTCCTGATTCTGTTGCTTAATTCCTCAACTAAAAATAATATGTTCAAATGGCCCTGTTTTCAATGTATTCACACCCACAGGAATGGGACTGAGATTAAAAACGTGGCTTTTTTTTTTCCTGGGGTACATAATTCAGTCCCCCATAGAGGATCTATTAACTGGTAGGCTTCGCTGAAAAGTGAAGGGGAGGGTAAATGACTTGCCGTTTCTTTGGTGGTTGCCTGCATGTCAGTAATATCCAGTTCTTTTCTTTTGGATGGTCAGTTTCCCTAAGTGAATCTTCTAGTTTCTTGCTTATGGTGTATGTCTCTACCTGGCTGCTTCAATTTTTAGGACAGAGTTAGACCTGAGGGCCTCTGTTCTGTGTCTATACTTTTATGTAAATCTTGCCCATTGATATTTACTTGCCACTACATCTGGTATTACTGAATGTGGAGGTGCTTTAATTCACCTCCCTACACCCCCACCACTTGGAATAATCCATGTCTTGTTTGGGGTTGGACATGGGGGTGAGGGTAGTCATTGGTTAGGTGGGATTGAAAAGAGTATATGAGGAATCAATACTTGGCATTTAGACTTTCGACCCTATCTCTCAGTTTTCATTATCACAGCTCCTGCAACCCCCAGTTCAGTAGATGATTTTCAGATGATGAGAGGAACCACTGGATACCAGTGGAGGCTCTAGATAAATGTGCCCTAAACCAATTCATTGAAAGGACATTCACTTACATGGCCAATTTGCCAAATAACTTTTTCAAAATTTAGTTATTGTTTTGTCTTCATAATACCACTTTGAAGCAAATAAATTAGACTTTACTCCAGTTCCCTTGCTGCTGCAGCTAGAGTCAGAGGGCCAGAGAAATGGGAAAACTCAGTGGGACGTAAGAAAAATACAGAATATTTATTTATCTTCCTGGGAGGTACACTTGCAGTGGATGGAAATCAGAAGTTATTTACTAGCTGTTGGAACTGTGGCAAATATTTCGACTGCGTGCCTCTGTTTCCCCAAATGCACAATGAGGATTCGCAATTATAATTCATGGTTCCCCCAGGAAGGTTGAAGCCAAAGTAAGTGTGTAACCAACCCTTACATGTTAAAGCAGTATAGCATCACCGTAGTAACGTTAGCCTGTACGCATGCGCTCATTTAAAGAGCCGGCGTGCTCTTGATATTCGCTCAGTCCCGCCCATTTCCCAGAGCGCTCCGCCTCCGTTCCCCTGAGACTGCTCTGCTCCGCCCTGCGGAATCCAAGTCGCCAGTTACCGTCAACCTTTTCCTTTTCGTCACTGGCGCGTGCCCCGGTTTCCAAACTTCGGGGGCGGGCTCCTGGGTTTGCGCATGCGCACGCGCACGCTTTCCCCACGCTTGTTCCGTGTCCCTTTCCTCAGCGCCGTACCTCTGCCTCGCCTCAGGTGTGTCGAGTCTGAGGAGGCTATCTGGGCCGAAGACGCCGCCGCCATGGGCAAAACTGCCGGATCTCCGGGTTCGGGAGTCCGCTCGGACCCCGTGCGGAGTTTCAATCGCTGGAAGAAGAAACACAGCCATAAGCAGAACGAAAAGAAGCAGTTGAGGAAGCAGCTGAAGAAGCCCGAGTGGCAGGTCGAGCGCGAGGTTATCAGCCGTCTTATGCAGAACTACGAGAAGGTGAGGTGGGCGCCGCCGACGCTCCGGGTGGGCTGCAACCGGACTCCGTGTCATTGCGGACTTGGGCTGCAGAGGGAAGGGGGCGGTCATGTCACCGGGTATGGGGCCTGGGGAGCCAGCCGTTACTCCACCGGCTTGGAGAAGGGAGTGGGGGGAGGGGGGGAGATGTCACCTGGGGCCCTGAGGAGGCCTCACGAGTGGTCTGCGGCGTGTCACAACTCAGGCCTCTTGACGCCCAGGCCGCTCCTCTGCACACCATACTGTTTTTGATAAAATGATGAAAGTACAGTGGTACTTAAGAGTTTGGAGATGAATGCTGTAGTAGTTATAGTAATATTCATAATAATTATAGTAACAACAATACTGATAATAGTGACACCTACCTTTGTAAGCACTCACTATGTGCTTTACATAATTATTTGACCTGATCTGCGGTATGGGTCTTACTAAATCCATTTTACAGACGAGGAAATTCAGGCTCCAAGAGGATAAGAAAGTTCAAGCTTTCACACTTACTAGGTGTGAGAATTGTAACCTAGACCCATGTCTTTCTAATTCAGAGGGCTTTGCTCTTAACCCTTATGCCATCCATTTTACAGACGAGGAAATTCAGGCTCCAAGAGGATAAGAAAGTTCAAGCTTTCACACTTACTAGGTGTGAGAATTGTAACCTAGACCCATGTCTTTCTAATTCAGAGGGCTTTGCTCTTAACCCTTATGCCATCCTGCATCTCTCAACATCATCCATTCTCCTTCCTGTGCTCATCACATTTTGTCCGCTTGATTCAAATCTCTGCCCAAGAATTGACAATGGAAAAGTTGGATTACTGGCCTGCACCTGGTACCAGCTCCACGTTGTAGCTGATGCTCCCAGATGCCTATCCCTGTAGTCATCACTTTGACCTGATCTCCCTCCCAGCTCAAGCTCTTTGGGCCTATCATCTCCCCTCCTTCCTCTCCCCTTGTCTTTTGGCCTTCACCCACACCACTCACCCTCTCAGTGATTGCCCCTTCTAGTGTAATCAGGGATTTTACATATGGGAAATTCCTGGAGTTAAAGTCAATATTTGTCATCTGGATATGGCTTTCCTTACTTAGATCAACAGTAAGATTGATAAAGCTTAGCGTTTTTGTTTTGGACTTTGGAGTTAAGATGATTTTGATCCTGTCCCTTGTCACAAGTTGAGTAACTTTGAGCAAGTTACTTACTCTGCTTCTTTTCTCATGTCTTTAAAGTGTGTAATATTAGTATCGACCTTATCAGTTGTTGTGGGGAATACGATAATGCATGGAAAGCATTCTGCACAGTATTGGGCACATAGTAAATATTGATATGTTACCTATTATTACTAGTACTGCAGTATGCCCAGCACCTCAGAAGGCCAATGTGAAATACATTACTGTTAGATTTCATTTTGGACTCTTCATCTGACTGGAATTGCTAAGTGGATGTAAAGCTTCAGCCCTTATTTCTTCTCACTCCATTCTCTTCCTTTGTGTGATTGCAGGATTTGTTCCTGTGGATTGATGTCTTCTTGTAGTCTACTCAGAGCTCATATCCTTATTTCTGACTGTGCTGAATGTCTTTTGCTAATTATATTATATCATTCTTAAATGCCACAGGTTCAAAACTGGGCTCATTATCTTTTCCTCCTTCTCTGACAACCCTTCCTAAATCTATAATTCTATGTATTAGTTTCTTATGGCTGTTGTAACAAATTACCACAAACTTGGTGGTTTAAAACAACAATTTTTTTCTGGTTCTGGAGGCCAGGAATCTGAAGTCTGTATCACTGAGCCAAAAGGAAGGTGTCTGCAGGGCAGCATTCTTTTTGGAGGCTCTAGGGAGAAGATTATTCCTCGCTTATTCCAGCTTCTGGTGGCTGCTGGAGTTCCTTGCCTTATGTCTATGTCACTCCAATCTCTGTGTCCATGGCCATATTGTTTTTTTTATCAGCTCTAACTATGCCTCTCTCTTAAAAGGACACTTTTTTTTTATTAATTTTAGAAATTAACCCAACATTTAGAAATCATACCATTCTACATATGCAATCAGTAATTCTCAACATCATCACATAGATGCATGATCATCGTTTCTCAGTACATTTGCATTGGTTTAGAACTAGCAACACAACAGAAAAAGATATAGAATGTTAATATAGAGAAAAGAAATAAAAGTAATAATAATAGTAAAAAAAAAACAAAATAAAAACCTATAGCTCAGATGCAGCTTCATTCAGTGTTTTAACATGATTACTCTACAATTAGGTATTATTGTGCTGTCCATTTCTGAGCCCCTGCATCCAATCCTGTTGCACAGTCTGCATCCCCCCAGCTCCAATTACCCATTATCTTACCCTGTTTCTAACTCCTGCTGGACTCTGTTACCAATGACATATTCCAAGTTTATTCTCGAATGTCTGTTCACATCAGTGGGACCATACAGTATTTGTCCTTTAGTTTTTGGCTGGACTCACTCAGCATAATGTTCTCTAGGTCCATCCATGTTATTACATGCTTCAAAAGTTTATCCTGTCTTAAAGCTGCATAATATTCCATTGTATGTATATACCACAGTTTTTTTAGCCATTCTTCTGTTGATGGACATTTTGGCTGTTTCCATCTCTTTACAATTGTAAATAACGCTGCTATAAACATTGGTGTGCAAATGTCCGTTTATGTCTTTGCCCTTAAGTCCTTTGAGTAGATACCCAGCAATGGTATTGCTGGGTCGTATGGCAATTCTATATTCAGCTTTTTGAGGAACCGCCAAACTGCCTTCCACAGTGGTTGCACCCTTTGACATTCCCACCAACAGTGGATAAGTGTGCCTCTTTCTCCGCATCCTCTCCAGCACTTGTCATTTTCTGTTTTGTTGATAATGGCCATTCTGGTGGGTGTGAGATGATATCTCATTGTGGTTTTGATTTGCATTTCTCTAATGGCCAGGGACATTGAGCATCTCTTCATGTGCCTTTTGGCCATTTCTATTTCCTCTTCTGGTAGGTGTCTGTTCAAGTCTTTTTCCCATTTTGTAATTGGGTTGGTTGTCTTTTTGTTGTTGAGTTGAACAATCTCTTTATAAATTCTGGATACTAGACCTTTATCTGATATGTCATTTCCAAGTATTGTCTCCCATTGTGTAGGCTGTCTTTCTACTTTCTTGATGAAGTTCTTTGATGCACAAAAGTGTTTAATTTTGAGGAGCTCCCATTTATTTATTTCCTTCTTCAGTGCTCTTGCTTTAGGTTTAAGGTCCATAAAACCGCCTCTGATTGTAAGTTTCATAAGATATCTCCCTACATTTTCCTCTAACCGTTTTATGGTCTTAGACCTAATGTTTAGATCTTTGATCCATTTTGAGTTAACTTTTGTATAGGGTGTGAGATATGGGTCTTCTTAAAAGGACACTTTTGATTGCATTTAGGACCAACCCAAATAATCCAGGATAATCTTCCTATTTTAAGAACCTTAATTTAATCACATCTGCAACGATGTATAAAGTAAAATTCTCAGGTTCTGGGAATTAAGATGTGGACATATTTGGGTGCCATTACTAAACTACCACATCCTAGCCTCACCATCTATGTAGATGGCCTAACTAGAAATCTAGGAGTAATAATTTTGGACTCTTTGCTCTTACCCAATCTCACATCTAGTTATTTACATTGGTGATCTACTTCTTCTAAATGTTTCAAAAGCTTCTCCATCTCTACTGCTAGTTCTTTGTTCAGGCCTTTTCTTTTGTTGTCTGGATTACTGAGGTACTGGATTACTGAGGTACTGGATTACTTTCCAAGATTGAAATCCAATTATGTTACTCCTGAATCAAACCCTTTATTGACTTACAGTTACTTTCAGGAGAATGGTCAAATACATGTCAACATGTTCTAATCTAGCAAAAAAGGAAGTCATTTGAGGTCAGGTAGACCTGGTTTAAATCTCACTCAGTTCAGGTATTGGCTGGCTCTGTGTATTTGGAAAAGTTTCTCAACTTCTTTGAGTTCAGTTTCTTCATTCACTAAGGGTTATTAAATACCCAGAATATTGTAAGGCTTAAATGAGGGAGTATATATAAACCAAGTGGTACATAATAGGCATATATGAAGAAACAACTTGCAGGTTTGTGAACTGGCCATGTTCTTTGATGTCTCTTTTTCCGATACTTGGCGTTTCCAAACTTGTGGAGAGCATTGCCTCTCTGCCCCCTGAGGACACCTATTCATAGTTCAAGATTTAGCTCAAACACAGGACACCTATTCATAGTTCAAGATTTAGCTCAAACACCAGGCAGAGTTAGTGCTCCTGTACTTTCTTAGCATTTTGTATATACCTTTATTATAGCATTTATCATGTGGCTCTAATTATTGACTTTTTTAACTCCCACAAGACTGTGAACCTCTCAATGTCAGAGACCAGTGATATGCTCCTCTTTGCTCTTCCAGAGACTGGAGCACAATGCGTGTCTTTAAGTAGTTGTTGAATCAGCTTTTCGATGTTGTTTGATAACTAGAACTTTTCCAGATGCCTTTGTTTGGGTGGGTAACATTGGTTCATTCTTTTGGTCTCTTGTTTTAATAATAATTACCACCATTTATCCAGCTTTTATATATGTTGACTTGCCATATCCTCACAAAAAACACACTTTGAAATTGTTCCCATTATACAGATGAGGACACTTTACAGCACGACGAAGTTAAATAATTTACGCAAGGTTAAACAGCTAGTAGGTAAACAAGTAGTTCTACTCAGGGAGTCTAGGTCCAACACCAGGGCTCTCAACCACTACTACACTTCACTGTTTCATAGTGCAAAATATTTAACCCCAATCTCTTCACTAAGTTGCTGGGGTAACTTTTCCCCCTAAGCATTGTGCTGTTTTATTTTATATATTTATTTTTAAAGCAGTTTTATTGAGATAGAGTCACATACAAAGCATTCCATCCAAAGTGTACAATCAGTAGCTTTTAGTATAATCAGAGTTGTGCATTCATCATCGCAATCGGTTTTAGAACGTTTTCATTTTGAGAAAAAAAAACCCATACTCTTTAGCAGTCATCTTTCAATCCTTCTATCCACTCTTTAGCAGTCATCTTTCAATCCTTCTATCCTTCCCTGGCCCTATATAACCACTAATCTAATTCTGTCTCTATAGATGTATTTATATTTAAATTTTGTATAAATGGAATCATACCATATATAGTACTTGTGTCTGGTTTCTTTCATTTAGCATAATGTTTTAAAAATTATTTTAACCTAACCTAACCTAATTAGAGAGGTTGTAGGTCAATAAAAAAATAAAAATGTCAATTAAAAAAACAGTGTTTGTTTTTATGTCCTCTGTTGTTGACTCCTTGCATTAGTGTGGTACCTTTGTTACAACCAACGAAAGAAGATTGAAATAGTACTATTAACTGTAGTTCATAGTTTACATTAGGTGTATTCCCCCCCATATACCACCCTATTATTAGCACCTTATAATAGTGACATAAATTTTTAATAATGCGTGAAAAAATATTTTTATACTTGTACTGTTACACCCAGTCCATTGTCCACAGCATGGTTCATTGTTATCCAGTCCCATGTTTTATCTTCTTTCATTCTAGTAACATGTACAACTCTATACTTTCCCTTTCAACCACACTCACATACATAGTTCAGTACTGTGACATTCTTAGTAATGTACTACCACCACCACTCTGTCCAAACCCTTACAATTAACCTACCTAGAAATTCTGTATAAATTAAACATTAGTTTCCCACTCTCTATGCCTGGCAACCTTTATCCTAACAGAAAGTATCTGTTTGAGTTTCTGTTTTCAATTCCTCTGGGTATATACCTAGAAGAGGCATCGCCAGGTCATATGGTAATTCTATACTGAACTTTCTGAGGAACTGCCAAACTGTCTTCCACAGTGGCTGCACCATTTTACAATTCCACCAGCAATGTTTGAGTGTTCCTGTTCTCCGTATCCTCTCTAAAACTTACAATCTTTTTAAATTGTAGTCGTTCTAGTGGGTCTGAAATGATATCTCGTTGTGGTTTTGATTTGCATTTCCCTAAAAGCTAGTGATACTGAATATCTTTTCATATGCTCTTTAGCCATTTGTATATCCTCTTTGGAAAAATATCTGAATAGATATAGATATCTATTTTTATATATAGAAAAATATCTATATAGATATCTATTCAGATATTTTACCCATTTTTAATTGGGTTGTTTGTCTTTTTATTGTTAAGTCATAGGATTTCTTTATATATTCTGGATATTGTACCCTTATCGGTTATGTGGTTTCCAGATATTTTCTCCCAATAAATAGGTTGTCTCATCACTTTAGGGACAAAATCCTTTGCACAAAAGTTTTTTTTTTTTTTAATTTTGATGACTGAATCATTCTCTTTACTTGTGAATTGATTTGTTGAGGTCTTCTCTTTTTTCTAAAGTCAATGTAGGTTGTTCATGTGTTTCTAGGAAATTGCCCATTTCATCTAAATTATCTAATTTGTTGGCGTATAGTATCCATTTTTGATCCATTTTATTTCTGTGGGATCCCTAGTAATGTACCTCTCTCATTTATGATTTTATTTATTTGCATCTACTGTCTTTTTTCTTTGACTGTCTAGCTAAGGATTTGTTAATTCTCTAGATTTTCTCAAAGAACCAACTTTTGGTTTTGTTGATTTTCTATTGTTTTTTTTTCTCAACTTCATTTATTTCTGCTCTAATCTTTATTTCTTGTTTTGGAATTTTTCTTATTCCTTCAGGTGTGCAGTTAGGTCTTTGATTTTAGCTCTTCCTTCTTAATGTAGGCATTTATGACTGTTAATTTCCCTTTCAGCACTCCCATTACTGTATCCCATAAGTTTTCATATGTTGTGTTCTTGTTTTCATTCATCTCAGTATTTTCTCATTTCCCTTGCAATTTCTTCTTTGACTCACTGGTTGTTCAAGAGGGTGTTATTTAACTTCCATATATTTATGGATTTTCTAGTTCTGTTCCTGTTACTGATTTCCAGCTTCATTCCATTATGGTCAGAGAAGACACTTTGTATGATTTCAGTCTTTCTGAATTGATTGAGAACTGTTTTATGACCTAGCATATGGTCTATCCTGGACAATTATCCATGTACACTTGAGAAGAATGTATATTCTGCTGTTTTGGCATGCCATGTTCTGTGTATGTAACTTAGGTCTATTCATTTATAATAATATTCAAGTTCTCTGTTTCCTTATTGATCTTCTATCTAAATGTTCTGTTTATTGATGAAAGTGATGTAATGGAGTCTCCAGCTATTATTGTAGAGGTCTCTGTTTCTCTCTTCGGTTTTGCTAGTGTTTGCCTCATGTATTTTTGGGAACTGTGGTTAGCTCCATAAATATTTTTGATTGTTATTTCTTCTTGGTGGATTGCCACTTTTATTTTATATAGTTCCTTGTTTGTCTCTTTTAACAGCTTTTGACTTAGTCTGTTTTTGTCCAACATTATTATAGCTGCCCCAGCTGCTTTTTTATTAGTAATTGTATGGAATATCTTTTTCCATTCTTTCACTTTCAACCTGTTTGTGTCTTTGGGTCTGAAGTGAGTGTCTTGTAAACAATGTATAGTTGGATCATACTTTTTTTTGTTCATTCTGCCAATTTGTGTCGTTTGGTTGGGAAGTTTAATCTATCAACATTCAGTGTTATAATTGTAAAGGCAGAACTTCAGACATTTTGTTCTTTGGCTTTTATATGTCATATCTTATTTTTGTCTCTGTTTTCTTTATTGCAACCTCCTTTCCTGTGTAGTTTATTTTTTGTGATGCATCTGACTGATTCCTTTCTCATTTCTGTTTCTGTATTTATTTAGAATACTTTCTTTGTGGTTACCATGGGGATTACAATACACGGCCTATATCTATAATTGACCAATTTGAAAAGATACTGATTTAGCTTCAATAGCATGCATGTTGTTTGTCCCAGATCCCTCTGACCCCTCTTTATGTTGTTTTTGTGCCCTTTTTCCACTTTATGTTTTGCATATCTGTTACCAGAAAATGTGCCTTTTTCTTGTTCAATTGTGTTCTGATTTTTTATGACTTAGAGAGTGGAGTCGTAAACTGAGAACATAGTACTGCAGGGTGTTTCATATACCCTTTTAGTTACACGTTTTGGGGATCTTCATTTCTTCACGCTACTCCAAGCTATTGTCTCCTGTCTTTTCTTTTCAATTTGCAGAATTCCCTTTAGTAATTCTTGTAGGGTAGGTGTTTTGTTGATGAACTCTCTCAGTTTCTTTTTATCTGTGATTATTTTAAACTTTCCCTCATTGTTGAAGGACAATTTTGCCAGATAAAGAATTCTTGCTTAGTACATTTTTCTCTTTCAAACCACTGCTTTCTTGTCTCCATGGTTTCTAATGAGAAAATCAGCAATTAGCCTTACTGTATGTTGTGAATCGTTTTTCTCTTGCTGGTTTCAGAATTCCCTCTTATCTTTGGCATTTAACATTCTGTTAGCGTGTGTTTGTTAGGTCTATTAGGATTTATTCTATTTGGAGTTCTAGTACATGTATACTGATGTGTTTCATAAGAGTTGGAAAGTTTCCAGCCATTAGTACCTCAAATATTCTTTCTGCCCATTTTCTCTTTTCTTCTCTTTCTGGGATACCCGTGGTGTGTTGGTCTGTGTCCTTTGTGCTATTATTCACATCCCTGAGACACTGCTCAATTTTTCCTGTTCTTTTCCCTATCTGTTCTTCTAGTATATTCTCTAGTGTATTCTCTCTAGTGTATTTTTAATCTCCTTTATTGTACCTTTCAGTATCCTTTATCTCTTTATGCATAATTTCCTTCATCGCCTTGAATTGATTTAGGAGGTTTGTTTGAATGTCTTTGATTAGTTCCAATTTCTGAATTTATTCTGAAGTTTTAAGTTTTTCCCTTGATTGAGTCATATCTTTCTGTTTCATAGTATGGCGTATGATATTTTGCTGGTGTCTGGGCATCCAATTCTTTGAATGGGTTAACTCTGAAGGTCTGTTTATCCCTCTTGCTTAATGTTTTATTTTTGACTGGCTTTGTGTTAAGGCTCTTCTTTGATGCTTGGTCTTACTTATTCTAGATCTTTAGAATAACCCTTGCTTAACCATTCAGATATTCTCAGCTCTTCTTCATCTGTTTCTTATCAGGGATATATAGTGCAGTTTTTCAGACTGTACTTTTTGTGCAATTTTTTCACCTCCAGATCAGGGCTTCTTTTTTCTCTTTTCCTTCTCCAGGAATCTTGATCTGTTCTGTTTGTTTTTGTGCAGACCCTTCTCCCAGCTACTATGAGTTGTTAAATTTAAATTCTCTCCCTCACTCAGTGCTCTATTGTCTTTAAACTTTTCAGTTCTGAGATCCATGTTATCTTATAGCAGTTCAGTTACACATCTCTTCTTCTGTCCTCCTGCCCCCATGATGCTTTCCTGTCTCTCATTTCTTCCTCATTAGGATTCCTGCCCTGGGAAGTCAGATGGAATCAGTCCAGAAAGGTTGGTCAATTAAAAAAAAATCTATTTTAAAAAATACATATTTATTGAGAAATCTTCATATACGTGCATTTCATACATGGTGTGCAATCACTGGCTCACAATATCATTACATAGTTGTGTATTCATCACCATAAGCATTTTTTAGGAATTTTGCAGGAATAAGTTTCATAGGAGCAAACCTGAAGACCAAGGGCTTGGCTTATTGATTTGGTTGTCCCCACTACTTGTGAGAATATCAGAAATTCTCCAAATGGGGAAGTTGAATATTTCTGCCTTTCTTGCCATTCCCCCAAGAAGACTTTGCAAATACGTCTTTATTTTCTGCCCAAATTACTTTGGAATTTATCGGGGTATCACATTAGCCTGGACACACCCACAAAATCTCATGCCCTAGTCAAGATTTCATGTACTTATGGTATTCAAGTAAACTGACCATACAAGTTAAATTAGGAAATGCGAAATATAAATTTTGCACCCAATAAACATCTCTCCCTTTAGTCTCACACAGAAACTGACGTTTTAAAATATGGATATCATCCTTTACCCTTTATTCTGATATACCTTAGTCATATCTAGATCAGCTTCATTCATATCTCTACTCGAAGTCTGATCACTTCTTCAACTTTTCAAACAATTCCTGTATGGGGTAATGCTGACTTTCATAGTTTCAGAGCTCTAACCCTAAGTCAAGTGTCACATAAATACCCAGAGTTTCTGGGAACAACCAGAAACATGTTATATACAAACAGCTCAGTATCTCAGAATTTAGAATTAAGAGTTAAACCTCTTGAATGTATGTGACTGCTCTAAGAGCTTATAATGTAGAACCCTTTACAATAGGTCCCAGCCTGATAAACCATGCTCTCGACTTTAGTTCATTGAGTTTTCATATTATAGTTAGTCCATATGATTGAGGCATGATAATATTTGTCTTTTTTCCCTCGTGTTTCATGCAATATAGAGTCCTTAAGGCTCATTCATCTAGTTGCATGCCTCATAACTTGAGTGCTTCTTGCGGCTACTCAGTAGTCTTTTGTATGTATATAACACAATTTCCCCATTCATCCCTCAGTCATTGTACCCTTAGGCCACCTCCATTCATTGTGGATCAGAAACACTGTTGCCATAAACACCAGTGTGCAAATGTCCATTCATGTCCCCACACTCAGTTCCTCCAGGCATATACTAAGCAAAGAGGTTGCAGGATCCTATGGCAAACCCATCTCTAGCCTCCTGTGGAACCACCACACTGCCCTCCAAGGGGCTGCACCTCTCAGTTTCCTTACCAGCAGTGAATAGGTACATCTCTTTCTCCACATTTTATCTAGCACTTGTTTCTCTCTACATCTTTAAGGAGCTTTATTCTCATATCATACAGCCCAACCTAAGTGTATGCATGCCTTCGTCACCGTACTCTATTCGAAGAGATTTCCTTTTTCTCCACAAAGAATCCATACCCCTTTCCCATGTCCTCCACCTGTTGATATTTAGTTTTGTCATAATACCTTTGTTACATTCAGTGGAAGCATATTACAGTGTTACTGTTGACTATAGACCCTAGCTTGCATCAACTGTACTTTTCCCACATACCATCTATTTTCAACACCCTGAAATATTGACATTACTTTGTTCTCCCTCATGCAAAACTGTTTTTTGATTTGTACATTGAATCACCATCCTTGTCCATTCTAGGCATTCCTAAATTATACTGTCTCAGTCTTTATCCTCTATCTTTCCTTCTGGTTTCATACGTGCCTCCAGCCCTTCTCCCTCTATCATATTCAAGTTTAGTTTCATTCAGTGTACTTATTGTGCTGCAATCAGGTAGCATTGTGCTATCCATTCTGAATTTTTATAGTCAGTCCTGTTGTACAATCTGTATTCCTTCAGCACCAATTGCCTAATCTCTACCTTATTTCTATTTCCTGATAACCTGTGTTCTTAACTTCAGCTCTCCAAATTCTGTCATTGTTAGTTCACATTAGTGAGACCATACAGTATTTGTCCTTTTGTTTCTGGCTAATTTCATTCAGCATAATATCCTCAAGGTCCATCCATGTTGTTATATGCTTGATGACTTTATTCTGTCTTACAGCTGTGTAATATTCCATCATATATAAATACCACAGCTTGTTTAGCCACTCATCCATTGATGGACATTTGGGCTGTATCTATTTCTTGGCAACTGTATATAATGCTACTATAAACATTGGTGTGCAAATGTCCATTTGTGTCCTCTGAATGAAGGCAACCTCATGTCCTCTGAATAGATACCTAGCAATGGGATGGTTGGATCATATGACAGTTCTATATTTAACTTCCTGTGGAACTGCCAGACTGCCTTTCAGAGTGGTTGTACCATTTTACATTCCCTCTAACAGTGGATAAGTGTGCCTCTTTCTCCATATCCTCTCCAGCACTTGTCGTTTATTGTTATTTTGATAATGCCCATTCTAATGAGTGTCGGATGATATCTCATTGTGGTTTTGGTTTGCATTTCCCTAACAGCCAGTGAAACTGAACATCTTCTCTTGTGCCTTTTAGCCATTTGTATTTCCTTTTCTGAGAAGTGTCGATTCATGTCTTTTGCCCATTTTTTAGTTGGGTTGTTTGTTTTTTTGTTGTTGAGTTGAAGAATCTCCTTATATATTCTGAATACTAAACTCTTATATGTGATTTCCGAATGTTATCTCCCATTGCATAGGCTGCCTTTTATTTTCTTGAGAGAGTTCTTTGATACACAAAAGTGTTTAATTTTGAGAAGTTCTCATTTATCTATTTCTTTCTTCAATGCTTGTACTTTAGATGTAAGGTCTAGAAAATTGTTTCCTATTACAAGTTTTATGTTTCCTTACATTTTCTTCTAAAATTTTATTGTCTTAGCACTAATGTTTAGGTCTTTGATCCATATTTGAGTTAATTTTTGTACAGGATGTGAGATAGCGATCCTCTTTCATTCTTTTGCATATGGGTATCCTGTTCTCCAAGCACCATTTATTGAAGAGGCTGCTCTGTTCCAGCTGGGTTGGCTTGACTGCCTTATCAAAGATCAGTTGTCCATAGATGAGAGGGTCTGTATCTGAGCACTCTATTTGATTCCGTTGGTCAGTATATCTGTCTGTATGTACCATGCCGTTTTGACCTCTGTAGCTTTGTGGTATGCTTTAAAGTCAGGTGGCCTGAGACCTCCCACTTCATTTTTCTTTCTCAAGATATTTTTAGCTATTCAGGGCACCCTTCCCTTCCAAATAAATTTGGTTTTTTGTTTTTCTCTTTCTACAAAGTAGTGTTTGTGTTTTAATTGGTATTGCATTGAATCTATAAATCAATTTGGGTAGAATTGATATCTTAATTATATTTAGTCTTCCAGTCCATGGACGTGGTATACTCTTCGATTTATTGCTCTGCATCTAACTGCTCTGGCTAGAACTTCCAGCATATTGTAGAATAGTAATGGTGACAGTGGGCATCCTTGTCTTGTTCCTGGTCTCAGAGGAAAAGCTTTCAGTCTTTCCCCATTGAAGATGATGTTAGCTATAGGTTTTTCATGTATTCCCCTTATCATATTGAGGAAGTTACCTTCTATTGCTATCCTTTGAAGTGTTTTCATTGAGAAAGGATGTTGAAGTTTGTCATATGCCTTTTCTGCATCAATCGAGATCATCATGTGGTTTTTCTGCTTTGATTTGTTGATATGGTGTATTATACTAATTGATTTTCTTATGGTGAACCACCCTTGCATACTTGGAATAAATCTTACTTGGTCATGGTGTGTAATTCTTTTAATGTGCTCCTGTTTTCAATTTGCAAGTATTTTGTTGAGGAGTTTTGCATCTATATTCATTAGAGAGATTGGTGTGTAATTTTCCTTTCTTGTAGTATCTTTGTCTGGCTTTGGTATTGGGGTGATGTTGGCTCCATAGAATGCATTAGGAAGATTTCCCTCCTCTTCAATTCTTTTGAAGAGTTTGAGCAAAATTGGTACTAATTCTTTCTTGAATACTTGGTAGAATTCATATGTGAAGCCATCTTGTCCTGGACTTTTCTTTTTGGGAGCTTGTTGATGACTGATTCAATCTCTTTACTTGTAATTGGTTTACTGAGGTCATCTTGTTCTCGAGTAAGTATTGGTTGTTCATGCCTTTTTGGGAAGTTGTCCATTTCATCTGCGTTGTCTACTTTATTAGCATATAGTTACTCATAGTATCCTCTCATTACTTCCTTTATTTTTGCAGGGTCATTGTTTATGTCTCATCTTTGATTTCTGATTTTATTTATTTGCATTTTCTCTCTATCTCTCTCTCTCTCTCTCTCGTCAGCCTACCTAGGTGTTCATCGATTTAATTGATTTTCTCAAAGAACCAATTCCTGGTTTTGTTGATTGTCTCAGTTGTTTTCTTTTTCTCAATTTCATTTATATCTGCTCTAGTCTTCATTATTTCTTTCCTTTTGATTTCTGTGGGGTTAGTTTGCTGTCCTTTCCCTAGTTCTTACAAGTGAACAGTTGATTCCTTGATTTTTGCTCTTTCTTCTTTTTTAATGTAGGCATTTTAAGGCAATAAATTTCCCACTTAGCAGTCCCTTTACTGCATCCCATACATTTTGAAGTTGAGTTTTCATTTTCATTTGCCTCAAGATATTTACTGATTTCTCTTATAATTTCTTCCTTGACCCACTGGTTGTTTAAGAGGGTGTTGTTTAGCCTCCATATATTTGTGAATTTTCTGGCCCTCTATCTGTTACTGATTTCCAACTTCAGTCCATTGTGATCTGAGAAAGTGTTCTGTATGATTTCAGTCTTTTTACATTTATTGAGACTTGGTTTGTGACCAGCAAGTGGTCTGTCCTTGAGAATGATCCATGAGCTCTTGGATCATCCCATTTGATGTTAGTGGGGTGTAATGTTCTGTAAATGTCTGTAAGTCTAGTTCATTTACTGTATTATTCAAATTCTCTGTTTCTTTATTGATCCTTTGTCTAGATGTTCTATCCATTGATGACAACAGAGAATTGAAGTCTCCTACTGTTATGGTAGAAGTGTCTATTTCTCCCTTCAGTGTTGACAGTGTTTGCCTCATGTATTTTGGAGCACTCTGGTTTGGCACATATATATATATTACATGTTGATCTTGTATACCAACCACTTAACTGAATTTGTCTATTAATTCTAGTAGCTTTAAATTTTTTTTTTATTTTTAACTTTTTTTATTGTATAGTATAACATATACAAAGCAAAGAAATAAAAAAGCAATAGTTTTCAAAGCACTCTTCAACAGGCAGTTACAGGACAGATCCCAGAGTTTGTCGTGGGATCACATTTTTCCTTCTAGCTACTCCAGAATATAGGAGGCTAGAGGGCTTAAAAATTTTTTCATCATCACAGTTGACTTTTTTCCCTTCTTTTTTTTTTTATAAGCAATAGCATATATACAAAAAAGCTATAAATTTGAAAGCACAGCACCACAATTAGTTGTAGAACAGAGTTCAGAGTTTGCATCGGTTGTGATTTGACAGTTTTAGGTTTTTACTTCTAGCTGCTCTAAAATATTGGAGATTAAAAGAGATATTGATTTAATGAGTCAGCATTCATAGTCATTTGTTAAATCCTATCTTCCTTGTATAACTCCAGCATCACCTTTGATGTTTCCATCTCTATCTTTAGAGGTGTTTGGGCTATGGCAATTCTAAATTTTTTATATTGGAAGGGTCTGTCACTAATATGGGGTAAGGAGATGAAACTATCTGATGTTCAAGAGAGGCTGGGCTAGGTATCAGGACTTATCTGGACTAGGGACCCATCTGGAGGTTGTAGGCTTCTGGAAAGTTGCTCTTGTGCATGGAACCCTTGTGGAATCTTCTATATTGCCATAAGTGTTCTTTAGGTTTAGCTGGAATGGTCCTTGTGGAGGGTTGGTCGGTTATGATAGGTAGCTTGCGTAAGAGGAACCTCCAGAGTAGCCTCTCGGCTCTATTTGAACTCTCTCTGCCACTGATACTTTGTTAATTATGCTTCTTTTCCCCCTTTTGATCAGGATAGAATTGTTGGTCCCACGGTGCCAGGTCTGGATTCATCTCTAGGAATCATCTCCCATGTTGCCAGGGAGATTTTCACCCCTGGATGTCATGTCTCATGTAGGGGGTAAGGCAGTGATTTCACTTGCAGAGTTGGGCTTAGGGAGACTGAGTTGGTGCATAGATATTTGATTGTTATGTCTTCATTTTGAAGTGTTCCTTTTATTAATACATGGTGTCCTTCTTTTTCTCTTTAATTGCTTTACATTTGAAGTCTGTATTTTTTGGATAATAGTATAGCTACTTCTGCTCTTTTCTTATTGTTGTTTGCATGAAATATCTTTTCCCAACCTTTCACTTTCAATATGTTTTGTCCTTGGGTCTTAAATGCGTCTTCTGTAGAAAACATACAGATTGGTCCTATTTTTTAAAGCCATTCTGCCAGTCTATATGTTTTTATTGGGGAGTTTAATTCATTAACATTTAGTGTTACTATTGTAAAGGCAGTACTTTCTTCTACCATTTTGTGTTTTGAATTTTATATGTCATATATAATTTTTTTCCTCTTTTTACCTTTACTGATAGTCTTCATTTCTACATTCTTGTTCAGACCTCTCTCTCCTGCCTTTTCCTATTTGCCTATCATGTAACTTTTAGTATTTCTTGCAGAGCCAGTCTCTTGGTCACAAATTCTCTCAGTGATTGTCTGAAAATATTTTAATCTCCCCCTCATTTTTGAAGGACAATTTTGCTGGATATAGAATTCTTGGTTGGCAGTTTTTCTCTTTTAGAATGTTAAATATATCATACCACTGCCCTCAGGCATCCATGGTTTCTGCTGAGAGATCCACACGTAGTCTTATTGAATTTCCCTTTTATATGGTGGATTGTTTTTCTCTTGTTGCTTTCAAAATTCTTTTTGTCTTTGACATTTGACAATCAGATTAGTATGTGGTTTGGAGTAGGTCTATTCAGATCTCTTCTGTTTGGATTAGGCCATACTGCTTGGATCTGTAATGTTATATCTTTCATAAGAGGTGGAACATTTTCAGTGATTATTTCCTCCATTAGTCTTTCTCCTCCTTTTCCCTTCTCTTCTCCTTCTGGGACACCCATAACACATATATTTGTATGCTTTATGTTGTCATTCAGTTGCCTGAGAACCTACTCATGTTTTTCTATTCTGTTTCCTATATTTTCTTTGGTGTATCAGATTTCAGATGTCCAGTTCTCTAGTTCACGAATCCTTTTTTCTGCATCTTCAAATCTATTGTTGTAGATTTTCATTGTTTTTTAATCTCTTCTTTTGTGCCTTTCATTCCCTTAAGTTCTGCAATTTGTTTTTTCAAATTTTCAAATTCTTCACTTTCACCCCATGTCTTCATATCCTCCCTCAACTTGTTGATTTGATTTTTGATGATATTTTGCATGTGTGTTCAAACATTCTGAATTAGTTGTTTCAACTCCTGTATCTCATTTGCAGTGTTGGTTTGTTCCTTTGACTGGGCCATATCTTTGATTTTTGTAGTGACTTGCTATTTTTGCTTTTTTTTTTGCTGGTGCTAGGCATTTAATTCCCTAATTAGTTTATTCTGGAGATTGTTTTCACTTTTTTACCTAGGGTTTTTTTGTTTGATGGCTTTGTTCTCTTTCTCTTCTTTGACATTAGTTCAATTTATGCTAGACCTGTAACAGGTTCTGCTTAACTGATCAGAATGTTTTAGTTCTTGTTTTTCTGTTTCTTGCCCTGCCTATATGGAGCATTTTTTCTTTTGAGGAGGGTCTCCTTAGATATTACAGATCTCAGTCAGATTTTCCCAGACCAGACAGGCCCAGGTCTCAGGAGAAGAGAGTAGCCAGCATCATTTTTTTCCCTGAGGGTGAGACCCAGTAGGTTGTCAGACTTTCCTATGAAACCTTTAGACTTTGTGCTTTTCCTGTCCTGCCCAGCTTTTGGTGCTTGTCTGCCTGAGGCTTCCCAGCAGGTTGAAGTGTTGTGGTGCCTATAATTTCAGCAGATTCTCCCTGCTAGGGGTGTGGTTGAGATAGAGGTGAGTCAGTAGATGGACTTTGATTGCTTTTGTCTTCTAGTCTCTGGTGCCTGAATTCCTTGAAGGAGGGTACTCACCCCCCTTTTCTTGGGAAAGATACACCCTTTAGGGAATTAACCTTTCTCACCTGACTAGTTACTTTCTTTCAGACATGCCTTAGTTCCACTCTTGCCTTGGACAGTGCTGGAGTCTGAGAGTGTTTGCAGTTGGATCTGATGAGCTATTAAGAAGTTAAAAAAAAAAAAAAAAAAGCAAAAATGCCTTTTCACAGCCAGAGCCCCACTCCTAGGTTTGCCAGTCAAAGAGCTGGATTTGGTACATGGCTCTATGCATCTCCAGGTTCTGTGTGCCCCCTTTTCTTGTTGTCCATCTCTTTTCCAGTATTTTGTGCTGTCCAACTAAAAAGGCCTTTGATGTGTTTTATTGTTTTTTTTTTCCCCCGTCAGTCCCGCTCTCTTTCTGTGGGGGCAAAATCTCCTAGCTCCTTTTAGCGCTTATTCCAGGTTTATCTGTGCTGGGGGCCTATTTTCAGTAGTCAGAATTTGTTAATTCATTCTGCAATTGGAGTTTGGTTGAGCTAAGCCTTTGCTACTAAAAAAATCTATTTCCTTTCCCCTTGGGGAACCAACCTGCTGTGGCCGTGTGGCTTGGGAGGCTTATAGTTCTGTGTGGGATCTTAGCAATTCCACCTGGTCCAGACTGGTTCTGTGTGTCCAGTCACTGATGTTCCCCCAGCAGTTGTTCTGTACCACTCCTGGCTATTTACTAGGTGCTTTGGAGGATGAACTAAATTCCATACCTCACTAGGCTGCCATCTTGTCCTGCCACCTGCATCTAATTTTAATTTTCTGTTTGGTAGGTTATCTTTTAGTTGAGGTTCTTTGCTGAGACAGGATGTTATTCTGGAATGGTTTACAAAGATGAAGACAATATTTGTGTTTTCAGTATTTGTATGCTAGGAATAATCCTGCCTGGGTTACGTTAAGAGCTTTGTGAGAAGTAATGTAGATTCTAAAGTGAAATACAAGTTGTCATCCCTTTACTGCCTGGAATGTAATTTAAATAAATGAACCTTAAAAATGCAGTTTTCCCCTTTTGTGAATCATGAATAATTTGGCAGTTTGTTTTCCCAACTCTGAGCAGTAGTGTCTGCTTTCAGCATCTGAAATAAAATAATTCAGCTCCTGTGTAGCTGAAATGAAATTCAGAAAAGTGGGCTAATGAAGAGCATCAGTAATGAGCATTTAGATAATGTAAAGTTAAAGGATGACGCCCTCTTATGTGAAGCATGACTCCCAGGGGTGTAAATCTCCCTGGCAATTTGGGACATGACTCCTAGGGATGAGCCTGGCCCTTGCATCATGGGAGTGAGAAAGCCTTCTTGACCAAATGGGTGAAGAGAAATGAAACAAAAGTTTCAGTGACTGAGAGATTTCAAATAGAGTTGAAATGTCATTGTGAAGGTTACTCTTATGCGGTATATAGATATCCCTTTTCAGTTTTTGGAGTAGCTGGAGGGAAATAGCTGAAACTGTTGAACTGTAATCCAGTAGCCTCAATTCTTGAAGATGATTGAGTAACTATATAGCTTTTAAGGGGTGACTTTGTGATTGTTAAAACCTTGAGACTGACATTCCCTTTACCCAGTGTATGGAGAGATGAGTAAGAAAAAAAAAGGACAATAAATAAATGAATAATAGTGGGTAGAGGGATGTTTTAGATGTTCTTTTTTTTTTACTTTTATTTTTAATTCTTGTTTTTATTTTTTTGGAGTAATGAAAATATTCAAACTTGGTTGTGATGTATACACAGCTACATGATAATACTGTGTACCCCTGATTGTACACTTTGGATGAATATATAATATATCTCAATAAAATTGTGTTAAAAAAGTTAAAGGGCAAGATGTTACTTAATATGGTTACAAAGCATGTCAAAATTATCTTCTCTGCTTATTGTAAAATAATACCCCCTCCTTCAGTACACCCCAAAATGTATTGTTGTTAGATTGTTGCTGCATTTATGGTTAAAATTTTGAAAGCTTTATGCCAGCAAGATATTTCTCCAGTTCATTTCAATGTATGCTCCAAAGTGTGTAAATAAAGCTATTTTTTGTCATTATTTAAAAAAATACTTTTAGCTTTAGTAAAATACACATAATATAAAACTTCTAACCATTTAGGTGGACAATTCCTTGACATTAAGTACATTGACATTACTGTATAAATTCCACCATTATCTATTTCCACAGTGCTTTCATCATAAACCAAAACTCATACTTGTTAAGCAATAAATCCATCCCCCCACCCCCGCCCCTAGCAACAACTCTTTTACTTTTTGTCTTTATGAATTTGCTATTTTGGGTATTCCAAATAAAAGAAATGATACAGCATTTGTTCTCTTGTGCCTGACTTGTCTCACTCAACATGCTGTCTTCAGGATTCATCCATGTTGTAACATGTACCAGCACTTTACTTCTTTTTACAGTAAATAATATTCCGTTGTATGTATATACCATATTTTGTTTATCCATTCATCTGTTAATGTACACTTGGGTTGCTCCTACCTTTTGGCTATTATGAACAGTGTTGCACTGAACATTGTTGTACATTTATCATTTTGAGTCCCTCTTTTCAATTCTTTTGGAAATATAACCTAGTAGTTACCAGATCATATAGTAATTTTATGTTTAATTTTTTGAGGAACTGCCGAACTGTTTTCCACAGCAACTGCACCATTTTAAATTGGGTTGTTAGTCTTTTTGTTGTTGGTTTGTAGGAATATGAAACCCTTATAAATAATGGTTTTCAAATATTTTCTCCCATTCTGCAGGTTGTCTTTTCACTTTCTTGTTAATGTCCTTTGCACAAAAATTTTTAAAATTTTTGATGAAGTCCAGTTTATCTGTGTCTCCTTTACTGTGCTTTTGATGTGAATTCTAAAAACCCATTGCCTACTACACGGTCCTGAAAATACTTCCCTATATTTTCTTGTAACAGCTTTATAGTTTTAGCTTTTATTTTTAGGTTGTTGATCCATTGAATTAACTTGTTTATGGTGAGAGGTAGGGATTCACATTCTTTTTTTTTTTTTGTCTGGATTTCCAGTTGTCATGGCACCATTTGTTGAGGAGGCTATTTGTATTAGTTAGGGTTCTCTAGAGAAACAGAACCAACAGGGAACACTTGCAAATATAAAATTTATGAAAGTGTCTCACGTGACCGTAGGAACGCAGAGTCCAAAATCCACAGGGCAGGCTGCGAAGCCGACGACTCCAATGGATGGCCTGGACGAACTCCACAGGAGAGGCTCACCAGCCAAAGCAGGAATGGAATCTGTCTCCTCTGAGTCCTCCTTAAAAGGCTTCCCATGATTGGATTTAGCATCACTAATTGCAGGAGACACTCCCCTTTGGCTGATTACAAATGGAATCAGCTGTGGATGTAGCTGACGTGATCATGACCTAATCCTATGAAATGTCCTCATTGCAACAGACAGGCCAGCGCTTGCCCAATCATATGAACAGGTACCACAACTTGGCCAAGTTGACACCTGTCCCTAACCATGACAGTCCACCCCTTGTCAACTTGGCATATATATATATATCACCTTAGACCATACTTAATTTCCAAATGAAAACAAATAAGCACACATTTTTTCTTTTACCTGACAATACTCAACTGTCCTGCATATAACTGGAAACACATTAAATCTCTCCAGAATAGCTTGCAAATCCTTGGGCAACATTCATCCTTAAACTTGATATCTTACAACTTAAATAGTATAACAAAAACAAAACAGCATTACAGTCCTCGTTTCTGTAACTGATCACGTGGTCGAAGTTCATATTTATCACTACCTTCTTCCACTACCCATTCCATGTTCCCTTTCCCCTCAGCAAGCACTTCAGCTGGCCGTGGTTCTTTGCCTGGTGGGGTGACCCAAACCTTCATTCCTGAAGTCTCAGAGCCATTAGTGGTCCTGCCTGGATTGTGTTGTTGCAGTTTTCCATTGATTTTAATCACAGGGCAGGGTAGTACTAATAGACGCCCCAGGGGATCTCCTATATTCCAAGAAAACTCTTCTTTACTTCCATTATGTAGCTGCAGTCCTACTTCCTTCTGATAGTCAGGGTCAATTACCCCAGACAATAATGTAATCCCCTTCTTGGTGTGTTGATCCAGAGGCATAAGTAGCCCAAAGTGGCCAGGTGGCAATCTTAACTTCCAGTTCAGTGGTATCACTGTTGTTTCTCCTGGAGAAAGCACACCCCGTTTTGGAACTAAAACCTGTAGACCAGCAGAACTCAGGGTAGCAGGGACAGGAAGCAAAAATTTTCCTAGTGGATCACTAGGAGTAATAGTGAGTGGCACCACACCCATTTCCACCCCTTGGTTCCTGGACCCATGGATCCTGGCTATGGGAGAAACAGCACCATACAGTGGACGCTGATTCAGAGCATACACAGCTTCCTGGAGAACATTACCCCAGCCTTTCAAGTTTCTGCCACCTAGTTGGCACCGTAATTGAGTTTTCAAAAGGCCATTCCACCGTTCTATCAATCCAGCAGCTTCTGGATGATGGGGAACATGGTAAGACCAGAGAATTCCATGAGCATGTGCCCATTCCCGCACTTCATTTGCTGTGAAGTGTGTTCCTTGATCCGAAGCAATGCTATGTGGAATACCATGACGATGGATAAGGCATTCTGTAAGCCCACAAATAGTAGTTTTGGCAGAAGCATTGCGTGCAGGGAAAGCAAACCCATATCCAGAGTATGTGTCTGTTCCAGTTAGAACAAATCGCTGCCCCTTCCATGAAGGGAGTGGTCCAATGTAATCAACCTGCCACCATGTAGCTGGCTGGTCACCTCGGGGAATGGTGCCATATCGGGGGCTGAGTGTGGGTCTCTGCTGCTGGCAGATTGGGCACTCAGCAGTGGCTGTAGCCAGGTCAGCCTTGGTGAGTGGAAGTCCATGTTGCTGAGCCCATGCATAACCTCCATCTCTACCACCATGACCACTTTGTTCATGAGCCCATTGGGCAACAACAGGAGTTGCTGGGGAAACAGGCTGACTGGTATCCATAGAACGGGTCATCTTATCCACTTGATTATTAAAATCTTCCTCTGCTGAAGTCACCCTCTGGTGTGCATTCACATGGGACACAAATATCTTCATGTTTTTAGCCCACTCAGAAAGGTCTATCCACATACTTCTTCCCCAGACCTCTTTGTCACCAATTTTCCAATTATGGTCTTTCCAAGTCCCTGACCATCCAGCCAAACCATTAGCAACAGCCCATGAGTCAGTATACAAACGCACTTCTGGCCAGTTTTCCTTCCAAGCAAAATGAACAACCAGGTGCACTGCTCGAAGTTCTGCCCACTGGGAGGATTTTCCCTCACCACTGTCCTTCAAGGACACCCCAGAAAGGGGTTGTAATGCTGCAGCTGTCCACTTTCGGGTGGTACCTGCATATCGTGCTGAACCATCTGTAAATCAGGCCCGAGTTTTCTCTTCCTCAGTCAGTTCACTGTAAGGAACTCCCCAAGAGGCCATAGCTCTGGTCTGGGAAAGAGAAGGTAATGTGGCAGCAGGAGTGGAAACCATGGGCATTTGTGCCACTTCTTCATGTAACTTACTTGTGCCTTCAGGACCTGCTCTGGCTCTATCTCGTATATACCATTTCCACTTTACAATAGAGTGCTGCTGTGCACGCCCAACTTTATGGCTTGGTGGGTCAGACAACACCCAACTCATGATAGGCAACTCAGGTCTCATGGTAACTTGGTGGCCCATGGTTAAGCGTTCAGTCTCTACTAAGGCCCAGTAGCAGGCCAAAAGCTGTTTCTCAAAAGGAGAGTAGTTATCTGCAGCAGATGGTAAGGCTTTGCTCCAAAATCCTAAGGGTCTGCGTTGTGATTCTCCTATAGGGGCCTGCCAAAGGCTCCAGACAGCATCTCTATTTGCCACTGACACTTCCAGCACCATTGGATCTGCTGGATCATATGGCCCAAGTGGCAGAGCAGCTTGCACAGCAGCCTGGACCTGTCGCAGAGCCTCCTCTTGTTCAGGTCCCCACTCAAAATTAGCAGCTTTTCTGGTCACTCGATAAATGGGCCGGAGTAGCACACCCAAATGAGGAATATGTTGTCGCCAAAATCCAAAAAGACCCACTAGGCGTTGTGCCTCTTTTTTGGTTGTGGGAGGGGCCAGATGCAGCAATTTATCCTTCACCTTAGAAGGGATATCTCGACATGCCCCACACCACTGGACACCTAGAAATTTTACTGAGGTGGAAGGCCCCTGTATTTTTGTTGGATTTATCTCCCATCCTCTGACACGCAAATGCCTTACCAGTAAATCTAGAGTAGTTGCTACTTCTTGCTCACTAGGTCCAATCAACATGATATCATCAATATAATGGACCAGTGTGATGTCTTGTGGGAGGGAGAAACGATCAAGGTCTCTGCGAACAAGATTATGACATAGGGCTGGAGAGTTGATATACCCCTGAGGTAGGACAGTGAAAGTATATTGCTGACCTTGCCAGCTGAAAGCAAACTGTTTCTGGTGGTCCTTACTAATAGCTATTGAGAAAAAAGCATTTGCCAGATCAATAGCTGCATACCAGGTACCAGGGGATGTATTGATTTGCTCAGGCAATGATACTACATCTGGAACAGCAGCTGCAATTGGAGTTACCACCTGATTGAGTTTACGATAATCCACTGTCATTCTCCAAGACCCATCTGTTTTCTGCACAGGCCAAATAGGAGAGTTGAATGGGGATGTGGTGGGAATCACCACCCCTGCATCTTTCAAGTCCTTAAGAGTGGCAGTAATCTCTGCAATCCCTCCAGGAATACGGTATTGCTTTTGATTTACTATTTTGCTTGGTAGGGGCAGTTCTAGTGGCTTCCATTTGGCCTTTCCCACCATAATAGCCCTCACTGCACGAGTTAGAGAACCAACGTGGGGATTCTGCCAGTTGCTCAGTATGTCTATGCCAATTATACATTCCGGAACTGGGGAAATAACTACAGGATGGGTCTGGGGGCCCACTGGACCCACTGTGAGACGGACCTGAGCTAAAACTCCATTGATCACCTGGCCTCCATAAGCCCCCACTCTGACTGGTGGTCCAGAGTGACGTTTTGGGTCCCCTGGAATTAATGTCACTTCTGAACCAGTGTCTAATAATCCCCGAAATATCTGATCATTTCCTTTTCCCCAATGCACAGTTACCCTGGTAAAAGGCCGTCGGTCTCCTTGGGGAAGACTTAGAGGAAGGTTAACAGTATAAATTTGTGGCAGTGTAACAGGTTTCTTCCCCATAGGGACCTGGCCTCCCCTTCATTCAAGGGGCTCAGGGTCTGTAAACTGTTTCAAGTCTGGAAATTGGTTAAGGGGCCGTGACTCTGTGTTTTTGTAATTCAGGTTAGACTTCTGTTCCCTTGACCTAGAACTCTTTTGTTTATACAGCTCCAACAAGAATTTAGTAGGCTGCCCTTCTATTGTATTTCTAGGCACCCCATGATTTACTAGCCAATGCCACAAATCTCTGCGTGTCATATAATTTTGATGCCTCCTTTGAGTTTGTTGTCTATTATAATACCCACGTCTACCCTGTCTTTGGTGATTAAGTGCTGCCACCTGGCTTCTGCCAACTCGGGATACTGTCATCCCCATTGTGTTTAAGGATTCCAGCTCAGTGACAGCAGTTCCTACAGTAATATCTGACCTACAGAGAAGTGCAACCACAGAGCTCTTGAGGGATGATGGTGCTAGTCTCACAAATTTATTTCTCACTGTTCTGGTAAAAGGTGCATCTTCTGGACATTCCTGGGGTGTAAGAGCAGGCTTTGCATGATAAATCCACTCTAACATCCCAATCTCTCTAAGCCTCTGGATCCCCTCATCTACATTATACCAGGGCAGTTCTGGCATTTCAACCTCAGGTAATGTTGGCCACCTTTTGATCCATGTTTCAACCAGCCACCCAAACAAGCTGTTAACACCTTTTCTAACTGCTCTAGCTATAACATTGAATGCAGAATCTCTGCTTAGTGGGCCCATATCAATAAATTCAGCCTGATCCAGCCTTATATTCCTCCCACCATTATCCCACACTCTTAAAATCCATTGCCACACATATTCCCCTGATTTCTGTCTATATAAATTGGAAAACTCACACAGTTCTTTTGGAGTATAACGTACCTCCTCATGTGTGATACTTTGTACCTCACCTTTAGGGGCCTGTTGGGACTTTAGTCTAGTTATAGGTCTAGAAGAAATGAGGGGTGGTGGGGGTGGGTCATGAAAAGAATTAGAAATATCTTCCAAGCCATTTGCTTCAGGGCTTTCATTTGCAGTTTCATCTGGTGAAACAGGATTAATAACTCTAGGGCTAATCCCTTCAGGAGGAGGTTGGGTGGCCAATTCCTCAAGGCAAGCTGGAGGTGGGGCGGCTATGTCCTCAGGGCAGACTATTACAGGGTTATCTAAAGAAGGCTCAGCATGGTCTAGGGTTTCAACCTCACCCCCAACATCATTATCAATCCATATGTCACCATCCCATTTTTCAGGGTCCCACTCCTTTCCAATCAATGCCCTCACTTTAACAGCAGACACCATGCAAGACTGAGATTTCAGTTTACGTTGTAAAGTTGCTACTCTAACAATAAGATTCTGAGTCTGATTTTCAGAGATCTCAAGTCTACGGCTACAGGAAATAAAATTTTCCTTCAGGATACTCATAGAAACCTCTACATCTTTCAGACGGTACTTAAGCTTCTTGTTTGAAGCCTTAAGCCCATCCCTTTCATCCTTTAATGTAGACAGTGTATCTAACAACAACCAACCAACATCTCTATAACTCTTATTTCTACAAAACTCTGTAAAGGTGTCAAAAACATTATCCCCCAGAGTCTGGCTTCGTACAAGCGAAGCATTAGGAGAATCGAATGATGATATTTTGACTATCTCCTTTGCCAACTCAGTCCATGGATTGGGAGTGTCATTCTGATTACAGGAATCAGAGTCCTTAGTGTCTCTGAGCCCAGTCAGAGTAGAAAACCATTCATAAAAACCCATTTTTAAGATTCTGTTCCTTAAGAACCACTCCCGGTACCAAGATGTATTAGTTAGGGTTCTCTAGAGAAACAGAACCAACAGGGAACACTTGCAAATATAAAATTTATGAAAGTGTCTCACGTGACCATAGGAACGCAGAGTCCAAAATCCACAGGGCAGGCTGCGAAGCCGACGACTCCAATGGATGGCCTGGACGAACTCCACAGGAGAGGCTCACCAGCCAAAGCAGGAATGGAATCTGTCTCCTCTGAGTCCTCCTTAAAAGGCTTCCCATGATTGGATTTAGCATCACTAATTGCAGGAGACACTCCCCTTTGGCTGATTACAAATGGAATCAGCTGTGGATGTAGCTGACGTGATCATGACCTAATCCTATGAAATGTCCTCATTGCAACAGACAGGCCAGCGCTTGCCCAATCATATGAACAGGTACCACAACTTGGCCAAGTTGACACCTGTCCCTAACCATGACACTATTCTTTTGCCATTGATTGGACTTGGAACCCTTGGTGAAAACCACCTGGTCATAGATGTATAGATTTAACTCTGAATCTTCAATTCTATTCCATTGGTCATTATATCTCTCCTTACGCCAGTACCACATTGCCTGAAGTACTACAACTTTGTAATAAGTTTTGAAATTAGTATGAGTCTTCAAACTTTGTACTTCTTTTTCAAAATTGTTTGGCTATGTGGGACCCCTTGCAATTCCATATGAATTGAAGGGCTTTAAGTCATTTCTGCAAAAAAGACTGCTAGAATTTTTAAAGTGATTGCATTGAACTTGTAGATTGCTTTAGGCAGTATTGACATCTTAATATTAAGTCTTCACATCCAGGATCATGGAATGCCTTTCCATTTATTTATGTCTTAAATTTCTTTCAGCAATGTTTTGTATTTTTTAGTACACCTTTTTTACCTCCTTGGTTAAGTTTATTCCTAGATATTTTCTTCTTTATGGTAAATAGAATTGTTTTCTTGATTTCCTTTCCAGATTGTTCGTTACTGGTCTATGGAAACCCAATTGACTTCTGTGTATTTATCTTGTATCTGGCAACTTTGCTGAATTTGTTTATTTGTTCTAGTAGTTTTCTTGGGGATTCTTTGGGATTTTCTATATATTGAACCATGTCATCTGTGGATAGGGATAATTTGACTTCCTCCTTCCCAATTTGGATTCCTTTTATTTCTGTTTCTTGCCTGATTTTGTTCTGGACAGAACTTGAAGTGCAGTGTTGAATAACATTGGTGATAGTAGATATCCTTGTCTTATTCCTTATCTTAGGGGGAAAGCTTTCAGTCTTTCACTGTTGAGTATGATATTTGTTGTGGGTTTTTTGTAAATGACTTTTATGATGCTGATAAAGTTCCTTTCTGTTCCTAGTTTTCTGAGTGCTTTAATCATGACAGGGTGCTGAATTTTGTCAAGTGCCTTTTTTTGGAATCAATTAAGGTAACATTTTTTTCCCTTTCATTCTATTAATGTGATATATATTATATTGATTTTCTTCTTCTGAACAACCCTTGTATTTCTGAGATAAATCCCACTTGGTCATGGCATATAGTCTTTTTAATATTACTGTTGAATTCAGTTTACCAGCATTTTGAGATTTTTGCATCTATATTCATAATGTATATAGTCTGTGGTTTTCTTTTGAGCTGTCTTTATCTGGTTTTGATATCAGGTTAATACTGGTCTCGTGACTGAGTAAGGAAGTAATCTCTTCTGTATTTTGGAAGAGTTTGAGAAGGATTGGTGTTAAATCTTCTTTAAACATTTGGTAGAATTCAGCAGAGAAACTAACATTTTATTTATTGGAAAGTTTTGATTACTGATTCAATCTCTTGTCATAGGTCTGAGATTTTGGGTTTCTTTTTTTGTCAGATTAGGTAATCTGTATGTTTCTAGCAATCTATCCACTTCGTCTAGAGTTTCTAATTTGTTGGCATATAATTGTTCACTGTACCCCATTATAATCCCTTTTATTTCTCTAAGACTGGTAGTAATGTCCCTACTTTTGTTCCTTATTTTAGTTATTTGTGACTTCCAAATGGTTTTTGCTACCAGGTGGAAAATGGAAAGTGACAAGAGGAATAAAAAATCAATACTGCGTTTTTAAGACTATCTTTTGTTTTTAACTTGGGGGGATTGGAAAATGGCTGCCCTCTTGTCAACCCCCAGTGATCTGAAGTAGCTGATTCAAAGCACTGATCAGTGATTAGACTGTAATCCCCGTTTTTTTGAGAATTAGGTACTTATAGCCCACCCTAGAACCAGCAAGTTGTACCAGGAGCCTATACTGCAGTCCCTCTTACTGCTTGCTGTATGTTTGGAGTATGGTGGCCTGTTGCAGGAGGGTGAAATGCACTGCTATTTTCCACAATGTACTAGCCTTTTCCTCCAGCTCCATCCAGCTTACTGGATGCTGAACATTGTCCCATTATGCTCCAGAGCTCCAAAATAGTTGATTTACTTTTTTTACCTAGGATTTTCTTGCTGGATAATTTTGTTGTCTATCTGTTCTTTGACATTCAGTTCAGCTTATTCTGGACCTCTAGCTTAGGTTTTGTTTAACAGATCAGAATTTTTCAGTTGTTGTTTTCTTGTTTCTTGCCCTACCTTTTCCGCCCTTAGGAGGGTTTATTTAGGTATTATAGCCCCCAGCCAGATTTTCCCAGACCAAACTGGCCTCCTGTTAGGAGAAAAGAGTCCCCTGTATCAGTTTTCCCTGAGGGTGAGATGCAGCAGATTGAAAGGCTTTCCTCTGAAGCCTCTGGATTCTGCGTTTTTCCTCTCCTGCCCAGTATGTGGCGCTTTTCTGCCTGCAGGTCCCACCAGCATAAAGTGATGTGGTATCTTTAACTTCAGCAGACTCTCCCTGCTGAGGGTGTAGTTGAGACAGAGGAGAGGTTGTATTCTGGCTTTAATTGCTTCACTTTTCCAGACCCTGGGGTATGAAATCCTTGAGGGAGGAAATCCACCTGAGCTGGGCCAGACCCCTCTCCTGGGGAAGGCACAGGCTCCAGACAAACACTCAACAAGCTTAATTCTGCCTATGCCTGGGGCAGTTGGAGCTGGAGAAGCCTTGCAGCTTGTATCCAAAGAGTAGTCAAGCCGTAGAAACACAGCCACAAAAAAAGAAAGAGAAAAATCCTTTTCAGAGCAGGACCCCTGTTCCTCGAATTTGCCAATCAAGAGCTTAAGTTGGTATGCTACTTTGTGTACCTTCAGGTCCTATGTGCCCTCTCCTTTCCTTCAGGGCCCAGACCCTTTCAATTGTTGTGTACTGTCCGATCCAAAACCCTCTATTTCTTCTTCCTTTTTCTGTCAGCCCTGCCCTCTCTGTGTCGTGGCAAAACCCAGCAACCTCAATTATTAGTGGAGGTTCAGCTGAGCTGGGGCCTATTTTTAGTAGTCAGAATTTGTGAATTAATTCCACAATTGAAGCTTGGTTGCGCTCAGCCCCTTCTGTTAATAAAGTCCCTTTACCCTCTGGGAAGCAGCCTGTGGGGGAGGGGCGCCGGCTGCGGCAGCTTGGAGAACTCATAGTTCTGGGTGGGCTTTCAGCTGGTCCAGCTGGTCCAGACTGGGGTATGCTGTGTATCTGATCACTGTTGTGTGCCCAGCAGTTGTTCTGTACTATTCCTGGCTATTTACTAGCTTCTCTGGAGGACGAACTAAATCCCACACTTCGCTAAACTGCCATTTTGGCCCTCTCCCGAAATAGCTGATTCAGACAGATCCTACTACTTCAATAGTTTTGATAGAGAGACTGATTCTTGGAGCTTCCTGTGCTGCCATCTGCCCACAATATTCTGTCCCCCTTTTGAGTTTTTAAACTGATATCCCTTGAAGGATAAATAAAAGTAAGTTTTCTTCCTAAATATGGGGATGATTTTGTTGTCAACATTTTGGAGGTGGAGTTGTTCATAGTAGTGATTCGTGTCCATAGTGTGTGTGTATGTGTGTGTGATTATATGGGAATTTTTTTTAACTCATTTAAATAATTACAAACAGATTTTGCTTCAGGACAGCTTTCTTAAGGCTTATCGCCTCTTAGAAGGAATGATGGTTTTTTTTTTAAATATATTTATTAATTAAAAAAATAAAGAAACAAAATAAAACAACATACATAATCAGTAATTCACAATATCATCACTTAGTTGCATATTCATCATTTCTTAGAACATTTGCATTAATTCTGAAAAAGAAATAAAAAGACAATAGAAAAAGAAATAAAACGAACACAGGAAAGAAAAAAAAAAAGATTATACCTACCATACCTCTTACCCCTGGCTTTCAGTGATCACTAGCATTTAAACTAAATTTATTTTAGCATTTGTTCCCCCTATTATGTATTTTTATTGCATATGTTCTACTCTTTTGTTGACAAGGTAGATAAAAGGAGCATCAGACACAAGGTTTTCACATTCACACAGTCACGTTGTGACAGCTGTATCATTACTCAATCATCCTCAAGAAACATGGCTACTGGAACACAGATCTACATTTTCAGGCAGTTCCCTCCAGCCTCTCCATTACATCTTGAATAACAAAATGATATCTACTTGATGCATAAGAATAACCTCCAGGATAACCTCTTAACTCTGTTTGGAATCTCTCAGCCATTCACACTTTGTCTCATTTCCCTCTTCCCCCTTTTGGTCGAGAAGGTTTTCTCAATCCCTTGATGCTAAGTCTCAGCTCATTCTAGGTTTTTTCTCAATCCCTTGATGCTGAGTCTCCGCTCATTCCAGGATCTCTGTCCCACGTTGCCAGGAAGGTCCACATCCCTGGGAGTCATATCCCACGTAGAGAGGGGTAGGGTGGTGAGACTGCTCATTGTGTTGGCTGGAGAGAGGGGCCACATCTGAGTAACAAAAGAGGCTCTCTTGGGGGTGACTCTTAGGCCTAAAGTTTAAGTAGACTTGACCTATCCTTTGTGGGGTTAAGTTTCATATGAACAAACCCCAAGACTGGGGGCTCTGCCTATAGCTTTGGTTGTCCACACTGCTTGTGAGAATATCAAGAATTCAACTTGGGGAAGTTGAATTTCTCCCCGTTCTCACCACTCCCCAAAGGGGGCTTTGCAGATACTTTTCCACTCACTGATTGAATCACTCTGGGATTCATCGGGGCATCACTCTGGACACACCAGCAAAAATCTCATGTCCTACCTGAGAGGAATGATGGTTTTTAAGTAGAAATCGTGATTGAATTCTGAGTGAACCTGCAGTTCCATAAATGGGCTAGGTAGCACAGTTTAGTTTCATGTAGAGAAAAATGTTTTTATTGTGAAACGAATTATGCAGTAGGTTTTTGTCTTATCTGACATGTCCCCTTTGTTCTTTTTCAGATAAATGCAAATGAAATTACAAGATTTTCAGATTTCCCCTTGTCCAAAAAAACATTGAAAGGTAGGTACATAATGATCCTGAGACTTGTTATTGGAGCTCTTAATGCTTTTTATAAATGGAAGAGGATTTAGAGAGTGTTTAACCTGAAAAATCTTATTTTGGCAAATAATTGTGATATTAGGAAAACTTACAACAAAGACAAAATTTTAATTCATTTGAGTTTTAGCAGTTTGTCATTCTCTTCACTTATTCTAGACAGGTTAAAGACTGGTAAAAAAAAAAAGAAAACAAGATGTCAGGGACTTTTGAAAATTAAAATGTACTCTGGTTGTATTGGTTAAAATAAGCAAGGAAACCAACAAAAATGCGACACCTTTATGCCGAGATTTTCTAAAGTGTCATTCTCCCTTCCACACTGCCAGGTTTGCAAGAAGCCCAGTACCGTTTGGTAACTGAGATACAGAAACAGACCATTGGGTTGGCTTTGCAAGGTAAAGATGTACTTGGAGCTGCCAAAACTGGATCTGGCAAGACTTTAGCCTTCCTTGTTCCAGTAAGTATTTTATACACATTGAGTCAGGTTCTCTATTATCCAGTTTTATAGCGTTCTATGCTTTTCATGTATGGCCCTTGACACAGATAAGAATAACTAATTTTATAAAGAGTTGTTTCATGTTGGGTTTTCCTGCCTAGAATGCAAGTCTCATTAGATGAGATCTACAGCCATCTTGTTCTACACTGTGTTCTCTAGGTACAGTGTCATGTGGGCACCCAGTCTCTTGTTAAGAGTGGTGGAGAGTCCTTTCTACTCTCATTCTTGCAAAGCTGCCAGTTGTGTTTATATGTGTCACATGTTTAGGGTAAAATGAAATAGGCTCATTTTAAGGAGATTTAGTCATTTGCTGAGAATTTTCTTGGACACTGTCCTAGTTTGCTAGCTGCCGGAATGCAACACACCAGAGATGGATTGGCTTCTAATAAAAGGAGATTTATTTTGTTAGTTCTTCAGAGGAAAGGCAGCTAACTTTCCACTGAGGTTCTTTCTTATGTGGGAAGGCACAGGATGGTCTCTGCTGGCCTTCTCTCCAGGCCCCTGGGTTCCAACAACTTTCCCTGGAGTGACTCCTTTCTGCACCTCCAACGGCCTGGGCTGAGCTGCCAGTGCTGAGATGAGGAATGCTGAGCTGCTTGGGCTGTGCTACGTTGTGGTCTCTCATTTAAGCATCAGCCAATTAAGTCAAACGTCCTTCATTGCAGCAGGCACGCCTCCTAGCCGACTGCAGATGTAAATCAGCAACAGATGAGGTTCAAGTACCATTAGCTCATGTCCGTAGCAACAAAACTAGGTATGCTCACCTGGCCAAGTTGACAACTGAATCTAACTACCACAGACACTAACATCTTTCCTGTCCTTTATAGCAATAAAACGAGAGCCTTTTAGGAATCCGCTTACATTTCAGTTATGCAGTTGATAATTTTTGATTCCTGCAAAATAATTGTCTTAGAAAAATCATATTAGTTTTTGTTTCAGGTCGTGCAAAACCATATCTTTCTCTTAAATCCTAGCCTTTTTTTATTTAAACAATGTTTCTCTACTCTTAGATATTCTAGTCACTATAACTACAACAGCTACACAGATGAATGTTATTATAATCTGGTTTCATGGGGCTGTTTTTTCCTTCTCCCATGAGTTGGGAGTAGATGCTTCTGGTGGATAGAGGAAAGAGAAGATGGAAAAAAAACAAGATCTTTTCTTTCTAATTGGATAATAGTTTTGACTGTTCATGTCTTCTGCTTGGAAGTTGCCATTGATATGGAGGAGCAAGGTTGAGGCTTAGGGATCAAAAAGCTAACTTATTTACTAAACAGTAAGAACTTAGTGAACCTGACTTTGCTGTCTGTTTTGAGGTGCTGGAAGCTTTATATCGTCTGCAGTGGACTTCAACAGATGGGCTGGGGGTTCTGATAATATCACCTACAAGAGAACTCGCCTATCAGACTTTTGAGGTTCTCCGAAAAGTGGGAAAGAATCATGACTTTTCAGCTGGTCTCATCATAGGTGGAAAGGTTTGTCCTTTTTCCTTGTCCTCCCTCTTTTTCCTCTCTGCAATATATATTAGAACACTGTGGTAGTTGAAAAAGAAGAGGTGGAGATTTCACCTAAACAGACAAGGTAACCACATAGGCAGGGTCTCATGGAATGCTAGCACCTTGGTTGGTCTATTTGTCAATTTTGCAGGTCCAGAAAGTCCATTTTGTCAGGGTATCTGGAATTGTTTGGGGATTCTCAGACCACTTTACTCTGGCTAACCTGTAAATCTGTTTGTTAATATGCATTGGGAAAAACTCCATTTCTTATTATAGTTCTTTTTAACGAGTTACTTTAGAAGTTGAATAATTCAAAACGTTGAAAGGAAGGTAGATAGTTTGAGAAATGTTTATTTTAGGCTATGGTAAAACTTATTTATTCAACATGTATTCCACCTTATGTCGTATACCAGGAATGCTTGTATCTGCTACAGTTTCATCTAAACTATGAGGATAAACATTTGACTTCTTGACTTCATATGCAAGCAAACACAAAAGAAGAAAGAGGACCATCATAAACCCTCATGAACTCATGTACCCATCACCTGACTTTAATAGTTAACAGCATTCTGCCGTTTTTGTTTCGAGGAGATAACTGAACTCTGCATTTTAGAAGTTATTATTTTCATGAGTGTAAAGAGATCCATTGAGCGGTGTCAGGAGACTATTCAGTGTACTTGGGTCCTGACTTACAAACTGGGAGTAATTCCAATATTTTAGCCTGACCTAATAGGAAATCTAGACTTAAAGCATTCAACCGATGATGATTTTTCTTGGCCTCAAAATCCTGGGTATCAGTAAGAATCTAGAGGAATTCCAAGCTCTTTAGGTTGCCTATAAGAACTTTTTTTTTTTAAGCCCAGGAATTTGGATACACTGCAGAAACAGAAGGGAGAAATTATGTTTATTTCTAGAGTATCTAAACTGCTATGATGAAATGCCACATACAGATGGCTTTTATAGTTTTGGTACACAGGCTGCTTAGGGTGATATGTCTGTATAATAAGAAGAAACAACTGTTTTTAGGATCTGAAACATGAAGCGGAAAGGATCAACCACATAAATATACTTGTTTGCACACCGGGTCGGCTTCTTCAGCACATGGATGAAACAATATGTTTTCATGCTACCAATCTCCAAATGTTAGGTGAGTCTCATGAATTTCTAATGAAAAACCTTATGCTTAGGAGAGAGAACTCATAAATTTTAATGATAGAAATGCTGTATTGGATAAATGTTATGATTAAAAACAGTCTGAGCAATAACTTGTAAAAAATTTTTTGCCATATGGCTTCTAAGTCCTGAGAGTACAAGTAGGGGAAAAAAAAGAGAGTACAAGGAGACCTACTTTTTTGTCATTGTCGAAATTAAAGAATATACATAATCTTAATATGAAATTAGGCCTTTCCATATTAGGTACTGCTAAGAGTTTTTTTTTTTTTTTAAATAATGAAGTTTATTTTTAGAGCAGTGTTAGGTTTACAGAAAAATTGAGTAGAAAGTACAGAGTTCTAGTATGCCCCTCCATTTTCCTCTATTATAGAAATCTTGCATTAGTGTGGTATATCTTTTACAATTGATGAACTGGTATTGATATTGGTAACCAAAGTAAAATAACAGTGTACATTAGAATTTGTTCTTTGTGTTGCGCAGTTCTCTGGGTTTTGAAAAATGTTTAATGTCATGTATCCATCATTACAATATCATACAGAATAGGTTCACTGCCTTAAAAAGGCCCTGTGTTCTACCTGTTGGTCACTCCCCCCACCTTGCCTACGACCCTTTTTAAATTTTATTTTTAAGTTATTTCTTATAACTTCAAAGGTCAGATTGGTGTTTTTTTAGGAGCTTCTTTCTACTTGGTGATATTTCCTAATGTGTGTTTAAAAAAAAAATCAACTTCTTATTTTAGAATAATTTAAAATTTTACAGAATAGTTGCAGTTGTAGAGCAGAGAGTTCCCATATTTCCTTTACCCATAGTCCTCTAGTGTTAACATCTTACATTACATGATACTTTTGTTAAAACTAAGAGATTAACCGTGGTACATTGCTATCAGTTAAACTTTTGCTTTTATTTGGATTTCTCCAGTTTACCCACTAATGCTCTTTTCCTGTTTAGAATCCAATCTAGAATACCACATTGCCTTTATTCTAATGTATGTTTTAAATATTCTAGCTCAATTTGCATTTTCCCATTTTAGTTCTTGATGAAGCAGATAGAATCTTGGATATGGGCTTTGCTGATACCATGAATGCTATTATTGAAAATCTTCCCAAGGAACGTCAGACTTTGCTTTTCTCAGCAACACAAACCAAATCTGTGAAGGACCTTGCACGCTTGAGTTTGAAAAATCCTGAGTATGTCTGGGTTCATGAGAAAGCAAAATACAGGTATGCAGTATTTGAAACCATTTTTGATTCAATCAAAAAACCATCATTCTCTTCTTAGGTTTGAGAATTTGATATTTTAAATTAATATTACTTTTCCAGAAAATTAACACTGTTTTATGTTTTTGTTATTATTACACGTGCAAAGTGCAGCAAATACATGAATTGAAGTTACTCACATTCTGGATACACTCTTAGATATGGGAATATTCAAATGCAGCATGTCCTAAAATGTAGTTGGGGGGAAAATAAGATGCAGGTCTTTTGACTTTCTTCTTTGTTTCTTTTGCTGTTTGCCTTCTGACTATTTTCAAAACTCAGCAGTGTCTTTAAGAGAACAGGAAAGGGAAAATAAGGAAGAAAATCCCCAAGGAAGAAAATCCCCAATGTTTTCAATCATTAGATAGTCTCTAAACCTTTTATAAAGTGTAAATTAATTGTATATTTAATTCCTAACTCCACTTTCTGTGGAAAATAGTTATTATTGTAGGTGATAAAGTTAGTTTAAAAAACTGAATGTAAAGTTATTTTTATTTCACAAATGATAATTATAAATATCATTTATAAAAATATGACTTGCAGAAACATTTTAAAGGCAGATGTTCAATGTAATTTACAAAACAGGTTATACGATAATTACTGAGGTACTCTGTAATTTCACATTCACTAGAAGTACCCTGTGAAGCAAAACTGGTGTGAATTTCATTACTGAATTTTCCCCTTTAGCAATCTTCAATTAATTTGTTTAATATACCCTGAGAGATTATAGTCAGAATGTTTTAAGGAGTTCTAAAGTGTCTGCTTATATATTTGCTCTCAAGTTTGTGAAGGGCCAGAAAAATAAATTAAGAAGAGAATTAGTAGCTCTTTGAAATTGTATGTCAGAGTATACTTAGAAAAACGAAAAATGTATCACTTGTTTTCTTTATTTTGGTGAATGTAGAGAAATGGTATTTTGATGACTTTTTTTTTTATTTTTAGAGAAAATGGTTGACTTTGGGCCATAGAGATTTGCATATCACTATTATGAATAAAATATGACTTGTATAAATGATGGATATTATTTTGAAAACATAGCTTTATGGAATTTTTGTTTTTCTTGATTGAATGCAGGGTATTTTAAAATAACTTGTTATTCTGAAAAATTCCTACTATGAGGTAGGAATTTTGAGTTATGTTTTTAGGCTCAAACACATTTCCTCTCAGTTTGAATCTTTAATCATTATGAGATACTCATCTTCCTCTATACTAATACTTTTGCTTTAAAGTCTAGTTTGATTGATGTGAGGCAAACTATTGCAATTTTCTTTTGGTTAGTGCTTGCATGGTAGATTTTATTCTGTCCTTTTACTTGTTGCATTTTTTATACCCATGTATTTTAGGTTTGCCTTTGTAAACAGCATATAGTTCTGTTTTTGTTTTTTTTTTAATGTATCTGGTTTGATAATCTCTAGTTTTTAATTTGGAGGGTTTAGTTTTTTTACATTTGATGTATGTTATTGTTCCCCTTTCCTCCCGTGCCTTCCTTGTCAAGTATTTTAATTCCATATGTTTTAATATCCATAAGCCTTTGTAATTATTGTGTGAAGTCATAAAAGTTTATTTAGACTTACACACATATTTACTTTTTCTGGTATTTTATTTCTGATTACATAATAATGGTTCCATTTGAAAACTTTTCTTCTGCTCAAATAATTTGTTTAAATATTTGTTTTAGTGCAGATTTACTAGTGAAAGATTCTCTCAATATTAATTTTTCCAAACCTCTACATTTCATGTTTTTTGAAGGATTTTATTTTTTCGTTTTGTTTTCTGAGTAGTGGTAGCTTTACAGAAAAATCATGTAGAAAGAACAAAGTTCTCATTTACTCTCCTTACCCCATCACACACTCCATTTTCCCTATTACTAACATTTTGCATTAATGTGGTACCTTTGTTACAATTGACAGAGTATTGTAATTATATTAACTATAGTTCATAGTTTACATAAGGGGCCACTTTTTGCATTATGTATTTCCATGGCTTTTAAAACTTTTGTTTTGGTAACATATATACCACCTAAAATTTCACAGTTTAACTACTTCATGTATACAGTTCAGTGGTCTTAATTACATTTACAATGTTGTACTACCATTACCATCACCCATTATCAAAACTTTTCTATCAGCCCAAATAGAAGCTCTGTGCCAATTAAGTGCTAAGCCCTTCTTGCCCACCTGTAACCTGCCCTCTGGCCATATTCTAGTTTCTGAATCTGTAAATTTGCATATTCTAATTCTGTAATGTCAGTGAGAACATGCAATGTTTATCCTTTGTGTCTGGCTTATTTCATGCCACATGATGTCTTCATGGTTCATGTATTAGCAATTCATTCCTTTTCATGGCTAATTACTGTCCTAATGTGGTGTACCACATTTTGTTTATTCATTCATCTGTTGATGGACATTTGGGTTGTAGTAATCTTTTGGTAATTGTGAATGGTGCTGCATGAACGTTGGTGTGAAAATATCTTTTTGAGTTCTTGCTTTCAGTTCTTTCGAGTATATATCTAGAAACAGAATTGCTGGGTCATATTGTAATTCTGTATTTACTTTCTGAGAAATTCCCAAATTGCTTTCCACAGTGACTGGAGTATTTTACATTCCCACTGACATGAGCAAGTGTCCCTATTTCGCAATATCTTCTCCATCACTTTTTAAAAATATATATTTTTATTGGGAAATCTTCACACACATATAGTCTATCCATTGTATACAATCAGTGGCTCACAATAACATCACATAGTTGGGATTTCATCACCATGACCATTTTTAGAACATTTGTATTACTCTAGAAAAAGACATAAAAACAAAAATAAAAACGTGTATGTCCCAAACTCCTTACCCCTCCCTCTCATTTTCCTTTAGTATTTCAGTGTACCCAATTTTTTACCCTTTGTCCCCCTTATTATTTATATATTTTTTATCCTTGTTTTTTACTCATCTGTCCATACCCTGGATAAAAGGAGCATCAGACACAAGGTTTTCATAATCACATAATCATATTCTAAAAGTTATATAGTTATACAGTCTACTTCAAGAATCAAGGCTATTCAGACACAGTTCAGCAGTTTCAGGTACTTCCCTCTAGCCACTACAATAGACCAAAAACTGAAAAGGAATATCTGTATAATGCATAAGAATAACTATCAGGATAACCTCTTGATGCTATTTGAAGCTAAAACTTTAGTTTGTTTCATTTCTTTCTTGCCCCTTTTGGTCAAGATGGCTTTCTCAATCTCATGATGCCAAGGCCAGGTTCATCCCTGGGAGTCAGGTCCCACATTGCAAAGGAGATTTACACCCATGGGAGTCATATCCCATGTAGAGGGGAGGATAGTGAGTCCAGCACTTTTTTTCATTTTTTTAATAGTAGCCATCTAGTGTATGTCAAATGGTATTTTACTATGGTATTTTACATTTCCTTAGTGGCTAATGATGTTGAACATTTTTACATGTCCTTGTTGATCATTTGTATATCTTCTTGGAGAAGAGTCTAGTCATGTCTTCTGCCCATTTTTCAATTGGATTTTTGATGTTAAGTTGTAGAGTTTCTATATCAACTTTTTTTTTAAATTGTAAAATACATATATATATATATAAAGCAATGTTTTAGTTTGTTAAAGCTGCCAGAATGCAACACACCAGAGATGGATTGGTTTTTTTTTTTTTTCATAGGAAGGCACCAGGAATTGAATCAGGGTTTCTGGAGAACTCTGCCTGCTGAGCCACCATGGCCCACCCATGGACCAGCTTTTAATAAGGGGATTTATTAGTTACAAATTTATAGTTCTTCAAAGGAAAGCTTTCATCTGAGTGTATTTATCAGTGGGAAGATACACAGTGATGTCTGCTGGCCTTCTTCCTGGCTTCTAGATTCCAAAGAGTTTCCCCAGGGTGATTCCTTCTTCTTCTCCAAACATTTGAGCTGAGCTGTGAGTGCTGAGATGAGGTATGCTGAGCTTGCATACCTCAAGTGTCCTTAAGTGTCTCCACTATTAGTTCATTACCTGTTCTCCTAGTTTGCTAACTGCTGGAATAGGATATACCAGAAACAAAATGGCTTATTTATTTTTTTATTTTTTTACATGGGCAGGCACTGGGATGGGATATACCAGAAACAGAACAGCTTATTTATTTATTTATTTATTTATTTATTTATGTTTTTACCTGGGCAGGCACTGGGTAACAAACTCTGGTCTCTGGCATGGCAGGTGAGAACTCTGCCACTGAGCCACCATTACCTGCCCCAGAATGGCTTTTATTTATTGATTGATTGATTTTTTTCATGGACAGGCATCTGGAATCGAATCCGGGTCTCTGGCCTGGCAGGCGAGAACTCTGCCTGCTGAGCCACTGTGGCCCACCCCAGAATAACTTTTAAAAGGGGGAATTTATTAAGTTGCAAGTTTACATGTGAAAATGTCCAAATTAAAGCAAGGCTATAGAAATGTCCAATCTAAGGTACCCAGGGAAAGATGCCTTGGCTCAAGAAGGCCGATGGGGTTCAGGGTTTCTCTCTCAATTGGAAAGGCACTTGGCAAACATGGCGACATCTGCTAGCTTTCTTTCCATGCTTCAAGTTTCATGATGCTCCCTTGGGGGCGTTTTCCTTCTTCATCTCCAAAGGTCTCTGGCTGTGGGGGCTCTAGTTGTTCTGGTAGCTCTCTCTCTCTCTCTCCAAAATGTTTCCTGTTTTAAAGGAGTCCAGTAAACTGATCAAGACCCACATGGAATGGGAGGCATGACATCTCCGTCCAGTCAATGGTTAATACCCACAATTGGGCATGCCACATCTCTGTAGAGATAATCTAATCAGATTTCCAACTATAGTGCTGAATAGGTATTGAAGGAAATGGCTGCCTTCACATGATGGATCAGGATTTAAAACATGGCTTTTTTGGGGAACATAATCCTTCAAACCAGCACAACTGTATATAGAAACACTATTGATTTTTTTACATTAATCTTGTAAACCACCACTTTGTTGTATTTGTTTCTTAGCTTAGGTAGCTTTGTTGTAGATTTCTCAGGGTTTTCCAAATATAGTATCATGTCATCTGCAAATAATGAAAGTTTCACTTCTTCCTCTCCTATTTGGATGCATTTTAATTTTTTTTTATCCTACCTGATCACTCTAGCTAGTGCTTCTAGTTCAATGTTGAATAATAGTGGTGACAGTGGGCATTCTTGTCTTGTTCCCAATCTTAGGGGAATGACTTTCATTCTCTCAGGCTAAGTATGATGCTACCTGTGGGTTTTTCATATAATTCCCTTTATGATATTGAGGACATTTCCTTCTGTCCCTACCTTTTGAAGTGTTTTTATCAGAAAAGGATGCTGAATTTTGTTGAATGTTTTTTTTGGCTTCAATCTATTTGATCATGTGATTTTTCCCTATCGATTTGTTAATATGTTATATTGTGTTGATTGATTTTCTTGTGTTGAGCCATCCTTGTATTCCTGGTATAAACCCTACTTTGGGTAGAATTTTGTTTTTATATATTCCAGATATTAAATCCTTAATCAGACATATTGTTTCCAAGTATTTTCTGCCACTTTGTTGGCTGTCTTTTTAATTTCTTGATTAACTCCTTTGTTGCGCAGAGTTTTTACTTTTGATGTGGTCCCATTTATCTAATTTTTCCCTTCATTACACATTCTCTTGATATAAAGACTAAGAACCTATTACTTAACAAAAGGTCCTGAAGATACTTCTCTTTGTTTTCTCCTTAGGAGTTTCATAGTTTTGGTTCTTATATTTAGGTATTTGATCCCTTTTGAGTTGATTTTTGTATATGGTGTGAGGTAGGGGTCCACCTTCATTCTTTTCCATAGATGCATCCAGCTTTCCCAGCACCGTTGTGGCAAAGACTATTCTTTCCTCTATTGAATGGACTTTGCACCCTTGTCAGAAATCAAATAGCCATAGATGTGAAGATTCATTTCTGAACTTTCAGTTTGATTCCATGGTTCTGTATATCTGTGCATGTGCTAATACCACACTGTTTTGATTACTGTGGGTTTTAAATAAGTTTTCAAATCAAGAAGTATGAGTGTTCCAACTTTATTCTTCTTTTTCAAGGTGGTTTTGGCTTTCAGAGCCCCTTATCCTTTCATATGAGTTTTTTTTTTAAAGCAGTTTTACTGAGATAAATGCACATACCATGCAATCTATCTGACATGTATGATCAGTGTCTTCTAGTATATAAACAGAGTTGTGTTTTCATCACCATAATAAATTTTAGAACATTTTACTCATAGGAGGATTCACTTTATTATCTAGTCCGATGTTTCAACCTCTGTCTTTCTTAGCAGTGACATACACAACCCTAAACTTTCCCTTTCAATCACAAATACACCCACTTATCATCACTGTTAATTACTCTCACTATAATGTGCTACCATCACCTCTATCCATTCCCAAAAATTTACAATCAACCTTATTGCAAATTCTGCACAAATAAAGTATGAACTCCCCATTCCCTGCCCTCATTCTATTGTATTTTGACCTGTGTTATACATATTAATGCTGTGAGTTTGCTAATTATATTTACTTCGTATTAGTGAGATCATACAATATTGTCTTTTTGTATCTGACTTATTTCACTGGACGTATGGTCTTTTTGTATCTGTGTTGTCACCTGTGTCAAGAGTTTATTTTTCCTTATAGCTGAATATAGCCCCTTCCATGGATATACCACATTCTGTTTGTCCATTCATTGGTTGATGGACACCTGAGTTGCATCCATCTTTTGGCAGTTGTGAATAATGCTGCTGTGAACATCGGGGTGCAAATGTCTGTTTATATACCTGCCTACAGTTCTTCTGAGTGTATAGCTAGTAGTGGAATTGCCAGATCATATGACAGTTTTATAGTTAACTTCCTGAGGAACCACCAAACTGTCTTCCACAGGGGTTGCACCATTCTACATTCCCAGTGATGGTGAATCACTTGTAGTTTTCTGCTTTTTAAATTGTGGCTCCTCTAGTAGCGTGAGATGATATTTCATTATAGTTTTCATTTGCACTTCCCTAAAAACTAGTGATATTGAGCATCTTTTCATGTACTTTTTAGCCATTTATATATCCTCTTTCGAAAAATGTCTCTTCAGGTGTTTTGCACATTTCTTGATTATGTTGTCTTTTTTTGTTGTTGAGTTGTAAGATCTCTTTATATGTTGTGGATATTAAACCTTTGTCAGATATGAGTTTCTAAATATTTTATCCCATTGAGTAGTCTGCCTTTACACCCTCTTAAACAAAGTACTTTTGAGGCACAAAAGCACTCAGTTTTGAGGAGGTCACATTTAACTAATTTTTCTTTCCTTACTTATGCTTTGGGTGTCAGGTCTAAGAAACCATTACCTACCAAAAGATCTTGCAGATGCTTCACTACATTTTCTTCAAAGAGTTTTATGGTTCTGGCTTTTATGTTTGGGCCTTTGATCCACTTTGAATTAACTTTTGTATAGGGTGTGAGGTTGGCATAGTACCACTTTAGAACTGTAGGGAACAGTTGGCTGAAGAAAGCTATCTGCTAGACAGTACAGAAAAGCACAGGGTCATGAGATGTCATAGAGAAGATTGGCATCCTTCCAGATCTCCTCCCCTGGGCACATTGGAACTGATCTACACTCTCTTTGTGGATTCTGGACATGTTTTAACTGGGAAAAATGGACTTGGATAGTCCTTTCTGGGGGTCCCTCTAGGGTCAAACTAACTAGAGGTAACAAAAGAGTGTTGAAAACATATAGAGGCAGATCAGAACCAAACATAATAGATCAGCATTCCCAGAGGAGAAAGAGGGAAAAGGAAACTTTTTCCTGTGGGTGAAACAATTACAGAAACAGTATAATCTCAGAAATCATATCATATATATATATTCAGGTTAAGAATCAGATAAATAAGAGCTGAAAAAAAATCTCATCTGTAAAATCATGAGCTATTCTAAAGGTCCTGAATAAGTTAAACCAAGTGTAATAGCACAAGGCCTGTCAACAAGTAAACTCTAGGCAAGAGAGAGAAAATTACTTCTAGAATAAACTCATCAAGAAAAGTAGATGCCTAGACAACAGCAAAAAAAAAAAAAAAAATCACAAGTCACACTAAGAAATAGGAAGATATGGTCCAGTCAAAGGAGCAAACTAAAACTTCAGATGAGATGTAGGAGTTGAAACAACTAACTAATGATGAAGGAAGATGTTTAAGGAGATGAAGGAAAATGTGGCAAAAGAGATAAATGAATATAAAGATAAAGAATATAAAGAAGAGACTGGTCTGTATAAAGAACAATTTGAAAGCAGGAAAAAAAATAACTTTTTGGAATGAAAAGCACAATAGAGGACAGAAAAATTACAGTGGAGACACAACAACAGATTTGAAGAGGCAGAAGAAAGGGTCAGCAAACTAAAGGTTAGGCTGTCTGAAATCTTAAAGGTTAAAGAATAGATAGGGGAAATGTCATGGTCAGTCTTGTGTCAGTTTGGCCAGGTGGTGGTGCCTGTTTGTCTGGTTGGGCAAGTGCTGGCCTGTCTGTTGCTATGATGACATTTCATAGAATTAAGTCAGGATCAAGTTGGCTTCATCCACAGCTGATTGCATTTGTAATCAGCCAAGGGGCGTGTCTTTTGCAATGAGTGACTTTTAATCTAATCACTGGAAGGCTTTTAAGGAGGACTAAGAAGAAGCCGGCGAAGCCAGCCTCTCCTGTGGAGTTCGTCCCTTCATCAGAGTTGTCAGTTTCACAGCCTGCCCTATGGATTTTGGGCTCTGCGTTCCCACGGTTATGTGAGACACTTTTATAAATTTTCTGTCTATGGATATTTCCTTCTGATTCTGTTTCTTTAGAGAACCCTAGCTAATACAGGGAAATAATGGAAAAATTTGAGCAGGGTTCAGGGAATTGAATGACAACATGATGCACACAAATAATCACCTCATGGGTATCCCAGAGGGAGAAGAGAGGGGAAAGAGACAGAAAGAATATTTGAGGAAATAAAGGTCTAAAATTTCCCAACTCTTAGGGAAGGCTTCAGTTTACAGGTCCAAGATGGATAGCATTCTCCAAAGAGAATAAATCCACATAGATCTACTCCAAAACACTAATCAGACTGTCAAATGCCACAAACAAAGAGAGAATCTTGAAAGCAGCAAGTGAAAAATGATTCATCATATACAAAGGAAGCTTGGTTAAGTTCGAATTTCTCATCAGAAACCATGGAGCAAGAAGGTAGAGGTATGACATATATAACATACTGAAAGGAAAAAACTGTTAGCCAAGAATTTTTTTTTTTTTTTTTTTTTTTTAAGGAAAGACAGAGAGAAGGAAGGAAGGATAGAAGGAAGGAAGGAAGGAAGAAAGGGAAACATTTTTAAACATTTTCTTGTTTTTTATTGTATTCTGTTTCTCCGTTTTTTTTGTTACATGGGCTGGGGCCGGGAATCGAACCGAGGTCCTCCGGCATAGCAGGCAAGCACTTTGCCCGCTGAGCCACCGCGGCCCACCCAGCCAAGAATTTTTTATCCAGCAAAACTGTCCTTCATCAATAAGGGAGAATTTTTAAAGATAAACTTAATAAACTGAGAAAGTTTGTTAACAAGAGAACTTCCTTAAAAGAAATACTAGAGGGAGTGTGACAGGCTGATAGTAAAAGACTGGAGAGAGAAATTTGGAGGATGTAGAAATGAGGAATATCAGTAAGGTTAACTAAAACTGGTAAAAAGAGAGACTTTAAAATATGACATATAAAAGCCAAAGGATAAAATGCTTCAAGAAAGTACTGCCTTTACAGTAATAATATTGAATGTTGATGGATTAAACTCCCCAGTGAAAAGACATAAATTGGTGAAGGGGGAAAAAATAGGACCTATGTATCTGCTGTGTTTAAGAGACTCACTTGAGACCCAAGCACACAGATTGAAAGGAAAAGTATGGAAAAAGATATTCCATGCAAACAGTAGCAGAAAAGAGCGGGGTAGCTATACTAATATTAGACAAAACAGACTTCAAATGCAAAACTGTTAAGAGAAACAAAGAAGGGCACTATATATTAATAAATGGGAAAATCCACCATGAAGAAATAAGAATTGTAAATATTTATGCATCTGACCAGGGTGCACTAAAGTACATGAGGCAGACACTGGCAACACTGAAGGAGAAAGTGATGTCTCTGCAATAATATTTGGAGACTTCAGTGCACCACTAGCATCAACAGATAGAATATCTAGACAGAGAATTAATAAGAAAACAAAGATGTTTAATAAAATGATACATGAAATAGACCTAACAGACTTTTCCAGGACACTACTGCACAGATACACATTCTTCTTAAGTTCTCATGGACTGTTCTCCAGGACAGACCCATGTTGGGGTATGAAACAGGTCTTAATAAATTTTAAAAGAATTTTCCCTGATCATAGTGAAATGAAGCTGGAAATCACTAAGGCAGTGGACTGGAATATTTGCAAAGTTATGGAGATTAAACAGTACGCTCTTAAACAACCAGTGGGTCAGAGAAGAAATTGCAAGAGAAATCAGTAAATATCTTAAGACAAATGAAAGGAGAATATAACATATCAAATCTGTGGGATGCAGTGAATGCAGTACTGAGAGGGAAATTTATTGTTTTAAACACCTATATTAAAAAAGAAGAGCTAAAATCAAAGACCCAACTGCATACTGGGAAGAACTAGAAAAAGAACAACAAACTAATCTCAAAGCACACAGCAGGAAAGAAAAAAGAGTAGAGCAGAAATAAATTATCAGTATTTTTGTAATAGAATCCTAAAAATGGGTTTGCTAGGTCAAAGGTTAAAGGCGTATTAAAAGAATTTTACAGTAAACCTCATATACCAAGCAATTTATATGATACCTGATGGTGGCATCCATTTACTGTCCATTTATTCTTCCCTCTAAGCATACATCACCCCATCTTATTTTTGATCCATTTCAAGGTAAATTTCAAAGACATCAGCACACTGTCCCCTAAATTCTTAAGTGCGCTTATCACTAACTAGAGTTCAATATTTCTGTAGATTTTTTTAATGTAAAATTTACATACAATGAAGTGCACAAATCTTATGTATACATTTTCTGAATTTTCACAATTGTGTATACCTCTGCAACCTAAATCCCTAATAAGACGTGGAATGTTACCATCAACCCAAGAAGTCTCCTCATGCCCCTTCATAGTCAAGCCCTGACACCTTTCAGAGGCAACAACTGTTGTCATGTGTATTACAAATATATATATGTATTTGTAAGGGTATTGAATGTACTTGAATCTTGTATTGAATTCATTTCCTGAGGGACAATAGAAAAGAAAAATTCTTTTATGTGGGAGGAGGATTCATTTAAGAGATGTGAATTACTGTTAAAATTTAAGTGACTTTTTTGGGGGGAGCGGGGGGAGAGGGTTCAGGATTTCAACGTTACCAACAAGGCAGATTTTTAATGTTTTTTTTCCTTTTAATTTTATAAGCACCCCTGCCACTTTGGAACAGAACTACATAATTTGTGAGCTGCAGCAAAAAATAAGCGTGCTATATTCCTTTTTGAGAAGCCATCTGAAGAAGAAGAGTATTGTATTTTTCTCCAGTTGTAAAGAGGTACCAAATGTTTCTTTCTTTCTGAATTTATTCATGTTGAATTATCCCTTTTGAAATATCAAATGCCTGCAGATAAGGAGTAATTTTTGCCCTGTTTAAGAATAATGCTGGGTATGATGAAGGAGCTGTAGATGGTGAGAACTTGTAACTTTGTTCTAAGGGAACTTCTGGATGAGCCTTTAGGCTCCATAAGGATAGAAACTATCTGTCTTTGTTTCAGAATTGTTAGCATCTGGCTCAATACTAGGAACATAGCAGTCCTCAATGAATACTCTTAGAACAAACAATTGAATGGCTAGGTTAAGCAAATTTTTATTATTTGATCCACATACTGTCCTCCATCATATCAGATATGAATATGCCATTTATTTCGATGCCTTGTGTCTTTTTTCATGTTAATCTCTCTGTCTGGAATACCTCCCTGTAAATCTTCACCCTTAAGATGGGGAAATATTTAGTATCCTATAAGGCTAAGCTCAAATTAGACCTAAAAGTCCTTTTCTGACATTACTCAGTTCCCTTTTCAGAATTAATTGCCCCCTCCCATACCCTTCTTTATCTTTTCTTTATGTAGTCAATAATACTAATATTAGCCATGTGCTAGAAATCAGGGATTCAGGGATACATAAGAAAACTTGATCTTGTCTCTCAATGCTATGTATAGTTGTTGGCTATATAGTAGATTGATTTTAAATTTAGAGCTTTGGAAATGATAAATATGCAGGTGAGTTTTCCCCAGTTTTTGGAGAAGATAAGTGGTTGTCTGGTTTTATTATTATTATTAGTATTTTTGCATGGGAGGCACTGGGATATTATTTTTTATTTAAGCAGTTTTATTGCTACACCATACAGTTTATCAAATATATATAATCAGTGGCTCTTAGTATAATCACAGAGTTGTACTTTCATTAGCACAATCAATTTTAGAACATTTTCAGTACTCTGAAAATAAAAGCCCCATACCCATTATAACCCCCCCTAATATTGACACTTAGCATTGGTGTGGTACCTTTTTTACGTTTGATAGACTATTATAATATTACTGTTAACTAAAGTCTATAGTTTGCGTTAGGTGTATTTTTTCCCATATACCACTCCATTATTAACTTTTGTAATAGTGACATGCATTTGTTCTAGTTCATGTAAGAACATTCTTAACTTTGTGCTATAGGTCACCTTCATGATACACTACAGGGTTCACTGTGTTATACAGTCCCATGTTTTATCCTCCAGCTTTCCTTCTAATGAAATACTTGACTCTAAAACTTCCCTTTCAACCACAATCACAAACATAATTCAGTGCTGTTAATTACTTTCGCCTTATTATATTACCATCACCTCTATTTGTATTTATTTTTAAACATCAGTATGTATAATATATCAAAAATTACTTCCTTTGCAATAGCTTAAATTTGGAAAGATTTTAGGTGTCAACTTAACAATGTTAAGGAACATTTTTTTTCCCCAAAATTCTTTTAAGAAATAAGCCAAAAAGCTTGAAGGCCACAACTTTAGACCTCATTTCTTTTTCTCTTGTATATATTTAAAATAAAAAAAATTTGTATTTGTGAAATATGTGTTCCTTAAAATAGTTTTGCTGTATCTCATAAGCTTAATTTACTGCTGGCATCCAGGAGTACCAAACTCATTTTTCTGTTAATGTTCAGGTTCAGTATCTGTACCGTGTGTTCTGCCGGCTACGTCCTGGTATTTCAATCCTTGCCCTCCATGGTCGACAGCAGCAGATGAGAAGAATGGAAGTCTATAATGAATTTATCCGCAAGAGAGCTGCAGTACTCTTTGCTACTGATATTGCAGCCAGGGGGCTGGGTAAGAAAACTCTCTAGGAGGAAATAGACTAATCATGGGAAATATAATTTGCTTATAAACAGGTGTATTTTGGGAATTCAAAGTTCAAGTAATTGGGCTTTCTTTTCCTTTTTATTTTATAAGAGAAAAATAAATAAATTGACATAAAGGTGATTGATATTAAGGATATGTGTTTGGGTGAGTGAAAATTTCTTTAATATCTTTATCTTTTATACTCTTACTATTGTTTCATGGTACACTGAAAATCCTGATGATGCTGTAAAATCATCAAAAGAGGATTAAAGTTTTAAAAATATGAGAAATTTTTCACTCAAGTTGATCCCATTTTTTTGAAAGTTGAAGACTTATGGATAGATGTTGCAACTCATTTAATAAGAAAAATCAGTGAAACCCATGATGCCAGGGAGACTTATATCCTGGGAGTCATGTCCCACTTAGTGGGGAGGGAAGTGAGTTCATTTGCAGAATTGGTTAGAGAGAAATGTCACATCTGAGCAGCAAAAAAGTTTTTCTGTGGGTGACTTTTAGGCATAATTATGAGTAGGCTTAGCGTCTCCATTACAGAAATAAATTTCATAAGGGCAAGCCTCAAGATCGAGGGGTTGACTTCTTAAATTGGGAGTCCCTAATGCTTGAGAGAATATCAGGAATTTCCCAGTTGGGGAAGTTTAATAGTTCCACATATTTTCCCAGTCTCCTTAAGGAGCTTTGAAAATGCTTTTTTATTTTCTTCCCCAAATATTCTGAAATGTATCAGGTATTACATTAAGCTATACAGAATAATAAGTTCTTACCCTTATTCTAGGCTCCATGTAATTATGTTGTTTAAATAAACTGACTAGACAGATTAAATTAAATAGTGTGCTACAGAAAATTTAAATTTTTGACAAAATAAACATCAGTTCCTTTGGTTTTCCACAGAAAATTGGAGTTTTAAAATACAGAGAGTATCATCCTTTATCCTGTAATCTGATTTACCTTAGCGCTAACCAGATCAGCTTCATTCATATCTCAGAGTAAAGTCTGATGTCTCTTTCAGCTTCTTTTGCTAGTTATTGTATGGAGTAATACTGACTTTCAGAGCTGCTGAACTCTAACTTGAGTCTCAGGTGTCACACAGATACCCACAGTTCCAGGGAACTACCAGGTTATGCACAAAGAGTACAACATCTCAGAATTTAAAAATAACTCTTAAAACTCAGAAGTAAATGTGACTGCTATTAAGAGCTAAACTTTATTTTAAAATATTTAAAGTAGGTTTTTAGTACAGTATACATGCACTTGTTTAAAAAATTCAGAGTTAAAATGAAACATAGTAAGCTCTGCTCTTCTATTCCTTGTTACCCAGAAGCAACTACTTAAAACTCTTATTTCTTCATTCTGTATTTAACTTTATATTTCTAAATAATATTTTTATACTGCCTTTAGCACGTTTAGAAATTATGTAATGACTTCGTTTTGTGATAGTTGAGGATTTACTTTCTTTTGCTAGCTCCTATCCTTTTGGTATTTACATTATTTTGGCTAATTATTATGTGCTGCTAAAAGAAGTAGTATACTAAGATTGTTTCCTTTCTCTTACATAAAAAATGTTTTTTCCTTGTGTTAATAATTGCTTTGTTATAAAATTTCATCATAAAATTCTTTGTTTTTCTATCTCTCTTCCATTAATTTTCTCCCTTTTATTTTTCTTTTCTCTTTTTGCGAGAAATACTTGACCTTTGATTAATCCTCCAGTTTTCCTATTTCTTCTCTCCTATTGTCCATCTCTTTGTCTTTTTCTTATCCTTTCTGGGTATATTTTTACTTGATGTTTCAGCTTCCTTATAAAAGTTTTTATTTTTAATTTTCAGAGCTCCTTGTTCTTTTTTTACAGCCTTTTGTTTTTATTTGATGGAGTGTCTGCAATTGGATGTCTTTTGGTATTTATGAATGAGATGCAAAAGCCTTATTTAAATTAATTTTACATGGATGAGACTTGTTGACTTGACTTTATTGTAAGGGAATTTGGATAGAATTGGTCATTCTGTAGGGGACCCCAGATGTCAAAGTGTTGTTTCACTTTAAATGTTCAGTTTCTCCAGAGATGAGCACCTCATTTCTCTGAGCAGAAGGATTAAATTTCCTGCTAGCTTTCCGGGAACCTAGAATGGAAGTCAGCTCAGAGACCTCTCAGTCAGTATTCCTGTTTTCACCTGGGCTCTGTCCAGTGTCCTGGAGTCTGAAGTCTTTCTCCAGAATAAGATTTTGGTCCCCATTAGGAGATTCAAAGGCACAGCATATGGGAGGGAACCTGAGGGTCTAAATCTTTCAGCCTTTCTTCCTATTTACAGACCTGAAACATGCCCCTGTCTTCTGACCTTCTGAGTTACCTAAATCCTTGAGATAATGGGGGGCAGGGGGCAGGTGGTGGTGGTGGTAAGGCACTATTATTCTAAATATTTCTATTCTGTTTTTCTTGGACTCTCCCTGCCCTCCATATAATATTCACCCTTTTGGATAGATTGTATGACACAGTGATAATTTTGATGACCATCCTTTTTTTTTTCCTAATAGAAATTGATTGGAAATTCTTGCAACATAATAAGTCTATAAATGATTGCAGGTAGTTCTTTTAAGCGGATGAAGGCAGGATTGTCTGGAAACTGTAGTAGCCAGAAATGTGTATAGACTAATTATTGCTAGGAGACAGGGAGAGAGAGCTTGAAAGACACCATTAATTTGAATGGTGGTGGAAGAAGCAGAAAAAGTAAACTTCTATTTAAATTTAAATTTAGAAGCCAGTTTTGTAGTTCACTCGGAGCCAATGAAAAGAAAGTAGTTATTTTAGTAATTAAATATCAGTGTATTTCATTATATTTCTGGCACTAAGAAATCTGTCTTGTCTGCATCAGACATGAAAAAGTCTTCACATTTGAATGCTGTCATTAATTTTAGTTTACTTTGTTGGAGGAGAGAAATGTTTATTATCTTTTGGTACACGCAATTACTTTTAGTTTTAATAGTGTTCACAGATGATATCTGACTGAACGTCTTGGGAAGTAATATTGTAAATTTAAAAAGTTCAGCAGGGCACATCTTGAAACTGACATCTTGAAATTTGACGTTCCTTCCATACAGATTTCCCAGCTGTGAATTGGGTTCTTCAATTTGATTGCCCAGAGGATGCCAACACATATATTCACAGAGCAGGTAGAACTGCCAGGTAGGTATGCTGTCCCATTTTTTTTGCTTTTGGTGCTATCTACATAACAAAGCATGCTTCCTCCATCTGCACAGAAACAAAGAATGGAGGAATTCAGGTGAGTGAGTACTAGTTTGGCATTTTGTGGTGTAGCTTGATAGCCCTTAAATGACAGCTATGGGAATTTATTATGGCTGACACTTGATGATGAATGTTGAGAGAAGTCCATGTAAATCCTAAGAGCTTTATTTCAGTTTTTTGTTTAAATTTTTTTGCTTTACTAAACTTTTCAGTGTAGCTGCCCATTTTAGGATCGTTTCATTGAATCCTAATGATCTCTCAGTATCATATAGGAATGTTATCCGTATGCTGCTGGAAAGTGATATACCTGAAGTGGAATGGCTTCTAAAAAGGGAGTTTAATAGTTACAAGGTTACAGTTCCAAGGCCATAAATATGTCCTAACTAAGACATCCAGAGAAAGATTCCTTGGCTCAAGGAAAGTTGATCTGGGAAAGCACATGGCTGGCATCTGCTGGCCTTTTTCCCAGTTTTGTTGATTCCAGCTTCTTATACCAGTGGTTTCCTCTCTAAGTGTCTGTGAGCATTCACTTAACTGCTCCGGAACAAAACTCTGGGTTTCATCTTTTAACTTAACGTGTGCTGGGGCCAGAGATTTCTTCTCTTCAGGTTCTGGCTATTTTTATGAGTCCTTGCTTAGCATCTGGGTTATTTCTGTCTCGATCTCCAAACCTCTACATTGGCTCTCTCTTGTCTACATCGGCTCTCTCTCGGCACTGTAGTAACTGTTCTCCAAACTTCTGCATCTGTATCAGCTCTGAAATCTCTCCAAAATATTTTCTCTTTTAAAGGACTCCAATAACCTGATCAAGGGCCACCTGAAGTGGATGGTCACATCTCCATCTAATCAAAAGGTCATATTCACAATTGGGTGCGCCAAACCCCTGTGGGTATAATTTAATCAGAAGTTTCCACCCTACAATATTGAATCAGGATTAAAAGAAATGGCTGTCCCCACAAGAGGCTATAATAGTTTGAGATTGGCACAGCAGTTAAACAATTTGTTACATAATCTACAGAGCTAGGAATTACACCTAGGCAACCTGACTCCTTTAGTCTGAATCTTGTGCTTTTAACCTCTGTGCTATATAGATTCTAATAAGGGGCATGGATTTCTCTCTTTTCCTTTTTTCTATTGCAGGAATTAAAGTCACTGCTTTATATTTTCTCTTCTTTTTGTGTTCAACACCCCACCTCTTCCCCCACCCCTATAAAAGATCCTTTATTTACTGAAGAGCTGATGAGATACTGTCTGGAAAAGAATATAACTTGTTCATCTTACTGATTTTTATAATTTTTAAAAATCAGAGATAATCTAAATTTTAGTACGATCATATTATAATTAATTATGATTAGCTACAGATATACTATTTCTTGGGGCATTATCTTCCTATTTTCTGTCTCATCACATCTGGATGTTTGGGTATTTATAATAATACAGAGTTCAATGAGACACTGATGCCTAAGATGAAGGATACCCCAAAGGACAGCAAGTCTAATGGGACCAACAGTTGCTTCTGATTTTAAACCACCAACTTTTGTTTAAGGATTTCCAGGGATGGCAGGATCTTGAGAGCCAGATTCCCATTCTTAATTCCTAATTCTTGGCTTCGTATATAAATATTTCTAACAGAAAGGGCTTGCTGATAAAATTAAGTATCAGGAAGTAGAAGGATCAAAGTTGGTAGTAGAAGATGTAGGGATACAAATAGAGATTGTAATGATTTGGCCATAAGCCACGGGATGCCAGAAACCTCTAAAATTAGAAGCAGCATGGAATACATTTGCCCCTAGAGCCTCGAAAAGAAACCAGCCCTGCCTACATCTTGAGTTTAGCCCTGTGGAATTCATTTTGAACTTTGACCTCCTGAACTATAAGAGAATAAATTGACTCTGTTTTAGGTCACCAGGTTTTTGACAATTTGTTACAGCAACAATAGAAAATAAATACACCTGTGCTAGGTATGTTTAGTTGCATAACCATATTCAAACTTCTGTTAAGTCATGCCATATTTAACACAAAATGACTTTAATTGCATTAGGGGAGAGTAAAAGACATGACCCTCCAAGAAGAGAAGACAGCAGCAATAAAAAGTTTTGGAAATTGGGAAACAGATGTACAAGTGATAATTACCTTAATTGGCAGGCTTGTCAAAGCTGAACCCCAATTCACCACTAGAGAAGCTCAGAAGGCAAGCACATTGTCATCCCTGAATCCCCCCCAAAATCTCAGGAACTAGAAGCATGAGATGTCTTTGAGATTGGGACTGAAAGAAAGATGATTGGTCTGAGAGACTGTATAAGAAGCAGTAGAGCCTTGCTCCATCTCTTCACCGTGAGCAACACATCTGGGCAACCTATTCTCTTCTATGTCTCCAGAAAATTGAAGTCTTACTCTGTAGTGTATTAAGGAAGGTGGTATATATACCGTGGGTGGTATACTGAGTAGTATATACATCCGTTAGCTTCAAAGAATAACAATCAGACATATAACCATCCCCTACTCCAGCCCAGGCAGGAGAGTAAAAGACGTCTCTCCAGAGACACTGAGCAATGCAAGAGAAAAGATCTAAACACACTTAGCCTATAATGAAGTTGCCCAGTTGAAAAACCCCATTCTTGCCTTTAGCCATTTTTTAGCCCTCTTAAAAATGAGCAGATGCCCAAAGATCCCCAAGAATTAATGGAAGCCTCTAACATGAAAGAAAAAAACAGACAAAAAGGAAAAAAGGAGAAACAGAGATAAAAATCAGTATAAAAAATCCAGCATTTTTTTCAGCTAAATAAGATATTGTATTCATCAAAAAGGAGCAATGATTTTTAAGGAACATTCAAAATATTATGTTTAAGTATATGTTTATATTTTATACAAAATATTAAAACATCTATAGAAAGTTTGGAAGATAAAGTCAATGAAATCTTCCAGAAAGGAGAACTAAAATAAAAAAGATGGTAAATAGAAGTGAAGGGGTAAGATCGAATATTGGGAAAAAAAATTAAGTATCAACTTAGCTACTTTCCTGATTATTAGCTGTTCCAAATAACTGGTATTTGAAGTAGAGCTTCAGTATAGCTGATAGGATTTGTGTTAACTGTGTACCTTTTCCTAAGCTGAATTTGTTGAGTTTATTTTAGCTTGAATATTAGTTAGAATAGAAATAGAATATGTAAGCATTCTGCTGCTGATTATAGATGATTTTCTCTAGTTTGCTAGCTGCCGGAATGCAACACACCAGAGATGGATTGGCTTTTAATAAAAGGGGATTTATTCTGTTGGTTCTTCAGAGGAAAGGCAGCTAACTTTCCACTGAGGTTCTTTCTTACGTGGAAGGCACAGGATGGTCTCTGCTGGTCTTCTCTCCAGGCCCCTGGGTTCCAACAACTTTCCCCGGGGTGACTTCTCCAAAGGCCTGGGCTGAGCTGCAAGTGCTGAGATGAGGAATGCCGAGCTGCTTAGCAATGCTACGTTGCAATCTCTCATTTAAGCACCAGCCAGTTAAGTCAAACATCACTCATTGCAGCAGACACGCCTCCTAGCTGACTGCAGATGTAATTGGCAACAGATGAGGTTCACGTACCGTTGGCTTATGTCCGCAGCAACAAGACTAGGTATGCTCACCTGGCCAAGTTGACAACTGAATCTAACTAACACAGTAAGCATTCTGCTGCTGATTATAGATGATTTTCCCCATCATTGAGAGTGCAGCCAATTTTTAAACGGAAGGGCATTTTTTTCCCTATGGGAGCAGAGGGGAGACAAAAAGCAGAGATATTAATGGATGGAGATTTATTGCAAAGGTAAGACAAAATTGGTTTCTGGTAGGTATGTGGAAATTGCTGGAAAATAGGCACATGCTAAAAAAAATGAATACATTTTGTTGTTTAAAGAATGATGGCATTTGTTCAGCATATATTTTTTATGTTTTATTTTTATTATTTATTTATTAGGCAAGTTGCAGGTTCACAGAAAAATGCATAAAATACAGAGTTCCCACATACCACCTTATTATTAATACCTTGCATCAGTATGATAAACTTGGTACAATTCGTATATAGCGTCTTTCTTTATACTTCCTGTATGCTATACATAGTGCTAAGTGCTTGATGGTATGGCTTAGTTATAGCAACCTTGTACTAAGAAACCTCTGTTTTACTCTGTATGGAAGAAATTAACATAGCAGATGTGGGACTGCTATCCCATAAAGCCCTGCCTAAGGCTGAAATCTGGGAACTTGGCTGGTAAACAATTCCTGACACTTGTCCTAAATGATAAGTGGGGCTCATTGTGAAGACAGGAAGACAGTTTGCATCGTTTGTGCAAACTATATAGTTTATGCTGAAAACTTGTGTTCCTTATGGGAGTCTGGATTTTGGTACATGCTAGGAGGAGGGAGCCTGTTTGCAATCTTCATTGAAAACCTTGGGCGGAAACATCGCATACATTTGGCTGCATTTTGTTGGTAGGGAAAGAGTATGCTGTTTTTTGATCCCTCCTGGAAGGGACAACCTATATGCGGGTTCTGTATGTGTTTTCTTCTTTATGATTCACCTTTGTAGTCTTTCTATACAGTATCACTGTAATAAACCTTAGCCCTTGGTACAACTATATACTGAGTCCTTCAAAAGTGGGGGTGGTCTTGGGGACCCCCAACCTATACTCTAGTGAGCTTTGTGTACTGCAGGATTTCCGATCTTGGCCTGAGTGCCCTTATCTTTAAAATGAGGACCATTGTTCTAGAGATGATTGTTAAGGAACTTGCCAGCAAGTTGTTGCTCTGCATATAGCACAAGTAAGGTAAAACATAAACATAACTCGTTGTGATTTGAAATACAGCACTATATAGGGCATATGGCTTTTTGTTCAGTGTAATAGTAATTTTAAGAAACAACTTTACGATTTCTTTACTGACGTTTTGATGATCTCACAAAACTTTTGGGGACTGTTAGGTTAAATGTGTGAGGATCATTTGTTTCATTTATATTCACATTTAAAACTTTGTAATATGTTTTTTTTTTTTGTATAATGTGGTTTTAAAGACATTTTAAAAAGCCTTAAATTAGAGTTCCTTGAAGATAATTTATTCCCCATTCATTTTCCTACTTTGGATTTCTGGTGCTTCTTAGAGCTGTAGGTTATTGGGTTTGATTAAATTTGGAAAAATTTCAACTGGTGTTTTTTCAGACGTATTTTATGCCCCACCTTTCCTCTTTTCTCTTTCAGAAACACCAGTTACATTTGTATTCTATTGCTTGATATGCTCCTATGGGTCATGAGAATCTGCCAATTTTTTTTTTTTTTGGTCTTTTTTCTTTCAGTGAAATTTGGATGGTTTATATTGATCCATCCTCAGGGTCACTGCTACTTTCTTCTCTTGTATCTCCAATCTCTTGCGCCCAATCCCATCCAGTGAATTTTCCATTTCAGGTTTTGTATTCTCGGTTTCAGGATTTACTTTTGGTTCTCCAGATTCTTCTGGGAAATTTTCCATTTTCACTCATTGTATCCATCTTCTTTTGTTGATATCTTAAAAAACATGTTTATCCGAGTTATTTTAAGGTCCTTTTCTGATAATTCCGATACCTGGCTTGTTTGTTGTTCTGTTTTATTGACTGTTTTCTCTTGACTATGAATTGCGTTTTCTTTCTTCTCACATGATTTATTACTTGCCTACCTGTCATTGAATCTAAAAGAACAGCTGAAACTGAAATGATAATGTATTTCTTTCTCCTTCTTCCTTCCTTTTCTTACTTCTTTTTCAAAGAGAAAATGCTAATTTCTGTTTGATGTGCTTATCAGTTTGATCCAGTTAGGAGGTGATTTGGGTGGGATTGTGGTTTTAATTTCTTTAGCACATGGTTTTTCAACTTTGGTGTTATTTAGGTCTAGAAAATTATTTGTTATTGATGCTGTCTTGTGCATTAAAGGATACTAAACAGCATCTCTGGCTTCTACTCACTCTTAGATGCCAGTAGCACCTCCCAGTTAAGACAGACAAAAATGTTTCCATTTATTGTCACATGGCCCCTGGGACGAAATTGTCCCAAGTTCAAAACACTGTCTAGCAACTTCTTAAAATACAAAACTAGGAGTCTAAGGAGATCTTTTGTTTTTCAGTGCAGCTGACAACTCTATACCCATAGTGTTAGCTCCTTGCTCTTACTGAAGCTGAATTAGGATTTGCTTAAAGGTTTTGGTCAGAGTCAGTTGACTCTGGCTTCAGAGTCTTTGAAGTTGAGGTCGAGCCTCTCTGTCCAACATGGGTTGGGACTAAACATTCTAAGACTGCTAGACCTTGAAATCTTGAGGCTACGAGATTAAGAAACTATGAAATCAGGAGATTTCTTTCTAGCCCTGGCCCTAACCTCTGCTTACTCAACAAAATTTCCTTGTAAGAGAGTTACTTTATGGAAATAACTTTGCCTTGGGGATCACTAGAATTAAATCCTACAGATCTATTCACCTGTTCTAAAGGCTGGTTGGTTATTTCCTCATCCAAGTGAAGATTATACTTTCTGGGCTTGCTCTTTGTACCTGCCCTGCACCCAACTTCTGTAAGTGGCCCCAGATATGTAAGCATCCTCTGTCTAGGTAGTTCCTTTGGAGTTTAGTTCCCTTAGATTTCTTTGAATCCAAAGTTTTTCAGTGGCTTTAAAGAAAAGTAGAATTTTTTGTTACTGTTTATCTGTTTTTTGTTGTTATTTTCAGCTGAGTGGTTTTTCATGTCCTACATATTAACTGAAAGTGAATTCTTCCTTTCTGTTCATTTGCTAATTTTCATAAGATGTGTTTCAGTGTTTAAACATTTTTAAAATTGATTTCAGATTTACTTTGTGGACCTCTTTCAAACATGGGCTATAATCAAAATGTACTCATTTAAATTACATGTATTTCTTTTGACCATCATGAAGGAAGGGAAGGAATAATAAAATAGTGAAAGATAAAAGTATTTAAAAATAGGATTTATGAATTGTTGGGCTCAAAAGTAAAAGTTTATTGCAATTATATTGTCATTTAATATTTTGAATAAGGAATAGAGTTACAACTGGGTTGTGATGTCATTGTGTATTTAGAGAAACTTGCCTTTGTAATGGTAGCGTTTTGCTTTCTTCTAGATCTAAGTAAAGTGGGACATGGGTAGAAAAGTTCCTGGTTTCCAGTATATAAGTATGTGCATGATGCATCTGTGGTTTTTAAAGTGTGGGTACATATTTGAATTGTTTTTCATAGAGATCTATCCTACTATTTCTCTACTGTTATGGTCTCCTTAGTAAGTGTATACTCTATATGAGTTTGTACACATACCCATGTATACATTTGCATTTTGTGGCCTGTGAACCTCTGAATAGGTAAGGTTGGATAGATGTCTCATTTGCATATTTTACCAGGGACTTACAAACTTTTTAGATGTCAGTGATATGGACATGGGGAGGGCAAAGTCCCTTTATATAATACATTTAGCAATATTTTTTATTACTCTTCCTGTATGAAGATTTCTACATACCTTCCTACACAGGGATAAGATGAGAGAAGGGAAAATATTGCAGGAGTTTTGGTTCCTGGAGTGTTGCTGAAAGTCTTGTACGGTTGAGCATATTGTGGTAAGCATTAAATTGGGTCTTAATGACTCTGGAGAGGAAGAAGTTAGAATAACATGACATTGTGTCTGAAGAAAGAATAATTTGAAAAATCATTTTAATGTAATTTCTAGTGTCATTAATTTTTTTTTTTTTTTTTTTTTTACATGGGCAGGTACTGGGAAATGAACCAGGGTCTCTGGCATGGCAGGCGAGAACTCTGCCTGCTGAGCCACTGTGGCCTGCCCTCTATTGTCATTAATTTTTAAAGTACAAAGTTGTTTGACCCTTCATAACCAATTAAAAATATTTTGAGTTGACTATTTTTGATGTATAGTTAGTAGAAAGGTTTAACATATCTAGTGATTTTTTTTTTTCTGGGAGTTTAATAAAAAATAACCAAATTGCAGTTTAAAAGCTGCCATTAATGGTCTTAGATATATATTAGAAAGTTTTGTGGGCTGTGAGACTAGAGAATTGAATTGAATAAAGGCTTAATTAAATTTTGAAACTAATTAAAATCCTGTGTATTATGCTGTAATTAAAACCTGGTTGCCAGAAAGTGTTTGCTTTTAGAATTGAACTATAATACTTGAATGTATAAAAATGAATTCAGTGCTTTGTGGCAAGATAGCTAAGGTTCATGGAATTCTTTTTTCTTTCTGTGTCTCAGTTAAATGAAAATAAAGGTTGATTCAGGTATTTGTTGCCTTAAATTATTTATTGTTTTAATTTATTCACCTGTTAAAGTCTTTTGATCCATAGCGGTTGAGAAAAATTTCCATCTTTTTGTTTGCATCCATACTGCCTTTAACAAAATGATCTCCTTAAGAGACATGGGGAAAAAAACTTGGCTAATTTTGGCTCCTTGGGGCCATTGGAATGAGGTTGAGAAACTTCCTTTAAGTAAGGCAGGGGAATGAACGTAGTTTTATAAGGCTGTATCTTGTGATGCACTTTACCACTTAAAAGCAATTCTCTTTAGGACTTGCAGTTTTTGGTACTCACAAAACCAAGCTCTTGCAGTTTTTATAAAAATGTTGACATGAAAACAGAAGATTTGGGAATAGAAAGTAGGCAGACATTAATGTTTGTATGCTTTTATCTGAGGAGTGAGGTGGACGATGGTAGTTTATACATGACATTTCCCCCCCATAATAGTAGGAGGTAAAATAATTTCAGCAATGTTCCAAAAATTGGAATATTTTTGATGTAATTTAGGCAGGTCCACTAGGGGACAGCAGAAGCCAAACTTTTGCGTTGTGTGCTTCTTGAAAGCAGTTTAGATTTCAACAGCAAATATTAAGATAGAAACTAGTTTAATATTTATAATGTGATAACTTGTGAGAAGTTCATGGTTTTGGAACATACTGGTACTTTATGGAATAGATAACAAGATAACCTTGCATACTGAAGCAGTGAGGAGCTGGAGTAGATTATAGCTAACGTACCTATAGAGGTAGAGAAAGGGGCTGGTATTTCTTAGGAATCTGTTATTTGTGGGCACTTAATCCCTTGCTCCCTTACTGTCAGTTCTCACCAAGCAGATACAATAAGTCCGATCATGTTACCCCTCTGATGGCTTCCCATTTTATTCATAGTAAAGCCAATGACTTACTGGGCTCGTTGCTATTCTTCCTCCTCATCATTTTTTTTTTAAGTCAAGTATCAGCGTGGCTCTTTTATTTACCCTGTCAACCACTCTTCATTACCCTGCTCTACATTTTCTTTCTCCATAGCACTTACTAATACTAGAGTATTTTCTTATTATTTTTATTGCTTCTCTTTCTCCACACTAGAATGTAAGCTCCATAAAAGCAGAGATCTTTGTTTATTTCATTGATTTTAAGTGCTTAGAATAGGGAGTGGCAAATAGTACCCATTTGAGATAAGACAAAAAATTGGATTCTCAAATCAGACTCATGAGCCAGAGAACATACCCAATATATTAATTATCTACTGCTATGTCACAAATTACCCAGAACTTAATGGCTTAAAGCAGTAAACAAATATTATCTCACAGGTTTTCTGAGTTAGGAGTCTGGGCATTTCTTAGCTGGGTCTCTGGCTCTCAGTCTATCACAGGACTGCAGACAACGAGTCACTGGTACAGCAGTCATTTTGAAGCTTGTTTGGAGGTGGATCAGTTTCCAGGCTTACTCAAGTGGTTGTTGGCAGGATTCATTTCTTCACTTCCTATTGGCTGGAGGCCTTTCTCAGTTCCTCTCCAGGTGGTCCTCTCCATAACACAGCTGACAGCAGGGCTGCTGGTTCCATCAGATAGAGCAAATAAAAGAGTCAGGGAGAACAAGATGGAAGCAGTAGTGTCTTTTATGACCCAGACTTGAAAGTCACACTCTGTCTTATCTGTAGTGTCCTAGTTGTTATACAAGTCAGCCCTATTCAGTGTGGTGGAAACTACGTTAGGCCGAAATTATAGGGAAGCCATTTTAGAAGTCCCCTATCACATCCTGTATCAAACTTTACTAATAATTTCAAGGATAAGAGTAATTAAAACATATATGTGAAGCAGGGAGAAGTCTGGGACTTCTAATGCAGAATAGCTCTCCAGATTGTACCAGAGGCATACCCCTTGAATCCAAAGATTATAAACAAATCTGGTGCATCCTGTTAAATGCAATCATAGTTAAGTACTCTCATGATAGTAAATACCACATTTGTTTCCCAGGAAGTCTGTCATTAGTATGATTACAAAGAGATTTGACTTTATTATTTCCTTTTTTTTTTTTTTTTGCCAGCTTCCCCCCACCCCCAAAGGAAGATGGGTTGTGGCTTTTTACTTCCTAACAATTGAATGAATAAATGAATGAATTCATTTCCCCTTAAAGCAGTTCATTGAAGGAGGTTTTCTTAGGAAACTCTTTTTTAGAAACTAAGGTAAAATGGTCCACTATCACTCCGTTTAGTAAGTACCTGGGCTGGGATTTATTCCAGGTCTTTCTAACTCTAGAATTCAGTCTTCTTGCTAGTTTGCTGGAATCCAGCTGTTCTTATTTAGTGATTGTTGATCTCATTCAGGGCATCCCTAATATATGTAAGGTAAATGCTTGGGAAAGGGAGGTATATGTCTTTATTTAAATTTGCTGCCATTTGTTCTCATGAAGATAAATTAAACATACATGCATGTTCCTTTTTTTGTTTATTTGGACCATAGTTGATCAAACACTAGCCTCAAAATTCAGGTTTGGTTTTTTTTTTTCGGGTGCATGGTCCGGGAACTGAACCCAGGTCTCCCTCATGGAAGGTAGACATTCTAACCACTGAGCTACCTGTGCAGCTGCAGGTTTAGATATATCTCTGTCACCTTATAAGGTCTTTATCTTTGGACTACTTCTTACCCTCTTGAAACCTGGGCTTCTTCTTCTGAAAAAAAAGGGTTAATCATATCTAGTTCTTAGTTCCTAAAAGTAAAATCTCTTTTTAGATATTTTTAGATAGCCTTTTTTTTGTTCTTAGTTCTACTACCATTTATGGATTTTTCCCCCCTAAATTTTTTTGTGTTTATGTAGGGGAGCAGTTAATACATTTTAATGATTTCTACTTTTACCCTATGAACTCCATAAATCTGTTTTCTTAATCAGTTAGTTTGAAGCTTTCTATGCGTTAGTCTGTTTGGTTTCTTTCCAGTTGTTTTGCAGTGAACTTGATTTGTCACACTTTTGAGCCTGTCATGGTATAACTTCATATTTCTGAGGTCTTACATTGCTGATAACATTCTTTTTTCCCTGAATATTTCCAAATCTGGCTTTTTTCCTTTTTAAAATCCATTATAGAATCCTTAGGCATTCTGTAAATCAGGGATACCCTTTTTCTTGGAATAAGCTCTTCTCTGTACCCACACTGTATAGGAGGAACAGAGTAGTTGAACTCTGATTTCTAATGGCTGTCTTTCTGCATCTCAGTAGCTGACTTCACTGTACTCTCCCATGATATGAAATTTGTGAGAATGGTTGTCACAGATGAGGCTTAGGTATAAGGGAGAACAGAAGAAACAAGAGAAGGGCTGTGGAATAGCAGAGTATGATTAGCAGTTGTCTCCATTTCCATACCACTTGATATGCTTGTATTGTGAACAATGGCTAGTATATTAAATGAATCACAGTTGTAGAATTTTAGGTCCAGAAGAGACATAGATGATCTAATTCAAATTTTCTAATTTATAAACAAAAAATTCTAATATATGGAGATAAGGTGACTTTCTAAGGTTATACAGCTAATTAATATCACAACTGGGACTTGAAACCAGGCCTTTTTTTTGGGCATGGGCAGGCTCTGTGAATTGAAATGGGGTCTCTGGCATGTCAGACGAGATTCTGCCACTGAGCCACCGAGGAACCAGGTCTTCTGACTAAAAATCCAATGTTTTATCTGCATCTTCTATGGTTCATTTTCGTCTATTCAATCACCAAGTATTTATTGAACAACTATTAGGTACAAATGCTAGAGGGAATTCGTATATGTCCTCAAATTTAATATTCAAAATAAGAAAATACATTGATAGTGGTAATTTAGAATGTGTGTTTAATGAAGTAAAAATGATACAAAAGATGTAAGTTTCAAAAGCGTATACAGAGCGGGCCATTATGGCTCACCAGGCAGAGTTCTCACCTGCCATGTCGGAGACCCAGGTTCAGTTCCCGGTGCCTGCACATGTTTAAAAAAAAAGAGCATATACAGAGTTTGCTTTTTATGCATTTAAAAAATTTTGTTTTATTACAAAAGTTATACTTATTAACTATACAGAGCTTAGACAATAATGAAAAAGTAATTAAATTGACCCAAAACCCACCACCCAGAAAACTTTCTTTTTCCTGTTTGTATCTTTTTATTTTTATTTTTTTCTATTATTATTATTTTTTTGCATGGGCAGGCACTGGGAATTGAACCAAGCCACCGTGGCCCGCCTGTGTGTATCTTTTTAAATTAAAAAAAAAAATTGGACTTATTCCAAATACATTCTCTTATAATCCAATTTGTAACCTGGAAAAAGAGGCTGGGAGAATTGAGGGTGACTAGGCAACCGTTAACACAGTCAGATCATGCTAAGGCAGTAGTTGGAGGAACAAGGTTTAAGGGATAATAAAAGGATTCAACTAGAATGGAGTTTATGTGTGGAATCTGCACTGGAGGAGTTAAAGAATGATTGTTCATTGATGGAAGGTAGATTATTGCCAGAATGGCAAGCCTTTTTTCTTCCCTTTGACTGTAGTTTGTTTCAAGGATATTTCAATGGAAGAATTACTGTGTGAATCTAGTGCAGTGGCCCGAATCTCCTATTTTAGCTGGAAATACCAGTGAGTGCAGAATGTAGTAACATACTTCCTATCATCAGTTAGACAATTATAATTAATCTAATGAGGATCCTTGTTTGTAGAGCGGTTGCCAGTATAGTTGAGAAAGCAGTGAATGAGAAGTTTAAGGTAATTGTCCGATTTTAGGCCAACTACTTGGCCTTTCAGGAACTTTTTTTTAAATCCATTTTTTTATTCTTTCATAGACTTTAACAACTGTAGACAACTTTTAACATAAAGAGTGAAATTTCAAGGATAAAGTGGCAATATAACGGACCTCTCCTGTTTATTATTCAGGATGGAAGGAAACTTCCAAAAATGGGCACAATGTGTGAGATTTAACACTGGAAAAATACATATGAAACTTGTTTTACTGACACCACTTACGACCAGGCACAGCACAATAAATACAGAACTGCATCATCTTTTGAAAAGGTTATTGTAATTTTAACATTCTTATTAAAGAAAGAGTGCCCTAATCTGAAATTCTACAACATATAGGTGACAAAGAGACACTTAAAATGAATGTCTGAGCATAGTTTCATTAACATTTTCACATTGTTTCTCTAACATCTTCACACTTATACATCAACATTCTTAAAAGGATACATAGCAAATTCAGAACAAAAACATTTCAAACTTTCTTTGTCATATCATTCATTCCTACCATAGTTCTATTTGCTGGTAGGTTTAAGGTAGGAATAGAAAGTTTTTGAAATCCTTCTAATTTCCATTGGTCTTAGGGCTCTAATAGGAGGCCACATTAGAAGCAAACTGATGGAGCAGCACCATTAAGTCTACATGCAACAAATTGTTGCATAATTTTATCTGCCAATATTCTGAAAGATTAAAAAAAATTTCATGGAAAAATACCTTTACTAAATAGCAGGTAGTTGTAACAACATGCAATTTGCAAGCTGCTGAATTCTCTGTTGATTGCATCTTTAAGAGACAGCAGAAATGCATTACCTAGAAATTGAAATAATAATATATTGAGGCATAAAGTAATCAAGAACTTTAAAAATTTTTATTTGTTCCCTTTGCATGCTTTTAAGATGAAGAAATCGATATAAAATGAAGTTCTTCATAAATTCTATAGAGCTGTATAAATGTATAGTGTATTAATATTGATGGCCAAAATGAAATTTTACTGTGTTTCAGATGCAGAACATTCTATGTAGTGCCTGGAATGTCTCTTAAAATAATCTGTCTAAATGTATGGGCTTTTTTTTTCCTTTTTTAAGCAAGATTTAATATACATTTATTTTTAATATGTGGAACATATAAAGATTTTATACTGAATAAATGACATTCATTAAGCCAGAGGAAAAGGAGAATTTAATATCATTTTTTTCTTTTTTTTTTTAAACATTATCTAGAAATACAAATGTAGATTCTCATCACTGAAAAATCCTTGAAATTGCATTTCTTTCTTTGGTTGTATTTTTTTCCTTTTTGTCTGTTCTTGTCACCATTTTCTATATCAGTGAATATGTAACCATTTCCACACTTTGATTCATGAAACAAACTGTGATCTCCCGAAAAACAGCATGACTTCATACACACAGAAACATGTACATTAACCTGTCTCTTTTTTTTTGTCCTTTTTTATTGTTTCTTTTTCTTTTTTATAGTTTTCTCTTTTTTTTCGAGATATTACCCTAGTGAAGAAAATAAATAAAATAAAAACAGAAAGTTATTGAAATCTACCATTACTTGGTAGTTTTCATGAACCCTACCTTACCACATCATGAAAAAGAAATGAAAAACTTTGTATTAACAAAAAGAAGAGAGAAAAGAAAAGTGATGGTATGTTTAATGTTATTTCTATGTACATCAAAGCCCATATGCAATAAAAAATAATATTTAAAGTATGATGAAAGAGGGCAGGCAACAGTGGCTCAGTAGCACAGTTCTTCTCCATTGTGCTGGAGACCCGGATTCGTTTTCTGGAGCCTGCCCAAGCAAAAAAATAAAAAAGATGAAAGGAATTGTGAAGAACTGTAACATGGAAGGTCAAACAACAAGCTGCAAATAGGGTGGTGTGGTACGGAAACTATTACTTCGCTTGTTGTCAGGTAAGTATTTATATTTTTTGCTCTTAGCCTAGCAGGCCATTTTTAAAATATATCATTTCATAATCTATTCATAATCTATCTACTGATAGACTGACACACGTCCTTGAGCCTCTATGCCTATATCTTTAGAAGTTTCTATTGCACAGAGCTTTGATGATGGGATACAGGGTTTTTCCTAATCTGAAAAAAATTAAACTCAGAAAATTGATGATTTTTGACCTTTTTTACCTCAGTCTCAATTCTGGTGAAATTTTCCTGTCTTAGCATGTTTTGCCACAACTTTTTTCACATCAGTTTGTTTCCCCATTCCCAAAAATGCAATGCATGAAAAAGAACATTGAAGAGAAAATCTGTGAAAAACAAAAAAGTGACCTTTGAATGCACTAGACAGCAAAATTGATTTAAAAAACAAAACAAAGTTAAAACAACAACAACAACAAAAGGGTGTATGTACACACAGAGACAGCAAATATTGATTTCATAACAGTTTGAGTTTATTTTTTCTTTTATTCCTAGTTGATAGATAGTGAATGGGACAAGGAGCAAAGATTTTCTTTTTCCTATGCTGGATAAACAAGAACAGAAGCAGCCAGTCTGTGTGACCCTCTAATTTTCATACATACTTGCCTTGTCATTTATGTCATAACTGTCCTACCTGAAACAGTACATCACAGATGACAGATGCCACCAGAGAGAGTTCAGATATTAATACTGATGGCCAAATGAAATTTTGTTATGTGTCAGAAACAGAACATTCTATGTGATGCTTAGACTAGCTCTTAAAATAATCTGTCTAAACATATGGGTTTTTAAAATGTAGTTCTTATGAAGAATGCTTATTTTTCCTTATACATATATTTAGCCTTGGGCCTTGGACATTGCTTTTGAAATCTAAAAGCTAGCTCATGGGTAAATAGACTTTATTCTTATAAGCATTGAAACAGAAAGTAAATGTGCTTATGCTTTTCTTTTGGACGTGTTTTTATTCTTGAAATAGCTGCTTACCGGAAATGCTTGGGTACTGATGTATGAGAGATAATTTGTGCTTTATATTGTTTCTGTGAAAAGATTTATATAATGTAAAATAGGTAAAATGGCCAGCAATGCTCTTTTTCTTTTTTGCATGGGCAGGCACTGGGAATTGAAACCAAGTCTCTGGCATGGTAGGCAGAACTCTGCCACTGTGCCACCATTGCCTGCCCTAATGCTCTTTTTGATATATGCCTGTGTTGTAAGGCTTGGTTTCGGATATGTTGTTTTTTTTTTCTTTTTTCTAGTTTCTTTGGAGGACTTTTTTTTCCTTTAAATTTCACTATTGTGGTGTATCTTAACCTTATCTAGCCTTTTATATATAATCAGTTTGCTGTGGTTCTAAAGGTTTAGGTATGGCCCCTTTGTGACTTAAATCCTCATTCATTCTTCCGTGTTCTCTCCAATGTATGAACAAGTAGATAAGATAGATGTAGGTGATTAAACTTAGTATTCCTAATTGTGAGTCAGTCAGAAGATCAGAGATTATTAAGTGGATGCCTTTTTGATCCCGTAGAGATTTCTCTTTTATGGCTTTGCCATAGTTCTTACCCCTGTGTAACCTTGGAGGCCTATTTATTTCATCTCCCCATAACTGAATTTGAATATAGAAAATTGAAAACAACTGGCTATTCTTCAATGCAGTGTTCTTCCTTCTTCATAAAGGTTTCTGTTTCAGTCACACAAAACAACCTTTTCACTTTTGAAGGTAATTCATCTCACCTCAAGAGTCTGGGCTTTGAGGGCATTTGGTAGTGGTCTCTGTTGGTTTGTGGAAGGGCACAGTATCACCTCACTCCTTATGTCTGTCCTCTCCATCCCTTAATCTGTTCTTCGTGAGGCCTTTGGGCCTCAGAAGTTTGATGTCACTCAGATATCTTGTCTGTTCAGGATATCACCCCACCTCTTTATATACTGTTTTGATTTGCTAAAGCTGCCAGAATATAGTATACCAGAATTGGGTTGACTTTTTCAAAAGGAATTTATTAGGTTATAAATTTGTAGTTCTAAGGCCATGAACATGTTCAAATTAAAGCATAGGAAAAGATACCTTCACTCTAAAGAAAGGCTGATGGCATCTGGGATTCCTCTGTCACATGAGAAAGCATGTGGCTGGCATCTGCTGGTCCTTCACTCCTAGGTTGCATTGCTTTCAGCTTCTAATTCCAGGGGCTTTCTCTTTGAGCTCCTATGATCCTTGCTTGCTCCTCTTAGAACACCTCTCAGCTCTCAATGTCCTGCAGGTCTACTCTTAGTGTCCCTGGGGCTTTTCTCTCTTTCTCTGTGGCCTCTGTATCGGCTCTTTTTAGAATGTCTCTGGGCATTTCTTTTCTCTCTGTCTAAATGTCTCTGTGCTTTCTTGGCTCTTTCTGTCTTTTCATTGTCTCATAAAGGACTCCAGTAAAGAGGATTAAGATCTACCTTGAATTGGGTGGGTCACATCTCCATGAAAACAGCCTAACCAAAAGGTTCTGCCCACAATAGGTCTGTACCCCCCCAAGAATGTATTAAAAGAACATAACTTTTTATTCCTGCAAGGAGAAGCTAAGCCAACTGATAATTATGCCTGAGAGTCACCCACAGAGAACCTCTTTTGTTGCGCAGATGTGGCCTCTCTCTCTAAGCCAACTTGGCAGGTGAACTCACTGCCCTTCCCCCCACCTAAGTGGAACATGACTCCCAGGGATGTGAATCTCCCTGGCAATGTGGGACCTGACTCCCAGAAATGAGCTGGGACCAAGCATCATGGGTATGAGAAAGCCTTCTTGACCAAAAGGGGGAAGAGAGAAATGAGACAAATAAAGTCTCAGTGGCTGAGAGATTTCAGATAGAGTTGGGAGGTTATCTTGGAGTTATTCTTATGGATTATATATATATATATCCCTTTTTAGTTTATGGTATATTGGAGTGACTAGAGCGAAGTACCTGAAACTATTGAAGTATGTTCCGGTAGTTTTGATCCTTGAAGAAAACTGTACTGTATAGCTTTTATGATGTGACTGTGTAATTGTGAAAACCTTGTGTCTAATGTTCCTTTTATCCAGGATATGTACAGATGAGTAAAAAAAAATTAGGATAAAAAAATGAATAATAGGAGGAGATTAAGGGTAAAAATTGGGTAGATTGAAATACTAATGGTCAGTAAGAGGAAAGGGTAAGGGGTATGGGATGTATGAGTTATTTATTTATTTTTATTTTTTTCTGGAGTGATGCAAATGTTCTAAAAATGATCATAGTGAAAAATACACAATTATGTGATGATATTGTAAGCTATTTATTGTATTATGTGGTTGGGCTGTATGTGTGTGGCTATTTCTCAATAAAAATGTTAAAAAAACATGGCTTTTGTGGGGTACATAACAGTTTCAGAACAGCACATATACTAAAAAATTCTTTCTTCATGAGTGTGTGTATGTGTATATATGTGTGTGTTATGTGTATATATGTATGTGTGTGTATGTGTATATATGTATGTGTGTGTTAAATTTATCTTTCTTCATGGTAATGATGAGAAAAAATTTAGTCTTTTTTTTCTGTGTTAAAATTCAATGAGGGGAGACTTAATGGGGAAGATGGTGAATTAGGGAGCTCTAGAACTCGGTCTTTCCACCAGAACAGCTATTAAACAGGCAGAAACTGTCTGAAACAATTTATTTGAAACTCCAGAGGCCAGAAGAATTCTGTACAGCATCCAAGAAAGAGTGGGAGAAAGGAGCTGATAAATTATGGTAAAGAACTGTAAATTGCTCTCTCTGTGTGGTTGCTTATGGTGCCTATCCCCCATCTTGTGTCAGCCACTGCAGGGTCCATTCACTGGGTAGATGAAGCAGATGTAAAGGGACATTAAAATCTTCTTCTCTAAGAACAGGGGTGTGTACAGCCGGTCTCTGATCAAGGTTTTTGATTAGTGAATTTGAATTGCTGGGTCCTGGTCCTGCGGACAGCTATTGTTTTAGTCCTCCCTAGACAAAGGTGGTGGCAGCCATTATTTCAGTCCAACTCTGGACAGCGGCAGCCATTATTTCAGTCCAACTCTGAACAGTCAGCAGCAACCACTGTTTCTACCCTCACTGGACAATGCTGGAAGTGGTGGAGATTTAGAGATGCAGGGATTCCTCAGGGTTGGAGGGTAAGGTTTAGTTAGATGAAAGGCTGCATTTGCTGGGCAGGCCAAGAAAGCTCAGCTTCAGAGAGCCATTGGAGAAGTTATTGGTGCCTTTTTTTTTTTTTTTTTTTCACATGGGCAGGCACTGGGAACCGAACCCAGGTCCTCGGGCATGGCAGGTAAGCACTCTTACCTGCTGAGCCACCACGGCCTGCCCTATTGGTGCCTTTTTGATCTCCACAGGGCACTTTGGAGCTGGTCTGCACCCCTTTCATGGGTTCTCTGGTCTTCCTTGGCTAGGAAAGACTGAATTGGGAAAGTTCTCCCATAGTGACCATCCTCCTAGAGTTTACCCTCCAGGAAAAAGCAGTGTGAGACAATGAAAGGAATGTAAAAAACTGTATAGAGGTGGACAGTCTGGAACAAAGGCCTGCCCACTTCAGATTCCCGGAGAGGAAAGTTTAGACCCTGGGAAACAGAGGGCACAACCAAACACCTGTTAACAGGGCATTCCAGAACAACCAACAAGCTAAAGCTGAGGACAAAATAGAGGCCTAGTAAGAAAGGGAAAATCCTTTGCAGTGCATTCATTCTCCTTGGGCAGACCTTCCTGATTGGAGGACTGAAGCTCAAGAAAATCTCTGTCTTATCACAAGCTGATTATAAAACCAAGAAGGAGACATCCCAGGGAGTAAATCACACAGTTAACATTTTGAAATATTAAAATGTACAGTGTGTAACAAGAGTACAGGGCAAAGGAAACAGAAAATGATGACCCATTCAAAGAAGAGGATAAAAACACAGAGAACACCAATGAAGAAGATGAGAATGTAGTATACTGAACAAAACCTTTTAAAACATGATCTTAAAGTGCTCAAGGAGCTAAAGGAAAGCACAGAGAAAGAACTACAGGATATCAGAAAAATAATGAATAATATGAGAGTCTAAGTAAAGAGATAGAAATTTTAAAAAGGAATCAAGCAGAATTAACTGGAAGTGAAGTCCACAATAACTGAAATAAAAAATGCCCAGGGGGGTTTCAAGAGCAGAATGTGACTGGCAGAAGAAAGAATCAGTGAACTTGAAGACTAGACACTTGAAAATAATCAGGCAGAGGAACAGAAAGAAAAATGAAATATTAAGAGCAAAGTAGCCTAAGACAGCTATGGGACAGCTGACAAAATGGTAAAGACCTGCTCAATGGGGAAAAAAGCAGCCTTTTCAACAAATCCAGTGCTGGAAAAACTGAATCTCCATTTGTAAGAAAAAGGAGGCTTAGGAAAGGCAAACTCAGCAAACTCACCAGGAATGAGATGGGGAACAAAGGCATTCAGGCAAAGGCTTTACGTAAGGGAGAAAAATAGCTGCCCGGGCACTGTTTCAGGAGAGAGAGAGAAATGGCTGCCCGGAGGTGGTGGTGGCATGGGCTAGGCTTTTTAAGGCTTAGGGTTACGGAGTTGGGGAGCAAGGGATAAGCAGGTCTCTATTGGCTAGTTTTCAGAAATAGGGACTAACCTAGGAGTTGGCAGCTTTCCATTGGTAAAATTCAAACACAATTCAAACACTTCTTGAGGCATGCAAGGTTGTAAAATGCTGGAGTGCAGACAATGTGTCAGGGAAGTTTACATAGGAATACATTTGCCAGAGAGTGGAGGCTGATCAATGGGAGGTTGTTTCAAGAGGCAGCTGATAGAGGCTGAAGGAGATGATGGATGGTGAAGGAGACACTGGGTTGGCATGGTTTGGGATGAGAGAGGCTTTCTAAAATATTTGCCAGGGGTAGGTTACATCCTGGGGGGGAAGGGGGCCTGTTGTCCAGGCCAAACAGCCCCTACCTCACAGCATATACAAAAATCAACTCAAAATCAATCAAAGAGCTCAATATAAGAGTCAGAACTCAAACTCCTAGAAGAAAACATAGGGAAGCATCTTCAGGATCTTGTGTTAGGCAATTATTTCCCAGACTTTACACCCAAAGCACAGGAAACGAATTAAAAATAAATGTGACTTCATCAAAATCAGAAACATTTATTCCTCAAAGGACTTTATCTTGAAAGTAAGATACAACCTATACAATGGGAGAAAATGTTTTGAAACCAAATACCTGATAAAGGTTTTTTTCTTTTACCTTTCAGTACAATTTTAGTGAGATATAATCTATCCGGAGTATACAATCAGTGGTTCACAATATCATCCTATACTTGTACGTTCATCATCACAATCAGTTTTAGAACATTTTTGTTACTCCAAACAGAGAAATGAATAAAACCCAAAACATACCACACCTCTTACCCCCCACAATTATTGTTTTTATTTTTTGTTTTTGTTACTCATCTACCCATACTCTGGATGAAAGGATTGTCAGTCACAAGGTTTTTACAATCACACAATAAAAGCTATATAGTTATACAATCATTATTAAATATCAAGGCTATTGGGTTACAGTTCAGCAATTTCAGATGTTTCCTTCTGGCTTTTTTTTTTTTTTGGTCTGAAAAAAATAATCTGTTTAATTGAAAAACCTGGTGTTTACTATTCCACTCCCCTAAATGAGGGGACTGAGACCAGACCATCACCTCATAGCCCCTTCTGTTACTCTTCACAAGGCAGCAGGCAGGGACAATTCCCAGGACCTCCACAAACGCAATGCCCAAGGCTGCTGCAGCCACCACCAACACATTGCTCCTCAGCCAGTTCCCGATAAGCTGCCTTGGTATAGATATTTTCTGGCTTGAAATTAATCCCACAGTTATGAGTGACATTGATGCAGCAGGAGTCAGGGACTCTCCCCATGGGTTGGAGAGGGATGGCATTCCAGTCTGAATAATTAGTCGCCCCACAACACTTAAACTCTTCCTGCATATGGACCAGGAATGAAGCAATTTGGTTGTTTTTTGGATAATCCTGCATGTGCTCCTGGAAGTCCTTGCTAAACTTTGACATCACCTTGTCTCTAAACACATAGCCGGCAATGGTTGCATCCACCTCCACCAGCATGATAAGAGAATGGAAGATGGCAAATGTGATCACAAGACAGTAGTTCTTCTTGCAGACCCCACAGCAGCCCATAAAGGCCACGAAGAAGAGGAAGACACCTAGGGCAATGATGACCATGGAGGCCAGTAGTGTTTCCCTGAGTAATGATCTGCCTCAGGACAATCTGGGCTCCCATACCCACAGCAATCAGCCCTACTGCACAGGCACAAAAGCCACCAGAAGAACCTAGAGCAAGAACTTGACACATTTCATTCCTCCGTCCACCACCATGGCTGGGCTCCCCGAGGCTCTGCGCTCCTCTCTCCACCTTCTGGCTGTTTTAATACACTAGAAAGAAAAATGAAATATCTATATAATGAGTCAGTAGTCATAGTAATTTGTTTTAATTTTTCAGCTATACCCTCTCCTGCTCATTGATCATTCTCTCAACCTTCAGGGATATCTAGGCAATAAACATTTTAACTTTTTCATGCTGGAAGGGGGTGTCGACATTGTGGGGTAGGAGAATGAAACTGGTTGATGTTTTTGGAGAGATTGGTACCTCTGAGTTTCAGGGGTATTTTACTGCTTGCAGGTATATCTGATATTAAAGTATGCAAGTAGCACAAGAAGCTTACGTAATTCAGGAGACCTTGTGGCTCACTTAAATAAAAAATTTTAAAAACTTTACTAGGTGTGGATAGAGAAGTACATGGATTGGAGGCAAGATATTTACCTGAGCAGAAATCTATTTCTTAGCGTTCTTGTATCTGAATAATTTTATTCTCTGGGTGTAGGTAAATCCCCAGGAAGATAAATTGGTTTCTTTAGTATGTTGAATACCATGTTTATTAAATAGCTAACTTTATTACTGTCCTTTAGTAATAAATAATTTATTTTGAATAAGAAATTGTCCCTGCTATTGGTAGAGAGCTATTTAAGAAATGCGTTTTAATTTTGTTCCTTAGGATCTAGCTCTTTTGTTGTAACACAGCCTAAAAATCATTAGGAATTATAACTGATAATGAAAATGTGAAATGAAATGTTCAGCACTCTGGTTTTCTATTGTCATAGAGGTTTTAAAAAATGATATTCCTAATATTTACGAATTTGGTGAACTTGCTTTCTTGTTACCTATTCATCAGACTGTCAAAATTTCAAATGCAGATTGCAGTGATGTAGAAGACGTTTTGTTTCATTTTGTTTAGATACAAAGAAGATGGTGAAGCTTTATTAATTTTGCTCCCCTCAGAAGAAAAAGGAATGGTGCAGCAGCTTCTCCAAAAGAAAGTGCCTGTGAAGGAAATCAAGTAAGAACTATTTGTTGTCTTTATGTTAGGAAAATGAGGACATGGAATTGTTATACTTAGTTATGTACGTCTGATACCCTCCTCCCCCTAATCTATTCTACCATCTAACCTCTGACCTTTTAAACTTATTTTTATTTTTTTAATCACAAATTTTTTAGAAGATTACTAGTTTAGAAAAGAAAGATGGAAAAGAAAACTTGTTAGTTTTCGGAAGCCTTGATGGTTGAAAGGGGTAAACCTCTGATGAATTTATTTTTGAATTACCTGTCCATTTGAGAGAATTGTGGTCTCCTGTTATTGTGTGGAGCATGAGGAGAACTAATTAGAATGTCATTTACATTGGGGCAGTTAAAACCCTGGCTTGATTTCTTTCAAATTAATGTGGGGAGTGGGAGTAGGGGAAGGAGTGTATGAGAGGGTAAATGAAACAAGATTGGCCATGAGTTGATAATTGCTAAAGTTGAGTGAATGTTTTCTACTTTTGTACATTTTGAAATTTCCTATAATAATAATAATAATAATAATAATAATAATAATAATAATAATAATAATAATAATAATAATAATAATAATAATAATAATAATAATAAAGGCACCCTATCTACCACCACCCACCACCACCCCAGCTTTGGATCAAAGCAGGTCAGTCTAAAGTCAAGGAAGCAAGTGTGATTGCTTTTGTGAAATCTAGTGTCTTATAAGAGTTTCATTCTGGAAAGAGTTAAGTAATATCTCTGTGGTCTAATTTCTAGATAGAGAAGCAGTATTTATGTAGCTTTAGTCATGTTTACTATTTGAAATTGATTTTATGGCATTTGACTGAAAGTGGCAACATTTACAAAAATATCATTACATTTCATTTTATTCCATCTCACACTATCTGTGTTCCACTTGAGGCAACTTTCTATCTTTGTTAGTTACAAAGTAACTAATGCTAATTGTGGTTGTTAACTCAAATATCTTTCACTTAGTATAGGTTGCTTTTTTAGAGAAGATGTCTGATTTTTCATTTCTTTTTTCCTTCATTATTTATAAGATGCAGTCGAGTCAAATTTATGCTGGTGTACTTTCATTCTATTCTGCTTCTTATATGAGAAATTTTATTATACATTTCAAAATAATGCTGAGGCAAATTAATGCTGTGTAGTATTTTCAGTTTCTAAAACTGTGATGTCTTAGTTTAACTTTTATCTTCCTTTTGCTACACAGAATCAATCCAGAAAAACTTATAGATGTCCAGAAAAAATTGGAATCTTTTTTAGCCCAAGATCAAGATTTAAAAGAAAGAGCTCAAAGGGTAAGTAATTTTTTAGATGACTACCTTCATTGGAATGAAACATGATAAAATTAAATTTCATACTTTCCTGCTGTTTCTAGGTTGCATGGTCATGCTTCAGTTATTCAAATTAGTGTGATGTTCAGGTATTAGTTTACCTTATTCTGTAAATTCTCAAAGAAAATTTTTTTAAGTAAATTGTGAAATATTTTTTATTACTTATCTATAATCATGTCATAGACATATGGAAAAAAACTGTTAAAGTTAACTTAAATGCACAGTAGCCTGATTTCTAGCATACTTGATATTGTCAAATTTAATCTCTTCAATAGAGTTGTTGTAACTCCTAATTGTACTTTCTGGGCTGTAATGTTAGTATCTTTCTAAATTAAGCTAAATTTCTAAAAATTGTGCAACTCTTTTTAAATTATCCTTAGGAAGGAAGTTTTAATCTCATTTTAGTCTTCCTAAATTGCCTTTTTGGGCTTAGAAATCCTCTTGTTTGTCAAGTACATGAAAAATTATTTAAATTTACTTTCTAGTTCTTGGAATGTTTAGCAGTAGGTTCTTTGGAAAAGGAAGATTTAGAATTATTTTACATTGCTTTTGTCTAATCTTGAGTACCTAATATGAAGCTCTTCATTTTCAGTACTCTTTTACTGCCTTATTCTGTGATTATGAGATCTTTGTATATCAACAATGAGATAGAGAATAGGGATTCAGAAGTTGGGTACTATTTGAACAAATAGGAAAAGTGAGAGGAAGGAAATAAAGAAGATCATATGGAAAGGACAGCCTTAGTAGACAGAGTAGCCTGTGCAGAAAAACAGTCAACAGTCTGATTTTTATTTTATGGTTTTGAAACTGGATATTCCCAGCAAAGCATTGCATTTCTTTTCAAGAACAAATCTTGTATTTTTTGATGATTAATTTTATATTTTATCAAATTACCATCACTTTCTTAAAATAACAATGGCATTAATGATGAAAGCTGAAATGTGGAGTGATTAGTATGTGCCAGGCACTACTTAGTCATAACTGAATTGCATGACAGTTTTATATGCACTATTATTTAATACTTTTATATACCTGTGAAACAGGTGGTATTTTTTGATTTTACATATGAGTAAGTGGTAGCTCCAGAAAAAATTGTTCAGCATCACATAGCTTATTAAGTGGCAGATTTGAGATTTAAATTCAGGTCTAACTTCCTAGGGCTTCCATGCTTTATCAGGAGAAGTTAATTCTAAAATATAGCAAAACCACCTATGGTCAAAATGATGAACTATGCAAAGTTGGACTTCTGCAAGCACTCTTTGCCTAAAACTGAATGGAAATGAAAATTTTGAATAAATTGCTGATTCAAAAAAAATTTTTTTTTGGACCTGTATTTATCAGTGTGTGCAAATTTTGTCTAATAAATATAGTTCAAGCTAGGAGCTAATTTTATTTTGAAGCTTTAAAATGGTATGAACATTAAAAACACATGCACACCCATGAATTCTGATTTGTTTTGATTTTACCACACACCTGGGAGGTTATTCAAATATGAATCAGGAAGTATGAAACACTGGAAGAATTTTGATTTACTGGTTTGTACATATAAGTCTTCAGAACCAAATAAATGATGTGATTTATTGGGTGTTACCCATGGTTTAACAGAATGGCTAGCTGCAGCAGTAAGCCACCTAATTTATAGGAATGATTTTCAAGCTTTTCACTATAATCTGGATAGAACAAAAGTGATAAGTAACTGGGGTGATTTCTTTTGGACAGTTGTAGGGGAAAAATTACCTTTGACTTGTTGCCATCCATTGTTTTCCATGCCTGTGTAGATGTAGAAAATGGTTTGAAGGGTAGTTGGTTATCTGGAAAATGGTTTGAAGATTAGTTGGTTAAAATGTGTGCGATTTAGGAAATATGGAAATGGAAATTAAACTTTACAAAAATTAAGTAGTTAAAAAATATGAATTACTTGCTTAGATACAATCATTGTTACCTGTTTCATTTACAAAGTGACAAAGGGTCAGGACCACGTTTACTTTTTGGTTTTTATATTTTCAAGTATACAGATACTTTTTTTTTTTAAAGCACAAACAGAAGAAAAAATTGTTAGTTGATGATGAATTACTAGAAATTATAATAAAAAAGTTTTAAGAATGAATTTTTCCTGCCATGATTTTATTAAGCTTTGTTTAATTAATTCAGGAAACTTTTACTTTGAGTTAAAACTTATTGTCTATTATAGTAATAATTATCAATAATAATTAGCATTTATTGGTACTTACTGTATCCCAGAAGATATGCCAGGTGTTCTACATGCATTTTCTCATTTAATTTTCATAACACTCCCCATTTTATAGATAAGAAAGCTGACATTTAGAGAAACAAGGAATGTGCTCAACTAAGAAGATGTGGAGCTTAAAGTAGACCCCAAATCCATATTATTTCAAAGGTTATATGTTTTGCGTTATACCTTATTACATCTAACTGAAGTTAACTTCTGGAATAGCTTTTAGGGAAAGAGATGCTGTGTGTTGAGTTGGCAAATTTTAAAGTCTTTACTAAGATTATAATTTAAAAATTAGATTCACTCTCTTTTTTTATTATGTTGAATGGAGATATACTGAACTATTTTGTGGCTTTTCATACTGCTGAAATTATCCCTTTTTTGGCTAATTTTTAAAATCTTGTTTTAAATTTATTTTCAATGTTGTCTATTATATATCATATTTTAAAACTTATTTTAACAGTGTTTTGTGTCCTACATACGTTCAGTGTATCTGATGAAGGACAAAGAAGTGTTTGATGTGAGCAAGCTACCTCTACCTGAATATGCCCTGTAAGTATTCATAGTCTAGCTGTAATTATGAATCCTCAAAGTCAGAGGGAATTTGTTCCAGATCTGGTTCTCTGAGAGTCCTAGTTTAAACCACTGTGCCTCACCTTAAAAGAATCTACTAACGGTATGCAGAGAAAAAGTCTATAGAGAGCTAGTAGAGTGTTTTGTCAGGAAGAAGTTTCTTATTTTTAAGTATAAATTCCATAAAGTTACTCTGGACAGTTTCTATAATATGGTCTTAAAGAAAATGGAGAGCAGCTGATATGTATCCTTTGAAATCTTTAAATGTCTTTATATTCATTCCTCTTGTTCTCTGAAATGCTAACCTGGATTGCCACAGACAGTTCTTTTTATGCTTTGGATGCAGGTCATTTCACTTATTTTAGATTGATTTCCCATACTGCTTATGACCCAAATATTCTTTGTTTGATGTTTCTTCCAGGAACTCAGAGTTACTGTGGCAAGATGTCACTGTTTAATAACCGAGATTTTGTATCAAATGGAATTACTGGTCTTGTTTTGGTCTAGTATTTGAGGGATTTTTTTTTAAAAACTACAGGTAAGAAGGAGGAGTGTTTCAATGGATATTATCTGTGGGAAGAGCATTAGTAAAGTCATGTGTAAGCACCCTTGAGGTTAATCATACCTTGAATGAACATGAAATTTCTCAGTATGTGATGATATATGTGCTTAAAGGCAAGGCCTGTATATTTTTCCTGCTCTCCAGGAATTTGAGTGCCTTCACCTCTAAATTGAATCTAACACAAACTTTTATCTTGGTCAGCTCTTTTCCATTTTTTAGGTTAGATTGGAATTTTAGAGTAAGAAATAATTTGTCACTTGTAATATTTTAGAACCCTTTCAATAGCAGAGTGAGGCCACTGACTTTCCATTTAAGTAATAGATGAAAAAACCAAGTGTCATGGATAATATGTTTTTGTTCACGTGTCACTACTAGTCTCTAGTGATTTCTGAATTTGATCCATGGTTTAGGTTATTAGCTGAATTTGTGTGTGTGTGTTCTGTGTGATGTTTCCCCCAGTTTTCTGAGTGATTTAGCTGGAATAATAGAAAGCCAAGATATTTTATACTGCAGGCCATATTTAGGAGACATTTTGTTTCAGCAGTCTTCAGCAAGTTTAATTTATTCATAGTTGAAGAACCTGCTTTTTATTTGAGATACTTAGAGATGGCAGAAAATTAATTCCTCAGCCTAAATTATTGGCATGATTGAATTTGGTGTTTTCAAGTTAATTTTTGTGAATGTTTAGATATGTAATTTCCTTGATATGTGTAATGTTCTTTAGAAACCTTCTAATAACTAGAGCAGTGCTGTGGTGGAGGATATAATAAAGGTTTTCAAAATCATTTTACTAAAGAAACATGTATTGAATAACATGTATAGGACATAGTACCATGTGCTGGAATTATAGTAGTTCCAACTTCCTATGTATTTGTACTTCTTATGTAAAAGTATGTAATATATATTTTCTACCTTCAAGGAGCTCAGAGTTTTAATAGCTGAGAAAGATACATAAATGCAGCTGTAATACATTGAAAGAAATGCTCTGATGGATATGGGTTTGTGATCCTAACCCCTAGACCACCCCCAGCAGTAATAATCAAAGCAAGTGCTTAATAGTTGCTACCTGTGTGCTAGGAACTATTTTAAGTGTATTACATCTATGAACTCATTTGTTGTTACAGCAATCCTGTGTGGTAGGTAACATTATCATCCCGTTTTACAAGTGGGAAAATGGAGGGATGAAGTGGTTAAGTAACCTTAGTGAGATCCTATAGCCAGTAAGAGTCAAGATTTGAAGCTTAGTAGTCCCATTTCTAAATCCATACTTTTAACCACTACATTGTATGGCTTCTCAGGTATTCAAATCTGGATCTTTTTTTTTTTTTTTTTTTTTTTTTTTAAAGGAAAGACAGAGAGAAGGAAGGAAGGAAGGAAGAAAGGGAAACATTTTTAAACATTGTCTTGTTTTATTGTATTCTGTTTCTCCGTTTTTGTTACATGGGCTGGGGCCGGGAATCGAACCGAGGTCCTCCGGCATAGCAGGCAAGCACTTTGCCCGCTGAGCCACCGCGGCCCGCCCTCAAATCTGGATCTTTGTTGTAGTGTTAGCTGTTTATTACAGTAGGCCTTGCTTTAAGATTTTATTTCCAGTCCATCAGTGGGAACTTAGTATAAGCCATTAGCTTTGATCCAAGCTGGGAAAGAACTGATGTTAAAGTGAGTCTTGATTTACAGGGAATTTTTTTTTCTTCTTTTCTTTGGCTTCTGATTTACAAAAGTGTTTTCTTATATATAGAAATGATTGTTTCATATTCTGTTTCAGAAGGCTGGGGCAGGGATGGGGGGAGCGATGAAGTTTGTTCTTCGCGGAAACTTTGTTTTGTTCTTTCATGTCTATGTTGCTCCCAGTTTATTTAGTACTTACATTTTCACAGTGCTCTCATACAGTTAATTTGACCTTTATCAAAACTGTGAGATAGGCCTGGCAAGTAGTATCGTCCCATGTTATGAGGAAGCTGAGGCTAAGAGAGTTAAACTGGAAATTGACATGTCTAATACTTGGACCATAATCATCTTGTTTGTGGCCTGAAGCTCTTTATTTTATATCATATTAACTTCCTAAAAAAATATAAATAAAACCCCCCCACTGGATTATCTTTAGTATTTTCTGACAGGTGTTTGTTATTATCACTATTTCTTTTGCTTACCTTTTGGATCATCTAACCTGTCAGGATTGAATTGTATCTTAGAGGAACATTTTCTTTCAAAAAGCCCTAAATGTAGATCACCACTCCTGAGAAACTATTTCATAGTACAAGCAGTGTATTGATATAATTATTTTCATTTCTCCCATATTTAAGGTCTCTTGGTCTTGCTGTGGCACCCCGGGTGAGATTTCTTCAGAAAATGCAGAAACAACCCACCAAAGAATTGTTAATGAGTCAAGCCAATAAAATAATTGAGCCAAGAGCTCCCTCCCTCACCAATGATGAAGTAGAAGAGTTTAGAGCCTATTTTAGTGAGAAAATGTCCATCCTTCAGAAAGTTGTGAAAAAAACAGAAGAAACAGAGTACAGACTGGCTAATTGTATTAGTGATGAAGAAGAGGATGAAGAGAAGGAAGATGAAAGAGAATTACAAGAGAAAGTGGAAAAAGCAAAAGGGTCTCAAAGTCAGTTTGTTTCTAACACGTATGATTCACAGAAGGTCAAAGAACTTCCTATACAGTTCATGGACAGAGAAGAGGAGGATGAAGATGGAACTGATGCTGATTTCTTTAAGGTGAAACGGTACAATGTGTTTGGCTTGGACCTTAAAGAGAATAAAACATTACAGGTAAGTTTACTCCCAATAGAGGTTCTTCTATTATTTCTACTTTCTTTTTACTGTGTGCTACTTGTTGCCTTTTGGTAACTATGGAAAAATAAGAACTAGAAGAAAACCTTGTAGAATCACTTTCTTGGCAGCACTCTTCCTCCCATTGTATTTAAACAGAGAATAAGTGCCAAAGAGTTCTTGTACTTTTTTTTTTTTTTAATTTTGGGGAACTTTAAGAGGTTGGTAACTTTAATCTTTTTATTTACAAGTTTTCTGATGTTGTGTTTATAAAAATTGCCAGAGCCTGATCATAACATTAAGGAAGGTGTTAAGGTTCCCTGACTTACAGCGTGAAGAACCTTCATTATGATTCTTCATTATGATTGAAGTTTAAATTATTACAAATCTTCTTTACAATAATTTAATCTCTCTGCAAGTACAATGAATTTTACTCTTAATGAGCCATTTGCTTTTGAGAAGCAAGCCAGTATTTTAAATAGAAAGTGAGTACTTTTTTTTAAAGATCATTTATGAAAGTTTATTTAAAGATTTCATGTAGGTCTGTTGTTTCTTGAGTACATACTTGTTAGGGGGAACAGAAGAGATAATCTTGATAAGGCACCTATATTCTGGAATATTTGTAGGCATACACTAAATGTGTTTTTACTCACCTTCTCCTATTCCCCTTCCTACTTCTTATGCTTTTATTCTTGATCATTTATTTAAAGAGAACTGAATGAAAAATGAAGTCCAGCTCTTAGTGTCTATACAATATTTAATAAAATTTGAATAGTCACAATATGAAATACATATTAAATTGAGGTCTGAAACTTGAAAAAGTGTTTCTTTAAGCAACTAAATAATACTAAAAAAAAACTTAGTGAACGCAGTTAATTGAGCACTTAGTATATGTAAAGCTTCTCTTTGTTAAACATTTTTTAAACATGATCTCATTGAGTTTTTGAAACAACCCTATGAGATAGATACTGTTATTATTTTATAGGTGAAGAAAAAAGATAAGGAACAGGTATGATAAGATAGTGAAGTATACAACTATTAAGTGGCAAAATAGGAATTTGAATTTAGGTATTCTGACTTTGCCCAAGCTCCTGACCAGTAATCCTATACTGTCTTCTGCTTCTTCCCATTAAACCATTTTATGTGCAATTAAATCTCATTTTATCAAGTGAAATAAACATAAGAAGTTAGATTTTATTTTAACCTACTTAGTCAAAACTTTAAAAATAAATTATTATTTTTTAAAAATAAATTGTTTTTATGTCATTTCATAAGAATGATATAAATGACAAACTGGAGTAGAGATTATGAAGGAATGATTATGTAATTCAAAATTTTTTGATAGCACATGAATGGTTTACTATGTAAGGCATTTATCTTAAGTATTAATGGCTCATCATTAAAGCCATGAAATAGCTTTCATTTAAAAGAAATGAAATTTACATAGAAAAACATTTTTTCAGCACAGCAAAATTAAGGCGTTTTAAGGCTTAGAATTTAAAGAGTTGATAAATGTATCCTGTTTTATAATTAATACCATAGTCAAGAAATAAAATAGTTCTATCACTCCAAAATATTCTGTTGTTTCCTTAGCAGTTTGCCCACATTCAAACCCTTATGATCACTAATCTGATTTCTGCCTCTATAGTTTTGAATTTTGTATAAATGAACGTATAAATGGAATTATGCAGTATGCACAGCTTGGTTTCTTTCACTTATATTAATGTTATTGGATGTATCAATAGTTTCTTCCTTTCAGTTGCTGAGTAGCATTCCATTGTGTGAAATCACAGCCTCCCCCCTGCCCTCTATCCCCCACCACCCCACTGCTTTGGGCATTGGGTTATTTCCAGTATATGGTGATAATGAAAAAAGTCATATAAATATTTTCATATTTACAGGATTTTGCACGGACATTGTGAAAAAATCTTTCAAATCTTTTGCTCTCAGCTGTACCAATCCCTCCCTTTAAAAAACTGTATTGCTTGTCTTATTTTTATGGTTTTAAGAGTTCTTTATATATTCTGAATATAAGTTCTTTAACAAATAGATGTACTTTGCAAATATTTTCACACAGTCTATGACTTGTCTTTGTATTTTCTTAGCTCTGTCTTTTGAAGAGCAGAAGTTTTGAATTTTGAGTTCTGAGTTATCAATTTTTCTTTTATAATTTATATTTTTGTCATATCTGGTAAGTGTCATTAATCCAAAGTCACAAAGATGTTCTCCTATATATTTTCCTAGAAGTTTATAGTTTTAGCACTTACCTTTAGGACTTGAATTCATTCCAAGCTAACTTTTATATGTTGTTCTAAGTAAGAGTTAAGGTTCTTTTTTATTTTGGCATATGGATGTCATTTGATCCGGCAGTATTTTTTTTTTTAATGTGCTGGTTTGAAAAGATGTATGTCCCCTCGAAAAGCCATGTTTTAATCTAAATCCCATTTCATAAAGGTAGAATAATACTTATTTAATACTGTGTTTAAAACTAATCAGATCATCTCCCTGGAGATGTGATCTAATCAAGAGTGGTTGCTAAACTGGATTAGGTGACGACATGTCTCCACCCATTTGGGTGGGTCTTGATAAGTTTCTGAAGTCCTATAAAAGAGGAAAGAAAAAGTCCTATAAAGGAGAAAGAAAGAGATTAGAGAGCAGAGCAGAACGACATAGCCATGAGAAGCAGAGTCTACCAGCCAGAGACCTTTGAAGATGAAGAAGGAAAATATCTCCTAGGGAGCTTCATGAAAAAGAAAGCCAGGAGAAGGAGCTAGCAGGTGATGCCATGTTCGCCATGTGCCCTTCCAGATGAGAGAGGAACCCTGACCGTGTTCACCATGTGCCCTCTCACTTGAGAGAGAAACCCTGAACTTCGTCAGCCTTGTTGAACCAAGGTGTCTTTCCCTGGATGCCTTAGATTGGACATTTCTATAGACTTGTTTTAATTGGTACATTTTCTCAGCCTCGGAACTGTAAACTATCATCTGCTTAAGTTCCCCCTTTTAAAAGCCATTCTGTTTCTGGTATATTGCATTCTGGCAGCTAGCAAACTAGAACAGATTTTGCTGCCAGGAGTGGGGTGCTGCTGCTGCAGTTTGCAAATACCAAACCTATTGGAATGGCTTTTTAAATGGATAAGGGGAAGATTCTGGAAGAGTTGTGAGAAGCTTGATAGAGAAGGCCTGAAGAATGCTTTGAAAAGACTGTTGGTAGAAATGTGAATTCTAAAGACACTTCTGATAAAGCCTTAGACAGAAATGAGGCATGTATTATTATAGACTGGAAGGAAGACGAGCCTTGTTTTAAAATGGCAGATAATCTGGCAAAATTGGCTAGTGGTTTTGGCTGGAAGGCAGATTTTAAAAGCCATGAACTTGGATATTTAGCAGAAGAGATCTCCAAATTAAATGTGAAAAGTGTAGCCTGTTTTCTCCTCACAACTTATAGTGAAATATGACAGGAAAGTGATAAGCTGAGAACTGAACTCTTGGGTACAAAGAAACTAGAAGTTGATGTTCTGGAGAATTCTGGGCTTCCTGGAAGGGAGACCGCAGAGAACAGTGTGCCACACGAGAATTTGACCAAATGTGAAACCAGTCAGCCATTTCAGAGAAAGCCAGGATTGTACATGGAATTATCCAGGAAGGATCTGTGGAAACTCCTTATGTCTGATGGGCACAATCCAAGGTTACTGCATAGAGAGCCAACAAGGGTGCTATGGGACCTGTATAAACAGAGCTGCTGCCAGGCTGGAGTGGGGGTTCAGGGAAGGGACACATTGGAGGAAAAATAACTTCAGAGGCAGAACCATGGAGGCTGAGGTCTGAAATCAGAAAGCCTCAGGTCAGGAGAGCGGACCCACCCAAGCCCGTGGAGAGGGGTGAGTTTGCCCCAGAGGCAGAGGATGGGCATTCTGCCTCATTGCAGTGGAAGAGTCATGCCACCTCAGGGCTTGGAGAGAGTGAAGCACATTCCTTGTGGTTTGGGCAGGGCCTGGCTGCCACCACATGGAGGGGTTGAGTGTATGCCCCGGAGATGGCAGAGAGCTCGGGTGTGGCCCCAATGCTTGGAAAGGGTGGAGCTGAGAGAAAGGTGGTCTCCCCAATGTCCCCCAAGGTTGCTTTCAGAGAGAGGCAGGCCTCTGCATAGGCCCTTGGAAAGGGTGGAACTGCCGCTTTCAAAAACCCCAAAAATAAATGGTTGTCAGACTTTGAAATCTAATGGACTTTGCCCTGTGGATTTTTGAAACTGCATAGTTCCGGTGACCCCTGTGTTCCTTCCTCCCTATGGAAACGTGTATATGTATCCCTATGACTGTTCCTCCTTTGTATGTTGGCAGCAAATAACTTGTTATGAGTTTTCAAAGGTCCAAAGCCAGAGGATAATTTTGCTTTAGAAAGACCATGCCCATAACCAACTTTGATAGGAGATTGTGCTGTTTCTAATTTTGTATTTCATTTGTATTGCTACTGAAATGGTTTAAGGTTCTCTGATATTGTGATGGAATTAGTGTATTTTGTATATGGAAAAAGCATGTCTTTTTTAGGGTCCAGAGGGTGGAACCTGCTGGTTTGAAAAGATGTATGTCCCCTAGAAAAGCCATGTTTTAATCTAAATCCCATTTCATAAAGACAGAATAATCCTATTCAATACTGTATGTTTGAAACTGTAATCAGATCATCTCCCTAGAGATGTGATTTAATCAAGAGTAGTTGTTAAGCTGGATTAGGTGACGACATGTCTCCACCCATTTGGGTGGGTCTTGATAAATTTCTGGAGTCCTATAAAAGAGGAAACATTTTAGAGAAAGAAAGAGATTCAGAGAGCAGAGCAGAATGACATAGCCACGGGAAGCAGAGTCCACCAGCCAGTGACCTTTGAAGATGAAGAAGGAAAATGTCTCCCAGGGAGCTTCAGGAAACAGAAAGCCAGGAGAGGAAGCTAGCAGATGATGCAGTGTTTGCCATGGACATTTCTATAGACTTGTTTTAACTGCGACATTTTCTCGGCCTTGGAACTGTAAACTAACATCTGATTAAATTCCCCCTTTTAAAGGGAAATTTCTGTTTCTGGTATATTGCATTCCGGCAGCTAGGAAACTAGAACACTTAAAGACTACACTTTTTCTTCTGAGTTATCTTGACCTTTTATTGAAAAGCAATCAGTCATGTATGTGTGGATTGATTTCTGGTTTCAGATCTTTCCTCTGTTTCTATCTTTTCATCAATAATGTCTGTCTTGAAAAATGGATTCTAGTCTAAAAAGTAAGTGCTAAAACTGTAAAATTTCTAAGAGAATATATAGTAAATCTTCAGGGTAGTATGAGTCCTAAACTTTATAAATTTTTTCAAAGTTACTCAGTTAGTTTTGGACCATTGTATTTCCATGTAAATTTTTGAACCAGCTAGTTAATTCGTACAAATTGCTGATATTTTTATGGAGGTTGTGTTGAAACTATCAACAGTTTGGGGAGAATTTACATAGTTAAAATATTGAGTTTTCTCATCCATAAACATGATGTATCTCCATTTATTTAGGTTATTTTAATTTCTTTTAGCAATATTTTGTCATTTTAAGCACACATACCCTGTACATATTTGTTAGATTCATCTCTTTCTATTTTATGATTTCTATGTTATTATAAGTGATATTTATAAAATTTCGGTTTCCAATGGCATGTTGTCAGTATGTATATTGATTTTTCTGAACTGACCTGTTAGCTCTAGAGACTTTTTTGGAGATTCTTTGGAATGTTCTTTGTTAGATGATCATACTTGTGAATAAAAATGGTTTCATTTTTTCCTTTCCAATCCGTATACATTTTACTTCATTTTCTTGCGTTATTGCACTGTCTAGAATCTCTAGCACAATATTGAATAGTAGCGATGAGGGTATACATCCTGTAGATTTTTTGCAGATGCCCTTTATCAGGTTGAGAAAACCCTATTCTGTTCCTAGCTGGATTAATGTTGTTATCAAATGGATGGTGAATTTTGTCATGTTGTTTTTTCTGTACGTATTGAGGTAATCATGTGGTTGTTTTCATTTAGTCTATGTTCCATAGATTTTTTTCTAATGTTGGACTAATTTTGAATTCCTGTGATAAACCCCACTTAGTCATCATGTGTTTACCTATATTGCAGGATTTAGTTTGCTTATATTTTGTTAAGGAGTTTTTGCCTCTTTGTTTATGAGGGATATTGGTTTCCTTGTAATTATCTTGGTTAGAAGACACATTTCAGAGTGTATGATATAATTTGCCAAATTATCCTATAGAGAGGTCATTTCAGTGGTGGTCCTAAGCACTAAAACAGGTGTCCCTTTACTCACACCACCACTGAATATCACCATTTTTTTTTTTAACTGTTTTGAAAAAGAATTAGTGAGAAAAGTTGACTTATTGTTTTACTTTACTATTATGATTTTGTTCTCTTTCCATTTGGTTTACAAAATATCCTCAAATATTAAGGTTATTATCCCTAGCTTTTAACTTTATAGCTCAGTCACAAAGAGTGTTTCTCTTCCTGTCTTCCCTTCTCTAGTAAACTCTGAATTCCCTGAAAATATTGTATTTAATGTTAATTGTATCTTCAGGGCCTAGTATAAATCTAGCACCTGTTGTAAATTTCACAAGTGTTTCATGAATGAATGAGTGAGTTAATTTTTTTAAATGTTTTCTTTGCTCTAATAGTTTTGTGTTTGCAATAGCTTATATGTAGAATTCATATATGTAAGGTTTGTTCTTAGAAAACTTTATTTTGAAACTGTATAAAGTGTACACCTGATTATCATGATTCGAAAGAAATTGAACTTTCTATAAAAATAAGCATAATAACTTAATTATTTGACTTTAGATTATATAACTGGGAAAGCTGAGCTTTCTAATTTACATAGTAAATGATAGTGGATAATAGTAATAATGTAAAATTCTGCTTTACAAAACTGCACTTGAATACTGTTTGGACCCAGACTGAGTTCATGAAGAGCACAGATGTGCTGCCATGAGACTGAAAAACATGCTGCCATGAGACTGAAAAACATGCTAGGCACAGAAGCAGATATACATTTATCAGGACTAACGAACAGGAGAAACTCTGTAGTGATGAGGGTCCAGAGGGATAGCACCCTGCAAAGGGACAGGGCATACAAGGGCAATAGGTATATGATTTTAGAACAAAGACATTCCGTATAGTATGAAGACACTGGGCCTCTGATATAATCATTAAAGAGGCTTAAGACCTGATATTTTACTCAGATTAATGTTTAAGACTAAGATACAGTCAGTGCCGTATTACATCCATGGTTACATTCTTTTTCTGGGAGATTGTTTACTTTCTTGACATTTGTCTTAATTAAGCAGACTGTTATGTGCCTGGGGTTTCATTCCTGTTAAGGAGGGGTCCTGGGTCCTGGGCTCCCACAGGTATTGTAAAAAGATCTATTTTTAAGATTTCTGCATTTTTTTACTATTATAAATTGTAAGTACTATTATATATCTATTCAGAATGTGAGGGACACTTTGGGGAAATTGGTAGAATTTTGAGATATTTATCAAGGAATGTTTTTCTGTTTCTTCCTGCACATTCCCTAGTCCCACACACAAACAGTGGAGTTGCAGTTATTTGTTCTACAACTGAAATAGAATAGAAAGGCTTAGTGCCATATTTTGCTGCCTCACCCTATCTTACCATCTTCACGTGTTAACTGCTTCTGAATTTTATTCAATTCTTATTTGCATTCAGATTGTCATCTTTTTGGTTTTGACTGTGAGACTGCATCCACAATCTTGACTGGCTCTCCTTTTCAGACTTTGCTCTTACATTTTGTATTTTAGTATTGTATTGCAACCATTACTCTACTGGAGGCTGCATTTTTCTTTTTTACTTATTTTTAAGATTTGGCCTGATCTGGAGGGAAATACCTGAAACTGTTGAGCTGTGTTCCAGTAGCCTTGATTCTTGAAGATGGTTGTATAAAGATATAACTTTTACAAGTGTGACTGTGTGATTGTGTAAATCTTGTGTCTGATGTTCCTTTTATCTAGGGTATAGACAGATGAGTAAAAAAATATGGATAAAAATAAATAGATAATAGGGAGAATAAGAGGTAAAATAAATTGAGTGGATGGAAATACTAGTGGTCAGTGAGAAGGAGGGGAAGGGGTATGGGATGTATGAGTTTTTTCTTTTTATTTTTTTTCTGGAGTGATGCATATGTTCTAAAAAAGTGATCATGGTGATGAATACACAACTAAGTGATGATATTGTGATCGTTGATGTACACTATGTTTGGGATGTATGTGTGTGAAAATTTGTCAGTAAAAATATTTAAAAAAAAACAATTTGGCCTGATAAATCCTGTACAAATGGGAAATAAATACCATCATTTACACATATAAATGAATATATTCCCCTTGAAAGACTAAGTAGTTGTTCATACATTGCTACCTCTGTCAAATATATTTTTGCTCTTGTTTCGAAGTTGTCTTTAGAGACAGCTTACCAGGTACACAAGAGAACTGATTTCATTACCTTATGTCATAGGCTGTTGTCTTGTCTTAATTATGTTTTTTCTTCTTCCCCACCCTCCTTGGAAAAGGAAGAAGATTTATAGAACTAAATTGAGAATTGGAGCCAGTAGGAACATTGGATTGCAGGCTGTGAAATTTGTCTAATAATCATCATCATTATGATCATACATAGCAGTAATAGTATTTATTTGGTGTTTTAGTATATAACAAATGCCTTCCTCATATTCTCATTTTATCCTCATGACGGGGAAGGCAGATGATATTATTTAAATTTCATCCAGGAGGAAGCTAAAGCTTTTAAGAGATTTGTCCAAGGTCGTAGTGACAAAGTTGGTATTCAAAACTGTTTCTGATGCCAAATCACATTCACTTTGAACTCTCTCCTGCTGCCTGCCATCGTCTTTGTGTAGTTTGCTTTCTGTAAGTGGGTAATGTTAGTATAGTTTACAACATTGTAAATAAGTTTGGGCCTAACTATTGTGTGCAGACACTTGGAATACAGAATTAATATGTTTACCTCTTTTGATTTAGGCATAAATGGAGAAGAGAGGTACTGAGTATCAGGTAGAAGTGATGCCTTCTGGAAGACTGCCTTTTACAGTCCTTTTCTTTTTAACAGTATCTATACATTGAAAGAGAAGTAGATTTCCTTAGTAAATGGAGAGGAAGTCATAAACAATAGAGCATTAGTGATGTGTAAGAGAGAACACACCTTGGGGTGACCAGACACTAAGGTTGTAGCAGTGATAGAATGTTAGTTAACTGCCCAGTAGAGGGAAGAGACTTTTGCCTTGGCTAGTTTTATTGGCTCTTGGATATTTAAAAAGATGACCTCCAGGAAAAGTGTTAGAGAAGCGTGTGAATATATAAAGTGATAAAAATGTAAATGGCTTAAACATTTATTTTCTTTATTTTTTTTCTTAACTTATGATTATTCTGTTCTACATATATAATCAGTAATTTACAATATCGCATAGTTGCGTATTCGTCATCATGATCATTTCTTCGAACGTTTGCATCTATTCAGAAAAAGAAATAAAAAGAAGACAGAAAACAATTCATATATACCATACCCCCCCCTTACCAATCACAGCATTTCACTCTAAATTTACTTTAACATTTGTTCCCCCTGTAATTCATCTTTATTCCATATGTTTTACTCATCTGTTGATAAGGTAGATAAAAGGAGCATCAGACAGAAGGTTTTCACAGTCACATTGTGAGAGCTATATCGTTATACAGTCATCTTCAAGAAACATGGCTGCTGGAACACAGCTCTACATTTTCAGGCGGTTCCCTCCAGCCTCTCCATTACATCTTGACTAACAAGGTGTTATCTATTTAATGCGTAAGAATAACCTCCAAGGTAACCTCTGGCCTCTGGAATCTCTCAGCCATTGACACTTTATTTTGTCTCATTTCACTCTTCCCCCTTTTGGTCGAGAAGGTTTTCTTAACCCCTTGATGCTGAGTTCAGCTCATTCTAGGATTTCTGTCCCACCTTGCCAGGAAGGTCCACACCCCTGGGAGTCATGTCCTCACTATTCTAAGCGCGAGTATCTTATTCATTGTTCAGGATTGAGTTCCAACTTGTCTGTTCCTTGAAGTCTTCATTTATGTCTTCCAACTCACTGACCTCTGGATTCCAATGGTCTATTTTGCTTGTATTTCCCTTTTTAGTCTTTCATAACATACCTACCTACCTTTTAATTTCCATTTGTTCTGTACCTGATGATTACTGAGATTGTCATAGCCTTTGTGTGTAAAGGTCTTACATTATGCTGATTTGAATTAAACAGAAGGAAAAGCTCTTGAAAATAAAACCTAGGAGTCTGTCTTCTCAATTTTTGGTACGATGAAGTAGAGCAATGGTGGGATGATCTTAAGTTTACGAGAAATGTGAGCTAGGACTGGTTATTCTTTAAGGTCATGTAAGTTGCTCTTGAACTTGACTATTATATGATAAACAGAAATAAGGAACATGTCAAAGTTGTCAACAAGTTCCTGTCTATATAGCACTAACAAATATAGCTACAGAAAATTTAGGTTAATATGGCAAATCTTCTGCTTATAAGGCCATTTGTCCTTAATTTAGTCTGAGCAGCCAGTGTGTTATATTTACCTAAAGCTTTTTAATGAGGGAACTGTGCTTTTGATGGCCCTGAGCTTACTCTTCATGGTTCTTTTCAACTCTTTTAAATTTGTCAAAGTATATTTCCATTTTGACTTTTATCTGTGCAGCATATATTTTTATAAACACAGCTTCATAGATAGGTGCTGCATGTAAGGGCCAAGGCAGTAGCTGAAACTGGTGTCACTCTGTTGGTAACAGGCAGAGCTGCCTCACTTTTGCTTTGAAGTGAAGCTTTGTTCTTTACCATGAAAGTCCACGTTTTAGGTGAAATGGACGCTTATTAAGTGAAGGCTTCACAAGATTTCTAGGTAAACTTGTTCAATCAGCATATATTTATTGAGCACGTGTTATATGCCAGGCAACGAGAGCTGTTAGCAAAACAGACATTCCCTGTTTGCATGGAGTTTATATACGTGGAGGAAAACATAAAAATTGATAGATGTGCTATGGGAAAAATGAAGCAGGGTGAGGGGGGTGTTTAGGAAATGGGGGTGAGTGTTGGAATTTCAAATACAGTGTTCAGAGGTGACCCCCTTGGGAAAGTGTAAGACATTCTTCTACTAGTACTGAGTAAGACCTGAGAGATTTTAAGCATGGCAAAGATTATGGTGTTGCCTTTCCCCATCTGTGATGGAAAATGAAACAACATTAAGAAAGCCCTCAGATTCTTATTTTTTACATGATGACTACTTTGTTGCTTTTATTGAAATAAATTGTTTCAGCAATTCTGTTTTTTAAAATAATATATGTATATCTTATTAGTACTCCAGCTTTGCTGGTGCCCTGAGCATATGTGTTATCTGCCTGTTGTTTAATGGAGTATAACTGCTAGGCACCACAGGGGGAAATAAAGAGAATTCTGGGAGGCTGGTGTTTTAGCAAATTTAAATAGTGAGACTGGTTAGACAGTAGGCACTTCCGATGGTGTTTGAACAGTGGCAGTTCATTAATGTTAAGTGGGACCAGAAATGCTTGTATATTAGAAAGGTTTATTGTTTTAGTAAAAATAAGGATAAGGTTAATGTATGGATTTCATGATGGTTTAAATTTTAAAAGTCTTCAGGGCAGTCCTTCTCAAGCTGTCTTTGGTGAAGGACTAATGTTTTATTTCCAGTCCATTGTAGACTAATAATTTTGTAAAATGTATTAAAGAAAAAAACACTAGGAAAGTGAATTGAACCCCTCTTTGCTCTTGATTCTTCTTTGACTACCATTTTTGCTCCTTTTTCTCTCTCTCTGTCTGTGCTGGATTTTGTTTACGTTTCAACCCTATCTGTTTATCTGACCATAATAGGATACAATGCTCTGAGAGGCGTGAGGGGTGTGTGTGTGTGTGTGTGTGTGTGTGTGTGAGAGAGAGAGAGAGAGAGAGAGAGAGAGAGAATATTGTTCAGTGAATTAAGTATAGTTTGTCATTAAAAAAATTGTGCTGTTTCTGTATAACCCATTCAGTGCTTTTTAAGTTATTTTTGATGGATGGGATTTTGTCATGTAAGAGATTCCAAGTTGGGGTAGAAAGATTACTTGACCCCTTTTGGTATGGAACTCTGTTTAAGTTGTGCACTTTCCTAAAAGGGAAAGAACGTGGATTAAGAGGTGGAATTAGTAAACAGTCTTTTAGTAGACTCTGCATGGATTGCTTTTGATTACACTGTGAAATATATGTTCTCTTTGAGAATGCTAACATTTCTAGCTTATTTGTATGTTCTCTCCAGTGTCTTTCACATGATAGACACTTAATGAGCCTCTTCAGTGGCATGGCACTTTCATCCCTAGTACCTAAATAAATAAATAAATAAATAAATAAATAAATAAATAAATAAATAAAATGTAGCTCTTCCTAAACACATCATGATTAGAAACATCTCTGATTGAAGGTTTGATGATATGAATTTGTTTACTTACTTTATTTTTTAAGCCAAGAATTTTTGTTGTTGTTGTTGTTGGTAGTGGTGTTTTTTGTAGTAAGGCAAAAAAAGTTTGTTAAACATATAGAAGATCATCAGTCTCTGATGGATGTTCTCTCTACCTTACCCCCTTAACTGAAAACTGTTGCTGTTTTTGGTTTGTTTTCCTTTTTTCTTCTTTTAGCGTGCCTGATTTGGCTGTTAGAATAGAGGTGACAGACGGGCCTGATATACTGTTGGGCAGAAAATCTGCTGGTTTTTATTTGACATAATAAATGATTGAAAACAGAGATATTGTTTTATAGTTCTAATAAAGCTGACAATGCATTAATTTTAAACTCTAGAACAACTGACTTAGTTTACTGGGCACTGTACGTGTCCCTAGAATATACGAAGAAAATACTAAACATTTGGCATGCAAGAGGTAGAAATCACTTAATGGAACTTTTTTCTTAAAGCACACAAAGGATGAGACTCATATTTTCAGGATAATCTTGTCTTGGTGCAGTTTTCCTTCCTGTTGGTTTATTCCCTCTCCACTTCTCTTACGTTGGTGGAATTAGTGAATCAACTAATTTCTCAGTGACACTCACTAAAGCCTGCCTCCAAATACTGTTTTTACCTTTTTGTTTTCTAAATTAATTATGGCTCTTTCTTATTGTATCTTTTACTTGATCATGATTAGAATAATTCTTTTACTGCATGCATTTTAATATCTGCTGCCTTCATATCTGTTGCTATTATGGGAAACATCAAAGCAGAAGAATGCTTTCTTCCTTACTATGATCTGTAATTTTGTAAGGTACACTGATTTCAAAATGTATGTTCCAAAAAAATTAGCAAGAACTTGCTAAATAATACTCTTTCCTGTGGTTTGGTTCAGCATTGTTTTGTTTTCTTTGCATCTTTTGATCTATCTGGACTGTGTTCCTACCTGTTAACACTTCCATAAAGTAGAACTTTACTAATTTCAGGGTAACTAAATTTGTGTTAGGTTCTCTATCTCTAGTCCCCATCCAAATCTTTGAGACCAATCCTTTTTTTTTTATTTGTTTGTTTTTAAGGATTCTGTAGTAAAATGCTGACTTACAGTGAATCTTATTCTTACTATCAAGGTTGTTTAGGTTGAATAAATTTCCAGCACACTTAGTAATGTGTTTTAGTGGTTATAGATCTATTTTATTTAATAACTTGAAAAAGTATTTTTTTAATTATAGGATTTTTTTTTTAATTAGAGAAGTTCTGGGTTTACAGAATAATCATGCATAAAATATAAGATTCCCATATGCCACCCTATTATTAACACCTTCTACGGGTGTGGTATATTTGTTACAATTGATGAAAGTACATTTTTGTAATTGTACTATTTACTGTAGTCCATGGTTTAACTTAGGGCTCACCGTGTTGTGTAGTCCCATGCGTTTTTTTTTAACTTTTTTTTTATTGTGAAAGAGAACATATATACAAAAAAGCAATAAATTTCAAGTACATTTTTTTGCATATATATTTAGAAATTTTTTTTATTGTGAAATATGTATATACAAAACAGTAAATTTCCAAGTACATTTTAACAAGTAGTTAAAGAACAAATTTTAAAGGTTGGTATGGGTTACAGTTCCATGATTATTCGTTTTTTTTTCTTCAAGCTGCTCCAAGGCACTGGAGACCAACAGAAACATCAATATAGTGATTCAGCAGTCATACTCATTTGTTAAATACTATCTTCTCTGTTATACTCCTCCTCTTTAAATGACATATATACATAAAAGCAATAGATTTCGAAGTACATCGTGACAATTAGTTGTAGAACAGATTTCAGAGTTTGATATGGGTTACAATTCCACAAGTTTAGATTTTTATTTCTAGCTGCTTAAGGTACTGGAGGCTAAGAGAAAAATCAGTATAATGTTACAGCACTCATACTGATTTGTTAAATCCTACTGTCTCTGTATAACTACACCATCAATTTTGATCTTTCTCCTCCTCTTTAGGGGTATTTGGGTTATACCCATTCTAACTTTTTCATATTGGAAGGGGCTGTTGAAAATATGGATAAGGGGATGGTACTAGTTGATGTTCTGGATGGGTGACCCCTCTGCATTTCAGGACTTATCTGGTCCAGAGACCCATCTGGAGGCTGTAGATTTTGGAGAGTTCTCCTAGTGCATGGAACTTTGTAGAATCTTATATAATGCCCCATGTATTCTTCAGGATTGACAGGAATGGTTTTGGGGTTTGGCAAGTTATTGTCTAACTGAAACATGTGTAAGAGTGACCTCCAATGTAGCCTCTTGACTCTTACTTGAACTCTCTCAGCCACTGATACATTATTTGTTATGCTTCTTTCCCCACTTCTGGTCAGGATGGCATTGTTGATCCTATCGTGCCAAAGCCAGCCTTATCCCTGGGGGTCATCTCCCATCCTACCAGGCAGACTTTCATCCCTGGATGTTATGCCCCACTTTAGGGTGGGATAGCAAAGGTTTCACTTGCAGAGTTGGGCTTAGAAAGAGAAAGGCCACATCTGAGCAACCAAAGAAGTTTGGAGGTGACTCTGAGGCACACCTGTAGGTAGGCTATGCTTCTCCGTTACACACATAAGCTTCACAAAAGCAAGCCTCAAGATCAAGGGCTCGACTGATTGATTTGGGTATCTCTAATGTTTGGCACTGTATCTGAGGTTTCCCTGCTGTTAAAGTTTAATAGTTCTATAATTTTTCCCCCATTCCTCAAGGGACATTGCCAATACTTTTTGATTATCTGCTTATTATACTCTGGGATGTATCCAGTCATTATATGAAGCTATATAGTATTAAAGGCTCTCATTCTTATTCTGGGCTCCCTGTGTTTGGATTGTTTAAATGATCCATCCAGACAAATTGAGTTAGATTGTGTGCTACAGAAAACCTAGGTTCTGGACATAATAAAACTTTCTGTTTTTGTTCTTAAAGAGTAGGTGAAGTTCTGAAATACAGGCAATGTCTTCCTTACCCCTGTATTCTGAATTACCTTAATCCTAACCCTGTTGGCTTCATTCTTATCTCTAAATACCAGGTTATAAAACAGCTCCTCAAAATCCAGAAATAACAATTACCACTTTGTACTAAATGTGACTGCTGTAAGAGCTTACAATCTAGGCCCCAGTTTTCTTATACAAGTATTTTTCTAAGTGAAATTATACGATAATTGCTTTTCTATTTCTGGCTTATTTTGCCTCACCAAGTGTCCCACAGGTTCATTCACATCGTTGTATACCTCACAACTTCGTTCTTTTTTGTAGCAGCACTATGTTCCATCATGTATTTATACTATCATTCGCCAGTCTATTTCTCAGTGAGTGCATCTTTCAGCCACTTTTATCTACTGGGCCTCAGGTATAATGTTCAAAGTCAACAGTCCATCAACACTCTCAATTTTAGACAATTTCATTGTTCCCGAGAGAATGATAGCCAATAAACACACCCTCACCAAATAGAAAATCCAAACCTCCCCCTAATGGTAGACTTTCCCCCCTTTCCATGGATTTTTAAAAATAATTTATTCTAAGTGTATATACAATATAAAATGTCCCCGTTTACCCACATTCAGATGTATAATTTCATGCTGTTAATTGCACTCAGAATGTTGTGCTACCATTACCACCGTTCCTTATCAAGACTTTCCCATTGTTCCACACTGAAGCACTGTACAAAGCTTCAACTTCTTATTCCCTGTTCTCTGATAACCTAACTTCTATATTCTGGACTCTATGAGTTTGTTTATTCTAATTATTTCACATCAATGAGATCATACAATATTTGTCCTTTTGTATCTGGCTTATTTCACTCAACATGACATCTTCAGGGTTCATGCATGTTATCACATGTATCAGAACTTCATTCCTTTCTAGGGCTGAATAATATTCCATCATGTGTATATGTCATGTTTTGTTATCCTTTCATAGGTTAATGAATGCTTGGGTTGCTTCTATCTTTCAGCAGTTGGGAATAATGCTGGTATGAAGAATATTTTTTAATGGATATTAATGGACATAAATAGTCTATATCCTACTCCTTTTACTACAAAAAGGGTAGAGGAGATATTTTATTTCCCCCCAGTATCCTCAAGCCTATCTACCTAGTTTCAAGTGTGGAAAATTTTAACTAATCAAATTTATAGTGGGTATATAGTTTAAATTACACAATTAGGTATGTGGTGTTTTGGGTTAATCCTCTCCCCCACTAATTAGCCCAGTTTTGTAGCAGAAATTACAAATTTGTTTGGCTTTCCTTATTCATTTACAGAAGAGAGAAAACTAAAATTATTTGTCGTCACTCTACTTGTAAGTTAACAGGTTAGCCTGCCATATTTTTATACATATTGTTAGACAATGATCTTTATCTTTCATCACACAGCAGGCAGCATGAACTTCTTACTTATGTTTATTCCCTCTGCTTCCATGTTCCGTGGTAGTTGATGCTGTCATAGGGTGGGTTTGTGTCATGGTTGAGAAATTCTAAGCTTAGGAAACTCCCAGTCTTTTTTTTTTTTTTTTTAGACAGAGAAGGAAGGAAGGATAGAAGGAAGGAAAGGAGGAAGAAAGGGAAACATCTTTAAACATTTTCTTATTTTATTATATTTTGTTTGTTTGTTTGTTTTTTACATGGGCTGGGGCCGGGAATCGAACCGGGGTCCTCTGGCATGGCAGGCAAGCACTCTTGCCCGCTGAGCCACCGCGGCCCGCCCAGGAAACTCCCAGTCTTTTGAGGGAGCTATCAGCAAACTTGCCCAAACTTTGCTCCTGAGGGAAATACTATCCTTATTGTCAAAAGGTCAGGAAACAAAATCTGCCTTCTGCCTTAGAGGGAGATACAGTCTCCAAGGCTCTGTGCTATGTAGACATCATTGAAAATGTGGTCTGGAAGAGAAGGTGATAAAAGATGGAACACAGAGACCAATGGAGGGGTCTATTTCCATATATATATATATTTTTAATCACATAGTTGTGTATTCATCATCATCATGATCATTTCTTAGAACATTTGCATCAATTCAGAAAAAGAAATAAAAAGAAAACAGAAAAAAAATCATACATGTGATAGTCATTACGCCTCCCTTTCAGTGATCACTAGCATTTCAATCTACTAAAATTATTTTAATATTTGTTCCCCCATTATTTATTTATTTATTTTTAATCCCTATGTTTTACTTATCTGTCCATAAGGTAGATAAAAGAAGCATCAGACACAAGGTTTTCACAGTCACACAGTCACATTGTGAAAGATGTATCATTATACAATCATCTTCAAGAAACATGGCTACTGGAACACAGCTCTAAATTTTCAGGCAGTTCCCTCCAGCCTCTCTGATACACCTTAACTAGAAAGGTGATATCTATTTAATGTGTAAGAATAACCTCCAGGATAACCTCTTGAATCTGTTTGGAATCTCTCAGCCATTGACACTTTATTTGGTCTCATTTCTCTCTTCTCCCTTTCATTTGAGAGGGTTTTCTCAGTCCCTTGGTGCTGAGTCCCACTCATTCTAGAATTTCTGTACCACGTTGCCAGGAAGGTCCACACCACTGGAAGTCATGTCCCATGTAGAGAGGAGGAGGGCAGTGAGTTTGCTTGTCACGTTGGCTGAGAGAGAGAGAGAGTCCACATCTGAGCAACGAAAGAGGTTCTCTTGGGGGTGACTCTTAGGCCTAATATTAAGTAGGCTTAGCATATTCTTTGCAAGGTTAAGTTTCATATGAACAGACCCTTAAAATTGGGGGCTCAGCCTATTGCTTTGATTGTCCCTTCTGCTTGTGAGAATATCAAGAATTCTCCAGTTGGGGAAGTTGAATTCCCCCTCTTTCTCACCAGACTTTGCAAATACTTTTTTTATTCACTGTTCAAGTCCTTCTAGGATTTATCAAGGCATCACTCTGGACATACCTACTAAATCTCATGCCCTACTCAAGGTTCCATGTACTTATGATATTCAGTTAAGCTGTCCACGTAAGTTATATTAGGAAATGCACCAGTCAAAATATAAATTTTGTACCAAATAAACATTTTTTACTTTAGTCTCATGCATAAGTTAAAGTTTTAAAATATTGATTACCATCTATTTTCAATACCCAGCATTATTGACATTCCTTTGTTCTTCCTCATGCAAAGCTATTTAAATTTATACATTTTAGTCACTATCATTATACACTCTAGGCATTCCTAGTTTAAACCATCTCAGTCTTTATCGTATGTTTTTCCTTCTGATTTCATTTAGGGCCCCCAGGCCTCCTTGCTTTATCATTCTCACATTCAGCTTCATTCAGTGTTCTAACATTATTGTATTATAGTTAGGTAGTATTGTACTATCCATTTATGAATTTTTACAGTCAGTCCTCTTGCACAGTCTGTGTTCGTTCAGTTCCAATTACCCAATATTTGCCCTCTTTCTATCTCCTGATGACCTCTGTTTTTAACTGAAATTACCCAAGTTCATTCATTAATGTTAGTTCATATCAGTGAGACCATACAGTATTTGTCCTTTTGTTTCCAGCTAATCTTACTCAGCATAATGTCCTTAAGGTCCATCCATGTTGCTACATACTTCATAATTTTATTCTGTCTTACAGCTGCATAATATTCCATTGTGTGTATATACCACATTTTGTTTAGCCACTCATCTGTTGATGGACATTTTGGCTGTTTCCATCTTTTCGCAATTGTAAATAATGCTACTATAAACATTGGTGTGCAAATGTCTGTTGGTATCCTTGTCCTCATGTCCTCTGAGTAGATACCTAACAATGGTATTGCCGGGTCATATGGCAATTCTATGTTTAGCTTCCTGAGGAATCACCAAACTGCCTTCCACAGTGGTTGTACCATTTGACATTCCTACCAACAGTGGATAAGTGTGCCTCTTTCTCATCCTCTCCAGCACCTGGCGTTTTCTGTTTTATTGATAATGGCCATTCTGGTGGGTGTGAGATGATATCTCATTGTGGTTTTGATTTGCATTTCCATAATAGCCAGGGAAGTTGAGCGTCTTTTCATGTGCCTTTTGGCCATTTGTATTTCCTCTTCTGAGAAGTGTCTATTCAAGTCTTTTGTCCATTTTGTAATTGGGTTGTCTGTCTTTTTGTTGTTGAGTTGAACAATCTCTTTATATATTCTGGATACTAGGCCTTTATCTGTTATATCATTTCCAAATATTGTCTCCCATTATGTAGGCAGTCTTTTTACTTTCTTGACAAAGATCTTTGATGCACAAAAGTGTTTAATTTTGAGGAGTTCCCATTTATTTATGTATTTCTTCAATGCTCATGCTTTGGGTGTAAGGTATAGGAAACCCCCTCCTATTATAAGATTTATAAGATATTTCCCTACATTTTCTTCTAATGGTTTTATGGTCTTAGATCTAATGTTTAGGTCTGTGATCCACTTTGAGTTAATTTTTTATAGGATGTGATATATGGATCCTCTTTCATTCTTTTGCATGTGGATATCCAGTTCTCTAGGCACTATTTATTGAAGAGACTGTTCTGTCCCAGGTGAATTGGCTTGACTGCCTTATCAAAGATCAATTGTCCATAGATGAGAGGGTCTATATCTGAACACTGTGTTCGATTCTATTGGGTAGTATATCTGTCTTTATGCCAGTGCCATGCTGTTTTGACCACTGTAGCTTCGTAATACGTTTTAAAGTCAGTTAATGTGAGAACTCCGACTTCATTTCTCAGGATACTTTTAGCATTTTGGGGCACCCTGCCCTACCAGATAATTTTGGTTATTGGTTTTTCTATTTCCGAAAAGTAAGTTTTTGAATTTTAATTGGTATTGCATTGAATCTGTAAATCAATTTAGGTAGAATTGACATCTTAACTATATTTAGTCTTCCAATCCATGAACATGTTATGCCCTTCCATTTATTTGGTCTTTGATTTCTTTTAAAAATTTCTTACAGTTTTCTCTGTATAGGTCTTTTGTTTCTTTAGTTAAATTTATTCCTAAATATTTTATTCTTTTGGTTTCAATTGTAAATGGAATTTTTTTCATGATCTCCCCTTTAGATTGTTCATTACTAGTGTATAGAAACACTACAGATTTTTGAGTGTTGATCTTGTAACCTGCCACTTTTCTGTACTCATTTATTAGCTCTAATAGTTTTGCTGTTGATTTTTTTGGGTTTTTGATGTACAGTATCGTATCATCTGCAAACAATGAAAATTTTACTTCTTACTTTCCAATTTTGCTGCCTTATATTTCTTTTTCTTCTCTAATTGCTCTGGCTAGAACTTCCAACACAATGTTGAATAATAATGGTGATAGTGGACATCCTTGTCTTATTGCTGATCTTGGGGAAAGTTGTCATTTTTTTACCTATTGAGGATGATTTTAGCTGTGGGTTTTTCATATATTCCCTTTATCATGTTGAGGAAGTTCCCTTCTATTCCTATCCTTTGAAGTGTTTTCAACAGGAAAGGATGTTGAATTTTGTCAGATGCCTTTTCTGCATCAATTGAGATGATCATGTGGTTTTTCTGCTTTGATTTGTTGATATGGTGTATTACATTAATTGATTTTCTTATGTTGAATCATCCTTGCATACTTAGGATGAATCCTGCATGGTCATGGTGTATAATTCTTTTAATGTGCTGCTGGATTCAGTTTGCAGGAGTTTTGTTGAGGCTTTTTGCATCTGTATCATAAGAGAGATTGATGTGTAGTTTTCCTTTTTTGTAATATCTTTGTCTGGCTTTGGTGTGTGGGTGATGTTGGCTTTGTAGAGTGAGTTAGGTAGCTTTCCCTCCTCTTCCATTTGTTTGGAGAGTTTGAGCAGGATTGGTACTAATTGTTTCTTGAATGTTTGGTAGAATTCAGATGTGAAGCCATCTGGTCCTGGACTTTTCTTTTTGGGGTGCTTCTGAATGACTGATTCTATTTCTTTACATGTGATTGGTTTGTTGAGGTCATCTATTCTAGAGTCAGTGTTGGTTGTTCATGCCTTTCTAAGTTGTCCATTTCATCTACATTGTGTTTATTAGCATAAAGTTGTTCATAGTATCCTCTCATTACTTCCTTTATTTCTATGGGGCCAGTGGTTATGTCTTCTCTTCCATTTCTGATTTTATTTATTTGCATCCTCTCTCTTCTTTTTGTCAGTCTTGCTAATGAATGGTCCATCAGTCTTACTGATTTTCTCATAGAACCAACTTCTGGTTTTGATTTTCTTGATTGCTTTCATCTTCTCAACGTCATTTATTTCTGCTCTAATCTTCATTATTTCTTTCCTTTTGTTTGCTTTGAGGGCTAGTTTGCTGTTCTTTTTCTAGTTCTTTCAAGTGACAGTAAATTCCTTGGTTTTTGCTCTATCTTAGTTGACATAGGCATTTAGGGCAATAAATTTCCTTCTTAGCACTGCCTTGCTTCATCCCATAAATTTTGATATGTTGTATTAGTTTCATTTGCCTCGAGATATTTACTGATTTCTTTTGTAATTTCTTCTTTGACCCTCTAGTTGTTTAAGAGGGTGTTGTTGAACCTCCATATATTTGTGAATTTTTTGGCACTCTGCCTATTATTGATTTCCAACTTCATTCCTTTATGATCTGAGAAAGTGTTTTGTGTGATTTCAGTCTTTTTAAAATTTATTGAGACTAGCTTTTGACCCAGCGTATGGTCTGTACTTGAGAATGATCCGTGAGCACTTGATGAAAAGGTATATCCTATTGTTGTGGGATGTAATATTCTAGAAATGTCTGTTAAGTCTACCTCATTGATTGTATTATTTAAGTTCTCTGTTTCTTTTGTTGATCCTCTGTCTAGATGTTCTGTCCATTGATGAGAGTGGTGAATTGAAGTCTCCAACTATTATGGTAGATGTGTCTATTTCTCTTTTTAGTGTTTTCAGTGTTTGCCTCATGTATTTTGGAGCATTCTGGCTCAGTGCATAAATATTTATGATTGTTATGTCTTGTTGAATTGTTCCTTTTATTAATGCATAGTGTCCTTTTTTGCTTCTTTTAACTGTTTTACATTTGAAGTCTAATTTGTTAGATATTAGTATAGCTACTCTTGCTCTTTTCTGATTGTTATTTACATGAAATATCTTTTCCCAACTTTTCACTTTCAACCTATGTTTATCCTTGGGTCTAAGATGCGTTTCCCATAAACAACATATAAATGGGTCTTATTTTTAAATCCATTCTGCCAGTCTTTGTCTTTTGATTGGGGAGTTTAATCCATTAACATGTGGTGTTATTACTGTACAGTCAGTACTGTCTTCTACCATTTTGCCTTTTGGATTTTATATGTCATAACTAATTTTCTTTCTTTTTACCGTTACTGATAGTTTTCATTTCTACGTTCTTCCCCACACCTCTCTCTCCTATCTTCTCGATCTGTCTCTAGTGCTCCCTTTAGTCTTTCTTGCAGAGCTGGTCTCTTGGTCACAAATTCTGCCAGTGATTTTTTTTCCTTTAAATGATTTTCATTTCTCCCTTATTTTTGAAGGATAATTTTGCTGGATATAGAATTCTTGGTTGGCAGTTTATCTCTTATATCATCCCACTGTCTTCTTACCTCCATGGATTCTATTGAGAAATCTACACATAGTCTTATTGGGCTTCCCTTGTATGTGATGGATTGCTTTTCTCTTGCTGCTTTCAAGATTCTCTCTTTCTCTTTGACATCTGATATTCTGATTAGCAAGTGTCTTGGAGTATGTCTATGTGGATCTATTCTGTTTGGGTACGCTATGCTTCTTGGATCTGTAATTTTAAGTCTTTCATAAGAGTTGGAAAATTTCCAGTGATAATTTCCTCCATTAGTTTCTCTCCTCCTTTTCCCTTCTCTTCTCCTTCTGGGACACCCACAGTACATATGTTCACTTGCTTCATGTTGTCGTTCAGTTCCCTGAGTCCCTTCTCATATTTTTCCATTTTTTTCCCTATATTTTCTTTTGCTTGTCGGATTTCATATGGCCTATCCTCCAGTTCACTTATCCTATCTTCTGCCTCTTGAAATCTGAAATTGTGGGTTTCCATTGTTTTTTTCTTCTCTTCTACTGTGCCGTTCATTCTCCTAAGTTCTGTGATTTTTTTTCAGACTTTGATTTCTTCCTTTTGTTCATTCCTTGCCTTCTTTATATCCTCCCTTAATTCACTGATTTGATTTTTGATGAGGTTTTCCATGTCTGTCCGAACATTCAGAATTAATTGTTTCAATTCCTTTTGAATTGTTGGTTTCTTCCTTTGACTGGGCCATATCTTCATTTTCCTAGTATGATTTGTTATCTTTTGCTGACGTCTAGGCATTTAATTACCTTCATTAGTTTATTCTGGAGATTGTTTTCACTTTTTTTACCTAGGATTTTCTTGCTTGCTGACTTTGTTGCCTATCTATTCTTTGACATTCAGTTCAGCTTATCTGGGCCTATAGCTTGGGTGTTGTTTAACAGATCAGAATTTTTCAGATCTTGTTTTCTTGTTTCTTGCCCTGCCTGTATGGTGCCTTTTTTACCCCGTTAGGATGGTCTCCTTAGGTATTATAGACCCCAGCCAGATTTTCCCTGACCAAAGTGGCCTTCTGTCAGAAGGAAAGAATCACCTGGGTCAATTTTCCCTGAGGGTGAGAGCCAGCAGATTGAAAGACTTCCCTGTGAAGCCAGTGGGCTCTCTGTTTTTCATATCCTTCCCAGTATGTGGCACTTGTCTGCCTGCAGGTCCCACCAGCGTAAGGTGATGCGGTACCTTTAAGTTCAGCAGACTCTCTCTGCTGGGGCCTGGTTGAGGTAGAGGAGAGGTTGTAGGCTGGTTTTAAACGCTTCACTTTTCGAGACCCTGGGGTCTGAAATCCTTGAGGGACAGATGCCACCTGAACTGGGCTCCACACCTCTCCTGGGGAAGTCACAGTTTCCAGACAACCACAGTAACAAGCTTACTTCTACGTTTGCCAGGGGCAGTGGAGCCTGAGAAACCTTTCACCTGTATCCAAAGAGCAGTCAAGCCGTAGAAACACAGTCACCAAAATGAAAGAGAAAATTCCTTTTCAGAGCAAGCCCCTATACCTCAGGCTTGCCAATCAAGAGTTTAAGTTGGTATGCTGCTCTGTGTATCTGCAGGTCTTACGTGCCCCCTCCTGTCTTTCAGGGCCCAGACCTTTTCAAATCCAAAACAAACCATTTTTTTTCTTTTTCTGTCAGTCCTGCCCCCTCTTTGGGGGGTGTGTGGGCGGCAGGGAAAAAACCAGTGACCTCTGCTTTTACTGGAGGTTCAGCTGAGCCAGGGGCCTATTTTTAGTCGTCAGAATTTGTTGTTTAATTCCACAGTTGGACTTTGGTTATGCTCAGCCCCTGCTGCTGGTAAACTCTCTTTCTTTCCCCTCTGGGAAGCAGTCTGTGGGGTGGGTGGGTGGGTGGAGGTCACTGCTCGCCACGGCTTGGGGAACTCACAGTTCTGGGTGGGCTCGCAGCTGATCCACCTGGTCTAGAATGGGGTACACTGTGTGTCCAGTCACTGATGTGGCCCCAGCAGTTGTTCTGTACTATTTCTGGCTGTTGATTAGCTGCACTGGAGGATGAACCAGATCTCACACCTCACTAAGTTCCCGTCTTGTCCCAAATCTGTATCTTTGTTTTTGTCCTGCTTCTCCCAAATCACAAAACAGAAAATGACTTGACTTATAAGTGATCAGTGTGTATTCCAGAGAGGCACAGATTCCTCCATGTGAAAACCATTGCTTTGTTTGCTAAGGCCCCAGACTTTGTTGTTCATTACCATATGAGTAAATTACACTCCTTACCAAGTAAATCAGCATGTCTGGGTGTATGAGTAAATTACACTCCTCAGCAAGTAAATCAGTATATCTGGGTGTGGGAGTTAGGAATCTTTTTTTTTTTTTTTTAATGATTTGCAGTGAAGTTTGAAAACCACTGCCCTCAGAGAAATCATCCTAAGCTTTGCTTTTGCTAGTATCAAGCAGCCATAACCAAATAATTGTCTATGTATACAATATGGAGTTGATAATTGAGAATTGATATGTGTTAATGGAAATAATATGACCCCCTGAGTTAGAATACTTGAATATAAATCTAGATGCTACAATTTAGAACTAAAACTGTTCTACTTTTCTTAGCTTCAGTTTTCTCACTTCTAATATAGTTTTTATAGGGATTCAATCAGATAACAGAAGTTCTTAGCACAGAGATATGTATGAAATTATTGAAGAATCCATCTAGGAGTCTGAAGTTCTCCCAATACTCATTTTAATGGAAACATTTAAAATTACATAAGTAGTACATAGATGTACACATTCAAATAATATAGAATTATATAGAGTGAAAAGTGAAGGTTTTGGCTTTATCCTGTATTAAGCTGGCTACTTGATTTTTCTAATTTGATGTCTGAAAGCCACTTCTAACTTAGCATGGACAGAACAGAACATTTGTAACCCTCATCTTCACCACCTCCATTCCCCCACTCTAATTTGCTCCTCAATCTGAAATCCTACATCTCAGTCAGTGGCAGTGTCATCTATCCATTTACTCAAGGAAAAAATACCTAAGTTTTACAGTTTCTCTTATTTGCCTTCCCTCCCCCAAGTCCTCTCAGCTCTACCTCCAGAACAGGTTCTGAATCATTGTTTCCCTCCATCTACACAGTTAATACCTTAATCCAAGCTACTGTTTTCTTTCATATGGACTACTGCAATAGGTCCTATTCTAGGTTTAAGCTGCTTGAATGCATTATACTTGAAATAGAATGGCTTTTAGGAAAGGGAATTTTTTAAGTTGCAGGTTTACAGTTCTAAGGCTATGAAAATGTCCAAATTAAAGTACCAACAAGGGGTTACCCTCACTCAAGAAAGGCTGATGCAATTCCAGCTCCCCCTCTCAAGCTGTGAGGACACATGATGAGGTGTGCTAGCTTTCTCTAATGAAGCTTCTTCTTTCATGAAGCTCCCCTTGGAATGTTTTCCTACTTCATCTTCTCTCTGACTATGTGGGCTCTGTTGTACTGGTGACTCTGAAGTTTTTTCAGAAAATGGTTCTCTCTTAAAGGGCTCCAGTAAGCAACCCCACCTTGATAGGGTGGTGATATGTCTCTGTGGAAACCATCTAATTAAAAGTTGCCACCCATAATTCATTGGGTCACATCTCCATGGAAACAAAAAAGATAGCACCCAGCAATATTGAATGAAGATTAAAGGACATGGTTTTTCTAGGTTATACACCTGATTCAAACCGGCATACTCCCTAACTCATCTCACAGCAACACATACACAGTTGCTGTTTTAGTTAGTAAGCTGCCAGAATGTGACATATCAGAAATGGAATGGCTTATAAAAGGGGGAGTTTATTAAGTTGCAAGTTTATGGTTATAAAGCCATGAAAATGTCCAAATTAAAGCAAGGCTATAAAAATATCCAATCTAAGGTGTCCAGGGAAAGAAACCTTTGTTCAAAGACGCTGATGACGTTCAAGGTTTTTCTCTCAGCTGAGAAGGCACGTGGTGAAATCTGCTAACTTTCTCTTCAATGGCATTTCTGCCGTTCTGTCCATTCTGTTGGTTTTGTTGGTTCTGGTGGCTTCTAAAGCTTTTTCCAAAATGGTTTCCCTTTAAAGGGCTCCAGTAAGCAACCCCACCTTGAATGGGTGGAGATACATCTCCATGGAAACCATCTAATGAAAAGTTACCACCTGTAATTGGGTGGGTTATATCTGTAAGGAAACAGTCAAAAAGATTCCACCCAGCAATACTGAGTGAGAATTAAAGGGCATGGCTTTTCTGGGGTACATAATAGCTTCAAACCAGCACACACGTGCATACATACATACACACACAAAGGAAATGAGATGGCAGGTTGAACTTAGATGTTTTGCTTAAAACCTTCCAATGATTTTGCACCACATTTCCAATAAAAGCTAAACTCCTTACCTTGATTTACAAGGCCTTACTTATCTGGTCTTTGCAGACTTCTTCAACCTTGTCTTATACTGCTGCATCTCTTCACTGTCTTCTAGCCTCAGTGGTTTCTTACCTTAAGGACTTTCTACCCAAATCTTCACATGGTTGAATATCTTCTTATTGTTTAGATATCAGCTAATTGTCTCCTCCCCCAGAGATTATCTTTCATGAACACCTGATGGAAAATAGCATTCACCTATTTGCTATGGTATTATCTTGTTTTATTCTCTGCATACCACTTGCGGTACTTAATGTACATTGGTATACATCTCTTTGTGATTTCAAAACCTTATTTGGTAATAAAACTTCACCAGAGTGCAGTTAAAATTACTGTATCTTTTTGGGAAAGGGGGTTCTTCAGTTTTATCTATTCATGTGTGCAGGTAAGACAAACAAAATAAACTAGAGACTAATATATGGTATACATTGGTTTTTCTGTTTACTGTTAGTAGATTGCATTTATGTGTGAGGGATTTCAACTTCTTTTTTCATGTGGGAAGAATTTGGAATGCCTAGGTTTTAGATAAAAAAAAAAAATCTGTATTTTTCTTAGTATGGATTATCCTTTCCACTCTTAATTTAAAAGCCATTGTAATATTTAATTCTCCCAATCTTTTAGTGAATGTAAACTAGTGTGATATTTAACAATGAGTGTAATGGTGTCTATTCTGGGGTTGGTTTACCTTTTCTGAGACCAAGTCAGGTTCTCCAGAAAATGCTTCCTGAGCCCCCTGTACTTACTCCTGTCCTAGCATTCATCACCCTGCACACTCATATTTTTTCCATTTGATTGTACTGTACAATGTACCTTTTAAGGCAGGGAATGTATATGATTTACTTTTGTGTTTTTGAATCATATCTACCAAGGTCATCATTGCAACATTTCATTCAGCAAGCATCATAGCTGCTTGGTGAATGAAATGAATGTATACTTGAGCAGAACCTCTTGAATTCACGTTTAGTTGATCTTTTATATATGTTTATTTAGATTCCTTACTCCAGTTTGAGACTATATCATTTGATAGAAAACTATACCTGGTGAATGATAAAGGGTCAGCAAAGACTTGTTGAGTGAATGGGTTAACCTTAAATAGGACCCTACTTTAGGATAATGGCTTCTTTCTTATTCTTTCAGGGACTCATTTATTCCTGTTTTCAGTGAAATAATTAGTAAAATCTAAAGTAAAATGTCTTGAGGAAGAATGAAAATACTAAACCTTTAGGGTACAATGGGTTAGTTTGAGCATTTGGGATTGTATTGGTTGATCTTAAATACACTCTGCCACATTTTTCTCCCAGTAGTTAATACAGTGTTTTTTTAGTCAGGTATTTTTAATCATTTGATGTTGACGTGCAAAATATGAAAAAAAAAATTAGACTTGTTGACAGCCTTCAGTAACCTTATGTAGTCAAGGAGACAAAACACTCATGGAAATTTGAAGTGAAATAACAGTATAAAATCTCAGTGCAAGGAAGTCTATTGCCATTAGTAATAAAATACTTTGAATTAATACACAATCACTTTGGACTGGGGTCATATGGAGATCTTTCTGGAGTAGGTGAGATTTGAGAGTAGTATTGAAAGTTGTGTTGGTTTTGATTGGTGGAAGATAGAGAGAGGACATCTTAGTATGAGCAGAGGTAGGGGCAGTACAAAGTTTGAGTCAGTAAGTTATGGACGAGTAGAAAATCTCTGCAGAAAGTTATGAGGTATAAGGAAGCATGTGAAGAATATTTTCCATTTTATTATACTTTTCTGTATAATCCATTTTTTCTACTGTGACCATATATTGCTCTTTGCATCTGAATCTAAGCATGATGTGAAGTTATCTACTTTTTATAAAACATGATCTCTAAAATTAAATGAGTGTCTACTTTTTTACGATCCTCTGTATAGTCTTAATGATTAAAAGTTTTAGTTAGCATTAATAGTTGATTTATTGGCAAGAAGAACTTAAATTATTCCTAGATATTGAACTGTTCTAGATCTTGACCTCATTTAGGGTTAGGTATATTGAAAATTAGAGCATCATGTTACTGGCATTCCTCATTTTATTGTCTTTGCTGTATTGTACCTCACAGATACTGTGTTTTTTTTTTTTCACAAATTGAAGGTTTGTTGAGCAAATCTTTTGGGCTGTTTTCCAACAGTACGCGCTTACATCGTATCTCTGTGTCACATTTTGGTAATTCTTGCAATATTTCAAACTTTTTCAATATTATATCTGTTATGGTGATCCGTATCTTTGATGTGGGCAGGGATCACCATGAACTGTGCCCATATAAGACAGCAAGCTTAATCAATAAATGCTGTGTGCATTTCGATTACTTTGGCCATTCCCTCATCTTTCTCCCTCTCTTCAGGCCTGAGTATTCCTTGAGACACAATGATTTTGAAATTAGGGCAATTAATAACCGTCCAGTGACTTCTAAGTATTTGAGTGAAAGGAGCACTTAGACTGTGGATTTTGGGGGCAAAATGACTGTAGCTTCCTCTCTACATTCCTTCTGATTTTTGTGGAACATAGTATATTTATTTGTATGCTTTTAACTTCCCTGGCCCCAATCCATATTCTTTTTGGGCTTACTTTCACCCTCTTCCTAGTCTTTCCTTTGAATTATAAATTACCTCCTTATCTGATCTCATTTCTGAGATCTATTCTCCACCATAACATTGAAAATTAAATCCAAATTCAATCAGTACTGTTAATTATTAATGTTAGTCTTGCTGAACTGTGTGATTCCAAAGTTATTTCATGAAATTTTTTCTAGCTAGCACAATGTTTCTCAAACTTCTTAAGGGTCCTGTCCTTCCAAGTTCTTTGGGCATATCAAACTCAGCATTATGCTTCAGATAGACAGACACACCTGTACACACACTCACACTCACATAAAGTAAAGTTGAAGAAGAAAACTTTAGGACCTTAGGGGCTTCTCATTGTAGAGTAGGTTCCTAACAGACCCACCTTCCTGCATATCTAAGAACTGTACATTTTGGACAAAATATTAAAACAATTACTTAAGGAAATTAGTGTTTTAACAAACTCAGGTTCTGCTAATGCCTGCTGAAGTTTGCTGACCATTATCCCAGACTTACTACATGGATGGGATTTAAAACACCTCACAATTGTCCAAGTTAAACCCTGGGCTATAGTTGATAACACATTTTTATAATTGTGTTATTATTGGTTGTGACAGGTGTTCCACACCTATGCAGAGTGGTGGTGGTTGGGTGGTGTATTGGAATCCTGTATTTTATGCATGATTTCTTTAGATCCACATTTTCACTAATAAAGAAAAACATTTTTTTTAAATGAAATGAGAGAAAGACAAAAACAGTGACAGAAATGGGTATAATCAGAAATGAAAGCAGGGCTTTAGATCTGAGAGTTTCATCCTAGTGCCATGTGGAATGCAGCATCCTATTGCTGATCCTGTTACTGATGTTGAGTATAAAGGTTTCTAAGTATTTGTCATCCCAAATAGAAAATAATTTAATTTCCCTGGGTTTTTGATCTGGATGGGAAGGAAGAACTGGGGGGGAAAGTGAATATTTATTTTAAAAACACATTTTTCAAATGTACTTTTTAACTTCTCTGTATGACAAGGTAAATTAGATTTCTTAAAATAAAACTGATAGTCCAATGTTTCAAAACATATAAAAATAAACTAAGAAAGCAACCACTTAAGGATTATTGAGAGTGCGCAAATGCAAGCAGATCTTGGAATGGAGTTGAACCCAGGAAGACAGGACTCATGAAGATGGGTGTTCTTTTCAGCTTTACTCTAAAGATGGACCAAAGTCACAGGGTAATATATAGCTTCCATAGGAAGCACGTAGACAGATAAGTCTTTCTAATCTGAGGAAATGGTGTAGAGTGGGGGCAGTCACGGCTGCCAGAGAGTGAGGGGCAGGTTCTGGAAGACAGAGAACTGGAGAATGAGAGGTCTAAATTCTTTGTACTAACTGTGCCCAAGTCTCTGACTGACCCCGAAATGATTCAAGAAAGGGGCATATTTAAAAGTGCTTGTAACCATAGCTAAACAAACTGAACTGAGATTTCAACTGCTACCACTTCAGATTAGAGTTTGCATTCTGAGTCTAACCGAATTAATTGCCTGTTAATACAAATACATCAGTGTTCTTCAGAGGATTGTAACAGAATCTTGAGTATATACAACATAGCCTTCACAGTGAACAGGATATAGTCTGTTTCTCAACATAAGAAGAACCAAGAATATGTGATCCATTCTCAAGGGAAAAGACAAGCAATAGAGGGCAACTCCAAGGTGACTCAGATAATAGAATTATATAACAAGGGCATGAAAGGAGCTATTATAAATATACTCAATGAGGTAAGAGACAGTATATTCATACTGGATTAAAAAAAACCTCAGCAGAGAAATAAGAAATTTAAAAAAGCAAATGGAAAACTTAGAACTGAAAAATACCATACATGATATGATTCACTGGATAGGCTTAACAGCAGAATGAAGATGACAAAGGGAAGAGTCAGTGGGTTTAATGATCAGTGGATGTTACCCGATTTGAAGAAGAGAGGGGGGAAATAAAGAGTCTCAAGGATTTGTAGGACAATATTAAAATGTTCAGTATGTGTGTGATTGCAGTATGAGAAAGAGAGAAGAGAGCAAATGTGGCAGAAAATGTTTTGAAGAAACAGTGACTAAAAAATACCCTTATTTGGTGAAAGATGCAATTTATAGATTCATGATGCTTAGTGAATCCTAAACAGATGTATTTTTAAAAATCCATGCTGAAACATATTATAGTCAAACTGCAGAAAACCAAAGAGAAAGAGAAAAAATTGAAAACAGCCAGAGAAACATGAAGTATATCATACTGAGGAATAATTATTTGGATGGCTGTGAATTTACCAGAAACCATGGAAGCAGGAAGACAGTGGAATATCTTTGAAGTACAGAAAGAAGAAGGAAAAAAAAACAAAAAAAAATAGAATTCTGTGTCCAGCAAAAATATCATTCAAGAATTAAGATGTTCTCTCTCTAATCCAACGTGGCAAGTGAACTCACTGCCCTACCCCCCTACATGGGACATGACTTCCAGTGGTGTAAATCTCCCTGGCAGTGTGGGGCAGAAATCCCGGGATGAGCTGGGACCTGGCATCAAGGGATTGAGGAAACCTTCTTGACCAAAAGGGAGAAGAGAGAGATGAGAAAAGATAAAGTGTCACTGGCTGAGAGATTTCAAATGGAAACAATCAAGACGTTATCCTGGAGGTTGTTCTTATGCATTATATAGATATCCCTTTTTAGTTTATGGTATATGGGAGTGGCTAGAGTGAAGTTCCTGCACTGTTTTTTGAAGATGATTGTGTAATGATACAGCTTTTACAATAAACTGTGTGATTGTGGAAACCTTGTGTCTAATGCTCCTTTTAACTGGGGTATGGACAGATGAGTAAAAAATATGGATAAAAAATAAATAAGGGGGGCGGGCCGCGGTGGCTCAGCGGGCAAGAGTGCTTGCCTGCCGTGCCGGAGGACCCCGGTTCGATTCCCGGCCCCAGCCCATGTAAAAAACAAACAAACAAACAAAATATAATAAAACAAGAAAATGTTTAAAAATGTTTCCCTTTCTTCCTCACTTCCTTCCTTCCATCCTTCCTTCTTTCTCTGTCTTTCCTTCCCTTCCTCCCTCTTAAAAAATAGAAAAAAATAAATAAATAAAATAAATAAATAAGGGGACTAAGCTTAAATAAATTGGGTAGATGGGAATACTGGTCTTCAGAGAAAAGGGTAAGAGGTATGATATGTATGAGTTCTTTCTTTTTATTTCTTTTTTTGGAGTGATGCCTATGTTCTAAAAAAAAAATTATCATGGTGATGAATATGCAACTATGTGATGATATTGTAAGCCGTTGATTGTATACCATGTATGGAATGTTTGTATTTTAAGTTTTATTAATAAAAATATTTTTTAAAAAAGAATTAAGGCAAAATAAAGACATTTCCAGATAAAGGAAAGTCGAGAGAATTTGTCACCAGCTATTCTATATTCTAATAAATGCTAACTCATTTCTTCAGACTAAAGGGAAATAATACTAGAAGAAAACCAGGATCATTCAGGAGAGAAGCAAGGTCGTAGGAGATCAAGAGTTACATTAAATACTAAAGGAATAGACAATCCAATTAAAAGGCATAAATTATTAGAATTGAAAAAAGTCCTAGACCTAATTCTATGCTGTCTACAAGAGACACACTTCAAATATAAAGATACCTATAGCTTGAATGTAAATAGGAAGATGCACCATACAAACAGCAGGTATAAAAGCATAAGTAACTGTATTACTATTAGATAAAACAGACTTAAGGCAAAGAATTTTGACTAGAGAGTAAGAGAATTTGTAATGATAAAAGGGTCAATTAATCAAGAAGCCATAATCATAAATATGTATGTGCCTAATAACATGAAGCAAAAATTGACAGAATCAAAGAAATAGACAATTCCACAGTCATTTTAGGGATTTTGCCAGCAATTGAAAGATCAACTAGATTAAAAAAAAAATCAGTAAAGGCATATAGAAACAGAGGATATGGACTATCAACAACCTTGATCTAGTTGATGTTTTAGAATATTGCATCCAACAACTAGTTCATGCGGTGCATTCATTATAATAGACCATATATTGGGCTGAAAAATACATTTTAGTACATTTGAAAAGGTTGAATTCATGCAGAGTATGCACTCTGGTTACAACAGAATTAAAGTAGAAATCAGGATATCTAGGAAAACCCCAAATGTGGGAAGATTAAGTCTTTAGGGCCTGAACATTGTGTCCTTGCTAATTAGCTGTTTTTGGTTTCTCGGTTCTGTGTTGGCTTGGATATTCAATTTTAATAGTAGGGTAGAATTATGGAGTGTGATGGTTAGGTTCTGGTATCAACTTGGCCAAGTGATGATGCTCAATTGTCTTGTCAGGTAAGCACTGGCCTGACCATTGCTGCAAGGATACTTCACAGCTGGTTGATAAACCTGCAGGCTTGTATATTAAATCATCAGTCAGTTGATTGCATCTGTGGTTGATTACATCTGCAATCAACTATGGCACATCTCCCAACACAGAGATAATCCAATCAGCTATAGACCTTTTAAGGGAGAAAGGAGACTTTTTCATTGCCTCTTCAGCCAGCAAGCCTCTCCTGTGAAGTTCGTCTAGACCCTTCATCTGAGTTGCCAGTTTCACAGCCTGCCCTAAGGATTTTGGACTCTTTCATTCCCAGGGTTGCGTGAGACACCTCTCCAAATCTCATATTTACAGATAGCTCCTGTTGGTTATGTTTCTCTAGTGAACCCTGACTAATACCTGGAGGAACACAGAATGGGTTTTATATGAAAGCCATGCCTATATGTTTTGAAAGTCAGAGTTGTAATAGAGATAGAACTCCATCATTATACACAATTGTGAAACGAAGAATTGTTACAGGGTACGTAATCCCCCCAAATTGGTGTTTATACTGATATTGATCAGTGTATCTGTCATGGTTAGGGACAGGTGTCAACTTGGCCAAGTTGTGGTACCTGTTCATCTGATTGGGCAAGCGCTGGCCTGTCTGTTGCAATGAGGACATTTCATAGGATTAGGTCATGATCACGTAGCTACATCCACAGCTGATTCCATTTGTAATCAGCCAAAGGGAAGTGTCTTCTGCAATTAGTGATGCTAAATCCAATCATGGGAAGCCTTTTAAGGAGGACTCAGAGGAGACAGGTTGCATTCCTGCTTTGGCTGGTGAGCCTCTCCTGTGGAGTTCATCCAGGCCATCCATTGGAGTCATCGGCTTCACAGCCTGCCCTGTGGATTTTGGACTCTGCGTTCCTACAGTCACGTGAGACACTTTCATAAATTTTATATTTGCAAGTGTTCCCTGTTGGTTCTGTTTCTCTAGAGAACCCTAACTAATACATCTTGGTACCGGGAGTGGTTCTTAAGGAACAGAATCTTAAAAATGGGTTTTTATGAATGGTTTTCTACTCTGACTGGGCTCAGAGACACTAAGGACTCTGATTCCCGTAATCAGAATGACACTCCCAATCCATGGACTGAGTTGGCAAAGGAGATAGTCAAAATATCATCATTCGATTCTCCTAATGCTTCGCTTGTACGAAGCCAGACTCTGGGGGATAATGTTTTTGACACCTTTACAGAGTTTTGTAGGAATAAGAGTTATAGAGATGTTGGTTGGTTGTTGTTAGATACACTGTCTACATTAAAGGGTGAAAGGGATGGGCTTAAGGCTTCAAACAAGAAGCTTAAATGCCATCTGAAAGATGTAGAGGTTTCTATGAGTATCCTGAAGGAAAATTTTATTTCCTGTAGCCGTAGACTTGAGATCTCTGAAAATCAGACTCAGAATCTTATTGTTAGAGTAGCAACTTTACAACGTAAACTGAAATCTCAGTCTTGCATGGTGTCTGCCGTTAAAGTGAGGGCATTGATTGGAAAGGAGTGGGACCCTGAAAAATGGGATGGTGACATATGGATTGATAATGATGTTGGGGGTGAGGTTGAAACCCTAGACCATGCTGAGCCTTCTTTAGATAACCCTGTAATAGTCTGCCCTGAGGACATAGCCGCCCCACCTCCAACCTGCCTTGAGGAATTGGCCACCCAACCTCCTCCTGAAGGGATTAGCCCTAGAGTTATTAATCCTGTTTCACCAGATGAAACTGCAAATGAAAGCCCTGAAGCAAATGGCTTGGAAGATATTTCTAATTCTTTTCATGACCCACCCCCACCACCCCTCATTTCTTCTAGACCTATAACTAGACTAAAGTCCCAACAGGCCCCTAAAGGTGAGGTACAAAGTATCACACATGAGGAGGTACGTTATACTCCAAAAGAACTGTGTGAGTTTTCCAACTTATATAAACAAATCAGGGGAATATGTGTGGCAATGGATTTTAAGAGTGTGGGATAATGGTGGGAGGAATATAAGGCTGGATCAGGCTGAATTTATTGATATGGGCCCACTAAGCAGAGATTCTGCATTCAATGTTATAGCTAGAGCAGTTAGAAAAGGTGTTAACAGTTTGTTTGGGTGGTTGGTTGAAACATGGATTAAAAGGTGGCCAACATTACCTGAGGTTGAAATGCCAGAACTGCCCTGGTATAATGTAGATGAGGGGATCCAGAGGCTTAGAGAGATTGGGATGTTAGAGTGGATTTATCATGCAAAGCCTGCTCTTACACCCCAGGAATGTCCAGAGGATGCACCTTTTACCAGAACAGTGAGAAATAAATTTGTGAGACTAGCACCATCATCCCTCAAGAGCTCTGTGGTTGCACTTCTCTGTAGGTCAGATATTACTGTAGGAACTGCTGTCACTGAGCTGGAATCCTTAAACACAATGGGGATGACAGGATCCCGAGTTGGCAGAAGCCAGGTGGCAGCGATTTGTTCTAACTGGAATAGACACATACTCTGGATATGGGTTTGCTTTCCCTGCACGCAATGCTTCTGCCAAAACTACTGTCCGTGGGCTTACAGAATGCCTTATCCATCGTCATGGTATTCCACATAGCATTGCTTCGGATCAAGGAACACACTTCACAGCAAATGAAGTGCGGGAATGAGCACATGCTCATGGAATTCTCTGGTCTTACCATGTTCCCCATCATCCAGAAGCTGCTGGATTGATAGAACGGTGGAATGGCCTTTTGAAAACTCAATTACGGTGCCAACTAGGTGGCAAAAACTTGAAAGGCTGGGGTAATGTTCTCCAGGAAGCTGTGTATGCTCTGAATCAGCGTCCACTGTATGGTGCTGTTTCTCCCATAGCCAGGATCCATGGGTCCAGGAACCAAGGGGTGGAAATGGGTGTGGTGCCACTCACTATTACTCCTAGTGATCCACTAGGAAAATTTTTGCTTCCTGTCCCTGCTACCCTGAGTTCTGCTGGTCTACAGGTTTTAGTTCCAAAATGGGGTGTGCTTTCTCCAGGAGAAACAACAGTGATACCACTGAACTGGAAGTTAAGATTGCCACCTGGCCACTTTGGGCTACTTATGCCTCTGGATCAACACACCAAGAAGGGGATTACATTATTGTCTGGGGTAATTGACCCTGACTATCAGAAGGAAGTAGGACTGCAACTACATAATGGAGGTAAAGAAGAGTTTTCTTGGAATATAGGAGATCCCCTGGGGCGTCTATTAGTACTACCATGCCCTGTGATTAAAATCAATGGAAAACTGCAACAACACAATCCAGGCAGGACCACTAATGGCTCTGAGACTTCAGGAATGAAGGTTTGGGTCACCCCACCAGGCAAAGAACCACGGCCAGCTGAAGTGCTTGCTGAGGGGAAAGGGAACATGGAATGGGTAGTGGAAGAAGGTAGTGATAAATATGAACTTCGACCACATGATCAGTTACAGAAACGAGGACTGTAATGCTGTTTTGTTTGTGTTATACTATTTAAGTTGTAAGATATCAAGTTTAAGAATGAATGTTGCCCAAGGATTTGCATGCTATTCTGGAGAGATTTAATGTGTTTCCAGTTATATGCAGGACAGTTGAGTATTGTCAGGTAAAAGAAAAAATGTGTGCTTATTTGTTTTCATTTGGAAATTAAGTATGGTCTAAGGTGATATATATATATATATATATATATATATATATATATATATATATGTGCCAAGTTGACAAGGGGTGGACTGTCATGGTTAGGGGCAGGTGTCAACTTGGCCAAGTTGTGGTACCTGTTCATCTGATTGGGCAAGCGCTGGCCTGTCTGTTGCAATGAGGACATTTCATAGGATTAGGTCATGATCACGTCAGCTACATCCACAGCTGATTCCATTTGTAATCAGCCAAAGGGGAGTGTCTTCTGCAATTAGTGATGCTAAATCCAATCATGGGAAGCCTTTTAAGGAGGACTCAGAGGAGACAGGTTGCATTCCTGCTTTGGCTGGTGAGCCTCTCCTGTGGAGTTCATCCAGGCCATCCATTGGAGTCATCGGCTTCGCAGCCTGCCCTGTGGATTTTGGACTCTGCGTTCCTACGGTCATGTGAGACACTTTCATAAATTTTATATTTGCAAGTGTTCCCTGTTGGTTCTGTTTCTCTAGAGAACCCTAACTAATACAGTATCCAAGAGATGGGGCATTACTGTCATATTTATTTCACTATTCAAGTTAGTTTACTGGCAAAGTTGCATTTTTTATTGGGTCAAGATTAAAAGTCTCTTAATGCTTAAAGGTCAAAGGGCCTTTTTTTTTTTTATACTTTTTTTTGTTATACTTGAAAAAGAAACAGAATAGCTTTCCTATTGAAAGCTTGGCCTTCTCTCCTCATGCTTCTTTGTGGTGTCATTGCTGTAATTTTTTCTGCAATTGTTACTACTTATAGCATGTGTAAGGTATAAAGTAAACTGGATGAATCACATTTAATGCATAAGATTTTGGTAATAAAGTTGAGTCACTTGTCATAAAAGAAGCAGAATTAAAACTGTTTAACAACCATTTAAAGAATATGCATTTCAACGAGGTGTTTTTATTTTTATGATTTAAATAGAATTACCCTTACAAGCAGATTATTAAAATGATTATTTATACTTTATTTTTGAAAGGATTTTTGTTTTATGTCAGTTGGTAAGGAAACTAAGTAAAACAAGCATTTAAGAACTGTATTTGAAGGACATTTGATGTAGAATTTTTCAGTTCTTTGTATGGTATAATGGTCAGTGCTTTATCAATATGCTGTAAAAATCATTTTTGTCCTGAATGTATAACTTTCTTTTTTTAAAAAAGGAAAAAGAAAGACTAATTAGAGTCCAGTATGATCAAAGCAAAAATAAAATTGCAAAATCTGTATAAAGTACAGCTGTTGCTTTGAATGTTGTAGTTGATGGAAATGAGAACCCATATTAAAATCCTGTTATTTAAGATTCCATTTGAGAAATTGGCTGTTGGAGACTGTCATTGCTTTGCTTCTTTGGGAAACAGAAAAGCTAATTTCAAAGTAATGCTTTGTTTTAGTATATTTAGCAGTGAATGATGTTATAGCACCCACTAACAGCTTGGTTTGGTCTTCATTTAATACTAAATTAAGCAGGTGTGGCTCAGACTGAATGTCAGTTACAGAGTTGATATCTTCTTATAATGCATTTGCCAAAAGTGATAATACAAACATAACTGGATACCTGAATCTTAAGTTTTCTATTAACTAATTCAGGGACATTGAACTAGTCACACAACTGTGCTGTTAACCAGTTTCCCTGTTGTACAGGGTTCCTAACCTTCCCCTCGACTCCCCTCCCTTTTGTTGCTGTGGACCCTGTATTGGTTTGCTAAAGTTGCTGGAATGAAATATATTAGAAATGGAACAACTTTTTGGTTTTTTTGGGGGTGAACAGCTTTAAAAAGGGAATTTATTAAGTTGCAACTTTGCAGTTCTAAGGCTGTTTAAATGTCCAAACCAAGGCATCCAGAGACAGATACTTTGACTCAAGAAAGGCTGATGGGTCCAGAACACCTCTGTCTACTGGGAAGGCATGCGACTGGTGTCTCCTTACCCTTTAGCTTCTGGTTTCAGCCATCTTCTCCAGGGTGTTTTCTTTCTTGCTCTTCAAAGTCTGGGTTTCCTGTTGGTCCTGAAGCTTTTTCCAAAATGGTTCCCTCTTAAAGGACTCCAGTAATCAGTTTCATTTTGAATGGGTGGAGACACATTTCCATTGAAGCCACCTAATCAAAAAGTTACACTCAAACAATGTGGGTGGGTCACATGTCCACGAAAACGATCTAATCAAAGGGTTCCTTCCACCCTAAACAATATTGAATGAGAATTAAGGAAGTGTAACTTTTCTGGGGTACCCAACATTTTCAAACCAACACAGACCCTTTTGGCTATCTGATAATGCCTATCTGATAATGCCTATGGGCTCCTTCTGAGAATAGTATTTCAAATTTATAAAATAAAATATAGGACTACTTGGTATCAAGATAATGAGCCCCCAGATTTTGATTGTCTGTCAACTCCAGATTAAGAATTTTTGTTATAGAAGCACTTGAATTGGACATTTTCTCACTTTTTCCCCCCATATACCATCTGTTTTCTACACTCTGAAATACTGACATTCGTTTGTTCTCCCCTATGGAAAAAAAAAGTTGTTTTATTTGTACACCAAATAATTTATCTAGAGCCTTGTTTAAATTCATGGCGGCCACCATCTGACAGCAAGAACATCCAGTAGTGTTTTGTGTGATGACCAGTGATCCATGTTTCTCATCACTATTATAGTCCATCTTGGTGTACTTAGTACATAGCTGATGAATGTACATAGCTCCAAGTACATAGCTGATAAATGTCATGTATCAGTTGAAACAGTTCTCTTGTTCTAATCCAACAGCCAAACTACCCCATGCCATATGGTTGTCATTCATTGTGGAATGATCACAGATTATGATATTTGTTTGAAATGGTTTTGTATTTGCATATTCATATTATATATATATTTTTAAGTAGCATTGGTAGTAAATGACAAAACAGTTAACCTAGCACCAAAGTATAAAAGTAAACTAACATCTTTCCCTTTGTGAGCAGAAGTACCTTAGTTTGTTACATCCCTCAGTCGATTAAATGATTTTTTTTTCTTTTTGAGTGCATAGTCCAGGGATCGAACTCAGGTCCCTCGCCTGAAGGGCAAGTATTCTACCACTGAACCACTGTGCACCCTAAATGTTATCTTTTTGATACTAGATTTCAAGACCCTACGAGAAGTGAGTATCAACTAGAGTTCCGTTTTCCTTCCTTGGGGTCTTGAACATAGTAGGTGCTCAATAAATGTTTAATGAAGTGAATTCTGCTCTCCAAGTTATAATGTTGAAAAATGTAAAGCTCTTCATCATAAATTAAAAATATGTTCCGTATCTATTACCCATGACCATTAACAGTCTCTTTTAAAATGAAGAACTTTATAATGCATGATTTGTTCAAACCAAATGTGCTTAATTAATTTCTAGAGATGGACATGAGCTCTCATTAAGATCTTATGACTTAATATAAGGTGCAAACCTTGCATAATTAGTTAAATGCCTGTCTTTGGTTGGATAAAGACTTTTTAAATAGAATCACTATTTTGTAGTTTAGTATTTGCTTATTTTTACAGTGAAAGAAATAACAGAGGTATCTTAAAATACAGATTGATCACAGACATACGAATCAACAAACCTCCAAAATGGAGGCATCTCCTCAAATTTGGATTAACATTTCCTAAGGAAGCAAGGTGTTGTTTTATTAGTGCTAAAAGTGGAACCTCTTGCCCTTAATCTAGTTTCCTAAGTAAATGTGCTTGATGATCCTTTGGGTTACAGGAAGAAAATAGACCTTTAAAAAGATCTCATCCTTTTTTTTTCCTGTCTATATTTCATTTTATATACACACAAATTCTATACATAAAAGCATATTTTGGATACATAGTCAAAATGTTCTGCTAAAAGGTATAAGTGATTAAAAACAGTTGGAAACCAAATAGATAATGGATGGTTAAGAATCTAAGTTAGAGTGATAGCATTAGGAATGTAAGAGGAAGAGTGGAGATATACTGCATATTTAGCTGTAAGTTCAGTGTCAATTAATAAGATAGATAGAGGGATCAAAAGGGATTCCATTTTCTTGCTTATGAATTCAGTTACCCTGGGAGATCTGTGAGAACAGAGAATAGACCATGTTCAGTTTTATTCCTTGTACCTAAGTGGGCAACCAAGAGGATAGCAGTAAAAACTCTAAAGTCCGAGCATCAGAAAAAGTTGAATTTTCAGATTTATGTATTGACATTTGTTTAATTTGTGTATGCTAACTGAAGTGAGCTCTCTTATGCTGACTGCCTTCACTGTTCTAGAAGATCTGATTTTGTTTGCTGAACGTTGTGGGCCCGCACTCTGACAGAACAGATGCTGTTGATGGGAACTAATGTAGGCCAGGAACAAATGTAGGCTGTGCAGCAGCCTTGGTGCAAACTGCTGTGGATTTGTAAAACCTGTTATTGGCAGGAGGTACTGCTTTGCCAGGGGCTTTTGAAAAACCTAAAAGTGCCATGAGCTGCTGTAAAAAGAAAAACTGCTCTTAATCCTCACTAAAACAATGCATATTAACAATATAATTAAAAGTAAAAGTCCTTTTTGCAAGTAAAGTCATTTGCCCTGGGGAAGCTCCTTGATGTTTCTTATTGTAGTGTGAATGCAAATTTTTCTGTAATTAATTAATATAGGAGTCATGAATTTATAGTATACTCAGACTTAAAATCTCTGCTTATGAGCTAGCCTAGGGTATGCAAACTAAGCCCCTTGAGAAAAATCTGGCATACTGCCTTTCTTTGTAAATAAAGTTTTATTACAACAGCCATGCTCATTTGTCTGTGGTTGCTTTTGGGCTACAACAGTAGAGCTGAGTAGTTATGATAGAGACTATGACACATAAAGCCTAAACTGTTTACTGTTTGGCCGTGTATAGAAAATGTTTGCCAACCCCTGAGTCAACTGAGCTTACAGATGTTTTATGGATAGTTGTTCTTTTCTTCTTTCCAGTTAGATGGCTTTTCAGCTGTTTACTTGGAGAATCATACCTTTTATGAGATAATCTAGAGGAATGGTTAACAACATTGGCTCTGGAGTAAAACACTTAATGGGTTCAAATCTTGCCTCAGCTCTTTGTAAACAGAGTGGCTTGGGAAATATTATTTCTAGTACTAAGCTCCATGAGTTGTTCTATGAATTAAATGAGTAAAAGTGTCTAAGCTTAATAGGTTCTCAATAGAAATTAGTTCTTTTCATTTCAGGTTTTTTTTCCCTTTGAAATCTGAATTGAAGGAAAAGGTTAAAGGAACTATTCCAGGATCATGTGTCAACTCAGAAGTTCGAACGGTCCCTCATTCTTAGCATCTGGCTACATTGCTTTTGTTAGTGCTATTACAGTTTTCTTTAAAGATATTTGTTCAAACCACAGGGAAAGTGGGTTTGCAGAAAACTTTATTGAATGTGATTTGTCGGCTTATCCATGTTTATTTTTTGTAACTTGATCTAGTAAAATTCTACTAGAGGTTGCTCATTGTACTGCTTACGATGTCCTGGTAATTCTTAAATAGAAGAGAAGTCATTGCTGCTGTGCAACTTGAGGCGTCTGTAAAACTCATCGAGATCAGATTGCATTCTTCATCTGTTTTAATCAGATTGTAAGTATAATAAAGCTTAAATTTATAGTTGTCTTGAGAATAGATCAGAGGTAAACTGAAATCGGTCCTATATTTTCATTCAAACCAATTTACTCAACATCACTAAACTGTTTAGCTTTTAGATTGCTGTGTGAAGTTGGGTTTGTCTGTTGATTTAAGATACTGCAGACTCGACCTGATCTTTGATGTACGTGGTTTTGAACTAGTATCTTTGTTCCTGTACATCTTTATGATTCTGTTAGAATTGAAAATAGGTTAGAGTTGTGACTAATTTTCTACAGATTCCAGATTGGCTGCTTTTGGATGTCTCCTCCAGTGCATGCTAACTAAAGCAAATAAGGTTGTTTTTTTGTGTTGTTTTCAGAAAATCTGTGCTTTCTTGAAAGCTTGTGATGTCCATTAGACTTTTGGCTAGACCTATAGAGAGAAAAATGTAGTTTTTGTAATTACAGTTAATATCTCTGTAGGGATATCTTTTAGATTCTTTGGGTCTTGATTGAAAGTGAGTAAGTTGTAAAGTCATTTATTAAATAGAATTATCTCCCTTCAAGCATCCAGCACACATTAATTCTTTCTTGACTTAGGAAAGATCTGAAAAACAAATCAGCAAACTTAGACCATTTGATTTTAGTCTATGTCTGGTGAACTTTGTAGTGAAATACTCTATTTCAGTAAGGCACCTGAGGAAGGTGCTGATTTGGGGAGCTGAATAACTTTCTGGAGTCTGTGATCTGTGGCTCTCAGAGCTTCTCTCCCTATGAAGAATTCTCCAAAGCAAAATATCATCCTATTTGTATTCCTTTTCACTTGATCTTCTTCCTCTTTTCCTATTGCAATAGAAGAAGTATTTGTTCTTCTAGGAGCTAGCTGTATTGCATATCAAAATCATTTGGTTTATAAAAACTGAGTTACAAACTTTTGTGTTCCTTTTATGCAACATAAGTTATACTTGTTAACTGTAATTTTTATATTATTATCCAGATAAAAGTAGGAACCATGCATTTGTGGTTTTGAAGACTACCTATAGGACTTGGAAGCTGATTTGTATACATGCAACTTTTTTATTATCTGTTATGATAATTTCCATACTTATTAAAGCTCTGAGGTCCAAATAGCCATGAGTTCTATGACCAAGAGTGGTACCTGAGAAGTCTTATGATAGCACAATTGTCTTTCTTGATGGCAACCTTAATAATAAAGCATATATTCTAGCTGCTTTTCATAGTCTTGTGATTCTGTTATTTTTAGATTTGACCAAACTCTGACTTTTCATTCCTTCTAGTATAACTCATCGGTTGCCATCTTGGAAACTCTCATACTCTCTGACCATAATTTTTTTTTTAATATTTTCATTGACAGCTCTTCACACACATACAATTCCATATGTGGTGTACAATCAGTGGCTCGCAATATCATCACAGTTGTGTATTCATCACCATGATCATTTTTTAGAGCATTTGCATCACTCCAGAAAAAGAAATAAAAAAAAAAAAAGAAAAAACTTACACATTCCATATCCCTTACCCCACCCTGTCATAAAGTACTAGTATTTCCATCTACCCCATTTATTTTACCCTTTATGCCCCCTGTTATTTTTTAAGGGCTCTCTATGTAATACATAAGAATAACCTCCAGGATAACCTCTTGACTCTGTTTGAAGTCTCTCAGCTTCTGAAACTTTATCTTGTCTCATTTCTCTTTTCTCCTCTTCGGTCAACTAGCCTTTTTCATTCTGTGATGCCATGTCCTGGCTCATCCTGGGAGTCCTGTCCCACATTGCCAGGGAGATTTCCACCTCTGGGAGTCTGATCATAATTTCTTAGTCTTTCATCCTTTATAATTCAGTATTCTCCCTGCATTTGTTTTCTATCTTTTTTCCCTAGTTGCCAGTCCACTTGTCTGCTCATTTTCTTACCATGTAACAGCCTAAGCTACCTTTATTTTCTTCCTATTTGTTATCTGCTCTGTGATTCACCCCTCAAACTTTTTCATTTTTATTTTGTTTTTGTCTGTACCATTAACATCATGGGCCACTGGTCTTTCTACCCTGTCTGCCTGGCAAACTCCAATCCTGAGTTAATCTCCTTGTCTAACTTCCCTGTTTAGTGTCTTGGTGGCCTCATGCCACCACAACCTCAGCTGGGCCTAGCTATTTCTGCTTCTTTTTTTTCTACAGTAGGATTGTGTAATTCTCACTGTTTTTCAGCCTCCTACCCAGGTATCCCCCTGCTCACCTTCATCAAATGACTCCAAAGAGAAAATAGCTACCGTTGGCGGAAACTCTTTTAAGTATCTCCCCACCCCCTAACATCAAAACAGTAAATCAAAAGAAAAAATATCCTTTTGAAATACAGCTTACCAGAACATACTCTCATCTGTAAGACTATAGGTTCCCATAGGACAAGGGCCTTTTTTCTTTTGTGTTAAGTTGTGCTATGGTTTATTACTAAATAAGTAGGTAAGGGGTGAATCTATGAATTACGCCTTGTATATTCCAACATCTGGTGCAGTTTCATATAAGTAAGTGTTCAGGTTGCTTGACAATGCTTGTATCATTCATTTACAAAATTTTATCAACTCAGTTTATGAAAAATTTGAAGTAGCGCATAGGAAATACATATGATGAAATAGTGAAATAAACTTTAAAATGAAACTTCTGGATTTTTTTTTTTTTTTTTTTAGCTCATGAACAATTTTATTGTCTTGATTGCCTGTTAAAGTGAAAATATTTATGTATTAAGTTAATAAAATATACTATTAAATGAATTCCACCGACAGGGAGAGGAAAGAAATGAGACAAAGTAGAGTGTCAGTGATTGGGAGATTTCGGGCTGAGTCAAGAGGTTATCCTGGAGGTTATTCTGACGCATTTTATAGATATCCCCCCTTTTTTAAAATTTATTTATTAATTAAAAAAATTAAGAACAAACAAAAACATTAACATATAATTCCATTCTACATATATATTCAGTAATTCTCAATATCATCACATAGTTGCATATTCATCATTTCTTAGAACATTTGCATCAATCCAGAAAAAGAAATAAAAAGACAACAGAAAAAGAAATAAAACAATAATAGAAAAAAAAGATTATACATACCATACCCCTCACCCCTCACCCCCATTTATCACTAGCATTTCAAACTAAATTTATTTTAACATTTGTTCCCCCTATTATTTATTTTTATTCCATAAGTTCTACTCGTTTCTTGACAAGGTAGATAAAAGGAGCATCAGACACAAGGTTTTCACAGTCACACAGTCACATTGTGACAGCTATATCATTATTCATCATCCTCAAGAAACATGGCTATTGGAACACAGCTCTACATTTTCAGGCAGTTCCCTCCAGCCTCTCCATTACATCTTGACTAACAAGGTGATATCTACTTAATACGTAAGAATAACCTCCAGGATAACCTCTCGACTCTGGAATCTCTCAGCCATTGACACATTTCACTCTTCCCCCTTTTGGTGGAGAAGGTTTTTTCATTCCCTTGATACTGAGTCTCAGCTCATTCTAGGTTTTCTGTCCCACATTGCCAGGAAGATCCACACCCCTGGGAGTCATGTCCCACGTAGGCAGGGGAAGGGTAGTGAGTTTGCTTGTTGTGTTGGCGGGAGAGAGAGGCCACATCTGAGCAACAAAAGAGACTCTCTTGGGGGTGACTCTTAGGCCTAAATTTTAAGTAGACTTCACCTATCCTTTGTGGGGTTAAGTTTCTTCATATGAACAAACCCCAAGACCGGGGGCTGAGCCTATAGCTTTGGTTGTCCACACTGCTTGTGAGAATATCAAGAATTCAACCTGGGGAAGTTGCATTTTTCCCCGTTCTCACTATTCCCCAAAGGGGGCTTTGCAAATACTTTTCCACTCACAGATCAAATCACTCTGGGATTCATTGGGGCATCACTCTGGACAAACCAACAAAATCTCATGTCCTACCTGAGATTCCAAGTACTTATGGTGTTCAGTCAAACTGTCTGCATAAGTTATATTAGGAGATGCACTAGTCAAAATATAAGTTTTGTAACAAATAAACATTTTTGCTTTTGTCTCACACATAGGGTGACATTTTAAAATATTAATTACCATCTATTTTCAGCACCCTGCAATAATAACATTCCTTTGTTCTTCCTCATGCAAAAACATTTTTAAAATTTGTACTTTAGTCACTATTATTATACACTCTAGGCATTCCTAGATTATACCATCTCAATCTTTAACATCTCTCTTTCTTTCTGATTTCATTTATGTCCCCAGCCCTCCTCCCTCTATCATTCTCACATGCAGCTTCATTCCGTGTTTTAACATAATTGTATTACAGTTAGGTAGTATTGTGATGTCCATTTCTGAGTTTTTGTATTCAGTCCCGTTGCACAGTCTGTGTCCCTTCAGCTCCAATTACCCAGTGTCTTACCCTATTTCTATCTCCTGATGGTCTCTGTTACCAACAAAGTGTTCCAAGTTTATTCACTAATGTCAGTTCATATCAGTGAGACCATACAGTATTGGTCCTTTAGTTTTTGGCTAGTCTCACTCAGCATAATGTTCTCTAGGTCCATCCATGTTGTTACATACTTCATAAGTTTATTCTGTCTTAAAGCTGCATAATATTCCATTGTATGTGTATACCACAGTTTGTTTAGCCACTCGTCTGTTGATGGACATTTTGGTTGTTTCCATCTCTTTGCAATTGTAAATAATGCTACTATAAACATTGGTGTGCAAATGTCACTTTGTGTCTTTACCTTTATGTCCTCTGAGTAGATACCTAGCAATGGTATTGCTGGGTCATATGGCAATTCTGTATTCAGGTTTTAGAAGGAACTGCCAAACTGCCTTCCACAGCGGTTGCACCATTTGACATTCCCGCTAACAGTGAATAAGTGTGCCTGTTTCTCCACATCCTCTCCAGCACTTGTCATTTTCTATTTTGTTGATAATGGCCATTCTGGTGGGTGTGAGATGATATCTCATTGTGGTTTTGATTTGCATTTCTCTAATGGCCAGGGATGCTGAGCATCTCTGTGCCTTTTGGCCATTTGTATTTCCTCTTCTGAGAAGTGTCTGTTCAAGTCTTTTTCCCATTTTGTGATTGGGTTGGCTGTCTTTTTGTTGTTGAGTTGAACAATCTCTTTATAAATTCTGGATACTAGACCTTTATCTGATATGTCATTTCCAAAAATTGTCTCCCATTGTGTAGGCTGTCTTTCTACTTTCTTGATGAAGTTCTTTGATGCACAAACGTGTTTAATTTTGAGGAATTCCCATTTCTTTCTTCAGTGCTCTTGCTTTGGGTGTAAGGTCTATAAAACTGCCTCCAATTATAAGGTTTATAAGATATTTCCCTACATTTTCCTCTAACTCTTTTATGGTCTTAGACCTAATGTTTAGATCTTTGATCCGTTTTGAGTTAACTTTTGTATAGGGTGTGAGATACGGGTCCCCTTTCATTCTTTTGCATATGGATATCCAGTTCTCTAGGCACCATTTATTGAAGAGACTGTTCTGTCCCAGGTGAGTTGGCTTGACTGCCTTATCAAAGTTCAATTGTCAATAGATGATTGGGTCTATATCTGAACACTATTCGATTCCATTGGTCGATGTATCTATCTTTATGTCAGTACCATGCTGATTTGACCACTGTGGCTTTATAATATGCCTTAACGTCAGGCAGCGTGAGACCTCTAGCTTCGTTTTTTTTCCTCAAGATACTTTTAGCAATTCGGGGCACCCTGCCCTTCCAGATAAATTTGCTTATTGGTTTTTCTATTTCTGAAAAATAAGTTGTTGGGATTTTGATTGGTATTGCGTTGAATCTGTAAATCAATTTAGGTAGTATTGACATCTTAACTATATTTAGTCTTCCAATCCATGAACACGGTATGCCCTTCCATCTATTTAGGTGTTCGGTGATTTCTTTTAGCAGTTTCTTGTAGTTTCTTTGAATAGGTCTTTTGTCTCTTTAGTTAAATTTATTCCTAAGTATTTTATTCTTTTAGTTGCAATTGTAAATAAAATTCGTTTCTTGATTTCCCCCTCAGATTGTTCATTACTAGTGTATAGAAACACTACAGATTTTTGAGTGTTAATCTTGTAACCTGCCGCTTTGCTGTACTTGTTTATTAGCTCTAGCAGTTTTGCTCTGGATTTTTCAGGGTTTTCGACATATGGTATCATATCATCTGCAGACAGTGAGAGTTTTACTTCTTCCTTTCCAATTTTGATGCCTTGTATTTCTTTTTCTTGTCTAATTGTTCTGGCTAGAATTTCCAACACAATGTTGAATAACAGTGGTGATAGTGGACATCCTTGTCTTGTTCTTGATCTTAGGGGGAAAGTTTTCAATATTTCCCCTTTGAGGACGATATTAGCTGTGGGTTTTTTCCGTATATTCCCTCTAACATTTTAAGGAAGTTCCCTTGTATTCCTATCCTTTGAAGTGTTTTCAACAGGAAAGAATGTTGAATTTTGTCAAATGCCTTCTCTGCATCAATTGAGATGATCATGTGATTTTTCTGCTTTGATTTGTTGATATGGTGTATTACGTTAATTGATTTTCTTATGTTGAACCATCCTTGCATACCTGGGATGAATCCTACTTGGTCATGATGTATAATTCTTTTAATGTGCTGCTGGATTTGATTTGCTGGAATTTAGCTGAGGATTTTTGCATCTGTATTCATTATACAGATTAGTCTGTAGTTTTCTTTTTTTGTAATATCTTCATCTGGTTTTGGTATGAGGGTGACGTTGGCTTCATAGAATGAATTAGGTAGCTTTCCCTCCACTTCAATTTTTTTGAAGTGTTTGAGGAGGATTGGTACTAATTTTTCTGGAATGTTTGGTAGAATTCACATGTGAAGCCGTCTGGTCCTGGACTTTTCTTTTTGGGAAGCTTTTTAATGACTGATTCAAATTCTTTACTTGTGATTGGTTTGTTGAGGTCGTCTATTTCTTCTCGAGTCAAAGTTGGTTGTTCATGCCTTTCTAGGAAGTTGTCCATTTCTTCTACATTTTTGTATTTATTAGCATAAAGTTGTTCATAGTATCTTGTTATTACCTCCTTTATTTCTGTGGGTTCAGTGGTTATTTCTCCTCTTCCATTTCTGATCTTATTTATTTACATCCTCTCTCTTCTTTTTGTCAGTCTTGCTAAAGGCCCATCAATCTTATTGATTTTCTCATAGAACTAGCTTCTGGTTTTATTGATTTTCTCTATTGTTTTCATGTTCTCAATTTCATTTATTCCTGCTCTAATCTTTGTTATTTCTTTCCTTTTGCTTGCTTTGGGGTTAGTTTGCTGTTCTTTCTCCAGTTCTTCCAAGTGGAGAGTTAATTCCTGAACTTTTGTCCTTTCTTCTTTTTTGATATAGGCATTTAGGGCAATAAATTTCCCTCTTAGCACTGCCTTTGCTGCGTCCCATAAGTTTTGGTATGTTGTGTTTTCATTTGCCTCGAGATATTTACTCATTTCTCTTGTAATTTCTTCCTTAACCCACTGGTTGTTTAAGAGTGTGTTGTTGAGCCTCCACATATTTGTGAATTTTCTGGCACTCTGCCTATTATTGATTTCCAACTTCATTCCTTTATGATCTGAGAAAGTGTTTTGTATGATTTCAGTCTTTTTAAACTTGTTGAGACTTGCTCTGTGATCAAGCTTATGGTCTATCTTTGAGAATGATCCATGAGCACTTGAGAAAAAGGTGTATCCTGCTGTTGTGGGGTGTAATGTCCTATAAATGTCTGTTAAGTCTAGCTCATTTATTGTAATACTCAAATTCTCTGTTTCTTTATTGATCCTCTGTCTAGATGTTCTGTCCATTGATGAGAGTGGGGAATTGAAGTCTCCAGCTATTATGGTAGATGTGTCTGTTTCCCTTTTCAGTGTTTGCAATGTTTGCCTCATGTTTTTTGGAGCATTCTGGTTCGGTGCATAAATATTTATGATTGTTATGTCTTCATGCTGAATTGTTCCTTTTATTAGTACATAGTATCCTTCTTTGTCTCTTTTAACTGTTTTACATTTGAAGTCTTATTGGTTGGATATTAGTGTAGCTACTCCTGCTCTTTTCTGGTTGTTATTTGCATGAAATATCTTTTCCCAACCTTTCACTTTCAGCCTTTGTTTATCTTTGGGTCTAAGATGTATTTCCTGTAGACAGCATATAGAAGGATCCTGGTTTTTAATCCATTCTGCCAGTGTATGTCTTTTGATTGGGGAGTTCAATCCATTAACATTTAGTGTTATTACTGTACGGGTAGTACTTTCTTCCACCATTTTGCCTTTTGGGTTTTATATGTCATATCTAATTTTCCTTCTTTCTACAGTCTTCTCCACATCTCTTTCTTTTGTGTTTTCTTATTTGTCTCTATTCCTACCTTTAGTATTTCTTGCAGAGCTGGTCTCTTGGTCACAAATTCTCTCAGTGATGTTTTGTCTGAGAATATTTTAATTTCTCCCTCATTTTTGAAGGACGGTATTGTTGGGTATAGAATTCTTGGTTGACAGTTTTTCTCTTTTAGTAATTTAAATATATCAATTCACTGTCTTCTCGCCTCCATGGTTTCTCGCCTCCATGGTTTCTGCTGAGAAATGTACACATGGTCTTATTGGGTTTCCCTTGTATGTGATGGATTGCTTTTCTCTTGCTGCTTGCTCTTTCTCTTTGACCTCTGACATTCTCATTAGTAAGTGTCTTGGAGAATGTCTGTTTGGATCTTTTCTCTTTGGGGTATGCTGCACTTCTTGGATCTGTAATTTTAGGTCTTTCATAAGAGTTGGGAAATTTTCAGTGATAATTTCTTCCATTAGTTTTTCTCCTCCTTTTCCCTTCTCTTCTCTTTCTGAGACACCCACAACATGTGTATTTGTGTGCTTCATATTATCATTCAATTCCCTGAGTCCCTGCTCATATTTTTCCATTTTTTTCCCTATAGTTTCTGTTTCTTGTCAGATTTCATATGTTCAATCCTCCAGATCACTAATCCTTTCCTCTGTCTCTTGAAATCTATCATTAAGGTTTCCATTGTTTTTTTCATCTCTTCTACTGTGCCTTTCATTCCCATCAGTTCTGTGATTTGTTTTTTCAGACTTTTCATTTCTTCTCTTTGTTCATTCCTTGCCTTCTTCATGTCCTCCCTCAATTTATTGATTTGGTTTTTGATGAGGTTTTCCATGTCTGTTCGTATATTCTGAATTAATTGTTTCAGCTCTTGTATCTCATTTGAGCTATTGGTTTGTTCCTTTGACTAGGCCATATCTTCAATTTTCCTGGTGTGATTTATTATTTTTTGCTGGCGTCTAGACATTTAGTTCCCTTAATTAGTTTATTCTGGATATTGCTTTCACTTCTCTTACCTAGGTTTTTTTTTTGGTGGATGAATTTGTTTTCTATCTGTTCTTTGACATTCAGTTAAGCATTTTCTTCTGGACCTCTAGCTTAGGTTTTGTTTAACAGGATAATTTTTCGGTTCTTGTTTTCTTGTTTCTTGCCCTGCTTGTATGGTACCCTTTTCCCCCCTACCCTTAGGAGGGTCTACGTAGGTATTACAGACTCCAGCCGGGTTTTCCCGGACTAAACTGGCCTACTGTCAGGGGGAAGGAGTCACGTGCATCAGTTTTTCCTGAGGGTGAGACCCAGTAGGTTAAAAGACTTTCCTGTGAAGTCTCTGGGCTCTGTTTTTCTTATCCTGCCCAGTATGTGGCACTTGTCTGCCTGTGGGTCCCACCAGCATAAGATTATGCAGCACCTTTAACTTTGGAAGACTCTCCCTGCTGGTGGCGTGGTGGAGACAGAGAAGAGGTTGTAAGCTGGTTTTAATGGCTTCAAATTGCCAAGCCCTGGGTTCTGAATTCCTTGAGGGAGGGATTCCACCTGAGTTATTCGTCACCCCTCCCCTGGGGAAGGCACAGGTGGGAGACAAGCCCTGAAAATAGCCCATTTATGCCTATGCCTGGGGCATTTGCAGCCCGAGAAGTCCCATTGGTGAATTCAGAGGCAGCTATGCCTCCGTAGAAACACAGCCACAAAAACCTCCGTTTCCTCCAATTTCCTCTTTTTCCATTAGCCCAATGAGTGACCTCTGCCTTGACCAGGTTCACCTGAGCTGGGGGTGTATTTTTAGTAGTCAGAATTTGCCACAATTGGTGTTTGGTTGGACTCAGCCCCTGCTGCTGTTGAAGTCTCTTTCCTTTCCCCTCTGGGAAGCAGCCTGTGGGGGAAGGGCCCCGGCTGCCACGGCTTGGGGAACTCACGATTCTGGGGAGGCTCACAGCCGGTCCAGGTGGTCCAGACTGGGGTATGCTGTGTGTCTGGTCACTGACATGGCTCTGGGAGCTGTTCTGTACTGTTTCTGGTTATTTAGTAGTTGTTCTGGAGGATGAATTAAAACGTGCACATTGCCAAGCCGCCATCTTGGCCACCAGCCTAGATATCCCCTGAAACTTCTGGTTTTTACAAAATATTAAGAGAAGTGATATTTAGCATTGGGAAAATAGAATAATAGAGAGATTATATTAGTTTTCTGTGGCTACTGTAAGAAATTACCACAACTTAATTGCTTAAAGCAAGTATTATTTTACAGTTTTAAAGCAACTGTCATTTTGCAATACTTTCAGAAGTCCGAAATGGGACTTACTGGGTAAATCAAGGTGTCAGTAGGCTGCATTTCTTTCTGGAGGCTCTAGGGGAGAATCCTTTTCCTGGTTTTCAATCTTCTAGGGGCTGCCAGCATTCCTTGGGTCCTGGCCCATTTCACTTTATGTTCAAAGCCAGTAATATTGGGTAAGTTCTCATGTGGCATCACCCTGACCCTTTCTGACTCCTTCTTCCACTTTTAAGTGTGCTTGTGATTATATTGGTTGACTTGGATAATCTCCATATTTTAAGGTTCTGATCAGTAATTTTAATTCTAACTACAACCTTAATTCTCCTTTGCCATGTAATCTAACATATTCTTAGGATGCAGGGATTAGCATGTAGACATCTCTGGGGGGGCCATTCTGTCTCTCACAGAGACTGACCATGAACTCTCACTCAGTTGCACTAGTTAAGTCATAAGTGTGTCTCTGAGGTGCTTTTATGGGGGCCAAAAGGCAAAAGGAAGTATTGTTAGGTGGGTGTTTTGTTTTGTTTTTTTGTCCATAACCAGTAAAATTAATTCTTATAACAGTATCATTGTAGCGTAGTTATTATGATTTTCTTTATTCAACTATGTTGAATTCTTTACTGCTGGAGATGGGTACTAATGTGGTTAATAAAAATAATTAAGAAGGATAATTCAGTAATAACTCATTTATCTCTTAGGCTGTTTAAATTATCTTAAATTATTTGATTGTATTATAACTTATTACCATAAAACTATGCCTAATTGCATTATACTTCTAGCTCTCATATACCTATAAAGCTAAGCCAAAACAAAACAAGAAACAGCTAAAAACAAAATAACATCAAATATATAAAATTCATTTTATGGGGTGAATGAATACTTGTTTTTTAGTTTGTCTTGCTGATACTAAAGTCGGTTGCTCTTATTCCTTTTCTCTAGCTGAATATTTGTTCACCTTTCCTCTTGGAGTTCCAGTACAGTACAGTTGGCAATACTCCACTGAACTCTGGTGGTAGAATTGGTTGGAAGATAGTCATCTAGTTGATCCAGAATGTAAATCGAGGTTTTTAGATTGTCGTTGAAATGTAAATGCAAAATTACTAAATTCTGAATTGCAAATCCTTGAGATCTCTTGAGATTACATCTTTCTCAGGGCTTTTAAAACTCCAAATTTGACAGTTACTAAGGTAGCCAGAAATTGGTTCTATGTCCCATCATGTGGTATTTTTTTTCTTCATAGGTAATATTTCATGGCCTAGATTTTCTATAGTTCAGGTTAGGATATGGCAATAAGACCTCTGTCTTAAGGTACAACTTCTCCTAGATATCATTTTCCAGGAATCTTTAGCGATATTACAGAATTACTAGTTAATGAGAGGATTTCATAGGCATCTATGCTATGCCAAGGAAGAAGACATTTTTGCAAGTACGATTTCTTAGCCTTCTTCTATTTCACTGTGTGGCTGAATTTGCTCATGAAAGCAGCAGTTTTGACATATTTTTAGAGGTTGCCTGCCCTAATCCATATAAAAAAAGAAAAGAAAAATCTCTCTCTCTGAAAGAGTTAGAGATTAATTGTATGTGTGAGTGGAGGGTACTTTTACCAATCTTTTGATTCCTAACTGGTTGCTCTTTGTTTGAGTTTGGAACTTTTACTTTTAACCTTTCTATTTTCTTAATGTTTCTTGTGTGGTATGTGTGGGTTACTTTTTCTTAGCATTAAATAAAGCTTTCTTTAAATTTTAAGAATTATTTTGTATGTTAGACTGAATTTTAATAAGGGTGTGTTCTGTGTCTTAATGAAATATGTACCCTCTTGGCATAGGTCATTAGATTACTCGGATTTTATGTATGTGATGAGGTGCAGTGTAGGTGAGCAAGTGTGAAGGAGTAAGGAGGAGGCAGAAAAGGAAATGGAGATATTAAAATGTTCTTTCTACATTTTGTACTTTTGTATAATTTAAAAATTACTTCATTTAATGTATTAAAAATCCTCAAACTTGTTCCAATTCCTATGTGATTTCATATTAGTCCATACAAGAATGTAATCTTTTATTGATTTTTTAGATTTACAGGTGGTAGATTTATTTGGGCAGATTAGAAGCCTCTTTAGTATATGAATAACTTACTTGATATTGTTCTTTTTTTAAATATAGAAGGTGAAAATGAAATTAAGGATATTTTCTTATTTGGACAAATATGAGATCATATGGGGATTTGATATAGGAAATGCTTTCATCTAAATAAAAAATAACATTGTTTATTTAAAAATAGGGGGTTCAGGAGACTGTAAAAGGAAAGATGGCTACATTATTGTATTTATACCCCATTAACTTAAAACATGAATGACATGTTGAAACAGAAGTCCAAAGTTTAGGAATCAGAAAATCTCTTTTATGTTATTTTCAAAAAGGAGTTCTAAGTTTGATTTTTAGCCTTTGCCATGTATTCTTTCTCGTAAATTATTTTGATGGTTATTTTCTCTCTGTGACTGGCAGGTCATTCACCTAAATCTTCTTTGGAGTGATGTGAAAAATCTTGGAGTGGAAGACTGAGTAAATAAAGTAGTACAGTCACCCAGCCACATGCTATTGGAATTCTCGCAGCATGGCAGAACCTAACTCATACCATGTTTACCAAGTTCTAGAAAAAGTGATACAAACACAAAGTATAAAATGAAAGCTAATTTTAGACTCTCATCATGTCAAAGAACTTTTATTTTGGAATGTGTCATGACTTCTAAGGACCCAGTTGTTTTTTGTTTCCTTTTTCCTAAATGTGGCAATGGTATGAGTCTCCATCAAGTATGAAATCCATTGAACCAGCAGCCCTCTTTTCGACTCTGTTAAATGCTGAAAGCAGGGAAGTTATATAGGAAGTTTTCCTTCATTTTGAAGTTATATAAGACGTTTCACTTTATTTTGATTCTGTTATGAAAATAGCTTCATTATGTACTTTTTATAATGAACTTTTTCTCTTCTTTTTCTTTTGGAGAACAGTCTAGAGGCAGCTCCTACCAATTTTTTTGTGTCTGTGGGTCAATTTATTTGCATGGCACTGGTTAGTGGAATTGAAGTCATACTTGTGATCTTCTTGGACTTTCAACTCTTTGGTAGAAGATTTATTTGGTTCAGAATGCTGTTAAATCTGGTTGGTAAAACTACTGTTTCCCTGTCATCATGATCAAGAGATTACTGTTTAGAGATCTTTTGTTAGCTGGGGAGTTCAGAAAACACGTTTGGACTACTGTACCAAGGAGATAAACATTATAGAGAAAGGGTGAAGTATAAATTCAGGTCTATTTTCCTTATAAGACATTTCAGCATCCTGGTGCTGTTTTCTGCTCCAACTTCCATATCTTCTGGCCTCTGCCATTTGGGGACAGAATAAAAAAGGGCCATGAGATAGCTGATGTATTTTAGAGTAAGAAGTGAAACTTACTACCAGCATGGAGAGTTGGATATTGTAGGAAATTTGAATATGCATTACGTGGATGCACAATATGTTATTACTATGAAATATTTTACTAACAATGGAAAATAAGGTATGAATTGTAATATATCATAAAGTAAATACAAATAATATCTTTACAGAAATAGAAATATGAAAAATCAAAGTTTGACTTATTGCTCTGATTAAAAATGAGTATGATTGATGTTTACTCTTCACTGAAACTTCTCAGGCTCTATTCTGGCAGTAGGATTAGAATAATAATTCTTCTTTTGGGTTCAAACTGCTGTTTACAATTTTCTTATATTATTTCAAAAATGAAGGCCTGTGCATATTTAAATGAAGAATTATGAGGAACTTGTAGCCAGTAGTTCTTTTGGATATTCCAAAGCGTACATGGATAAAGGTTCATTACCAAATCTGATTCCTTTATGAAATTTCTCTATGATGAGACCATTGCTATTACAGCCTACCAGGTATCTGTCAGAGATAACCTTTCCTTAGCTCTGTAACCCAAACTCCTCCTGATTTGTTCTAATCACTTTTTAATAGACATAAAGCTTCTGCTAGAGAACAAACAACTTGACCTTTAATTTTAGGTATTATGTGTAGTTGGTTAAAGTTACAGAAAGATATTTTGTGGATTGGAAACATTTCCTTTTACACTTGATCTTAGCCAAAAGGCCGAGAAGCAATGGAAACCTTTCCTTTTGACTTCTCTTGTAACTTAATTACTGTGATAATAGCTAAAACTTGGTACCCAATACATAATAAAAATCAGCCTTAATAATTTAAATATTTGATGATTCAAGGGATATTTTGTCTTTAGTAGCGTGAGATCTGTGGCTATTTAATTCTCCAGTAATTCTCGTGCAAGAAATTATTTAAGTAGACAGTAAGTCTTTATGACCTTTTTCATTAAAAAGCTCAAATTTGTCAAAAATGGCAGGTAATTTCCATTAGTTCTCAATGACTTCAGTATTTGCGACATAGTAAGTTGTCAACAGTTTCACTTGAACTGAACTTAAATATTTAAGCATCTGAATTGACTCATTATCCTAGGAACTTGCAGTTTTCTAGATATGTACCACACACAAATTCCTGCCCCCCTCCTTAATATCCCTCGCTTCTCCCCTATCCATCTGTCTAAAACAACAAAGATTGATTTTGGTGTCATAACAGTATATGCTTAATTTATAAAGAGAATTGTAGAAATGGTTATAGAGTCGCTGAATAAGTTTTGAAGATATATGAAGAAGTGCTAGAAGTTAGAAGAAATATACTTAGTGAATAGATTGAAAAAATATATATTTTTGTTGATATATCATCACAAACATACAGTCCATCCAAGGTATACAATCAGTGGCTCACAATATCATCACATAGCTGTGTGTTCATCACCATTATCATTTTTAGTACATTTGCAAAACTCATACATCCCATACACTCCTCCTTCTCATCGACCACTAGTATTTCAAACTACCCATTTTTTGTCCCACCCTCCTTTATTATTATTTTTTTTTACCCCTACCCTACCTTACTATTTATTTATTATCTGTATTTTTTCAGTCATCTGCCCATACCCTGGATAAAAGGAGCATCATACACAAGGTTTTCACAATCACACAGTTGCATTGTAAAAGCTATATAGTTATACAGTCGACTTCAAGAATCTAGGCTACTGAAAGAGTTAAACAATTTCAGGTACTTCCCTCTAGCCATTCAGATATACCATAAACCAGTGCATAAGGATAACCTCCAGGTAACCTCTTTACCCTATTTGAAATCTCTCAAGCAACTGAAACTTTATTTTGTTTCATTTCTTTCTTCCCTCTTTGGGTCGAGAAGCCTTTCTCAATCCCTTGGTGCTGGGTCCCAGCTCATCCCAGGATTTCTGTCCCATGTTGCCAGGGAGATTTACACCCTGGAGTCATGTCCCACACAGGAGGGAGGGTTTTACACCCCTCAGAGTGCTGTCCCACCTGCTGAGTTGACTTAGAGAGGCCACATCTGAGTAACAAAAAAGATTCTTTGAGTGAATACATTTTTTAGAAGTTAAAAAAGGTAGATTCTGGCAATGAAACTGGCAAGTTTTCCTTGTTCTTTTTCAAAAATTCTAGAACTTATTAGGCAGATATGAGCCCATGGTGGGGTTAGGGGGTGGGGAGTGAACACTAGGAGCCAGTGCTATTACTCACTTTGTATCTACTTAATTTCTTTTTCTGACTAGAATTGCTTCATTGACAAATCCAGGTGATCCTTTAGATGGATAGTTGTGTTCTACTTTTAGCAGATACTCTCAGAGGATCTTTGGTAGCAAGATGAACTAGAAATGTTCACAGTACTCTCTCTGTTGTTGTAAAGCAGAACTACTGAAAGTATGATCTGCAGACCAGTGCCAGTTCATATACTGTTTATTATTGGATCTTGATCAAATTGCTGTTTAAGAATGTGATTTGTAATTTCTTTTTTATCTCATAGCAGACAGGAGGGGTTGGACTTTTCACTGTCTAAAATTGTGATGCTTGGAAATATTCTTGTTGGTAGTGGTTCTGTTTGGTTCACTTCTTATTGAATGAAGTGCTGATATACAGCATTGAGAAAGCAGATATAAACTAGTGAGGTTGAAATATATTAGGAATCCATATTTCTGTAACAAAATCCAAGAAAATGGATAGTTACTTTTTGATTTATTTACCTTTTTCAGAGGATTAGGCTGTCAAGCAAACAATGGTTCATTTATATTGTGCTAGTGGAATCAAACAAGGTAGTACAGAAACAAGCAAACCAGGGATTACAGGTTAATAAATACATCTTTTTCCTATGCTTGTATCACTATAATGAGAGAAATTGAGCATTGTCAATGCAGATCAAGAACCCAGGCAGAAAAAATGGAAAATTTAAAAATATGTGGAAATTAAACAACATAATACTAAACAACCCCTGGGTTAGAGAGGAAAGTAGAAGTGAAGCTAGAAAATATCTTGAAGTGAATGAAAATGAAAACACAACATACCAAAATTTATTTCTTTGAAGACTAATACAGAAGCTCCTAGATACTACTGGACTAATGGAAATCAAATTATCTACATACAGGGAAAGCAAGCCAGCAGTACCTGTTTTCAACAATTTAAGGAATAACACTGTTATTCCTTAAACAAAGATTAAAGATCTAGGAAAAAATTCCAGGAAGCAAGATATAGCCTACTGGTCAAGTAAAGGTTATCTTCTAGAATTAGGAGAGCTTTATACTAAGTTGAAGACACTATGAGGCAGAGGTTCTCAAAGTACCTTTAGGCAGTGTCAGTGTGTATAGGTGAGGCAGATCTTGTTGGAGGTAAGTTGATGATCCTGATTAAAACATACAGGAAAGCAAAGTAACGTCTAGATCAGATCAGTGGTCTCCAAAAATTTCACATATTAAAAATTTCCTTCTACATCCCCATGGAGAGCACCATTTAATGACTTATGGTGAATGAATGCTCCTTTTCTTTTTTTCCTGTTTAAGACAGTGTTATTCCTTAAATTGTTGAAAATAGGTACTGCTGGCTTGCTTTCCCTGTATGTAGATAATTTGATTTCCATTAGTCCAGTAGTATCTAGGAGCTTCTGTATTAGTCTTCAAAGAAATAAATTTTGGTATGTTGTGTTTTCATTTTCATTCACTTCAAGATATTTTCTAGCTTCACTTCTACTTTCCTCTCTAACCCAGGGGTTGTTTAGTATTATGTTGTTTAATTTCCACATATTTTTAAATTTTCCATTTTTTCCTGTTATTTCTCCTTTCATTCCATTGTGATTGGAAAATGTACATTGTATGATTTCAATAATTTTGAATTTATTGACACTGGTTTCATGACCCGACATATGGTCTTTCATGCAGAATGATGCATGTGCACTTGAGAAGAATTTGTATACTGTTTTAGTTGGGTGTAGAGTTCTATAAATGTCTGTTAGGCTTAGTTGGTTTAGAGTATTGTTGAAGTCCTGTTCTTCCTTACTGATCTTGTGAATAGATGTTCTTTTATTGAACGTGGTCTATTGAAATCTCTTACTGATAATGTAGATTCGTCTGTTTCTCCCTCCACATCTGTCAATATTTGCTTCAAATATTTTGGGACTGCTGTTAGGTGCATATATTTTTATAATTGTCACATCTTCCTATTGACTTGTTCCCTTATCAGTATGTTATGACAATCTTTGTCCCTTGTAACTGTTTTTAACTTGAACTCTATTTTATCTTTTATTAGTATAGCCACCCCAGCTATGCTTTGGTTACTAATTACGAGGTATGTATTTTTCCATCCTTTAACCCTCAACCTATTTGGATCTTTTACTTTAAGGTGAGTTTCTTGCAGATAGCATATAGATGGGTTATGCTTTTTTATCCTTCTGCCAATCTCTCTTTTGACTGAGAGGTTAATCCATTTACATTTAAAGTCATTACTGATAATACAGGACTCTTTTCCTGCCATTATGCTATTTAGCCTTTGCAAGTCTTATGCCTTTTTGTCCCTCACTTCCTTTCAAACCTACTTTTATATTTATTTACTTTTATGTTGTACCATGTTGAGTGCCTTCTCATTTCTATCTAGATGTATCTGTCGTCTCTTTTCCTTGTGGTTACAGTGGAGTTAAAAGTTAACATCTTAAATATATAACTGTCATGTTTGATTTGATGCCAACTTAACTTCAATAACAGATCCATATACTTTTCCTGTCCCTCTCTGTTCCCCATCATTATTTTTTGTACTTGTTACAACTTTTTATCTTTGTACATTGTATGTCCCAAACCTAGATTTATCCTTACTTTTTATGCATTTACATTTTAACAGATGTAGCAAGTAAGATATGGAGTCACAGACCAAAGAATATAATACAATAATATGGCATTTATAATTACCCAAATAGTTAATTTTACCATGGGTCTTTATTTCTTTATGCTACTTTGAGCCACCATCTAGTGTTGTTTCCTTTCAATCTGCAAAACTTCTTTTAGCATTGCTTATATGAAGGTCTAGTGATGATGTATTTACTCAGCTTTTGTTTATCTGAGAATGTTTTAACCTCTCCCTTTTTTTTTCTATTTCTTTTTTTTAGGAATAAGTAGTAAAGTTTCTTAAAAAGAGACATTTATTAAAAAGAAAGACTACACTATTAATGACATGGATGTGCCCAAGGGAGGATGTGCACTGAGTGGAGTGCATCAGCTTGTTTTATAGGTGGCAGATTTCCATAGTAACCTTTGAATACTGAGTGTCTTCTTTGTTCTAGGAGATAGCTATCAGAATTCGTGGTTTGTTGTCACATACCTACAATTTGTGTTTGGGGAAATGGTTAGCAATCTTTATGACTCTGTGCTTCCTGTTATTACCCAGGAGTTTGCCTTGGGACCAGCATTTTACAAGCTTTTATGGTTTGGAGAGGTTCCATTGGCTGGGGGACATTTGGGGGCTTTAGGGAAATTTTTGTTCCAGAAAGTTTGCTGCTGAAGTTTGCAGCTCTGTATTAGTTCCTTTGGAGCTAAATAAGAAACTAGGGACTTGGAGTTGTTTGTTAACTCTTTCAGAGTTGAGTAGGAAACTAGGGACTTTGAATTGTCCTATTTTATCCTGATTCAACTGTCTCCCCTCCCCACAAAAGAGTTCATTCCCTTTAAATTTACAGGGATGTTGAGGGATAAATTTTTGATGTTTTCATAGAATTGAGAGAGTACATTTAGGAATCTGCATAAATGCTGACAATGTTGGAAGGATTAGGAGATATTGGCAAATGCAATAATATTATTATGTTACAATCTATTCCATCCCACAACTCTTACAACCAACCTCTCCCTCATTTTTGAAAGAGTCTTGCCAGATATAAAACTCTTGGCTGCCAGTTGTTTTCTTCAGCACTTCAAATATTTCAACCACTTACTTCTTGCCTCCATGGTTTCTGATGAGAAATTAGCTCTCAATCCAATTGGGATTCCCCTGTAAGTAACACATTGCTTTTTTTTTTTGCAGCTTTCAGAACTCTATCCTTGTCTTTTACATTTGATAGTGTAATCATTATATGACAGGGTATACTTTTCTTTATCTCTATCCTGTTTGGTGTTCTCTGAGCTTCTTGGATGTGCATATTTATGTCTTTTGTTAAGTTTGGGAAATTATCTGCCATTATTTCTTTGAGTATCTCTTTTGTTCCTTTCTTTCTTTCTGCTTCATCTGGGACTCCCATACTGCTTATATTTGTGCACTCAATGGTGTTGCAGAAGTGCTTAGGCTATTTTTGCTTTCTTTTAGTTTTTGTTTTCCTTTTGTTTCTCAGTCTGAATCATTTCAAGTGTCTTGTCTTCAAGTTCATTGAATCTTTTCTTCTACCATCTCTAATCTGCTCTTAAACCCTTCTGGGCATTTTTCATTTCATTTATTGTGGTCTTCAACTCCAGTAAATCTGTTTGGTTCCTTTTTAAAATTTCTCTCTACCTAGACACTCTTAATGCTCATTCACTGCTTCCTGATATCCTTTAGTTCTTTCTCTATACATTATTTCATATACTTGACCATTTTAAAGATCTTTTGTTTTTTTAAAGGCTTTGTTTAGTATATTCTTATTCTCCTCTTCTTCATTGGTGTTTTCTGTATTTTTATCTTCTTTTGGATAGGCCATCATTTCCTATTTCTTTTGTTTTTCTTGTACTTCTATTGTATACTGTACATTTAAAAAATATTTTCATTGAGAAATCTTTGTACACATACATTCCATAAATGGTGCACATAATTGTGTAATTCATCACCATGATCATTTTTAGAATATTTGCATCACTCCAGAAAAAGAAATAAAAAAGAAAAATCCTCATACATCCCATACCCCTTACCTGTCCCTCTCATTGACCACCAGTATTTCAATCTGCCCAGTTTTTTACCCTTTATTCCCCACCCCCATTTTGTATTATTTTTTATCCTTATTTATTTACTCATCTGTCCAAACCCTGGGTGAAAGGAACGTATGTATAGTGTTCATTTTAATATGTTAAAACATTTTAAATATTTAAAAATGTTTGCTCAGGGATTTATTGCCTGAGAAGTCTGTTTCTTTTGTTTTGCCTTAGCTTGCGATAAGACTGAGATTTCTTAAGCTTCAGCCCTCCTCTGGAAAGTTCTACCCAAGGAGAATGCAATGTTCAGGGTGTTCTCTGTCTTTCTGGGCTTCTGTCTTGCCCTATACTTTTGCTTGCTAGTTGTTTTGAAGTTCCTCTGTTTACTGGAATTTGGTTGTCCCGACGTAGAGGTTGCTGGGGGAGAAGAGCAGGGGAATGGAATTAGTGCATAATGGGTATAGTGAGTTAGTTTTAGTAATGGAAGAGGGCCCCGTAATATTGTGAACGTAATTAATCTTATTGAACTCTATGATTTGGAGGAGTCGAAATGGGAAAGTTTATGATTGTATATATGGTCCCAAAATTAAAAAAAAGAAAAATGAACAACTGAAGATACAGTGAGGATTAAGTGTAATATATGATCTTGGATGGTTTCTAGCAGGAAAAGAGAAACTGCTCCAAAGGACATTATTGAGACATATGAAAAATTGGAGTATAATCTATAAGGTTTATATCAGTGTTAAATTTCTTGAACTTAATAAATGCACTTAAGGTGGTTACAGAAGTGACTATCTGTGTATTTAGAAAGTACAGACAGCAATATTGTGTTCAGTAAGCATGATGTATACAACCTACCCTTAAGTGTACAGAAAATGCATAGACAAACAGAATGATAGATTGATAGGATTGTGGAATGATATGAAAAGTGTGATGAAATGTTAAAGTTGGTGGATTTGGGTGTCTGGGGAGGGTGTAGTCTCTATATGGGGTTTTTGTGTTTTGCAACTGTCCTGTATGTTTGACAATATTTCAGAATAAAAAGAAAAGCTTCTGGAGTTTTAAAGCAAATCTCCATATGTCCATTCATCGAATTCTTAAACCTTTTATATAAGTAATCATAGTATTTGATAGGGATAAAAAGATGAGAATTCAAGTTTCATATACTGTAGTTTTAGAGAATTATAGCTCTTTCAGAAATGTTATTTAGGACTAGATTACAAGGTAGTATTAGAATTTAAGTCAGTTAGGTGCTCTGCTTTTCAGTTTGGTCCCCCAAAATATTTGTAGCCTTAATTTCACTTTAGCTGCTGAAATGAAATAAAATATTATGACAGCAGTTTGAGAAATTGGACAACTGCATATTAAATCTAAGAGTTACTCTTTATTTAATACATGTCAGTTTACTTCTGTATTGCAAAATATGTTACTAACCATGAAGTTTGACATTTGTTTGTACGCTTTATTTTTCATGTAAGCATCGCAAAATGATTTTTGATGCATCTAAGATATTGTACTAAATCAGTGATTCAATACAACATTATTTAATTGCACAGTGTATGCTTTGTGCGTTATTTAGTGCAGTGAGAGAATATAAAATGAAGGGGAAGATAGATTTAGGTGTTGCTATAAAGAAACTTACATTTCTGATGAATTTGGACATATTTTCAGGAAATATAGTTACTCATTAATTTGTTTAGGTATTTAATCATGGGTGACTATAAAAGTGAAGTCATAGTTGTATTCCTAACTTTAACAAAGCCTTACTTAGATTTAGTTAATGCTATATTACTTTTAAAAATGATTTTTAGTTGGATATTTTTCCATATAAAATCGATAGACCTCACATTTATAGTTCCTTTGTGTCTGTTATTTTTGTATTCTCTCTCTCCTCCACTAGGTTCTAGAGTGTAGACTATGTTTTATTTGCCTTTATATCTCTAATAGAATCCTACGCAGTTTTCTTCAGGATAAAATAAATTAATACTTGATTGCACAATTGATTTTGTACCATATATCTGGTATTGCAAATTTTATTTTATTCTTCCTTTGTAATGTCCAATCTGTAACTTTGTCCTGTAACTCTCATCATGAAAATAAAGCAGCATAAGATTTTTAAAAAATATCCTTTATTTCATTCAAGTACACGGTGTTTTGTTTTTAAGTAGATCTTCGTTCATGTGACTTTGGTGACTTTTGATTGGAAACCACTGTGACCTAATTATTCATTCTGAGATCTCTTTACGCTTATAATCACTATTAACAGACATTTATTGAGTACCTACTGTGTACAGTATATTTGCTTTTTTGTTTAGGTTTGGAGCAAACCTTTAGCTTTGGAGCAAACTTATGTTGTTATAGTAACTTGTATGTGAGTCTTATTTGTGGTGTTCCAGGGATTTTAAACAAATAATATAAAGGCAATTTCAGTTTAATGAATGTCAGGGTTCTTTAAATTAAATTGTAATTCAGCAAGGGAAGTGTTACATCATATTGGACAGGAACATCACTAGTACCTGGTATATAGTTCCACCCATTGAGGTTTTGAATGAATGACTTACTGATAGATGAGCAAATAAAGGAATATTTGCAGAAATTTGGTTTTGGTAGAGAATACTTAACTGACCAGCCTGGTATGTAACCATGAGATTTGAGTTGCTTGTTGATTGAAAGCTTCAATTTGACTTTAAGGGTATAGTAAACTTAATTATGGTGAAAACCCTTTATGAAGTAAGTGATGGTAATTGAATGGTGTCTTTATGTTTCTGTTGGTGAAAGTGAATCTAATTTCAACCTTTTTTAGCTCTCATAGTAGACAGAAAGAAAGGCATGAAGAGATCATGGAAATCATATGTATCACTAGTAGTCTTTGGCATCTGTATACCTTTCAGAAGCCAGTAAAGCATTCATCTCTGGAGCTGTGTTACTTCTTAATTGGAACTCAGGATTTGTGATTACTTCTTTTGTACTGATAAGTATTCAGGACAAAGACAGTGGTAAAGTACATCTGTGCTAAGGAAATTCATTTGTCCAGTAAAGTGGAAGTCTGGTTTCATGTATCTTTGAATCCCAAAAATAAAATCCTGTTTTCTTTCCACTTCAGACATATATATTCAGGCATTTGAAACTTGATAACATATGGCGTGTATGAAAGGTTGGTTACTATGTGTGGATAGGAAGGTGGAAAAGATTAGACAGCCTTACTGGAGTCTATTGGCAGGGTTATCACATACAGTGGGGATAATAGAGACCTCTCCTCTTGGTTTATGGAAGAAGTGAATTGCAGGGAGTTGTACTTTATGCAGACCCAGCAGTTCTGAATTGCAAATTTCAAAGTGTTTTTAGTTTTCCTACACAGACCATGCTTTTTTTTTTTTTTTTTTTTTTTTTTTGGTCTCTTTGTTATGTCACTTGTAACACCCTTCACTTTGCTCCTTCTTTACCCAGTTAACTCATGGCTTCTTATGTTCAGGTTCACTTGGGGAAGATGACCTTTCTATAAAATCCTGGGTGTATACCTCTACCTGTGGTTTCCAAGGTGAAAAACAGGATGATCCATTGGGATCCTTAAAATTATTTTTTATTTTAAGAAAGAGAACTCAGGCTTTTCTGATATTTCTTATATGGATTGATAGTGGCACTTTCATTGTCTCGTGTCAAATGGATACTTGTTATTTACAATATGGGAAGGTCTGACGGAATGTGGGAGTTTGTGAAACACAGAAGAGACTATCAATATCCATGCACTTTTTTGTTGATTTTCAACATATAGCATGGTGTATTTTAGTTTACTGTATCAGTTATCTTAAACATTCAAACCTTATGGTTATCTAAGATGAAGCCCTTTAATTTTGCCCTTTAACTCTAATACTAACTCTATTCACCTTTTCCAAGTCAAATGCTATTATGTTTAGTATTTTAGTTTCATACTTTTTTTTTCATTTGTCATACTTGACTTTTATTTGTGTTACCAGTTTTTTTTTCAACATTAGCAATGGCATTCATTTATACTTTTTTTTCTCCGTTTTGGTCACGAAGTCTTTCTTAATCCCTTGATGCTGGACCCGAGCTCATCTCAGGATTTCTATCCATGTTGCCAGGGAAATTTACACTCCTGGGAGTCATGTCCCACGTAGGGGAGAGGGCAGTGAGTTCATCTGCCTAGGTGGCTTAGAGACATAGGCCACATCTGAGCAACAAAAGAGGTTCTCTGGAAGTGACTCTTAGGCTGAAGTTTAAGTAGGCTTACCTATCCTTTGCAGCAGTAAGTTTCATAGGGGTGAGCCCCAAGATAAAGGGCTCAGCCTATTGATTTGTTGTCCCCACTGCTTGTGAGAATATCAAAAATTCTCCAAATGAGAAATTTGATATTTACTCCTTTCTTAACAGTCCCCCAAGGGAACTTTGCAAACTTCTTTATTCACTGCCCATGTTTCTCTGGACTATACTGGGACATCACTAACCTGGAGAAACCAACAAAGTTGCACACCCTATTCAAGATTCCATGTTCAATTAAACTGACCATACAAGTTAAATTAGGAAATGTACTACCTGAAATATAAATTTTGCACCAAATAAACATCTCTCCTTTTGTTTCACACAGAAGTTAAAGTTTTAAAACATGGACAATATCATCCTTTACCCATTATTCTGATTTATCTTAGTCCTGTCCAGATCAGTTCATTCATATCTCTTCTCAAAGTCTGATCACTTTTTCAACAGTTCCTATATAGGGTACTGTTGACTTTCATAGCTTCAGAGCTCAAACTCTTAGTCTCAGGTGTCACATAAATACCCAGATTTTCTGGGAATGACCAGGTTATAAACAAACAGCTCAGTATCTCAGAATTTAAGAAATGACAGCTACAACTTTGTGAATATATGTGACTGCTATAATAACATACAATCTAGGACTCTTTAAAGTAGGCCCCAACCTGATAACTCATGTTCTTGACTTCAGTTCACCAAGTTTTTACATTATAATTAGTCCATATGAATGAGGCATGATAGTACTTTTTTTTGTTTGTTTCTGACATTTCATTCAACATATAGTCCTTAAGGTTCATATACCTAGTTGCATGCTTCACAACTTCATTCCTTCTTGCTTCCCCTTAGTAGTCCATTGTATGTATACACCGTAGTTCCTTTTCCATTCCTCAGTGGTTGTACTCTTAGGTGGCCACCATCCATTGTGGATCTTGAACACTGCCCCCATAAACACCAGTGTGCAAATGTCCACTTCAGTCTCCATACTTAGTTCTTCCAGATATACACTGAATAGCGGGGTTTCAGAATCATATGGCAACCTCACCCCTAGCCTCCTGTGGAACAATCACACTGCCTTCCAAAGGGTTCTACCTCTGTTATCCTTCTGACAGTGAATAGGTACATCTCTTTTTCTGTATTTTCTCTAGCACTTGTTACTCTCTGTTCATTTTTTTCTCTGTCCATTTTTAAACAGTTTTATTCACACATCATACAATCCAACCTAAGTGTATAGACATGCCTTTGCCACCATAATCTATATGAAGACATTTCCTTTTTTTCCACAAAGAATCCATACCCCTCTCCCATGCCCCCTGCCTGTTGACATTTAGTTTCGGCATAATGCCTTTGTTACATTCAGTGGAAGCATATTATAGTGTTACTGTTGATTATAGACCCCAACTTGCATTTATTGTATGTTTTCCTGTATACCATCTATTTTCAACACTTAGCACTGTTGATATTCGTTTGTTCTCCCTCATGCAAAAACGTCTTTATATTTGTGTATGTAATCACCATCACTATCCACTCTAGACATTCCTAAGTTACACTGTCTCAGTCTATCCTCTGTCTTTCCTTCTGCTTTATACTTGGCCCAGCCTTTCTCAGTCACACATTCGGCTTCATTCAGTATACTTATATTATCATGCTACAGTTAAGTAGTATTGTGCTATCCATTTCTGAATGTTTACAGTCAGTCCTGTTGCACATTCTGTATTCCTTCAGCACCAATTGCCCAATCTCTACCCTATTTCTATCTCCTGATAAACTGTGTTCTTAACTTCAATTCTCCAAATTCACTTATTATTGTTTGTTTATATTGTTGAGACCATACAGTATTTATCCCTTTTTTCTGGCTAATTTCAGTCAGCATAACGTCCTCAAAGTCCATCTACATTATTAATGCTTCATGACTTTATTCTGTCTTACAGCTATGTAATATTCTATTGTATTTATGTACCACAGCTTGTTTAACCACTCATCTGTTGATGGACATTTGGGCTGTTTCCATCTTGGCAATTGTAGGTAATGCTGCTATAAACACTGGTGTGCAAATATCCATTTGTGTCCTTGTCCTTGGGTCCTCTGAATAGATACCTAGTAATGGGATTTCTGGATCATATGGCAGTTCTATACTTAGCTTCTTCAAAAATCACCAAACTACCTTCCAGTGTGGTTTACCATTTTACATTCCTTCCAGCAGTGGACAAGTGTGCCTCTTTCTCCACATCCTTTCCAGGACATGTCATTTTCTGGTTTTTTTTTTTTTGATAATGGCCATTCCATTAGGTGTCAGATGATATCTCACTGTGGTTTTGATTTGCACTTCCCTAAAAGCCCGTGTAGCTGAACATCTTTTCATGTGCCTTTTAGCCATTTGTATTTCCCCTTCTGAGAAGTGTCTGTTCAAGTCTTTGCCCAGTTTTTATTGGGTTGTTTATCTTTTTGTTGTTGAGTTGAAGAATCTCTCTATATTCTGGATACTAAACCTTTTTCTGATATGTGGTTTCAAAATATTGTCTCCCATTGTGTAGGCTGCCTTTTTACTGTCCTGACAAAGTTCTTTGATGCACGGAAGTGTTTAATTTTGAGGATTTTCCATTTATCTATTTTTTTTTCAAGGCTCGTGCTTTGGGTGTAAAATCTAGGAAACCACCTCTTATTACAAAATTTATAAGATATTTCCCTACATTTTCTTCTGAAAGTTTTATGGTCATAGCTCATTAATTTTTTATAGGGTCTGAGATATGGATCCGCTTTCATTCTTTTACGTATGTATATCCAGTTCTCCAAACACCATTTGTTGAAGAGGCTCTTTCCCAGGTTCGTTGGCTTGACTGCCTTATCAAAGATCAATTGTCCATAGATGAGAGGATCTGTTTCTGAACACTCTGTTGGATTCTCTGGCCAGTATATCTGTCTTTATACCATACCATTATGTTTTGACTACTGTAACTTCAGATATTGTGAGACCTCCCACTTCATTTTTCTTTCTCAAGATATTTTTAGCTATTTGAGGCTCCCTATCTTTTCAGATATACTTAGTTATTGATTTTTTTTTTAAATTTCTGCAAGGTGTTAGTTAGGATTTTAATTGGTATTGCATTGAACCTATAAATCAATTTGGGTAGAATTGACATCTTAACTATCTTTAGTGTTCCAATCCATGAATACATTATGCCCTTCCTTTTATTTAGGTCTTCCATGATTTCTTTTAGCAATTTCTTGTAGTTTTCTGTGTATAGGCCTTTTATATCCTCAGTTTACTTTATTCCTAGTAAAGTTATTTTTTTGGTTGCTGTTGCAAATGAAATATTTTTCTTGAGTTCCTCTTCAGATTGCTCATTAGTAGTGTATAGAGACAGTACTGATTGTTGGGTATTAATCTTTTACCCTGCCACTTTGCTGTACTCATTTATTATCTCTAGTAACTTTTTTGTAGATTTTTCAGGATTTTTGACATAGAGAAATCATATCATGTGCAAACAGTGAGACTTTTACTTTTTCCTTTCTAACTTGGATGCCTTTATTTCTCTTTCTTGTCTAATTGTTCTGGCTAGGACTTCCAACACAGTGTTGAATAACATGTGGTGACAGTAGGCATCCTTGTCTTGTTCCTGATCTTAGAGGAAGAGCGTTCTGTCTTTACCCATTGAGAATGATGTTAGCTGTAGGTATTTCATATGTTCCCTTTATCATATTGAGGAAATTCCCTTCTATTCCTGTCCTTTGAAGTGTTTTCGTCTAGAAAGGGTGTTGAATTTTCTCAAATGCCTTTTCTCATTTGAGGTGATCATGTGGTTTTTCTGCTTTGATTTGTTGCTATAGTGTATTACATTAGTTGATTTTCTTATGTTGAACCATCCTTGCATGGTTATCTGGAATAAATCCCACTTGGTCCTGGTGTATAATTCTTGTAATGTGCTGCTGGATTCAACTTGCAAGTGTTTTGTTGAGGATTTTTGCATCTATACTCATTACAGAGATTAGTCTATAATTTCCTTTTCTTGTAGTATCTTTGTTTGGCTGTAGTATTAGGATGATGTTGGCATCATAAAATAAATGAGGTAGTTTTCTCTCTTCTAGTTTTTTTGAAGAATTTGAGAAGAATTTGTGCTAATTCTTTCTTGTATGCTTGGTAGAATTCACTTGTGAAGCCTTCTGGTTCTGGACTTTTCTTTTTTGGGAACTTCTTGATGACTGATTGAAATTGGTTTGTTAAGGTTGCTGTTTCTTCTCAAGTCAGTGTTGGTTGTTCATACCTTTCTAGGAAGTTGTCCATTTCATCTATGTTGTCTCATTTATTAGCATATAGTTTCTCATAGTATCCTCTCATTACTTCCTTTATTTCTGTGGTGTCAGTGATTAAGTCTCTTCTTCCATTTCTGATTTTATTTATTTGCATCCTCTCTCTCTCTCTCTCCTTTTTTTTTTTTTTTTTTTGTCAACCTGGCTAAGGGTCCATTGATTTTTTTTAAATTTTCTCAAAGAACCAACTGCTCATTTTGATGATTTTCTTGATTGCTTTCTTGTTCTTAATTGCATTTATTTCAGCTCTTATCTATGTTATTTCTTTCCTTTTGTTTGCTTTGGGGTTAGTTTGCTATTCTTTCTCTAGTTTTTCCAAGTGAACAGTTAATTACTTGATTTTTGCTTTTCTTTTTTTTTTTAATGTAGGCATTTAAGGCAGTAAATTTCCCTCTTAACACCGCCTTTGCTGCATCCCATAAATTTTGAGATTTTGTGTTTTCATTTTTCTCAAGATATTTACTGATTTCTCTGGTAATTTCTCTCTTAACCCACTGGTTGTTTTAGAGTGTGTTGTTTAACCTCCATATATTTGTGAATTTTCTGGCCCTCTGCCTGCTACTGATTTCCGACTTCAGTCCATTATGATCCGAGAAAGTGTTCTGTATGATTTCCGTCTTTTTCCATTTATTGAGACTTGGTTTGTGACAAAGCACGTGGTCTGCCCTTGAGAATGATCCATGAGAACTTGAGAAAAATGTGTGTCCTGCTGTTGTGGGGTGTAATATGCTGTAAATGTCTGTTAAGTCTAGTTCATTTACCTTATTATTCAAATTCCCTGTTTCTTTGTTCATCCTCTGTCTAGATGTTCTATCCATTGATGAGAGCAGGAAATTGAAGTCTCCATCTATTATGATAGAGGTATCTATTTCTCCCTTCAGTGTTGTCATTGTTTATATCATGCATTTTGAAACACTCTGGCTCCGTGCATAAATATTTATGATTGTTATGTGTTCTTGTTGAATTGTTCATTTTATTAATACATAATGTCCTTCTTTGTCTCTTTTAACTGTTTTACATTTGAGGTCTAATTTGTCGAATATTCGTATAGCTACCCCTGCTCTTTTTGGTTTTGTTGTTTGCATGAAGTATCTTTTCCCAGCCTTTCACTTTCAACCTATTTTTGTTCTCGGGTCTAAAATGAGTATCCTGAAGACAGCATATAGATGGATTCTGTTTTTTAATCTATTCTACCAGGCTATATCTTGATTGGAGAGTTTAATCCATTAACATTTAATGTTATTACTGTAAAGACAATACTTCTACCATTTTGTTTTTTAGATTTTGTATGTCATATCTGATTTTTTTTTCTTTCTACCTTTACTGATAATAATCTTCATTTCTACACTCTTCTCCAGACTGTTCTCTCTCCTGCCTTTTCCTATCTGTCATTAGTGCTCCCTTTAGTATTTCTTGTAGAGCTGCTCTCTTAGTCACAAATTCTTTCAGTGATTATCAGTTTCATGCTTCTTGATCCCTCCAACATTTGTCATTCCTCTTGCCTGAAACAAATATTTACTACTTAAAATATACTTATAACTGCATATTTGTTCAAATTTTTCTTGTGCCCCACTTTCTCCCTTTTTTAAAAAATTTAGATTTCTTTTTCTCAAAATAACACTTTTAGTCCCTCTTTCATTGTGGTATGTTAGTAGTAAATACTTTATTTTTGCCTGAAAATCTTTGGTTTGCTCATCAATTAGTGTGGTTGAGCACTAACTATCTTTGTTAATCTGAAGACACCATCTCACCATCTTCCAGCTCATACCATATATGCTATTAGTCTGATTGTCCTTTGTAGTAATTTGTGTTTGCTTTCTGACTGCATTTAAAATTTTCACTGCAGGGTCACTGATTGGGATTCATACGTCCCTGTATTTGAAGATACTTCTCTTTTCTTAGTATTGGAAAATGCTCAACACTGTTTTCTCTTTTGAAACTCCACTTTGATATGTTGCTTTTTCATTTTGTCCTCCATATATTTTTTGTTCTCCATATTTGATTTTCATGATTTCCATTCCTTTGTCACTTTGTGCTTTCTTCTGTTTAATTCCTCAGTTTTATCCCCCAGTTCACTTGTGCTATCTTTATCGTACCTAATTTACCTTTTAACTCACACATTTAGGATTAAATTTCAGTGCCCATTTTTTATTCCAATATGTTATATGTTTGGGCTTTTTTAAACTTTTTTTTTTAAAAATATATCTTATTCCTTCTCATGTTTTTATTTTCTTATATATACTTAAGTCTAAGCTTAATTATATTAGAATCTCTCCCACATAATTCTATTATATAAATTTCTTGGGGATATTAACTCCCTGTTTATTGTGCATAGTGACTCTTTCTCATGATGATGAATTGTTTCCATGTTCTGTTTTATAATTTAGGATTATGGACTTATTTTCAGGCTGCTTTTCCCTGTGGGAATTCTGCACGGTCTAGTTTGAAATATGTTCCTCCATACTTGTTTTATGCTTGCCATGTCAGGCATCCTCACCTTGATTTTAGATTGTTTCTTCTCTCAGGGGTTTGCATGATGTCATGTTTCTGCCTGTGTTCTGATATGATTTGGAGTGGTCTTGCTTTTGTCTTATGACCTCTACTAGTCAGAATGCCCTTGTGTAATGTTGGTGTTCTGTTTATATTTAGCAGGAGGGTCAAGGCTTTAGCTGTGAAGTTAGTCTTAGTTAGTCTTAATCTTGGACTTCTGGCCTCCAAGGTCTCCCTCATAGTACCAGGCCAAATTTTAGCTTTCACATCTCCTTTTCTCTTCATTGTAATATGTCTCTCAATTGCTTTTTCAGGTAAAAAGGTGTCCATGCCAAAAGCATCTAGTTCTACTTGTAGCTCAAGCTCTTTTATGAGTACCTTTCCTTGAGATGACATTATTCTTCATTCTGCAGCAGAAAGTGCTTAATGCATACTGGCCATTTGGTCACGTAGAATATGAAAAGGTTTGTTGTTGCAGATTGAAACGTAGCCCCCCAAAAGATATGTCCACATCTTAATCCCTTGAACCTATGAATGTTACCTTATTTAGAAAAAGTGTCTCTGAAGATATAACTAAGTTAAGGATCTTGAGATAAAGAGATCATTCTGGATTATCAAGCTGGGCCCTAAATCCAATGACAGGTGCCCATGTAGGAGAGAGATCCATAGAGATTGGAAGATACACACAGAAGAAGACAAGACAGCATAGCAATGGAGGCAAGAGATTAGAGTGAGATGGCCACAAGTCAAGGAATGCCTGGAGCATCCAGAAATTGGAAGAGATTAGGAACAGATTCTTCCCAAAAACCTTTGGAGAAAGTGCAACCCTGTTGAAACTTTGATATTGGACTTCTGGCCTCCAGAATCGTGAGAAAACAAAATTCTGTGGTTTTAAGTCATCAAATTTGTGGCCATGGTTGCAGCAGAAAGTTAATACATTTGTACCTCAGGGTTGAGATTTAATGAAATCAATAATTTTTACTGGCATATTTTAGTGAGACTGACATTTTTAAATAAAAATTACAGGTAGTGTATGGAGATGAAGAATACAGTGACTACTAGTAGTAGTTCCCACTACCATGATTTGTGCTAAGGCACCAGTAGCTTTACAACCGTTGTTGCTTTTGCATCTTAACTGCAAATTTCAACACCATGAAACATCTTAGTAGTATTATGAAAATAGTTTTGACCTTGCCGCCACTGGCTTAGGGAAACTGATTTAGTTGCAGAACTTAGAAAGGGAAGAATTTTATGCTTTGAGATTCTCTATGTTGAGAGTAACCACTATATTCTAGAGTAACTGCTATATTCTTTTTCACTGCCAACTCAGGTTATAAAGTGTAGCATAGTATCTTGTATATGCAATGGTTGACTAATAGATTTCTTTTTTTTAATTTGTTTTTTTATATTTATCTTTTATTAATTTTTTTAAAAATACAAAAAAACACCAAGCAAACGCAAACATTCGTAACTTTTGATCATTCCGTTCTACATATATAATCAGTAATTCACAATATCATCACAAAGTTGCATATTCATCTTCATGATCATTTCTTGGAACATTTGCATCTATTCAGAAAAAGAAATAAAAAGAAAACAGAAAAAAATTCATACATACCATACCCCCACCCATCCCCCTCACCGATTACCAGCATTTCAATCTAAATTTATTTTGGCATTTGTTCTCCCTATTATTCATCTTTATTCCATATGTTTTACTCGTCTGTTGATAAGGTAGATAAAAAGAGCATCATTATTCAGTCATCTTCAAGAAACATGGCTATTGGAACACAGCTCTACGTTTTCAGGCAGTTCCCTCCAGCCTCTCCACTGCATCTTGAATAACAAGGTGATATCTATTTTTTTTTTTTTTTTTTTTTTTTTTTTTTTTTTAAGGAAAGACAGAGAGAAGGAAGGAAGGATAGAAGGAAGGAAGGAAGGAAGGAAGAAAGGGAAACATTTTTAAACATTTTCTTGCTTTATTGTATTCTGTTTCTCCGTTTTTTGTTACATGGGCTGGGGCCGGGAATCGAACCGAGGTCCTCCGGCATAGCAGGCAAGCACTTTGCCCGCTGAGCCACCGCGGCCCGCCCAAGGTGATATCTATTTAATGCATAGGACTAACCTTCAGGATAACCTCTTGACTCTGTTTGGAATCTCTCAGCCATTGATACTTTATTTTGTCTCATTTCGCTGTTCCTCCTATTGGTCGAGAAGGTTTTTTCAATCTCTTGATGCTGAGTCTCATCTCATTCCAGGATTTCTGTCCCATGTTGCCAGGAAGGTCCACACCTCTGGGAGTCATGTCCCTCGTAGACAGGGGGAGGGTGGTGACTTTGCTTGTTGTGTTGGCTGAAGAGAGAGACCACATCTGAGCAACAGAAGACGTTCTCTTGGGGGTGACTCTTAGACCTAATTTTAAGTAGGCTTGACTTATCCTTTGTGGGGTTAAGTTTCATATGAACAAAACCCAAGATTGGGGGGCTCAGCCTATAGCTTTGGTTGTTTGCACTGCTTGACTAATAGATTTCTGTTGAATCAGAACTTGTTTCTAACTACTATGTACTGTATGGTACTTGTTTAAAAATAGGTAAGAATGATTTTTCTCCCCAGGAATGGCCTTTTTTTTGTTAGTTATAGAAACCCAACTCAACCCTAATTTTCTCCTCTGTATGCTTAGAGTAATTGGCTATTCCTTCGAGAGATTTATCTGGCAAGGTAGCAGCACTTGCTGTTGATGTTGTGTGTTTTGATGAGGTCTGCTCTATCTTCGTTCTCTGTATACCATAGTTTTCTCTTTTGGAACAACAATAATTTTGTTTTTTGTTTATGATTCTGTTCTTTTTACCGTATTGTGTCTCAGAGACCTATGAGCCTTTTCATTCCCCTCTGCCCCAACGCACACATATCCCACATACCCCACATGCTGAAATGTACTGATCAGTTATTTACCTAGTAGTTTCTCAGCCTTTTCTTGGAATCTGCTTTTATCATTGCAGAATTATATTTATAAATACTAATTTATTTTCACAGAAATAAAAGGATTGGCATCAGTTTATTTAAAGCAAAACTGAGGAGGACAATACAATGAGGGCATTCTATTCATTTCTTAGAGTTGCCTATAAAAAGGAATTTTTAAATTTATTAAAGTTTTAGAAATTCTGAGCATATTCTTATATTAGTTTCTTAGGGCCACCATAAGAAACTACCACAAATTGTGTGACTTAAAACAAAACAAAAATTTATTTTCTCTCCATTCTGGAAACCAGAAAAAAAAATCAGGTTGTCAGCAGGGCTATGCTCTCTCTGAAGGCTTTAGGGAAGAATCACTCCTTTCCTCTTCAAAGCTTCTGGTGGTTGCTGGTTATCCTTGTGTTCCTTGGTTTGTGGCAGCATAACTCCAGTCTTTGCCTTTGTGTTCACATGGCCTTCTTTTGTGTCTGTGTGTCATCGGATTTTAGGGCACTCCCTAAGTCCAGTATGACCTCGGAGACTTGTGAGCTTTTTCATCCCCTCTGTTCCAACACACATACACATACACACAAACACACACAAACAAACAATAGCTGCAAAAACCCTATTTCTAAATAAAGCCATAATCTGAGGTTCCATGTGGCCATGAATTTTGGGGGAACAGTATTCAATCCAGTGCAATTCTCATATAATAGTTTTGGAATGTGCCATAGTTTTGAGAAGGCTGACCCAACCTGGAACTGCTAGTGGTAAAATGAGTATTGAGCCTGGTGAAAAATAAAAGAAGACATCTTTCTTAAATAAGTTAGAAAGTACTAGTTCCCAGACAAGAAAAGGGAATGCTGTGCTGGGGATTGTACCAAGAACTCAAAGCACTACAAATGAAATCATATTAATGGGTGAATAGAGTAATGATTCTCTCATGAAAAATGACAACAGTGAAAGTAAACTATTACAAAATTAATATTGCATAAGCAATTAAAGATGGTCTGTGTAAGTACTTAATAGTATTAGGTTTTTTTCTGTTGTCTTGAGACCCAGACTAGTTGACAGTCAGAAAGAAAAGTTAGGGTTGTTGTCATATTGTATCCAAAAAGAAATGTGAAGTAACTAAATTGATGTCATTCTGTGTACAAGGGTGGGGTGAGAGGCACTTATCCATCCACAGTGTGACTAGGCTGGCATCTTGTAGGCATTATCCTCTCTATGCATTTACTTAGGTTTCAGTTTTTTGACACTGCAGTGTTATTTACCATTGTTCATCTACTTGACACAGTATAAAATTTTGTTAGCATTTGTTGTCTGCTCTTGTCTTCTTTTTCTTTCTCTGATTCTTGAGGGATATACATACATACGTATATATATATATATTAAAGTTCTGTTTGTTTATTTATTCCTTCCTGGAGGAAGCAGAGTTAGGGGTGTGTTCAATTGACTGTCTTAAACTGAATATCTCTGCCTTGATTTAGTGTTCCACCTGGAATTATACTTCAGGTATTACTTTTTCTTTGATTCTTGGAAATAGTAATTGGTTACTTTAGAACACCTTGTTTCACATTCTTGCTTAAACCATTGCTTCCTGTAGTCTTTCTTACACTGTGTTCTATGTATTTTCCCCAGCGAAGAAGAATTTTGAGCTTTATTTTTTATAGCTTGTATTATGAAAAAATGTAGGCACGTTAAATAGGTGGTTTCCTACTGTTACCACTGGTATATTTTGAGGATGGATTTGAGCATCCGGCCGCTTTCATCTCCAGACAGTCACACAGTGCTCAATGTTTACAGAACCACCTCTTCTGATGATCAGTATCTTAACTTGCCAAAGCCAGAAGTCATATCTATTTATATGAACACAGCTGGCAGCATATCAATTCTTGGTAATTGTTTACAATTTTTCTTACCAATCTGAGCCGCTATTGAAAGGATTCAGTACCAAGTAGCTTTATGATTGACAGAGAGCATAGTGAAATATTTTCAAAACCTATTCAGAATTGGACACTGGCTCATTTAAATAGTTGGTATTGCGAAATGCATTCAATTCTGAAAGAAGTGAAATAAATGTGAAAGCTGTCTTTAACTCATTAATGAAGTGAAGGAAACATTGTGAATGTGAGGGTAGGTTGCCATGGGAAATTAAATGGAAATGAAAAACGTTAATAATCTTCAGTTGGTTTTGTCAGTTTTAAATGTGACAGGTTACACTGGCAGATGGATGCTGTGAAGTCTATGACCTTCACAAGGAAGCACAGTTCATTTGATAATTGAGTGGATGTATCAACAAATAAATGGATGAGATGCTCTCTGTTTAATTCAGAATTGGTGACCTGCTAACTGGAAAGAGTTAAAGAAGTAGAAATTGATACTAAATTGCCATCTGAGTTGACTTACAGAAACTCAAGTATCTATAATGTGAAGTGAGCGCCTCAAGGCCATGCCCTGTGAGTAATTTTGGTTTGCTTAAGTAGCAGCTTGTAGAAAATGATTATTTAACTTCCTTACTTTCCTTTCTAAGTACAATAAAACTTAAATATATAATTGTATCATCAAAAAATTGAGGTGACTTCAAATTAGTTACATATGCTCTGTTTTTGTTTATCACTTTCCCAGCAGACAATTCTGTGTACTTGTAGTTTTACTGAAATGTGATAGATTAAACCACTTTAAAACATCTTTTAAGTCTTAAATTACATGTGATATAGTGCACAGATTCTAAGTATGTGGTTTGAATCTTGAAAATATACATGCTTATATAACTACTACTTTATTTAAGATATAGAACATTTTGATCATCTTAGTAAGTTCCCTTGTGTCCTTTTCAAACCCTAGACTTTTTCCCCTCCAACCAATATTATTATTTCATTCACTGTAACTTAGCTTTGCCTATTCTAGAACTTAATATAAATGCAAATGCAATGCAGTCATACAGTGTGTACTTTTTGCATGTGGTTTCTTTTGCTCAAATAATTCAACAAATTCATTTGTGTGGTTGAATGACTAGTAGTTATTTCATTTTAATGGTGTTGTAATCCATTAAGTGAATACACTACATTAAAAAAAATCTTTTTACTTGATGGACATTTGGATTGTTTTCACTCTGATTATAGCTCATACATTTGTGAGCATTTGTGTTGTGAGCATTCATGTACAAATCTTTTATGGTAATACATAGTCATGTCTGTTGAGTAAGTACCTAGGAGTTGGGTAGATGTCTAACTTTAAAATAAAGGTTCTCACTTGAGGACAGTTTTGCCCTCCTGGGGATATTTGGCAATGCCTGGAAACATTTTTGATTGTCACAATGTAGGTATGAATATAGGCCAAGAATACTGTTAAACATCCTAGAGGGCACAGAAAAGCTCCACAATAATGCAGAATTATCTGGGCAGAAATGTTAGTAGTGCCGAGTATGAGAAAATCTGCTTTAATGGAAACTACTAAACAATGATCCAAAGTAGTTACGCTCCTATCAGCAAGATATGAAAGTTCCATTTGTTCCTTGTATGCTCCAAAATTTGGAGTTATTAGTGTTTTTTTAATTCAGCCATTCTAGTGGTAAGTGATATGTCATTGTGGACATACTTGCCATGTACCTTTTGACTGTTCCTTGATATGGAGCATCTTACCATATACCTTTTGATCATTCCTATATCTTCTTTTGTAAAAGTTTCTGTTTAAATTTTTGGCCTATAAAAATGTATTTTTTTAAATTGAGTCATTATTTATAGATTCTGGTCTTCAGAGTTCAGTTTATTATTTTTATTTCTTTCTTTGTGAGTGTGTTCTGTGTCCTGTGAAGCCCTTCTTCATAGAAAGTATCACAAAGGATACTCTTCTTTGTTATCTTCTAGAAGCTTTATAGTTTTAGTTTTAATGATCTGTTTGCAATTACATATGATATGAAGTATGGATCAAAATGTTTTTAGTTCCATGTGGATTTTCAGTTCTTCCAAAGACTGTCCTTTCCCCCATGAATTACTGTGGCTTCTCTGTGCAAACTCAATTGTTCTATTTTGTGGGTCTGTTTTTGGACTTTGTCTTCTATTCTGTTTGATTTACATCTATCCTTATTGCCAGTATTGTGCTGCCTTAATTACTATGGTCTTATAGAGGTCATGGCAAAGGCAATGCAAACCATTTAATTTTGTTTTTCACTGTGATTTTGGCTATTCTGCATCTTTTGTATTTATGTGTATGTTTTTGAATCTGCTGGTCAATTTCTATAATATTTGATTCAGTATTTTGATTTTTTAAATCGAGGATTTCTATTTTCCCATTTGATTCTTTTTTCAGTATTCATATCCCTTGAAAATTGCCTTTTTTTTGCCCATGAAATGCATTCTTTCGTTTAGGCTCTTTTACATTTTTGTTACAGAAAATCCTTGCCTTAATTCTAATACCCAGGCCATTTATGGAGTTGTTTCTATTGATCGTCTCTTCCTATGACTATGAGTCACATTCCCATTGAAAATTTTTTTCAGATGTAGTTATTCTTTTATTATATTCTACACATATTCCGTATGCTTTATTGTAGATACTCTGGGTTTTATTATCTTCCTCTGATGAGGTATGCCTCTTCTAGCAGGCTGTTAAGTTACTAACACACTATTTGAACTTATGGAGGTTTTTATTTAAACCTTATTAAGGCAGATCTGTTTTGATTTTGCCCTTAGTTTTGAGGTACCTTTCTTAGTCCTGGAGCCCTTTTGTAGTTTCCCCAAACTTGAAGATGTATGCCAAACTCCTGTAACTTGATGGGATTCAAACTACAAACTTTCTCTCCCTGTCAGTGAGCAGCAGTTGAAATCACTGCCTGCGTTTCTTGGGGTCTTGTCCCTTGCTTGTGCTTTTTAGCATCAGCCAAGGTTTAGAGAGGAATTATACACAGATGTTTGAGCTACCTTCCCTGTGGCTGCCTCTGTAGCTCTCTCCTTTTCAAGAGTTTTACTTACTAATGTATTCTCTGGGCCCATGTTGCTTGCTTGACTCTTCATACCAACAGATGTCTTCCTGCTTTAGTGCTAGCAGTTTAAACTGAGTTGATTGGGGAGTCCCTTGGGACAAAACATCATACTAGTAGTTGTTGTAGGGAGAATTCTAAAAAATAGTCTTTCAGTATTCCACGCTGTTTTACCTGGAACTTCTGAATATGAGGAGATGTCACGTCCATCATCTATGATTATGTTATATGGCACACTTGACCTTTAGGCTAGGGGGATTATCTGGATGAGTGTAAATATCACATGAGATTGTACAAACATAGTTTACTTTAGATGGTAGCAGAAAGAAAGTCAGGGAAAATCTAATTGCAAGGGGCATTTGACATTTTCTTGTTGGCTAAAAGATGGAAGGGACCATGTGGAGAAATTGTCCTAAGAAGCTGAGAGAGGTCCCTGGATGATTGCCAGCAAGAAACTGGGGACCTCAGTCCGATGCTCATAAGGAACTGAATTTCTGCCAACAACTTAAATGAGCTTGAAAGCAGATTTTTCTCCAGACCTCAAACTGCATCTTATTTCAGCATTGGGATAATTTGAACAGAGAAACTAACTAGCCAGGCTGTGCTAGATTTCTGGCTTAGAGAATTGTGTGCTAGTAAATAAGGTATTAATTTAATCAGCTAAGTTTGTGATAGTTTGTTACAATAGAATACAAATAAAATGGGGATTTCACCCAACATGAATTATTTCCTTCATGGCAATCCCCTCAGTTTCTGCTTAATTTGGATTGTTCCCTAGTAGTTTTATGTGTTTTGTGCAGAGTTTATTGTTGTCATCTGTGGAAGTGTTTGACTCTTAAAGCAAACTATTTTATTACTAGAGTAGAACCCCTGATGCATATCAATTTGAGGATTCCCTTTTCATGTAAATTTTTTTAATATGGTCTTCATCTTCATTGCACAGTAAGTATTACAGTGCATTGGAGTAGTGTTCTCCTAATGTTAACTATTTGGCTATTTTTATTCTTGCCATAAAAAGCTGCAGAGATCCTCTTTGTGAATATATCACTTGATTTATTTACTTAGGATAAATCTGAGTAGAATTACTGGGATAAAGAAATAGGAGGAAATAATGAGTGAGATGTGTGCATCCATTTATATTCTTATATGTTATTTACTAGATGTGAGTCATGACAGGTTAACCTATTGTGACCTCATTTTCCTCTAGTGTGAAAGGGTAAAAGAATCTATCATGCACTGTTTTTTCAGGATTAAATTATGTAGTTTATAGAAGGTGCTGGACAAAGAGTGGACACTTAATGGTATATGAGAAAATGAAGACAATGACTGTAGCTATTGTTGTGTTTTGCCCTATTGCTTTCTAAAAGTGAAATGCCAATTTATAATTGGCTTGCTTATTTTTAATAGAAGTCTTCTATGACTAATGAAAGAAAGAGGGCCATCTACAAAGAATTACCAAGGACAACATAACTGAAGTTAAAGATGAAAGACCAGAGTTCATAATACTTGCATTTATGTATGGCATAGTGAATCATGGTTTCATAATACTATTTTTTTAAGTTTGTGCACCAAAAGGAAATCCTTTTATGATGATGGGGAGGAGAGCTTCTGGACTCGTTTTTCTCTGTGCTTCAAAGCCAGTTTAGTCGGTTTATTTAGGCCAGCAAACTGAATTTATCAGATTTATTTCCAGTATAGCTGCAGTATGATCCAGGGTTCTAAGAAAGCTTTGTGCTGGAGGTCTTTATCAAGTGCTAATTGGATTTGTAATTTTCCTAGTTTATCACATCCTCTATAAATATGCTTCTCTTTGTATCCTTAGGGGTGATATTTTATTACAACACATTAAAATAATATATCTTTGTATTTTAGCACTTTATTAATGTAGATGCCTGGGTTATATGGTTGCAAAATGTTTATTATTGACAACTTGCTCTCTTTTTATTTGGATGGGGCAGTAAATAAAGGTACTTAATTTACATAAGCCTATTAAATGAAATTCTCAAGAGGAAGCAAAACAATTTTAAATGCAGTTTGTAATGTGTTGACAGCTGATGCACTTAGAAGCAAGCCTATTTAGTGGAATTAGAATGAATGAAAAAAAATTGACAGTTTCATAATGTTATTGTTTGTGATATTTACCAAATGACACTCATATTATGAGCCATATGTGAAGGGATTACACCTTTCCTATTGAAGCCTTCCCTTCTCTCTTTCTCTTTCCCCACCCTTAGAGTATTAAAGAAGAAATAGGTTTTTGCTTTCGAAAATGGTTCTATGAATTTATAGTTGAAATGGCTTTCCTTTAAAAGACAAGCAAAAAGGCAGAGCTACACTTATCCGAGATTTTCAAAGTGTAGTTAACATTGCAGATCAAAGAGTCTTGTGTCCTGTGAGCCTCTCCCCCCTGTGCCCCGGCCCCAGTTGCTTCCTTTCTTGGATGAACAATTTGGATACTTATATTTTTTCTGGTAGAAATAAAATTAGCATGAGAGTATGAATAGGCAACTGAATTGCTTTATTTTTATTTCCCCTTCAAAAGTTTTTTAAAGCTTCTTCAGTAATGTTATATTCCTTTGGCATTTGGGAATTAAGAGCACAGCCATCAGAAGTAATTATTCTCAAATTATTCTTCGCTGACTACTACAGAAGTGCATTTTCACCTCTTTAAGAAAAGTTGCTTGCAAATTCAGTTAATGCCCAACATGGAGTTCATTTGTTTAGAGGCGTGTAGCCTCAGGGCAGACAAACAGAATTTAGCTGCTTTATCAGTTAATTTCTGACAAGCTGAGTGATGACTTTGATATGTCAGGTTGTGTGTGGTATGGTTATGGTTCATGGTAACTTCAGAAATCATCTCTCTTCTTAGGTATTTTAGTTTCCATAGGCAATTCTACAGAACATTTCCAGATTTGAACCTGGATATAAGAAGACTTCACTTTTTCTTTTTTTTTTTAACTTTTTTTTATTGTGAAGAATAGCATATATATATATAAAAGCAATACATTTCCAAGTACAATTTTAACAAATACTTATACAACAGATTTTAAAGTTTGGTATAGGTTACAGTTCCACGATTTTTCATTTTTTCTTCTAGCTGCTCTAAGACGCTGGAGACCAAAAGAAATATCAATACATTGATTCAGCAGTCAAATTGATTTGTTAAATTCTATCTTCTCTATTATACTCTTCCTTCTCTCTTTTTTTCTTTTGGTGAAAAATAACATATATACAATAAAGCAATAAATTTCAAAGTACATTGCAACAATTAGTTTAGTGTAGATTTCAGAGTTTGGTATGGGTTATAGTTCCACAATTTTAGGTTTTTATTTCTAGCTGCTCTAAGGTACTGGAGACTAAAAGAAATATTAATATACTGATTCAGCAGTCATACTCATTTGTTAGACCTGACCTTCTCTATGTAATGCCACCATCACCTTTGATCTTTCTCTCACTCTTTAGGGGTATTTGGGCTATGGCCATTCTAACTTTTTCATGTTAAAAGGGGCTGTCGATAATACAGGAGAGGGGGATGGAACTAGTTGCTGTTATGGAAAGGCTGGCCCCTTTGCTTTTCAGGACTTGTCTGGTCCAGGGACCCATCTGGAGGTTATAGGTTTTGAAAAGTTACCCTAGTGCATAGAACCTTTGTAGAGTCTTATATAATGCCCTAAGTGTTCTTCAGGATTGGCAGGAATGGTTTTGGTTGCTGTTTGGCAAGTTATGATAGTAGCAACATCTAATTGAAGCTTGTGTAAGAGTTAACCTCCAGAGCAGCCTCTCAACTCTAATTGAACTCTCTCAGCCACTGATACATTATTTGTTACACTTCTTATCCCCCTTTTGGTCAAGAGAGGACCTTATATTTTCAAAGAATATTTCTCCCATGATTTAGCAATCACTTTTGAATCTCTTCTGGACATGGTTAAAATATAGATCAGCTCTTCTCATCTGCAGTTATATTCTGTCTAGGTCATTTCCACATCGTGCTTGTTTCTGCAGATTCATTTCCAGGGTATATTTCTGCTTATTTCTGTTCAATATGTTTTAGTAATCTGCTTTAGTGTACCTGAGACCCACTATTCATGGACTATATTGTCCTCAGAACTGCTGTTTTTATATGTTAGTTTGTGTAGTATTTTTAATTAAGCAGTTAATTTGGCTGTATGTTCTAATGCTAATCCTGTGGAAAGAACTGAATATTCTTTTTGCTCAGCTCTCACCATTCACATTTCAAATGAAAACTTTACTATTTCTTTGTAGTGACCCAGTTTGTAGTGTCAGCCAAGTAGCCAACCATTAGTAGACTTGGATCAAATGTTCCTAAGAACTCATGTGAGTAGGATGAGTAGAGGACTCCTGGGAACAGAAGAGAATGTAACAAAAGGGAGGGGGAGGAGGAAAGCCAGAGGGTATCAAGAAAGGAGTAGTAGTCAGAGGTGTCTAATTCTGCCTGGCAGCTCAGTTAATTTTTCTAAATCCATCTTTTCTTCTCTGTGTATATTGCTGTTGCCTTGGTTTGGGTCATTTCTCTTTTCTTCATGCACATATGCTCTGTCTGGAATGTTCTTTTTTTTCTGTGTCTACATTATAAATTCCTGTAAACCTTTCAATCTCAGATTATTCATAGTTTCTTTGAAACTATTTTTGAGCTCACACTCCCTGATTTCTCTGTATCATGTATAAGCTTCTGTCATTGAATTTATCACAGTATTAGAATTATCTCTGAGATGATATCTCCCGTTAGACTGAGCTTTTAAAGATACTATTTTAATCATCTTTGAACCTCAAGTGCCTAACAGTGTTAGGCATTAGTAGAAACAAACATAACCAAGAAAGAAATATGTAGACTTATAAGGGGTCATTAAATTTAGCAATGAAGCAACATTTGGTCGCCTTTCCCAAAGCAGTTTTAATCAAGTGGAGGAGGTGAAAGCCATACTGAAGTGGGTTGATAAATGAATGGAAGAAAGGATTAGTGTACCCCATGGCAGAAGGTTGGCTGTAAAAGAAAGGGGGTTGGGAGTGAGGCTGTAGCTGACGGGGAAAGGAATAATTGGTATAGAGTTTTATACCATTGTAAGAGCTAGTTGATGTGAACATGTTTATAGGCCTAAGAAAGAAAGTATTGAAGAGGATGTCATTGAAATGCATTAGGACAGTAAAGAGCAGCAAATTCAGAAGGAGTTAGAGGGATTAAATTCACATTATGACAGAGTGGTGAGCCTTTGATGTGACAAGCTGATTTGAGACCAAATTGAAGATGGTTCTAAATATTGAGTTAGAATTTGATTTTAAAGTAGAATCCCTTAGATCAGGTATTTCTTGCTCATGTAGGGCCTGAAATCAGAGCCAAAGTTGAGCAGTATCCACTAGCAGCGTAAGATTGGAATCAACTTCTTTTAATATATTTATATAGTTTGAATTGATGAGCATGATAAAGAGGAATATTTCACCTATTTGTTTTGTTTCACTTCTGTTGTGAGGCTGTATTTATTTCAGACTAATATTAATAGGTATATCTGGGAGATAGCTTTTAATCTCTTGTAAAAAAATTTATGTGCAAGATGATATTGTCTTATATACTACTGCATCATTCAGCTTCAAACAACAGCCTCTAGCCATTTGAAGAGCCAGTTGAATAGGCACTTTCATATCTGTTCAAATATTTAAAATTATATCCTCTAATAAGCTGTGGAAAAAGATATTTGTATGTACAATAAAATGACATAAACCTCTGCTCGTTTATATAAAGTTGGTTTGTGCTCTGTCATCAGGATGTCTGAAATTTTCCTTCCTGTTTATAAACCAAACTTTTATCCTGAAAAAGTGTATTGCCAGAAGGGGCTTAAAGAATGAGGAAAATTTATTTTACTTAATGAGAAATCTAGATTCAGGGCAGTTCTATGATTGATTAATTCAACAGAGTTGTCAAAATCAACTTCCATCCGTATTTCTGCTCTGACAACCCTAGTTCCCTATTGAGTTGGCTTCTGTCCTCAGTCTTGAGGACAAAAAAGACACTGTAACTCCAGACTAATTAAATTAGAACCGCTGGGGAAAGAGGCCAGGCATTGGTCTTTTAAAAGCTCCCAGGTTATTCTACTGTGCTGCTGGCTAGGATTGAAAACACTGAATTAGATCAATTAAGATTCCCCTAGGGATTATAAATTTAGCTCCTTTCCTACCCCAGAAGCACATGGGACTTCAACCAATGGTGCCTGCCTTGCTATAGATGATTTAAAGTTTTTTTTTTCCCTAAATATTCACTGTTTTGAATTCACATGTAATCAGTTTTATCACTTAAAAAGAAGCTATATGAATTGTTCCTGTTTCTCATTTTACAAACAAAATCTCCTGATAGGCAATTCTATTACTCCAGTGAGCTACGAAGAGAATATTTTTGTCAGTAGAGAAGCAGAACTATTAAAGCATGCCTTTCAAAATTTTGTGTGCAAATAAATGTCATCTTTTAGGTAAATATGAAATAATGACATATATGCCTTATCTTAGGAAAATTGTAGCCAGCTCTTGATTAATCAGAAGTGAGTCCTTTATTCATAGATTATATAAAATATCTACAATGGCTTTCTTCTTTCCACTGGCTTCTGTTTTCAGATACATTTTCCCTTCACTAACATGTGCCAATAGTGAATTTTTCATTAGCTCTCTTGAACTTTGTCTCGCTTAATAGTGTGGCTATTTTCCAGAAGATCCTAATTTACCTAGATGTGTTGTACATTTCACTTGTACTTATATAGTATCCCTGGAAAGCATGTTTCTCTTCACTCTTGCTCACAAATGTTGTGCCACTTCATTACCTTTTTTGTCTTTTAATGAAGTACGTACCGCCTTAATAGGTCTCTCTCTCTCTCTGTGCCTCCACCCCTCACCCCAAATCTCCACCACCACCAGTCCTTTAGTTTCTCTGTGTTTTAGTTTGTTCCTAATAGTGCTTCTTTGGTTGTCATTCTAAATTATAGGCAGGATCATGTTATTTTTTAATTGCCCTCCTGTCTCCCTTTTATCTACAGAATAAAAATCCAGTGTGGCAGATAGTCTTTTCCAAGATGGTCAGAAAATTATCTCTTATCTCACATGTTCTGCTTTATAATGTGACATTGATACTCCTGCCATCAAATAGTGAAGTCTGTGTTTCTCTACTTGAACCTGGGCAGGCATTTAACTGTGGTAAAAGAGACACTAATATGACTTCCGAGATCAGGTCATAAAAACTGGTAATGGCTTCTGCTTGACCTCTTGGGACACTCAGTATTGGAACTGAAGCAGCTATATTGTGAAAAAAAGCCGACCAAGATCACAACCTAATACCCTTGCTAAGCTCCCAGCTAACAGCAGCACTAGCTTGCCTGCCACCTTGCCAAGACCTGCACAAATTGAAAACCTTGAAAAAGAAAGTGATTATTTGTATATAAAGCAATTAAATTTTTCTTTTTTTTTAAAATAAACTTTAGGGACATATAAGTTACCTTCAGGTAAAGTCACTACTTCTCAGTATACAGTTCAGTGAGTTTTGACAGGTGTTTGTGGTTTTATAGACACCACCACCATTAAAATATAGAACATTTCATCATTCCAAAAAGTTCCCTTGTATGCTTTTGCAGCCAGTCCCTTGTCCTCATCCTTGGTCCTTGCCTGGCAACCTCTAATATGTTTTCCAAAACTATACTTTTCGGTCTTTCTTAAAGAAAAATTCTCGGTATTAGTTTTTGGATATTATAAATAAATCTATGAATGTTCAAGTAAAAGTGTTTTTGTAGTCATATATTTTTATTTCTTTTGGGTAAATATTAAAGAGTGGGATTGCTGGGTCATATGGTTAGTTTGTGAAACTGCCAAACTCTTTTTCGAAGTGGCTGTAACAATTTGGCATTCCCAGGAATATATATTGAGTTTCAGTTGCCTTGCAACCTAACAGTTCTTGGTATTGTCACCTTTTATTTCTTTTCCCTCCCTCCCTTCCTACCCCTTTCATTCTAATGGTTATAAAGCTGTAACTTGTTTTAATTTGCATGTCCCTGTGCCCCTAATGACTAATGGTTGCTGTCCTTATAGTGGTTATTTGTCATTTGTCTTGCCTCTTTGGTGATGTGTCTATTCAGGTCTTTTGCTGTTTAAAAAATTGGGGTTCTTTGTCTTTTTAATACTTGCATTTAGTCATGTAACCAGTTTGAGTTAATTTTTGTATGATGGTGTGTGCTATGTTTCTAAGTTCATTTGTTTGCATATGGATATTAAATTGTTGAAGCAGTATTTCGAAAGATTATTTTCCTCATTGAATTTTCTTGGCACCTTTGTTGAAATTTAATTGACCATATACATATGGGTTTATTTCTGGACTGTGTGTTCTCTTCCCTTGATCTGTCTTTCTGTTCTTTTGCCAATACCACACTCTCTTAACGACAGTAACTTTATAGTCATTCTTGAAATTAATTAATATAAGTTTTCCAGCGTTTGTTCTTTTTGTTTACAAAATTGTTCTTTCTATTCTAGGTTTTATGCATTTCCACTAACATTTAAGAATAATGGGTTTTTTTTTGGCTCAAAAACATCTTTTTTTATAGCCTTTATTATCTTTTGCTTCTATCAATTTTTTTATTAGAGAAGTTGTGAGTTTACAGAAAAATCATGCATAAGAAATGGGTTCCTGTTTACCTCCCCATTATTAACACTTTGCTTTGGCATGGCATATTTGTTACACGTGATGAAATCTTGTTTTAATAATTGTACTATTAATAATAATAACTTAGGGTTTACTGGTTGTGTCATGCAGGTCTATGGATTTTTTTTTTAAATTTTATTCTAATAATATATATGCAATCTAAAATTTCCCCTTTTGACCACATCCAAATGTGCAATTCGCTGAATGCATTATACCAGAAATCTAATGGCTTTTAAAAAGGGAAATTTAATAAGTTGCTCGTTTACAGTTTTAAGGCCGAGAAAATATCCCAATTAAAGCAAGTCTATAGAAATGTCCAGTCTAAGGCATCCAGGGAAAGATACCTTGGTTCAAGAAGGCTGATGGAGTTCAGGGTTTTTTTTTCTCAAGTGAGGAGGCACATGGCAAATACGGTCAGGTTTTTTCTCTCATCTGGAAAGGCATGTGGTGAATACGGCATAATCTGCTAGCTTTCTCTCCTGGCTTCCTGTTTCCTGAAGTACCCTGGAAGACGTTTTCCTTCTTCATCTCCAAAGGTTGCTGGCTGGTAGACTCTCTGCTTCTCATGGCTGTGTTGTTCTGCTCTCTCAGAAACTCTCGCTTTCTCCAAAATGTTTCCTCCTTTATAGGATTCCAGTAAAGTAATCAAGACCCACCTAGAATGCTTAACAGCCACTCTTGATTGAATCACATCTCCAGGGAGATGATCTCATTACAGTTTCAAACATACAGTTCTGAGTAGGGATTAGAAGAAATGGCTGCCTTTACAAAAATGGGATTAGGATTAAAACATGGCTTTTCTAGGATACATAACATCCTTTCAAACTGGCACATGCCCCTATGAATAATGCCCCTGTGGACATTGGTGTGAAAGTATCTGTTTGAACTCCTCCTCTCAGTTCTTTTGAATATATAACTAGACGTGGAATTGCCAGGTTATATGCTAATTCTATACATAACTTTCTGAGGAACTGACAAATTGTCTTCCATAGTGGCTGCACCATTTTACATTCTCACCAGTAATGAATGAGTTTTCCTATTTCTCCACATCCTCTCCAACACTTGTAATTTTCTTTTGTTTTTTTTTAACAGTAATAGCTCTGGTGGGTGTGAAATGGTATCTCATGACTTTGATTTGCCTTTCCCTAAGGCTAACAATATTGAGCATCTTTTTGTGTGCCTTTGGCCTTTTAATTCTTCTTTGGAGAAATGTCAGTTCAAATCTTTTATCCAGTTTTAGATTGTTCTTTTTTGTTTGTTTGTTATTGACTTGAAAGATTTCTTTATATTTTCTGATTAAACCCTTATTGAATATGTGATTATCAAATATTTTCTCCCATTATGTAGGATGTAATTTTAATTTTGTGGTAAAATCCTTCGCACAGAAGTTTTAAAATATTCTTGAGGTCCCATTTATCTAATTTCTTCATTGCCTGTGCTTTGGGTGTAAAGTCTAAGAGACCATTGCCTAACCTAAGGCACTGAAGATACTTCCTTATGTTTTCTTCTAGGAGTTTGATAGTTCTGAGTCTTATATTAGGTTTTTGATCCATTTTGAGTTGATACTTGTATAATATGTGTGAGGTAGGGGTCCTTCTTTACTTTTTTTTGAATATGAATATCCATTTTCCCAGCACCATTTATTGAAGGGGCTATTCTTTAACTATTGAATGATCTTTGCCCCCTTGTCAAAATTCAGTTGATCAAAATAAAATTTAAATAAAGAAGAGAGAATAAAACAATTCAGTTGGCCATAAATATAAGGGATGACTTTTGAACTCTCAGCTTGATTCCATTGGTCTATATGCTGTTTTGAATACTGTGGCTTTGTATTAAGTTTAAAGATCAGGAAATGTGAGTCCTCTAACATCAGCCCTTCAACCCCTCAGTTGTCCTCCATAGTTATGAGGAAGCATACCATCTTTAAGTCTCCTCTGTGCTTTTGTCCAGGTCAGGCTGGAGCAGTGGCCACCATCTAAGCTGTGCCCTCAGCTATCAGAAGTAGCTAATCAGCAGCTATCAGCAATTGGCCTCTGTGCTGCTGCCGCCTCTGCCCTTATCTTGGGGAGATAGCAGTTTTATACCTCTGGCACCATCAAGCTACACCAGGGACCTAAATTCATTGATCCGTGCCATGAGAGTGTGGGATGGGCACCAATAAGTGTTGACACAGAGAGAACAATTTTGCTAGTATTTACCATAATTGACCAGCCTCTTCTGCTCATCCCAGCTGGACAGTGTTGTACTGGACTCCGGAGTTTCAAAATATGTGATTTTTAGAATTCCTGCCTGTTTAATAGTTGTTCTGGTGGAGTGACTGATTCCAGGAGCTTCTCACTCTGCCATCTTCCGACAGTTCTTCCTCCAGAATAAACTTGTAATTACTATGAAAAAGATTAATTACTATGAAACGATTCAGTTATTATGAAAAATATTTTTGGAGGTATTGTGTTGAATTTATTGATTTGTTTGCTAACAGTAACATCTTACATATTAAGTTTTCTGATTCTATATGTTCATTTATTTAGATCCCCTTTATTTCTTTTTAGCACTATTTAGTAGTTTTCAATGTACCTGTCTTGCATATATTTTATTAAACTTATCCCTTGCATTAAAGATGTCAGCCAGACAAGGTTTAGTTTCTAAAAATGACTCATAAGATCCAAAATGATAATGTTTATAAATCTATATTTTGTTTCAGTGAAAGGATGCACAGTATCAACAATATTAAGGTATTAATCATGTGCATTGCAGCCAGAGTGAAGCATGCAGAGGACCTGGGCATGACCTCTAATTGTCCTCCCTCTAGGGCCATATGGATTCATTTTTTCTCTAAAATCAGGAAATACTCGGGTATGCACAGAGCCAGGGGGCACAAAATGAAGTCTAGCCTGGTGTTTCTTAAACCCTGCTGGTCATGTAAGAATATTATTTCATTTAATCAGCTCTAATAGTGGAGCCTTCTGTAGGCTTTTGCCAAGATCAGATGCAAATCACCAATTCTCAGTGTTATTTATAAGCATTATCATTTTTACAAACTGTCCTGAAATTCATCTTGGGCTCATTGTAACATAGCAACACTATTAAGCAGTTTATTTCATTTCATGTCTTACCCAGGGGTCATGCTATACAGGTGCATTTTTACTTAACAAAAACAGCTCAGGCCATTTCTAGGTCTGCTGGATTTAAGCCTCATGCTACATTCTATATCGTTTTTCTGTATCTGTATCATCTATATCTCTATATGTCTTTTTTCTGATCCTATTATAAATGGTATTTTTTAAAATTTCAATTTCCAACTGCACATCATTAATATATAGAAATTTTAAAAAGTGATGTATATTGGCATTGTATCTGGTGACCTTATTTGCTCACTTAATAACTTTAGTAAATTTTTCTTGATTAATTAGCAGTTTTTACATTGACAATCATGTTATTTCTGAATATGTAATGTTTTTTCTTTTCATCTTTATACCTTTTTATTCTTTTTCTTGGCTTATTGCCCCCTGACTTAGAACTCCAGTGCTGAATAAACATGGTGATAGTAGACACCTTTGTCTTTTTTCTAATCTTAGTGATACAGCATTCAATCCCTCAACTTTAAGTAGGAAATTATTAGCTGTAAGTTTTGGTAGCTGCCTTCTATCAAGATGAGGAAGTTCCTTTCTTTTCTGTTTTAACTTTCTGAGAGTTTTTATCATGAATGAGTGTTGCATTTTGTCATATGCCTTTTCTCCATCTATTAGGACAGCCATTTGTTTTTCCTTTTTTTTGGGTTTTATTTTATTGTTGAATTATAGTAATTGATTTTAGAGTGTTTAATCCACTTTGCATTTCTGGAATAGAACCCTCTTAATCATGGTTATTTTTAATATTGTTTGGTCTAGTTATATAATATTTTGTTAAGGGTTTTTGCTTCTATGTTTATGAGAGTCATTGGTCAGTAGTTTTCTTTTTGTGTGTGATATCTTTGTCTGGTTTTGGTATTAGGATAGTGCTGTATCAGAATAATGCTTACCTCAGAATGATTTACAAAGTACTTGTTCTTGAATATTTTACATGAATTTATGTAGCATTGTTATTTCATTTTCAAATGTTTGGTACAACTCTCCATTGAAACCATCTGGGTTTCAATTACTTTGTGGGAAGGATTTTTTACTACAAATTAATTTTCTCCAATGACTATAGGACTATTCAAGTTATCTATTTCTTTTTGAATGACCTTTGATAGTTTGAACCTTTCAAGAAATTTGAATATTCCGTCTAAGTCATTGCAGTTGTTAACATAAAGTTGGTAATAATTTTCCGTTATTATCCATTTAAAGTTTGTGTACTCTGTATTGAAGACCGCTCATTCCTGTTATTGTGAATTGTGTCTGTTTTCTTCTTTTCTTATATTCAAGAAAAGCAGCTTATCAATTTTATTGATTTTTCAAAGAGCCAGTTTTTGGTACATTGGTTTTCTGTATTGTTTTGCTTTATTTTTGTTCTGTGATGGTAAAACTATCCTTGTACCCCATTACCTTTATAGTAGAGATTCCTATGTGCGTTAAATTCTAGTTGACTGTGTGTGCTTGTTTGTTTCCCTTCTTTATTTTCTAGCAGACAAATATGGTTTGGTGGACAAAAATTATTTAAGTATTCTCTTTGTCTCTTCCACAGTGTCTTGAATTAAATTGAATAAAGTAATCGTGGATAAAGATCATGGACATTGTTATTATAAGTTGATTAAAGATCTTGGATGTTATTTATAGAAGTTGATTTTTTTCTTATGGTAACTTATAAATTTTAATAAACATTTTAATACAAAAGTCATAGAAAGACTTTTTAATATTTGGGATGGCAAATTTAACCTTTTTTATATAAAAACGATTTGTCTCTAATATGGCATTAAATATTTCAATTTTGTTCAGAATTCACATTCTTGTTAATATGCTTTAGATGATTCTGGTCTCATTTTCTTTTGGTGTCTAAAAGGAGAAGGGCTCTTTTAATACTTTTGCCTGATTTGGGGCTTTCTTTTAACCTTATTGGAAATCTTTCTTCTGTAGTACTCTAGAGGTGAATTCAAAGGAATGAATCTACTCTAGGGTGTAATGAAATATGTAAGTGATTTCTGTGAGATAGAGCTCAATCTGCTAAATAAGAACCTAACTAATTCATTTAACATATGACTGGACTTATCACAATTTTATTTATAAAATTTTTCAGTATTTTAAGTTTTCTTCTCCTTTTTTTACTTCGGGTCATTTCCACCCAGATAAAATAATATAACCTAGGAACAGTATTTTAGAATCTTAGAAACTTTAAGAATCTTTGTTTTTCTTTATCATTGCTGTTCTCATTATAGCTCCAAGGCATATATTATATCAATCAAGTTTATCCTTTGAGTTTATGTAAAATATACTAATGTGTAGTTTTATGTTCTTACATCCTTTTTATTTCCTTATATAACTAAATTTCAGATATTAATTTGAGCAGAAAACTTTTTATTTTTACTAATCTTCTGTTTATAAAGTAATTTCTATATGTGATAATCTGAGGAATAAAACAAATGCTTATTTATTGGAAATGAATATCTTTGGTGTTACCTCTGGACCATATTTTGCTTTTGCTGACCTTTGAGGATCACATAAAATAATTCTATTCCTTAGATATTTTCTAACTTTCAGTTTTTGTAGCCTCTTCATCTCTTTTAGAGTCAGGCCATTGCTGATGGGTCTCTTTCCAAAGCAGTTGCCATCTCCCTTCTTTTGTTTTCATTTTTTGCTATTTCTGTAATCATATATTTCAAAAGTAAGGGGGCAGAAAAGGTCTGGCTCTTGCAGTTAATTCAGGAAGCATTAATTAAGGACATTGTGCATTGTGCTTGGGATCTTGCAAGATTATGATCAAGGTATTTGTCAGTCTGTGTTCTCATCTAGTGGCTCAACTGGGGAAGAATCTACAACCAAACACATTTGGATTGTTGGTGGAATTCATTTTTGGCCCCATGACTTAGAGCCCTGACTTTCTGCCATCTATTGACTGGAGTCCACCTTTAGGTCCAAAGACTGCCTGCATTTATTTGCCATGTGAGCTTCTCCAACATGGTGACTTATGCCATTAAGCCTTCAAGGAAAGGCTTTAGGCTCTACCAGCTGGGAAGACGTAGTCTTATGTTATGTAATACTATTGTGGTAGTGACAAAACCATGATCTTCGCCAAAGTTTATTGGTTAGAAGTGAGTCCCAAGTCCTGTCCACACTGAAAGGGTGGGGATTACACAAAGGCATGAACACCAGAAGGCAAAGATTATTGGGGATCACCTTTGGGTCTGTCTTAGGCAAGATGTAAATAAAGTAAACCTCAGGTGATTAAAAATGGCACATTTTCACTAGATTGGACAATATGTTGAAGCTGGCCACTACCCTAACTGGTACATTGTTGAAGTGTGGTTTCTATTTTGACTGGAATATATACAAGCTAAGGATGACATTCTATGGTCTTTGTAACCTCACTGTTCCATAAGATGTATGTTTGATCCTAAGCAATATAAGCCATAATTCTACTCTCTGTGCCTTATATTCAGTAAAGGAAGAAGCACTTCCAGATTTCGGTGGAATAGGCCTTGGATAAGAAATGGAGGAGAAGGAAGGAAATAAATGATAGGATGAATTCCAGTAAATATGTGTGTGTGTGTGTGTGTGTGTGTGTAGGGGGGTGAATGGGGTCTTGGTGAATCTGTCAATTCATTCAGTTCAGTCAGTAATTATTAGGGTGACTGTTAGGTACTAGGCAGTGTTCTAGGAGCTGGAGATAACAGATGTGACGAAGTCCCTGTCCTCAAGAAATTCACATTTTAGTGTTTGTCTCTTGTAATGTATTATGAGCCACCAGAAGTAGAACCTTCCTTATGTAGCAACGTCTACAGTAGTGTTTGGCATCCCAAAAATGAATTAATGAATTCTTTTTACATTTATTATACTGCCCTTTTGGTAATCACTATCTAAGGTTATAGCCTTGACTCTTACCTCTTGGGCATAGCAGGAACCCCCAAAATTGGTTGTTTGATTAATTATACAAATAATGTAACTTTTAAGAAGTAGTAGTAAAGACTTTTAAAAACTATCATCAACGCTATCAACAGCTTTTCTTTTATAAACAGTTACTGTTTGAAAGGCTTTTTTAAGTTCAGACTACATTTTTCATAGGAATCCTTCATTCATAAATGTTTTTTGAGGGTTTTCCATGTGCTAAGACTTGCCTTGGAATAAGAGTTGAACAAGGTCAAATCCTATTTGAATAAATGAACATTTTAGCAACTATATAAAATATAATGTAACATAACCAAGTATAAAAATAGATTATGAACAAAGTGGTATGGACTCAGGGAAGGAGGTGGTTATTTGATTGTACTTAATTTCTAACAGGTTTTATGAGAACAGTGATGGCAGCTACTGTCGTCTGGAGGAGCAAGAGATGCAGTAGCCAGTTGTATTTATGGACTATGCATATATTTGGCTTGGAGGGTTGGTGTGTGTGTGTGAGAGAGAGAGAGAGAGAGAGAGAGAGAGATGTTGAGAAATAGTGCAGACATTGTTGAGAATGGTGCTAAGGTTTGTTGATTAGAACCTACTGATTTGGCCCCTATCTCTAAAATGAGAATAAATTCAGTACTTCATCTGGACCTCATCTCCACACTCCATTCCAACTATAAACTTCTTTGGTTTCTGGGAATCTGTCAAGTAGAAAGCTGTCTATACTTGTTTTGTTTCAGATGATTCCCCACTTCACTGATGATGCCATTCCCTCATCCCCATCCCCACCTTACCCATCTGCCCTGGAAATTTTAGCAATCACCAACCTCTTATTCCTTCCTCCTCCTTATTATGCTATATGTTTTTTTTTCATAGCATTTAAACCTGATCATTATTGTTTGTCTTTTGTTCCAAGATCAACATGTTGGAATTGCCAAGAGAAAATTTTTTAAATATGTAGAACTTGAACTGGATTTTTTTTTTTTCTCAAGACAGGACTTTATTGGAGGTAATCTGTGGCACGCCCTCTTCCTGCAAGGGTCTGAGGAGCCAGGTGGTATGTGTAGAGGGAGGAGAGGACCGTGAACCTTGGCCCCGTGAACTGGATTTTTAAAAGGATGATGAGAGGACAGAAAAGATCTTTCAGGAAAGGGGCTCTCATGCTACCTCCACTGTGAAATTCCTCTGATCTTCTATCTACCCCATAAAATAAAATGATTTATTTTAAAAAAGAAAACTAACAAATTATTCACCATCTCTTACATTGATCTGGCATATAACCCATAATTAAATTAAAAAATTATTTTGTAATGAATTTCTTAGAACTGTTTGTATACTGTCCTTTTCTCAAACAAGCAGGATACTTGTTGGACATTTTGTTGGCATTATGTTTGAGATATTTATTTTTAACAAGTGAAAGAGAGTGTGTTTTCTCTCAGAGAATAGGGAGGCCTTATTGTTGTTCTGTCTAGTCCCAATTTATATTTTCTCGTTAAGTGCCCATTGTTTTCCCATGATGTCTTAGAAAAGACAAGTGACCCTACTGAATTTTTGTTGGGAGAAATAGAGCAAAAACAATTCTAAAATGAACTCTAGGGAAAGGAAATTAATTATACAAATAATGGAGAAATAAGAGTAGCTCATTTGACTGACATTAATTATAATACGTCTACTATACTTTTTTCTATATATTCTGATTTCGTGTATGTGAACCATTTAATGTTTGTTGATGTTCACTTTTTAATTCTGGTGCTGATTATATTTAAGTATGTTAGTATGTTCCTACGAAAATTATTATTGACATTTGACATTAATGACCTGCAACTAAAACTAATTTCCTGTAACTACTGTGAGAGACTTTGCCCGACAAACTACATGGTATTTGTGGAATGGACAGTAAAGTCAATAAATAAGAGTAAAAAAAAAAAGAACCCAGTTACGTTTCAGGGATTGTTAAACAATCTGTTTTCCTTTATGATATATATTTTTTTCATAGAGCTACTTCTCACTTTTCATTCTTGTTCAGAATTTTCTGAAATTCAGATTTAAGCATAAACTATTTTTATGTTTATTTTCTTACTTAGGGATTTCTGTAGTATAAATTTTGTCAGACTCCCTTGAGATTTCTGTTTTATCCTGGGATTTTTCTTCATCTCCTTCCCTCTCTGCCCACATCATCCACCCCAGGCTCAGATCCTAAACTGAACCAGCTCTCAGCCTGCTGTCTCATTGTGTCCTCAGGTATATTTTCTCTGGTCCTTCTTTCACTGAGGGTTTTATAGAGGATTAATATTCTAATTTCCCTCATCTCTTCCATACAGATGTGAGAATAATACTCAATCCTATAATTTTGTGGTATGTTTCTGGGTATAGCACACCTCAGGACAAATGATATAATAGCCTTTTTTATTATATTTAATAAGTGTTTTCAGATGAAGTGGTGGGAGAGGCTCCACTATATTACTAGAACAGGAAGTCTGCACATGTTATACGTTTAAAACCAGTGAATAATGATTTTATATATTTCACTAAATCTCAGATAAGAGAATGGATAGAAAGATTAAATAACTTTTAGCTGGTCTTTTGATATATGTTCTCATATTTTGACTACATATAATGGATAAGCCAGGGTTTATAGGAAGCAATAATGTGCATGTTTATCATTTTCTAAGTTGACATTAGAAATAAATTATTTTCTATATTTTATTAAATACTACTCATGGTTCTTTAGTAAAAAATTATTTTTCCAAGCTTATAATTGTTTTATTTTGGGCTGAGTATCTGTGGTGGATGCCTTTCTGCTCTCCATTCTAGAGCAAGGGAAATGATGTTGAAAATAGAGGTCCAGTCTGAATTAGTGTATAGAGAGGATGTAAGGCAGCAGAACACCAAAAAGAAGAAAGTAGAAAGAGTAACAGTAAGAGTATATTAGTTAGGATTCTCTAGAGAAACAGTATCAACAGGAAATATTCATAAATATAAAATTTATAAAAGTGTCTCACGTGACTGTGGGAACATAGAGTCCAAAATCTGCTGGGCAGGCTGTGAAGCTGACGACTCTGATGGAGGGTCTGAATGAACTCTACAGGAAAGGCTCACCAGCTGAAGCAGTAAAGAAAAGCTTTCTCTTCTAAATCCTCCTTAAAAGGCTTCCAGTGATTAGATTAAGCATCACTTGTGAAAGAAGAATCTCCTCTTGGCTGATTACAAATGGAATCAGCTATAGATGTAGCTGGTGTGCTCTTGACTTAATTCTATGAAATGTCCTCCTAGCAAAAGACAGACCATGCTTGCCTAACCAGACAAACAGGTATCATCACTTGGCACATGAACCTGACTATGACAGTCTGCCCCTTGTCCACTTGGCAGCTATACTCATCACCTTAAACCATACCTAATTTATAAATAGAAAACAATAAGACACATTATTTTTTTCTCACCTAACAGTACTCACCTGTCCTGCATATAACTGGCAACACATTAAGTCTCTCCAGAATAGTGCACAAATTCTTGGTCAACATTCATTCTTAAACTTGATATCTTACAACTTAAATAGTATAACATGAACAAAACAGCATTACAGCCCTCATTTCTGTAACTGATCATGTGGCCAAAGTTCATATTTATCACTACCTTCTTCCACTACCCATTCCATGTTCCCTCGACCCTCAGCAAGCACTTCAGCTGGCCATGGTTTTTTGCCTGGTGGGGTGACCCAAACCTTCATTCCTGAGATTTCAGAACCCCGGGACTGGGTTGTTGCAGTTTTCCATTGATTTTAATAACAGGGCATGGTAGTACTAAAAGACGCCCTATATTCTAGGAAAACTCTTCTTTCCCTCTATTGTGTAGTTGCAGTCCTATTTCCCCCTGATAGTTAGGGTCAATCACCCCAGCCAGTACTGTAATCTCCTTCTTTTTGAAAGGTTTTCTTTCAAAAAGGAAATCTTTTTGAAGATCTTTTTGGCTTTTTGATTCAGGGGTATGACTAGCTCAAAGTGACCAGGTGGCAGTCTTAGATTCCAGTTCAGTGGAATCATTGTTCTTTCTCCTGGTAGAAACATTCTCTCTTTTGAAAACTCTTCTTTCCCTCTATTGTGTAGTTGCAGTCCTATTTCCCCCTGATAGTCAGGGTCAATCACCTCAGCCAGTACTGTAATCTCCTTCTTTTTGAAAGATCTTCTTTCAAAAAGGAGATCTTTTTGAAGATCTTTTTGGCTTTTTGATTCAGGGGTATGACTAGCTCAAAGTGACCAGGTGGCAGTCTTAGATTCCAGTTCAGTGGAATCATTGTTCTTTCTCCTGGTAGAAACACTCTCTCTTTTGAAACTAAAACCTGTAGACCAGCAGAGCTCAGGGATGCAGGGACAGGAAGCAAAATTTTCCTAGTGGATCACTAGGGGTAATAGTGGTGCCATTCCCATTTCCACCCCTTGGTTCCTGGACCCATGGATCCTGGCTATGGGAGAAACAGCACCATACAGTGGACGCTGATTCAGAGCATGCACAGCTTCCTGGAGAACATTACCCCAGCTCTTCAAGGTATTGCCACTTAGGTGGCACTGTAATTCAGTTTTCAAAAGGCCATTCCACCATTCTATATCAATCCAGCTGCTTCTGGATGATGGGGAACATGGTAAGACCAGAGAATTCCATGAGCATGTGCCCCTCCCTGCACTTCATTTGCTGTGAGGTGTGTTCCCTGATCAGAAGTAATGCTGTGTGAAATATCATGACAATGGATAAGGCATTCTGTAAGCCCACGGATGGTAGTTTTGGCAGAAGCATTGCATGCAGGGAAAGCAAGCCCATATCCAGAGTATGTGTTTGTTCCACTTAGAACAAATTGCTGCCTATTCCATGAAGGAGTGGTCCAGTGTAATCAACCTGCCATCATGTACCCAGCTTGTTACGTTGGGGAATGGGGCCATATCGGGAGCTGAGTGTGGGTCTCTGCTGCTGGCAGATTGGGCACTCAGCACAGGCTGTAGCCAGGTCAGCCTTGGTGAGTGAAAGTCCATGTTGCTAAACCCATGCATAACCTCCATCCCTACCACCATGACGACATTGTTCATGAGCCTATTGGCAATGACAGGAGTTGCTGGGGAAAGTGGCTGACTGGTATCCACAGAACGGGTCATCTTATCCACTTGATTATTGAAACCTTCCTCTGCTGAAGTCACCCTCTGGTGTGCATTCACATGGGACACAAATATGTTCATGTTTTTAGCCCACTCAGAAAGGTCTATCCACATACCTCTTCCCCAGACCTCTTTGTCACCAGTTTTCCAATTATGTTCTCTCCAAGTCCCTGATCATCCAGCCAAAGCATTAGCAACAGCCCATGAGCAGTATACAAACACACCTCTGCCCAGGTCTCTTTTCAAGAGAAATGAACAACCAGGTGTGCTGCTTGAAATTCTGCCTACTAGGAGAATTTCCCCTCATCACTGTCCTTCAGGGATATCCCAGAAAGGGGTTGTAATGTTGCAGCTGTCCACTTTCGGATGGTACCTGCATACCATGCTGAACCATCTGTAAAGCAGGCCTTACTTTTCTCTTCCTCAGTCAATTCACTGTAAGGAACTCCCCAAGAGGCCATAGCTCTGGTCAGAGAAAGAGAAGGTAATATGGCAGGAGTGGAGACCATGGGCATATGGGCCACTTCCTCATGTAACTTACTTGTGCCTTCAGGACCTGCTCTGGCCCTATCTCATATATACCATTTCCGTTTTATGATGGAGTGCTGCTACACACACCGAACTTTATGGCTTGGTAGGTCAGATAACACCCAGCTCATGATAGGCAACTCAGGTCTCATGGTAACTTGGTGGCCCATGGTTAAGCGTTCGGTCTCTACTAAGGCCTAGTAGCAGGCCAAAAGCTGTTTCTCAAAAGAAGAGTAGTTATCTGCAGCAGATGGTAAGGCTTTGCTCTAAAATCCTAAGGGTCTGTGTTGTGATTCTCTTATAGGGATCTGCCCGAGGCTCTAAATAGCGTCTCTATTTGCCATTGACACTTCCAGCACCATTGGATCTGCTGGATCATATGGTCCAAGTGGCAGAGCAGCTTGCACAGTAGCCTGGACCTGTTTTAGAATCTCCTCTTGTTCAGGTCCCCATTCAAAATTAGCAGCTTTTCTGGCCACTCGCTAAATGGACCGGAATAGCACAGCCAAATTAGGAATATGTTGTCACCAAATCCAAAGAGACCAAATAGGCGTTGTGCCTCTTTTTTTTGGTCATAGGAGGGGCCAGATGCAGCAGTTTATCCTTCACCTTAGAAGGGATATCTCGACTTGCCCTGCACCACTGGACACCTAGAAATTTCACTGAGGTGGAAGGCCCCTATATTTTTGTTGGATTTATGTCCCATCCTATGAGACGCAGCTGCCTTACCAGTAAGTCTAGAGTAGTTGCTACTTCTTGCTCACTAGGTCCAATCAACATGTTATCATCAATATAATGGACCAGTGTGATATCTTGTGGGAGGGAGAAATGATTAATGTCCCTGCGGACAGGATTATGATATAGGGCTGGACAGTTGATATACTCCTGAGGTAGGACAGTGAAAGTATATTGCTGACCTTGCCAGCTAAAAGCAAACTGCTTTTGGTGGTCCTTACTAACAGCTATTGAGAAAAAAGCTTTTGCCAACACCCAGATCAGTTTCCCTACATTGCCACCTGGATGGAGGTTAAAAAAAAAAAAAAAGTATTTGCCAGATCAATAGCTGCATACCAGGTACCAGGGGATCTATTGATTTGCTCAAGCAGTGTTCCCATATCTGGAACCACATCTGCAATTGGAGTTACCACCTGGTTGAGCTTATGATAACCTGCTGTCATCCTCCAAGACACATCTGTTTTCTGCATAGGCCAAATAAGAGAGTTGAATGGGGATGTGGTGGAAATCACCACCCCCTGCATACTTCAAGTCTTTAAGAGTGGCAGTAATCGCTGCAATCTCTCCAGGAATCCAGTATTGCTTCTGATTTCCTATTTTGCTGGGTAGGGGCAGTTCTAGTGGTTTTCTCTTGGCTTTTCCCATCATAATAGCCCTCACTTTACAAGTTAGAGTGCCAATGTGGGGATTCTGCCAGTTGCTCAGTATGTCTATTCCAATTATGCATTCTGGAATGGTGGAAATAACTACAGAATGAATCTGTGGCCCACTGGACCCACTGTGAAACGGACCTGAGCTAAAACTCCATTGGTCACCTGACCTCTATAAGTCCCCACTCTGCCTGGTGGACCAGAGTGATGTTTTGGGTCCCCTGGAATTAATGAGACTTCTGAACCAGTGTCTAATATTTCACCAAATAACTGATCATTTCCTTTCCTCCAGTGCACAGTTACCCTGGTAAAAGGCCGTTGGTCTCCTTGGAGAAGGCTTGGAGAAAGATTAACAGTATAAATTTGTGACAGTCTAACAGGGTTCTCCCCCAAAGGGTCCTGGCCTCCCTTTCATTTAAGGGACTCTGGGTTTGTAAACTGTCTCAAGTCTGGAAATTGATTAAGGGGCTGTGACTCTGTCTTTTTGTAATTCAGGTTAGACTTCTGTTCACTTGACCTAGAACTCGCTGCAATCTCTCCAGGAATCCAGTATTGCTTCTGATTTCCTATTTTGCTGGGTAGGGGCAGTTCTAGTGGTTTTCTCTTGGCTTTTCCCATCATAATAGCCCTCACTTCACAAGTTAGAGTGCCAATGTGGGGATTCTGCCAGTTGCTCAGTATGTCTATTCCAATTATGCATTCTGGAATGGTGGAAATAACTACAGAATGGATCTGATATCCAGAAAGAATAAAAAAATTCTTTTTTGAGTTTATACAGCTCAAAAAAGAATTTAGTAGACTGCCCATCTATTGTCTTTCTCGGTACCCTGTGATTTACTAGCCAATGCCACAAATCTCTGTGAGTCAGATTATTTTGACTCCTGCTTTGAGTTTGCTGTCTATTATAATAGCCACATCCACCCTGTCTTTTGTGATTAAGTGCTGCTGCTTGGCTTCTGCCAACTCGGAATCCAGTCATCCCCATTGTGTTTAACGATTCTTGACAGCAGTTCCCACAGTAATATCTGACTTACAGAGAAGTGCAACTACAGAGTCTTCAGCGATGATGGCGCTGATCTCACAAATTTATTTCTTACTGTTCTGGTAAAAGGTGTATCCTCTGGACATTCCTGGAGTGTAAGAGCAGGCTTTACATGATAAATCCACTCTAACGTTCCAGTCTCTTTAAGCCTGTGGATCCCCTCATCTACATTATACCAGAGCAGTTCTGGCATTTCAACCTCAGGTAATGTCTGCCACTTTTTGATCCACGTTTGGTTTTGATACAACCATCCAAACAAATTGTTAATGCCTTTTCTAACCCCTTGAGCTATAACACTGAATGCAGAATCTCTGCTTAGTTGGCCCATAACAATAAATTCAGCCGAATCCAGCCTTATATTCCTCCCGCCATTATCCTACACCCTTAAAATCCATTGTCACAGACATTCCCCTGATTTCTGTCTATATAGATTGGAAAACTCACACAGTTCTTTTGGAGTATAACATACCTCCTCATGTGTGGTACTTTGCACCTCACCTTTAGGGGCCTATTGGGACTTTAGTTTAATTATAGGTCTGGAAGAAATGAAGGGTGGTGGGGGTGGGTCATGAAAAGAATTAGAAATATCTTCTAAGCCATTTGCTTCAGAGCATTCATTTGCAGTTTTCTCTGATGAAACAGATCAATCGCTCTATGGCTAATCCCTTCTGGTGGAGGTTGGGTGGCCAACTCCTCAAGGCAGACTGGAGGTGGGGTGGCTATGTCCTCAGGGCAGATGATTGCAGGGTTATCTAGAGAAGACCCACCATGACCTAGGGTTTCAACCTCTCTACCAACATCATTGTCAATCCATATGTCGCCATCCCATTTTTCAGGGTCCCACTCCTTTCCAATCAGACATCATGTAAGATTGAGTTTTCAGTTTACGCTGTAAAGTTGCTACTCTAACAATAAGATTCTGAGTCTGATTTTCAAAGATCTCACGTCTACAGCTACAGGAAATAAGATTTTCCTTCAGGACGCTCACAGAAACATCTATATACGTCAGACAGCACGTAAGCTTCTCGTGTGAAGCCATAAGCCCATCTCTTTGACTCATTAATGTATCCAGTGTATCTAACAACAACCAGTCAACATTTCTATACTTATTATTCCCACAAAACTCCCTAATTCTGTCAAAAACATTATCCCCCAGAGCCTGATTTCTTGCAAGCAAAGAATTAGAAGAATCGAATTGGTGATATTTTGACTATCTCTTTTGCTAACTCACTCCATGGATTGCCAATGTCGTTCTGATTATAGGAATCAGAGTCTTTAGTGCCTTTGAGTCTAGTCAGAGTAGAAAGCCATTCATAAAAACCCATTTTTAAGATTCTGTTTCTTAAGAACCCCTCTTGGTACCAAGTTGTATTAGTTAGGCTTCTCTAGAGAAACAGAATCAACAGGAAATATTTGTAAATACAAAATTTATGAAAGTGTCTCATGTAATCGTGGGAATGTCGAGTCCAAAATCTACTGGGCAGGTCGATGGAGGGTCTGGACAAACTCCACAGGGAAGGCTTGCTGGCCGAAGCAGGAAAGAGAACCCATCTCTTCTGAATCCTTAAAAGCTTCCCGTGATTAGATTATGCATCACTCGTTAAAGAAGACACTCCCCTTGGCTGATTACAGATGGAATCGGCTGTGGATGTAGCCAATGTGATCATGACTTAATTATATGAAATGTCGTCGTAGCAAAAGATAGGCCAGCACTTGCCCAACCAGACAAACTGGTACCACCACTTGGCCAAGTTGACACATGAACCTGACCATGACATCTTGGATTTAAGATGTTTCTCTTGTAGACCATATAAGATGGACTACATTTTTAAATCCATTCTGCCAATATGTATCTTTTAATTGGTGAGTTTAGTCTATTAACTTTCAAAGTTATTACTGTAAATGCAGTTTTGAATCTCCCATCTTATCCTTTAGTTTTACTTGTCAGACCTACATGTTCTTTTCCGCCTCTCTCTCTTTATCCTTTGAGTTACCTGTACTGGTAGTCTTCAATTCTGTGCCCTCTTCTTGCCTTCTACTTTCTTCTTTTGTTCACCCAACTGAGAAAACTCCATTTGGTATTTCTTATAGGTCAGGTTTCTTTTTTATTATGTTTTTCAGTCTTTTTTTGTCTTCGAAGATTTTAATCTCTCCTTGAACTTTAAAGAACTACTTGGCTGGATAAAGAATTCTTGGCTGGAAGCCCATCTTGTTCAAGATCTTAAGTATATCATACTACTACTTCCTCACCTCCGTGGTCCCTGCCGAGTTGTCCGAACTCAGTCTTATGTGGTTTTCCTTGTATGTAATAGACCACTTTTCTCATGTACCTTTCAGGACTTTCTGTTTTCAACATTTGGCAGTTTGATTAGTATGTGTCTTGGAGTGAGTTTACTTGGATTTATTCTATTTGTGGTTTGTTGAGCCTCTTTGATTTGTGTATTTTCATCTTTTATAAGTGTTGGGAACTTTTCTCCGATTATCTCTTCAACTAACTTTCCCAGTCCTTTACTCTTCTCTTCTCCTTTTAGGACTCTATTGATTCTGTTATTTACATGCCTTCTGTTATCCATCGTTTCCCTGAGATCCAGATTCATTTTTTCTATCTTTCTTGCCAGTTGCTGTTTAGTGCATTTGAGTTCAATTTTTCTGTCTTCTAGTTTGCTTATCTTTCTTCCATCTCTTGAAATCTGCTGTTTTGTGTCTCTAGTATATTTTTAATTTGGGTTATTGCATCTTAGTGAAATCTGCTATTTTTCAATTTAATCTTTTGATTTATTCTTTATGTTTTTCTGACATTTTTGTATCTTTATTTCTTTATAAATATCCTTCCCCTCTGGTGTTTTGGTCATTTAGCTAGGTCATTTCTGCCTGGATCTTCATGTGCTTTGTGATTTTCTGTGGCTTCCATGGCATTTGATTAACTTAATAAGATTATTTTGCAAGTTGGTTTCCTATACTTGCCTAAAGTTTTGTATTTAGTTGGGTTTGCATTGAAAGTCCCCTTTTCACTTGCTTTGTCAGTAATTCCCTGCCAAACTAAGGCCCAGATTTCATGTAGGGTTGGAATTATACTTGGGGGTCTTTTAAGAGCTATTCAGAGAAGATGCACAGTTTGTTCAGTGGTGAACCTGTCTGTCACAGAGGAGACCTGTGTTTGACTCCTGGCCTGTGCACCAAAAAGAAAAAAACAAACAAAATATGCTTGAGGGTCTGTCAAAGACTAGGCAGAAAAAGGTACACAGGTGTGATCCAGTGGTAGAAAACTTGCCTGTCATACAAGAGACCCAGGTTCAATTCTTGTCCCATGCACTGTGGGAAAAAATTCTTGAGGGCTTGTTAAATAGAAGGCAGAAAAGGGTGCACAAGTGGTTCAGTGGTAGAAAGCTCGCCTGTCATGTAAAAGACCCAGGTTCATCTCCTGGACATGCACTGGGGGAAAAAAATGGCAGTGTGCTGCCTCCTTGGTCCTGCCTCTCTGTCTTGCATGCCTTAGATCCCCTGGCCTCCACGGATAAAGGGGTGCAGGACTGGGACCCCATTAGCCTCTTTCACTGGCCAACCGTCAGTTCGGTGCCACTCTGTATCCCCCCTTCCTCCCAGGTGGTGATGGCGGGGGGTCTGTTTCTTTGCTTTGCCAAAACCAGGCGCCCATGGCAGCCCAGTTCATTAGTGGGAAAACAGGTGCTGTGCACCGACCCAGTGGTCTCCCTACACAGGGGAAGCAAGGGCCCCCTGTGGGAACTTCCAGCTGCAGGACTGAGAAGGAAGGTCTTCCAAGTCTGCTGTGGGAGGTGGCTGGAGTAGAGGAGTGCCTTACCCTGGCGCCACCTGCCCCTGGTGGGCTTGTGGTTAAATACACTCATCCCTCTTTGTTCCTGTTTCTATGCTTCAACTGCAATCTTGGTTGTTTATTTTTTATTTTTATTTTTTTGACCTTATTTTTATTCCATGGAGCTTGGGTGAAGTTAGCCTAACCTACTCCACTATCTTCCCACAAGTTCCCCTGTGTTCTTTTAATTAATATTTTTATCTCTCCTAATTCCACAAGGAACTTCATGTAGCCTTAAAAATACTTTTAAATGCCATGAAATAGAAAACACCCGAATAGCCAAAATGTTAATTTAAAAGAATGACTTATAGAAGATTTAATATGCAGGTTATGCAAAGTTTTGTACGTTTTAAAGTATGGTTTAAAAAAATGTGGGTCTGAGTTCTTTACTGTCAAAACAAAAAGAGGAACATGCTTTCCATAAGAAGAGAACGTTACTATGCTTCCAGAAATGCAAAGCTTAGAGTCTCTAGCATTTCAATATCTGTTCTACAAGACCCAAAATAGGGGATTTTTTTAATGGCAGCTTTTGATATCCTTAAAGCAAACTGGAGAGATGATGCCAGAATGAAGCTCAGTGATATCATTTCTCTGGTAATGATACACACATTCATATTTATGTATTTATTTATTTATTTTCCCCCTCCTCCTTACTCTTTCCCTGTCTCTCCCCTTTCTCCCCCTCTGTCCCCGTCTGTCTCCCATTTGTCTCCTCATCTGTCTCTCCCTTTCTTTCCCATGTGTGTTTATCTGAGTAAGGTAGGGCTTATTTTAACAGTGTTATTAGTGTACAACTCTTTTCTAAGAGACAGAAAAGTGATAGGCAGTTGATTTATTGTTTCTGAACTGTACAGCTCATTCCAAAGGATTTATAAATTAGCCAGATTCTGTATCTATGAGGCTTTCTTTAGGTCCTTAAATAGCTAATAATGTGACTCTATGTTGATAAAGACACTTGATGATAGTGTGATATTGACTTCCACCATTTTAGATTTGGAATTAGTAAGGCAAATTATTGAGAGTTTAATGATATCATAACTTCAGAAATCTTAATATGCCTAGTGAAGAATTAATTGCATTTTAATAGAGAAAATTTCTACTACCTTACCCTGTTAACTTCATTTGATTGATGTTGAATGTACTCAAAATTAATTTCAGGTAAATCACCATTAGTTATTTAGTGTTTTTTATTTATTAATGAATCAGCCAAATCCTACATATTATATAGTTTAAATAATTGAATGATTTGGAGGAAAGAATATCTAATATATATATTGCAAACAGCATTAATCAGTAATAGCCTAGTAATTTGATGATCACACTGAGTAACAGAGATTCTTGTGATGTACTGATATACTCAGTTCGTTTGGATTTACCTGTATATACATTCCTTTGGGGTAGAGGAGAAAATATTTGGGAGATGGACAGATTTTGCAAGTCATCATAGATATGCAATTATTTTGTATCCTCTTAATAGCTGTTCATTGAATTCATATTATTTCCTTCCTGTTGTTGATTTAACCATTTTATTTTCCTGACTTATGGTTGGGGGTCTGCTGGGGGAGAAATGATTTGACATTATGCCAGAATGTTTTTATAACACATTACTAATCATGAGAGGAGTTTGTTTTCATACACCTTTATCTCTCCCTTGTGCCTTCCATTCTTTGCAGATTGTCTCCTTTTATAATTGTAATTGTCTTAACTCTGCAGGGCTATCCTTTTCCCTGTTTGTTCTGCGCATTGCTTTTTCTGTAATCTTCCCTGAAGCTTGTCACAGAACTGTTACTACCTTTCCCAGCTCCCCCCCCCCAACTTTATTTCACATCTGTTTGTAATTTCTATTGTCTTTTTCTTAGAGTAACATAAGAAAATACAGTTTGTCTTTGTTTTCATAACTAGTATAGACCTATCAAGGATAACATTGGAGCTTGAAAAAAGCATTTGGATTGAGATTTTGATCAATATTAATTGCTTCTTTGGTTTGGAAACTACATGAATGATTTTACTGAGGAAAATAATTTTCTTCATTGTTTCTGTTGGGGTAATTTATTCTTAAAAAGTATATCCAGGACAAGCAGTAATAGATTTCCCAGCAAAACAAGCCCCTTCTTTATGTATCAAGTTCTCTGTCAAAGGATTTGTTTGAGGAGAAACTGAATGACTATCTCTGAGAGAAATTATGGATTCCAGCAGAGGGAAGTATAAACAATGTGTTTCTAGAGTTTAATTTTAATCAGTGGCATTGTGGAGTTCTGAGAAGAGTGCAGTCTTTGGTTGACTGTGTTTAAACCTGCCACTGTCCCTTTTAGCTGGGTCATTATTTGACCTGTTTTATTATCAGTTCCATTACCTATAAGATGCATATAATACCTCAGAGGAGTAGTAGTGAGGAGTAAGCGTAATCTAAGGCACCTAGTGTGGTGTCTGGAATTTGACAACTTTAATTAACTACTGTTCTATAAACTCCTCAATAAAAAGTTTCGTGACCTTTGGATTTGCCAAATAAATCCCATCTGGATTCGCACTTGTCATGTATCAGAATTTAGGACAAACTCTACAGTGTTGTATGTCATGGATTAAGGAATAGGCTTTGTAGGGAAAAAGGAAAATCTATAAATCTATAAAGCCAGAATCAGCAAGAGAAAGAAAGGGATGAGTTCTCCATCCTCTGTGTGTAGAATAATAAGATGCCAGGCAATCTGCTGGATGCATAGCATACATTTCTGTTCCAGTGGAGGAATCCTGCTGCCTGTTACTCTGAACTTCTTATAGAGCAAGTTGTAAAGCAGTCTTTTTAATGGATAGTCACACAAACTACCTGGGAACCTGAACGAATAGATGTGGGTACCTGGGGTTATCTTCCAAATTCTGCTGCCCAGCATGTGGAGACTTTGGGGCTCATTGGGTCTGCCCCACTGAGGAAGGATGCGGTGATTCCATGGGAAGCTAAGGTGTGGTTGTAGTCTTTCCTGCTGGAAGAAGAGGGTGGTGGAGTGATTTCAGCCCATTGTGTAGCAACCCAGAGTGACTCCTGGGTTGATTGCGAGAGCCTAGCCTAGACCCAGTGAATCTGTTTTCTCAGTAAATTATTAGCAAATTAAATGTGAATCTTCTATTTATGTGCTATTGAAGCAAGTTGATATCAGAATAGGTAACAATGGAATACATTTTAGTTTTTGAATGATTGATCTTGGTTAGCTTAGGCTCAAACTCGGTTTCACAAATATTGTTGCTGTAGAAATTAAAAAGTGAGTAAGACAAGGTCTGTACTCTGAGTCAGTTTAGAATCGATGAACGGTAAAATGGAAATGTTAAAAACTGTTAAAATATAAGCAGAATATGAGAAGTATTATGAGAAACATCACCAAAGAACTGAAGATAAAGGGTAAGAAAAGTTCTCAAAAGATATTCAGTGATGAATCTTAACCAATTTAAATTAAATCTACTTTTGGGGGAGAAGATCTTCAAGCATAATGAAAACTCCTAAATTTTCTAGTTTGTAGATGTGACAACAGAAGGAAAGAGAATGATTAACAAAAGAAAAAGCTTGCTGGGCTAAGTAAGATAGTTTGGATATTAGTAAATATTTCATTTCAGTTATTCTTTGGAAATTATGGTTTATAGTAGTTTTTACTGTAAGTTGTAATTTCTTAAGATACCACAGTTTAATATGACAAGTTAATTAACAAAATAGCAGGGTCTTATAACTAAAGTGGGAGAAAAACAAGTAAATAAAAACTTGTCAGCAGTTTCCAATGGCTGTCAGGTTTTTTAAATGATTATATGATAAGAGAGGCAGGTAAAAAATGTATTAATCAGTGCATGCCCAGTGTGTAATTTGCTTAAAATGTATAAATAAATAAATAATGAATAAAAGGCAAAATAAGAGAGCACTGAGTAATTGAATCCTTTTTTTCTTATTAGATAATGTGGGTTTTTTTGATTTTGACTCAACAGCAGGAATTTGTCTCACTTAACAAAAATTTGTACTAGTAACATATATACAACCTAAAAAATTTCTCCTTTTAACCCCTTTCGTATATATAATTCAGTGTTGTTAATTACTTTCACAAAGTTGCATTATCATCACTACCAACCGTTACCAAAATTTGTTCTGCAACCCAATAGGAAATCTGTACCAATTAAGCATTAACTCCCCATTCTCAGCCCCTACCCCAGTTTCTAGTAATCTATAATTTAGTTTCTGAGTTGATGAAGTTGCTTATTCATATTATTTCTTATCAGTGAAATCATACAATATTTGTGTTGTATATGGCTTTATTTCACTCAACATGATGTTTTCAGTTTCTTTGAGAGATAAGAAAAATAAGGTTAGATTAGAGTGATAAGTATTGTCATTCTATGGAAAAATAGAACACTTTAAAAAATATATTACTTGAAAGACTCTTCATTTTAAAGAAAACTTCTGCTGTTGACTAGCACTTGATTTTCATTTTATGAGGTCTCTGAGTATTTAAGAAAACTTTGACGCTCAGAGAAAGGCCTAGTTTCTGTGATGTTTCCATCTCATATACTCTTGTTATAAATATTGTCAAGGTAAGAGCACAGAGTAGGTCTGAGGATAGGGTTTGTAAATTCCTCGCCCTAATTTTGCTGGGTGCTGGTTATGTGATCTTGAAATCCTCATCTAATCTCTCCAGGTGTGTGTTTGTGTGTATTAGTTCTCTAAAGGATCTTGTAATGCCTTTTTTATAGTTTTATTCTTATAAGCTCCTTATCCAGTAATGCCAGTGTTTTTTATCACACCTATTTGACTTTAATTATCACCATTTTATAAATGGCATGTTTTTGAAAATGTATATTTTAAGTGATTAGCCATTATCCAACCACATTTGTTGAAATATGGTACATGTAATCTGACTTTTTCCCTCTCATTTGGTACTTTTTATTAGCTAATTTATGTACAATATAACATGGTAGGACTTAGGAAACTTTACTGCTCTTGGTATTTGTGAACTTGTGTTGGATGTTATAGAGATGCTTGTTATTTCTCTTTCATTTAAGATACTGTTCATACATGTTATGTGATTTACTATTATTCAAAGGTTCAAATGTCTGATGTTTTTCTTAAAATTTTAAGAAAAACATCAGACATTTGAACCTTTGAATCATAGTAGCAGTAATCACCTCATCACGGTGGTCTGGAAGGCTAGCAGTCAACACCTCTTAAATGTCCTAAATAGTGTGTCAAAAATGGCACTAAGATGTAAATTAGTTTAGTTCCATTATTGTAGTTTTTTGTGAAGTCTACAAATCATGTAGAGATACTGTCTCTATAATTTAGAGCATGGATGTACATGCATATGTGTGTTTGGGTATAATTTTTTAAATTGGTTGTCCACTGGATAACTAATATTATATAGCATTTACTTGTTAGAATTTTATGATGAATGAATTTTCAGAAACTCTGCTTTAGATCACACTAACTAGACTGCCAAATGTTTTACTATTTTAGATGCTGGAGCCAACTGCAGAATTCTCAGTGAAACCTGTAATTAAATGTTCTTCAGTGTTATTTTGATGATATCTCATTTTGTACGAATAAATCCTGATTATTTACTGACACATTCTTATTGAGTCTCTGATATCATTTAGAGGGAAGATGGTAGGTGTGCATGGCTCAGGTGCTCTACCAAGAGAATCATGCCTTAATGTTATGTTGTTTACAATAGTTTTATAAATTGTGAGTTCCCTGTAGCTAAATCTTATTCATCCTTTGTGCCTCCCACAATGCCCAGTAATTTAGACATAATAAAATAAATAGATCTATAAATAAAGCAGCCAACTAACAAACAAGCACTTACTGTTTTGCTACATGAAGCAAAACAGTAAATAGTGAGATGTCAAAATCAATGTGGGTTGGTAGAGAGTAATTGAACCATAAACAATTTGGAGAAACTAAATCTAGGGAAGGCATAATGGAAAATTTAACCTTGCCTTTCATTTGCTGTGTGAACCCAGGCAGATCTTTGGATCTTTTATTCTTAAGAAAAAGTGAAGATTGGATTTTTTGTTTATGATTGTGTATGTGAAAATAGGTTCCATACAAATGCAAAGTATTTTTATTAGTATCTGTGAATGGAAAATGAATGACTATTAGTATATTTCTCTTTCCCCTTTATATTTGCATAGCAGTTCATTGTTTCAAAGCATGTTCATATACATTCTCATTTATTCCTTAGAAAAATCCTTGGAGGTATTTTATTATTTCCATTGTACAGTTAAGGAACTAAGGGTTAGATTTTCAGTGACATAGCTGGAATTCTGCCCCAGGTCTTCTAACTTGCTTCCTTACCACATAGTGTTATCATCCTTAGGTATTCTCCTCAGCTCTGTAAACTAAATGGCATGGAACACAAATTAGCTTACCTGTTGGTACTAATTATGTTTTTTTTGCATGTGACTTATAAAATTTCCAATTTCTAGAAGAATTGTAAAAGTTATAGGAGACAGCAGAAATTGATGTTTCCAATTTGAATACAAGTTAGAAATGAAATTGACACTGTCATTTCTTGAAATCTAAAAAGAGACTCAAAAAAAGTATGTTATCAAGGCTCTGTTTCTCTAAATTGCTTCCAGCTGTCTGCTTCCTAATATAGAAATATTTATTAAAAGTGGCAGGTTAAAAATTGGGTTCCTGAGGCATAATTTTGTTAAAGAGCAGGAAATATCTGAGATTTTTGCCACCATAGTGACTCTTTTCTTGGTGGTTGGGGGGATGATATATATTTTCTGGCCAGTAAAACAGAACAGTAAACAAATGTAGACAATGTGAGTGAACCAAGGGAAATATGTTAAGCTAGTGAATAGAGGAATATGAAACTTTTGCTCATGGGTTTCAAACAAGTATAAATAAGTGTTTTAAAAGGTAGAAGGAACTGTTTAAGAACATAAGAACAAAAGACAGTGCTGGATTTGCATGATCTTGAAACTTAGTTGGGCATGAGGTTTAGAATAAGGAAGTGCCATATAAGCAAAATAAGATGTGGTTTGGGTGAAAAATGAAATTAAAATTTTATCCGGACTAGTTGGAGGCAGTGAAAAAGATTTAACAAATTATTCTACTGAAGTACTATAAAAAGGTTATTAAAATTAAGGAAAACTTACGTTAATCCTGACAAGAAATTGATGAAGAAAGAATAACAGATATGTTGAAGGAGAAAGCACTGGTGTTTGAATGAAGGTGTGATGGGGAATGTGTAACTGAAAAATGAGGGAAAGAATAGAGGAAAAATAGAAACTGTATCCTGGCAATTGATTTGAAAGTTATCAATTTCTCAAGGTGTTTAGTAACTGTTAAGGTGGCAGGTACATGTTCTGGAAAGAGAATTTACTGGGATAAAAAGCAGCTTCTGGAAAGAAGTCAAAGTTAAGCCTGTGGAAACAGGTAACAGAAATCTTGAAGGAGGAATATAGTAATCAAAAATCATTATATAGAATGTTTGTGTTGGGAATGCAATAGAATTCATACTTTATGGTCCTCCTTATTAGAAGGAATAAGTCCAAATAAAGATCATTACATATCTATTTAGTTATTTGGCCTAGAAAAACAAAAGGAAATAAATTTAAAAATCCTCAATCCTTCTTCCCCTTCGTGTTAAAAATTTTAAATTAGTTATAAAAGAATTATGAGTATTTAAAAATAAATGTTTTGTCATTCAATATATTGCAATATAGATGAACCATTTTCATCACTTTATACATTGGACTATATTGCAGAGTACACAGAAAGTATCAAATTAATTAATTCCATTACAGCTGTGATTCTCATCAAGCATAGCGTTGAGACCCTGTAGTTTGAAATGGCATATTCAGTATTTAAATTTGTATTTGCGTGTGGAAAAAATAAAATCTTTTTTAATGGGTCATGGAAAAAAAGTGGAAGAATGCTGTGCTCCTTAAATTAGTGCATTTCAAATATTCTTTCAGGCATCAGTAGAAATTTAAAGGCAAATATTGAAAAATTTAAAGAAAAATCAACTGAGTATTAGAGAATGAGAACGGCAAACAGACTTTGGTTTAAATTATGCAACCTTGAACAAATCGCTGAAAAGCTTTGGTTTTCTGATTAATACAAAATAATAACAGGGACATCCTTGACTCACATAATTATTATGAACAATAAATGAAGTAATGCATGTATTCTTAAATTATTTCCGAGAAGTGTTTATTAAGTGCTTCCTATATGTCAGACTGTCTGTGATGCACTAGGGATACAATGTAATGCAACTTTGTACTAGGCCTTATGGAGATGACAATTTATTAGGAAACACAAAACAAGAAAACATGTGATTACATGTAAGGATTACTATATGGGGACAAGAGTGAATGCAGACTCCACTTAACAGGTTAATATGTCAGTAGCCTACTCAAGAGATAACATTAACGAGACTTAGGTGGAGACAGCATGGACTGTCATTGTTCTTTTTAATTCCTGTTTTCCTAAGTTTATGTGTGTGCGCAAGGTTTATTATGTTTGTCTTCTATTAACTTTTATTAAGCAGTGAGGTTGGTAAGTGTGGACATTTTTCAATGAAGAAATCTTGCAGAGACTGCCAAGGGAGCAGCAGCCTGGGGCATGAAAGTCAGCTGCAACAGATGTAAGATGGCAACAACAACTGTAGCACTCCTTTGTTCACCTACTGCATGTCTGGTTGTGAGTGAAAATCGAGAGGAAGAAAGTTGTAAACTGAGCTATTGACGGTGCAACCATGGGATATCAGGTCTACATATCAGTTGTGTTTTCCCAGTTGGCATGAGGAGAGGAAGTGTGGAGAGAGCGAATGGAATTTCTCCAAAACCAGTGACCAGCCAATAAAAGTGCCTGTAAAAAGTAAGAAATGATGTACGTGCAATTTATCTGCAGGAAAGATAATTCTGACATCCTGTCATTGAAGAGGTCTTCACACTCAATTCCTTTCGATGTAATTATTTGCAAGAAGATTCTACTGTCAGTTCCACACTGACTCAACATGCATTAATTTCCATGAGAAATAAACCATATTTAAGAAAATCACTAGGAAAAGTCCTCAGTAACCAGTCATCTTTTAATCAGCTTAAGTAGATTTGAACTAGGAGTAAGTCATTTGAATGCCATGAAGTGTTAAAGCCTTTATTAAAACCTCTTGCCAAAGACAATACAGTGAAACTCACACTGTTGATAAACCATATGAATGCCTTCAGTGTTGGAAAACTTTCATTAGATTTTTTTGACCTTAGACAACACGAGAGAACTCACAGTGGAGAGAAACCCTGAGAATGTAATCTATTTGGAAAAGTATTCTTATCTTCAAATATACACACTGGAGTGAAAAACCCCATCTATGTGGGAAAACCTTCAGTCAGTACAGCAACCTGAGAGAAACCTTATGAATGCTATATATGTGGTAAAGGCTTCCATCCTTGTTCTACCCTCGGACACATGAGAGAACTCACCCTGGGTAGAAATAATGTGAACCACCTATGTTGAAACTTTTAATCATTATTCTTTTCTTAGAAAACATGAGAGAAATCACACTGGAGAATCCTTGAATGTCATCTATGTGGGATAGCTTTTCGCTCATAGTTCTGCTCTCAAACCACAAAGAAGAATGCACAGTGGATAGAAACCATAAGAATGTCATATATATGGGAACACCTTAATTCTTCTGTCCTTAGACAACATGAAGATATTCAAACTTGAGAGGAAATGTATGAACCCCATCAGTTTGGGAAAGCCTTCAGTCAATATTCAGACCTTAGATGAAATGAGACAACTAATACTACACATTTTGAATATGGAAAAGATTTCAGCCATAGCTTTAACCTTTAAACACACCAGAGAACTCACATACTGAAGAAATGCTATGTTTGTAATCAATATAGTAGTGCTTTTAGTCTTCATTACTATTTTAGGTAATATTAGGACATTGATACAGGAGAGAATACATATGAATTCCATCTTCCTAGCAAAACCCTCAGTAGTTAGTCTGATGTTTTTACCATATGAGAGAACTCATAAATCCAATCAAAGTGGAAAGTCCTCATCTACCACTCATAAGCAAGTAAGAGTAATTACATGTGAGGAATTCTATGTTTGTATTTGTTCTAGTTTGCTAGCTACTGGAGTGTGATATACCAGAAATGGGACAGCTTTTGAAAAGGGAGAATTTATTAAGTTGCAAGTTTATAGTTCTAAGGCTGGGAAAATGTTCCGATTAAAGCAAGTCTATAAAAATGTTCAAATTAAGTCACCAAGAGGTTACCCTCACTCAAGAAAGGCTGATGAAGTTCAGCATGACTGTCTTACCTGGAAAGGCACACGGCAGACGTAGTGACATCTGCTAGCTTTCTCTCCAGGCTTCTTGTTTTGTGAAGCTCCCCCAGGGGTGTTTTCCTTCTCCATCTCTAAAGGTCTCTGGCTGTGTGGGCTCTCATGGTTCTCATGGCTCTCTTGTGGCTCTGAAGCTTTTTCCAGAATGCTCACTCTTTCAAAGGATTCCAGTAAACTAATCAAGACCCACCTGGAATGGGGTGGAGTCACATCTCCCTCTAATCAAAGGTTAATACCCACAGTTGGGCGTGTCACATCTCTGTGGACATAACCTAATCAAGCTCCCAACCTACAATGCTGAATAGGGATTAAAAGAAATGGCTGCTTCCACAAAATGGATCAGGATTAAGACATGGCTTTTCTAGGGCACATAATCCTTTCAAACTGGCACAGTACTTAATATGGGAGTGCCTTAATTTGACCTTTAAATAAGATGAGTTGACTCCATAGAAATGAAAAAAGAAAGAAATCTTGTAGATTTTTTATCAGACCATTTAATATTATTTTTATAATTTACAAATACTCTGTATAGCATTTAATTAATATAATTTAAGGTCTTTAATTCTTCTTGTGCTATTTGTGCTTTTTCCCTTGCATTGCCTACCCTCCTCCCCATCCCCAGCTAGAACTTTTCCTTCTTTAGTGTTGATTGGGGAATTCTAGGACTGTTGCTGTACCATGTAAGCTTGCCTTAACAAATTTATTTCTGTGTAGGAGTTCATTCTGAAAAGACAAAACTCTCTTAAACTGATATCCAGTTATATTCTAGGTAGCCCTCATTTTAAGACTATAGTTTATGCAAGAATTTCATGCACATTACTTTTGCTATTTAATGGTAGTGGTGGTAGTGATAAGTTTATTTCTTAAGAAAAGATGTGACTTTAAAATAAAATGTCACAATGTGATCCTTATTATATTTGTCAAATAAAATATTTGAGTTGTAGTTCAATAAATTGAGGAATTATGCTTACACAGCAGGCAGTTTTGCTTTTCTTTAAAATTATAAGCAAGTCCAGTAGTATTTGGTTATTTAAGTGATAGAAATGTGTAAAGTAAGGATGTCTGTACTTTTGGGAGACAGTGTTTATAAATGCTAAGAAATGCCCTTATCTTTAATGAGGAACCTAGACTATAGTAGGTAATCACCAAGGTCTCCTCCATGGTTGACAGTTCCTTTATTTTGTTGATTTCTTTCACTTTTATATATAGTTTCAATATAAGGTGTTATTCAGTGAGGCTTATGGTAGCTCACATTAAGGAAACTTAGAAATTGGTTTCTTTGGACCATCTTTCCCTTTAATTGTAACTATGATTTTTTTTTTTTTTTTAACAATGATACTTCAATTCTATCCTCTAGGATATCTGGTAGTAATGATCATATTAAGGTAGGTGGTTTTTATTGATTATATTTGGTATCTTTTTGTTGTCAGTGTTTACTACATGGTCCTTTTAATAGGAAGCTTTATTGCCGAACGTTTTTGTGGCTGCTGCTGTTATTCATCTTTCAGGATTATTTGTAGCAATTTTCTATAGCTATCACAGAACCTTGAGAACGGCCTGAGTCTTTATCAATTTTGTATTTTATGATATTTTTCTTTTAACATTTTAGCCTAAAGTCTTGCCTCCATGTGTAAGAAGTGCAAATAGAAATGAAAAATCTCGTCTTCATGTTTTAGGTCTTGGCAGCTGATCTTCAATTGTACATTTTGGCTGATACAAATTTTACTCTTGTACCACCAATGTAAAGTTATTATAATCAGGATATATAACTCCTACCTAGCAATATAAAGTATACCTTTATATTTATAAAATATAAAAATATTTTATAATATAATATATTTTATAATATAAATATATTTTATAATATAATATATAATATAAATATATTTTATAATATAAAGGTGTACTTTATATTTTGTGTCTTAATGAATAGAAATATAGTGTTTTCCCCTTTGTCCAAGATCTAGCATTCAAACGTCTGCTGAAAGTAAAATCTGCATCCTTTTAATCTAATTCATTTTTAAAAACTGTTTTTGTCAGGAAAATATTCCTAAGTATGGCACAAACCCATAAACATTTTTTGAATGATAAAATTGATTGCATAAAAATTACAAATATCTGCTTGGCAAAAGAACAAAGCAGAGCAAAACAGCAAGACCAACCACAAAATAACCCTAAATGGCAAAAGTCTAAGCATAAATGATGAAGTTTAGGGAAATGGAGGTATTCTATAAGTTGATTTAAAATGCTAGCAATTCATTAGAAATATTGGCAAAGAATATACATAGTGCACAGAAAAAATGCCCTTGACAAGATGTTCCACTTTAATAATATAAGTGCCTATTAAAACGTCTGAAATGTTGTTTTTTTCATTTAGTGGCAAAGATAAAGCCTAAGAATATATTGTGCTTGAGAAAATGTGGAGGATACTCTCAAATTTTTGGTAGCGTGTAAATTGATATATCCTCTTTGGAAGGTAATTGGGAAATATCTATCAAAATTTAAAATGCGCACACTTTGACCTTTGCTTTCACTTTTAGAAATTTATCCTACATATATAAATGCACATATGTATATACAAGGCTGTTCATTGCTCCATTGTTTATAAGAGCAATAAACAGAAACAACATAAATAAATATAATATAGAATAATAGTTATGCTCAATAGTGATATTTGAGACTTATTGAACACTTTAAAATATGTTTTATGTTTATCATCTAATCTACCCAACAACACTATGAGGTAGGCATTGTTATTATCTTCATTTTACAGATGGGGAAACTGAAACACAGGTTAAGAAACTTTTCCTCACATAGCTCATAAATTGGAATTCAGACCCATTTTAGCTATTACCCAAAGACTTCTACTCATTCTGTCTGCCAGTAAAATGGAGGCTTCCCTAAATTAGTTAACTAAAGTACCATTCTTGGTACTACTGGCTCTCATTTGAGCAGAACAATTCAAATCCTTCTCGAATGTGAATTATTGGGGAGAGGTGAATGGTGCATTATTGATTAATGAGTACAGTATTTCTGCGTGCATTGATGAACAAGGTGTTTGGTAATGGATGGTGGTGCTGATAGCACAAGAATGTGAATGTAAGTAATACCACAGCGGTGTACACTTAAAATAGTTAAAGTGGAAAAATGTGTGTTACATATATATGTTATTACAAAAGAAGTTAAAAGAAAAAAGTGAATTATTTCTTGTTATGCTATCATCACAGTGATTTCCCATCAGCTTTTCTGTAACCTCTACCATAGCCCCATCTGAAATGGTTCAGTTAACATTCACATAGAGTAAGTTACCAGTAGCCTTGAATGATCTATTTCATGCTATAAGTAGTTTTTGGACATTAGCCCAGTCCTAATTAGTGCATCCTCTTAAGTACTGTTACTTCTTCTCACCTTTGGACACATTTGTCGTAGAATTATACAGTGAATTACCCTACTGTGAGGAAGAATGTTGAGCTGCACACAGTGTATTTTACTCATTTTGCTTTCCAGGTATACATTTTCCTAATCTGAATTTTGAAATTTTCTCTTTAGCATTAGAGCTATTTAAAAATAGTCATTTCTGATTTTTAGTTGGGAGATAGCTTTATTTGCCTTATGTCCATTTATCACATTACTATGTAGTTTGCGTGCCTCATCATTATCAGGATGGCATACTGCAGAACTAGAGGAGGTCTTAAAGGTTATTTATTAGTAATACCCATCTCATTTATGCTTAAATCCCAACAGCTCTGGGGAGGTCATTTATTACAAATCTAATATTTCTATTTTTGTTTGGTGCTTTTGGTACCAATGAGAGTTAAATGGAGTCATTTTTGGAAAACATATTGCTAAAGTTAAATTGTTCATACAAGGCTATTATTTGGTTAATCATCTGTGTTTTCATATATTCTTACATAGAATAAAGAGCCTTCTAAATCCAGTGTCAAGAAAAAAGTGACCAAAGTTGCAGAAGCAAAAAAAGTAATGAAGAGGAATTTTAAAGTGAATAAGAAAATGACATTTACAGATGAAGGGGAGGTAAGATTCTGTAAATGTTTTATTTCTAAGATACATTGCAAGTGTTATAAAGAGTTTGACTCTCCTGCAGAATTATCTTTTCTTAATGAGAAAATAAATGATTTTTTGAAATATACTGGGCAATTTCTTTTTCTCTGTTACTGTAGCATTGATCTAAATTCTGTTGTTATAGATAGAATTTTCTTATGTCATGGTATCCATAAATATTGTCTAGTGAAAGAAGAAAACCTTAATCATGAGTACAAGAAGAATAACATAATCACTTGTCACAGCTTATTTTGCTTGGCCCTGAAATGTCTCACCTTTGCAACTTCTCTGCTTCAGGTGGTTTATTTGCATATTTTTTCCTGAGGTGGTTGTGAGAGGGAATTCTTTGCTATCTTGCCATTACCTTGGCCTTAGTTTAAATGAACACCAATAGAGTAGGGAAGCCATTACCACTCACAGATGGCTCATGAAAGGTTACTGTATTAGACAATAATTATCTTCATTTTCAGTGAGGAAGGAAATAGATCCAGAAGGTTAAGTGACTTACTTAGGGAATCATGGCTAGTTAATGGTCATAGCAGGGCCTTTTGAGTATCATCTCATTGCTTCATTCTCACTGACCTTTGAGTCACCTGACTGATCTAACATAGCAGGCAGCTTTCTACTCTCTCTGTCTCATTTTTCTTCATAGCACCTATTATACATCTCTACATTCTATATTTGTTTGGTTATTGCTCATTTTTTCAATCCATTGTAAAGCACATCAGGGGTGGTATTAGTCCCAGTGCCTAGAACATTGCTTAACATATAGTAAATTCTCTGAAAGTGTTCGTTGAATTCATGAATCACCACCTAATACTCCAATTAAAAAAAAGAGCTTTTCATAGTGGTTATAATACATCACATCAGATTTTTCACCATCAGTAATAAAAATGTTGCCTAAGCAGTCTCTATCCAATGGAGTATGTTTATTTTTAATTTTGAAGTTAACAAAGATTTGTATGTTTTTTGGGGAAAGGTGGGCTTTGCTTTAGAAGCACAAATTTGTGCTAATAATATAGAGTAAAATGGTATATAAATCAGAGGAGAACCAACAAAATAGAGTGCAATTCAAAGTTGTTGGAAGCCTGTATAATTGATAAATAGTGAATTATTATGAAATTACTAATAAGAGGTCATCATCTGAGAAACTGGCTGAAATAGAATATATTTGTTTTACCTCAGATGCTCATTGTAAAATAAGATTAGAACTTTAAGTAAAATGAGGATCCTTAGTGTTGTACTAAGTTTAGCTGTATAGATCATATCAATAAGTTCTAAGATGACTGTAAATCCTTAAACACAAAAATATTTCAGTGTATACTTATTGCTGATGCAAGCTGTGTGGGGCTGTTAGCCATTTTGAAATTTCTAATCTTTAGCCTTTGGAGGGATGAACTTTCTTCATTCTATTATAGAAATAGTAGCCAGAAGTCAGAGTAATGGATGGCATACTTACTGTTACACCTGGTTCCCCTTACTGCTTTAGTGCTACATACTTCTGGTGTGACTGCTCATGAGGTAATATTTGTGACTTCCATTAATTACCAAAAATTGAGACCCTATGGGAGTCTCATCTTGAAGACTGGCTGTAGTGGGCATAAGAGTGAGAGGAGGGAGTGACACCTGTAATATGTGTGCCAGCATTTTCCATTTACCTGGGGGTTAATTTCAAAACCTTGCAGCTACTAAATCTTTCTGGCAACCAATATTAGATAAAATAAGAGAGTTGTTTTTGTCTAAATTGTCCAGAGCTTTACAGTATAAGACCTTGAATTAACTAGGGTTCTCTTAGAGAAACAGAACCAGCAGGAGATATCTGTAGATATAAAATTTATAATAGTATGTCTCATAATCATGGGAATGTAGAGTCCAAGGTCTGTAGGACAGGCCACATGCAGGTAACTCTGATGAAGGTCCTCAGTGAACTCTCAGGAGAGGCTGGCTGGGCAACCGTGGGATTGTAAGGGTCCAAGGTTTGTAGGGCAGGCTGCAAGCTGGTAACTCTGATGAAGGTCCTCAACAAACTCTCAGAAGAGGCTGGCTGGACAACCATCGAAATGGAAGAGTCCAAAATCATAGAAACTGGCAACTCTGATGAACGGTCTGGATGAACTCCACAGGAGAGGCTCGCCGGCTGAAGCAGGAAGAGTGACTGTCTCTTGAATCCCCCTTAAAAGGCTTCTGGTGATTAGATTGTATCATTTATGGCAGAAGATATTCCCCTTAGCCAATTGCAAACACAATCGGCTGTGGATGCAGTCAGTGTAGTCATGATTTAAGTCCATAAAATGTCCTTATAGCAATAGACAGGCCAACACTTGCCTAACCAGATGTCCAAGTTGACACATGAACCTGACTGTGGCAGACCTGGAAGAGGCCTTAAAGATCATCAAAACAAATAAACTTCTGTATTTTCCAGGCAAGGGCACAGATGCCCAGAAAGGAAGTAATTTATTTAAGATTATGCAGTAGCTAGTGAAAAAGCCAGTGCATTAAGTCAGTAGGTTCCCTCTCCTCATCTCCCACCAATCTCCCCTCAGTACCCTGTCTTCTATGTCACCTTGTTCCTTTTCATAAACTGTATATGGAAAATCCTAAGAATTTGAGTAGATCTGTGAAACCTGACTTGATTTTCTCCTTTACATTTAGTTATATAAATCCTTATGTGCAGTATTGGCTGATGTGTACTTCATTAATTCACCAGTTGATTTTGAGCACCTAATGCACGCCAGGGCTCTGAGTTAAGTGCTAGGGGTACACTTGGGGTGCCATGGTAGCTCAGGGAATGGAGGGCGTGTACTCTCCTTAGCCTCAGGGAATCCCAAGACAATTTTGAGCTGCATGGTGTGTGTAGAGTATACTAAGAGGGTTATTGAGAAGCTCTTAAAGCTTTCTATTCCGGAACTGTCTTTTCCTGCAAGTTATTTTGTAAAGTTTTCCTTTACTCTTGTTCACTGGGTTATGGCAGTTTTATGATCCCCAATTGGGACAGTATTTTCTATGACTTGCTCACATTAATTACAGTTTTTAAAATAAAGTTTGATAGAAAATTTAAGAAATACAGGTTTCAAGGAAGAAAGCAGGTATATATACTATTCCAAAGTCATTATACAAAAGAAAGTGGCTGTGTTGATGTTCCCTGACTGCCCTCTAATAATTACCTTTTTTCTATTTACAGTTGATTCAGCAGTGGCCCCCTATGCAGAAATCCATTGTCAAGGATGCTGAGGAAGATGATGATTCTGGAGGTATCAACTTAGATAAAGCTAAAGAAAGGCTTCAGGAAGAGGACAAATTTGACAAAGAAGAATATAGGAAAAAAATTAAGGCTAAGCACCGGGTAAGCTTTCTATTTAAAAATAATACTAAGTGAAATTTAGTATGTCCCTAAATATGCCAAAATTTAAATTCTTACATACATGTACATGTGTGTGCATAAATTAGTTCATGATGAAATGTTTTTATGTTATATACATTATTTAGATAAAGTTTTTGTAGCTGTGACATTATACTTCCCTGAGGAAAGAGGTTCCAAATAAAACTTGTGGTAAGTTTTAGAACTTTAATAGATTTTTCTCATGAATATTTTATGTTTTTATCCTTTTTTATATAAATGAAATTTAGAATTATTATCATTTTCTGCAAAATAGAAACTTCATTGGTATTTATTGAATCTTTTCCATTTAGATATTTAAATGTAGTCTATACAAAAGCTTGAATTTTTATTTTATAGGTTTTGTGATTAGCAATCTTCACATGATTTTAGATTGATATTGCTAGTTTCATTATTTCTAAGTTTTTTCTGAGATATAGCTGTTCATTTACACAAAGTTATCTTGTACTTAGATTTTTTTTTCATTAAACAAATATTTATCATTGATTGTGAAAGGACCTTTAATATTACTTCATATATAAAATTATTCTGTTAAATTTTTAAATTTCTACTTTACATAAAAATAAATTTTTATGTTTTCAATTGTTTGTTTTTATTTTTTCTTCATTCCTAACTCATTTATCAAAACTTTCTTAATGATGATGTCACAGTAGTGATAAGAGAAGATAGGACAGCTGGTCCTCTGTTTTGTTTTTTAATTAAAAAAATGTCTGGAAATGTGCCCTATATTTCTGTACCATTTTAAAAACATGGCAGGTACCCTGCTCACTGCACCAAAAAAAAAAAAAAAAAAAAAAAACGCGTGGCAGGCATAATATAATATTTTGTGCTGCCTTGGTTTACTACATCATCTGTTATATGAGGGTGTTGGAATAAAAGGTATCTAAAGCCTTCTGACTCTTATCTTTACAGAATTTGCCATGTTTCTTTGCAATTTTGGATATAGGTAAATAACATGGGGCCCAGCAGGAGTCTTTGTAACTGTGTTTTCTTAGAAGTGTTCCTGTCCTTAGCTTGCTCTTCAGTCATCCTCATAGATGTAGAGTGAAGGAAACAAATCTTTCGGATCTCCTCAGTAACAGAAAATGAACTAAGATAGGAGATGAAGTCCATTTTGCAGAACTGTTTATTATACCTAATTTATATCCTTAATTCATTAAACCCTTCCCCTTCCCTACTGTCCAACAGATTGTAAGCTTTTCTTTTCTATTGTCAGTGTAGCTGATGCTTAATATTAGTCTTATTTTTTGCATTTTGTCTTTATAACATTTTTAGTTTTCTGATTATATTGATATGTGCTCAGTTAAAAAACAAAGAAAAATGAAGAAGAGTATAAAAATCCATTGCTGCTTTTGATCCCTGTTACTAATCATATTACTTTCTTCATTGTTTTATCAAATATTTTTCTTTCTTATTTTCCTGTGGCTATTTTGTCATTTTATTTACTCTTTTATTTATTGATTTTTTAAAAATTTTGTGTTACATATATGATCAAGTTGCATTTAGCTTCATATGTAGCTATAAGAAATAATATGAAGAGATCCTATGTTTCTTTCTATATATATATTGTTTTCATTTAAAAATTACTGTATAAATGGCATCATATACATGTAGCCTTTGGAGTATCTTTTTTTCATTCAGCATAATTCTCTGGAGATTCATCCAAGTTACTGTGCTTATCAGTTCTTTTTTATTGCTGGGTAGTATTCCATGGTATGGATGTACTATACTTTGTTGACCCATTCACCCCATTGAAGAACATAAGGGTTACTTCCAGTTTTGGGGTTAGTATGAATAAAGCTGCTCTGAACATTTGTCTGTACAGGTTTTTTGTAATCTTAAATTTCTCTGAGTTAAATGCCCAGGAGTGGATTGAAGGATTATATGGGAAATGCCTAGGAGTGGATTGAAGGATTATGTGGTAATTGCATGTGTAGTTCTTTAGGAAACTGCTAGGCTGTTTTCCAGAGCAGCTGTGCCACTTTTTTTTTTTTTTTTTCACATGGGCAGGCACCGGGAATCGAACTTGGGTTTCGGGCATGGCAGGCGAGAACTCTACCACTGAGCCACCGTGGCCTGCCCTATACCCACCAGTATTGTACAAGTGATCCACTTTTTCTGCATCCTCATCAGCATTTGGTGTTTTGAGTTGTTTTGTTTGTTTGTTTGTTTGTTTTACTATTTTTTATTTTAGTCATTCTGATAGATGTGTAGTGAAACCTCATTGTGGTTTTAATATGCATTTCTCTAACGACATATGATGATGTCAAATATCTTTTCATGTACTTAATTGGCATTCAGTGAAATGTCTCTTCATTTCTTTTGTCCATGCTCCAATTGGATTGTTTGGTTTTTTATCACTGTCTTGAGAGTTCTTTCTATATTCCAGATAATAGTCCTTCATCAGATACATAGTCTATAAATCTTTTCTCCCAGTCTGTAGCTTATCTTTTCATACTGTTAACAGGGTCTTTCTTAGAGCAACTGTTTTTAATTTTGGAGATGTCAGATTAATGAACTTTTCCTTTTAGACATCATGCTTTTACTTAGCCCTAAATCCCAAAGATTTACTCCTATGTTTTCTAATAAAGATTTTATCATTTTGTTTTGCATTTAAGTCAGTGGTCCATTTTGAGTTAAATTTTTTAATAACGTGTGAGACTTAAGTTGAGGTTCATTTCTTTTTTTTTTTTTTTTTTTTGTGAATGCTGTGTCACCAAATCTGGTGAGTGGCTAGGTTTGGTGAGTGGCTAGGCAGACCTACAGGATGCAGCATATAGTCATACTCATGGCTATAATTTATTGCAGTGGAAGAATATAAAGCAAAATCAGCAATGAAAAAGGTGCATGAGGTGAAGTATGGAGGAAACCACTTGCAAGTTTCCAAGAGTGTTCTCCTAGTGAAATCATACAGACTTGCCTGTTTCCTCCAGGAAAGAGTTGTGACAACACATGCAAAATGTCTACCAGGGAAATTCCTTCGAGAGTCAGTGACCAAGGTTTTTATTGGGAGAGATCATGTAGACACTATCTGCATATTATGCATCAACATTCCAGGCTCCCAGAAGGAAAAGAGTTATTCAGCATGAGACTTACTATTTTTTAAAAACAATTGAAGCACAGGGTACCACTCTTATAATAATTTAGGTGAAGTTTTATATAGTTATAGGGAACTGTTTACCATTCAGCTTCTCAGATACCAGTTAATAGTCAACATTGCATGCTGGCCTTTCTAAGGGTAGCATTCTCAGGCCTGCTATGTTAACTCTTTTCTGCACAGATGTATAGTTGTTCCAGCAGTATTTGTTGAAAAGGTTTTTGCTCCCCCATTGAATTGTTTTTACGCTTTTATCTAAAATTACTTGTATTTTTGTGTGGGTCTATTTCCATGGTCTTTATTTTGTTTCATTTGTATATATCCCTCGGCAAACCACACTGTCTTGATACCTGTTGTTCTATAATAAGTCTTTAAATAAGGTAGACTGTTTTCTTCCACTTCTTTTTCCAAATTGTTTTAGCTGTACTAGTTCTTTTGTTTTTCCATATAAATTTAATTTTGTCTATATCTACAAAAATCTTGGAATTTTGATGGAAATTGTGTTCAACATATATATCAATTTTGAGGGAAATTTATAGGCTTCCTATGTTGAGTTTTCTAATCCATGAACGTGATATATCTCTCCATTATTTAGATCTTTGTTTTCATTCTTTAATCAGTGTTTTCTAGTTTTCAGCCTATAAGTCCTACATGTTTTTTAGATTTGTACTTAAGTATCTCTGTTTTTTTGAGTAATGATAAAGGGTTCTGGTTTTTATTTTGGTGTCCACAAGTTCATTGTTGTTATATAGAAATACATTTTTTAATGTTGGTCTTATAACCTACAAACCTGCTGAATTCATTTCTAGGAGTTGTTTGGTAGATTCCTAGAATTTTTTTTTTTTTTTTTTGGCACAATCATGCCACCTGCAAATAGGGAGTTTTGCCTCCACCTTTCCAGTATGTATAAGTTTTATTTATTTTTCTTACCTGTTTTCATTTGCTGAAATTTCCAGTACTCTGTTGAATAAGAGAGGTGAGAGTGAAATCCTTGTCTTGTTCTTTATCTTAGTAGGAAAGCATTCAGTCTTTCACCATTAAGTCTTATATTAGCTGTCGATAAAAGCTGTGAATGCTTTTATCAAATCAAGGAAGTTCCCCTGTATTCCTGTTTTTCTGAAAGTCTGTTATTTTAAGTTATTATCATAAATGGGCATTGCATTTTGTTTGACTGAAATAGAACAGTTACTGTCTAAAACTTATTTTGCCTTGTTGAGGTGCTCCTTTCCTGGTCTTTTGGCTAGAGAAGTCAGGCTTTAGCTGGGAATCTTTTTTGTATTTGCCTTTTAATGTTTCTGGGTTACCTGCTTCTTCACACCCAAGTCTGATATATATGATGCAGAATACCAATGTCTCTAGTTGGTGTCCCTTTTTCTTTCCACCTTTCATAGTATTTTTATGTTCTTTTTATATATCTTTGTTAGGATTTTAGTTGTACTTAATAGGAGGCATAGGGAAAAAATACTTCTACTCCATGTTCTTAGCAGCAAAAGTCTCAGTGCTATTGTTTTAAAGAAACATATTGAAACTCAACGGTAATCAATTTCTTCTCTTTGCATAAAAATATAATAGATCCATGCCTGGAATGCTGCATATCAAATTTCTTTCCATGAGGTATTCCTGAGAATAAACATTTTTTATGTGGCCAGAATATTTGGAAAACGCTGTAATGCTTTATTTATGTGAGATTTGCTATGCAAATTAAAATATTAAAAGTTTCTAGAAGTTTTGTGGTAAAATAAACCCGTTTAATGTTCTTAACTAGCCTTGCATTTTCCAAACTTTAATTTGCATGTGGAACCCATTTTATGTAATATATAATTTATGTTTCTATGGAACACTCTTTGGGAAATACTGCTTACAGTTTGTATTAGCTAGGGTTCTCTAGAGAAACAGAATCAGCAGGAAATATCTGTAGATATAAAATTTATAAAAATGTCTCACATAACCATGGGAACATAGATTCCAAAATCCGTAGGGCAGGCTGTGAAGCTGAGGACTCCGATGAATGGTCTGTAAGAACTCCACAGGAGATGTTTGCTGGCTGAAGCAGAAAGAGGCCTCCAATGAATGGTCTGGATGAACTCCACAGGAGAGGCTTGACGGCTGAAGCAGGAAGAGAAGAGAAGTTGTCTCTTCTGAATCCTCCTTAAAAGTTTCCCAGTGATTAGATTAATTATCGCTCAATGCAGAAGAGACTCCCCTTGGCTGATTACAAATGCAATCTGCTGTGAATACAGATGACGTGATCATGATTTAATTCTATGAAATGTCCTCATAGCAACAGACAGGCCAGCACTTGCCCAATCAGACAAATGGGCACCACTACCTGGCCAATTGGACACATGAACCTGACCATGACACAGTTATAATTCCATAAGCTGGAAATTAGGAGGTTGTAAGAGAAAGATAAAGCCTGTTTTGTAAATTGAAGCTGAAAGAATGATCAAATTACGGGTAATCTATATAGGGATGGTTCTAAAAATCATGACCACCTGGATGAGCAATTTGTCCTTGAAATTTTAATGCAGGGAGATTAAGAGAAATAAAAATATCTTGCAGCTGTAAATAAACCCATGAAAGCTTCCATCTGCCTCTAAGAAAAATATAAGTGAAAAAGCATATACATTTATAACTAGTAGAAAGAAGTTCCACTTGACCAAGATAGCATCATAAGACACCCACAGAATCTCTGAACATCTAGCAAAATCTACCAGAGCCATCTTCCTCAGAACTCCAGAAAACATGGTTGAAAATGTTTCGGTAACTGGACGAGTGCCGAATTAAGAAACAGTTCTAAAAATTGATGGGAAAAACTCGTGGCACTCCTCCTCCAAGCACTTTGGATCCAGCCTGTACTCCCATTGTGGGTCCTTGGCCCTGTTCCAGAGGGAACAGAATGCCCTTATGTGCATACTGTCGTGTCTGTACGTTCTTGCCGGTCTATCAGGTGGTAGACCTAAGAACTGAACCAAGAAACTCCTCTTTGTCTCATACTCCCCAGAACTTGCCCTGCAGGGAGAAGCAGCTTGTGAACATTGAAAAGCAATATGAGAAACAATTAAGTCAAAGTGGCCTGGTGCAAAGGAATCCCTGCTTTAAATCATACAGTAGAGCACCCTGAAGGGGAAGAAAGTTTATTTCATAGAGTAGAATGAGCATTCCAATCGCTGTAAACTAGGGGAGTTCTTAAAGCGTGGAGCACACCTAAGCCCAGGACAAGAAAAAAGCTCAGAAAAGACAGTGAGACTCCTGCACTTCACATTGCCCTTGGTCTGATCTTCTTGATAGGAGTAGTAAACTGACCAACACAGACCAAATCTGCAAAGACTGTGAAAGGGGACTTTTGCATTGGTTGTTTGTTTTTACTTTTGTTTGTTAGTTTGTTTGAATTATGACATATTAAACAAAAACAGAAGTGATTTTGAATGGCGTGAAACTTAAGTAATATACATATATATATACACACACACACACACACACACACACACACACACACACACACACGGCACAATATTGAAAAGATATAAATAGGTATAAAATAAAAACAAAACAAGTCTCTTTCACATTTGGCTACAGCTACCAAGTTCTCACCAGGAACAACCCATTGTTGTGAGATCCTTCTATCTTGTGCCAGAGATATTCCAAACACATACCAGAATATACCCGATTATTTACTAATATTTTTGGGAATTTAGAGTGCTTTTTGTTCACTTTCAATTTTTGTTTTTTTTAATAAGAAACACAAGTTTCCTAATAAAATGCAAGATTCCCACGTGCCGACCGACCACCAACACCCTGTATTGGTGTGTATCATTTGTTGCAATTGATGATAGCACATTTTTTAATTATACTACTATTTAAGTCCATAGTTTCACTTAGGGCTCACTGTTTGTATACTGTACTTCCATGGATTTTTTTTTTTTAATTTTTATTCAGTTCCCATACATACTAACTTAACATTTCTCCTCTTAATGATATTCAGATATATAGTTAAGTGCTGTTAATTGTATTCATAGTGTTGTACTAATATCAGCACCATCCACTGCCATACCTTGCCATCATTCCAAATGGAAACCCTGTATGTTTTAAGCCTTAATTTCCCATTTCCTATCCCCACTCCATCCCCTGGTAACCTGTATTCTAGATTATGACTCTTTGAGTTTACTTATTCTAATTGTTTCAAATCAGTGAGATCACACAATGTGTGTCCATTTATGTGTCGGGTTTATTTTACTCAACACGATGACTTCAGGGGTCATCCATGTTATCTCATGTATCAGGACTTCATTCCCTTTTATAGCTGAATAATATTCTGTGTATTTACTCCATTTTATGTATACATTCAGCAATTATTAGACACTGGGGTTGTTTCCATCTTTTGGCAGTTGTGAATAATGTTGCTATGAGCATCATTGTGAAAATGTACTAGTCCCTGCTTTCAATATTTTGGGGTATATACATAGTAGTTGAATTTGTGGGTCATATGGTAGTTCTCTATTTAGCTTTCTGAGGAACTGACAAACTGTCATCCACAGTGTGCACAATTTTACATTGCCACTAGCAATAAGTGAGTGCTCTTATTTCTCCAAATCCTTTGCAACACCTGTTATTTTCCATTTTTTTAATAGCAGCCATTTTCATGGGTCTGAAATAGTATCTCATTGTGGTTTTAATTTGCATTTCTCTGGTGGCTAATAATACTGGCTTTTGTCATATGCCTTTTCTGCATCAATTCAGATGATCTTGTATTTTTTTTTCCTTCATTCTGTTAACGATATGTATTACATTAATTTATTTTCTTATGTTGAGCCAACCCTGCATACCAGGGATAAATACCACTTGATCGTGGTGTATAATTCTTTTAATATGCTGTTGAATTCGGTTTGCTAGTGTTTTGTTGAGAATTTTCACATCTGTATTCATAAGAAACATTGGTCTTTAGTTTTTCTTGTGGTATCTTTATCTGGTTTTGGTATGAAGGTGATGTTGGCCTCATAAAATGAATTAGAGAGTATTACTCCTCTCCAGTTTTTTAAGAGTTTGAGCAGAATTGGAGTTAAGTCTTCTTGGACATTTTGTTAGAGTTCCACTTTGAAGCCATCTAGTCCTGGACCTTTCTTTGTTGGGAGATTTTTGATGACCAGTTCAATCTATTTACTAGTAATTGGTTTGTTGAGATCTTTCTTTTTGAGTCAGTGTTTGTTGTTTGTGTTTCTAAGAATTTGTCCATTTCATCTAGATCATCTAAATTATTGGTGTACATTCATTCATCGTGTCCACTTATACTCCTTTTTATTTCAGTGAAGTTGGTGGTAATGTCCCCCTTTTCATATCTGATTTTAGTTATTTGTATCATCTGTCTTTTTTGTCTTTCTCATTGTAGTTAAAAATTTGTCGATTTTACTGATCTTTTCAAAGAATAAACTTTCAGTTTTGCTGATTTTGTTTTTTTCCTATGTTGTTTATTTCCTATGTCATTTATTTCCACTCTAATCTTTGTTAATTCCTTCCTTCTGCTCATTTTGGGTTTAGTTTGCTCTTCTGTTTTTAGTTCTTCCAAGTTACATCTTTGATTTGAAGTCTTGCTTCTTTTAGAGCTATAAGTCTCCCACTCAGCACTGCCCTTGCTACATTCCATAAGTCTGGTATGTTGTATTTTCATTTTCATTTGCCTCATTCATAATTTTGCTTCTGATTTCTTCTTCAACCCATTGTCTTTTTAAGAGTATGTTAATTTCCACATGCTTTAAAAATTTTCCCTTTTTCTCTCTGTTATTGACTTCTAGCTTCATTCTTTTGTGGTCAGAGAATATGAACTGTGTGATTTCAATATGTTTACATTTTTGACACTCTTTTGCATGACCCAGCATGTGGTCTATCTGGAGAATGATCCATGTGCACTTGAGAAGAATGTGTATTCTGTTTCTGTTGGGTGATGTGTTCTATTTATGTCAGTTAGGTCTAGTGGGTTTAGAGTATCTTTCAAATGTTATACTTCCTTCTTGATCTTCTGAGTAGATGTTCTATCCATTATTGGTGTGTTAATGTCTCCTACTATTAATGTAGAACTGTCAGTTTCTTCCTGAAAATCTGTCAGTATTTGCTTCATGTATTTGGGGGCTCTGCTGTTAGATGCATATATATTTATTAACGTTATATCTTCCTATTGAGGTGTTCCCTTTATTAGTATGTAATGACCACGTTTGTGTCCCAGACGTGTCTTATGCTACTGTAGCTTTTAACATTTCCTTTTCTTTCTGTTGCTCAGTTTGTCTTATTTCAAGTGTCTTGTATTTAGGTTTGCTTATTATTTTTTCTGCTAGTTCCAGTCTCCTCTTGAAACCCTCCTGGGTGTTTTTCATTTTAATTATAGTGGTCTTCAACTCTGGTAGTTCTGTTTGGTTCTTTTTAAAATTTTCTATCTTCATTCATCATTTTCCTGATATCTTTTAGTCCTTTCCTTCATATCCTTGAACATTTTTTGAGGGGGAGGTGGTGCTTGGTTCAGGAATTGAACCCTGACCTTGAACATTTTTAAGATCATTTTATCAAAGACTTTGTTTAGTATGTTCACATTCTCTTATTCTTTGGTGTTTTCTGGATTTTTATGTTCTTCCTTTGGATGGGTCACCATTTTCTGTTTCATTGTTTGCCTTGTACTTTTTTTTTGCAGACTATGCATTTGAATTATTTAAATTTTAACTCTGGAATTTTTCCCTGAGATGTCTGTTTCTTAGTTTTGTAACCAGCTGGTCATGATGTTACTGGACAAAGGCTGTGGATTCTTTTGCCTGATGCACTCAATACCCAACTCCTGAGACACCAGGGTTCCGAAGAGAGGAGTTTATTACTAGGCTTGTAGGAGAGCAGAAAGCTTATCAGCCCAAAATCTGTCTCTCTGAACTACAGCAATTCTGATAGTTTTATTAGAGAAAAAGATGGGCAGGGTTTGAGATAATGAGAGCAGTGGCCTCAGATGATGTAATTATAGGTAAACTATTATTGAGCATGCGCAGATTGCTTGCATGCTTAGTCACAGAACATATGTAAGAAAATGGTGAAATGACATGTGGGTGACTTTAGGTTAAAGTCTAAACTACTGTGCATGTCAGGCAGGCCCATTTTGATTAGATCCAGTCTTGGTTATCAAGATAACTTTGGACTCGGGGTGGGTTAATTTACGGCTGACTTAAATAATTAATGAAGGGCTGACCCAAGACCCTTCATTAATAAACATTAGGGGCTGTCTTTAGTAATTACAAGACTCTAAAGTTGAAAAACTGGATACATGGGTACAAATGAAGATTAGTCACAAGGTTTTTGCAATCACAGGGGCAGAAGATAAGGGCTATGCAATCATTATCAGAGATCAAGGCAGCTGGATTGCAATTTAGAGATTTCAAGAAAGCAAAAAAGAATATCTGTATGATGATTCAGCAGTCAAAATCATTCCTTTTTTATTCTTGATTTCTCAGTTATGAGACAAAGATTTTCTTGCGCTTCAGCCCTCCTATCAGCAAGGTCTTCCCAAGGCAAATACAGGAAAAAGGGTTTTTCCCCTGTTTTTCTGGGCTCTGCCTTGTCCTGGGCTTTTGTTTGTTAATTATTTTGGAGTTCCCTTGCTTGCAGGAGTTTGGTTGTCCTGTCTGCTTCCCAGGAGACAGACCTCCCTCTCCCATGTGTTTGAAGCTATCAAGCCTTTGTCCCGTACTGTCTACCTCTGTAGTTTTAACATTCATTTTGTTGTCTTTGCTTTTGCCTGGCGGGCAATTCTGGGAGGAGAGGACTTTGTTCAGTTGGTCTTTCCCAGCCAGACACTCACAAAGGGGGCACAGACCAGCTCCAACGTGTCGGGGAGAGGATTAGCAATGGCACCAAAGTCATTTAGGATGGCTCCCCAAAGCTTAGCTTTCATGGTTGGCCAGGAAATACAGCCCTTCGGCTAGTTGTTCCCCTTAGCCCTGATAAAGTCCTTTGTCTTTAAATCTCTATTGCCTCTGCCCCTTCCTGGGGAAGGTTGAAACAGTGGCTGCCAGCCATCTTTGTTTGAAACAGGTTGACATCTTAGCTACCCTCAGAGCTGGTACCCAGTGATTCAAATTTACTGATAAAAAGCTATGATCAGTGATTGGCTGTTTCCACCCCTGTTCTCGGGCAAGAGGATTTTTATGTCCCTTTCTGTCACCAGGGAACTAACCTGGGACTTGCCGAGAGGGTGGGAGATGGGAGCCAGTAGACACTGTGCAGAGAGAGTTCTTCAGTGTGATTTTTCAGTCTCTTTCTCCTGTTTTTCCTTGGATGCTGGGCAGTGTACCTCTAGGCTCTGGGATTTCAAAATAAGTTGTTTTAGACAGTTCATTTAATAGTGCTTTGGTGAGAGGACCAAGTCTTTGAGATCCCTATCTATCGTCTTCCCTGAATTTCCTCGATGTGTTTGTTTATAATTTTTTTTAATTAGAGAAGGTTTGGTTAACAGAAAATTCATGCAGAAAATACATGCAGAAAATACAGAGTTCTCATATACCTCCCCCTCACAGTTACTTGTATTATTTACAATTTTCATGAGAGTGATCCCTTTGTTACAATTGATTAAAAATTGTATTCTAATTTTAATATTAACTGTATGCCATGGTTTACATTAGAGTTGCAGTTTGTGTTTTCTTAAGCCTATGATTATTTTAATTTTTTTATTCTAGTAACATACATATAATGTAAAATGTACCCTTTTAAGCACATTCAAATATCTAATTCAGTGTGTTACATTCATGTTTTGCTGCCATCACCACCATCCAGTAACTAAATTTCCTTCACTATTTATCTTTCGAGTAAATGTTACCTGAGACTCACATGGCAGTTTCTTAGTATTTTCTTCAGTGAGATTATCGTTTATATACTTTTTGATTTGTGTCTCAAACTAGAGAAAATTTCACATTTTGTGAGCCCTTTGTATTAGTTTGTTTATTATAATAGCCTACATAAAACACAATACAGATATTCAAATTCGTTATGGCCCAAATTGTCACATACTGAATTTCCCTGCAGAAGACATATGGAATATTTTCTTAAATGATAAATTTTAAATTTTGGTATAGTGAAGCAGTAGTATTTGGGTAGTGTGTTGGACAGTAAGGTAGAATATCTGCCTCTGTGTCCTAAGTATGGCATTACCTAGTCTAGTTTGGATTACCACTCACTAGTTTGGACAGCAGTTTCTTAATCTGAAAAATGAGGGAGGGGGAATGGGAGCTTAATACCAGAAAATCTAAAAGATTTCGGTACATCTAAGTAAAACATGGAAATAAAATCATCCTTTATTGTTTGAAAATGGAATTTTGAGTTTTTAACTTTTTTCCCTGAAAAAATCAGATTCCTTGCTTTTACTTTATAAAACTTTGTTCCTGTTCACATATTTTCCAATGGCTATTAAACTTTTACTTTAGAATCTACGTTATTATTAATACTGAAAAGATTATTTTGTTTTAATTAATTGTTTTACCTGAACACATTGTTACTTTTGAGATCGTGTGTTTTGTCCTTATTGAGTACTTTACTAAGCTAATTGAGGTCTGAAATAGTTGTTTGCTCTTGCTTTTTAAAAAATTAAGAGCCTTGCACCTCTTGGTTTTGGATATACACTTGGTCTTTGTAATTTAGAAGTTAGATACTCATTTTTTCCTATTGTTTTTCTTCCATACTATTACACTGGTGCTTGAACCAAATTTCCGTGTACCAGATTCTGAAACCTGTATACTTCATATACCTGTATATTGTCAATCAAGTAAATATCATCTTAAAAATGTTGAAACTGAGCTGTATTTTAACTGGTTAAAGCAAAACAAAGGCCTTATACATTCATGGCATCACTGGGAGTAGAACTCAGCTCCCCACTTGCTGGAACTCATAGCTTCCCATTATGTGGAGTTCAGGGGTCCTTGTGTAACTGCTTTGGGTCCCTCGGGGAACATCTTTATTTCCTCTTCTGGAGGCTCAATTAAGCACCATTTCCTTCTAGTCTTTAAAACTTTGTTTGGGATTTATAGGTAGCTGTACTTAACTAGGCCTGTTGTTTTTACCTTCTTTGCCAGGCCACTTGAAAAACTATTATTCTGGAAGTAAAGTTATAGCAAAAGCTATAATTTTAGCATATAAATTAGTAAATTGTAAAGACAAAGCACTACTTGTGCATGGAAGTTCTATTATCGTTTAATTCAGTCAGAACTCTGAAAGATGGGCCATGGATCACATCATTGAAAGGTTTTTACTTTAATGGAACAAAAATCTGCTTATGTCATCCTCAGCTCTGAAAGAATGCTTGTATTTAGGGTGATAATATTTGTAATAACAGCTGAGATAATGGAGAGAAGCATTTCATTATGAGGTTCTCTTTCATCCTCTTGAAATTTATCTTGTGTGCTTTATCCATATTAGATTGTTTATTTACCTAACATAACAATGTCATTTTGTGGCTCTGGACAAATTTCTTAGAAGGCACAGCATTACTCTGGGTTCTACTTACTACTAGCCTGAGCATTAGAACTTAGGAAAAAATTAAAGTGACATTTGAAACAGTCTATTTTGCTTGTTTTGTTTTTGATACAGAATTGAATTGAATGAAATTCAGGTGACTTATTATGTAACAGTCAAGAAGGAGGGAAACAGTAATCAGGCTCTTAGGAACGGTAATAAGGCTGTTACCAATAATAAGTAACAATTATTTAACTGTTCTTTGTGCTAAGTTCTTTATATGTATTGTTGTATTACATCCCAACAATTAACTTTTGAGCTGTGTGAGCAAGATTTAAAAGGATCAGATAATTCATACAAGGCCCAACAGCTTATAAATGGCAGATTCTTACCAAGGATTTGTATTCTGTGGCTTAGTTTTTTACTATTAAACTGTGTTTCTACCTAACTCAGACCAACAGGCATTCTAACAGTAAGTCTGAAGCAAGGTGGAGGAGGATGAAATAAGTGAAGAGAGACACAAGTGCAAGGGTGGAGAGCTTTTAAAGAAGGAATGTCAAATTATATTTCTAGAGCAAGCTAAATAATATGAAATAAATAGGAAGAAAATAAAGGTTTGGGTAAATAGCATAGGCTAAGATCCTGTTTTCGTTTCTTGAATGCTATAACAAATACCATGCAATGGATTGGCTTTCATAATGGAAGTTTGGCGCACTGTTTTGAGGCTAGAAGTCCAAATTGAGTCATTAATAAGACAATGCTTTCTCTCAGTCCTTTTCTGTCATGTGGCAATGCACATGGTAGCCTCTCCTGGCTTCTCTCTGGGTCCCTTTTACTTCCAGCTTCTGGGTGTTCCCTGTGACTTTCTCTCTAAGGCCTTCTCTGTAAGACCTCCAGTAATAGGATTAAGACCCGTCATGACTCAGTTGGGCCACACCTTAACTGAAATAAACTCATCAAAAGATCTTGTTTCAAGAGTTCATACCTACAGGAATGGATTAATTAAGAATATATTTTTCTAGGGTACATAGCTCCAAGCCACCACAGACAGAGTACTAATGTTTTCATTCCCTGGATGTTCATTACATATATGTACAGCTATAGTATCAGAACCCGTTTTTCTATCACTGTGGCCCTTTAAAGGTCTAAGATAGTGTCAGAGACTGGTCTTAGGAAATTTTACTAAAGTCAGAAGTGTCCAAACATCTGATGCCTAATTATAAAATGGATGTTATGAATAAAGCTTATTTACATGAAAAGAAAAAATGTTGACTTCCTATACCACCCCCATCCTCAACCCCATTTCAGCCTTTCCTTTAACCAGATAGATGTGTTAAAAAAATGGAGCCAGTCTGTTATGACAGAAACTTTGCTTATATTTGGAGATGTTTACCTGGGAGGTTTTTGTTATTCTCCTGAGTTTATATATGGCATCTAGTGACAATTCAGGTCAACATTTAGATGCTTGGACCCTCCTCCATATTTACCATCTACATGAACAAATATTCAGAATTGCATAGATCTTATCCATGGCAAGTTTTTGAGTTCCTTATTACCCTCTGTTTTGTTTCTTTTTAAGTTTTTTTTGTGTGTGTGGGTTTTTTTCTTTTTTGAATACCATATGGTGTTTGAGAGGTGAGGTGATTGTCAGATTGGCAGTAAAAACAGCTATTAAGGCTATTAAGAGACTGGAGTTCATGAATGGGGACAGAGTTTGGTGGTAATGGAATTAAGAGGACAGGACTAGGGAGAGGGATTTAGGATTCAAGGGGATATTCTTTTTGAAGGGAAAGTGATGTCTTCAGGGCCTAAAATTCTTATATTCATTTCTTTAGTCACCTTTGTTGATTCTTCCCTGAAAAAGAAGTTCCTGTAATATTGAAATAAGGTACATGTTCTCTCCTCTTTGTGGTAGTTGGGGGCTTGATTCCTTATCAGATAACACAGTTGCTTGAGACTCATTCAAGTGGGATTACACTTCCATTGCCTTGTGAAAAAAAGATGAGTGTATTTCAAAATCTCCAAATTTCTAAGTATCACTAGAGAATGGAAAAGTTTTAAACACATAGTTCTGACTACTGATGAAATTGTTATTTCATAGCACTTTCTTTTCCAGAAGCTAACGATTTATAGTGTGTAAGAAACCAAAATAAGTACAAAAACATCTATAAAGGGAATATTTTGTACCTTGAAATGTGATTTTCTTTTTTCCCATCCCCTGTGAATTTGATTTTTGTTATTGAATTTCATGTTCTCCTTATACTTAATCATTTGTAGCATGGCTGAACTAAAGGTAAAATTATGCCTTCTTTTTTCTGTGGCATAAAATAGTTTTTTGTATCATTCTGACCTCAAAAAATGAAATATGAGAATTAGGGATTTAAAATATTTGAACCACATAAAGTTAAGGGGGTAAGGGCTGGGAAAGTCCTTGGCTCCTAAATCTAATAAAATTCAATTATATGTTTTCCTCTCAAGGCATTACACTCTAACCTTTTATCTCTGTCTTGTCATTTATAGCATCTGTCATTCATATACTCTCCTTTTAAAAAATAGTTTACTTTTTCCTACCTTAGCAAAGAATAAAATCCACTTTCTTTCCTGTATCCATCTCCGAATTATGGATTACCATAATTCTACTTCCTGTTCTGCCACTGCTTTGTTTAAAGAATAATATTTACAATTTTGCCTCATTTCAGACAGAATGATTCCATAGCTTTTTAAGATAAGAGTGAGGAGCTTCCCAGTCATTTACTTCAAATTATATTCTTTTTGTTTCATCTAATATTGAAAGTTTGTTCCCTTTATTGCACTGTTTCATGTCCTGGTCCCATTCACTTCAAGTTGTAAAGTCTGGCTATTTTTTTTATCCATCTGGGGCTTCTGCATAAATCTTAAAAGAAGCAGTTATCCCGTTTGTGTAAACTTGTAAATTCTGATAATCAATTTAAATCTGAAATTTAAATATCTTTTAGTGGCAATAATTAATACTGAAATTCAGTATAAGCAGAAAATTGTTAATATGTTTTTTCTGCTGAGGTTAAAATGACTGGATGAAAAGCCACTGAATACAGATTATTATGCTTGCTTATATAAAAAGGGTTTTTCTCTTGTGAATATATTGAGGTTATTCTTTGAAACTTTGAAATGTCATATTCAGATACTGTAATGTGTTGGGAGAAGGCCAGTTATGGAATAATTACAACAAAAATTTGCATGACTATAAAATATGGTTATTTATCTATTTCCCTCTGTACAGGACACTGGTAAAAATTAATTAATTAATGTCCACAGAATGCTGTCAGAAAAAGAAAATTCTGTCAGGATGAGAAGACTCAATGGTAGTAGACCATTATTAATCATAAAAGAAAATGTAACATTATTTGGCTAAAACATTTTGATATGATAAAAACATATGGGGTGGACCACAGTGGCTCAGCAGGCAGAGTTCTCGCCTGCCATGCTGGAGACCCGGGTTTAACTGCCAGTGCCTGCCCATTCCAAAAACAAAAATAAAAACAGATGACTCTTGAAAGCTAAATGAACTTTCTAATGGGAAAGGACAGGATGGTGTATTGTTCTAGAATTGAACAAGGACCCTGTTTTAATCCCAGTTCCAACATTTACTCATGGCGTGATTATAAGGCAATTCATTTAATTACCTTGATCCTCAATTTTGTCATTTGTAAAATGGAAATAATAATACCTCAAAAGTTTTGTTCTATAGATTAAAAAAGATAAGATGTAAAATTCCTAGCACACTGTTGATATTTAATATTCAGAGTTACTGTTGGTAAGAATATGATAATAGTAATAATGTGCTAATGGACCAGATGAATTTTTATTAAGGTACAATTTTATTGCTCACTGTGGTTATTTCATGTTTTATGTAGCTATAGTTTTAAAATTAATTTAAGCAAAGCACTGGAAAGTCATTGTGCTCTTTGTAGAATAACAAAAAATATTGTTATGCTTAATTTCAGTGTCCAATACACTGACAACTTTTTTTTAAAGAACATAGGACTATAGTGTGTCTGTGTGTGTGAGAAAAAGAAAGGAAGAGAGAGAGAATAAGAGAAAGAAGAGAGAGAAAACTACGAATGCATGCATTCACAAAATATAAAGTAAGCTCTAAAACTAAGCATAATCAGGATCAAACTTTTTTATGTTGCTATTTTTATTATTTTTCTTTTTGAAAATCTTCTCACGCTCATATCAACATCTGTGAAAAATTTCGGTGCAAAATTACTTCGAAGCTGTCAACCATTACCTCATTTTCACCCCACAAATTGAAGAAACATAGATTATTTCAGTGGCAGAACATCTCTCACAATCTCATTAGAGAACCAATCCAGGAATGAGGTTTGATAATAATTATTGTATTAATTGCTTGCTAAAATAATACTAGATTTTGTTTTTTTCTGTATTAAGTCACATCTGTGAATGTTTATCCTGAAACCCTACCAATTTTATTTTTACTAGGATATGTGGGGAAAAGCAGTAGATCTGTTATCTGCAGGCCCAGGTTTGAGATTAGTCTCTGCTACTTACTAAACTCTTTGACAATCAGCAAGTCAAAGCCTTTATGAGTTTTTGTTTCTTTTTCTGTGAAATATTTCCCATTGCACCTATTTTTCTTTCTTCCAATTAACATTTATAGAACCTTTGTGGCATAGGTCTAGTATTTGAGTACGCGAAATTAATGAAATTCAGCTCTTGCCCTCAAGTAGTTCCTAATCTAGTATGTGTATAAAACTTTCTATGCTTTAAGTGCAGGGATTGGTGCATAAACAGATAAATTGTAATATGATATGATGATAGGCAAGATAGCTAATTTTTTTTTTTTTTTTTTTTTTTTAAAGGAAAGACAGAGAGAAAGAAGGAAGGATAGAAGGAAGGAAGAGAGGAAGAAAGGGAAACATCTTTTAAACATTTTCTTGTTTTATTGTATTTTTGTTTCTCCGTTTTCGTTACATGGGCTGGGGCCGGGAATCGAACCGAGGTCCTCCGGCATAGCAGGCAAGCACTTTGCCCGCTGAGCCACCGCGGCCCGCCAAGATAGCTAATTTTTAATGAGCATTTGCTATGTACTAGACCGTATTCCAACCGTTTTTCATGTTTTACCTTATTTAATCCTTGTAACTACCTCATGGGGTAGATACTATTATTGTCCTCCTCTTCCAGAGAATTAAGTAACTTGCCAAAGAGGACATATCTAGTCAGTACAGAGTCAAAATGTGAACTCAAGGAGTGTCGTTTTAGAGCCATTCTCTTGACCTCTGTGCTATCCCACTTCTCATTATGGTGAATTTCGTGTAATGATTATTAGAAAGCAAAAAAATATTAAGGAAAGTTAGAACAGTGATTTACTAGATTTGCTGTTGACTAGCAAATTGTTCACAGAAGAGTTGATATTTGATTTGGATCTTAAAAGCAGTATAGGAATTTAAAATGCTAGGGGTCACTGATATTTGTGCAGGGAGTAACAGCATGTAATGTGAAAGGTAAAGGCACAATATTTATAAAAAGCTTTCTAAAACGGTGACATCTAATATATGTATAAGGACTAAAGATTATTATACTCTTTCAGTGTCTCATACTGAACCCCTTCCGCCCTCCACCAGGCTACCACCCACCCAGAGCCACCACCCCTCAGCCCACATCCCACAAGCTGGATGCCCTGTGCCCACCCCTACACACTCCCACATCTTCAGCCAGGCCCTCTGGATCCCTCCACATGCACCAGGACATCCCAGCACCTTGCCCACCACCCCTGTGCCCCAGCCTCCATGCCACCTAGGTTACACCCTGATACCCATGACCTCCACGCCACATATCCACCCACATCCTACCTGAACACCAGCCCTCATGCATCCACACATTCTCCCTATCCATGTCCCACTGTGCTCTACCTCTTTGTCCCCCATGCCACACCCTGCTCCTGTGCTCCAAGGTCTGCCTGACCTGCACCCCATACCCTCAGTTCCCGCACCGCAACTCCACAACCCTACGACCCATGCCCCATGCTCACAAGCACTAGCAAAGCGTCCCCACCTTATGTCTGCAATGCATCACTGCATTGTTGTGCCCCACCCTGTGCCCTGAATCCTGCTCCACATCTATCCCACAGATACAGAGCTTTAGCCTTCTGAAGGAAATCAACTTTCAAAGTAAACATTATCAAGATATTTAATTATGGACAGGCCACTGTGGCTCAGCAGGCAGAATTCTTGCCTGCCAAGCCAGAAACTCAGGTTCAATTCCTGATGCCTGTGTATGTTAAAAAAAAAAAAAAAAAAAAAAAAGATATTTCATTGCCACAAAGGCAAGAGGAGGTCACTAAGCATATTATGATGCAGATAGATATAGCCCAGCCTACTGACCAAGTTAAAACACCAGGTGAGACACAGACTTTGGAACAACTAATCAGAGATGTTCATATAACTCTACTAAATAAAATAAAAATGGGATGGGGCGGGCCACGGTGGCTCAGCAGGCAGCGTTTTCGCCTCCCATGCTAGAGACCTGGGTTCAATTCCTGGTGCCTGCCCATGCAAAAAAAAAAAATCTCTTATAAAATGAATGGGATGGCTAATGACATGAAGTAGATCAAGAAGACACTAGAAGAGCATAAAGAGAAATTTGAAAGAATAAATAGAAAAATAGCAGATATCACAGAGATTAAAGATACTGTAGACCAAATAAAAAATAAGACATACAGCAGCAGATTTGAAGAGGAAGAAGAAAGAATAAGCAAACTAAAGGCCAGGACAACTGATTCCGAACACACAAAACAGCAAATGTCAGAAAAGATGGAAAAATTTGAGTTGGATCTCAGGGAAATGATGGAAAAACAAAGCATACAAATATAATAATCATTGGTGTTCCAGAAAGAAAAGAGAAGAGTAAAGGGCTAGGATGAGTAGTTGAGGATATAATAGGGAAAACTTCTCAACCCTTATAAAGGACATAAATATGTAAATCAAAGAAGCCCAACAAGCTCCAAATAGAATAAATCCGAATAGGCTTTCCCCAAGACACATATTATTCAGTCTGTCAAATGTTGAAGAGAAGTAGAAAATCCTGAAAGCGGCAAAAGACAAACAATCTTCTACATACAAGGGTAACCACATAAGACTGAGTTCAGACTGCTCAATTGGCACTATGGAGGCAAGAAGACAGTGGTATGATATATTTAAGATCCTAAAAGAGAGAAACTTCCAGCTAAGAATTCTGTACCCAGTCAAATTGTTCTTCAAAACTGAGGGAGAGATTAAAATTTTCACACACAAGTCCTGAGAGAATTTGTCAACAAGAGACTGGCCCTACAAGAAATACTAAAGGGAGTTCTGCCAGTTGGAAAAAAAAAAAAAGAGAGAAGAGGAATGTCTGGAGGAGGGCACAGAATTGATGAGTATCAGTAAGGGTCACTGAAAGGATAAAAAGAGAAAGAAAAGAATATATAGATCTGACAAATAAAATCCTAAAGAGACGATGGTGGTGGACTCCAGAAATGCTTCTAAGTAATAACTTCGAGTGTTAACAGACTAAATTTACCAATTAAAAGATACAGATTAGCAGAATAAATTAAGAAAATCTGGCTATATGCTGCTTACAAGAGACTCAGTTTAGACACAAGGATACAAATAGATTGAAACTGAAAGGATGGAAAAAGATGTTCCATGCAAGTTGTAACCAAAAGAAAACAGAAGTAGCTGTACTAATATTGGACGAAATAGACTTTGAATGTAAAGGCATCATAAGAGACAAAGAAGGACACTGTGCTGGTTCGAAACAATGTATGGACCCTAGAAAAGCCATGTTTTAATCCTAATCCCATTTTGTAAAGGCAGCCGTTTTTCTAATCCCTATTCAGTGTTGTAAATTTGAAACTGTAATTAGATCTCCCTGGAGATGTGATTTAGTCAAGAGTGATTGTTAAATTGGGTTAGGTGACAACATGTCTCCACCCATTTGGGTGGGTCTTGATAAGTTTCTGGCATCCTATAAAAGAGGAAACATTTTGGAGAATGAAGATTCGGAGAGAGCAGAGAACGCTGCAGCACCATGAAACAGAGAGTCCATCAGCTAGCGACTTTTGGAAATGAAGAAGGAAAATGCCTCCCGGGGAGTTCATGAAGCAGGAAGGCAGGAGAGAAAGCTAGCAGATGACACCGTGTTCACCATGTGCCCTTCCAGCTGAGACAGAAACCCTGACTGTGTTTGCCATGTGCCTTCTTACTAGAGAGATAGACCCTGAATTTCATTGGACTTCTTGAACCAAGGTATCTTTCCATAGATGCTTTAGATTGGACATTTCTGTTGAGTTGCTTTTGTTGAGACATTTTCTCGGCCTTAGAATTATGAACTAGCAACTTATTAAATTCCTGTTTTTAAAAGACATTCTGTTTCTGATATATTGCATTCTGGCAGCTAGCAAACTAGAACAGATACTATATATGAATAAAAGGGACAATTCACCAAGAAAAAATAACAATCATAAATGTTTATGCTCCCAATCAAGGAGCTTCAAAATGCACGAGACAGACATTGACAATACTGAAAGGAGCAATAGGCGTTTCAACAATAATAGTAAGAGATTTCAATACACCACTCTCCTTTATAGATGAAACAACCAGAGACACAATTAACAAGGAAATAGAGAAGTTAAACAACTTGATAAATGAATTAGACCTAACAGACATATGTAGGTCATTACACCACAAAGACACCAGGATATACATTCTTGTCTGTTACTCATGGAACATTCTGCAGGATAGATCATATGCTGGGGCACAAAACGCATCTTTACAAACTTAAAAACACTGAAATTGTACAAGGCACCTTCTTTGATCACAATGGAATGAAGTTGGATATCAAAAACCACCAAAGAATGAGAACTTTCACAAATATTTGGAGATTAAATAGTGCTCTTAACCTGTGGGTCAAAGAAGAAATTGCTAGAGAAACAAATACCTGAGAGAGTTCAAATAGAGTCAAGACGCTACTCTGGAGGTCACTCTTAAGCAAGTTTCAGTTAGATATTGTTCCGTATCATAGCTTGCCAAATGGTCAATCTTAAAGAACACTTAGGGAAATATATAAGAATCTATGAAGGTTCCATGCACTGGGGTAACTTTCCAGAAACTTGCAACCTCCAGATGGGTCCCTGGACCAGGTAAGTACTGAAACAGAGGGGCCAGCCTCTCCAGAATATCAACTAGTTCCATCACCATATGCGATATTATTGACAGCCCCTTCCAACATGAAAAATTTAGAATAGGCATAGCCCAAATATCCTTAAAGAGTGGAATAGAAAGATCAAAGATATTGGTGGAGATATACAGAGAAGGTAGTGTTTAACAAGCGGGTATGATTGCGGAATCATTATACTGATATTTCTTTTAGTCTCCAGAACCTTAGAGCAGGTAGAAGTAAAAACCTAAAATTGTGGAATTGTAACCCATACCAAACTGTGACATCTGTTCTACAACTAATTTTGCACTGTGCTTTGCAATTTATTACTTTTTTGTATATCTTCTATTTTTCATGCACACATGAAGAAGTTGATTGTGATGATAAAAAAATATTCCTTCTAGCCTTCAATGTTGTAGAGCAGCTAAAAGGAAAAATCTGAGATGATGATATGGTAGCCATGACAAACTCTGGGATCTGTACTATAACTATTGGTTGAAGAATGTTTTAAAAACTATTGCTTTTTTCTTTCTTTGCTTTGTATAGGTATTATATTATACAATTTTAAAAGTTAAAAAAAAAAGAATGTATGGAATGTTCATGGAAATTTAAAAGAGGAATAATGCCTTGATTTTCTCCAGTTATCTGTTGTCCATTTATCACAAGTATTTCCTTAGGATTGAATGATCTGAATGTGGCCAGCCACAAAATCAAGCTTTAGCTTTTAACGTAGTTATCCTGTATGGTATTCTACACCCAAGTATAGATGCTGAAATTAGATGAGGTTATAGAAATCTATAACAATCGCATGTGCTTTGGAGCCAACTTTTCTTCAGTAATGTAACACACGTTGTTCCTATACCTCTCCATCCCCCCCCCCCCCCCTTTTTCTACTTATTAGAATGTATATCTGCATATATTGTATGTCCAGGACCATCAATTGGTCATACTTTTTATACATTTGCATTTTAGCATCTATAGGAAGCGAGAATTGAAGTTACATAAGAAATAGTATAGTACAATAGTAGTGGCATTTATAATTTTCCAAGTGATTACCTTTTACTGGAGGTCTTTATTTTTATGCTTCTTTGAGCCACTCTCTAGTATCATTTCTATTCAGTCTGAGAATTCTTTCATTATTGCTTGTAGAGCAGCTGTAGTAGCACAAATTTTCTTAGCTTTTGTTTATCTGGGAATGTTTTTCTCTGTCCCTCTTTTTTGAAATGACCTCTTCCTGGATGTAAAATTCTTCATTGGTAATTGTATTCTTTCCATACTTTAAATATTTTGTACCCCTGGTTTTGTGCCTCCATGGTTTCTAATGAGAAATTGGCACTTGATCTTACTGTGGTTCCTTATACAAAATTCATTGTTTTTCTCTTGCATGTTCCAGAAATTCCCCCTTTGTCCTTTGCAGTGGACAGTTTGATTACTTTGTGTCTGGGTGTGGTTCTCTTTGAATTTATCAAACTGTTTGAGGTTTATTATGCTTCTTGAATTTATATATTAGTGTCTTTTGTTAAATTCGGGAGATTTTCTGCCATTATTTCTTTGAATAGTCATTCTTCTGCTTTCCCTCTTTCTTCTCCTATTGGAGAGTCCCATAATGTGCTTATTGGTTTGCTTGATGGTATCCCACAGGTCTGTTAGTCTCTGTTCATTTTTTAAATTCTTTTGTCTTTCTGGTCCTCAGCCTGAGACATTTCAGTTATCTTGTTTTTGACTTCACTTTTTCTTTCTTCTGCCACCTGCAATCTGCTGTTGCAACCACCTAGGGAATTTTTAATTTCACTTATTGTGTTCTTTATGTCTAATATTTGTCTCGAGAGTTTCCCATGTTATTCATTCATTCTTTTTCTCATATCTTTTAGTAATTTCTCCATGTTTTCCTTTATTTTCTTCATCATATTAAAGGTCATAATTTTAAAGTCTGTCTGGTGGGTGCAAAGTGTGATCCCCTTCAGTTAATGAATTCTAGATTTTTATGTTATTCCTTTAGATGAGTCATCATTTTCTGTTTCTTGTTTCCCCTTGAAATCTTTTGTTGCACACTCTACATTTTAATATATTAAGGTGTTAAATCTGGGATTTAAACCCTGACCTCTCCCTTAATTAAGTTTGTATCCAGCTAGTGATGTGACAAAGATTTTCTTGAATGCCTGGAGTTAATCAAAACAAACAAAATAAGGCAAAAAGCACCTTTCACTTTCTTTGCAAGTTGATTCTCCTTTGGCTGGTGATCTCTTTCAGAGCTTAGCCTTCCCATTAAAGCAGATCATCCAGAAGAAAATGGTAACGCAGGGTACTCTGTGTTAGCCTAAACAGGGGCTGAAGTTGAGGAGATTGCATCTTCCTGTGGGCTTGTGCTTACTGGAGTACCCAGGAATTCCCAGTTTACAGTCCACAGAAATTTGAGTGAATGCCCCCTCTATGCCCCTTGGAACATTCCTGGGTGCTGTTTTCAGTGATTTAATGAAGGTAATCCTTTGACCCAGTCCGTTTAAAATTAGTTGTTTCTAACTCTGTCCCTAGTGTCTGCAAGTGCCTGCTCTCCCTTCAGGACAAACTGTGATGGCAAACTTAAGGCACAATTAGAGCTCGGTCTCAGAATCCCACCTGATGGATTGACACTAACATACATGCTCCGAATTATGCACATATGGGCCACTCTGTTCCCTTTGAAAAAGAGTCAGGGGTCCACAGTGGGAGTGCAAGCTGGCTTCACCCATTTTGTGTAGGGAGATGGGGTCTGAAACTAGCAAGAGTGCCAGGAACTTCTGTGACATTTCGAGCTGTGTTTTCTTAAAGCAACACTTGCCTGATTAATGTAGCCCTTTAACAGTTTCCTGTAGTTTTTAGGAGGTTACTGTTTATAAGATTCCTCTGTTGCCTTTGCCTCAGGGTGGTTGAAACAGTGGCCACCCTCAGAGCCCGCTCCCAGTGATCTAAAGTAGATTATCAGAGATAGAGATCTGGAATCAGACCACACAAACCCAGAATTTAGAGGACTAGTTCTTTTATGTCCCAGCCTAGCATTAGCAAGCTGTGCCAGGAGCTGAAATTCCAGTTTTCACTGCAGCTGGCCACGAGCCTAGGTGAAGGCAGGTGGTAACTGCTACAGGAGGGTAAAACTCATGGGTCTTCATCACAAACTACCCACCTCTTCCTCCTGCTCCTCCCTGGATGCTGAATGGTATTTCCGTAGACTCCAGAGTTTCACGGTGGTTGTTTCAGATAATTCCTGCTGGTTCGGTAGTTGTTTTGGTGGAAGGACTGGTTCCCAGAACTTCCTACTCTGCCGTCTTCCCGCAATTCTCTTGCAGGATATTTTTTAAAGGAACTTTTCTACATCATGCTACATAATACATGATCAAGTTATAATATGATAAAAGTGCTATACAAAATTCTAAATATTTAGAAACAATGAGTATGTTCTATAGAATGTCATATTTGAGGAAATGTTATAATACCTTGAGAAAGTATTTGCCTGCTGTTCTAAATAGTACATTGTGCAAAAAAAAAAAAAAAAAGTTCCTGAGAGATGCTGTTTTCATTTAATCTCCCCCAGCACTGTACCAATTGATTCATTTTTTCATTGGCTTGTGTGTATGTGTGTGTATATCAGTAATTCTCTAACACAAGCTATCCTCACAGTCATCTGAGAATGCTGTTAAATTGGAGATTCTTGAGGCCTAGCCTTTAGACATTCTGACTTAATTATAGAGTTCACAAGCTTGAAGTTTTAAAATTGTTTTTATAGAGATGGTTCTGGTAATCTGTCAGGTATGGAAACTACTAATATAAATGGATGTTTTGTCTTATTAGAGAAGTTGTAAATCTTTTTGGAAGGAGGCAGAATGACCATTGAACTGATTGATCAGCTCCATGCACTTTGGCAACCAAAAGTTAATCAGAAAATAATAAATAACTCAAATAAAATAGATTAATTTTAAGCTAAAGATACCTTAGAAATGAAAATAACAGACTCCAGATTCAGAAAGACATTATTTATTGAATTTCTTAACTAATCAGGTATATACTATACATTTTTAAGGATTTTGGAGAACTAATGCTATTTAAATGGAATTGACATAATTATAATCCTACTTAATGAAGAAAAAATGTAGTTTTTTATTTTATTTCCTAATAATGGTTTAGTGCTTTGATTTCCTATGTAGAAATTTCGTAAATCGCCTACCTTCCTTTCCCCAACATACATATACATGTTTAGGATTTGTTCTACATATGTAATAACCATCTATTAACCTATTTCAGGCTGAATAAATTGTTGCAAGAACAATCCTCTGGTATAGAAAGCAGCTTACAGAACTGTCCTACAGAATGCTGTGGAAGAGCTGTCAAGTTAGTGTCTGGAGCAAGAGATGGCTAACTGTAGGACATATAGTATGATGTCAGAACCATAAGGAAACTATTCCCTAGAGAAGAGAGAACCCTCAGTACCATGTAAATGAGGGAATTCCTAGGGCCACAGATGCATGCATAAGACAAGACACGTGCTCAGAAAAGTTGTAGGGAGGCCTATACACTTTGGCTTGAAGCTTTTCTCTAAACTGATTGTATTGATAAGGTCCGAAAGGTGGAACAGTTGCACAAATCAGTCTGCAAAAACTGGTGTTTTCAGTTTGCTAAAGTTGCCAAAATGCAATACAACAGAAGTGGGTTGGCTTTTACAGTGGGGATTTCTTAGTTTACAAATTTACAGTTCTGAGACCATGAAAATTTCCAAATTAAGGCATCAAGAGGAAGATACCTTCTCTGAAGGAAGGCTGTTGGCATCCAGGGTTCCTTGGTCACATGAGAAGCACATAGCCAGTGTCTGCTGTACGTCGCTCTGGATTCCCTTGCTTTCAGCTTTTGATCCTTGTGGCTTTCTCTCTGAGCATCTGTGCATCCTCTCTTAGCATCTTTGGGCATTTCAGTCTTGATGTTTTTGCCTTTTATCCTCTCATAAAGACCTCCAGTAAAGAGGCGTAAGACCTATCTTGAATTGGGTGGGTAAATCTCAGTTGAAACAACCTAATCAAAAGCTCTCACCCACAGTAAGTCTGCCTCACAAGAATGGATTAAAAGAACATGGCCTCAGGGGTGTAAACCTCCCTGGCAATGTCGGACAGAAATCCTGGGATGAGACCAGACTGACATCAAGGGATTAAGAAACCTTCATGACCAATAGAGGAAAGAGAGAAATGAGACAAAATAAAGTGTCAGTGATTGAGAAATTTCAAACCAAGCTGACAGGTTATCCTGGAGGTTATTCCTACACATTATATAGATATCCCCTTTTTAACTTACGGTGTATTGGAGTGGCTGGAGGGAAGTACCTGAACTGTAGAGCCTTGTTCCAGTAGCCTTGTTTCTTGGAAATGATTGTATAATGATATAGCTTTTACAATGTGACTGTGTGACTATGAAAACTTTGTGTTTGTTACTTTTAACTAGGGTATGGGCAAATGAGTAAAAAATATGGATTAAAAAAATAAACAAATAACAGGGAAACAAAGCTTAAGACAAATTGGGTAGATGGAAATACCTAGTGGTCAGTGAGAAAGAGGGGTGAGGAGTATGATATGTATGAGTTTCTTCATTATTTTTTATTTCTTTTTCTGGAGTGATGCAAATGTTCAAAATAGTGATTGTGGTGATGAATACACGACTATGTGATGATATTGTGAGCCATTGATTGCATACCATGTGTGGAATGTTGGTAGGTTAAGAATGTATGTTTTTACGTTTTATTACTAAAAATATTTTTAAAAAAATAAAAAGAAGAAGAAGAAGAAGAAGAACATGGCCTGGAGTATATAACAGCCCCAAACTACCACAGCTGGGAAAGGTGTTTTCTTTTGTCCTTTGGTGGGGGGGGGGGGGGGAAGGGCACTTAGCTCCTGACATTCAAGAAAAGCTCTCTCATAAGGCTAGCTTGATACAAGCTTAAAGGAAAGATGCATCATAGTCTAAATTCACAGTAGTAACACTGAAATACCAAAATTTCCAGGTTTCAATAGAAGCTCATAAAACATACGAAGAAATTTTCTCCCAGGAAAAGGAATTAAACCGTTATAAACCATCAATGAGGAATACCACATCTGGGACATACCAGATAATGAAAGACTTAACAAACTGTTCTAAATATGCTGAAAGAACTAAAGAAAAATATGGATAAAGAATTAAAGGAAATAAGGAAAATAAGTGAGCCAAAGAGATTATCAATAGAGATGGAAATTATGAAAAGAAACGAAAGAGAGCTTGAAGACCACAGTGACAGAAATTAAAAATTCCTTAGAAGGATTCAACAACAGAGTGGAACTGGCAGAAGAATCAGAGAACTTGAAGATAAGATAATTGAAATTATTCAGTCTGAGAATCAGAGAGAAGAATAAAGAAAAATGAGCAGAGCCTGAGTAATCTATGGAACACCATAAAGCATACCAATATATGCATTGTGGGAATCCCAGGAAGAAAAGAGAAAATAGTAAAACAAAAATAATGGCTGAAAACATCCCAAATTTAATGAAAGACATGAATATACACATCTAAGATGATCAGTAAACTCCAAATAGGATAAACCCAAAATGACCCACAGCACACTGTCATAATCAAACCACTGAATGCCAAAGATAGAGAATTCTGAAAGCCGGGTATAAGGGAGGGTCAATAAGATTAAGTATCAATTTTTTCCATGGAAACCATGGGGGCCTAAAGGCAGTGGAAGATGTATTTAAAGTGCTGAAAGCAAAAATTGCCAACTAAGAATTCTATATCTGGCAAAACTGTATTTCAAAAATGCGAGAGAGATAAAGACATTCCCAGTTAAATAAAAATTTAGGGACTTCATCACCACTACAAGATAGGCTAAAGAGAGTTCGGCAGATTACAAGGAAAGAGCAACAATGATTTGTAACCCCATTACTTCCTAAAGGTGTAAAAGGCAAAGGTATAAACTGTAATAATAAATCAGTGGTTTTAGACTCATATATAAATATGTGATTTGTGACAAGAACTGCATAAAATTGGAGTAGCGAAGGGGTATAGAAACATAGTTTGTGTATACTATTGAAATAAAAGTTGGTATCAAAACAACAAGTATTGTTATAGATTAAGTTTAAGCCCCATGATAATTATTTTTAAAATATTGGAGAATATGATAGTTTGTCGCGACAGAAATTAAAGTACAAGTTGCCAGGGGCAGGGGTCATGGGGAATTAATGCATAATGTATATAGGGTTTTTGTTTGGGAAGAGGGGACAGTTTTAGTAGTGGAAGGTAGTGAGATAATCATAATATTATAAATGTGATTAATCCCATTGAATGGTATGCTTGAAGTGGTTAAGATGGGAACGTTTATGCTTTATATATGTGCCCATTTTTTATTTAAAGCAACTAAAGAGACAATGACAAAATGTTAAAATTAGTAGATTTGCGTACCTGGGGTGGTTGTGATAAGTTGGAGATCTCTGTATGGGGTTATATTATTTTTGTGACTCTCTAGTTTGAAATTACTTCAAAATAAAATGTAAAAAAAAAAAAGTACTAAAGAACTAAAGATGTATTTTTTTTGTTTGTTTCAGTTTCCTTTCTCTGATTTGTCCTGTAACTTCTGAGTAATATTTACCATGTTCCTTTTGTATAAGTGCACATTGTTCAAGTTTTAACTGTCCTGCTGGATGTTTTTTGGGGGGGAAGCCAAAGTAATGATTTTCTCCAAAACTGGGAAAGAAAAAGTACAATCGTCAAAGAAAAAGCATAACTTAACAGTATACATTACTTGGGAGGATGGGGTAGAGGTTAGAGGTGATGCTTCACAATTGTCATTTGCATTTGAATTTTTGTTACTTGCGTTAAGAATTTAGCTTTCCGGGCGGGCCGCGGTGGCTCAGCGGGCAAGAGTGCTTGCCTGCCATGCCGGAGGACCCCGGTTCGATTCCCGGCCCCAACCCATGTAAAAAACAAACAAACAAACAAAATATAATAAAAATAAGAAAATGTTTCCCTTTCTTCCTCCCTTCCTTCCTTCTCTGTCTTTCTTTCCTTCCTTTCCTCCCTCTCTCTTTAAAAAAAAAAAAAAAAAAAAAAAAAAAAAAAAAGAATTTAGCTTTCCTACTGTAGAGTTGAAGCTATAGAAACAAAATCTGTAAATTCTGTGGGTGTGCCTCCTCTTTGCATTCATTAGTATTTAACTTCCTATGAGACTTCTAGTACTTTTTTGCGTACTTTATCTTAAAGGAATCTGTATACCTAGACAGGGTGTATAGTAGCAATTCCCGGTCCTCAGTGCTGTTAAGCAACTGAGCAGCCTCAGATCTATTTTGGGGCTATGTATTAGAATTGATTTTTCTGTCTAGAGAAAGCCATTATATATAAATGATAATAGTAATTGTATATTACTCAGAATTAGAAAACTAGTTCACTCTCACACTAATGGTTGTTTAAAATAATAATGAATTATGGTTGCAGTGTCATATTGCCTCATGTAAAGAAATGTATTTGCTCTCTGTTGACTTTTTACATTGACCTAGTACTTTATTAAAATTTGTTTAAGGTAAATTATTTCCTATGAACTTTGAATTGAAAATAACCTTTTAATTGTTTCAGCACTTTGTTTTTGAAGGGGAACATAGATTTCTGATTTAAAAAAATCTATTTTAATAGGTGATTTTGTTTTGAATTTTAATATTTACACTTTTTTTAATCTTAGCATTTTCTACCTATTTCATGGTCAAATGAAGACTAATTGGGAAATTATAAAGCAGTTTGATAAAATGGCATACTTTATAAGAATGATCTTCCACTGTTTTGGGGAATGATTGCCCATTTTTCTATATATTTGAAATGACATTATCACTTTCCCAAGAACCTCAAGGAAGATGATTTCGTATTCTCTATAATATCTTCTTTCAGAAGAAGAGGGAAATAGTCATTGTTGTATTCTCCCCCCTTTTCCTCCTTCTTTTCTCCTTTTCAATTCCTTGATTCTTTGAATCTTTGATTCTTCTTCGATGATTCCTCTTTGTTCCTACTGACAACACTGATTGTGTACAAATCTTATGTCAGACTTTGTGCTAAGCATTCATGTTATGTTATCTTATAACTTTATGAAGTATATTCTCCTGTTATTTCCATTTTTATATGAGAAAAGTGAGATGTAGAATAAATAAGTTGCCCTAAAGTGTACAGCTAGTAAGTGATTGACCTAGGATTTAATTCCAGATCTGACATCATTTAATGATTTATGAATATATATACTAAGCCCATAGTGGGTGCTCAATAAATATTTTTTGACTTAAGAAAAAACTGTTATGAATGTATCATCTGATTTATACCTACTAGATAAAAGAAGTTTATATGTTGCTAAATTTTTCCTTTTCCGGTAGGAGAAAAGACTAAAAGAAAGGGAAGCCAGAAGAGAAGCAAACAACAGAGAAACAAAGGTAAGGGTTATATTTTATTCCAAAGCATAATTTATAATGTTGAAGTAGAATTAAATACTCCTCTTTTTTTTTTTTTACATGGGCAGGCACTGGAAGTTGAACCCAGGTCTCCAGCATGGCAGGCAGGAACTCTGCCTGCTGAGCCACCGTGGCCTGCCCTAAATACTCTTCTTTTTAGTATGCATTTTACATTCCTTTTGTGTATCATGACATTGGAGTTTAAGCTCATGTGTGCCTATCATTTTCTTTCTCCTGTTCGTTTCCTCTGTGTTACTGAATGAAAAATGTGTAAGAATTTGTTTTATCGGGCTTTGCTCTAGTACTCACCCTCCTTTATATGTTATTTTGTTTCATTAAATACAAGAGGTAGTTGACTGTTGGCCAGGCTTGACAGAATTGTAAACTATATCACCTTTTAGACTAGTTGGACGGCTTCTGTGAACCCAATTTGATAATAGGTAACCCTGAAAGCTTTTGGTTTCTTCAAGTCAGCTTATAGAATCTAGGGGAAAGCTCTTTATCTCTTACCATCACTGTATTTTATAAATAGTAATTTTCACCTCATATATATGTATGTATAATACTGTTCTATTTTGCTAGCTGATGAAATGCAATATACCAGAAACAGAATGGCTTTTAAAAGGGGAATTTAAGAAATTGCTCGTTTACAGTTCTAAGGCTGAGAAAATGTCCCAATTAAAACAAGTCTATAGAAATGTCCAATCAGAGGCATCCAGGGAAAGATACCTTGATTCAAGAAGGCCGATGAAGTTCAGGGTTTCTCTCTCAAGTGTGAAGGCACATGGCGAACACAGTCACAGTTTCTCTCTCATCTGGAAAGGCACATGGTGAACATGGTCAGGGTTCCTCTCTCATCTGGAAGGGCACATGGCAGACATGGCATCATCTGCTAGCTTCTTCTCCTGGCTTCCTGTTTCATGAAGCTCCCTGGGAGACATTTTCCTTCTTCATCTCCAAAGGTCGCTGGCTGGTGGACTCTGCTTCTCATGGCTATGTCATTCGTTCTGCTCTCTCTGAATCTTTTTAATTCTCCAAAATGTTTCCTTTTTTTATAGGACTCCAGAAACTTATCAAGACCCACCCAAATGGGTGGAGACATGTTGTCACCTAATCCAGCTTAACAGCCACTCTTGATTAAATCACATCTCCAGGGAGATGATCTGAATACAGTTTCAAACATACAGTATTGAATAGGGATTATTCTGCCTTTATAAAATGGGATTTTGATTAAAACATGGCTTTTCTAGGGTCTATACATCCTTTCAAACTAGCACAAATACCATGCTTGCATACCTATGATTTTTATCTGGCCTATTTGACACTAAGAGGAGTTCACCTTTTGCATTTTGAAGTCTTTTAGTAAAATGATTTCCTGGAATCTGGGCCCAGTAACATATGTCGTTTTTTAGCCCATATCACATTGTGCTGTGACCTACTGGCTGTGATTTCTCCTTGGCAGTTAGCAAAGATCTGAATCCCTTGAGTAAGCCCATAATGTTCTTTGTTATTTTTTTTCTTGCTGGCCGTAGCGCTTAGCGAGCAGGTCTAAGATGATAACTCATGCTATAGTTCTGAAGTAGGAAGCAGTAACTCCGCAGTGTGAGATGAAAAGACTGCTTATATTCAGTGTTAAATATTACTCTGCCTTCAAAGGTGCCCGAAAATGAGAACTATGGTGTGTGTAGTCTGTTAAATCAAGTAGTATATTCTATCTATGCTTTTAAAGTCAGACATGAACCTCCATGGCATGGCATTTAAGAACATAGTAAGTCTAATGTAAGCATTTATTATTTATGAATATTTCCTGTTTGGCATAAAGCATAATCCAATTCTATTTCAATAAGAAGACCTCATTTTTGTATTTAAAAATTGTAAAATGGAAGGTAGAATCTGGAGCTAAATAAAGCTGTTACTGCTTTTGCTTTGCATGTATTCATACATATTTGTGTATATGAGTAGATGTATATTTCTTTTGTCCTTGTGGGTGCTGTCTGCCTTATCTTTCATTGTGTTTTAAACTATAAGAAATTGTTCTCACCTTTAAATCTGCCCCCTGGAAACCTCTTCTTTTATTTCCCTGTAAATTGGTGTGTGTATTTGGTTTTAATGCTTTGTCACCTGGGGACATAAATAAACAAATGAAAGCTGTACAGGCCATCAGAGAGTGGTTTTCCTATTGCAGCAGCTCTCTAGTGTGACCTCCTCAAGCCAAGTCCATCCCTCTGCTCCTCACTGCCCTCCCTCCCCGGTGTTTGTCACTGATGTTCATTCCCTGGCATATAAGAAAGGAGGGGGACTTTCTTGTCAAGAGAAGATTTCATTTCTATATAACCACTAAGAATTTGTACTAGGAATAAAAAGAAGAGTCTGCAGCTGATATGGCTTTGTTGCTCAGCAAAGAGCTTTAAATAAATAGACAGAGGCTCTTTTTTATTATTGCTGTGAATAGTTATGCTACCTCCATTTCACATCCCTTGTTACATGAGTGCTCAGAGATGGCAGTCTTTGTAAGAGTGATATTACCAGAGAGATAAGTAGACTGTTTCTAGCCAGAATTCAGACATTCCCCAAGACAGTAAGAACTGGCAGCAATAACAGGTTCAGGAAGACTGACAGAGCCCAAGGAATTAGCTTGAATCAATCTTTTTGCACTCAGCTTCTTTCAAAATGAAAGTAGTGGGCCCTCAAGGCTTTTCAAGTACCCCTTTGGAAACAACCCATAGGATGTTATTTAGAGAGCCCAAAGTTCTTAGATATCTAAGAAGAAATATATGATGTTCATGATCCGATTCCCCACTGTGTGTGTGTGTTACACAAATATGACTTTAATGGATGGATGCAACTTAGGTAGTTTTAGAATAAACTTAGTCTTCTCTTTAATCTCTTTTTAAAATGTAATCATTTTGTCCCTCAAGGATGTTGTCTCCCAAAACACTTTAGTCAGATTCAATCTAGAGCCATCGCCTTGATTCTTGAACCTTGAAGATATCCAGAAGATACCTTAATGGTCAGGTAAAATGGTATATGAAGAATTAATATGCTAGGAAGTATAGTCTTTTAAGGAATCAGTGCATAGATATTGAAAGCATCAGAAAGGGAGAACCAACATAGCTGTCCTCTTTTTACCTTGTTTTGTTCTCCGTTTAGTAAACATCATGTTTTTATTACATTTCCATTACATGTTATTTTTTATATTTTATTACAGTCTTTTACATGAGGAAGAATATAGAATACAGGATTAAAAAAGAATTATTTGGTAAAGTTAGTAAACTTTTCTTTATTTCCCAGAAAAGGGAAGGCTTGATAGGTAAGTTTTCAATTTTATAAATGATGATTGCTCATTATCTCCAACCTGGAATATATTGAGAGTATTCCTAAGAAAAAGTTGCTTTAAAATATGAGTAGGGTAAAATAAGTTGAGCAGACCTCTCAGGATTCTGATATAACTTTCTATTAAAAGATAAATCTGAGGGCGGGCCACGGTGGCTCAGCAGGTAAGAGTGCTTGCCTGCCATGCCTGAGGACCTGGGCTTGATTCCCGGTGCCTACCCATGTAAAAAATAAAATAAAATAAAAGATAAATCTGAGATCTGCCTGACATATTTTATATGCAGTGCAACTGGAAGAGAAACATGAAGCTGACACTCACTCTCAAGAGGGTTTTCTGGGTACCTTATATTTAGTAATTTGGGATATGTATAGGTCTCTGGGTGTCAAAACATTGTTCAGCAGAGAAGTATTTCAACTGCATATTAGAATTGATTTGGTTTATCTAATAACATGTACATATTCTTATAAATTAGAAATTTTAAACTGAAATCTGAAAAAAATAGTTGTAGCAGTAGTCAGTAGACCACATTGCTTTTTGGGTTAGGGAGGTTTTTTAGTTCTGGAAATATGCCTTCTCATTATCTGGCTAGACTTCCTCATGTTCCTTTCTTGGATTTTGCAGAAATGTAAAGAAAAGGATTAACAGTACTGAAACTCAAGGAGATAGATCCTCAGAAATAATTCAGTTCTCTGCTGGTTTTGAAAAGAAAATAAAGTTTATTCAACAAAAGAAATTTGTTAGTTGATAAAACTGCAGAGTTTGAAGGAGCAAAGAGTAGGAAATAACTGGAAAAGTTGCATCACTTTTAATAAAACAGATAATGTTCATAATTCTCGTTTTTTAGACGTGGAAAAAATTATGTTGCTATAACTAAGATGATACATGTTTTGAGGTTGAAGTTTTAAGGAGATTGTAATTTTCAACTTTTTTTTCACTTTTTGGTTTTTATTTCTCTTTGATTTTAATGACCATACAGCACTTTCTTTACTTAATAAAAAGTGGGCTTAGGGAATAGTTTCTTGGATACCTACTGTGGTCAGGGTACTAGCAGAAAAGTGGCTTGGAGGCTAGTTCTTTCATCATGGGAGGTCTAAAAAATAGAAGTTGCCTGAGAGTTGTTGTAGACTGGTTTATTTATCTTCTGGTCTGTAAAACTTTTCCTTTGGCCCACCAATAATTTCATAAAGCAAAGCTAAATTTATTTATTTTAATATTATGTTCTTCCTACTTTTTTTGGTGCTAAATTGTCCTTTCAATATGTGGTAGATAGTAAGAGTGATGTTATCTGGTTGATGATTTTTTTTTTTTAAGTCGTTACTTGATATATCAGTTTCCTAGGGCTGCCCTAACAAAGTACCACCAACTACATGGCTTTAAACAGCAGAAACTTACTCTGTTCAGTTCTGGAAGCTAGAAGTCCTAAATCAAGGTATTGGCAGGGTCATCCTCTCTCTAAAGGCTCTAAGGAAGAAGTCCTTTGCCTCTTCTTAACTTCTGATTGTGACCGAGAATCTGTGGCCATCTATAGCTTGTAGCTGCATAACTCCAGAATTTGCCTCCATCGTCACATGCCCTTCTGCCCTGTGTGTCTCTGTCTCTATGTCTTTTAGTCATGTTGGACTAGGGCCCACACTGTTTCAGTATGGCCTCATCTTAACCTTATTACATCTATGAGGACTGTATTTCCAGGTATGGTCTCATTCTTTAATAAGAGATTAGGACTTCCTCTTATCTTTTAGGGGAACATAATTCAACCCATAATACTTAACAAAGTTAAAGTCCCGTGTCAGTCATTGAGAATCTTTTTTGAACTTGTGCTGGTCCATTAAATGGACCAGATTGTGGCATCCATTGATCTACTCCAATAGTTTTCCATGGGTAGGCACCGGGAATTGAGCCCGGGTCCTTTGGCATCGCAGGCAAACATTCCTGCCTGCTGAGCCACCATGGCCCACTCCAATAGTTTTAAAAAGTATGTGGACTGGGCTGTAGAAGTTCTGTAGGAGTGTTCAGGGGCTCCCTGGACAGGGTCATTTGAATAGTACTCTAGGCTCCTATTTTATCTTCAAACAGAGCAGCTCCAAATTTTCCTACGTGTATATGGAATTCCCAGGGATGCTTTTGTGTGGTAAAAAATTGTTCTACCCAAATACATAAGTAATACATAATATTTTAAAAGTACCCAAGTAAATTAAAGCTAAAGGTGTGTACATGCCTTGCCCAACATCACTAACTTCTTTGATGGTAGAACTTGTATATGCACCTATGTTCCCTGATTCATAACTACTTGGTATTGTTATTATCCTATCCCATTTATTTTTTACCCTATTTATTTTTCATTCTTCTCCCTACAAAACCAAGTCTCACCTATGTTACATGAGCTAGTGACTGTGCGTAGGGAATTACTAATAGCAAATCCAGTATACACTAAGGAAGGCAAGCACTCTGAGCTGGGTCTGTAGAGAACAGTCGGTGTCTGAAAGTGTTGAGTAACTCTGGGCATGTTATTTCCCTTACTAGGCTTCTTCTCACCATGTGTAAAATTAACAATGTATATTTCATAGTTACTTTTAATCATGTTTACATTCCTATGGTCCTGAGTAATCTTGATCTGAGCTGAGATATGTAGTGAAAGGTATGAATTGTTCCAACACACTACCTCGTATAGATCCTCAGTCTTTCTCATTTGCCAATAACTACTTTTTTTCTCATGTCTTACTGTGGGCTTATCTGCTAAATGATTATCTTATTAAAGAGTTATAAATAGGACATTAATAATTGTTGGTAATGATTGTTCCTGACTTTTCTAGGTCTTAGGCCTTTGCATTTATATATCTTCTGCAGTGCTTTATTGCCTAACAACAAATTTAAAATTTTCAGTGCGGGGGGGTGGGGGTGGAGGGGAGGAATGCCTCATCATTCCATCTGCTTCACAGTGTACTATCTCTTCTCTCATTTTTCCTTTTTTGGCATTTTTTGAAAATTTCCTGGTCTGTTTCTTTGTCCTTAATATAATCAGAACTTTAAGGGCTGTAGAGAATCAGTTTATTTTAAACCAAACCACTTTTGATAAAATTAATAACAGGATAATGGAAGCATAATTATGTTTATAGTTCTACTACCCAAGGAAAGCAAAGATGTTCCCTGGAAGTAAATTGCTCTCCCATTTGAAGTGACTGAACTCTTCCATTGCACCATTTGCTGCACTGATATAGTCATTTTTTTAATAGTCCCTCAAATGAGTCATTCAGTTTCTCTGAGTGAACTGTTCAAATAATACTTTGTTTTAGTGCTATAATAAAACTCATTATGCTATTCTACTACTTTTTTAATAAACACTCTTGAGTCTTTTAGATGACTTGTGAGTTTCCCTTTAATAACTTGCTAAGGTAGCTATGAAAAGCCAAGTTTTTATTTGTGATTTTAGTGTTGGTTTGGTTTGTTTGGGGATTAATGTAGTGTGCTTTTTAAAATTTTTTCCTTTCTTTGGTGATAAAGAAGAGGAAAGGAGTTACAGTGTTTGAACTTGTAGCCATTCTCAGTTATTTAAAAGGTGATTTCAGTGTTCCCTTTTCAGAGGACTGTCCTTCTCAAGTCATGAAGATTTTAAGTTAACTATAGGAGAGGGAAGCGTGCTGGTTGTGATGTAATCCTCATGGTGAATGCCTGCTGTTTTTTTTAAGACTCAGCTTAAGGGTTATTTCTTTTATGAAGAATTTTCTGATCCTTTCAGATATATTTGACTCCTGCTTTTGTAACTTCTAATCTCCAATGTTGAGCATCTCACATAGTTTATAGCCCTTACTTGGGTGCACATCTGGCTCTCCTGTTTGGGGTGTCTGTTTTTCTATGTATGCTTATCACTTATCACAGTGCTTGCTCCACAGTAAGTACTTAATACATATTTGAATGAAGAAAAGTGAGTGGGTAAATGAATGAATGGCTTAAAGGACACAAAACAGACTTAAACCGTAATGCACAACAATCACTATTAATGATTAAACTTCAAACCTTAATCATACAGTCATTATTTAGCCAATGAGGAGTTGAAAGAACAGGTGATTCTTTCAGAGTTCTAAAATTAAATAACATAAGAACTGAGCTAGAACCCAGGTCTGTGGGTGTTTAGGTGTGCTTTTCATTCTACCTTATACCCTCCTTATGACAATGTAATATCAAAAATATCAACAAGGAAATATCAAAGACCACTTTATATAAAGACCGCTATATAAACTATATAGTTTAGGGTTTTGCTGGATTTATTCAATTTGTGGGGTCAAATACAGAAATATAATAGAAAGAAGTTATTAATACTACTTTCTCTCACAGTCCCAACACTTATCAAAGATTATGCCCAAGTAATACTGAAAGTTTCAGTAGCATCAGTGTTAAATTTAGCAGGAGATTTTGTAAAAAGTACCCTGTTATTCCCCCACTAGAATAAGTAGGAACTATATAGGCAATATTAGTTTGGGGTGTAACTTTCCTAGCAAATATAAGGCATAATAATAATTAAGCTACTGACATTCATTGACTGCTTATCATATAACAAATACTATTACTATTCAGCAAATACTGTGTCTTTACATGCATTATTGGTTTATTCTTCACAAACTACACTGTGAGGTAATGGTATTATCTCCATTGTTGCAGATTTGGAACTTGAAGCTTAGGTAGTTTAAATAATTTCCCAAGATCACATAGCTATAATGGCACAGGCAGGACTGGGATTGAGTTTATACGACTCTAAAAGCCTTGGCTCTTAAGCATCAGTCCATACTATCGCCTCATTTCCAAGGCAATCAAGAGTATGCACATTTGAGAGTCTTAAACACTAAAAGAGAAATTGTAAGTAAACACTTCCTTTCTCCTGATCTTGCTCTCCTTACCCACAATTAGTTCACATCTGTAAGTGCAAGCATTAAGCAGAGCAGCTAGTCATGCAGTTAATGGAAGATATAGAATATTATGAGTTTCCTTTTGGTTTCTATAAAATCTCACCATATTCCTAGTAGTCAAGCTCTTACTTATGATTGAAATACTATGAAACATTTTACCATTATTCTAGTCCATAGAGGTCAGTTAAACATGCCATATTGTCTTATACCTCTTTAATAGTATACAGCTTTCTGTCTGCTTAGGTTGTCCTATTCTTCACTACTTCTTCCTCCTAGCATTATTTCCTTTATAAAGAAAGCCTTTTCTTGCCTCTTTCAGGCAGATTTAGGCATTGCTTCTCTTCTGATTCAAATGTATTTTATATGTATTTATTCTGCTTTCGTACTTATGATTGCCTTTTTCATCACTAGACTGTAAATTCCTTGAGGGCAACAACTGAGTCTTTTAATACCTAGTTCATGGTAAGTGCTCAGTAAATGTTTATTGCATGAATCAATGAAATGTAGGTTTATATTCATTCTTAAAGGTAACATTTTACATGCTAATGCCATGTCATTAATAGGCTTCTTGAGACCTAGTCACAATGGAGGTATATCATATGTGTTTAAATTTTTGCCTGACTGTAGATGTAGCTAAAATACCCCATCCTATCCAAGTCATTGTTCCTGCATCTTATGTATCACAATTTTAAACAAATCCATTAGCTCTGTTAAGGATATAGATCCTTACTATTAAACAGAGGATATAGATCCTTACTATTAAACAGAATTGACTAAATTCTGTAGATAATCAGGATCCTGTAGAATACCACATTCCATTTGCTAAGAATAAATGATAAAATAATTAACTATAAAATAATAAATTATGTTAAAGGCTGCATCATTCTAATATCTGCATATTAGTTTTCCTCTTCTTGCCTCCTTTTATCTGCTGTACTGGTTCTCAGGTTTTAGTGTAGTTGAATATACAAAACCATGTAGAGCATACTTAAAAGCAATATATGGGGTATTCTAAGGTGATTTGACCATGTTGGTTTTCACCTTGTCTTCTGACTTTGAAAGTTGCCACTTAAATACCTCACTCATATGTATTTGTTGATTGGCCTAAACAGTAGATCTTACCAACATTTCTTGTTGGCAGTTTCGTGGTAAACACTGCATTTTATGCCAATGAACACGTGGTGTCTGAATAATTGTAACATAAATATTTTCAGTAAAATTTTGTTATTTTTAAAATTTCTTCCTGCTGGGGTTTATTAGATTGGCTTTCCTTCTTTGTTTTTCTGAATTAAGAGAACTCTTGTAATTCTCTTGGGGTATATTTACACTATTTTTGGCTCGCTTCCATTTTGCATAGTATAGATATTGTCAGCTGTGGATCGTCAAATGCTATAAGCCAAACTGCACACTGGCTCCAAGACTGCTTTGTAGTTGAGGAGTCTGTATGTGTGTATGTATAATTGGAAGAAAGGAGCACTTGGCTGAATCTCTCACCAACGGATTTGTGCTAGGGTAACACTCAAGCCCTACATAGTTACTTTTTCGTTGGGAATTTCATCCAACATGAACTGTATACTTATTTGAATTTGAGTACTTCCTTTTCTGTTTCCAGTTTCTCATCCCAGCTGCTCATTTTTGAAGTGAATATTTCTGAATGTTGGCAAGATTATGTTAGGAAATTGTCTCCATCTTTTAAAAATAATCATGCTTCTTTTAAAACAGAATTGTAATCTTCTACTATGAGAACTTTTAATTTTTGTTACAAAAAATGACAACTCTAGGACCTCTTGGGCACACTCTAACAGACAAAGATCACTAGTCATTTAACTGACATTTTACAAATCTGAATCCCTTGGGACTTAATAATGAGAGCATCTTTCACTCATCCATTACTTAGTGCAGGCACTGTGTTAAGCAGTTTACTTGTACCACCAATTTGTGTTCACTGTCAGTTAGAATGATCTTGCATTTTATGACCAAATAGGCAAAAACAAGTGTGATGTCCAATATTTAGTTGAATATCATTGTAGTAGTTGTAAGGATTACTTATTTTCCTAAGAATGTGAAAATTTTAGGGTTCCCACCAAGGGTAGATGTCTTTACATTTACGCAGAATGAACATTTATCTTCAGATCCAAAGATATATCATCGAATATGCATGGATTATGTATGTCCCCAAGAAGAAACTTATAAAAATATATAATATTTTTATATTATATTTTATATTATATATAACAAATATATATAAGAAATACAAAAGTGCTGTAAACTGTATGAATAGTCCCTCCCATTTCACCCCTCCCCCGTTTCAGGTCCCAGCCTAAATTTCTAGTGAAATCACGAGTAGGCTAAGAAAGTTCTAACCTATACAGGATTATAACCCTAAAAATGTAAGGAATGACAAAATTGTGTCCCTTAATACCGGATAAGCAGCTTTTATCACTAGAAATTTTTAGAATTAAGTTTAATCATGTTTAAGAGCATCAGAACCTTAGCTTTGGTATTTTTGCCTTAAGAAATAGGTATATTTAGTTATTTTATGTATATGTAACAGTTAAAAAAATTTAGTCTAAAGGTAAACTTTAGACTGTAAATTGAAATTTGTAATTGGGTAATCAGACATGATTTTAAGTTGAAATCTTACAATATTTATACATAGAATATTAAGACAATTTAAGATTTGCCATATTTATGAATTTAACTTTACCAGGTTCTCAATAAACTCAGGCAATTGAAATACTAAACAGGAACTTGATTATATTAAATTTATATAGTCAGTTTTAAATGTCTGAAAGTTTTAATTTGTATGGGATCAAGTGTTAACTCAGACTTTAAGTCTGCTAAAATATTCTATACTGCTAATAGAATAAGCTGGAACCTGAATTCTGTAGGAAAATTAGGTTTTTAAAATTATTAAATTGAATAAATTGAATATTAATTTTTAAAACTCAGTCCTCAAGTTGTCTGTTCAGTATTAAAATACCATGTTGAGAGTGCCAAACAGTCATAGGAGCTTTGCGAGGGCACTGCTCTTAATATCTATTTTTAGATTAGGAAATGGAGAAGCAGAAAAGGTAAATAACTTGGCTGTGGGTAGTTGGACTCAGAGTTAGGCCTCTACCACCTGACTCAGGACCAGTGATGGATTTACAATGAATGTTAAGGTTAATAGAATCCTAAACCTGTCCTGGGCAAGCCATTAAGCCTGAGAACAAGAAGAAAGTTTTCAGAAAACAAGTCAGTGTTATTTTTAAAATTTCAATGCAAGGGCACATTAGTTTGAAACAGAATTTTAATGACTGTTTCAAAAGGTTTGTGCAAGATAAAATGGTCTATCTAGATAAAATTGGGAGAAAATAGAATTGTAACATCTTTGTTGCTAAAGAAAGCAGCATACACATATATACACACTCATACTTTTTTCATGTTTAGATAATAATTGTATTATTAAATGGTCTGATGGATCCTGCCCAGTTCGATGGTCAGATTAGGTCCATTCCAATACATTAGGACTCTGAGTTCTGACTGGACCAAAACAGAATAAACCAATCCCCATGATGCTTTTTATACTTAGTCATGGTTTATTCTGCTTATCACAGTTAGAGATAATTTGACACTTAGAGTTGGAATTTATAAACAGATCTTCGCTAACAGAACAGATTAACTTTATTCGTATCATTGTGGTAGGTGGTAATTAAGTGACTGTTAGCTCTGTTAGTCCAATGATTAATACATATTATACATTGTAGAGACTCGTGTGTGTGTGTGTGTGTGACCAGCATAATTGTAGAAACAGATACTTAGAACCATTGGCCCATATTTTGTGTATATATATATCACTATTCAGCAATGATCTGTGGTAACTCTGGCTGTTAATAAAGTTGTTATTGACTGCTTAAAGATTCTACCATCATAATTTCTACCAGTATTCAAAAATGTCAATAAAATAAATTTTAAAAACCAAAAAACCATGCTGATCCTTTTCTCCTTTCTTATTCTTGTTAAAATTTTGCTTCACAACTGAGAATCCTCTAATTTACACCAAGAAAAATAGAGACAGGGATAGAGAAGTACCTTCAGACTTGCTTTTAGTGATTGCCAAACTGAGGTACAAGGACCTGTGCAGGTCTTACAAGTTATTATTAGAGGAGTTTTAAAATTCTTATAAGCATCTTATACTGGCTATTAGTGAATATTATTTACACCATAAATAGAGATCATCATTTTATAACTAAATTCGTATTATCTTTTTCTCATGTGTTTACTTGAATGACATATACCAAATATAGAGTTATTGTCTTGTAAAGCATTTAATGTTAATGTCTTCTTATACCAGAAAAGATTGAGAACACTGACATATGGTACGTAAACAGAATCAGGCATATTTATAATGCTTGATCCAAATCTAAGATTCTCAATCACAGAGAGGAAGAAAAGAGAAGGGAAGGAGGAGAATGCCACTATTTCTTGAAAGGAGAAGAAAGCCTCTGTCTTTTAAAGGTAGAAGAAATCAATAGGAAAAGGAAATAACAGATATAAGCTTTAAACAAAGGAACACATAAAAAGGAGAATGGATGTAAGTTTTGTACCACCTCCTAAGAGGCCATTCCTGATTTTGGAGATTGATGATAGAGTAAAGCTGATTTCTAAGTTTCAAGTATTTATGGTATGCATTAACTTTCCTGTGTGTAGTGCTTTTTGTGAATAAGGAGAGCTTTTTTGAGAAGAAGCTTTTACTCATTGCTGTGTTGTATGTAGACTATGGAGTGGCAAAGCTTTATAGGCCCTCCTTTGACCATAAAAGATTTCTATTGGAGAGAGCCATAAATTGAAGTGTTTTAAAGAAAAAAATTAGCGACTGTAAGAGTTTGTTCCTGAAGGTAACCAGATGTACTTAAAATATCATTGAGAAGAAATTGTATTTCTCACTTTCATTTTTTTTGTCTTCTGAGAAACTATCTGTGAAAATATTTTATAACTATTGAGTTCTATTCAGATAATTTTATTACTCTTGTTATTACAATGATTATTATCAGCAACATTAAGTGATTCCTGTTTGTATATTTTCTTGCTTGGGAGAGAAGTAACTAGGTGTATGCAATGTTCTATGTGGGAAGATTTTTTTCCTTTTCTTATTATGTCATTATTATTTATATACTTCAAGGTTCAGTGATTTTGTCACTTGATGAAAGCTCCAGAATTTGTTGTTTGTAGATGGTGTTAGTGTAGATTTTTTGTAATATCATGCAGAGTTGTTTTATCCTTCTCAAAACACTTTCATCAAAATTATCCTATTTAATCAATAAATTTATAAAAGCACTGGAAGCATTATAGTCATCTGAGAAAAATGACTAGTTATCAAAGTAAAAGCTTTGGCACAGCGAAGTTTGTTAAAGTGACTTGGCTAAGATCACACAACTAATTATTAGGAAAAACTCTTAGATTTCTATCTTTGGACCCATTAGGCAGTGGCCTTGTGTCTTTATTTAGGAGTTCTGTTTTCTCTCTTCCAGAGTTTACGTTAATAAATCTTCTTACCTGATGGCCTTGAGCATTCTGAAATGCTCAGCTGTTTGTACCTAGGAATGGTATTAAATTATGAGATCCAAGATTTATTTCTAGTTCTTTTCCTACATCACTGTATATTTGTGTGCAAAATCACTTTAATTCCCTGAACTTTGCTTTCTCCTTATCAGTAGTACAACCACTTTGGAAAAATGTTTGGCAGTATCTGTTAAACTGAAATGGACACATTTCACAAGCATAATATTGAGCAAAAGAAGCATGATATAAAAGGGACACTACATTATTCCATTTACGTAAAATATTTTTTTAAGGCAAAATTGAAGTTTGGGATTAGATGTTTAATCTGGGTGTTAGTTACATGGGTGTGTTCTCTTTGTCAAAAATTACAGGCCATGTACTTAGGATTTGTGTCCTTCTGTGAATGTCCTTTTAATCTTTGATTTAAAAGATTTTTTAAAAGTGAATGGGTAGACTCGATCTATATACTTGCCTTCAGCGTAGATGTTTAATTTGTGAATTCAGGAATATAAGATATTATAGATAACCCTTATAACTCTAGAAGTATTAGGAATCTTAGTCCCAGGAGTCAGCAACATTTTAAGAAAGCTATGAAAGAAAATGAATAATTTGTAATCATCAAATACACTTTTCTTTCCAAATCTCTTATTCCAAGAAGAGTGGTATTTTACCTCCTGAAAACTTATAGAATGTTTTCTACTTAGTGAGAAAATGAACCTTCTTTTGATTCCAGTGTAAATTAAAAAGAAAAAAAATACATTTTCTAAAAGAGGAACAACAGTCATTTGGCCATACAGAGACCTTTAACCACCTTCCCACCCAGTGAATTTTCCAGTTTCTACATTAAATTTTGAGTTGGTTTGGTAGTCCTGGGATGTTACGGAGGTCAGAGAGAGCCCTGAGAGCCATTGCACCACATTTTAGCACAAAGAAGCACAGGGGTGATGGAAGGACCTTTGCATAAGTTGTCCCTATATGTAACTCCTAAATGGAAATATATGGGTAGTAACTGACCACAGAAATTGAGAGAGATGCAAAGTTTGAAGGATTCCCTAATCAAAGGAGTTATCATCCCTCCATCACAAGACGTTTTCATTTGACATACCTCATTCCTGCTGTTGACTCTGGTTATTCATATACTTGCCATGCACATCTTGTGTGAATTAACTATGGACTTTCTTCTTTTCACCATCTACAACAAACATTAATTACACAGGTACTAACTGAGCATCTGTTTGTACCTGGTGTAGTACTAAGAGTTTGTGTCTTATTAGGGGTAATAACATAAGCACTGGCTATTAAATTAGCCTCATCTTCTCTATTTGAGGGAGTAAATCCCTTTAGCAGTTCTTAATCAAATGTTAAACTTGGGAAATGCTGCAGAAAAATGTGTACATGAGCCACAATTCTTTTTTCAAGAATCATATGGCTTATCTGTCTTTGAACTATTAGATGATCACTGTTAGAATTGTCAATGGAGAAATAAACTAGACTGCAGAGCAACAAAGGTATTTATTTGGGATCTTAGAGTTGCAACTGGGGAAACACAAATTCAGGTAGTACCCCAAATTCCATCCCATCTTGGCCCTTCCAAGTAAGGTTTTTGTTTTTTTTTGTTTTTTTTTTTTTTTGAAAAAGGAGATTACCTAAGTTGTTTGTGATAGGTGAATATATAGGGTGTTCCAAATGTTCTTTGTTCTTTGTTTATGGTATCCAGATGTCGTTGGGTTTTGAGGAACACTGTTGCTTGTGGGTGTGCATATTTTGGCAGTTTGTGATATCTGGCTAAGACATGCATAAAAATGACCTCGAGAGTGGCCTCTAGACTCCATTTTAAATCTCTTAGTCATCATAATTCTAATTTTTAAAATTTCTTTTTACAGAATAAGACAGGTTGTTTTGTTTTACCCACTTTCAGCTATGTATATAGTTTCCCCCTTACTACAGGCACGTGTGATTTTTATTTCATGAATTTGTCTCATTCTCTTCACTTGGAAGTGATATACACTCTAAAGCTCATCCATTTATTTATATTAGTGGAAGATTCTTTGAAAACTATAAAGTAGATTATTATAGGGCTTCAGCCTCATTGAATTGCTTTTAACGTGAGTCTTGTCTACATTCTAAACATGGCTGTTATTTATCACTGCCTTTTGGCATCTATCCAACCCATGAGATTTTTGCCTTTCTCAGTACAGCTGATACATGGCATTTTTATGGTGCTCCTTTGAAGATAACAGGGAGTGAAAGAAGAAAGAAAACATATTAAGCCTTCTCTAAGCAAGATGGCAAGTGGGAAAAATCAGAGTGAATGATATTACAATCCTCATTGTGAGTTCCTCAGTAATATTAGATAATAGATTTTGGTTTAATATCAGTCTTCTCTATTAACTGCCAGGTTGTTAGAGCTCTTCCAAAAGAGCATGAGGGTTGGAATTAGAAGGTCCAGGCTCTGTTCTTGCCTGTAAGCCTTGGAATACAGGGCATTAATTTCTTTTCTCTGAGCCTCAGTTTCTTCTTCCATAGACTTATAGTAGTGATGTTGCTTGCACAGTCAGTCTTCCAAGACTGTTGTGAAGAATAAAGGTGTAAGAGCTTTGTTACCTATGAATTGCTATAAAAAATATGAACTGTTAAAATCAGTATTACTGTATATTGCCTTTTCAGTTAGGCTTGTTCTGAAATACCTAGGATCTAAACCAAAGGTTCAATCAGAGATGGAGTGTGTTGAATTCAGATCACTGGAAGGTGTCTCAAAATCTACTCCATCCACCCTCATCAAAATCTCTGGGGAATGGGGCTTATTTGCATGAAATCATGCAGCATTTTTGCATATAATTAAGATGCTACTACTGTGCATTTAGTGGGATGGTCTAAATCCACATATGCATTTCTGTACTTGCTTATACCCTGAGGTGCTAAGCTTTTCCCATTTTTGATTTGGCTCATGATGCTATAGCAGGATGTTTCTTTGAAGGTGTGAGGTGTAAATGCAACCCCAGCCCCGTCTCTTGAATAAGCTGTAACCTGGCATGAACAACCTCTGATTCTACCTCAGTGGGCCTGATTGAATGCCTCCTGGCACCAGAGAAAGATCGCATTTTGTTCTTGCCCTGAAACCCTTTGAACAACATGTGAAACCAATGACGGTATATAAGGGAATGAGAGTCTGAGAGATATAGTGTCCAGAGCCCTGAAAATGACAAGGGCCATCGAGATTTTACTTTTCTGTGGTCTGTACTCCTTTAAATTGTGTTTCTTCATCTTCGTACAGGGGAGGAGAGAGCCCTGTAAGTTGTTTACCTGAATGTGTTAGGCAAAGGGTGTAATGACCTATGGACCTGATTTCTACTCCTGCCATTGCTAATAGATTGCTGTGTGACCTTTTACCTCCTATGGCTTTCAGTTGTCCTGGATAAGATATTCTAAATGCCCTCTTCAGCTCTAAAATTGATACCTTTTTTCTTCAGAAGCTGATAAAATATTTTCTGTCATCTGTAGATCACTTATAACCTTTTCACCTAATATTTGCTCATGTTGTTTATTTTGTACAATATGGGAGGCTCTATCAGTTTTTAATGGCATGCAAGAAGTATAATGAGAGAACTAGACAAGTTGGTAGATTGCAGAGGATCTTAAATGCCATGTTCAAGATTTGGGCTGATTCAAGGGAGCTTGGGGATGCAGTAAAGTTTTGAGGAGGGGTGCAGAATGAAGGCGAGGGTGATCCTAAAAGAATTTACTCGTTTACTTCACATGCTTTTCTTCAGAGCTTTCTATGTGTTAGCTCTAATAATTCCAAGATAGAATTAACCTGCTCTTATGGCTGTAACAATATAATGAAAGAAATTTGTAAGTAGTACAATGTACTGAATGCTATGACTGAGAAGCTTTGGAATTTGTCTATATATTTGATGGTTTAAGCCAAAAGGGAAAAATTTTTAAACATTTATTGGGTGCTTTTTGTGTGCCAAATAAAATCTGAAGTGCTTTACATTTAAAAAAAAGTATTTTAATGTATAAATTTTAGCTTTTGAAGTTACTGATATTATTACCAACCCCTTTTTATAGATGAAGAAATTTTAGCACAGAAAGGTTGCACACGTCCTTTTCTGTAGTGGATTTGGAATTTCAGCATAAGCAGCCTGAATCCGCAGAGTGAATGAGAGAGAGAGAGCCAGGACACAAATCCTGTTTAACTCTAACATTGAATGAGCAGGCAGATGAAAAGCAGCTGGAAAAATTGAGAGGCTATAGTCAGTAGGATAGAAGGAGAGGAAGGGAAATTGGTATATTGATCTAGAAAGTATGAGCAGAGAATTTAAAGAAGGACCGGGTCAAGAGTGCTAAAATGGTACAAAGACACGAAGTAGTATGAGAACTGAAAATTAGACACAGGATTAGGCATTTAGAGTGTATCATTATGATCTTAGGGTTAATTTAGTTAGCATTGTGTGGTTGGATTTGTGCACTATAGCGTTAGGAAAATAAGTTAGGAGACCATTTCAGTAGTTTAGATGTTTAGTAATGATGACTCATGTAGACTGGTAGCTGTGAGAATAGTAACTAAAGCACATTTTATCAAGGTGTTCAAGAACTATAACTGTCTAAGTTTGATAACTAAGTAGGGCATGGAGTGACTGGGAGAGTTTGGAAATCACCCTGAGATTTCCAAAACTTACCACCTGTCATGTACTGATCACTTTAGGAAATACAGTAATCCATAACAGAGCCTTTTTATTTTCAACTTTTTATTTTGAAATAATTTCAAGCTCATAAGACAATTGCAAAAATAATACAAACCCTATACAGAGAACTCTTAACATACCACCATCCCTACAGATACCCAGATTCATCTATTTTTTGAACATTTAAGGACAGGTTGCACATGAAATACTCCTTGAACACATAATACTTCCAAGTACATTTCCCAAGAACAGGGATATCCAATTATGTCATCATCATAAGTGTAGTTATAAAGTTCAAGAAATCTAACATTGATAATAAAGTATCTGTTCTTCAAACTTGAATCCAGCTGGTATTATGTAGTGCTGTCTTTGAATACCACCAGCTAACCAAAAAAAAAAAAAAAAGAAAGCACCTTTCCCAGTCTTTGCTGACTGACCTGTGCAAGTGCTCTCCTTCAGAGCTTATCCATACACTAAGTTTAGAGAATAATTCCAGACCAAAGCGTAGGACCTCCTGGATCCTTTCTGTGTCTACATGTTTTCTTGGTATGTGCTTTTGGCCCTTGGAATTCTCCCATTTGCACTGCTAGAATGTCCTCTCTTCCCTAGGACATTGTTTCCTCCCAGTCTCAGGCACCACAGTGTATGTCCTACAACCAGCAATCCCTTGTCCCATGCAGCTACTTGACTGTTCTTCTTCGGCTTTCTGAAGGAGACTCTGAGAGCCCCTTCTACCCACAGGATAAGTACTATGTCAGCAAGTCCCCCAGGACACTACCAGGCAGAGAGGGCCAGACATACATGCTCCCAGTATCTTCATGATGATTACTCTGCTACCTCCATATTGGAGGTGCCAGCTGGCTCTGCATCAAGCTGGTGAGGGGTAACAAGGGGCCAGCCTGGGCACCTCAAGATCTTACTACCTTTAAGTAGTCTTTTTCTTGCTTTGGTGTTTGCCCTGTTACAGCAGTCTTTTAACTGTCTAATGGAGCTTTGAGAAACAGTTTTGCCAGTTCTTGCTGGTTCAAAGTATCGGTGATTGAACAGTGCCTTGAAGCTTCTCACTCTGCCATCTTGATCCTGGGTGTATCCAGAGAACAATTTTTAATAGGTTCTAATATTGAACTATTATTTGCCAGGCAGTATGCTAAGGCATGTTATTTAGTCCTCAAATATAGGTATTATTAACACAATTTACAGATGAATGAACTGGGCTTTAAAGAAATTACGCAGTTTGCCCAAGAACTCACATTCTGTAAGTGACAGCTTGACTCCAAAATGTTGCATTTAACTTCTTTTCTATGAGGTATATCTAGTAAAAGAGAAAAAATGTGAACATAATTATATCAGCAGCACCACCTGTGAGTGGTACAAAGTACAAACAATTCAGAAGATGGAGTGATTACTTGTAGGATTCACAAAATAAAACTTCCAGTTGAGGATACCATTTGAGTCAGGCTCTGAACCATAAATCAAAATGAATGTTCCTAAAAGTTCTTTAATTGTAATGGACTGTAGAAATATTGTAGTAACAATAAGGGCATTTGGGTGTGCTGGATTGGCATAAAATGAAAACAAAACAAGGGTCATTAAGTTACAGGTTATTACAAGCAGAATTTTTTTTTTTTTTTTTGAGAGTAGAGATTCTTAAAGTGGAGCAGTGCAAGTAGAGGCTGAAAATAGAGGCCCTTGAATATTAAAATAAGGATGTAGAACTTTATTCAATAGGCAGTAGTCATGTTAAACACATAATTATTTTTAAAGAAATCAAATTCTAGTTTCATCCAAGATGTTATAACTCATTATTTGAAAATTAACTATCATAGTCAAGAACCAGGAAGTGGACAAAAAAGCTTTGACCGGTCAAGGTAGAAGTCACAATACCTTACACTGAACCATATCTTATACAGACTGATTTCCATTGTAGTCACAAACCTAACAAACAGGATTTTTATGGGTTATAAGTCAGAGAATAAATAGCAAATTAGAGCAGATGATCTGTTAATGGCCAGTTCACTGACAACAGTGAGATGAAATAACTGACAAGGAACATTTATAGGAAAATATTAATAAAACAGACCTTATGATTTTAAAGCAAAGTGGTACAGGGGCAGAGAGAGCTCAGAAATCTCTTTAGTCCCAGAGGACATTATTCTGTTACAGTACTGGTGGTTGTAATGCTTGCCCTGAAACATCAGGGAAATAATATGTTGTCTTCAGGCAGCCCTCCCTGAATGATTTGACTTAAAGTCGTCTTTCATAGGACTAGTAGCTTGAGAGCCAAGATTTTAGGAAGCACCTAATTTTCTAGATATTACAACTTAGTATTTACTGGATTCATTTTTCTTTTGCCTACAGTTCTTAAGACTACTGACCCTACTTCTTTTTTTTTTCTTGGGCAGGTACCGGGAATCAAACCCGGATCTCTGGCATGGCAGGCGAGAATTCTGCCTGCTGAGGCACCATGGCCTGCCCTACTGACCCTACTTCTTTACCTTGTCCTGTTTGCAGTCAGAAAAGAGAAATGAGCAGAGAAAATCTCTTGGCTCCTTATTTAAAATTTATATTGAAAAACAAAGACTTTCATTTGCTTTTCATAGAAACTGTGTGAGATGGCTCTTAATGTTACCTCCGTTTTCCAGGTAAGGAAAGGAGACCCAGTAAGTTTAGGTAGAAGGACACTACTACAGCTGCAAGGAACAGTGTCAGTACGCTAGAATGATTAAAGATCATGAAGTTATGTTTGCAGAATAGGGAGTCGTGCAGTGCAGGGTTTTCTAACACTTTTTGCCTGGACCCTAGAGTAAGAATTACATTCAACTTTTTTTCCAGTAGTACACATACACACATATTGAAACAGAAATTTCACAAAATAATACTCTCACTGTGTTTGGTACACTCAGGATTTTCTATTCTCGTCTATATTTCCTTTTTAAAACATGATAGTCTACACAACGACTTTATCGTTCACTAATGAGATACGTTATGCAATTCGATAAAACATTGATCAAATGAGACTTGGAAGTGAGGAAAGGAGCTAGAAGGTCATGTTGGGGTCATATTGTAGATGCTGTATGTTCCTTGCCAAGGAACTTGTCTCTGATCTAAAATGCAATAATAAGTCCTTAAAGAATTTGAGACAAGGTGCTAACATAGTTACACGTCTTTGTTCCAGGAATATGCTGATAATACCCTAACAGACTCCTTATAGTTTACAAATAATTTTCACATGCATCATTTACTTTGTTCCCTATCATAGCCTGAGAGGAAGATAAGAGGAGATATTTACTGCCAGTATACAGTTGGAGAAACTTAATTTAAGGACATAAAGCTCCTTGTCCAAATTTACAATCACAGCCAAGAATTAAAGCTTAATTTTTGTAACTGTTAGAGCAGAGAGTAGGAAGAAGATCTAAGCTAACTGAACTTTTCAAAACTCGTGACAAGAGGTAATGATAGTGATGGAAATGGAAGAGAGGGTCAGTTGCAGTTGCAGAATTAAAAGAAAATCAGAATAATTGCATGGAGAATTTACTTTTAGGTTAAAAGCCACGAGCATGAATCCTAAACACTGTTTTGTTTTGTTTTTTAAATACAGTTTTATTGGTTATGTTGTGAAATTCCAGCACACTTACCCAGGAAGACCAGCATAGAAAAGTGCCATTATATTCTTTCATGGCTGATGAGAGTTTTCATCACTCGTTTTTCTCTTTGGAAGAAACAGAATTGAGAAAGCATTTTTCATTGTTTAATGTTCAAATCTGAAAATACTGATATTTAAACTTGAAAAACCTATCATTTGGAATAAGACACATTAGTAGGTCTTTTGTCAAGTATGAATTGTTACAGATGTGCCTTGAACCTTCCTGCTTAGTATAGATTATTCTACATTTTCATTGACATTTTATTTTTTCTGTTTTTTTTACCCCTCTGAAAAACATTAAAAGCATATAAGTCTTGCCCCAGATTTCACTCTGAACAGATGGCACATCATCAGGGGTAGTCTAAGAAACAAGCACTTAAATAAATTCACATGTAAGTCAATTTTAAAATCTCAATTTTGTACTTCTCTGAGCTCCTTTAATTTTGTCCAAAGAATTTGTTTCTTTTACCAAGAAACGTTTGATATATATCTTGTTTTTTTAAATAGTGCTTTCTGCAAAATGTACTCATTTTTAAAAAGATTACTACTGACATTTTGGCCATTGAGATTTTATTTCACTATAGAGAATTATGATAATATATAGATAATAATTTGGAGAAAGCTGAAATTGAAAAACTTCTTTTTCACCACTTCCCTGTTTTTCCTGCCTTGAAGCCTGGGTGTCATTTTCAGCCTCCATACTCATCACATGCAATTGGTCACCAAGTTCTCACAGTTTTTTAAAAAATGTCTGTCATGCCCCAAACATCTGAATTTCCAGTCTAGACTTCTTTCCTGTATGCTCTTTTAGCCAACTGCCTATTGAACATCTCTACTATCTCAACTTAACACATCCAAATTCAAACTTCAGATTTTTATCTCCCAAATCTGTTCTTTGCACCATCTTCTTCAACCCAGGAAATGAGAAAAACACTTAAAAAAAAAAAAAAAAAAGATCCAGGGGGTGCAAGGGTAGGTCAGAGGTAGAATCCTCACCTAACATGCAGAAGACCAGGTTTGATTCCTGGTTCATGCACTTCCCCCAAACCAAAACAAACAAACAAAAATTCAACGAATGGTGCTGCAATAATGGGATACACACATGGAAAAATAATGAAATGTGACCCCACCATACAGCACACACTCAAAAAAAGATCCAGAACCCAGCTGCTTTTCAAGACCTCCACTACTCTTACTTTATCCAAGTTACCATCATCTCTAGCATGGATTAGCCTTTTAAGTAGTCTCCCTTCATCCACTCCTCTCCACCACAGCTTATTCTTAATATAGGATACAGATTATTTAAAGTAAATCACATTATGTCATTCCTTTGCTCAGAACCCAGGCTTGTAAGCACTTCCCTATCTTATTCATAATAAATATTGCAGAGTCCTGCAAACATGGTCTAGCTCACAGTTCCATCTCCGATCTTACTTCCTGCTGTTTTGCCATTCACTCATTTCAGCCTCTTCTGATTATTCCTTAAATACACCAAACTCATTTTGGCCTTTGCCTTTTGTATCCCAGATAGTGTTTGATTTACTTCCTTACTCTTTTCAGATTTCTGTTAAAATGATACATTACTAGTGAGCCCTTCACTGATCTCCCAATGCAAAATAACAATCTCCTCCCACCCTGTACTCCCTTACCATAAAGTATTTTTCTACATGGCACTTATCTCTGTAAAATGAATTGTAAATACCTACTACTTTGTTGTTGTGGTTGCTTTTCTCAATCCCAGTAAAATGTGAACTCTGTGACAGGATAGGAACTTCATTTTGTTCAATGCTGTATTAACAGCAAATGATAAGCATTGAGATTTACTGAGTGAGTGAATGAAGCAGTAATTCTTAAATACAGTTACTTGTTTTCACTGTGACACAAAATAGTGATGTAGCAGAATTATAGCATGCCATTTATTGGAAGTCACAGTGCTATTTGTTGTAAGGCAAAAAAACTTTGGGAATGTTTCAGGGCCATTTCAGGGGAAGATTGGTAAAACAAAGCATTCAAACTAACTGAGGAAAGAAAAACTAGAAAGTAGTGTTACTGGGCCTAATTAGAGTTATTATTTATAGGAAATCTCTAAGTATATTCTTTATATCTCCAAAGTTCATTTGTAAACCTGTTCATGTTTTTCCAATGTAAAGATGTTACGTATACATAGTGGTTGAGTTCTGCTATGAATATCCGTATGAAGTTTACAGACAGGACACTGAGAGTAAAAGTAGTGCAATGAATAATTACACCAGAACAATGAATATAAATTGGGTCTGGGCAAACATAGGCCATATGGTCACCCTAATTATAACTCCAAAATCCTTTGCCTCTCCTGTGAGAAAGGTTATCCTAAGCTCTGTTGGGAACTCGCAATTGTGGAACACTTAAGTTCCTGCTGTAGAAAAGTTGTAGTGTAATGCCCCACTTTGTTTCATCCATTCCCTTTCCTTTCTAGCATGGTCAACTTTCTACTGATCACCCAAGCACTGAGAGAAGAAAAGATCTTTACTTCCACTGTTCTAGAATTTAGAATAAATTTCATCTTTCCTTTACCCACTCTTTACCCGTTTTTCAGCTTCATCCTCCTCTTTGTCCATGAATTTAAAAAAAAAAAGAGAGAGAGAGAGCTTTATGTGTAAAGGAGATTCAGTGAAGTCCTGAGAAGTTTAAAAATTAAATGAATGCGGGAGAAGATGACGGCTTAGTAAGGTGCACGCGTCTTAGTTCCTCCTCCAGAACAACTACTAAATAACTAGAAACAGTACAGAACAGCTCCCAGAGCCACGACAGAGACCGGACACACAGTGTACCCCAGTCTGGACCGGATGGACCGGCTGCGAGACTCCGCTGCGGCGAGGTCCCCGAGTGGCGCGCGCTTCCCCAGGCCGCGGCGGCTGGCGGCCTGCACCCCTCCCTCCCTCCTTCCCGGTCCGGCTGAGAGACTCAGAGGGGCGGAGAAGCGAGTTCCCCAAGCCGTGGCGGCTGGCGGCCGGCGCCCCTCACTCACGGGAGGCTTCCCGGGCCAGCTGGGAGCCTTGGATCAGTGGTTCCCCAAGCCACAGCGGCCTGCGACTGGCGCCCCTCCCACACACACGGCTTCCCGGGCCGGCTGGGAGCCTCGGGTCAGCGGTTCCCCAAGCCGTGGTGGCCGGCGACCGGGGCCCTTCCCACACACGCGGCTTCCCGGGCCGGCTGGGAGCCTCGGGTCAGCAGTTCCCCAAGCAGGAGCGGCTGGTGCCCCTCCCCCACAGGCGACTTCCCAGAGGGAAAGGAAAGAGTCTCCAACAGCAGTAGAGACTGAGTCCAACCTAACACCAATAGTGGCATTAATGAACAACTTCTGACTACTAAAAATAGGCCCTCAGCTCAAGCGAAACTGATCAAGGCGGAAGTCACCTATTGGGCTAACTGAAAAAGGGGGAAAGGGGGCGAAACAGAGCCTTCTGTGGCTGTTTCTACGGTGGCTTGGTTAATCTTGGCTCAGCACTGGGATTACACAGGTTGCAACTGCCCCGAGCGCAGAAACAGGCTGCTTTCAGGGCTCTCTACCACCTGAACCTTCCCCGCGGGAGGGGGGAAAACAACTCAGGTGGAATCCCTCTCTCAAGGAATTCAGATCCCAGGACTTCACAATTTGAAGCCATTAAAACCAGCCTACAACCTTTCCTCTGTCTCCACCACACACCCAGCAGCGAGAGTCTTCCAAAGTTAAAGGAGCCACAACATCTTTTGCTGGTGGAACCCGCAGACAGACAAGCACCACCTACTGGGCAGGATAAGAAAAACAGAGCCCAGAGACTTCACAGGAAAATCTTTCAACCTGCTGGGTCTCACATTCAGGAAATCTGATTAAATGCCCAGACGCCAGCAAAAAATAACAAATCACACCAGGAAAATTGAAGATATGGCCCAGTCAAAGGAACAAACCAATAGTTCAAATGAGATACAGGAGCTGAGACAACTAATTCTGAATATACAAACAGAAATGGAAAACCTCTTCAAAAACCAAATCAGTAAATTGAGGGAGGACATGAAGAAGGCAAGGGATGAACAAAAAGAAGAAATGGAAAGTCTGAAAAAACAAATCACAGAACTTATGGGAATGAAAGATACAGTAGAAGAGATGAAAAAAACAATGGAAGCCTACAATGGTAGATTTCAAGAGACATAGGCTAGAATTAATGAACTGGAGGATGGAACATCTGAAATCCAAAAAGAAACAGAAACTATCGGGAAAAGAATGGAAAAATTTGAGCAGGGGCTCAGGGAATTGAATGATAATATGAAGCGCACAAATATACGTGTTGTGGGTGTCCCAGAAGGAGAAGAGAAGGGAAAAGGAGGAGAAAAACTAATGGAAGAAATTATCACTGAAAATTTCCCAACTCTTATAAAAGACCTAAAATTACAGATCCAAGAAGTGCAGCGCACCCCAAAGAGAATAGATCCAAATAGGCATTCTCCAAGACACTTACTAGTTAGAATGTCAGAGGTCAAAGAGAAAGAGAGGATCTTGAAAGCCGCAAGAGAAAAGCAATCCATCACATACAAGGGAAACCCAATACGACTATGTGTAGATTTCTCAGCAGAAATCATGGAGGCAAGAAGACAGTGGGATGATATATTTAAATTACTAAAAGAGGAAAAACTGCCAACCAAGAATTCTATAGACAGTAAAATTGTCCTTCAAAAATGAGGGAGAAATTAAAACATTTTCAGACAAAAAGTCACTGAGAGAATTTGTGACCAAGAGACCAGCTTTGCAAGAAATACTAAAGAGAGCACTAGAGACAGATACGAAAAGACAGAAGAGAGAGGTGTGGAGAAGAGTGTAGAAAGAAGGAAAATTAGATATGATATATATAATACAAAAGGCAAAATGGTAGAGGAAAGTACTACCCAAGCAGTAATAACACTAAATGTTAATGGACTGAACTCCCCAATCAAAAGACATAGACTGGCAGAATGGATTAAAAAACAGGATCCTTCTATATGCTGTCTACAGGAAAATATCTTAGACCCAAAGATAAACATAGGTTGAAAGTGAAAGGTTGGGAAAAGATATTTCATGCAAATAACAACCAGAAAAGAGCAGGAGTAGCTATACTAATATCCAACAAATTAGACTTCAAGTGTAAAACAGTTAAAAGAGACAAAGAAGGATACTATCTACTAATAAAAGGAACAATTCAACAAGAAGATATAACAATCATAAATATTTATGCGCAAAACCAGAATGCCCCAAAATGCGTGAGGCATACACTGCAAATACTGAAAAGGGAAATAGACACATCTACCATAATAGTTGAAGACTTCAATTCCCCACTCTCATCAATGGACAGAACATCTAGACAGAGGATCAATAAAGAAACAGAGAACTTGAATATTACAATAAATGAGCTAGACTTAACAGACATTTATAGGACATTACACCCCACAACAGCAGGATACACCTTTTTCCCAAGTGCTCATGGATCATTCTCAAAGATAGACCATATGCTGGGTCACAAAGCAAGTCTCCACAAATTTAAAAAGATTGAACTCATACACAACACTTTCTCGGACCATAAAAGAATGAAGTTGGAAATCAATAATAGGCAGAGTGCCAGAAAATTCACAAATACGTGGAGGCTCAACAACACACTCTTAAACAACCAGTGGGTCAAGGAAGAAATTACAAGAGAAATTAGTAAATACCTCGAGGCGAATGAAAATGAAAACACAACATATCAAAATCTATGGGGCGCAGCAAAGGCAGTGCTAAGAGGGAAATTGATTGCCCTGAATGCCTATATCAGAAAAGAAGAAAGGGCAAAAATTCGGGAATTAACTGTCCACTTGGAAGAACTGGAGAAAGAACAGCAAACTAACCCCAAAGCAAGCAAAAGGAAAGAAATAACAAAGATTAGAACAGAAATAAATGAAATTGAGAACATGAAAACAATAGAGAAAATCAATAAGACCAGAAGTTGGTTCTATGAGAAAAACAATAAGATTGATGGGCCCTTATCAAGGTTGACAAAAAGAAGAAGAGAGAGGATGCAAATAAATAAGATCAGAAATGGAAGAGGAGACATAACTACTAACCTCACAGAAATAAAGGAGGTAATAACAGGATACTATGAACAACTTTACGCTAATAAATACAACAATTTAGATGAAATGGATGGGTTCCTGGAAAGACATGAACAACCAACATTGACTCAAGAAGACATAGATGACCTCAACAAACCAATCACAAGTAAAGAAATTGAATCAGTCATTCAAAAGCTTCCCAAAAAGAAAAGTCCACGACCAGACGGCTTCACATGTGAATTCTACCAAACATTTCAGAAAGAATTAGTACCAACCCTGCTCAAACTCTTCAAAAAATTGAAGTGGAGAGAAAGCTACCTAATTCATTCTGTGAAGCCAGCATCACCCTCATACCAAAATCAGGCAAAGATATTACAAAAAAAGAAAACTACAGACCAATCTCTCTAATGAATATAGATGCAAAAATCCTCAACAAAATTCTAGCAACTCGAATCCAGCAACACATTAAAAGAATTATACATCATGACCAAGTAGGATTCATCCCAGGTATGCAAGGATGGTTCAACATAAGAAAATCAATTAATGTAATACACCATATCAACAAATCAAAGCAGAAAAATCACATGATCATCTCAATTGATGCAGAGAAGGCATTTGACAAGTTTAAACATCCTTTCCTGTTGAAAACGCTTCAAAGGATAGGAATACAAGGGATCCTCCTTAAAATGATAGAGGGAATATATGAAAAACCCACAGCTAATATCATCCTCAATGGGGAAAAATTGAAAACTTTCCCCCTAAGATCAGGAACAAGACAAGGATGTCCATTATCACCACTGTTATTCAACATCGTGTTGGAGGTTCTAGCCAGAGCAATTAGACAAGAAAAAGAAATACAAGACATCAAAATTGGAAAGGAAGAAGTAAAACTATCACTGTTTGCAGATGATATGATACTATATGTCGAAAACCCTGAAAAATCCACAGCAAAACTGCTAAAGCTAATAAACGAGTACAGCAAAGTGGCAGGTTACAAGATCGACATTCAAAAATCTGTAGTGTTTCTATACACTAGTAATGAACAAGCTGAGGGGGAAATCAAGAAACGAATTCCATTTACAATTGCAACTAAAAGAATAAAATACTTAGGAATAAATTTAACTAAAGAGACAAAAGACCTATACAAAGAAAACTACAAAAAACTGTTAAAAGAAATCACAGAAGACCTAAATAGATGGAAGGGCATACTGTGTTCATGGATTGGAAGACTAAATATAGTTAAGATGTCAATTCTACCTAAATTGATTTACAGATTCAACGCAATACCAATCAAAATCCCAACAACTTACTTTTCAGAAATAGAAAAACCAATAAGCAAATTTATCTGGAAGGGCAGGGTGCCCCGAATTGCTAAAAGTATCTTGAGGGAAAAAAACGAAGCTGGAGGTCTCACGCTGCCTGACTTTAAGGCATATTATGAAGCCACCGTGGTCAAAACAGCATGGTACTGGCATAAGGATAGATATATCGACCAATGGAATCTAATAGAGTGCTCAGATATAGACCCTCTCATCTATGGACATTTGATCTTTGATAAGGCAGTCAAGCCAACTCACCTGGGACAGAACAGTCTCTTCAATAAATGGTGCCTAGAGAACTGGATATCCATATGCAAAAGAATGAAAGAGGACCCGTATCTCACACCCTATACAAAAGTTAACTCAAAATGAATCAAAGATCTAAACATTAGGTCTAAGACCATAAAACAGTTAGAGGAAAATGTAGGGAGATATTTTATGAATCTTACAATTGGAGGCGGTTTTATGGACCTTAAACCTAAAGCAAGAGCACTGAAGAAAGAAAGAAAGAAATGGGAGCTCCTCAAAATTAAACACTTTTGTAGATCAGAGAACTTCATCAAGAAAGTAGAAAGACAGCCTACACAATGGGAGACAATATTTGGAAACGACATATCAGATAAAGGTCTAGTATCCAGAATTTATAAAGAGATTGTTCAACTCAACAACAAAAATTACAAAATGGGAAAAAGACTTGAACAGACACCTCTCAGAAGAGGAAATACAAATGGCCAAAAGGCACATGAAGAGATGCTCAATGTCCCTGGCCATTAGAGAAATGCAAATCAAAACCACAATGAGATATCATCTCACATCCACCAGAACGGCCATTATCAACAAAACAAAAAATGACAAGTGCTGGAGAGGATGTGGAGAAAGAGGCACACTTATCCACTGTTGGTGGGAATGTCAGATGGTGCAACCACTGTGGAAGGCAGTTTGGCGGTTCCTCAAAAAGTTGAATATTGAATTGCCATATGACCCAGCAATACCACTGCTAGGTATCTACTCAAAGGACTTAAGGGCAAAGACACAAACGGACATTTGCACACCAATGTTTATAGCAGCATTGTTCACAATTGCAAAGAGATGGAAACAGCCAAAATGTCCATCAACAGACGAGTGGCTAGACAAACTGTGGTATATAAATACGATGGAATATTATGCAGCTTTAAGGCAGAATAAACTTATGAAGCATGTAATAGCATGGATGGACCTAGTGAACATTATGCTGAGTGAGACTAGCCAAAAACTAAAGGACAAATACTGTATGGTCCCACTGATGTGAACCGACATTCAAGAATAAACTTGGAATATGTCATTGGTAACAGAGACCATCAGGAGTTAGAAGTAGGGTAAGATAATGGGTAATTGGAGCTGAAGGGATACAGACTATGCAACAGGACTGGATACAAAAACTCAAAAATGGACAGCACGATACTACGTAATTGTAATGTAATTATGTTAAAATACTAAATGAAGCTGCATCTGCGCTATAGTTTTTTGTTTTGTTTTGTGTTTTTTTATATATATTTTTTTATTTTTTATTTTTATTTTTTTCTCTCTATTATCATATTATTTCTTTTTCTGTTGTCTTCCTGTTTCTTTTTCTAAATCGATACAAATGTACTAAGAAATGATGATCATGCATCTATGTGATGATATTAAGAATTACTGATTTTATATGTAGAATGGAATGATTTCTAAATATTGTGTTAATTAATTTTTTTAATTAATTAGAAGAATTAAATGAATGCATTGATAGTAGTGATTTATTAATATGACATCCCTTGTGGCATTCTGGATTTGCCCTGTGATTTAACTGTCTTGTGAATAAATTGATTCTTATTTTTGTACTTGTGTTCTTCAAAGCTCCTCTGGTCATATGTTCCTGTGAACACTAAACACTGGTATAATGTTTTGTCAACAAGATAAATGGCAAATGTATAAAAGAGATTGATGACTAATTGCAATCAAAGTCACCTTAATTTTGCATAGATGATTTTTCTTTTAGTGGTTATTTGTACTTAATATCCTTTAAGATGATTGTGTTCTATTTAATGTCTGTAAAACAAGCAGTTTCTTTACTATGTTCAGCTCTTTCTAAGGAAAGCAAATTAGTATAAGCATAAAATACTTAAAACATTCCACACTTCCTTAAAATTGACACTTATATAAGTTAGTGTAGGTGGTAGAGGGGTGGAGGTATAACCTATAAAAAGTGTTCTACTTGCACAAAGCGAGGGATACTTCGAGATAATATTCTCCCCTTGTTTAGACAGCTTTGGTTTGCAAAACAAACTTGTTCTGACAGCAAAAATAAAAATCCGTTTTGGTTCAGTGTGTTAACTTCTTGTTCTAGTTTGCTAGCTACAGGAATGCAATATACCAGAAACGGAACGGCTTTTAAAAGGGGGAATTTAATGAGTTGCCAGTTTATAGTTTTAAGGCCGAGAAAATGTCCCAATTAAAACAAATCTTTAGAAATGTCCAATCTAAGGCATCCAAGGAAAGATACCTTGGTTCAAGAAGGCTGATGAAGTTCAGAGTTTCTCTCTCAAGTGAGAAAGCACATGGCAAACACAGTCAGGACTTCCGTCTCTGCTGGAAGGGCATGTGGAGAACACGGCATCATCTACTAGCTTTCTCTCCTGGCTTCCAGTTTCATGAAGCTCCCTGGGAGGCATTTTCCTTCTTCATTTCCAAAGGTTGCTGGCTGGTGGACTCTGCTTCTCATGGCTATGCCGTTTCTGCTCTGCTCTCTCTGAATTTCCTTCACTCTCTAAAATGTTTCCTCTTTCATAGGACTCCAGAAACTCATCAAGACCCACCCAAATGGGTGGAGACATGTCACCATCTAATCCAGTTTAATAGTCACTCTTGATTAAATCACATCTCCAGGGAGACGATCTGACTATAGCTTCAAACATACAGTATCGAATAGGGATTATTCTGCCTTTACGAAATGGGATTTTGATTAAAACATGCTTTTCGAGGGGGCATACATCCCTTCAAACCAGTGCACTTCTCAACTGACTTTTATTGTTATTTTTGGCACCATTACCATTCTGTTTCTCTTTGAACTTCTAACTTGATTGTGGTATATTTCGTGGCTTTGGTGTGTGTGTGTGTGTTTGTACTTGTGGGAATATTTGACAGTATTTCTTTTCAGCAGCGTTTTTCCAGTGCAAATGCAAGTGTGTTATTTTTCTTAAAAATATGGATACTAATTTCTTTTCCCAGCCCCACCCCCAAACACACAGTTCTCTTTTTCTCTTAATCCTATTCTCTCTGTGTCATCCTTCCTCATTCTTTTTCTCAATCACATTCTTCCACTCCTGCCCCCATACTACATAAAGAGTTTTGAAAATTAGAAATTGTCCCAAGTATCCTGTGATTTGAGGTCAGGAGCCACTGTCCAGAAGAGCGCCTGGCATAAAGGCCCTTTGTAGAGTAAGCATCATGGGTTATTATTCATAGTTAAATCATCCTGAGTACTTAATGCAGTTTTTTTTTTTTTTTTATAACTCTCTCGTGCATTAGCGGAAAGTTACCATGAGATTTTGCATTGTCATGTTGTATTAGCATAATTATGGTACTTAAGCTTGGGCTAAGTGGCCATTTTTTTGGTTGGAAAATTGAGCCATGGAGAGCTGTTCTTGTAGGTAGCAAGAAGGTGAAATTTGAGAACAACTTGACACCTTGTCCCTGAATAATATGATTATTTATCAGGGATTAACATGTTGTTTTTCCTCACAGCCCCCATGGGAAAAGACTTTCAATCTCTTTCCATTCCTCCTTTTCCCTGTCAGGTTTAGATCTCCAGATTTATTAGTCTGATAGGGTAGGGAGTATGCTTTTTAGCCTCTTTACTGACTGACCATCCCATTTTGTGGAAGTCATCCACTGAAGGACTTTTCTAAGTCTATGGTTGCTTTTGTCTTATAACATTTCCTGGTTGTTCCAATCAGAAAGCCTTTTATTCACTTGAGAATATCTCATCTTGGGGACAATTTCTTTTGTGGTCTGAGTCCTCTTCTCCCGTTGTAAAGAACCTTGATTTCTTTCATAAAGCCTCTTCCTAGAGAGGTTTAATGATTGAATGGCCAAGAAGGAAGATTCAAACACTAGGCCCTCTCATATCTACTCTGGCTATGCATATTGTTTGACCCAGAACATCCCTTAAATGTTTTGTCCATGATACAGAACTGCCTCATGAGAAAATTTAGATATATTTAGAGTTTTATCACAACACAATTTATACAGCACCAACTCCAAATAAATTACTTTATAAATCTTTTATCCTTATAGATATTGGCCTAAATTGTATGAAATAGTGCATGAGCTGTGTTTCAAATAACTCCAGAGTCTGTGTCTGTTTGCATGGTTTAACTACCCACAGTAAGTGTGATTGTTTGACCTCCTAAAAGAGGATGTGTTTTATTTAATCAGCAAGATTACTGAGAGTCAGAGGGATTATTACTTTAGGTGATTATATTATGTTTTCCTAGCAACAGAAAAAAAAATACGAACTCCCCATTGTTTTACTGCAACAGTTGTACAGCACAATAGTGATTAACCCAAGATGAAATGGCTTATAAAAGTCAAAAAAAAAAGTTTTTACTATATATGGCAAAGATTAAAAGTTGCCTAGTGTAAGAACTTTACAACAATTTGAGCTGTTTAGAAGTGGATGAGCTCCCTCATGAGGGGAAAGTGTTTCCTTCTCCTTTCATTTATACACACCGAGTTTGCAACACCAAATGTTGTAGTACTTCAGCTGAGTTCCTTTGTAGAGCAGAGTGGTAAAAAGGGATGGCTCTGGAAATAGAATGTCCAGGTTTGGATTTTGGGGTGCGTGATTTAAGTCCTTAGATCTATTTCTCCATTTCTCAAATGAAGATAATAGTATCTATTTCATAACACTGTTGAGGAAATTTAATGAGATATGTATATAAAGTTAATACAGAACAATCAATAAAGGTTGTTGTTGAGCCAAGAAGAGTCAAGAAGAGGTTTTGGGCAAAAAGGGTTTTTGTTTATTGTTTTTCTCCCCCAAGGGATAACTCTAAACCAAGAAGAGATATAAAATTCCTATGAAGACGTATTATGTACAGTATTTTAATTCTGTTTTGAAGAAGAAGCTGGCTGACTTTAGTCAAACTATACTGGTTATCTAATTGGCACAGAGATATTTTCTAAAGCTTTAATGCGTCTATTTTTTTATGTCATAATAGCCATTTAATAAGGGTTACAAGGAAAAAAATGTGTAAGATTTTGCTTAGACCTTAATACATGTATTTTTTAAATTAGTCTTCTTGTTTTTTAGGCCTCTGTACCAACTGAAAGCCTAATGGCTCATGGTTTAAAAGTGCAGAGTTTGGTGGAAGTCTGAGGGACTGATAGGTCATAAGCTTTTAAAAAATTGCAGGTACTTCTAATCCCATTTTTACAACTCCTTATCACCGTTTAGTTTTGTTTTGTCATTATGGAACAGTTTCATGGGTCGTAAATTCTAAAGGGTCTCTCAGCAAGAAATTTGCTATTCTATTTTTTAAATTCACATTAGAATGCCTTTTGCAGCTGCAGATGTGTTAAGAGCACACATGCAGAGTAGTGTGTGTATAACATTCTACTGTTCATCCAGAGTAAGTAAACGGGTGTCCAGGAGAGCACCAATAGGCAGTTAGAAGAAGAGAGGGTCTTTATTTCATAGGGAGAGTATAGAACTAGCATCCTCAGATATTAACTGAGATCTGCATTTTGCTTTCCAGTTCATAAAGCACTTTCACATGGCATGAACCTGTTTGTTTGCTTCTCATTATTACCATTTGTATCAACAGGAATTACTGTTATTATTAGTAAGGATTGGAGGTAGATAGTGAGGTTGGAGAGGTCAGTGATTATTTCCAAGAGCATCATGCCATGAGTTTTACTGTCAGTAGATTTTCATATGGGTACATAGTCTTTTAGATTCAGGGAAGGGTTGGCTAGGTTAAGTGTTTGGTTGACGCTTATGAAATAAATTTTCATCTGTAAAAACAGCAGTTCCTTCTGGTTCAACCTAATAATTTACTCATTAACACTAAATAGGTCTATTTGTATATCTATAAATTGATCCTTTCCATATTGACTTTTGTGGTTTAACTGTTGGAGGAAGTCTTATTTTCACATGCTTTCGTGATATCTTAGAATTATTCCTGACAATTGTTATTTTCCTTCATCAAATAAGGAAGCTGAAGGCCGAAGGGTTAAATGACTTGCCCAAACTTGCACAAGTTACAATAGGTGAATCCTTAGATACCATATTGCTTCCTCTTCCCTCTATACAACAAGTGGACATAATCGTGAAAGGACTTTGTAGCTATGAGATTGAAGAACAGTTATAAAAGAAAAACTTAGAAAGGGAAAGCAGCATGAACTTTTGAGTCATACAGATCTAGACTAAAAATTCTTTCATTATTTACTGGCTATCTTGGACAGCTTTCTTAAACTCTATGAGCCTGAGATTTTTCATCTGTAAAGTGGTGCTATTAATGCCTGTGTCCTTGAGTTATTGTTAGAAATAGGTGTGAGGACATTTGTGAAGCACTTGGTAGTGCTTGGCACCTAATAGTTTTTCCAAAAATGTTAGTTTCTTATCACACCACACTTCCTCTTCAGAAGGGAATGATTGCATCCTTTTAAAATTATTATCATATAAGACAAAGTTTCAGTGGCTGAGAGATTTCAAACAGAGTCAAGAGGTTATCCTAGAGGTTATTCTTATGCATAATGTAGATATCCCTTTTTAGTTTACAGTGTATTGAAGCGGGTGAAGGGAAGTTTCTAAAACTCTGAAACTGTTGAGCTGTGTTCCAATAGCCTTGATTCTTGAAGATGCTTGTATAAAGATATAACGTTTACAATGTGACCGTGTGATTGTGAAAACCTTATGTGTGATGCTCCTTTAACCTAGGGTATGGACAGATGAGTTTAAAAATATGGATACTAAATAAATAAATAATAGGAGAAATAAGGAGTAAAATAAATTTGGTAGATGGAGTACTAGCGGTCAGTGGGAGGGTGTATGGTATATATGAGTTTTTTCTTTTTATTTCTTTTTCTGGAATGATGCAAGTGTTCTAAAAAAATGAGCATGGTGATGAATACACAACCGTGTGATGATATTTTGAGCCATTGGTTCTGCACCATGTATGGAATGTACTGTGTGAAGATTTTGCAATAAAAATATTAAAAATATTGTAGAAGTCATATAAAAGACCACATGGATGTTAAAATGTGGCAGATTTCATCACAGAATATTAGAGAAATTTCAGTTAGTGTTATCCTAACACACTGCTAGATGTGTCCAAATAAAAATTTAAACGCCCTTACTTAGTATCTTATAAAGAGGATTCTTGCTTTGATAATAGTTGGGTTGGTCCAGATGACCTGCTAAAACTTTCCTAATTCTGAAGATTTTTGAAGAGCTAGCCCTAACAAGCTGAACATTGACATGTGTTATGCTGTCTTCATAAACCTTCAAAATATTCTGGAAAATCCAAAATCTGTTAATACATTTCCAGTATTGCTTTTTCACATTTTTGAAAAATATTTTAGCCCCCACTGTGAAAATCGTAAGTGAAGTCTTGATTTCCTTTTGACTATTTTTATGTATTTAACTTTTCAAAAGAATGTTCTCAGATTAAAGTATGGTGCAAACTTGAATATAAATAATTCATGTGGTTACTTTATTTAATGATTCCTTCAAAGTCATCAGCATCATTTGTCTTTTGTTTTTCATAATCTAGATTTTTTTTTTGGCAAAGTAACAAGTCTAAGTTATTTATATTTATAGTTCTTTTAAATTAAACACTTGGTTATAACCAGCAAACAAGTGAAATCTTATTTTAATGACCTGATCAGATTTCAGAAGTGTTATGTTATATCCACATCTCAATTAGTTTGAAGCCTCTTGCCATGGCTAGTTGCTACAAACAACTTCATTTGTGTTTTAAAATATTTATATAAAGCAGGTGTGTGTGATTAAATTGGAGGGGTCTTATTCCTTCTGAAAAGGTAAATAAATATATACAGTGTTTATATTTGATATGTAAAAAGTCTACTTTTGACAGAGTTCATCTGATCATTTGAAGTGAGACAGCCTGCTCAAGTAACAGAAATTTTACATTGAGAACATTTATTGTCACAGATTAAGCTAGCCAACTTTTTCCTTATCTTGCTCCTTTTTTGTACCTTGGTGATTTATTTTTTCCCCTCCTCTCTTCCTTTCCCCTCTCCCTTCTTTTATTTCAGGAGAAGGAAGAGATTTAAAAGAAAACCTTTGAAATAACCCCCAGATAGAACACCAATTTGACTGTTTGTGAACTTCATGTTATTCATAAATAGGCATATTGGAATGGTATGGAAAATAAATTTTTGCTAGAGAAAATATGGTGGCTTTTCCATCTCTAAATGTGGAAAAGTTTAAAAGTAAGAGAGAAAAGAGATGGATTGAACCAATTTTTTTTGTGTGTTTTATTTGTTTCTCCCTAGAAGAAAAACCAACTAAGCAGAAATGTTTGAAATGTCCTCTTATAAAGAACTAGCTGCTTCACAGAACCTTAGATTGTATGTCAGAGTCTTATATAAATTTAGGTGTTGATATATATGTTTATCACCCTACGTTCCAGCAGCAGTAAGCTTTCTTATCTTTTTTCAAACCCTTCTTTTTGGCTAGCTATTCTTTCAGGCAGTATGATCTTTGTACTGATTCCTTTTTCTTATTTCTTCCCCTAATGTGACAACTGCTTAAGCATGCACGTCTAACCAATTTTCCTTTTGTTCTGAAATTATACTAACCTGAAAATAATTCTCCTGCCTCTTCACAATAGTCCATCAAGTCTTGTGGCAAAGCTCCAGATAGCATTTTTGTTAACATGGGTCACAAAAGGATTCCACATGAGACAGTAAGTTAAAGCTTAATAGTTGATTGCTAGAGAGAAAGAAACAGGCAGAGAGCAAGTGGGAGCCAGTGAAACCTGCTAGCAAAAGAGAAAGGAAAAATGGTTCCAACTTTCTTTTTGACAACTTATGGTTTTAAAGGAAAAAATCATGCCAAGAGGGGTGGGGGTGACATGTGGCTGCAGCATCCCCAGGAGATATCAGGCTGGTGCAGATCATGACTTGATGCTCATGGTTATCTGTTCTGGCCTTGGTGGGTGGAGTGTCAGCACGTTTGTGTTTACTATCATGCTGTCACATCAGGTCCTGTTAGAAGAGCTGCTGAGGGAGAGAAACTGAAGAGGCTCCATGTAACAGAATCCATTTTGTATGTCAAGTTTTATTTTCTGATACCTGACATTCCTGCCTTTTTATTTTAATAAAATTTACTGGAGTTGGGGTTAGATTGAGGGTATGCCTTAGCTTAGCTCAAAGCAATTTTTTAGGGAGTAGGGACATCATGTTCTCTTTTTGGTTACTTCCTGTTGTGTCTGGGCAAAGTTGGGGAAGGAAAAATTGCTTTGAGCCTGGCAGAAGTATCATTAATTGGGCTTCTCCAGGAGCAGGTTTTAAATTTTGTTGTAGCAGTAGTATGTTTTCAAAATTCTGCTGGTTAGTTACAGCTGCTGTTGACCTGTTAAAAAACTTAGATAGACATTGTGAGAGTCAGGGGTTTCAGAGGAAAATTAACAGGTGTATAATTAAAGAGTGAATTGTTAATAAGATTTAAGGGTCACAGCAATACCATTGCTAGGTATCTACTCAAAGGACTTAAGGGCAAAGACACAAACGGACATTTGCACACCAATGTTTATAGCAGCGTTATTTACAATTGCAAAGAGATGGAAACAGCCAAAATCTCCATCAACAGAAGAGTGGCTAAACAAACTGTGGTATATACATACGATGGAATATTATGCAGCTTTAAGACAAGATAAACTTGTGAACCATGTAATAACATGGATGGACCTAGAGAATATTATGCTGAGTGAATCCAGCCAAAAACTAAAGGACAAATACTGTATGGTCCCACTGTTGTGAACGGACATTCGAGAATAAACTTGAAATATGTCATTGGTAACAGAGTTCAGCAGGAGTTAGAAACAGGGTAAGACAATGGGTAATTGAAGCTGAAGGGATACAGATTGTGCAACAGGACTAGATACAAAAACTCAAAAATGGACAGCACAATAATACCTAATTGTAAAGTAATCATGTTAAAATACTGAATGAAGCTGCATCTGAGCTATAGGGTTTTTTTTTGTTTTTGTTTGCTTGTTGGTTTGTTTGTTGTTGTTGTTTTTTACTATTACTACTACTTTTATTTCTTTTCTTTATATTAACATTTTATAGCTTTTTCTGTTGTGTTGCTAGTTCCTCTAAACTGATGCAAATGTACTAAGAAACAATGATCATGCATCTATGTGATGATGTTAAGAATTACTGAGTGCATATGTAGAATGGTATGATTTCTAAATGTTGTGTTAATTTCTTTTTTTTCTTTCCGTTAATAAAAAAAAAAAAAAAAAAAAAAAAAAAAAAAAAAAAAAAAGATTTAAGGGTCAAACGGATGAATTAATTAAATCAATTGTTATTTTTGGAGAGTTTAGCATCTTCAGGTTTCAGAACTTCTTTGACATTGAAACAATTTGGAGGTTTTAAGTTTCTGAAAAACAAATTTGATAGGTAAAATTTTAATAGAGCATTAGATATTTTTTAGGGTTTTTAGGAACATTGTTGGTTGGGATTTGCCATATTGTGGCTGTTTGTAATATCTGGCTGAATTTTGCATAAGAGTAACCTCCAGAATAACCTCTTGACTTGATTTGAAATCTCTTAGCTGTTGAAACTCTTATTTCTTTTCCCCCTTTTGCTCAGTTCTCCATGTTAGGGCCAGGTTATCTTTGGAGTTTGTGTCTCACAGTGCCAGTGCCAGTCATGTTCTGCGATTATGTCAGTTGTATTTCACGCTGTTAGTTGCCAGGTTTATATTCCTGGAAATATTGTCCCACATTGAGGGAGAAGTTCAGAATTTGGCTTAAAGATAGACCCACATTTGAGCAACAGCAGAGATCTTCTGGAGATGGCTCTTAGGCACTAATTTTAAGTAGTTTAGTTTACTATTATGGTAGTAAGTTCTGTAAGGGCAAGCCTTAAAACTGAGGCCTTGGCTTTCTGGGGAATTCCTAATAGTTTTATTTTTCCCAGTGCCTTAAGGGGCTCTGTAGACACTTTTTCATTTTCTGGCCCAAACACTCTGAATTGGAGAGTATGAAACATTAGCTTGTACAAAGCATCAAGGTTTTGTTCCTTATTCTAGGTTTTATATTAAATAAAGTTGAATTCGGTTGTTTAATTTACTAGATTAAATTAGAGAGTGTAAATTTTGGATAAAATAAATTGGTTTTTTTTTATCTCAAACAAAAGTTAAAGCTTTAAAACACAGCCAATATTATTTTTTACCTTGTATATCAATTTATTTTGGTTTTAACTATATTAGTTTCATTATATTTTAAATTGGAATTTGAGGGTTATATAAAGAGTATAAGTACCTCAGAACTTAATCATGATAGTTAATCCTTATAATCTGAGCTTTAATTTTTATAAGTATTCTTAAACAAAGCTTTTTTAGAAATAAAAACATTAGACAGTTGTTTTATATTAAAAATTATAGCAGAGGTTTTGTTCTGTATAGTTTTATACTTTTACCAGAGTTATGTTATTTAACAAATAAAATATATGTATTTGTTTAACTTTTTTCTTAAAGTTGAGCGCATATATTTTTAGAGAAGTATTACAGCAAAGCAGTACAACTGACAATTTGGCTGGTTTTATGATTTGTAGCCTTTATAAAATAATTAAAACCACAATAACACCATACCATTGCTTAATATTATGTAAATTTGGGGGGAGGAGCCAAGGTGGTGGCTTACTGAGGAGTGGAATTTATTTCATCCTCTAGAGCAGCTAGTAATTAGCCAGGAACAGTACAAAACAACTGCTGGGGCCACATCAGTGACCTGACACATAGCATACCCCAGTCTGGACAAGCAGGACCAGCTGTGAGCCCACCCAGAACCATGAGTTCCTCAAGCCACGGTGGCCAGTGCCATGCTCCCATAGGCTGGTTCCTAGAGGGGATAGGAAAGAGACTTTACTAGCAGCAGAGGCTGAGAGCAACCAAGCTCCAACTGTGTGATTAATTAACAAATTCTGGCTACTAAAAATAGGCCCCCAGCTCAACTGAACCTTGAGTAAAAGCTGAGGTTGCTGGGTTTTGCCCCAGTGTAGAGGGGGCAGGGCTTACAGAAAAAGAATAAAACAGAAACAAAAGACAGATTTTTGGGATTGGACAGCACAAAATACTTGAAAGGCTCTGGGCCCTGAAGTAAAGAAGGGGGCACATAGGACCTAGAGATACACAGAGCAGTGTACCAACTTAAGCTCTTGATTGGCAAACCCAAGGATGGGGGTCCTGCTCTGAAGAGTATTTTTTTTCTTTTCCTTTTTGTGGCTGTGTTTCTACAGCTTGGCTGCTGTTTGGATACAGCTGCAGGGCCTCTCAGGCCCCAACTGCCACAGGCATGGGCAGAATTAAGCTTGTTTGAGAGTTTGTCTGGGGCCTGTGCCTACCCTAGGAGAGGGGTGGGGCTCAGCTCAGGTAGAATCCCTCCCTCAAGGAATTCAGACCCCAGGGTCTGGAAAACTGAAGTGATTAAACCAGTCTACAACCTCTCCTGTGTCTCGACCATGCCCCCTGCAGGGACAATCTGCTAAAGTTAAAGGTACCACATCATCTTATGCTGCTGAGACCCATAGGCAGGCAAGCGCCACGTACTGGGCAGGATAGGAAAAGCGCAGAGTCCAGAGACTTCATAGGAAAGTCTTTCAACCTGCTGGGTCTCACCCTCAGGAAAAACTGACACAGGTGGCTCTTTCTTTCTGAGAGGAAGCCAGTTTGATCTGGGAAAATCTGACTGGGGTCTATAAAACCTAAGTAGATACTCCTAAGGCGGGGGAAAGGCACTATACACGCAGGGCAAGAAACAAGAAAGCAAGAATTGAAAAAATTCTGATCTGTTAAACAAAACCTAAGCTAGAGGGCTAGAATAAGCTGAACAGAATGTCAAAGAATAGATAGACAACAAGTCATCCAGCAAGAAAATCCTAGGTAAAAAAAAAAAGTGAAAATGGTCTCCAGAATAAACTAATTAAGGGAATTAAATGTCTAGACGCCAGCAAAAAATAATGAATCATACTAGGAAAATGTAAGATATGGCCCACTCAGAGGAACAAACCAACAATTCAAATGAGATACAGGAGTTGACACAATTAATTCAGAAAGTTCGAACAGACATGGAAAACCTCATCAAAAATCAAATCAGTGAATTGAGGGAGGATATAAGGAAGGTAAGGAATGAACAAAATGAAGAAATTGAAAGTCTGAAAAACCAATTTACAGAACGTAAGGGAATGAAAGGCACAATAGAAGAGATGACTAAATCAATGGAAACCTACAATGTTAGACTTCAAGAGGCAGAAGATAGAACTAGTGAACTGGAGGATGGGACATCTGAAACCCAACAAGAAAAAGAAAATATAGGGAAATGAATGGAAAATATAAGGAGTGGCTCAGGGAATTGAATGACAACATGAAGTGCACATGTTGTGGGTGTCCCAAAAGGAGGAGAAAAAACTAATAATGAAGGAAATTATCACTGAAAATTTCTCAACTTTTCAAGTCCCAATTTTATGAAAGACTTAAAATCACAGATACAAGAAGTTCAGCATACCCCAAACAGAGTAGATCCAAATAGACATACTCCAAGACACTTACTAATCAGAGTGTCAGATGTCAAAGAGAAAGAGAGAATTTTGAAAGCAGCAAGAGAAAAGCAATCCATCACATACAAGGGAAGCCCAATAAGACTATGTGTAGATTTCTCAGCAGAAAGAGTCGAGAAGACAGTGGGATGATATATTTAAGATACTATAAGAGAAAAAATGCCAACCCAGAATTCTATATCCAGCAAAACTGTCCTTCAAAAATGAGGGGAGGAATTAAAACATTTTCAGGCAAAAAATCACTGAGAGAATTTGTGACCAAGAGACTGGCTCTGCAAGAAATACTAAAGGGAGCACTAAAGATAGGAAAAGACAGGAGAAAGAGGTGTGGAGAAGAGCGTAGAAATGAGACTATCAGTAAAGATAAAAAGAAGAAAAATTAGATATGATATATAAAATCCAAAAGGCAAAATGGTAGAAGAAAGTACTACCCATACAGTAATAACACTAAATGTTAATGTAATAACACTAAATGTAATAACACTAAATGTTAATAACACTAAATGTTAATGACTCCCCAGTCAAAAGACATAGACTGGCAGGATGGATTGAAAAACAGGACCCATCTATATGTTGTCTACAAGTGATGCATCTTAGACCCAAGGATAAACATAGGTTGAAAGTTAAAAGTTAGGAAAAGACATTTCATGCAAACAACAATCTGAAAAGAGCAGGAGTAGCTATACTAATATCCAACAAATTAGACTTTAAATGTAAAACAATTGAAAGAGACAAAGACCCATTCAGATGGGTCTTGATTAGTTGACTGGAATCCTATAAAAAAGGAAGCATTTTGGAGAATGAGAGAGATTCTGAGAGAGGAGAACAGCATAGCACCAAAAGCGGAGAGTCCACCAGCCAGTGATCTTTAGGGATGAAGAAGGAAAATGCCTCCCGGGCGCTTCATGAAATAGGAAGCCAAGAGAGAAAACTAGCAGATGATGCCGTGTTCACCATGTATCTTTCCAGATGAGAGAGAAACCCTGACAGTGTTCACCAGATGTGAGAGAAATTCTGAACTTCATCGGCCTTCTTGAATTAAGGTATCTTTCCCTAGATGCCTTAGATTGGACATTTTTATTGACTTGCTTTAATTGGGAAATTTCTATGGCCTCAAAACTGTTAACTTGCAACTTATTAAATTCCTCTTTTTAAAAGCTGTTCTGTTTCTGGTATATTGTATTCCAGCAGCTAGCAAACTAGAACAAGGCTCAACAACACACTTTTAAAGTATCAGTGGGTCGAGGAAGAAATTACAAAAGAAATCAATAAATATTTCGAGGCAAATGAAAATGAAAACAACGTATCAAAATTTATGGAATACAGCAAAGGCAGTGCTAAGAGGGAAATTTATTGTCTAAATGCCTGTATCAAAAAAGAAAAGAGCAAAAATGGAGGAATTAACTCTCCACTTGAAAGAACTAGAGTAAGAACAGCAAACTAACCCCAAAACAAGCAAAAGGAGAGAAATAACAAAAATTAGAGCAAAAGTAAATAAAATTGAGAACATGAAAACAATCAAGAAAATCAACAAATCCAGAAGTTTAATGAGAAAAGCATTAAAATAATGGACCTTTAGTGAGGTTGACAAAAAGAAGAAGAGAGAGGATGTAAATAATAAAATCAGTAATGGAAGAGAAGACATTACCACTGACCCTGCAGAAATAGATAAGGCGATGACAGGATACTATGAACAACTTTGTGCTAATAAACTAGACGATGTAGATGAAATGGACAGCTTCCTAGAAAGGCATAAACAACCAACGTTGAGTCAAGGAGAAATAGACAACCTCAACAAACCAATCACAAGTAAAGAAACTGTATTAGTCATTAAGAAGCTCCCAAGAAAGAGAAGTCCAGGATCAGCTGGCTTTACATGTGAATTCTACCAAACATCCAAAGAAAGAAGTAATACCAATCCTGTTCAAACTCTTCAAAAAAAATTGAAGAGGAGGGAAGGCTACTTAACTCATTCTATGAAGCCAACATCACCCTCATACCAAAGCCAGACAAAGATACTACAAGAAAAGAAAATTACAGACCAATCTCTCTAATGAATATAGATGCAAAATTCCTCAACAAAATTCTTGCAAATTAAATCCAGCAGCACATTAAAAGAATTATACAACATGACCAAGTAGGATTCATCCCAGGTATGCAAGGATGGTTCAACATAAGAAAATCAATGTAATACACCATATCAACAAATCAAAGCAGAAAGACCACATGGTCATGTTAATTGGGGCAGAAAAGTCATTTGACAAAATTCAAGATCCTTTCCTGTTGAAAACACTTTAAAGGATAGGAATAGAAGGAAACTTCCTCAACATAATGAAGGGAATATATGAAAAACCCACAGCTAACATCATCCTCAATGGGGAAAAACTGACAACTTTCCCCCTAAGATCAGGAACAAGACAAGGATGTCCACTATCACCATTGTTATTCAGCACTGTATTGGAAGTCCTAGCCAGAGCAATTAGAGAAGAAAAAGAAATACAAGGCATCCAAATTGGAAAGGAAGAAGTAAAACTCTCACTGTTTGCAGGTGATATGAAACTACTATATGTCGAAATCCTGAAAAATCCATAACAAAACTACTAGAGCAAATAAATGAGTACTGCAAAGTGGCAGGTTACAAGATCAACACTCAAAAATCTGTAGTTTCTATACACTAGTAATGAACTATCTGAGGGGAAATCAAGAAAAAAATTCCATTTATGATTACAACCAAAAGAATAAAATATTTAGGAATAAACTTAACTAAGGATGCAAAAGACCTATACAAAGAAAACTACAAGAAATTGCTAAAAAGAAATTGCAGAAAACCTAAATAAATGGAAGGGCATACCATGTTCATGGATTGAAAGACTAAATATAGTTAAGATGTCAATTCTACCTGAATTGATTTACAGATTCAATGCAGTGCCAATTAGAATCCCAAAACTTACTTTTCAGAAATAGAAAAACCAATTACCAAATATATCTGTAAGGGCAGGGTGCCCCGAATAGCTAAAAATATCCTGAGAAAGAAAAATCAAGTCAGAGGTCTCACATTACCTGACTTTAAGGTGTGTTACGAAGGTACAGTGGTCAAAACAGCATGGTACTGACATAAAGATAGATATACTGACCAATGGGATTGAATAATTGCTCAGGTGTAGACCCTCTCGTCTATGAACAACTGATCTTTGGTAAGGCAGTCAAACCAGCTCACCTGGTACAGAACAGTCTCTTCAATATATGGTGCCTAGAGAACTGGACGTCCACATGCAAAAGAATGAAAGAGGGTCCAGATGTCACACCATATACAAAAATTAACTCAAAATTTTTTAGTTAAAATCAAATACCTAAACATTAGATCTAAGACCATAAAACTTTTAGAAGAAAATGTAGGGAATATCTTATAAGAGGAGGTTGTTTCCTAGATCTTACCCCCAAAGCATGAGCATTGAAGAAAGAAATAAATGGGAACTCCTTAAAATTAAATACTTTCGTACATCAAAGAACTTTGTCAAGAAAGTAAAAAGACAACCTACACAATGGGAGACAATATTTGGAAATGATATATCAGATAAAGGTCTAGTATCCAGAATATATAAAGGGATTGTTCAACTCAACAACAAAAAGACAAACAACCCAATTACAAAATGGGAAAAGACATGAACACACACTTCTCAGAAGAGGAACTACAAATGGCCAAAAGGCACATGAAAAGACGCTCAACTTCCTTGGCTATTAGGGAAATGCAAATCAAAACCACAATGAGGTATCATCTCACACCTACCAGAATGGCCATTATCAATAAAACAGAAAATGACAAGTGCTGGAGAGGATGTGGAGAAAGAGGCACACTTATCCACTGTTGGTGGGAATGTCAAATGGTACAACCACTGTGGAAGGCAGTTTGGCAGTTCCTCAGGAAGTTCAGTATAGAATTGCCATATGATCTGGCTATACCATTGCTAGGTATTTACTCAGAGTACATGAGGGCAAGGACAGAAATGGACATTTGCACACTATTGTTTATAGCAGCATTATTTACAGTTGCCAAGAGATGGAAACAGCCCAAGTGTCCATCAGCAGACGAGTAGCTAAACAGGCTGTGGTATATACATACGATGGGAATATTATGCAACTGTAAGACAGAATAAAGTTATGAAGTATGCAACAACATGGATGGACCTTGAGGACGTTATGCTGAGTGAAATTAGCCAGAAACAAAAGGACAAATATTGTATGGTCTCACTGATAAGAACTAACATTAGTGAATGAACGTGGAAAATTTCACCTAAGAACAGAGACCATCAAGAGACAGAAATAGGGTAGGTATTGGGTAATTGGAGCTGTAGGGATACAGATTATGCATCAGGGATGATTGTAAAAATTCAGAAATGGATAGCACAATACAACCTAACTCTAATAAAATGTTTGTACACTGAATGAAGCTGAATGTGAGAATGATAGATAAGATAGAGGAAGGAGGACTGGGAGCACAAGTGAAATCAGAAGGAAAATAGATGATAAAGACTGAGATGGTATAATCTAGGAATGCCTAGAGTGTACAATGTTAGTGACTAAATGTACAAATTAAAAAATGTTTTTGCATGAAGAAGAACAAAAGAATGTCTATATTGCAGGGTTTTGAAAATAGATGATAATTTTTATTTTAAAAATTTAACTTACATGTGAAACTAAAGCAAGAAATGTTTATTTGGACACAATTTATAATTTGACTAGTGTATTTCCTAATATAACTTATGTGGACAGTTTTATTGAACACCATAAATACATGTAACCTTGAGTAGGGCATGAGATTTTGTAGGTTTGTCCAGAGTGATGCCTCGATAAATCCCAGAGTGATTTGAACAGTGAATGAAAAAGTATTTGCAAAGTCTCCTTGGGGGAATGGCGAAAAAGGGGGAAAATTAACTTCCCCATCTGGAGAATTCCTGATATTCTCACAAGCAGTGGGGACAACCAAAGCAATACGCCAAGCCCTCAGTCTTGAGGTTTGTTCATATGAAACTTATCCGTGCAAAGGATAGGTTAAGCCTACTTAAAATTAGGCCTAAGAGTCACCCCCAGAAAACGTTACTCAGATGTGGCCTCTCTCTCTCAGCCATCTGACAAGCAAACTCACTGACCTTTCCCTCTCTACAAGGAACATGGTTCCCAGGGGTGTTAACCTTCCTGACAACGTGGAGCAAATATCCTAGAATGAGCTGGGACTCAGCCTCAAGGAAATGAGAAAACATTCTAGACCAAAAGGGGGATGAGAGAAATGAGACAAAGTGTCAGTGACTGAGAGATGTCAGACAGAGTGAGAGGTTATCTCGGAGGTTATTCTTACACATTATATAGATATCACCTTTTTAGTTAGGGTATTTTGAAGACGCTGGAGGGAAATGCCTGAAAATGTAGAGCTGTGTTCCAGTAGCTATGTTTCTTGATGATGATTGTATAATGATACAGCTTTCGCAGTGTGACTGTGTGATTGTGAAAACCTTGTGTCTGATGCTCCTCTTATCTACGGTATGGACGGATGAGTAAGACATATGGATTAAAAATAAGTATATAACAGGGGGAACAAATGTTAAAATAAATTTAGTAGACTGAAATGCTAGTAATCAATGAAAGTGAGTGATAAGGGGTATAGAAAAAAATAGGGGAAACAAAGGCTAAAATATATTGGGTAAATGGAAATACTAGCAGTCAGTGAGAGGGAGAAGTAAGGGGCATGGGTATGTATGAGTTTTTTTCTTTTTTCGTTTTCTGAATTGACACAGATGTTCTAAGAAATGATAATTGGTGATGAATGTACAACTATGTGATGATATCGTGAATTATTGATTGATTATATAACAAGAATGGAATGATCATGTGGTAAGAATGTTCGTGTGTGTATGTTTTTATTTTTTTAAAGGAAGAAACACATTATATAAATTCGTATTAGAGGGGGATCCAAGATGGCGGCTTAGTAAGGTACATGCGTCTTAGTTCCTCCGACTCCAAATCAACTAATAGGTGAACAGAAACAGTACAGAACAGCTCCCGGGGCTACAGCAGGGAATGGACACACAGTGTAACCCAATCTGGACTGACTAGTCTGACTGCGAAACTCGGCTGCGGTGAGATCCCCAAGCGGCGCGCGATTTCCCGAGCAGCCGCAGCTGCGGCGGTCCGAGCTAATCCCTCCCTCCTTCCCGGGCAGGCTGAGAGACTCGGAGAGGCAAGCTTCCTAGCCAAGGCGGCCGGCGCCACACTTTTGCGGGCGGCTTCGAGTCTCGGCCTTGAGTCCGCGGCTACAAGTCTCAGATCAGAGGGCTATCCAAAGACTGGGCTGGCTAGTCTGACTGCGAGACTCGGCTGCGGTGAGACCCCAGGCGGCACGTGATTTCCCGAGCAGCCGCAGCTGCTGCGCTCCGAGGTACTCCCTCCCTCCTTCCCGGGCCGGCTGAGAGTATCAGAGAAGCAAGTTTCCCAAGCCGACGCAGGCGCCGCCCTTCTTTTGCGGGCGGCTTCGAGTCTCGGCTTTGAGTCCGCGGCTACGAATCTCGGAACAGAGGGCTATCCAAACTCTGGGCTGACTAGTCTGACTGCGAGACTCGGCTGCGGTGAGACCCCCAAGCGGCGCGCGATTTCCCGATCAGCAGCAGCTGCGGCAGTCCGAGCTACTCCCTCCCTCCTTCCTGGGCAGGCTGAGAGTCTCGGAGAGGCAAGTTTCCCAAGCCGTGACGGCCGGCGCCCCTCTTTTGCGGGCGGCTTCGAGTCTCGGCTTCGAGTCCGCAGATACGAGTCTCGGATCAGAGGGCTATCCAAGCCGCGGTGGCCCACCCCACGCGGGAGGCTTCCTGGTCCGGTGGGGAATCCCCCAGGCCCGCTGCGGCCCGCGACCAGCCACAGGGTCCCCTCAAGCCGCGGCAGCTGACGCCCCCACCACGCGCGGCCCCTGAACCAACGGAGAGAATTGGATCCGAAATCCCCAGGCCGCGGAGATCAGTGACTGGGGGAGACCCATTCCAAACACTTGAGACAAACGTGTGCCACGTGCGCCACCTACTGGGCAAGATAAGAAAAACAGATCCCAGAGATTTCACAGAAAAATCTTACAACCTTGCTGGGTCCGACACCCAGAGAAAGCTGAATAAATGCCCAGACGCCAGCAGCAGAAGATAACTGTCCACGCTCAAAAGATTGAGACTATGGCCCAGTCAAAGGAACAAACCAATAGCTCAAATGAGATACAAGAGCTGAGACAACTAATGCTGAATATACGAACAGAAATGGAAAACCTCTTCAAAAATGAAATCGATGAATTGAGGGAGGACATGAAGAGGACATGGGCTGAACATAAAGAAGAAATAGAAAAACTGAAAAAACAAATCGCAGAACTTATGGAAGTGAAGGATAAAGTAGCAAACATAGAAAAAATAATGGATACCTACAATGATAGATTTAAAGAGACAGAAGATAGAATTACTGATTTGGAGGATGGAACATCTGAATTCCAAAAAGAAAAAGAAACTATGGGGAAAAGAATGGAAAAATTTGAACAGGGTATCAGGGAACTCAAGGACAATATGAACCGCACAAATATACGTGTTGTGGGTGTCCCAGAAGGAGAAGAGAAGGGAAAAGGAGGAGAAAAACTAATGGAAGAAATTATCACTGAAAATTTCCCAACTCTTATGAAAGACCTAAAATTACAGATCCAAGAAGTGCAGCGCACCCCAAAGAGATTAGACCCAAATAGGCGTTCTCCAAGACACTTACTAGTTAGAATGTCAGAGGTCAAAGGGAAAGAGAGGATCTTGAAAGCAGCAAGAGAAAAACAATCCATCACATACAAGGGAAACCCAATAAGACTATGTGTAGATTTCTCAGCAGAAATCATGGAAGCTAGAAGACAGTGGGATGATATATTTAAAATACTAAAAGAGAAAAACTGCCAACCAAGACTCCTATATCCAACAAAATTATCCTTCAAAAATGAGGGAGAAATTAAAACATTCTCAGACAAAAAGTCACTGAGAGAATTTGTGACCAAGAAACCAGCTCTGCAAGAAATACTAAAGGGAGCACTAGAGTCAGATACAAAAAGACAGAAGAGAGAGATATGGAAAAGAGTGTAGAAAGAAGGAAAATCAGATATGATATATATAATACAAAAGGCAAAATGTTAGAGGTAAATATTATCCAAACAGTAATAACACTAAATGTCAATGGACTGAATTCCCCAATCAAAAGACATAGATTGGCAGAATGGATTAAAAAACAGGATCCTTCTATATGCTGTCTACAGGAAACACACCTTAGACCCAAAGATAAACATAGGTTGAAAGTGAAAGGTTGGGAAAAGATATTTCATGCAAATAACAACCAGAAAAGAGCAGGAGTGGCTATACTAATATCCAACAAATTAGACTTCAAATGTAAAACAGTTAAAAGAGACAAAGAAGGACACTATATAAGAATAAAAGGAACAATTAAACAAGAAGACATAACAATCATAAATATTTATGCACCGAACCAGAATGCCCCAAAATACGTGAGGAATACACTGCAAACACTGAAAAGGGAAATAGACTCATATACCATAGTGGTTGGAGACTTCAACTCACCACTCTCATCAATGGACAGAACATCTAGACAGAGGATCAACAAAGAAATAGAGAATCTGAATATTACTATAAATGAACTAGACTTAATAGACATTTATAGGACATTACATCCCACAACAGCAGGATACACCTTTTTCTCAAGTGCTCATGGATCATTCTCAAAGATAGACCATATGCTGGGTCACAAAGCAAGTCTTAACAAATTTAAAAAGATTGAAATCATACACAACACTTTCTCGGACCATAAAGGAATGATGTTGGAAATCAATAATAGGCAGAGTGCCAGAAAATTCACAAATACGTGGAGGCTCAACAACACACTCCTAAACAACGAGTGGGTCAAAGAAGAAATTGCTAGAGGAATTAGCAAATACCTCGAGGCGAATGAAAATGAAAACACAACATATCAAAACTTATGGGACGCAGCAAAGGCAGTGCTAAGAGGGAAATTTATTGCTCTAAATGCCTATATCAGAAAAGAAGAAAAGGCAAAAATTCAGGAATTAACTATCCATTTGGAAGACCTGGAGAAAGAACAGCAAGCTAACCCCAAAGCAAGCAAAAGGAAAGAAATAACAAAGATTAGAGCAGAAATAAATGAAATTGAAAACATGAAAACAATAGAGAAAATCAATAAGGCCAGAAGTTGGTTCTATGAGAAAATGAATAAGATTGATGGGCCCTTAGCAAGATTGACAAAAAGAAGAAGAGAGAGGACACAAATAAATAAGATCAGAAATGGAAGAGGAGACATAACCACTGACCTCACAGAAATAAAGGAGGTAATAACAGGATACTATGAACAACTTTACGCTAATAAATACAACAATTTAGAGGAAATGGACGGGTTCCTGGAAAGACATGAACAACCAACTTTGACTCAAGAAGACATAGATGACCTCAACAAACCAATCACAAGTAAAGAAATTGAATCAGTCATTCAAAAGCTTCCTAAAAAGAAAAGTCCGGGACCAGACGGCTTCACATGTGAATTCTACCAAACATTCCAGAAAGAATTAGTACCAACTCTCCTCAAACTCTTCAAAAAAATCGAAGCGGAGGGAAAACTACCTAATTCATTCTATGAAGCCAACATTACCCTCATACCAAAACCAGGCAAAGATATTACAAGAAAAGAAAACTACAGGCCGATCTCTCTAATGAATATAGATGCAAAAATCCTCAATAAAATTCTAGCAAATCGTATCCAACAACACATTAAAAGAATTATTCATCATGACCAAGTAGGATTCATCCCAGGTATGCAAGGATGGTTCAACATAAGAAAATCAATTAATGTAATACACCATATCAACAAATCAAAGCAGAAAAATCACATGATCATCTCAATTGATGCAGAGAAGGCATTTGACAAGATTCAACATCCTTTCCTGTTGAAAACACTTCAAAGGATAGGAATACAAGGGAACTTCCTTAAAATGATAGAGGGAATATATGAAAAACCCACAGCTAATATCATCCTTAATGGGGAAAAATTGAAAACTTTCCCCCTATGATCAGGAACAAGACAAGGATGTCCACTATCACCACTATTATTCAACATTGTGTTGGAGGAACTAGCCAGAGCAATTAGACAAGAAAAAGAAATACAAGGCATCAAAATTGGAAAGGAAGAAGTAAAACTATCACTGTTTGCAGACGATATGATACTATACGTTGAAAACCCGGAAAAATCCACAACAAAACTACTAGAGCTAATAAATGAGTACAGCAAAGTAGCAGGTTACAAGATCAACATTCAAAAATCTGTAGCATTTCTATACACTAGCAATGAACAACCTGAGGGGGAAATCAAGAAACGAATCCCCTTTACAATTGCAACTAAAAGAATAAAATACCTAGGAATAAATTTAACTAAAGAGACAAAAAACCTATATAAAGAAAACTACAAAAAACTGCTAAAAGAAATCACAGAAGACCTAAACAGATGGAAGGGCATACCGTGTTCATGGATTGGAAGACTAAATATAGTTAAGATGTCAATCCTACCTAAATTGATTTACAGATTCAATGCAATACCAATCAAAATCCCAACAACTTATTTTTCAGAAATAGAAAAACCAATTAGCAAATTTATCTGGAAGGGCAGGGTGCCCCGAATTGCTAAAAACATCTTGAGGGAAAAAAACGAAGCTGGATGTCTTGCACTGCCTAACTTTAAGGCATATTATGAAGCCACAGTGGTCAAAACAGCATGGTATTGGCATAAAGATAGATATATCGACCAATGGAATCGAATAGAGTGCTCAGATATAGACCCTCTCATCTATGGACATTTGATCTTTGATAAGGCAGTCAAGCCAACTCACCTGGGACAGAACAGTCTCTTCAATAAATGGTGCCTAGAGAACTGGATATCTATATGCAAAAGAATGAAAGAAGACCCATATCTCATACCCTACACAAAAGTTAACTCAAAATGGATCAAAGATCTAAACATTAGGTCTAAGACCATAGAACAGTTAGAGGAAAATGTAGGGAGATATCTTATGAATCTTACAATTGGAGGCGGTTTTATGGACCTTAAACCTAAAGCAAGAGCACTGAAGAAGGAAATAAATAAATGGGAACTCCTCAAAATTAAACACTTTTTGTGCATCAAAGAACTTCATCAAGAAAGACAGCCTACACAATGGGAATCAATATTTGGAAACGACATATCAGATAAAGGTCTAGTATCCAGAATTTATAATGAGATTGTTCAACTCAACAACAAAAAGACAGCCAACCCAATTACAAAATGGGAAAAAGACTTGAATAGACACCTCTCAGAGGAGGAAATAGAAATGGCCAAAAGACACATGAAGAGATGCTCAATGTCCCTGGCCATTAGAGAAATGCAAATCAAAACCACAATGAGATATCATCTCACATCCACCAGAATGGCCATTATCAACAAAACAGAAAATGACAAGTGCTGGAGAGGATGTGGAGAAAGAGGCACACTTATCCACTGTTGGTGGGAATGTCAAATGGTGCAACCACTGTGGAAGGCAGTTTGGCGGTTCCTCAAAAAGCTGAATATAGAATTGCCATACGACCCAGCAATACCATTGCTGGGAATCTACTCAAAGGACTTAAGGGCAAAGACACAAACGGACATTTGCACACCAATGTTTATAGCAGCGTTATTTACAATTGCAAAGAGATGGAAACAGCCAAAATGTCCATCAACAGACGAGTGGCTAAACAAACTGTGGTATATACATATGATGGAATATTATGCAGCTTTAAGGCAGGATAAACTTATGAAGCATGTAATAACATGGATGGACCTAGAGAACATTATGCTGAGTGAGTCTTGCCAAAAACTAAAAGACAAATACTGTATGGTCCCAATGATGTGAATCGACACTCGAGAATAAACTTGGAATATGTCATAGGTAACAGAGTTCAGCAGGAGTTAGAAACAGGGTAAGATAATGGGTAATTGGAGCTGATGGAATACAGACTGTGCAATAGGACTAGATACAAAAACTCAAAAATGGACAGCACAATAATACCTAATTGTAAAGTAATCATGTTAAAATACTGAATGAAGCTGCATCCGAGCTATAGGTTTTTGTTTTGTTTTGTTTTGTTTGTTTTGTTCTTATTATTATTACTTTTATTTTTTTTCTCTATATCAACATTCTATATCTTTTTCGGTTATATTGCTAGTTCTTCTAAACCGATGCAAATGTACTAAGAAACGATGATCATGCATCTATGTGATGATGTTAAGAATTACTGATTGCATATGTAGAATGGTATGATTTCTAAAAAAAAAATGGTCAGCACAATACTGCCTAATTGTAATGCAATTATGTTGGGACGCTGAATGAAGCTGCCTCTGAGCTATAGTTTTTTTTTTGTTTTTTTTTCTGTTATATATTTTTGTACTTTTTATTTTTAGTTTTGTTTTCTCTCTGTGTTATCACTTCATTTCTTTTTCTGTTGTCGTGCTATTTCTTTCTCTAAATCGATGCATATGTACTGAGAAATGATGACCATACACCTATGTGATGATATTAAGAATTACTGATTGCATATGTAGAACGGAATGATTTCTAAATGTTGTGTTAGTTAATTTTTTTTAATTAATAAAAAAATTAAAAAAAAAAAAAGAAGAGAGCAGAAGCCAAGAAAATACAAAAGAGTAAATGAACCCAAAGTAATTTACATCTAGCTTTTGCATTTATATTTGAATAAAGGCACTTGGAATGCCCTGAAGTTGGCTTCAAAAAAAAAAAAAAATTCGTATTAGAATATAACAGTGATAGTGAAAATATTGTTAAATTTTTAGACATTTATGTTTATATATGAATATTTTATTTAAATTTAATTAGTAACAGGATAGACTTTTTTAACCATTGTAATATATTTCAAATACTTCTTATGCAATACGTTAAGTTATTTTAGTACCTTAGCACCTTATTTATGTAAGGTGAATGAAGAAATTATTTGTAACAGTTTTTTTCTAATAGTGAGAAGACTTTTCTTTTCAAATAAAGGATAATCCCAGCATAAACATTAATAAGGGTATTATTTTGATGTAAAATATTTTAGACACAATATTTGGATGATTAAGAAAAGATGTTTTTTAAAATACTTTATATTAAAAACATACTAACGATTTATGTTAATAGAACACACAGAAAATTTAACTTTAGTTTTCTAAACTAAAAAGCTTTTTGTTTCCTTTTTTTTGAAATATATGATAAACAGACATTAAATTTTGTTTAGTATTGATTATGACAGCCAGAATTTAATTTCATAAACTCCTTTTTAATAACTCTTTATAATTATTTTGTGATAGACAATTATTTAAAACTTCTAATTAAAAGTGACTATAACAGTTAAAATTTATTTCTTTCATCTCTTTATTACTTTTTTTTAATCCATTTAGGGCTTGTAATTTACAATGAGTATAAAAATTAAAATTTGTTTTCTTAAACTTTTTATTGCCTTTTGTATTTATTTTACCTATAGTTTTTATTATAAATAACTGCATATAATTAGAAATAAATTTGATAATGCATTTATAAAGCTTTTGAACCTGTATACTTCCTTTTAATATTAAGGGAAGAAGAGCCAGAGATTTATAGAATAATGGAGGAAGGGAAGACAGATATGTTTGGGTTTAGAACATGTCTAGGCATTTATATACTTTATACTTAGAACACATAAATGATTATTTTATAGCATATTTAAAATTTCTTAATTTAATTTATTAAAAAACTTTAATTTTTTTCTTAATATTTTTAACTGTGAAATAATGCCAGGAATGTGTTAATTTACAGAATTAAGTTACAGTTTTTAGAAACTAGTTTTCAGTTATATTTGTTTAAATGCTACTTTCTTATTTAAAAGTTTTACACGTGTCATTTCTATGAGGACTTTCTTAGGTTATTTTCTTTGCCTTTTAAAACTTTTTAGCATTTTTATTGCTTTGTTACTGTTGTTTTATATAAAGCCTTAATAGGTGTATATTTTAATTAGAATATAAACCCTTAGAGGCTAAGATTTATGTTTTTTAGTTATGATAGACTGGAATTAGTAAAGTTATTATAACTTCAATTTTTTATACTTATTGAGGTAACAGATGGCTAAGTAAGGAAAGTTAGATTTTTTTTTTTTTTGCAAAGGTAGGCACCGGGAATCAAACCCAGGTCACTGGCATGGCAGGTGATAACTCTGCCTGCTGAGCCACCATGGCCCACCCAAAAGTCAGATTTTTTAAACTTCAGTTAAAGTTATAAAAAATCCATTTATATTTTTATTAAACTTGATTTCTTAACTAGAACATACCTAAGCAGGATAAAATTACATTTGTTCAATTTCAAAATTCATCATTTAATTCCTTTTATTGTTCTTATAATATTTTGAAATTACAAAAAACTTTAAAAGTATATTGACTATTAAATTTTGGCAACTATATTGGGGTCATTGACTTTGTTTTATGTTTAAATATGGGAAAGCTTTTTAATTGGTTGACAGAATGATACTAGGCTTAGAGCCTTTTAAAAATTTTTTTTAATTAATTTGCTGTTACTATTTAGAGGTATGATACTTAACATTGAAAATGCATACAAACATAAATGTGAAATGTATTATTTGGAAAGAAAAATAGAAATACAGAAATGTTATTCAGAGGGCTAAATAAAGGATTGAATATGCCATTTATCCCATCTTTATTTTCTGTAAAAATGGGATGAAATAACACATTCAATTTTCTACTTGTAGTAGTATTTTTATTTTAAGTTATAGTGAGGTCAGATTGTGTTATAGAAATAAAACCTTTTTATAGACTTATAACCAAAATGCTTTTAATTTTTAACACAACCTAAAGGTTCCCTTTTTAAAAGAATTTCTGTAATTAGTAGCCAGTTATGAATCTTTGACTAACATAAATGTAGAAATATACCAGTTGATAATTAGACTGAACATATAACAAACAGGCATTAAATATTTAACATACCAAATATATTAGTTAACAATTAAACAGACATGAAACACTTATGCGATAGAATATGTTTATTAAGCTGGGAAGTAGGAACTTTAGACCATTTGTTTATCGAGAGTGCCATGCTGTGACCACTGTTCTTGTTGTTTTAAAGGGTATTGTGGCCAAGCTGAATTGCAGAGAAAAATAAGTTTTTGTTTTGTTTTATTTTATTTTTTAATTGGAGTTTACTGAGATTACAAAGTAAACATCTGAGAGGGGTAGAATTAAGAATTGTTAGGGTATTACCCATGATTGTTTGATAATTTTTAATATGGAGGGGGAGGTTTGCTACATGCTAGGGATTTTGCTTGCAGGAGGGTGATAGAGGTCTGCTCATGGTAGCTTATGGTTAACTGCTCCTTTTGAGGCTGATAGTTATCAGCTCCATTGAAGGTTTACGGTCTCCTTAGAGACTTGCATCTGGGACATGCTGACTCTAGTTAGGGCCGTGCGGACAGGAGGCTTGCAGAAGGTACCAGTTCCATTGGCAGCTTATGGACCAGTGTAGCTTTAAATGAGGCTAATTTATCCAGATCCATGATCCAGTCATGACAACAAAGCAGGCATCCCCAGTTTGTTCTCGGGAATTAGGAAAGTGTGCAGTCTTTCACTCAGGGCATCCCCCAAGTTGTTTTTTGACTGCTACACAGGAAAACACTCATGGTTATCTGGTCTGGCCTTGGCGGGTGGGGTGCCAACATGTTTGTGCTTACTATCATGCTGTCACATCAGGTCCTGTTAGAAGAGCTGCTGAGGAAGAGAAACTGAAGGAGCCCCCATGCCACTGAATCCATTTTGTATTTCAAGTTTTATTTTCTGATAACTGACCATTTTAATTTGTTTAGTTATGATATGGCTCTTATTTTGACATGTTGCTACCATGGCATTCTCTATGTTGAGGACTTGCTGGGTTTATTCCAGCCTGAATGGCTGTGGGTTAATACTTGCCTTCCTTTGTCAGTTGTTATCAATACCATGTTTTAGTGCAAATAATTTAGGCATTGCAGGCAAACGCACTTGGTTTTTCATCCCAATGGTGAAATTTACTAGGTCTGTGAACTTGGGCAAATTACCTGACTTCTCTAAACCTCAATTTACCGATCTACAAAGTGAGAGTAACTACAAAGTTTGGGTAACCTCTAAATAGAACTAAATAATTTTGCTTTTGTCACAGCTTCCACTGAGTTCTACACTAACTGCAATTAGTAAGAGAGTGCTTTTCCCCCTTGGAATTTTCTGGCAGACTTCTAAACATTGAAATTCATCAATTTGCTTTGCTCTTCAAAAGCTAAACATATAGCTTCCTATTTATACAAGTAACATTTAACTTATATTCTAGTTTAGGTTCTTCTTCCAATTACTGTGACAGAACCTTATTGATAAATAGTAATATAATTTTCCTGAAATAGTAATTTCTGTATTCCTCCTCCTGCTGAAAGAACATGAAATTAGATTTGCAATAGACTTCAGGAGCATTTAGTATCACATGAGCATATGACATCTAGCTTGATTATTTTGATACATTAACTCATTGAAGAACAAAACAAAAAGGATAAAATCCAATAATGATAATAAAATAAGTAACCCCTTCCTTAACCTGAGCACTCTCCCAGGCTCTGGATGGGTGACAGTTTATGATAGAGAAAGAGTCATGGCTATGTACACATAATTCTTGCCAATAAAAAACAAACTGATTTTGTATTCTGACCTGGTCGTTCTGACATGACTTCGTCATATTAGCTTTGTCAGAATGTTCCTTATTTCAAAGTAGCCATATCAAATGTTCTCCTCTGTTTTACTGGCACAATTGTATATACTTTGAACTTTAAGACATCATGATCAAAAAATGTGTCCTTGTGATTGAAAGAAGTATCTTAATTTGTTGCTTTTTCAGGATTAGCTTTTAAAAACATCCCACTTGACAAAATACTTCCTTGGTTTAGCTTTAGGTGTGATAATTTATAAAACATCATCTCAATCTGTGAAGGTTTTGCTCTCTAGTGTGGAAGCTGAACACATAAACAAATGATTAAAGTAAAATCTGATAAATATGATAGCAGATATATTCAAAGGACTGTGGTCAGAAAAGGAAGCTACTAACATTCCATGAATGTCATAACTAGACAATGTTGTTTTAGTTAGTATTGAAAAAAATGTAAGATTTTCTGTCAACAAGAAAAAGATAGACTTCTGGGCCTTGGCAGTAAACACATTCTACTAGTAATGAGTGGTAGTTTGGAGATTAAGGGTGGGGTCCCATTGTGGATACCTTTGTGTGCATACTAAGGAGTTTGGATTTTATTCTATTGGTTAATTGGGAATGCTGAAGAGTATTAAATAGCAATCTTGCATAGTCTGATTTGTATTTAGAAAGATAACACTGGCCATCTGGTTTAGACTCCAGAATAGAGGCAGAACTCCTAATTCAAAGTAACTTCCAAATTACACTTGTGCTATTTTTTAGGTTTGCTTTCTTCCACCATCCTTAAGAGTCTTTCCCAACCTGGATTTTGAAGTTTCCTTGTGTATCTTACATTGTTTTTTTCCCTTTGAGTGACCTAGAAAAAAACAAAACTTTTTTTTATCACTACTGTTGATAGATTTATGCACCTTTTTGTGTTCTCTGAACTAAGCCATAATTATTAATTGTTGAAAACTTCTCCTTAATCATTTTGAAGGTTTCTTTAAACTTCACTTTATCAATGTACCACATGCATTGTGAGTACACATTTTTGTAGTATTGCAAGTGATTCGATATTTTTATCTTCCAGAAAGCTATGTGAATAGTCATAAAGTGATAGCTTAATGATGGTTCTCCCCTTCTCCTAAAATATGGGAAGGCTGTTAAATTTATGACTGTCTTTCATAGGAGGATTGATTTTATTTTCTAAGCTTTTCTCATAGATCCATTTGGTGATGTAGAAACCTTAGTTATATGTGAATTAAGGTGAATGATCATAATATTATAATGGGAATCCTGATGTTTAAAGTAAAATAGTCTAGGAAAATGTACCTTATAAAACAAGGTTAAAGGAATTAAGAGTGTCTTGCCAGAGGAGGAGAAAAGACTTTGAGAGGATGTAAATAAATCAAAGATACATAAAAGTATATTTTCCAGATGTTCATAATGGACTCCATTTTCTTTGAGTACAGGACAACAATATGTTTGCTAAACTGTTCTCAGAAGGAATTAGGTTAAGCACCTAGAAATAGCTTACCACAGGTGCTGTAGAGTCTGAAAATTTCAAGGGAAGGAAATCAGGCATCATTTTTTTTTTCCGGGAAAGGGTTAACTAGATAACTTAAAACAAGTTAGACGTGCCAATAGAATGTTTTTAGCACCTACCTACTAGAATCAAGAATTCTGTTTTCTACATTAGGGTGTAGAGAACATTCATTAGTCTTAAGGGATTAGTCAAAGCCTATTTTTTGCTTCCTTCCTTCTAGTAGGTTGGATGTTCATTTTGCATTCTTTTTTCCCACTGCCATCCACTTCAGTTGGAGATTTGTTTTACATCAAACTGTATTGCTGCAAAAGCTTTCTAAATGACTTCAAACCCTTTTATAGTTATTTTTCCAGGGGTTGTAATTTATGTGCAATATGATGTGAAAGTATTTTGGGATTTATAACCCAAGGCAGCCCCATAATATGCCCTTCGCCAGTATTGCATAGTTCCGCACAATTAGTCTTACTAAAACACTACTCCCACCGTGTTAGTGTGTTGTTTAAGATTCTTCTCATTTCCCTTTTGTTTTTAGGTAAAACTAAAACTCCTATTTAGAAATCTGGCCACATCACTCATGAATTATTTTCACTTCATTTTATGTCCCAGTCAATGTCCTAATCTTAGGGCTATTCCATTTTCCAAACATTTCAGACCCGAAAACTTCATTTCCAAAGACCTACTTGGGTTATAAAGACCTTACTTTACAAATATCCTTTCCCATTAAAAAAATTTTCTATGGTAGATTCTAGGTATATAAAGGAATCCAACAGATATTTATACACCGGTGTTCACAGTGGCGTTATTCACAAGTACCAAAAGATGGAAGCAATCCATGTGTCCATCAAGCAATGAATGGAAATTTAAATGTAGTGTGTGTGTGTGTATATATATATATATTCCTTGTATATACATATATATATATGTATATACAAGGAATATTATTTCACTGAAAAAAAAGGAATGAAGTCCTGATGCATTTGACAACATAGATAACCCTTGAAGACATCATGGTGAGTGAATAAGCCAGACACAGAAGGACAAATACCATATGAAGTCACTGATATGAAATAATTAGCATACGCAAACTCATAAAGTCAGAATCTGGAGTATAAAGTGATTAGGGGCCAGATTGAGAGCAGGGAATGGGGAGTTAATGCTTGATTTGTACAGAGTTTCTGTTTACCAGTCGATACTGGTAATCATGAATAGCAGATAGTTTTTCAAACAGCTTTATTTGGCAAAATAAAAGTTGGCAACCGTAACAATTTTTTTTTTTAATCATGTGGTGGACAGAGGGGAACAGAAAAATAACTAAAATGTATTGTGTTTACTGTTTAATCTTCTGGGTGAGGGGCTCTGTCTTGACCATATTATTAAATCCTCTCTCCAAATATATGAGATATGGGTATCTTTTCAGTTTCATGGAAAAGGAAATAGTTTCAGAAAAATTAAATATTTAACTAAAGTTACCAACAGTGAGAGTCAGAGTGTGTATGAACTTGAGTGCCACTAATTCCAGAACTCTTTCTCTACTTAGTTATCATTTAGTCTTTACTGTATTAGTTTATACCTAACAATTTGTCAAATTATTAGGTATAATAAGAGTTGTTGGACCTCTTTTGTTCTTTGTCTTCATGGACCCCAGATGAACTCATCTGTTGTCGGCACTTTGAATGCCATTCCAGTGTTGCTGAACTCTAAATGTGTATCTCTAGCCTTGGTCTCTCTCTTGCACTCCTGGTTCATATGTTTAATTATTTGCTTAATATTTCCACTTGGGTATCTCTTAGGCATTTCAAATTAATCACAACTAAGCAACCTCTTGATTTCCATTTCTAGTAAAATGGAATCTACTTCTGCTAAAACTGAATGTCTCCGAGTCTTCCCCATCATAGTAATATGGCATCATTATTACCCAGTTGATTGGGCCAAAATCTTAGGAATCCTTGAAGACATCAAGCTCATTACTGTTTCTAGGCCTTTATACTTGATGGTCCCTTTCCCTTGATTGCTCTTTACTAAATTCCACATATAGTTTATCTTCACTCCCCCACCATTACCAACACCACCAGTGACTGTTGATGGCTATAAATCGCCTGCTAATGAACAGATTAGCTATTCTCTGTCTTCATTCTACTCTCCCCTTTAATAGCTCTGACATCACAGCACTGGAGCACATCTCAGCTTTTATTTTATATTACATTCTCCTCTTTTGTGAAGTCCTCCTTCCTCGGTTTCCCTAATTCAACCTTCACTCAATTTGGAATTACCGATATGATTGGTTCATTTGTATCTCTCTCTCTTTTTTTTTTTTCCTCTTTTGCCACATGGAAATTAAAGGTTTTGCCTTTACACATCTTTTCTTTTGACTGTATATTTTTCTCTTACAGTTTTATCCTTTCTTGTAAGTTTAGCTGTGATCTTTTTGCAAATGACTCCCAGGTTTTATGAATCAAGATCTCACTTTTCTTTTGAGTGCTCTCTTCAACTTCTACACACAGATGTTTCTATAAGCCTTGCATATTCGGTCTCTTTAAAATATAACTCATTTTCTTTCCCCACAGATGCGCTTTTCACTGTGATTTTGACTAATTAATGGTAACGTGGAATCATCATTTTTCCAGTCTTCCCTCTGCTTCTCTTTTTTATGTCCAAATTCCATTGATTACATGTTTACAAAGATTCTCATTTCTACTGCCTTAGCTTAATAATTGTGACTTTATTTCTTTGGTTTTTTTTTGATGTGGGATCGTCATTTATCATTAATGTCTGTTAATTCTTATATAACTAATTATAATGATCTCCTAAATGACCTTCTGTATGTCTTGGTGCCCTCCATCCTAGAAATTCTCCCTATCACCACCAGTTATTATTCTCAAAATGTCTGACCTTGTCCTTATTGCACAGTGAATTTATTGAAACCCCACAACATAGTATCCTGGGGTTTCCCTGATCCCACTATACATTTTCATAAATTTATGCACTCACTAAATTTCTCCTGCCCATATGTCTCCATACTCTGTTTTGCAAATATTAAGATACTTAATAAAATGCTTTTTAGTTGAATAACAGCATGAAAAGATTTAGAGATCTGTAGCCAGTACCATACATGCTAACAATAAAAATGACCCAAAAAATAACAAACAGGACCAAAATTTGTGAATAATCAGGCATATTCAGATAAGTCATTCTGGGGAGAAGAAAGGCAGAAAATTTTCTTTTACACAGAGATAATTGAGGTGCAGAAGTAAAGACAAAACAAACAAAAAACCTTTATGGAAAAAGTAGAACTTCAGCTGATCCATAAAGGAATATTGAATAGTTTGAATAAGTCATAGAAGAAAGGTGTTTTGTTTTGCTGATGCTGCCAGACTACAATATACCAGAAATGGATTGGGTTTTATAAAGGAGATTTATTAAATTACAAGTTACAATTTTAAGGCAGTGAAAATGTCCAAGTTAATGCATCAGTAAAGAGGATACCTTCACTTAAGAAAGGTTGATCACATCCAGGGTTTCTCTGTCACATGGAAAGGCACATGGCAACATATGCTGTCCTTTCTCCATGTTTCTGGTTTCTAATGGCTCTCTCAGTTTCTGCATCTCCAAATGTCTGTGTCAACTGTAAGCTCTCTCTCTGTTTTCTGCCTTTTATTCTCTTCAGAGAACTCCAGTAAAAGGATTAAAACCCACCTTGAATGGGCGGGGTCACATCTCCATGGAAACAACCTAATCAAAATGTCCCACCCAACAATAAGTCTGCCCCTTCAAGATTGGATTAGAAGAATGTGGCTTTTCTGGGGTAAATAATTGTTTCAAAGTAGCACAGAAAGTAAAATGCAAATAAAGATATAGCGGTAGGATTAGTAAGCTAAAGGAAATTCATTTATCCATGAGTAATACCAGATTTTTGTTGCTGTTGTTTTATTTTGGAAAAGGGGTAATGGCAGGGGTGTGTTTCTCATGCTCTTCAAATACTCATGTGTACCCTTTCTTTGCTTCTGAGAAGGAGGGAACTAACATTTATTGATGTCTTATGTTTTCCAAGCCCTGTGAAAGATATGTAATCTCTACAACAACCCCATAAAACAGGTGGTTAAATCCACAGTTTACAGATAGCTTAAGTAAGCCTTTAGCCAAAGGAAGAGTCAAAGCCAGACTTCAAACTCAGCTTTCACTCCTAAATTTTGTCCTCTGCCTGTTATGGCAATGAAGCATCTGAAAAATTATGCAAAATTATTGCAACAAAAATTTATTTTTTATTATCAAGGTTTCGATTGACAAGAAGTGAAAAGCCTCTCTCTAACTCCTTAAAATCTGGGCTCTTTTGAAAGGACTATTGAATTTTCCATGGAAAATCCATCTTCATTTTAATGCTGTTCATGACATTGCTTTAGCATTAGAGACATCCAGGCTATAAGGCACCAGAATCAAAGTGTAGTATCTTTTATTTATTTGTAATGAAGCAAATCAAAACCACAAAATAACAGTTAAAAGTTATCTTTCTTCAAGACAGACCAAGCATTTTTCAGTTGTTTAACCACTAAGTTGTTGAATTGATCTTTTTTTGAATCTTAATGCTTTTCATTGTTGCTTTTTGTCAGCAAATATTTTTCCACTTGTCACATAAAACTAACTTCATTCATTAGATAAAAATGCACATGATATATTGGACATTTGAAGGCTATCTATTACTTTTTTTTTTTTAACATAGGCAGGCACCAGGAATCGAACCCAGATCTCTGGCATGCCAGACGAGAACTCTGACACTGAGCCACTGTTGCCCTCTGTTACTTTATTACCACTGTTTCAGCTTAATAAAACATTTCCTTATTTTGTCTTCTAGGATACCCTTAATTAGCATTCCTCCTTTCTTCCTTACTTCCTACACTGAATATATAACTCTTGGAAGTTAGTATATAATATGAAAACATTCTAAATGAGATAATTAACTATTTATTTCCCCATCGTATAGTTTTGGAAATAGCTAGAAATTAGCTTATTTCAATTTTCATAGAGAAGACTAATTTTTTTTCTGTCATTTTAAATGTGTGAGTGAAAGTACTTTACTTCCATATTATGGACAGACCACATGCTTTACCCAATACAACAGTGAAGGCTATAAATCATCAAAAAATTAATTGATTTCTAGAATTGTGTATTTATATCCCAAACAGGAAAATGTCAAAACATATCTTTAAAAAAAACCTTAGAGGTATTTTTTTTTCTTCATTTATATTTTCTTCGGTTGTTTGGGAACCCTTTCAGTTGTTTGGGAAAGGGTTGTTTTAATTTTTGTTTTGTTCAGGTTTTGTTGTTGATTCCCCCAAAACAACAACAATAACAACACATGTTTTGTTAGACTTGGAGCAGATTGCTTGTGAATTCTCTTGATGCAAGGAATCAAGAAATAAACTCATATTTGAACTAACCTGAAAGTCATCATCTGCTGGAAAACATGTTAGGAATAAATTAGAGTTGTTTTTTCTTTCCTTGTTACTAAATTATTCTTGGTTTTTATTACATTTTGATCAGAGGAAATGGATATTGCTTTGTTTGAGATGGTATTCTTAATGCTTATAAGCCTCATTTTTAAGATTAGATAACTCTTGGCTTTTAAAATAACCTTGTCAGTCATTTCACAGACAGGTCTTTTTAGCAGAGGGATAATGATTAGAATGAAAATGATACCAAGCGATTTATATTATTTTTCTATAGGCTCTGATCCATAAAGAATACCCATCTGTAGAGATTGTCAAATTTGAATAGTGACAAAAATACTATCAAATTCCAAAGAGAATTTATTAATAGCATGTCTGCAAACACAGTGCATGACTTCAGCTATGATAAAACTCTTATACATATCCAATATACATGCCTCCACCCTCTTACTGTTGTAGTTATGTAAAAATCCCAGTGATGGTCTAAGTCAGTCAAATATGATGTCTTCTGATTGTAAAGTTCACACACCATTTCACTTCCAATAGTTGAATATAGTTATTTATATTACATAACTTGATTATATATATTTGACTTTCTACATTCTGCACACACAGATCAGATACCTGAAAGGCTGTACAACTTTATCCTTGGCTAGGGTTTTGCTATGAATCCCTGTTTGTTTACTAATTTAAATTAGCCCAAATGAGAGCATTTATTATGGAAATTAGATGTGCTGCACTGCAAATAAACTGGAAATAGGATATAAATATTGATAGATCTGATAAGATTTACCAAATACCCCCACTCCCTTTTTAAAAATTATTGGAAGCCTCAGCAGTAGACCATGTTTTTCATCTCTATGGTTGAAATCTAATTTCTTACAATACAAAAAAGGGTGATTTAGTGATAAGATAATTTTCAGCCTGAACACCCAATTCCTGTTCTGACCCTGTCATTTTCCATCAGTATAGCCAAGATATTCAAGATCTTTGAGTTCTTTCCTGTCTATGAAATAGAATTTAAAGGCCAATAAAGTAACCTTGTTTTGAGAATTGAGTCAACATAGTAACCAGGCTTTCTAAACTATATGGATAGTATCAGACTTCTTATTTCTGGTAGATATTACTTTTCTTTAATTCAGGATCTTGCAGTGTTTCCAGGTTACCTTTCAAAATCATCAGAGATGGAGCTAAATCTCTAGTGACCCATACACGTATTGCTTCTTTCACTAAAACTTCAGTGTTTCCAAATAGTCATTTAAATAAAGATTCCAATTACTCGTATTTGAATGATGGAAGTTTTAGTATATTTATGACCTAAAAGTACTTTCAGATTGGCCAGAGTAGAAGCGAACATAGGAAATATACTAAGTTTTATAGCCCACAGTATGATAATTTGAATTACAGCAGTATGTAGAGAAACTTTGAAAAAGTTAATTATAACATTAGTAATTTACCCTTATGCTTTTATGGTTGCTGTGAGTCAAGTAAACTAGAATTAAAGAACAAACGCACAATTAAAGCAGAGTCAATAATGGAAAAGAAAGAGATGCACGAGAATACGAAAGTGTTTTTGCTTAGAAGTTTGTTTTGAATAGCCACTTTATAAATATATCGTTCTGACCTCTTGTGCCATCGTAAAGAAAATTCAATGCCTGACATATCAATTCTTTCATAAATAGAATTTTTCAATAAATAAATAGGTGAAAAATAGCTATTTTTTTTGTAGCGGAGATTTCAAAAAGTAGTACTGGATCTCCATATAAATATAAAAATATATGAAACATGAAATAGAATGAGATATTACAGAATAGACCAATAGATCTTAGGTATTTGTTGATATGTGGATACATCATCTTTTGCTTTAGACTGTTAAAATAGTCTCCTTTCACCATCCTCAGCTGTCACCCTTTTAAAATGTTAAAAGACTGAACTGAATAATTGTCTGATGTCCTACTAACTTGAAGATATACATAGGTGCTATTAGAATTAGTAATACACATTTTTTAAAAGGTTTCCAATTTGATAATAGTTTTTGTCATTATACCTGTTCTCAAAAATGACAGAAGTATAATTAGTATTATTTGGGGGGAAGTGGGGTTGGAGAGAGCTGCTTTTTTTTTTTTTTAAATGATAAAAGAAGTCCTTATTTTTAAGATTCATAACCTTTGGCCCAGGATTAAGTCCTGCTTTCCTTAGCATAATGCAAGACCATTTCTTAGCTGGCCCTTTGTCTACTTTTCTAGCGTTGGCTCCCTATCTCCTACCTTTCACTGTTGCTGTCCTGAACATACCATTGTTCTCTCCAGCCTCTCACCCTTTCCCAGTTTGCCCAGTAAATTGCAGTTCATCCTCAAGATCACTTCAGATACATTCTGTGAAGTGTTCAGTGGCCTCTTAGATTCCTCCTCCCCCCTTTTTTGTGCTTATAATAACTATTTGCAAATATTTTACTATACATAAATCTTTCATCCACTAGACTAGCATATGGTCAATAACTACTTGCCAAAGTAAGGAAGGAAAAAATGAAATACACACAATGAGTGCAGAAATTTGTATAATAGTTTCCTTGATATGATTTCTTAGAATTTATATTTATTTGAAGATTAATGTTATTAATATCATTGACTTGGTAGTTCAGATTTTGGGTGAAATTCTTTTTTGGTGGAAAGAATTTTGTATTAAAAATGAGATTTTGGTCCTAGTTCTACTACTCTATGTAAATTCTCTAAGCTTATTTCCTCATCTGCAGAATGTGAAGTTCTAACACATTTTAATCCATTCACTCACTTGATCATTCAATAAAACAATATTTGTGTCAGACATTATTTTTAATCTTTATGTTGGACCGTCTGCTTATCATTCGTAACCTCTAGAAAATGCACCAGAATATTTGATTTTCATTTTCCTGATGACAGCTTTTTTGTTTATCTTATTCTTTTTGGAAACTGCACAAAAGAAGAAGCCCTCTTTCAAATATATAGTCACTATTACCTTTAAATAACTATATGTGAATAGACTATTTAATCTTAATCCAATATCTGATTGATATATAGAAACTGCTTTTGTTAGTCTCTTGACAGGAAAGCGTTGATTGCTAAATAGAATATTAAAGCGATTGATATGCAAGGTTAGCTATATCTTTCCAAAGGGAGAATGTAATAGAAGATAAGAAATTTCATGCAAATTTATGCAGTGATGAGTTAGCTGTGATTTCCAGGTATTCATCTCCTCAAAATATTTTTCTCCTGGGCAAGCGAAACATTTTCTTTGCTTTTTTCTTCCTGAATAGAAAATTGGTTGTCTTAATTGTACCTCTGTTCAGATTCACTTATAAATGAATATGTGGCAAACTGTAAAAGAATGAAATAGAGAACTTAACCACTTAAAAGTTTTCACTGCAGAATTGGCTTTTTAAGAATATCTGATTACTGGATATTAAAATCATGAACTAGTTCATTGATTTCTTGGTTTAAAAAAGGGAAAGGCTCTGTCAATCCTAAAGAACACCCAGGGCTCTAATTTGAGATCCTACAAAAATTGCAAGCGCTAAGTTTACTTTTCAGAAACCCAAAACCTTCAGATGATTCTTAAACCAAGTAAGTCCTGAAACCCAGCGGTGCCAGTTTCTCTAAGATCAATCAGCTCCATCTCCCTATCCCATATTGTCAACACTCCTTTTCAATGTGAAAAAAGTTAGAATGGGTACAACCCAAATATCCCTAAAGACTGGGAGAAGAATCAAAGGAGAAGAAGGAGTTACAACAGAGAAATTAGGGTTTAAGAAATGAATAGGGTTACTGAAGACTTGCAGTTAAAACGTGAGGATAATGTACTTTGCACATGTCATGTGTTAGCAGAAGAGATAGTAGGTTGGTATTGGGAGGTGTTATAGATAACAAGAACAGTAAGAATTAGGAAATTGTGAATAAAATTAAATATCTTAATGCATTCTTATTGTTTTTGAGGTATTAAAAGATGTAAAGTTGGTGAAGATGTAGGAAGTTGATAGCAACAGATAATATAATGCACTTAGATGGAGATTCTTTGGTAGAATTATAGTTGTATTTATACAAATTCAAATGAGCTAACTATTTTTGCCTAATAGATGCCATTGCTTATTAATTGCAGATCATGACTTTTCCAATTTTAATTTTTAATTTAGGTCAATTAAATTTGAAAATAGAAGACTAAAACTAACAATGGAGCAGATTTAAGAAAATGAGGTTTATCTTACTAATTTTTGTAAATAACAACTTAATTTCTTTTTATGTAAAAGTGTCATGAGGAAATAAAGTTAATAGGATTCAAAGTATAGAACATCTTGGAAATTTGTATTTTGCTTGTTTAAGCATATAGTCTTTCATAAAATAATTTGCTATCAAAATCCAACCTCTATGTAAGACTACGATGTGGCTTTTTAATGACATAGTTATTGTGAAGTTTTAAGGAATTTGAGGGGGGCAATTTATAATTCATTCCCATTTTTGAAGAGAAAAAGCCTCTTCATTAATAATTATAATGAATATTAATAATGATTGTTTTTTTTTTTATGTGGGAATTTCTCACCTTATGGTGAAACTTATATAGGAAATTGAATTTGTGGTTGGCATCTGTGCTTGACCTTTATTTCAGATCATGATTACGTTGGAAACTTCAAAATGAGGAAAAGATAGAATTTTAGGCAACTTATAATTTAAATTCAGGTAGGTTTGAATAACTACTCTCATTATTAGAGGTTAGCTTTGACCTAGATAATTAAAACTAAAGCATACTGGGACCAATCTTTGAAATGCTGGTCTAGCAAAATTAGCTCTATTTTTAAAGTCACAAGAATTCTCTTAAGCTTTTGTAATGCTGTGTTAGAAACTTTTTTCTATAGAGTTTAAATGTCATCATTCAGGGAATCATTTGTTCTTTTCCATACCAGTGCTTGGCGCACAATACATGACTTGTTTTTATATGAGATTCAATTTAATCTCATTGTATTATGTTGAGGTTTTATGCATTCTTAGGATATAAGCTCAGTGAGATCAGAAAGTTTCTCATTAATCTCTTGTTCAATGATCTGATCCCCAAATCTGAATATTATTTCTTATCAAAAGATATTAAACATTCACTGTTTTTCTTCTTGTTGCCATGCTGTATTATATAGCAGCTGGACTAAAATTTAGTTTTGAGACTATATAGGAATCATATCAATATTTGCTTTTGACAGATGCCTCTTTAAAAATGTATCAGATTTTCTCTACATCCTTACTGTAGATTAGTAATATAATAACACAGGCTCACATAACAGTGTTGTTATAGCACTGGGCTTCACCAAAAATACTTTAAAAAATTAGAATTTTAACCAGCAGTCTAGTAATTCTGATTAATACAGAGATAAGAGCAAAGGAAAGATCAAAGCCCATTTTATTAGGGTATATTCCCACATACCAAACATGCATAATGCTTTTGTTTTAGTTGTCTTGCTTTCAGAAAACTCAATAAAGCCGTAAGTTATCAACCTTTTATCAGAATATCGAGTTGTTTTCTTCCTTTTTTGTGGCCTGTTTGAAAAAAAAAATTTTGTGCCATAAACAGTTATATACAACTTCCTTTTTGGAGCAGTTTACCAGTTAGTGAGCTGTATGGGAATATTTGCATTCATAGTTTCACTCAAATTTAATCACCCAGCGGAAGCGATTCAGAACTTTAAAAGAGGGAGGTTATTGAAAGAGATGTTAGTAGGAGATCCATTTTGTTGTGATTATATTATCCATTGTATATCATAAACATTAAAAAATAGCTACTAAGAACTGTTACAGAGCAGTTCCTTTTTTAGAAAACACAGCAATTTCCATAAATTTTTTCTTGCTTAATGAGGTATAACATATATGTAATAAAATACACAAATCTTAAATGCACAGCTAGATGAAAATTTACAAATGTATAACCCACTACCAGTGTTAACATATAGAATATTTCTGTACCCCTCCCCCCATGAACCTCCCTCTTGCCCACTCCCATTCACTGTTCACCCCGCAAAGGGAACCACTACCTGCCTTCCAATAGCGTAAATTAGTTTTTTGTTTAATTAATTTTTTAAAATTGTGCTAAAATAAATGTAGCAGTTTTAACCGTGTTAAGTAGATAATTCTTTAACATAAGTACATTAAAAAATACTGTTTAATTTTTACCACTCTCTATGTCCAGACTATTTTCTTCACTCCAAACCAAAACTTAGTATTTAACAATAGCTCCCCATTCCCTCACTCCTGGTAAGCAATATTCTACTTTCTGTCTATGGATATGCTTATTCTAAGTATTTCATATAAGAGAAATCAAACAATATTTTGTCCTTTTGTGTCTGGATTATTTCACTCGACATGATGTCTTCAGGGTTTATTCATATTGTTGCATGTATCAGAACTTCATTCATTTGTACTGCTGAATAATATTCCATTGTATGGATATACCACATTTTACTTATCCATTCATCAGTTAATGGATGCTTCCACCGTTAGCAATTGTGAAAAATGCCACTATTTGTGTCAGTGTGCAAATATCTGTTCAAGTCCTTGCTTTCAGTTCTTTTGGGCATATTCCTAGAAGGGGGATTGCCAGGTCATATGATAATGTAAATGTTATTGAAATACTCTTTTTTATCTTTTACTTTAGATACAGTAAAACTCACTAATTGTGGTATATAGTTCTATTGGTTTTTCTTTTTTTTTTTTTTGCACATTGCTTTTATTTTTTATTTTATTTTTTACATGGGCAGGCACCGGGAATCGAACCCAGGTCCTCTGGCATGGCAGGCGAGCATTCTTGCCTGCTGAGCCACCGTGGCCCACCCAGTTCTGTTGGTTTTGACAAATGTATAGTCTTGTATTCGCCACCAGTCAGATACAGAATACTGCTCTCCCCACAAAAAACTCCTCCTCACTTCCCTCAACTTCAACTCCTGACTGTCACTGATGTGCTTTCCTTCCCTCTAGGTTTATCTTTGCCGTAAAATCATGTAAATTGAATTATTCAGTCCGTAGCCCTTTCGGTCTGGACTCTTTCACTTAGTAAGATGCATTTGAGATTCATCCATGTTGTTGCATATAGCAAGCATTTTTATTGTTGAGTAATATTCCATTCATTAAATTTTTGATGGGGAAAATTAAAATTATTTACTACTTGATTTATAAAGTAGTACTTTTATTTAAGTTTGAACTACCTTGCCTCAAGTACTGTGGTTTATTCTAACATTGACACTTTTCACCTTTTGTCTACTTTTAATCATTTTTATAGCTTCAATTATGTTCTCCTTCATGTATAATTTTAAAAAAGTTTTTTTCATCTATGAATACACTGCTTCCTTGGGAGAATTAAATCTATAGCACATTTCTGCCCATGTTAAAATTAAGTTTAGATAAAACAGGAAAGTATTTAAGAAGAGTAAGACCACCAACCTGTTGGAATGAATGTCTTGTCCTAGGTTGTACTAATTTTTATTAGTCTGTTAATGACATTTCATTGCAGATGTCTTCACATGCATTTCTCATTTAAAGCTCACAACAACCTTGAATGGTAAATTTGTCAGTATTCAGATTATACAGGTGAGTAAACTGAAGCTCCCTGAGTTAATTAAATTGCCTAAGGACACACACTAGTCGATGCTAGAGCAGAAAATCAAACCAGGATCTTCTGACTCATCTCATATTAATGTGTTCATTGTTGTGAGAAGAAATGACAAACTGGACTTGAAATTTTTGTTTTATTTAATATCTTAGTATAACTTTCCTTTGGAAAGAGAACAAGAAACAAGGATGATCATTATTTAATAGGATGCTATTAAATTGTAGCATTGTAGGGCTCTTTAAGATATTCACGTACTAAGTAGGCAAGTGAATAAGCAATTTAGGAATTATAATAAATTCTGTGCAAGGCAATTTTAGAAGAAATATTATTTTGCTAAGTCTTATTAAAGTTAAAATGCTGAATCAGTACCTCACCAGCACGCACTGTTTCAGATTACATTCATCTTATGGAGCAAATCTCAGCACACAGTAACTATGTAATAAACAGTTATTGAATGAATAATCTAAATTCTGAAGATCCTTTAGTTGGGGCTTTGAATATTCATGTGCCAGCTCTTGGCCTGCCTTTCTTAACTATATGTACTTAATATATTATTTATATTATTTTTTGAATGCTCTGGAAAAAAAAAGAGAAAAGAGAAAAAAAATTTAGAAATTTGTCTAAATTCTCCTACTTGTTCCCTCTGGATATTGTTTTTATTATTCCCCAATGTCTTGCATTCCCTTTTACCATCTCAGATCCCTATGTGACTAGGTAGCCAGAGCTGAAATGTTTGCTTTCCTCTCATTTGCTGGGTCAATTTTATACATTAATACTGAGTGTCAGGAAAGACAGATGTTTCTGAAAAGCCCCCTCCCCAGCTATAGAGTCCAGAGCTCTTGATCAGAGTTATGTTTTTAAGTATAGTTCAGCCAATATATATTAGAGGTATATACCAAATACACAGTTTGGCCAGCTGCCAAAGAGTCAAGTGTTGAAATCAGTATTAAGCTGAAACCCAGCATCACTGGAGAGAGAAACTCACAATTTTCTAAAATATTTTAATTATTTCATTATTATTAAAAATAAAGGGATCAGGCTACTAAATCTGACATGATAGTATACAGACTAATTTTTCAGCACTACCAACTTCTCCTTTATTCACTGTTTTGTGGTTTTGGCTTAGTAAATAGAGGTACACTTTCAGCTGGCATGTTTTAGTATCATGATGGTTTTGTGCACATAATTCAGGAAAAAAGTTTCCATAATTTCTTCTGTTAGTAACTTTGTACCTGGAGTTTATAGCTGGGGCAAATCTCAAAAATGAATCTGTCTTGTCACTGAAGATGGATTGCTGTCTATAGCAACCATTACTTCAGCATTTTTATTTTAAATTTTAAAACTGTGACAAGTTACCTTCTCAATGCATAGAGTTGTTTTGAAGTTTGATTGGTGAAAAGTGTTTTGAATGCTTCATTTTTCCCTAAGATTTTCTCCTTTTCTTCAAAACCTTACATTCTTTATTGACAGAATGAAAGAGCTCATTGTGATGTCTTACTTTTGGGAATTTTTTATAAAGTGTGTTTTGAGTTTTCACCGTATGCCAAGTACTTTTGTTACTCCTTTACCTGTATTATCTGATTTCATCCTTGGAGTAGTCCTCTGAAGCTGGTGCTATTATTAACCCCATTTTAAAGGTGAGGAAGGTGAGCATTAGAGAGATTAAGTATCTTGCCCAAGGTCACCCAAATAGAAAGAGTCAACCCAGGTTGACTAATTTTGAAGTCCCAGGTATTAACCAATGTGTTACACTGTCTGCCTTCAAGAATCTTTTATTGTAGTGAGGGAGACAATTAAGCACGATTGTGCTTTGGGAAGGGTTACAGAAGAGATATGTAGGGAACACTTATAACTTGAGTTGCTACAGTCAGCCACTAGTCTGGGAAGCCTGGGAACATAATCACCTGATATAATGAAGTGCACGATGCTGGGTTTGGTGGCATGTATGGAGTAATGTGCCTCTGTGCAGGGATACTCGAAAAAGATCTGACACTTAGTGCCAGACCCATTGTCTCGGGTTGAATCTGTTCACCACTACCAGGGTCATGGCTCCACTAGATGGAAACTAAAATTCTGTGAGCCAGGAACCCTCAAAGACTGTCAGCTGGTGGTGACCTGCAACAAATAGATATAATCTAGGCCTAGTCATAAAGAAAGAGGTAGAAGAAAATGTGTAAATACCAGTACAAGCAGAAAGTAATGGTAAATATGAACAAGGCCAATATAGACAGTTTGAGTCTCATAGTTGCTTTTCAGGGCTATAGATTCTGAAATTCCTTTTGAAGTCCATCTTAGTATTAGGAGTTGTCCATTTATGTGTGCATTCCACTTAAAATATTAGTGCTAAATGATTTCAACCAAGTGTGACCTGCGCAGTTCTAACATGAGCCCCTTCCCATATCCTACTTGATGAGAAACTGGGTGGGTATGTGCTATATACATATCAGCTATCCCATAGTTTAGAGTTCACGGAAGAAGATATATCTGGGACAGTAGAATCCCATTAAACATTACTTGACAGTGTAAGAATTCAATTATAGACCATTTTAGATTGTAATCTTGGCATATATCTGTGACGAAGATAAAATCATTTCATGGTAATTTGCTAATTGATGTGATTGAAGATAGTCTGATGTGATAAATATCATATGAGCATACTATTACAAGTTTGTCACTGTGTTCTCATCTCGGTATATGAAATACCATATTTTTCATTTTAAACTGTTATTTATATATTAAAACAACCTATATAATCAACATGTTGAGGATTAAAAGTCCACCATGAGAAAAGAGGTTTTATTATTCCCTCATACTTCATGTTCTGAATTCTCATCAAATGCTGCAACAGAACAATGCCCTGTTCAAGTACTTTGCAGATTTGACACTAGTTTAGAGGAGTTTCTTGCTCAGCCTCTTCCCCATAATCAATTCCTTTAAATGACCGGTTCTCAAACTTGACTGCAATTGCATATTACCTGAGGAGTTTTAAAAACTACTGGTGCCTTTGTTCCTACCCTAGAAATTGTTTTAATTGGTATTTGGTGTGATTTGGATAAAGAGCAGTAAAATTTGAGAACGATGCCTAGTCAACTCTGTACCCCATTCCTTAGCTAACCCTATACTGTTCTCACTAAGTCCCAGGAGCCTAGTACAATATCTGACACTCAGAGCAGGTATTCAGAATTTTATTAAGCAGAACTGAAGTTCCCCAAGTTACCCCCATCCCCTTCACTTTTTTTTTTTTTTTTTTTTGGCATGCGTGCATGTGTCCATGGTCCAGGAATCGAACCCGGGTCTCCAATATGGAATGTGGTCATTCTAACCACACAACTACCCGTGCACCCTCCCTTCACTTTTAATGGATGGTATTCCTTAGATGAAAAAGAAGTAAAACACAGTGGTTAAGAAGCATAGATTTTTATATCAGACGGACTTAGGTTCAAGATAGTTACTTAATCTCCTTTTCCATCTGTAACAGGAGTCTGCAAACTGGCTCACAAACCAGATTTGGCCTGTTTTTTTTTTATGTGGCCTGCAAGCTAAAAATGATTTTTACAATAAAGAAGACTACAATGAAAAACATATGTGACCCACAAAGCTTAACATGCTTACTATCTGACCCTTTACAGAAAAAGTTTATAAATCCCTGATTTATGAATTAGAGATTATAGTAATATCTACTTCATAAAATTGTCAGGATTTAATGAGATAATTATGCTATTAAAGTGCTTAGAATGTATGGCATAAATATTTTTACAATGTTAGCTGTTCTTTATTGTTGTTGATTCTAGATATCAGTGACACTACCAGGACATTTCCTTGATTACTAGAATTGTTATGGCATTGTCTCCTTTATCACTGAGAAAGTGGACTACCAGTATGGACTAACATCTGACATATTCAAATTTATTTCCTATCTCTATTTTCCTTCTTCTTGCTCTTCGCGCTCTGCTTCCACCAGCCATTCATCCTTACTCCATTGCATACAGTGTGGCTTCTGCTCCACTAATTAATAAAATGCTTGAAATAAAGTCTTAGTCACTCATATTTGGCCTGTTAAAACTCTGTCCAGAGCCTGTCCATGACAAAAAAAAAAAAAAAAGAAAAAAACTTACTCTGATTGATGACTCTGGTGATCTCTTACTCTCTGCATAGTATCAGGAAATAATCTTTTGTTCTTCCCCCATACACATAAACCTTCCTCTCTGTTTCTTAATTTATAAAACTTGGCTTTTATTCAGAAATATTCTTGTGTTATATATCCTTGTTTTTTCTTTTAATAAAGCTTCTAATATATTGCATTGCTTATTGTGCACTCTTAATTTTAACTTTGGGATTTCATTTTTTCGTTTGTGCTTTTGCTGTGGTTGTGAACTCACAGAGGAAAAATAAATAAAGGAATATATAGGAACATATTCGGACATGCATTACATCTCTTTATGTTGTCTTTTTATCAGAGGAATAGTATGCAGTATCCTATTGTTCTAGAATTTTCAACTTTTCAAGATAGGGCTCTTGTTCATTTTTACATACCCATGGTGGACTAAATATATTAGCACTCAGTAACTGATTATTAGCACTCTGTAAATGACTTAATTCAAGGTGAAGGGAGTACTTGAGTCTTCTGCATTCATTTTATGAATGAATGTAAGGGTCAAGACTTGATCAAATATAGATCCATATCTGTAGAAACAATGAAATAATTCTTCTGTACATATATAAGTGCCCAGTGTTTGTACAGATTCTTACTTAAAGAATTTTTCTTGCATGACCCTTTAGAGGGAATTTGTAAACTTAACTTATTCTTTGCTTTTTTATAGACATTATCACATATTCATTTTCTTTACTGGCTCTTCACTTTCTATTAAGATGCTTATTGAACATTTTCCATTTATCTGCGATTACAATCTTGACAAACTTCCTTAAAACAAAATATTATAAATTATTTCCATTTTGTAAATGAGAAATCTGAAACAAGTTAAGTGGTTGACCATTATAACTAAAAATCATATGGTCAAATCTAGATTGATAAGTGAGTTTTTTAACTTGACTAGTATTAAATTCTTATCAATAATCTTATCTTTAAACTTATTGTTTAATAATAATAAATAATGATATTTGAAGTAAAGAATATAATAACTGTATATACAGTATTATTTGTATTTGATGAAACAGAGCAGAAATAAGTATTTTTAAATGGGATGTTATGTATGACCCATGTAGATTACAGCAATTATAATACATGATAACTTAGGTTATTAATGTTAACATGTATCCTACTTTAATATTTTCACATTAAATGCTAGTTTATTTATTAAATATTTATTGAGAGCTTGCTCTGTGCTTTTTGTTTTAATTGAGAAATCTTCATTCATACATTTTATACATGGTGTACAAATGATGGCTCATAATATCATCCCATATTTCTGTGTTCATTACCATGATTGTTTTTTAGAACATTTGCATCACTCCAGAAAAATAAATAAAACGAAAAAACTCATACATATCATATACCTTACCCCTCTCTTGCATTTACCATTAGTGTTTCCATCTACCCAATTTATTTTACCCTTTGTCCCCCCACTTATTTATTTATTTATTATCCATATTTTTTACTCATCTGTCCATATCCTGGATACAAGGAGCATCAAACAATTTTCACAGTTACATTGTAAATGTTATATCTTTATGCAGTCTTCTTCAAGAATCTAGGCTACTGGATCAGGTACTTCCCTCTAGCCACTCCAATACACCATAAACTAAGAAGAAATATCTATGTAATGCATAAGAATAACCTCCAGGATAATCTTAACTCTGTTTGAAATCTTTCAGCCACTGAAACTTTATTTTGTCTCATTTCTCTCCTCCCCCTTTTGGTCAAGAAGGCTCTCAGTCTCTTGATGCTAGGTCCTGGCTTATCCCAGGCTTTCTGTCCCATGATGCCAGGGAGATTTACACCCCTGGTAGTTATGTCTCATGTAGGAGGAAGAGCAGTGAGTTCACTGCTGAATTGGCATAGGAAGAGAGGCCACATCTGAGCAACAAAAGAGATTCTCTGGGGGTGACTGTAAGGCCTAATTTTAAGTAGGCTTAGCCTATCCTTGGCAGGAGTGTTTCATAGGAATGAATTCCAAGATTGAGGGCTCAGCCTGTTGATTTGGTTGTCCCATACTCTGTGCTTTTTATTGACTACAGTAGTGAGCAATACAGGGCATGGTTTCTGCTATAATGGAAATCACTGTCTAGTAAGGGATACAGATAATGAATTCACTGTAGGTGTAATAAGCATTGAAGAGAAATCAACAGGAAGTTTTACTGAGGAATTGGTGTTTAGAGATGACTATCCTGAGATCTGTTGACTTAAAGTTAACTAGGCAAAAGATGGCTAAAGAACATTTTGGTAGAGAGATAGTATGTGTGAAGACTGAGGTAGAAAAGGACTTGACTTGTTTCAGGACCTGCAAGTAAGTGTGACTTAAAGGTTTGTAAGCAAGGGATGGACATAGTGAAATTTAAAATTTATTATAAATATTCTGATTATCATATAGAAGATTTTAGTGATTAAGATGGGATCAAAGAATGCTTGCAAGGAGACCCATTAGGAGGCTGTCACAATATTCCAGTCAAGAGAAAATAGAAGTTTGGGGGAGACAAGGGTGGTGAAAGTGAAGATGGAGACATACAAGGTGACATAAAAGCACCCATATATGTTTTATGAGGCTTATAAAATGTGCTTGCTTCTGAAGAAGAACTGTATAAGCAGCAAATCTAAAGCTTTTAATGATCAAGGTTGAGACACAGGGTGATACAGGAGAAGACCTAGGTTAAGTCATTTAGTTATCTGAGTCCAGGCTTGGTTAAGTCATTTAGTTATCTGAGTCATAATTTCTTAATTTTGAAAATGGGAAAAGCAATACTTTTCTTCCTATTTCAAAGGATTTGAAGATTAATAAGACAAATGTATGTCAAAGCACTTTGCAAATCTGTTGTAGGAGAATGTCACTTCTCAACTATGTTTCTTTCCATAATCAAAGCCAAAAACAAAAAAAAAAGGTAGTTGGGGAGCATGATTTCTTTTTCAGTTATTTTTATCTGCCCTACTTATACTTGAGTGTGCCAATAAGCTATTTCAGAAAAAAATCATTGCTATTTTAGGAGAACTATTTTCTTCAGAGGTTTTAAAACTGTATTTCAGGAATAGCCAGTTCGTAGAAGTGACCCCAGTCTCTTTGTGTGTGTGAATTTCTTTTTCATTTATTTAGGGCCTTAAGAGAGGAGTGTGGGTGGGTGTGGTGATAGTGGGTTTTTGTTTTGCTTCTAGCAGGCTGGATAGGAGAGAGGGATTAGTCATTTTCCAACCTGAAAATACCATTAGAGAAAGAGATGTTGGTAACCAGAATCCATAATCAAGCAGCCATATGTTAAGGATTCATAAGTTGAAGTCTCAGTCTCCAGTCTACCAAATGGTAGGCATTTAGAAGGGCCAATGGAATCAGTTCACTCTTAACTGGCTGTTCCCAGGAAGAGCAGAACCTGGCTTTTATTAGAAGAATTCGTTTCATTAGGGCAAGTACTTTGTCTTTTTCACTGCTGCTTACCCAGAACCTAGACCAGTGTCTGGCATATGTAATAACTACTTACTAAATGCTTGTTGAATGAGGAATTTCTGTTAGGCATCTTTACAATGTTTACTAAACTGCTTTCTTAGACCAAATTTGATATGAATCTGATGTGTAGAACTATGTTTTTGTGCATATTGATCCTCTTAAATATAAGTCTATGTAGTCTTACCCCTTAACATCCCTCATGCCTGTCTGTGACCTCCATCTCCACTGTCACTTCCTTCACTGAATCCCTCATATCTCACTTGGATTATGGAAGTTTTAATTTTTATTCTTTTTTTATGGCAGTTTTTAAAACTGACAAATCTTAACACCTTCTTAATATTGCTGCCAATGTGCTCTTTCTCTAATGCAAATTTGGTATTACTCTCCTGCCAAAATATTTCAATGGTTCTCCTTTAAATACAGCAGTGAGTTTCCCACAATGGTTTCCTAACACACTAATGTGTCACAATTGTTTGTGAGGAGATATCTATATTAGAGAATATTTGTGCTCTTATGAAAATGAATCCAAAAGAAGATTAGAAATGAAGCTGGTGCCATATTTATAATTATGTTTTAAATGATTCATAAAATCACAAGTATAGAGAGACAGAGGAGCTGGAACATCTCTTTTCTTTGCTACCTTTATACTAGAAAGAGCATACTTCTAAACTAGGCTTTTTCAGAAAGCCAAGCACCTTAGTATTTTTCTCTAGAATATTTTAATTATAGTAATACTCTTATCACTTGTTGACCTATGTTTTGTTTTTTGTTGTAGATTATAGTGTTTTTGTTCTTTTTTAATGAGTTAAAGGCATTAGTTGGGGTCACATACTTCTCGGAATACACACATTATACATGTTATAGTTGTATTTCTAAATATAGTTTAGAAATTTCTAAATTTGAATCTGAAAATTCAAAGAATGAACAGAAAGATAAAATACAGTATCAGAATGCCGATAGAATTAAATTCCTATACTTTAATAGTTTGAAGTAGTTTCTAAAAGGAATAGTTGCCTTCTTAAATTCGTTTGTTATTGTTATAGAATTGAGAAATATAATATAGCAGAGACAGTATTGTATGACACTGCAGTCACCTTATAGGTCAAGAAATAGCAAGTCCTGAATATGGTCGATTACAAAAAAGTCATATTACCACAAGCCCAAATAATATATTATCCACTTAAAAATAAATTACCATTCTGCCTTAGTATTTTTCTGCCTGAAAATGTAGAGCTGTGTTCCATTGTAACATTGTAACATTGGGTCAGATATTTATATTGTTCCCCCTTCTAATTTAGTTTCCTTATTTTATTAAGTTGATATTTTGTGAAGACTATTTGCTTCATAATGAATGGCTAAAGGGGCATATTAAATGGTATTAGATGTTAAAATACAGTGGAATGAAACTTACTACCTGAAGTATACTACAGTTTGTAGAACAGCTGAAAATTAGGAGAACCCCTGGGAACAAGAAAACTACATAAGAGTGAGCCCACTTCTGCCTAATCCCTTGGCTAATTACCACATTGCACAGGCTCTGGAGCAACTCATAGGAAGCCAGGATAACAGCAGCCATTGGCAGCCACAAGAGCAAAACAGAAATATAAGCAGGTGGGTACCATGGGTTAGAGAGAGTTTGCAGTTTGAATCCAGACAAGGTAATTACCTATTAGAATAAAAATACAATAATTCTTAGAAAACTGTGACAGAATCTAGCATCTCTATGAAGTATTATCTACAATATCCAGTGTTCTACAAAAACATTAGACATATAATGAAAAAGAAAGTGTGGTCCATTCTCAAGTAAAAGTAGTTAGTAGAAACTGATTGTTAGCCCAGATTTGAAATTACCAAAGATCTGAAAGCAACTATTCCAAATGCTCAAAGAATTAAAGGAAAATATGGTATCAATGAGTACATAGGCAGTCTCAACTGAGAAATGGAAACTTTAAAAAAAAAATTGGAAATTCTAGATCTGAAAAGTATATTACTGAAATAAAAAATTGCTAGATGGGCTCAAAAGTAGTTTGGAAATGGTAGAAGAAAGAGACAGCAAACCTGAAGAAAGGCCCAGTAGAAATGATCCAGTCCAAAGAACAGAAAAAGGAAAAAAAACTAAATAAAAATGAACAGAATCTAAGGAATCTGTAGAAACGAAGTAGTTCAACACCCTTGTACTTAAAATCTTGGAAGATAAAGTGAGAAAGGGGCATAAACATTTTGAGTGAATAATAGCTGTAAAATTCCCATATTAAGTGAAAAGCATTAACTTACAGATTCAAGAAGCTCAAGGAGCCCCATGAAGGATGAATGGCAAAGAAAATCATTCCTAGGCACATCATAATCAAATTTTGAAAACAGGCAGAGAAAAATGCTACATTACTTACGCTTCAAGAAAAACAACAGAAAGTACTTGTAGGGGAGAAAATTCAACTTCCCCAAGTTGAATTCTTGATATTCTCACAAGCAGTGTGGACAACCAAAGCTATAGGCTGAGCTCCCAGTCTCGGGGTTTGTTCATATGAAACTTAACCCCACAAAGGATAGGTCAAGTCTACTTAAAATTTAGGCCTAAGAGTCACCCCCAAGAGAGCCTCTTTTGTTGCTCAGATGTAGCCTCTCTCTCCCGCCAACACGACAGGCAAACTCACCATCCTCCCCTTGTGTACATGGGACATGACTCTCAGGGGTGTGGACCTTCCTGGCAACGTGGGACAGAAATCCTAGATGAGCTGAGACTCAGCATCAGGGGATTGAGAAAACCTTCTCGACCAAAAGGGGAAGAGTGAAATGAGACAAAGTGTCAATGGCTGAGAGATTTCAAACAGAGTTGAGAGGTTATCCTGGAGGTTATTCTTACGCATTAAGTAGATATCACCTTGTTAATCAAGATGTAATGGAGAGGCTGGAGGGAACTGCCTGAAAATGTAGAGCTGTGTTCCAGTAGCCATGTTTATTGAAGATGATTGTATAATGATACAGCTTTCACAGTGTGACTGTATGATTGTGCAAACCTTGTGTCTGATGCTCCTTTTATCTACCTTGTCAACAGACGAGTAGAACATATGGAATAAAAATAAATAATAGGGGATGGGGGAACAAAGGTTAAAATAAATCTCATTTGAAATGCTAGTGATCAATGAAAGCGAGGGGTAAGGGGTATGGTATGTATAATCTTTCTTTTTTCTCTGCTTTTGTTTTATTTCTTTTTCTGAATTGATGCATATATTCTAAGAAATGACGAATATGCAACTAAGTGATGACATTGTGAATTACTGATATGTAGAGTGGAATGATCACATGTTAATGTTTTAGTTCGTTTTCTGTTAAATTTTTTTTTAATTAATAAATAAATTTTTTTAGAAAAAAGCACTTGTTGCCAATAATAAAAGTCAAGCTTTTAAGCAAAAATTAGAATTCTGGAAAACTTGTATCTATCAATATTTCCCAGTATTTAACTCTGGAAACTTGTACCATTAATAGCATCCTGATACTTGACTTTTCTGATGACACTGATGATGATTTTAACAAATGTAACTTTTTTTAAGGAGGTATTTAATGAAATGTCAACAATTAGAAGATCCACGTGAGGAAGAGCTGCATAATTCAATGAACCAGTATTTCCCAAATGTTCAGTGTACAATATTACAAAATCATGCACCGATTCAAGATCAATTCAAAGTACAATGTAGACCAATGGATTTTAATGAAACACAGTACAAAAGTCCATTGATATGGTTTCAGATTCCACATTGCAACTACTTTTTTTTTTTTTGAATTTTCATAGCTACTTTATTTGCAATAGCCAAAAATTGGAAACAACCCAAATGTTCACCAACAGGTGAGTGGATTCAATAAATTATGGTATATCCATCAGTGAAATACTACTTAGCAATCAAAAGGAATGAACTATTGGTATACACAACGACATGTATGAATCTCAAAGTCTTTATGTTGATTGAAAGAAGACGGGACAAATAAGGCTAAATATTATATGATTCAATTTATATGAAATTCCAGAGAATGCAAACTATAGTGATAGAAAACAAAACAGGGGTTGGTTGGGGAAGAGGGTAGCGGGAGAAATGGATTGCAAAGGAGTACAAGAAAACTTTTGCGGATAATGGAATTGTTATTTTTACTAAGGTGATTGGATTGCTTCATTTTTGTACAATTTATATGCGTGCTATTTACTGCACAGCAAATCTCAATAGAATTTGTTTAAAAAATCTTTTTACATAGGGTGTTTTTTTACCTTTCGCATGGGCAGGCTTTGGGAATCTGAACCTGGCTCGCTGGCATGGCAGGTGACTATTCTGCCACTGAGTCACCATTGTACTACCCTCATTTGGGTTTTTTTTTTTTTTTTTAACTTTTTTTATTAATTAAAAAAATTAACAAACAAAACATTAAGATATCATTCCATTCTACATATACAATCAGTAATTCTTAATATCATCACATAGTTGTATATTCATCATTTCTTAGAACATTTGCATCGATTTAGAAAAAGAAATAAAACGATAACAGAGAAAAAAAAAGATTATACGTACCATACCCCTTACCCCTCGCTTTCATTTACCACTAGCATTTCAAACTAAATTTATTTTAACATTTGTTCCCCCTATTATTTATTTTTATTCCATATGTTCTACTCTTCTGTTGATATAGTAGCTAAAAGGAGCAACAGACACAAGGTTTTCAAATTCACAGAGTCTCATTGTGAAAGCTATATCGTTGTTCAATCATCATCAAGAAACATGGCTACTGGAACACAGCTCTACATTCTCTGCAGTTCCCTCCAGCCTCTCCGCTACATCTTGAACAACAAGGTGACATCTACTTAATGCATAAGAATAACCACCAGGATAACCTCTCAACTCTGTTTGGAATCTCTCAGCCATTGACACTTAGTCTCATTTCACTCTTCCCCCTTTGGTCGAGAAGGTTCTCTCCTTGATGTTAATTCTCAGCTCATTCTAGGGTTTTTCTCGGTCCCTTGATGCTGAGTCTCATCTCATTCCAGGATCTCTGTCCCACGTTGCCAGGAAGGTCCACATCCCTGGGAGTCATGTCCCACGCAGAGAGGGGGAGGGTGGTGAGACTGCTTGTCATGTTGGCTGGAGAGAGAGGCCACATCTGAGCAACAAAAGAGGCTCTCTTGGGGGTGACTCTTAGGCCTAAATTTTAAGTAGATTTGACCTATCCTTTGTGGGGTTAAGTTTCATATGAACAAACCCTGAGACTGGGGGCTCAGCCTATAGCTTTGGTTGTCCACACTGCTTGTGAGAATATCAAGAATTCATCTTGGGAAATTGAATTTCTCCCCACTCTCACCATTCCCCTAAGGGGGCTTGCAAATACTTTTCCAGTCACTGATCAAATCACTCTGGGATTCATCGGGGCATCACTCTGGACAAACCAACAAAATCTCATGTCCTACCTGAGATTCCAAGTACTTAAGACATTCAATCAAACTATCTACATGAGTTATATTAGGAAATGCTCTAGTCAAAATATAAATTTTGTAACAAATAAACATTTTTTGCTTTAGTCTCACATATAAGGTGACATTTTAAAGTATTAATTATCATCTATTTTCAGCACCCTGCAATAATGACATTCCTTTGTTCTTCCTCATGCAGAAACATTTCTAAAATTTGTACCTTGTACATTTCACTATTATTATACACTCTAGGCATTCCTAGATTATACCATCTTGATCTTTATCATTTATCTTTCTTTCTGATTTCATTTATGTCCCCAGCCCTCCTCCCTCTATCATTCTCACATGCAGCTTCATTCAGTGTTTTAACATAATTACATTACAGTTAGGTAGTATTGTGCTGTCCATTTCTGAGTTTTTATATTCAGTCCTGTTGCACAGTCTGTATCCCTTCAGCTCCAATTACCCAATATCTCACCCTATTTCTATCTCCTGATGGTCTCTGTTACCAAGGAAATATTCCAAGTTTATTCACTAATGTCAGTTCATATCAGTGAGACCATACAGTATTTGTTCTTTTGTTTCTGGCTAATCACACTCAGCATATTGTCCTTAAGGTCCATTCATGTTGTTACATACTTCATAACTTTATTCTGTCTTACAGCTGTATAATATTCCCTCTTATGTAAATGTCACAGTTTGTTTAGTCAACTATCTGTTGATGGACATTTTGGCTGTTTCCATCTCTTGGTAATTGTTAATAATGCTGCTATAAACATTGGTGTGTAAATGTCCATTTGTGTCCTTGGCCTTGTGTCCTTTGAGTAGAGACAGCATATAGATGGGTCCTGTTTTTTAATCCATTCTGCCAGACTATGTCTTTTGATTGGAGATTTTAATCCATTAACATACAGTGCAACTACTTTTAAGAAACTACCCCTCAACAAGTTTTATTGTGGTATCAAAGAAAAATAAAGTGCAATTATCTAAAAAGCCTATTAAATTACTCCTCACTTCACCATCTGTGAGAGAGACTGGATTTTCTTCATATTTTTCAAACAAACAACATATTGCAACAGATTCAATGCTGAAGCAGCTATGAGAATCCAGCTATTTTCTGTTAAGTCAAACACCAAAGAAAAGTTCCAAAAATATAAAACAATGTTCTTTTATTTTGGAAATCAGCTATTTTTTCATTTTTAAAGAATATTAATGTTAATATGTAGTGGGTTTATTATTTAAATTAATAAATAAATGAGACCAAACATTTGAGAAATGTTTGGAGTCTTCTCTTTCTCTATCTTCAGGTAGCTTATTCCTTTAAGAACATCAGACTGGAAGATTGGAAATATCTCATAACCCAGGAGATTCTCTTGAGTATATAACTTTTGTTTTTTGTTGATAATCTGTATTTCCCAGAAGACCATCTTAAAAGATTGCCGTGTGTGTTTAATGCTTCTAATGGCAACCTCATTTTCCCCTTCTTTTTGTTTTCCATACCTTTTCTTTTTACTAGGGAGCTCTATTAGGAAAGCAGTAACAGACTTTTCATGTTTTCTTTACTTCTTCCTCCCTTTGTTATGTTCAGAGGCTGTCAAAGGACAGCTGTCCTAAAAATGTCAGAGGACTTCTATGGTAGCCTGCACAGTCAATTGCTATGTTATTCTGAGTTTAAACTGTTATTCGGTTTCTGGGAAAGAGAATTAAACATTCGAAATTAAAGATCATTGAACTTTGGCTCACTTGGTATGAAAGAATTATAAAGAGGGTAACTGATAAAAAGTCATCCAAAATATCATTTTTAATGATATTCTATTAAATACATGTTGCAGTGCTTTTTTGAATTTCTTATCTACTGGGCAGCATAACTGATCTGATTGAAATGAATTTTTATAAGAGATGTTAATTATGCAATTGTGTAGTTATTTTAAATACTGTTATTTTGTGCGTGTGTGTTTTTTTGACACACATAAAAAATTAACCACTAAAAACAACCAGAAAAACCCACCTAGCTCTACCTAGTTAAATGAAAGTGAATAACTCCTAACTTCTTCCATGTGATCCCCTCCCTTTACCTCTCTATGTACCTTCCCTTTTTCCTCTCAGTAACTTTGTACTTCTATTTGGAATTTAGAAAAACCCTCACGATTAATGATCCTATACAGATCTGATAGTATTTTAACAGACTATTGTGGTCAAAAAATAATCAAATGCTACTGTTCTCTCTCTTCTGGTCTTTTTTACCTAATATTTTTGGTATTTTGGTACAAAAGCACTAAACCCACTTTTTGTTTTATTTCTTGGATAATCGAGTTACATGGAAGTATTAAAAATGACCATCTTTCCCTCTTTTGAGATTAAGGAACTTGTTAGTGATTTACTTTCTGAATCACATTTTATTTTGTTTTATTTATTTATTTTTTTTATTAATTGAAAAATTAACTAACACAACATTTAGAAATCATTCCATTCTTGTTTTATTTTTATAGTGACATGGATTTTCTTTCTCTTAACAGTTGGTTGTGTTTCTGAAAATTACAGGCTTTCATCAGAACAGAGGCTTCTAATTTGAGAATCTCAGTAAGAGAGGTCTCTATTTGGGCCTGTAAATAAGACCTAATTATCATCAGCTGACGTCTTAAACCATAATTTCCCTTGTGTTTTCTTAGGGTAAAGATGAAGAGGAAGCCTTTTTGGATTGGACTGATGATGATGATGAATTTGATCCAAGCACACTTCCAGATCCTGATAAGTACAGAAGCTCTGAAGAATCAGATATGGAAAATAAAATTAGGTATGTTTTACCATTGGTAGCATTAATTATGTCTTCTTTTGTTAATAAATCCAAGACATTACTGAAAATATTACTTTGAGAGATATTTCACCTGTTAACCTGGAAAATATTGCTGTTAATCCTTTTCATTTTGCCTGTATGTGATTCTGAAATAGCTCATCCTCTTCTGATCATTTAGGGGTGCTCCGATTGTTCCTATAATCCCTGTTAACAGACATAAGAGTAATATGAGTGGTTTTTCTTTGTTCTTTTTTTCTTCTCTCTCTTTCTGAATCCTTTATGCTGAAATATTTGATGTACCAGTATTATATATTTAAGACAAACAGAGGCAGTTTTTTTTTTTAATTACCGTGAAAAGACTTGTGGAGAATGTTGTTAAAAAATTGAATTTTCAAAAACATAGTTGTATTTTCCCGTTCTTTGATTTTAAAAAGAAAAGTAGCAGTTATAAAAAATAATAGAGAACTTCTATATGAATAGACCTTGACAAATTCTCTCAATTTTAAAACTTGTTTGTTTTTAATGTGAGTCATTTGCTATATAGGAAAAACAGAGCAAATGTGATTAATAGAATAATAATATGACCTGCTAAGCATTTGTCTTCAAGAGTACTGTGTGTTAGAGTACATGAAGATTCTGTTAATTTAAAAGTTGAGAACGTTAAACTTCATGGACATTCTAAACCAATGAACATATTTAGGCAGATGGGAGGTACTAATAATGGCAAGCAAGTAAAGCTAATATGATTGAAGGGAAGAGGATACTTGATGGAACCCTCAAGTGCTAGCCTAGGGAGCTTGGAGTTGGAGAAATAGGCCACAGAGAGCTGTAACCTCATTTTAAGCAAGAACATCATCACGAACAAGTTTCAAAAAGATTATCCCTTTAGGTTGAAATGTTGTAGGGTGGCCTAGAAACCAATTCATAGTTACTTGTCATTCCAATCTGTGCTTATGTAAATATAGAATTCTTTTGTGATAGGGAAAGTTAATTTATCCAAAACGTAGTCTTCTCAGCTAATACGAGAAACTAGAGGCATTTGCTACTGAGCAACTATGTAGTGAACATTTTAGCTTCATAGTATTTGCAAACTAGATAGTGAACATACCAGCTTTACTACCATAAGAGACACCATGAGTTGAAAATACTCTAATCTAACATTTAGAAAAATGTATACTTGTGTGTTCCGTAAGTGTTAAATTTAGATTCAGGTTATATTCCTAGTCTTTAGAAATTTTCTTCCACACATCAGTATAGTACACTATGCTTCCAAATGTTCATTGGTCCCTGTGTTAGTTTGGAAGCTGCTGGAATGCGATATACCGGAACTGGAACAGCTTTTAAAAAGGGAAATTTAATAAGTTACAAGTTTAACGTTCTAAGGAAGTGAAAATATCTAAATTAAGGCACCAAGAAGAGGTTACTTTCACTCAAGAAAGGATGATTAGTCTGGAACACCTCTGTCAGCTGGGAATTCACGTGGCTGACTTCTGCTGGTCCCTTTCTCTTCAGCTCCTTTGCTTTCGGTCTGTCTGTGTGGAGGTTCCTCACTTTGCTTCTCTGGGACTGGCATTCATCTCTTGGCTTCCCATGGCTCTCTCCAGGTTCTGATTTGCTTAACATCTCATGGTGATGTCTGCTGGGCTCCAAGCATCTCCAGACATCCATGTCTCTGTTCTCCAAACATCAGCATGTGTCCACTCTGCTCTGAAGTTTCCATCAACTGTCTCTCTGTTGACTGTTGCTTCTGTCGTTTCTCCAAAATGTTTCTACTTTTAAAGGAAAGAAATCCTCTTTTAAAGGATTCCAATAAACTAATCAAGACCCACCTGGAATGAGTGGAGTCACACCTCATCTAATCAAAAGGTCACACCCATAATTGGGTCTGCCACGTCACCATGGAGATAATCTTATCCACATTCGAATCTACAGTAATGAATCAGGATTAAAAGATACAGCTGCTTCCACAAGATTGCGTCAGGATTAAAACATGGCTTTTCTGGGGTACATAATATTTTCAAACCGGCACATTCCCCATGTCAGAGACCTAGATAAACTATAGATGTGGTTAAGTTAGCTGCCCCTTATGTTCTTAAGTAAATATCCCTCTTTTATAGTGGTTTGGGATCTCTATATTGATAGATGTGATTTAACTTAACATATAACTTTTATTTCATTACCTTCCATATGTTTCTGCATAATTTGACTCTCTAGAGGAAACATTAATTGGTTTTTACAGTTTATTGTACAGCCATATTTTGGACATCTGTCTAAGATACTTTTAAAAGATAGAACCAAACTTTAAAGCCATTGACAGGATGTCCAGTAATGTCTCTGCATCTGATTCATATGACTTTTTCCCTAACATTTCTGTGATAGTTTCTGGGTCATTCCTAATCTGTATAATAGACATTTCATTCTTCTGACATTTCTCACCCTCTTAGTGACATTTCCCTACCTTTATATAGTTAATATGACTTTTTCTCCAGTAGCTCCACGTGTTTCATTCTCTTAATTAGCCTGTGAATGCATTATAGGTAAGAATTTTGTCTTTACAGTTTTTAGTACCAAAACTTCCAGTGCCAGCCTCTACTTCTGTTCCCAACATTAATGTCTGGGAATGTCATTAATTCCCAATGTCATGGGCACAGAGAAGGCCCTGAAATATTTGGATTGGTGAAAAAGAGTTATAAGGTAAAGAAGAAAAGTATAATTATAAAGCGCCCTATAATTGGCTCTTATAGCTTAAATAATACAAAAGATGACAGAGTGGATAGTTGGAGAGTTGAAAGAAGCCAAGTTCTGATAGTGTAATAGTGTTAGGTGAGGAGGTAGGAGTACTTTTAGGAATACCAAAGCATCTTAACTCAGAAGATTGTGGTTAAGATGGGAAATATTTAAGCAATTACATGAAAAGTAGATTAGTTTTCATTTCAGGCATAGCAATTATCTCATGCTTCACAATTGTAGAGATGGAAAGAAATTTGTTAACTTCTTAAGTTGAAAAAAATTGTCTTTAATTGAAGAGAATATGAACAAAGGCATTTTTGTTTGTTTGTTTTGTTTTGTTTTTTGACTGGGTATAGTATATTTTAATGATGGTACCTGATAAAGTAGGGTTCTCTGAGACTCTCCCCTTCTTGGTTTATCTTGTCTCTACTGGTGGATTATTCTCTGGGTATAAACTTAGCAGTTTTATTGATGAATTCACTCTTATGGGACTAGATATACCAGTTGGAAAGCTAGCATGAGCTAGTTTTGTTTTTGAGAGTTTCCTCTGGATATTTTTTTTTTCTTCGTTTTGGTAATACCCATAAATATTCAGCATGATTAATACTTTTGTCTCCCCACATAGAGAGACATTTTTGTCAGTACGAAATCAGCAAAGGAGACCAGATTTAGTGGGGGAATGACTGAATCTGGGATCAATAAATAGTTCCTCCTCAGGGAGGTTTCATACAGTTTCTCTCTCTCTCTCTGTGCTCCTTCTTATTTCACTGCCCAGTTACAGTAGAATTTAAGCCACCCTCAACTCTTTTGAGGTTGCGTTTCTAGAGGAATTCCACTGTGCAAAATTTCCCTGTCAAGTTTGCATATCAAAAAAAGGAAAGATTTCTTCTTTATGGTATCTCAAGGGCAATGAATATAATGTGACCTTGAGTTCCTTTTAAGGAGCTTTAAGAATTGCCATGAGTAACTTAATTTATCCTGAGAAACAGAGCTGTGAAATGCGGGGAATGGTAATCGGTACAGACCTTCACAGAGCCTTCAATTCAGTGGGGGTTACAGATACCTAAGCAAGCAACAACGAAACAGTGTCATAAGTGCTGTGTTCTTGGGGAGGAAGTGCCTATGTTTAAGGGGGAGAGGGTGGGTAGATTGATAATAAAAACACAAAACACAGATGGCACATAAGTAATAGACCTAACCTGAGCTTGGGAGCTTCCTGGAAAGGAAAGATATCTAAGTTAAACCTGAAGTAAGTCTTAACAAGTAGGGAAAGAAAGGCAAATTTTCCTTTGAAAGAATGTGGCCTTTGAAGTGAGACAAGAAGGTCACTGGATGTAATCTTTAATGATATTCCAATTAAACTCACCTTTCAATAAAATTGTCCCTATTAGCTATGCCTCACAAACTGAGAGATTTGGCTCGGAGTATATAAGGTTAATTTTTGTATATCTAGTGGCATTCATCATGTTTGGTTTATGGCCATCTTCATGTGACTTGCTAATGATGTGAAAATTTGCAGAATATTGAATATGATAAAAAAAAGAAGCAGCAGCTGGATGTTCCAAATATTCATTATCCAGTGAAATTAAGGTTTCAATATTTATAGTCTTAGCCTTTTTCAAACATTAAAAGTATAGAGAAAAAAGTTAGACTTCTTACTATGTTATGTCAATCTTTACTTCTTAGGCTCCAGTCCCTGACTAAGACAGATGGCTTTATGTGTAATTGTTGTATGGTGGAGTGTTTGCTAGATTATTCTAAGTGGCATAGACCAATTATATCTATAATTTGTACTGAGACTGTTGGAATAATTTAGAGGTGATAGCTTCTATATGAATTGATAGTTTATCTCATACAGAATAAACTGTCACAATATTACATATAATTAGCTGTTCTTTTTACCTAATTATGCAGTCGTGAATCAAAAAGATTGGTCATTGTGGGATTGTGAAGGCCTCCTGTCTATTGCTCCTTTTGTCCAGGGTGTGGACAGAAATACGTAAATGGGGAATGGGTAAATAGTGGTGGGGATGAAGGACAGAATGAATTGGGTGTATGGAAATGCTGGTAGTCAGTGAGAGGGAGGGCTGGGGGGTATGGTATGTATGAGTTTGGGTTTTTTTTCCTTTTTCTTTCTTTTTCTGGAGTGATGCAAGTGTTGTGAGGAATAGTTGTGGTGATGAATGCACAGCTATGTGATGGTGTTGTGAGCCATTGATTGTGCACCAAGTATGGAATGTATATGTGTGGAGATTTATCAATAAAAATATTTAGGAGAGAGAGAGAGAGAGAATCAGAAGAGAGAGAAGCAGCTCAGCACAGTACTGCAGAACTCAGCTCAGAGCTCAGAGTCAGCAAGACCCAGACATTGGAGATGTAGAAGGGAATCACCTGGGAAAAGCCATCTGAATACGGAAGCGGGGAAGGAAGGTCAGCAGACATCGCTGTGTGCCTTCCCATGGGACAGAGAAACCCAGAGAAAGCTAGCTGCCTTTCCTCTGAGGAACTGTAAATTTGTAACTAAATAAATTCCCTTTATAAAAGCCAAAAAAAAGATTGGTCAAGGTTTTTTGTCTGTCAGTTCATTTCTTTGTCTGTTGCTGTTGTTTTTTGTTTTTCAAAACATATTCCATGTTAATTTTCTGTTTTTTGTGTGAACTTGACTGTCTTTAAAAGTGATCTTTTGTGAAGGGGGCCAAGATGGTGGCTTAGTAAGGTACGCGCATCTTAGTTCCTCCTCCAGAGCAACTACTAGGTGACCAGAAACAGTGCAGAACAGCTCCCGGGGCCACGGCAGGGACCGGACACACACCGTACCCCAGTCTGGACTGGCTGGACCGTCTGCGAGACTCTGCTGCGGTAAGCTCCCCAAGCGGCGCGCACTTCCCCGGACCATGGCGGCTGACGGCCAGCGCCCCTCCCTCCCTCCTTCCCGGACCGGCTGAGAGTCTTGGAGAGGCAAGTTTTCCAAGCCGCGGCGGCCAGCGCCCCTGTTTCGCGGGCGGCTTCCTGGACCAGCTATGAGTCTCGGATCAGCGGGCTCCCCAAGCTGCAGTGGCCGGCAACCAGCACCCCTCCCCCGCGGGCAGCTTCCTGGTCCCGCGGCGGGACTCGGATCGGCAAGTTCCCCAGGCCGTGGCGGCCAGTGACCGGTGCCCCTCCCCCACAGGCGGCTTCCCGGTCCGGCAGCGAGTCTCAGATCAGCAAGTTCCCCGGGCCGCGGCGGCCGGCGACCGGCGCCCCTCCCCCACAGGCAGCTGCCCGGAGGGAGAGGAGGGAGTTTCCGACAGTGGCAGGGAATGGGTCCAACCAAACACCAATAGTGGCATTAATAAAGGAGCCACAACATCTTTTGCTGGTGGGACCTGCAGACAGACAAGCACCACCTACTGGGCAGGATAAGAAAAACAGAGCCCAGAGACTTCACAGGAAAATCTTTCAACCTGCTGGGTCTCACACTCAGGGAAATCTGATTAAATATTAAGATGCCAGCAAAAAATAACAAATAACACCAGGAAAATTGAAGATATGGCCCAGTCAAAGGAACAAACCAATAGTTCAAATGAGATACAGGAGCTGAGACAACTAATTCTGAATATACAAACAGAAATGGAAAACCTCTTCAAAAACCAAATCAGTAAATTGAGGGAGGACATGAAGAAGGCAAGGGATGAACAAAAAGAAGAAATGGAAAATCTGAAAAAACAAATCACAGAACTTATGGGAATGAAAGATACAGTAGAAGAGATGAAAAAAACAATGGAAGCCTACAATGGTAGATTTCAAGAGACATAGGCTAGAATTAATGAACTGGAGGATGGAACATCTGAAATCCAAAAAGAAACAGAAACTATCGGGAAAAGAATGGAAAAATTTGAGCAGGGGCTCAGGGAATTGAATGATAATATGAAGCGCACAAATATACGTGTTGTGGGTGTCCCAGAAGGAGAAGAGAAGGGAAAAGGAGGAGAAAAACTAATGGAAGAAATTATCACTGAAAATTTCCCAACTCTTATAAAAGACCTAAAATTACAGATCCAAGAAGTGCAGCGCACCCCAAAGAGAATAGATCCAAATAGGCATTCTCCAAGACACTTACTAGTTAGAATGTCAGAGGTCAAAGAGAAAGAGAGGATCTTGAAAGCCGCAAGAGAAAAGCAATCCATCACATACAAGGGAAACCCAATACGACTTTGTGTAGATTTCTCAGCAGAAATCATGGAGGCAAGAAGACAGTGGGATGATATATTTAAATTACTAAAAGAGAAAAACTGCCAACCAAGAATTCTATAGACAGTAAAATTGTCCTTCAAAAATGAGGGAGAAATTAAAACATTTTCAGACAAAAAGTCACTGAGAGAAGATGGCGGCTTAGTAAGACGCGCGGGTCTTAGTTCCTCCTCCAGAAAAGAAACTAAAGAAACAGAAACAATACGAAACAGCTCCCGGAGTCACGACAGAGACCAAAAAGACAGCGTACCCCATTCTGGAACAGCTGAACGGGCAGGGAGAATCTGCTGGGGTGAGCTACCCGAGGGGCGCGCGTTTTCCCGGCCGGGGCGGCTGGCGACTGGGGTCCCCTCCACGCACGTGGCTCACCGGCCTGACTGGGAACGTTGGATAGCGGGGCCCTCCCGTCACGCTTGGCGTTTCGGGCCAGCTGGGCAATTAGGACCGGCACTCTCCCAAGCCGCGGCGGCCAGCGACCCCCACCTCCACGCGCGGTTTCCCGGGCCGACTGCGGTGCAGACAGACGAGCGCCACGAGCGCCACCTACTGGGCAGGAAAAGAAAAACAGAGCCCAGAGATTTTACAGAAAAAGCTTTCAACCAGCTGTGTAACACACCCAGGGAAATCTGATCAAATGCCCAGACACCAGCAGAAAATAATGGATGACGCTCAGAAAATTGAAGATATGGCCCAGTCAAAGGAACAAACCAATAGTTCAAATGAGATACAGGAGCTGAGACAACTAATGCTGAATATACGAACAGAAATGGAAATATTCTTCAAAAACCAAATCAATAAATTGAGGGAGGACATGAAGAAGACATGGGCTGAACAAAAAGAAGAAATAGAAAATCTGAAAAAACAAATCACAGAACTTATGGGAGTGAAGGACAAAGAAGAAAAAATGGAAAAAACAATGGATACCTACAATGGTAGATCTAAAGAGGCAGAAGCTACAATTAGTGAACTGGAGGATGGAACATCTGAATTCCAAAAAGAAACAGAAACTATAGGGAAAAGAATGGAAAAACTTGAGCAGGGGATCAGGGAACTGAATGACAATATGAAGCGCACAAATATACGTGTTGTGGGTGTCCCAGAAGGAGAAGAGAAGGGAAAAGGAGGAGAAAAACTAATGGAAGAAATTATCACTGAAAATTTCCCAACTCTTATGAAAGACCTAAATTTACAGATCCAAGAAGTGCAGTGCACCCCAAAGAAAATAGACCCAAATAGGCGTTCTCCAAGACACTTACTAGTTAGAATGTCAGAGGTCAAAGAGAAAGAGAGGATCTTGAAAGCAGCAAGAGAAAAACAATCTGTCACATACAAGGGAAACCCAATAAGACTATGTGTAGATTTCTCAGCAGAAACCATGGAAGCTAGAAGACAGTGGGATGATATATTTAAATTACTAAAAGAGAAAAACTGCCAACCAAGACTCCTATATCCAGCAAAATTGTCCTTCAAAAATGAAGGAGAAATTAAAACATTTATAGACAAAAAGTCACTGAGAGAATTTGTGACCAAGAGACCAGCTCTGCAAGAAATACTAAAGGGAGCACGAGAGTCAGATACGAAAAGACAGAAGAGAGAGGTATGGAGTAAAGTGTAGAAAGAAGGAAAATCAGATATGATATATATAATACAAAAGCCAAAATGGTAGAGGAAAATATTATCCAAACAGTAATAATACTAAAAGTTAATGAACTGAATTTCCCAATCAAAAGACATAGAATGGCAGAATGGATTACGACCCAGCAATACCACTGCTAAGTATCTACTCAAGGGACTTAAGGGCAAAGACACAGATGGACATTTGCACACCAGTGTTTATAGCAGCATTATCTACAATTGCAAAGAGATGGAAACAGCCAAAATGTTCATCAACAGACGAGTGGCTAAACAAACTGTGGCGTATACCTACGATGGAATATTATGCAGCTTTAAGACAGACTAAACTTATGAAGCATGTAATAACATGGATGGACCTAGAGAACATTATGCTGAGTGAGTCTAGCCCAAAACTAAAAGACAAATACTGTAAGGTCCCACTGATGTGAACCGACATTTGAGAATCAGCTTGGAATATATCATTGGTAACAGAGACCAGCAGGAGTTAGAAACAGGGTAAGATAATGGGTAATTGGAGCTGAAGGGATACAGACTGTGCAACAGGACTAGATACAGAAACTCAAAAATGGACAGCACAATAATACCTAAGTGTAATGTAACTATGTTGGAACACTGAATGAAGCTGCACCTGAAATATGGTTTTTTGTTTGTTTGTTTGTGTGTTTGTATCTTTTGTTTTTGTTTTTTTCTTTTTCCTTTATATATATATATATATATATATATTATTAGTATTATTATTTTAATTCTCTTCTCTATATTAACATTCTATATTTTTTTCTGCTGTTTTGCTAGTTCTTTTCCTAAATCGATGCAAATGTACTAAGAAATGATGATCATACATCTATGTGATGATACTAAGAATTACTGAGTGCATTTGTAGAATGGAATGATTTCTAAATGTTGTGTTAATTTCTTTTCTTTTTTTTTGATTAATAAAAAAATTAAAAAAAAAATCAAAGGGCAGAACATAAATGAAAGTGAATGAATATCAAAAATGTTAAATACAGGGTGGTGCAATGGTGGCTCAGCAGGCAGAGTTCTCCTCTGCTACGCCAGAATTTCAGTTCTTTCATTGGTCTCAAGCAGTATGTGTGGTTCTAAAATATAGACACTGTCTCCCTTAAAAAAAAAAAAAAAAAAAAAAAAAGTCACTGAGAGAACTTGTGACCAAGAGACCAGCTCTGCAAGAAATACTAAAGAGAGCACTAGAGACAGATACGAAAAGACGGAAGAGAGAGGTGTGGAGAAGAGTGTAGAAAGAAGGAAAATTAGATATGATATATATAATACAAAAGGCAAAATGGTAGAGGAAAGTACTACCCAAGCAGTAATAACACTAAATGTTAATGGACTGAACTCCCCAATCAAAAGATATAGACTGGCAGAATGGATTAAAAAACATGATCCTTCTATATGCTGTCTACAGGAAAATATCTTAGACCCAAAGATAAACATAGGTTGAAAGTGAAAGGTTGGGAAAAGATATTTCATGCAAATAACAACCAGAAAAGAGCAGGAGTAGCTATACTAATATCCAACAAATTAAACTTCAAATGTAAAACAGTTAAAAGAGACAAAGAAGGACATTATCTACTAATAAAAGGAACAATTCAACAAGAAGACATAACAAGCATAAATATTTATGCACAAAACCAGAATGCCCCAAAATGCGTGAGGCATACACTGCAAATACTGAAAAGGGAAATAGACACATCTACCATAATAGTTGGAGACTTCAATTCCCCATTCTCATCAATGGACAGAACATCTAGACAGAGGATCAATAAAGAAACAGAGAACTTGAATATTACAATAAATGAGCTAGACTTAACAGACATTTATAGGACATTACACCCCACAACAGCAGGATACACCTTTTTCCCAAGTGCTCATGGATCATTCTCAAAGATAGACCATATGCTGGGTCACAAAGCAAGTCTCCACAAATTTAAAAAGATTGAACTCATACACAACACTTTCTCGGACCATAAAAGAATGAAGTTGGAAATCAATAATAGGCAGAGTGCCAGAAAATTCACAAATACGTGGAGGCTCAACAACACACTCTTAAACAACCAGTGGGTCAAGGAAGAAATTACAAGAGAAATTAGTAAATACCTCGAGGCGAATGAAAATGAAAACACAACATATCAAAATCTATGGGGCGCAGCAAAGGCAGTGCTAAGAGGGAAATTGATTGCCCTGAATGCCTATATCAGAAAAGAAGAAAGGGCAAAAATTCGGGAATTAACTGTCCACTTGGAAGAACTGGAGAAAGAACAGCAAACTAACCCCAAAGCAAGCAAAAGGAAAGAAATAACAAAGATTAGAGCAGAAATAAATGAAATTGAGAACATGAAAACAATAGAGAAAATCAATAAGACCAGAAGTTGGTTCTATGAGAAAATCAACAAGATTGATGGGCCCTTAGCAAGATTGACAAAAAGAAGTAGAGAGAGGACGCAAATAAATAAGATCAGAAATGGAAGAGGAGACATAACCACTGACCTCACAGAAATAAAGGAGGTAATAACAGGATACTATGAACAACTTTACGCCAATAAATACAACAATTTAGATGAAATGGTCAAGTTCCTAGAAAGGCATGAACAACCAACTTTGACTCAAGAAGACATAGATGACCTCAACAAACCAATCACAAGTAAAGAAATTGAATCAGTCATTCAAAAGCTTCCCAAAAAGAAAAGTCCACGACCAGACGGCTTCACATGTGAATTCTACCAAACATTTCAGAAAGAATTAGTACCAACCCTGCTCAAACTCTTCAAAAAAATTGAAGTGGAGGGAAAGCTACCTAATTCATTCTGTGAAGCCAGCATCACCCTCATACCAAAATCAGGCAAAGATATTACAAAAAAAGAAAACTACAGACCAATCTCTCTAATGAATATAGATGCAAAAATCCTCAACAAAATTCTAGCAACTCGAATCCAGCAACACATTAAAAGAATTATACATCATGACCAAGTAGGATTCATCCCAGGTATGCAAGGATGGTTCAACATAAGAAAATCAATTAATGTAATACACCATATCAACAAATCAAAGCAGAAAAATCACATGATCATCTCAATTGATGCAAAGAAGGCATTTGACAAGTTTAAACATCCTTTCCTGTTGAAAACACTTCAATGGATAGGAATACAAGGGAACCTCCTTAAAATGATAGAGGGAATATATGAAAAACCCACAGCTAATATCATCCTCAATGGGGAAAAATTGAAAACTTTCCCCCTAAGATCAGGAACAAGACAAGGATGTCCATTATCACCACTGTTATTCAACATCGTGTTGGAGGTTCTAGCCAGAGCAATTAGACAAGAAAAAGAAATACAAGACATCAAAATTGGAAAGGAAGAAGTAAAACTATCACTGTTTGCAGATGATATGATACTATATGTCGAAAACCCTGAAAAATCCACAGCAAAACTGCTAAAGCTAATAAACGAGTACAGCAAAGTGGCAGGTTACAAGATCGACATTCAAAAATCTGTAGTGTTTCTATACGCTAGTAATGAACAAGCTGAGGGGGAAATCAAGAAACGAATTCCATTTACAATTGCAACTAAAAGAATAAAATACTTAGGAATAAATTTAACTAAAGAGACAAAAGACCTATACAAAGAAAACTACAAAAAACTGTTAAAAGAAATCACAGAAGACCTAAATAGATGGAAGGGCATACTGTGTTCATGGATTGGAAGACTAAATATAGTTAAGATGTCAATTCTACCTAAATTGATTTACAGATTCAACGCAATACCAATCAAAATCCCAACAACTTACTTTTCAGAAATAGAAAAACCAATAAGCAAATTTATCTGGAAGGGCAGGGTGCCCTGAATTGCTAAAAGTATCTTGAGGGAAAAAAACGAAGCGGGAGGTCTCACGCTGCCTGACTTTAAGGCATATTATGAAGGCACCATGGTCAAAACAGCATGGTACTGGCATAAGGATAGATATATCGACCAATGGAATCGAATAGAGTGCTCAGATATAGACCCTCTCATCTATGGACATTTGATCTTTGATAAGGCAGTCAAGCCAACTCACCTGGGACAGAACAGTCTCTTCAATAAATGGTGCCTAGAGAACTGGATATCCATATGCAAAAGAATGAAAGAGGACCCGTATCTCACACCCTATACAAAAGTTAACTCAAAATGAATCAAAGATCTAAACATTAGGTCTAAGACCATAAAACAGTTAGAGGAAAATGTAGGGAGATATTTTATGAATCTTACAATTGGAGGCGGTTTTATGGACCTTAAACCTAAAGCAAGAGCACTGAAGAAAGAAAGAAAGAAATGGGAGCTCCTCAAAATTAAACACTTTTGTGCATCAAAGAACTTCATCAAGAAAGTAAAAAGACAGCCTACACAATGGGAGACAATATTTGGAAACGACATATCAGATAAAGGTCTAGTATCCAGAATTTATGAAGAGATTGTTCAACTCAACAACAAAAAGACAGCCAACCCAATTACAAAATGGGAAAAAGACTTGAACAGACACCTCTCAGAAGAGGAAATACAAATGGCCAAAAGGCACATGAAGAGATGCTCAATGTCCCTGGCCATTAGAGTAATGCAAATCAAAACCACAAAGAGATATCATCTCACACCCACCAGAATGGCCATTATCAACAAAACAAAAAATGGCAAGTGCTGGAGAGGATGTGGAGAAAGAGGCACACTTATCCACTGTTGGTGGGAGTGTCAGATGGTGCAACCACTGTGGAAGGCAGTTTGGCGGTTCCTCAAAAAGCTGAATATTGAATTGCCATACGACCCAGCAATACCATTGCTAGGTATCTACTCAAAGGACTTAAGGGCAAAGACACAAATGGACATTTGCACACCATGTTTATAGCAGCCTTGTTCGCAATTGCAAAGAGATGGAAACAGCCAAAATGTCCATCAACAGACGAGTGGCTAAACAAACTCTGGTATATACATACGATGGAATATTATGCAGCTTTAAGACAGAATAAACTTATGAAGCATGTAATAACATGGATGGACCTAGTGAACATTATGCTGAGTGAGACTAGCCTAAAACTAAAGGACAAATACTGTATGGTCCCACTGATGTGAACCGACATTCGAGAATAAACTTGGAATATGTCATTGGTAACAGAGACCATCAGGAGTTAGAAGTAGGGTAAGATAATGGGTAATTGGAGCTGAAGGGATACAGACTGTGCAACAGGACTGGATACAAAAACTCAAAAATGGACAGCACAATACTACCTAATTGTAATGTAATTATGTTAAAACAGTGAATGAAGCTGCATCTGCGCTATAGTTTTTTATTTTGTTTTGTTTTGCGTTTTTTTATGTATTTTTTATTTTTTATTTTTATTTTTTCTCTCTATTATCATATTATTTCTTTTTCTGTTGTCTTGCTATTTCTTTTTCTAAATCGATGCAAATGTACTAAGAAACGATGAATATGCATCTATGTGATGATATTAAAGAAATACTGATTGTATATGTAGAATTGAATGATTTCTAAATGTTGTGTTAGTTAATTTTTTTAATTAAAAAAAAATGATCTTTTGTATGAAGGAATGAAGTACTTTAATGTCTGTGGTTTCTCCTAGTGTTGAGTTCTGTGATATCTCTTCACTAAATTTTGCCCAACAACTACTCTCCCAAGACTTTATAGTTCATTTCGTAATATGTGGAAGGATTTTCATCAGGAATAAAAAATGCATATGAATGAAAGATGAGTTTCTTGGAATGGAAGTTTCTCAAGATGCGTTTTAATTTTCTTCTTAAAATTAAGGTTATGACTAGGTATAGCACATTATATATTTGATGTAAATTTTAGTGGAATTATTAGTGTTGAATGCACAAGATGATTCTTTTTTAAAGACCTTTTCAAAAAAAAAAGTTGTATTCACACACCATACAGTCCATCCTAAGTGTACAATCCCTGACTCTTGGTATAATCTCATAGTTATACTTCACCACCACAATCTATATGAGAACATTCCCATTTCTTCCAGAAAAAAAAAAAAAAACTCATACTCCTCCCGTATATCCCCTTTACTGATATTTAGTTTTATTACAATTAATGAAAGAATATTACAGTGTTAACTGTAGACCTTAGTTTGCATTAATTGTATTTTTCCTACACACCACCACATTATTACAACTTTGTAATAGTGACATACATTTGTTCTGGTTCATGTAAAAAAGTTTATTTTATTTGTACAATTAATCACTGTCATCTACTCTAGGTTTCGCTAAGCTATACAATGCCAGTTTAAATCCTGTAGCTTTACGTCTGGTGACATATATGACCTAGGCTTACTCTTTTAACCATATTGTCAGTTTTGTTCATTATACTTACAATATTGTATTACCATCACACAGTATTGTGCTATCCATTTCTGAATCTATACACTCAACCTTATTAAACATTCTTTACACTGTAAGCATCAGTTGCCCAGCTTATGCCGTCTGTACCTTCTGATAACCTATGCTTTCGAGTTTAACTCTCAGAGTTTGCTCATTATAGTTAGTTCATATTAGTGAGACCCTGTAGTATCTGTCATTTTATTTCTAGCTTATTTCACCCACCATAATGTCTTCAAGGTCCATCCACGTTGTTGCATACATCATGACTTCATTCATCTTATAGCTGCATAATATTCCATCATATGTATATACCACAGTTTGTTTATCTACTTGTCAGTTGATAGATATTGAGTTATTTCCATCTGTTGGCAGTTGTGAATAATGCTGCTATAAACTTCAGTGTGCAAATGCCTATTCATGTCCCTGCTTTCAGTTCTTCCTAAGTATATACCTTATAACGAATTGCTGGATTGTATGGCAATTTTATACTTGGCTTCCAAAGGAGCTGCCAAAGTGCCTTCCAAAGCAGCTGCACCATTCTGCATTCCACCAAAAGTGAATAAGTGTACCTATTTCTCCACATCCTAAAAAGATTTGTCTTACTCAGTGCCTAGGCGATTGTAAAAGGAAAAACTACAATTGATTACAATTTCCACAATTACTTGAACCTTTACTTGTGGGTGAATCTAGTTGTGGGTGACATGTGGAAAGAAGTTGTCTCAGTTTAATGATAGGTTGACTTTATTGCAAGTCATTCTTGCCTTTACTCTTTCTTTTTTTTGAAACCCCCCCCCCCCCCTTACCACATGCCAAGCAACTTTCAAGGTAAAAATCTTGATAATCTCCTCTTATTTGTGAAATAATTTCCATGAGCTGTCAAACTTACCAGACCATAGCATGAACTGAGGGTAACAAAAGAAGTTAATTTACTTGACGTTCTTTAAATTGTGTTCCTTTTGTCTCTTCCTTTTGTCATTGCCCTAAAAAGAAAACAAAGCAAAAAAATAGTAAAAAGTATCACATGCTGTGTAACATGAATGGAGAAACTTCCAAAGCATATCATTGGAATGAGAATGGGGAAAAGTAATTGTCTTGGGATTTTAGGTAAAGATTGTTACACATTTAGGAAGGGAAGTTTTATTTCCTGAGGTGAGACTTGGGGTTTGGATGGAGAAGACATCATGTGAGTAATTTGGGAGTTAGAAAGCTGCCCTCTTGACCTTATTCCCTGTCTCAGTTTTTGCCCTGTGCTTTCTACTTCTCTATCACTTAGTCACCCATTGTATATCTGTCACTGAGTGACAGTTTTGAGTTTGTTCTTCTGGCTGCTGCCTTAACTCTGGTGCATAGCAACTTTGGACCATCCTTTTTCATTTCACATTGCTTTATGTAGAATTCTTAGAGCATGCCTGATGACTCCATAATATCCCATCATTTAGTTACACCATAATTTTATCTGCTTTCCCTGTTTTTTGGAATTTTAGGTTGTATCTATATATAAGTTTTGGGTTCTTATTGGTCAATTTTGTTTTATTTTGCTTTTGCTATTATAAGTAATTTAATGGGCAAACCATTTTGAAAATTGTTTTTTTTTCTTTTTTCTCTTTTGAGGTCATTTAAAGGACCAATGAAGAATCAGACTGAACCTTAAAATTTGATTTTGCCATATAGCTGGAACATAGGGGACAATGCTTGGGTAAATAGTGATCTTGAATATTGAAAGCTAATCCGTGAAAGTAGTTTGAAAGTAGTTTGAGAGCAAGCGCAAAATGTTCTCCTAAGAAAATTGCAGAACATAGAACAAAAATTGTAGAGGTGTTTAAATTTTTTTTAATTTGGTTGAAGAGAAATATGTCTTATAATTTTCTGTAGAGCAGGGCTTCTTCACCTGGACCCTGTGGATGAGCCTTAGGGGAATCATGACCATCTTGAATTTTATTTCTTTTAATCTGAGGAAAGTGATCATGGCTTTTGTCAGATTCTCAAATGGGTTTATGAACAAAAAAATAAAGAAGTTGGGGGCCAAAACTTTCTGTTAATCCCAAAGACATATGATGTTTTATAGAAGGAAACACATACATGAATCAGTACTATGATGTGCAGTCTTCTGCCTTCTTTTTCCTTCTTACAATTCACAGCCTTTTTGGATTATTGGAATTCTGACCTATGAAGACATCTTTTCCTCTCCTCTTGCAATTATTTTTGTAGTGAACTTTGAGCTAATCTACCTTTACTTTGACTAATTTACAAATCTGTTTTAGTACTGAGCAGCTAGAGAAGAGACGTTAGGGATGTGTGATACATTTTCATGATCATTTTTATAAGCAGTAGCCTTCATCATCAGAAAAAATCTTTTATGGAATGCACTGCAGTAATTAATCTTCATTAGGACTGTTTTCATGGCCTTGTAAATTAAAATTTATGATCAGGGAAAAGTCTCTGGCACAATTATTTTTGATATTTGAATATCACAGTAGCAATTAAGGACAGGTGTAAAAAATTCTGGGAAATTTTTTTTAATTATTATAAGCTTGTTTATTATTAGTTTTAAATTCTGTAGGAAGAAGTTCAAGCTATGTTTATTGATATGAATGCAAAAAAGAGGTTTTTATACAAATAGTGGCAAAAACTAGACACACAGGTGCAGAACTCTTGCTCTCAGTTGCTTTCCATAGTTAGTTTAGCAGCTGCTTGTAAATAAGGCTTTCTGTGTAAGTGAATATTTGCTGTTCTCTACCTCCAGCCTCATCCTTGATTTGCTTGCAGCTAGATCAGTGCACAATTTTACCTGATTTCTTTTCTTTGCCTTCAAAAATGAGAGAAGAAAAAAGCAAGAGGTTGAAATGCTTCACAGAGACCCCATAGTAAGACAGTGTGCTTTCCTCCAGCATCTCCTTGTCCTGTCTTTTGTTAGATTTTTTAATAGACTTGTATATTGATGTCCCTGCTCTCTTTTATGCTGTAACACATACCAACTCGAACTCTTCTAATTGTACGTTAATAAATGCAGGCACTCCAGAAATCAAGAGCTCTAACACAGGCATCATGGCACTCTCTAGCTGCACAGTCTCTCTTCAAGTGTCAGGCTCACAGACTCCCCAGTTATTTCGGTTGCCATTTTATAACTTAATTTTTAAAACTAGCAGTTTTACTTTACTTCCCAGCATCCTTGAAAATTTAGTCCTCACTCCACACTATGCCATGTTCCTACGAAGAAGAGCATGCAGCAGGAAAGTATTTTATATGTTTTCCAAACAGATCTTTTTCTTCTTTAGTACCTTGGCCACAATCATAGCAACATTACTTAGAGCAAATGTCTTTGAGGTTTGGTGTCCTGGTTCTGACTGCAGCATCCTCACAGCCCGGGGAACATGATTCCCGTGTTAGGAGAACATTCAGATCTATTTTTATTGGATTTAATTCACACATCATTTACCTAAAGTATGCTGTTTAGCAGTGAGCATTCTTCCTCCTCATCACAGGTACCAACGATGACTATTTTTTTCCTTGTAATATATCATTTGCTCTACCCCTTCCTAGATCTGTAAGTCTGTTGGCTAAATCTTCCCAAGAACTAGAGAAGAAATAAAGAAATCAAAGGGAATTAATCCTAGGAGTTCTATGTACATGGATCAGTCTCCTTTTGCTTTTATCAATAAATGTGAATTTATATTCTCTCTGATCCTGGAAGAATGGGCTCAGAAGCATCTGATTATAAAAATAACTGTTCTCACAAGTTTAAGTTATGAATTGTCTGAGGTTCTGTGAACCAAGAGAGTGAATGCCTTTCCCACATGCACCATTTCTTAGAGTTTGTTCTGTGTGTTGTATATCATAAACTTTGCATCATGGGCATAAATAGGAGTTTTGTGAAATTAAGTCTATGGTAGAGCAAAGGCCAGCCATTTGGCCTTGTGGGAAAACTGAGTTTTAGAGTCAGATAGACAGACTTTAATTTTAATCTGACCTTCTTCTTTGGACCTTGGACAAGTTACTTAATCTTCTTGACCCTCAGTTTTCTAGATCAGCCAAATGAAGGTAATTCGTACCTTGCAAAGTTATTGTGAAGCTGTAATTAGGTTAATACCAAAAGCAATGTATGATGCATAATAGAATCATTAATAAGTGGTAATCATCATCTTAACTATCAAGTGCATAACTATGGTAGAAGGAGTTTTTTAAATGAGTATATATATTTATAAAGGTAAAATTTAATGTCTTCTGGGATATTTACTTTCTGTTATCTTCTCCATCAAAATCATTCATTAAGCCCTCAGATACACCAAGAACCAATCCCTATATTCAGAAAAAAATCTGCAGCAATTTCCTGCAGACTAGATCAAAATAATGAATGATATAATGAAGATATCATGTAACATGAAAAGCAGAAATATAGACTCATGAGAGAAGAATAAAGAGTTCACTTTAGATGAGGTGGTTAAGAAAAGCCTGTCTGAGGTGGACCTGAAAAATTAATGTAGGGTGGGCAGCGGTGGTTCAGTGGCAGAATTCTTGCCTGCCATGCCAGAGACCCGGGTTTGATTCCCGAGTTGGCCATGCCAAAAAAAAAAAAAAAAAAAATTTAATGTGAACTTTCTCTTTAAGCAAAAAAGTGGTAATTCATCCTAGTGTTGTAATCATGGATTGCTTGGATAATTCATTAAAGTTTAAATATTTACCCTAACAACATGATGTATGTTCCTGCCAACAACAGAGATTCCCCTACTTCTTTTCATCACATTTTCCTTTTATCCATGTGTCTGTGCTGAGTATGATGTTGCTGACTTCGTGAAAGGTTAGGAGTATAAGAAAAAGCTGTTATTCTATTCTAGTCCATAAAATGCCAGCATGACGTTTATAAGAACAGGAAAGTGAAGTTGAGATTGTCTAAATACTCCAAATGAAGACTAGGAATGTAATTCAGGTTATGTATTAAAGCAGCACATAGTTCTTTGGGGATAAGAAAACTCTAAATGTGTTTTTGTACTTAATAATTGCATTAAATTTTTATACAATAAAAAAGTTAAAAATTTAAAAATCGGTACTTAATAGTGATTCAACTATTGTTATTAGAGATCTTTGTAAAAGTTATGTTATAGAGAAAAGAATGTGGCATTAGAGTAAATCAAATCTGATTTGAATTCTGGTAACAGCCTAAACTTGGGGAAACTGCCTAATCTCATAGAGTGTCCAATTCCTAGCTTGTAAAATGTTGTCACTACCATATGAAAAGACAAAATAAAGTGATATATGCAGAGTAAACATGTTATTACTTATTACTTCACCGTCCCATAGAGGGAAGAATCTTACATGTTTTGTAAATAGTTAATTGGGTTATATTGGCATTACCACGTAAGGGAAAGCCTTTAACGTGTTACAAATATTTGCAAGACTTATTTGAATGTAGAAAACACTTTTTCATTCAAGCAAATAGTACAAATGATAGATGAGGTTAAGACTAGTACCTAAAGCTTACTTGATACATTAGGGTATTGAATCAGAATCGGAACTATAAAGCTTTACTATGTTAACCCAAGCTTTGGGAGCTGAGCTCACGATCAAATGAATTAGAAACAACAATGGAGGTAACTCCTGAGGGGGTAGGGCATTTGGCTATTGGGAAGGCCAGAGCTTTGGTGGGAGATCCCAGAGTTTGTCATGGGCTACCATATGATCCTCTCATGTTTTTCCTTCCAGCTGCTCCAGAATACAGGAGGCTAGAGGGCTTAAATATTTTCTTATCATCACAATCAAATTTTTTCCTTTTGTTTTTTTGGGAAAAATAACATATATACAAAAAAGAAACTATAAATTTCAAAGCACAGCACCACAATTAGTTGTAGAACATATTTCAGAGTTTGGCATGGGTTACAATTCCACAATTTTAGGTTTTTACTTCAAGCTGCTCTAAAATACTGAAGACTAAAAGAGATACCAATTTAATGATTCAGGATTCATATTCATTTGTTAAATCCTAGCTTCTCTGTATAACTCCACCATCACCTTTGATGTTTCCACTCCTCTCTTGAGGGGTGTTTGGGCTAAGGCTAGTCTAAATTCTTCATAGGATGAGTCTCACTAATATGGGGTAGGGAGATGTAACTATTAAGTAACTGATTTTTAAAAGCAACAATTTCATCATTAAACAGGCAGAAGAAAAAGGATGTATCTGCACTTTATAAGATGTATATTCCAGAGAAGTCACTTGTAAAGTTTAAAAGAAATGCTCTCATGGTTACAGTATCTTCTAAATATATTGACTTAAACTTAATAGAAGAGATTGCAGATAGAACCAAAACAAGATGTAGTAAATACTATAAAATGCCTTCAACAGAAAAATACCTTTAAGAAACTAACTCTCCTTCTTATTCACCCAGTTTGGAAGTCTCCATATAAGTCTGTGTCTCAGTTTTACTCATAAGGTTGTTGTGGGTATCTTGTCTTACTAATCTCTAGATATTAATTTTTTTGCTTTACTTGTCTAATCCCTCTCAAAGAAAGTCGTGAACTATTTTTGGTGAGCTGTTAAGCCTCTAGAGCAGGGGTCAGCAAATTTATTCTTTAAAAGGCCAGATAGTAACTATTTTTAGACTTTGAGGGCTACTGGCTCTGTCATTGTAGTGTTAAAGCAGCCGTAAACAATATATAAGTGAATGGGTTTGGCAATACTTGAATAAAACTTTATTTATACAAGACAGATTTGATCTGCAAGTGTAGTTTTCTGCCCAACCCTGCCTTAGAAATAACGATATCCTTTTTAAAGTTGGTAATCTGTTCTAGAATCTTGTTGAGAAAATAATTTACCTTTTTCCCTATTTGTTGATGCAAACCACTTTTTTTTTTTACCTGTCTCCAGTCTTTGAATTCTCTACTATTCTCCACTGTATCAGAGATTGCCAAATGAATGAGACAGGTTTCAGGTTCTCTCAGCACCAAGCATGTATTGAGGGCCTTCCTTCATTTAGAGCAGATAGGGGCTTCGTATCATCTCAACCATTTTTTGTTTCATTTCCTATCTTACATTACCTTTGTTTATTGTATTCTTTTTAGTCCAAAGATGTTTCTTCCCAAAACAAAACAAAGGGAAAGAAAGGTAACAGTTGAAGATTTTCTTATTGGCTTTGCCAATAAGAAAATTGGGTATTTCTACATTGGGTATTTCTTTTTTTCTCTCTTACAGTATTATTTTCCTTCTGTCATTAATGTTTTAATTTCATTGCTTTGATCTCTTGAATTTCTTTGGAATTAGTAGTACGTTGTTTGAAAAAAATACAGGGCAAATTTAAAAGTCCACTCATGCACTAATTAATCATCTGGGTTGCAAAGATGATAAGAATGTGTTGTTAACTGGGGATCATGTTGACATTATGACATACAGTGGACCAGTCATATACTGAGCAGTGTAGATGGTGAGCTTGGTGGGTTTGTTTGTTCATTTATTCAAGGAACATTTATTTAGCTACTGAATACTAGGACAATGAGATTACAAAAAAGAATGGCAGTTTTAGTCCTCAAGGAACTCAGAACCAAATGGGGGGAAGTACATAAGTAAAAAGGCAATTTTTACACAGTACTTTAGGTCGTATAATAATAGGGTACGCCCAATACTGGGGGCTCACATAGAAGGACATTTACCCAGACTAGGATGGCCAGGAAAGGCTTCCCAGAGAATATGATGCCAGAGGATATGACAGCAAAGCTGTCAGTTGAAGGAGAAGAATGACTCAAGAGGCAAAACTAATCACAGAAGCACCAAGAAAACTTGGTTGGATTTGAGAGATGTAAATTAAGAAACTATCAGTTAAATTACAAACATTAAAGAAAAAGTGGTTTAGGATGACTTCCAGGTTTTTAGCATGGTTTATTTCCAGAGAAAAATATATAGGAGGAAGAACAGATTTGAGGAAAACTTGGTAGTTGAGGAAATGTTTAGTTTACGTTGCCTTTGAAAATGCAAGTGGAGATATCCAGAAGCTGCTTGAGTAACCTAATCTGGTAGGAAAAAGAATCTAGCCTAAATGTACATACTTTTATGTCATTGGCGTTATGAGAGAGAGTTGAAATATTGAACTGGATGAGAATACTCAGAATATGTAAAGTGAGACTAGTAAAGGATCAGTGATGGGACCTGGAAAAATTGACATTTAGTTAATGGACAGAAGAATACGAAGCTGAGATTTTCCTGATGTACAATCAGGAAAGTAGTAGTCAACTTTTTAGTACTTGAAATTTAAGTGATTATCTGCTTACATTTCATTAAAGTAGGTACAGTAAGGGCACAATGCTTTACTGTCCACTGACTCAGCATTAACTCAGCAGAAGTCACATGTGTTTGGAGAAATGAGTTTTGGGGTTTAGCTATCATTCATGTAATTTTGAAAAATATGAACAAAGTGAAAATTTATCACAGGAACTTGTAATATTAAAAACAGAAGATTGGTCAGCACATAGAAGCCTGTGCATCCATAAATTGGACTGAGTGTTCTGTGGATCCTCTTATACCTAATCCTCTTATATCTATAAAGTTCCTCTGTAACTCTGTTGGAAATTGAATTAAAAGCAAAGCCAGTTGAAAGTTTGCTTTCTGCATCACAGTAGCAGAAGTTCTTGGGGCTTAGAACAATCCCAACAAGGTCATGATTTGTCCCATTCAGATGAGTGGTATCTATTGAATGACTTCTTTATTCAAGTGTTCTGTGTAAGCAAATAAGAGAATAAGACAGACAGCCCCAGATCTCAAAAGGCTAACAGTTTACTAGGCCACAAATGTTAGCGTAATGTCTGTCATATAGGCTGAGTGCCATAGGTGAGGCACAAACAGTGTATAATGTAGAATCATATCAGGTGGCATCTTTGAGGAGGGGTTGATATTTGAACTGAATTTTGAAGGATAGGGTGGGTTTTTGTAGTTGGAACACAAGAAAGGGAATTTCAAATTGAGACCAAAAAAAAAAGTTGAGTACTAGAGCATTTAAAAAAATAAATAGTAGCCAAAAAAATGAAGTAACATGAAAGGGGTATAAAGCTGAATAGAGGCTGGCTTAAACCACATCTGAGTCCTTAAATTAAAGGTGATACTAAATAATCTTTCTCAGGAGTCACTAAATTTTGTAAGAAATTACAAGAGCCAAGTTGTGCGTACAGAGACTACTCTACTAAGCATACATGTTGGTGGGAAGAAAGGGAAATGCTACATGGGAGAGGTTAAAGTCTTAAATTTGGTATTTCAACAAGAACTCTCATCAAAGACAACTGATTTATAAACATTTCTTTTAGTTGTTGGGAGGGCGGGCATGGAAACCATTACTGAATGACTTCCTTAGAAGCCTTGTGCAGAAAACTGAAGTGAAACTATCAGAAATGCTGGCAAGTAGACCGTAGATCTCAAGTCTAGAACAATGATTTGCATTCTTTTTATCATCACAGAGGACTTATATCTTCAACCCTAGTGGTCCCCGTGTTTTGAAAGATTTTTGTCTTTTAAGAAAGTTAATATTTCACATTTATTTGATTAACAAAGACAATTTCTAGGCCACCCACGCTTCTGAAGTGTCATGTATTACAAAGGTATTAAAAGTTCAGTTAATGTAATTCTAGCCATAAACAAATCCCATAGCTTGGTCTGTGACACACACAGTTTTTTTTTTTTAAATACAGAAAATACCACATGGCCCATATATCCTAACCTGAGAAGTCTCACTTTTCCCCATACTTCTGTGACTCCAGGGACTGCAGTTCAGAGCTTGGGTCAGTCAACAGGAACAGAGATCTTGTAGCAAACCAACTCTGTATACTTCTGAGTTTTGTAGAACTAAAAAAAATAATTGACATATACCCAGCTCCCCAGAACTTACTTTACCCTTCAAACTTATTTTATTTTTTTTTCTTAAAACAGAGATGGACTCTTGTTCTATATTGGTTTATAATTTTGTTTAGTGTCACCAAGGAAATTCCTGCAGTATTGTCAGTATTGTTTTTAATGGCTGATTAGTATTTCGTTTATAGTTTTCTTAACTTAATCTCTTAGAGTTGAATATTTGGGTTTCTCACTTTTTGAAATTACAAATAGCTTTGTTTTGAATAACCTTGCAGCTGAATCTTTATATACATCCCTAATTATTTCCTTGGATAAACTCCCGAAAGAGAAATTGCTGGGCATGCATGCTTTAATGACTTTTGAACCGTGCTGCCAAATTGCCATCTAGAAGGGTGGTACAAATTTACATTCCTACCTAGGTGTTTACATTATAATTGGAAGTTAAGCTGGATATAGGTGAAAAAAAATCACTTTAGTATCAGGAAGTAGCAAATAGGTGCAAATGACTAATAAACAATTACAGAGGAAAGAGATAATTTCTTATAGGGAGGTTTCCAGAGGATACTATCTTCACTGGAAGTTGAGGAATTTGAGATGGTCCTAAAGGGCAGGGGAGGACATGGCAGGAGGGAGGTCCTATACTTAGAGGAGCAAAGGTGGGAAAGCAAATGATGTGGCCACTGACCCTCATGTGTAAGGACCACGCAAGAGCAATGCAGGAAAGAGGGGCTATAAGGGAAAGCTAGTGCGTGCATGCTAACTCCAGGTTTTCTCGGTTTCTTTTGTTTCTCATTAATTTAACATGGCCCACTAGACTATTATTCCCAGTGACTGCATCTACAAGTACTTGTTGGGGAAATAGAATTAAAATATCCAATCTCCCTCCAATCCAGAAACCTCTCCACAAAGATAGAAGAGAAAGAAAATAGTTTTATTACTGAATAAGCGTTAAACCAGAATGTGATGTGCATCATCGGCTATCTGGTGAAGAAATTGCAAAGATAGAGAGAGATCTAATCATTTAAAATAACTACATCCATGTTTTCAAGACAAATGGTAATGAGTCCTGAAGCAAGAGGACTTGACAGTACCATTTGTCACATAACTCATCCTGAATCCACCTGATGACCAGAGTAGCCACCTGTATTTATTAATCGCCTATATCCAAGGAGTGCAACTTAGAACTGGACACCTGCCAAAGTTAGGCTTCCACAGAAACTGGGAGAAAGGGGTACTGTCTTCCTTCAGAGATCGCTCCCAGCTCCTTAAGAAAAAGATTCCTGGATTGTAAAACTGGCAAGAGTATAATTTACCTTTTATAAATATTTCCATATATGTCAAAGAGGCATAGAAAAAAATTCACAAATACGGGTTTTCTAAAGTCAATGCTCTAAGAAAAGGGGGAAGATTTTTTTGCATTTTGTGTTTATTCTTATATACTAAAAAGTAAAATGTGGAAACCAGGAATTCAAACCTATAAAAAATTCATTTCAGTTTCTGGGAGAATTTTGAGGCCTGGATTCAGACAGTTTAGAAAATAAGGACATTAGATTCCATTTAAAACTCGGTTAATATATTTTTTTAAGACTTAAAAATTGAGTTGAATTCCAATATTATATCTATTTTTCTTAATTAGAAATGAATAAATAAATTGTTTGGCTTAGGTACCTACTTTGGGTATCATAACAAGCTTTTGTTCACCTATTTTTAGTTAAATTTCAAAGTTGTTCAAGTAGAATTTCCCTGCCATTGCAAGTTCAGATTACATACTACATCATATTTTTCTGTGCATTTATTGTATGATTGGTTCTTGAAATGACCTACCAGGCATTACTAATTAAATCTCTTTATTGCTTGGGTTATTGAAAGATTGGTAGCTGTGAATTGCTTTGGGTGTTTTGTTTTTGCAGCTTTAGTGGGGCTTTTAGTACTTTGAGCCATGCTTTTGCTTTTTGAGATGTGCTTTTTCAACCAATGTGTTTTCTCTCTTAATGTTAAACAGTAATATGGTCATCTTTGACACTTGCCTCATAAATTTGAGGAATGTGAAAAGAGTTCAGCACTTTAAGACCCATAGAAATAGTCTTCTAGAGATAAAAGGCAGAGCTCATGCCTAGACTGCCATTTCTTAGGCCACTACCTAGCTATCATCTATGCTGTGAGCCTTCTCACTTCCTTTAGTTCAGTGGAGTACCCCTATTTCACAGAGAAAACTCATAGGTGTTACACCTGTTTCTGACCTTTACTGCATTTTCATTCTTTTTTTTATTTAATTTTTTTATTAATTTTAAATTAAAAAATATGACAACAAAGAAACACATTCTTAATATATAATCATTCCGTTTCTACATATATAATCAGTAATTCACAATATCATCACATAGTTGCATATTCATCATGATCATTTCTTAGAACATTTGCATCAATTCAGAAAAAGAAATAAAAGATAACATAAAAACAAATAAAATGAAAACAGAAAAAAAAATTATACATACCATACCCCTTACCCCTCCCTTTCATTGATCACTAGTATTTCTTTTTTTTTAATTTTTTATTAATTAAAAAAAATTACAAGAAGCACAAACATTCCCAACACATACACTCAGCAATTCACAAATCATCACATAGTTGCATATTCATCATCATGATCGTTTCCCACACATTTGCATCAATTCAGTAAAAAACATAAAAAGACAACAGAAAAATAAAACAAAAACAGGAAAAAAATTTTATATACCATACCCCTTACCCCTCACTTTTATTGATCATTAGCATTTCAAACTAAATTTATGTTAACATTTGTTCCCCCTATTATTTATTTTTATTCCATATATTCTACTCATCTGTTGACAAGGTAGATAAAAGGAGCATCAGACACAAGGTTTTCACAATCACACAGTCACATTGTGAAAGCTATATCCTTATACAATCATCATCAAGAAACATGGCTACTGGAACACAGCTCTACATTTTCAGGCAGTTCCCTCCAGCCTCTCCATTACATCTTGAATAACAAGATGATATCTACTTGATGCATAAGAATAACCTCCAGGATAACCTCTCGTCTCTGTTTGGAACCTCTCAGCCATTGACACTTTGTCTCATTTCCCTCTTCCCCCTTTTGGTTAAGAAGGTTTTCTCAATCCCTTGATGCTAAGTCTCAGCTCATTCTAGGGTTTTTCTCAATCCCTTGATGCTGTGTCTCCGCTCATTCCAAGGTCTCTGTCCCATGTTGCCAGGAAGGTCCACACCCCTCGGAGTCATGTCCCACATAGAGAGGGGTAGGGTGGTGAGACTGCTTGTTGTGTAGGCTGGAGAGAGGGGCCACATCTGAGTAACAAAAGAGGCTCTCTTGGGGGTGACTCTTAGGCCTAAATTTTGAGTAGACTTGACCTATCCTTTGCGGGGTTAAGTTTCATATGAACAAACCCCAAGACTGGGGGCTCAGCCTATAGCTTTGGTTGTCCACACTGTTTGTGAGAATATCAAGAATTCAACTTGGGGAAGTTGAATTTCTCCCCGTTCTCACCACTCCCCGAAGGGGGCTTTGCAGATGCTTTTCCACTCACTGATCAAATCACTCTGGGATTCATCGGGGCATCACTCTGGACAAACCAACAAAATCTCATGTCCTACCTGAGATTCCAAGTACTTATGGCGTTCAATCAAACTATCTACATAAGTTATATTAGGAAATGCACTAGTCAAAATATTAATTAACAGATAAACATTTTTTGCTTTAGTCTCACACAGAAGGTGACATTTTAAAATATTAATTACCATCTATTTTCAGTACCCTGCAATAATGACATTCCTTTGTTCTTCCTCATGCAAAAACATTTTTAAAATTGTACCTTGTACATTTCACTGTTATTATACACTCTAGGCATTCCTAGATTATACCATCTCAATCTTTAACATCTATCTTTCTGATTTCAGTATGTCCCCAGCCCTCCTCCCTCTATCATTCTCACATGCAACTTCATTAAGTGTTTTAACATAATTATATTATAGTTAGGTAGTATTATGCTGTCCATTTCTGAGTTTTTGTATCCAGTCCTGTTGTACAGTCTGTATCCCTTCAGCTCCAATTACCCAATATCTTACCCTATTTCTATCTCCTGATGCATTTTCATTCTTGTGGCAGACCTGTTACCTTAAGAATGTCCCATCATCTATTTGGTGAACTGCACCAGTGATGTACTGCTTTGAGGCATCTAATAGAACCCTTGATTGAAAGGTACAAAAGCCCTTCCCAGCACTTCCAGAGAATGATTTATGAGCCCAGAAACTAGAACTCACTATTATATCATGTTATAGGCTAACATTGTAAAGAAGTCCTAGTCCTTAATTGCATTCAGTAAGCTTCCAGAGAACATTAACTAGGTGGGACAGAACTCTTCTAATTCATTACAATATAAACAAATAGAAACTTCTAGGGCTACACACCTGTAACAGGCTGTTATGAAAAGACTGGTTTGTGGCCATATTTTACTTTCTGTGAACTAATTGCTTCTAGGTTCATTACATGATTACATTTTGGTGAGTTACCTATAGAATACCCAATAGAATACTATTGCCTAGTAATTAATTTGTATATACAAATGACTACTTATTTGCTATGTAAAGTAGTTTACAGAATGTCTTTCTATCATGTGAACTAGTCCACAAAGCAGCATTGCTAGTTGTAAAAATATTTGGGCTACATAAATTTCCCACTTTCCTTCCATTATCAGAACCATTTATTTATGCAGGGGATATAATGTGCAGGAGCACATTAGCAAGAATGCATTAGTAGAGCCCACTAATTAAGCTGTTTCTGATGAGCTGTTCTGAGAGCCACTTGAACTACAGGCAGGAGAAAAATCAATATTACCTTGTACCAAATCATAGCCCTCCAGCCCAGTGGAATTGGCAAAGGGCTGCCCATACTCAGAAGAAGATTACAACTCAGAGCTTTAGTTTTTTTTTAAAGTCCATTTCCCATTAAAAAGGCATTTTAATCCTGTGCTGACCAAATTCCCATCATAAAGAACTCTTTCATATTCATCTCTCTAGGCATCCTTTTAAAGTGCAGTTATTTGTGGATTTAAGTAACCTCACAGTGTCGTTTTAGTTTGTCTTTCCTCCAATGGTGAGCGAGAATGGCTGAGTCAGAGCTTTGGGCACTTCTGGGAGGAGAAAGGAAATTATTATACAGTTCTGCTTTAAGCTGGTCATAAATGGATATGCTGATTAGGCTCCTTCACTTTGCTATCTTCTTAAAGACTGATAGGGCCCGTTGGAACTTGAGCAGTTTGTTCTTTTTTTGGAATATATCACGTTTAGAATGTAAAAACTCTTCAGAGTTTTTGATGATAATTACAAAAAGTCAGTGTGAGAATTTATTTGAAAAGGAGTAGTTTATAGGCAGAAAGGAAACTAATATATTGAACACTACTATGTACTTTCATTTATAAATTCATTCAATTCCCACAATTCTGCTAATTATAAGATTTCTCCTTACGGATAAGGAAACTGAGGCCTAGAGATGCCAGTTTCTGGCTGTGGTCTGACTTTGTCAACACCAAATCCAGTGCTCTTTTCAGTCATTTTCATCTTAATGTTGACTTAAATGAATCAACTCAAATTGCTTTCAATAACCTGGCTTTGGAGCTGCATTTAGAGTTATTTGGATCTGGGTTTGAATCTGAAGTATATACCTTGAGTCCAGTCTTTTAACTTCTCTTTTTGCAGTTGTGTAATAAGGCCGGTGCTCCCCATATCAAGAGTTATCATGAAGATTAAGTGATATAATCTATGTAAAACAGAAAGCACACTGTCAGACCCATTATAAGTCCTTAATAAATGGGAGCTGTTGCTATTGCTAGTGGATAGATTTTTTATTTTGTTTTAATCTTGCATCCAGTAAATGAACATCTTGGTATTTCAAAATGCTTTGAGTGTGTTGTTTTGCATTTTCTTGTATTTTTAATGTATCAAATGATTTCCTCTAGCTTCAGAAATTAGGTTTATTTTTATAGTCTATGCCTTGGGTATGGGCAAAATGCTGCAATGATGTTTATATTTAGGTAAGACTATATATATGTGTGTCTTAGATACAAATTTTAAAATGGGAAATATTTATTTGAACTCTTTTTTTTTCTTTTTCTTTAATTTTTTTTTATTAATTAAAAAAAATTACAAGAAACAAGCATTCCCAACACATACACTCAGCAATTCACAATATCATCACATAGTTGCATATTCATCATCATGATCATTTCCCAGAACATTAGCATTAATTCAGAAAAAGAAATAAAAAGACAACAGAAAAATATAACAAACAGAAAAAAAATTTTACAGGCCATACCCCTTACTGATCCCTTTCATTGATCACTAGCATTTCAAACTAAATCTATTTTAACATTTGTTCTCCCTATTATTTATTTTTATTCCACATGTTCCTCTCATCTGTTGACAAGGTAGATAAAAGGAGCATCAGACACAAGGTTTTCACAATCACACAGTCACATTGTAAAAGCTATATCATTATACAATCATCATCAAGAAACATGGCTACTGGAACACAGCTCTACATTTTCAGGCAGTTCCCTCCAGCCTCTATTTGAACTCTTAACAGTTCATAATTTAGCATTTCAAGTTCTATTTTACTCATGATTATATCATAACTGAATACCATTGTTATTAGAATCAGTACCTGGTATCCTTATATCTCTTAGCCAGGAGACTGCTACCTAAAAGATAACCTAACTTTTAATAGGGGTGGCTTTATGTTGTAGGATGAGCACAGACTGGAGCCTAGACATGCCCTTGAGGCTTTTCAGTGTCCTTAAATTGGGCATAATATATCCACAGCTTCTTAGAATTATTGTGAAGATCAGATGACACAATGTGTGCAGAGCACCTTGCACTGTGCCAAGTGCCTAGTAGGCCCTTTCTCCCCTCTGTTGATGTGGAAGTTCTTATGACCCAGATATCCTGGTGGTGGTATGGTTTCTTTCCTTCTTGAATAATAATATTGCCTTTGCTAGCTATCTTTCATTGATTGTTTTGTCCTGTTTTCTTTGTTTGATTTCATAATGATGAATTTATTATTTGTCTCAAAAAATAAACTATTGGATTTGTTCCCACCAGTGATACCAAGATGAAGCAAGGAATGAGGAAAAGAAACAACAGTGAAGTAGAAGATGCAGGACAAACAAACTGTAATAGAAAGAAGGCCAAGTGGGAAACCTTAGAGCCTTTGGATACAGGCCTATCGTTAACAGAGGATGAAGAGCTGGTGTTACATCTGCTTAAAAGTCAAAATTAAGTAGTCCCTGCTTTTGTCATCTCTGGGAAACCCTTGGTCATGATTATGTGGGCAAGAAGTTGAAGAACAATTGGCTTAGATGAGTCCCATGCCCAAAGGGCCCATTCTCTAGACAGTAGCAATCATACATCTAAGCCCCTTTCACAGAATGTGTTTAACCCTCCAGTACAGAGTATACTCAGAGTGAGGGTGGCTTATAAAATTTCCTGATCCCATATTCCAGCATGTGCTGTTAGACTTTATCCATGGGTCCCTACACTTTGTCATTGGAAATGCTTCCTTTGTTTTACTCTCAAGTTCTAGAGACCTTATTCCATTGTTAGAAATTCCTGTCTTGTTACTGAACAGAAATTTCTATGTACAGTTAAACAAAATTGCTCATAATTTTGATGTATTTAATATCTCCAAAGAGACAAGGAAGATGGACTAGCCCTAAGAAAGAATTGAGTATTTTTGAATTGAGATGATCAATAATAAACATATTTCCTATAAAATGACTATTTTCATTGTGTCTGTTAATAGAAAAGGGAAGGTCCTTAAGATTAAAATGCTTGGCCAATACCAAACCCAGGTAATTTTTTCATATTCTAAAGTTAACCTTTTCAAAGATATCACTTAACACTTGCAGATTTGCTAATGATCATTAGAAGTCTTGAATCTGAAGACTTTGATCTAAAACCTAGTGTTTTACTGAGTACGTATTAGCTCTAGATCATCAAAGGCATCACAGATCCCTTTCCAGACCGAGTTCCTGATAACCAGTGAAAAGCAAAACAAGACCAATTCTCTCTCTCTCTCTCTCTTTTTTTTTTTTTTCATGGGCAGGCACCAGGAATCAAACCCAGGTCTCCAACCTGGGTCTCTGGCGTGGCAGGCGAGAATTCTGCAACTGAGTCCAGGATCAATTCTCTATTATGTTACAGATAACTGTCAGATTCTTCAAAGGAAAATAATATGATGAAGAAATCTGTATCTTAGCATGAAACAAATGACTTTATCATAGTTCTGTTACTCACTCATTATTCTCTGCTATTCCTACTTTCTGCTTTATGCACCATACACAAAGAAAAATAATTTTTAGTAACAGAAGCAAATCAATTGTGAATCCAAAGAAAGTGATTGATAATGTTAACACCTGGATATCCCATAAACATTTACAACCCAACCTTTCTAAGTGCCTCCAAATTTTCTCTTCCTCTTGTATCCAGTATCCTCCTTAGTAGCACAAACATTCATCCTGTCATCAAATCAGAAACTTGAAGTTTTCTCAGCTTCTCTCTTTTCTCACTCTTCACTTTTTGGTTCTTTTGATTCCCCTGCTGTAATGACTCTCAATCATTTTTTCCTTTCCATATGATAGTTTCTGCTCTTAGGGAGTTCACACTCTAATCATAACCTACCAAATTACTGTACTAATCTCCTAGCTGGTCACTGCTTCCAGTCTCACGTTTCTTTATCCCAACCTTTCCACAGCTGTCAAAATTATCTTAACACGTAGATTGGAGCATGTTCCTCCCAAGCTGTTTCTTCTATTATTGCACTTACCATGCAGTGTTGCAGACATCTGTTTATAAGCTTGTTGCCCTGTCATATGGCATGTTTCTTGAGAGCATATGGACCATGTTTTATCCATCTGTGTATCCCCAGAGCAAAGCACTACATGTGTCTCTAATGTGTTCTCAATAAATGCTTATTGGATTAATGAATTAACAGTAATAAGTTGAGATAATTTTTAAAGATCTTTTGTAGGAAGTGTGTAGAGTAGATGGAAATGAGAACTGGGTGAAATGGCTATAGAGAAGAGGGGAAGGAAAAACATAAGGGAAAGGAATCTGGGATATAACAACCTGAAAAGATTTTGAAATTAAGGTTTCTTATACAGGATCTCTTGGCCTTGAACGTTTTCAAAGGACATAAAAATGCAAGTGCATTAACTGAAAGTTTACCATTGAATTCACTCTGCAGTTTCAGATTTTGTTTTTTCCAATACAAATAAGGAATTGAGGCAGTTTGATTATTTTCTATATCTGAACATTGAATAAACATGTTCCAGGTCCTTTAGGTCACCATAAATATTTGTTGAAGTAAACTTAAGTAGCTACTCTTTGGACTACTCATTGTGTTTGTGTCCCTTTGTGTGTGTGTGTGTGTATTAATAGACATAGAGATTATTGGATATAATTCTCAGGCAGGAATAATTAGACTCTTTCCTAAGTGTGATATGCAGATGATGAGAGAAACATTCCTTATCTACACGAAATTACTAAAGAGGATTGATGTAAATCTGAGGCCTTTGACAGCCAATTTCTCCAGCCAAGCAGGTTATATAGGAGAAGTTGGGTAGAATAAGACAAACACACTGAGGTGAGCAGAGATAAAAGATGGACAGAGAGCCCTGATGACATTGTTAGCCCATGTACTTCAAGTGAATCTACTTCCTGTGTTTCCCAGTTATATTGTGAGTCAGTAAATTTCTTTTTTGCATAAACTAATTTGAGTTGTAGTCTCCCTCTGGCACTGAATCAGTCCTGACTAATATATATGATTTTAGTTTGTTGATTGTGAAACTAGTTAAAACATCAGGGAAGAATAGTGCTGAAAGAAATCTCAAGTAACAATGCATGGTAGATTTCATTATTGTTATTGTATTGTATTATCAGCAAATATTCATTCATTCCCCTTCCCTCTGCAAGAGTATTCCTACTTCATCAGTGTTGGGCATGGCCATGTTCCTTGTCTTAGCCAAAGGAATGCAGCAGAAGTGATCACTTGTCAGTTATAAGCAGAAGCTTTAAGATTTATTGATGTTTCCATCAGTGCTCCTACACTCCTGCCTTCCACCATAAAACCAGCATGTACCAGAAAGAAGACACTCCAGCAGCCCAAGTCCAAAATCAGAAGACGTGTGAAGCAGACCTGCAGCCAACATATAGTCACCATGGCCAACTCAGCCTGAGAGCAGAAATAAATGTTATTTTAACCCACCAAGATGTGGGTGTTTGACAGAATTATCACAGTAAAATCTGACTAATACACAACATGAAAGAAACATATAACCCTGAGCAAGAGCATTCATTCATTCAATAAATGTTAATAAATTCAGCAACTACCATGTGCCAGGCCCTGTTTTTGTGAACAGCAAAGCACTTCCCTGCCTTGCTACCACATAGTGAGGGAAAAAGAAGTAATCGATAATTTTAATGCACCATGAAAAGAGCAGGCAGAAAGAGGAAGATTATTGAGGGAGCTATTGCTGGAATGCATTAAAGATGGAGGACATAAGAAGTTGCTTGGCCTTGGACCCAGAGACTAATTTTTGTTTGTGTTAACTGAGGCAGAGAGACCATTCATCAGACTCGCTCATGTAAAATGATCTCTAAAATTGCAAAAGTCTCTAATAGCTGTTTCCTCCAGCAGCAGAACCCTTTGGAGGACTGCCATCTCACAAGCTTAACATGGCATTTTAGAATTGTTTAGGGCTATAAAAAATGGATACATTTAATTAAATGTAATTAATTTTGTTACACAACATTTAAAATATCCTGAACATGAAAAGTCATCTCCATGACTATCAGAGTCCGCCAGAGAATGCAGTTGTTCCTGGGAAGTATGGGGAGGGAAGGCAGGTGTATAGGGAATGAGGGTGGATTTTCAAATCCACCAAAATTTGAAAACCCTGCATCATGTTTTTGAAGACCACTTAACTAGATGTGTAATCATGGTGTAATGTTCTTTCGCAGCCTCTGCTGATCAGGCAACTCAGGGCAGACATGTTTCATACCATATTACCCACTGCCTGCTGAGTCAGGAACTGGCAGCTAACTCAAAGGTTAGTCATTAGCCTGTGGGTGAGGCTGGTGCAAAAAACTCTGCCCAAATAGGAACAAATGGGGCAAATCACATTCTAGCTCTCAGAAACCAAAACATAGGCAGTGAGCAGAATGGAAAGCTTATAAGATACATCAGGGAGCATATGATGGGCAAAAAGTGAGCTCCAGTAAGGAGTTAGGCAAAGTTATGAATGAACAAGAATGCTGAAGAAAAGGTAAAAGAGTAAATGGTAAAGGATCCAACTAGTCATTGGAAAAGAAGCAATACATGGAGATGAATGAGTCGTATTTGGGCTGGAGCACCAAAGTATGCCTGCAGGTGGCTGAGATCTCTGGGATCCACCCTGACCCTCCAAGTCCTGCCTCCCTGAGGCTTAACCTTCTCATGGGTCTTATTCTTAGATTTGTGGGCATCAGTCTTCTTCACTGCCTGAGGTGTAAGACCCATTGCCTAAGCTATGGGTTCTTGTTACCCAAAAGAACTTCAGTGAAACTCAGAAGTGTGGATTCTGATTTGGTAGGTCCTGCAAGGCCTGAGATTCTGCATCTCTAACAAGCTCCCTGTTGGCCCCTGGCCATATTTGAGGAGCAAGGTTCTAATGGAATTCATAGAGTTATTAAAATCATTATTCACAGAGAGGGATTCTATCGGAGTCCCAGCAGGAAACAGATGGCACACACGAATTAGGATAATTCCAAGGGAGTTTAATGGAAGGTTTATTTACATAGATGAGAGCTGGGTGTAAGGAAACCACAAAGTGTGTATACCCTGAGTCTAGTAATAGAATTGTTACCACCCTTAAACCCTGAACAGATGAGGGGAGAGAGTGAGTCAACAGAACTCAGAAGGAGAGAGAGAAGTAGAAAGAGCTGCTTGAGGGGAACTCTGTGACCTTCAATGGGGGATGCAGACAGCCTGAAGTGACCACAGGGAGCGAAGTAAGAGAAGGCCTCTCCAGCCCCTTGCCATTGGTCCCTAGTGGCCCCAACCTATCAAAAAACATAAAGCAAGGCTGCCTGTACTTACAGTCTATCCAGTCAATCTCGGAGGGACACAGCAAGATGCAGAAGGATAGAGGATATTCCTTCCAGGAAGTATCTTCGAAGGAAACACAGGGGGGAAATAGTTGGATCTTTTTGTGGCAGATGGAGAAAGGAGCTGAGGGGCCCTCATAGTCTTCCTTCCTCCAATATCTATTTTGTACCAGACACTGTTCTAAGTACTAGACATTCAGCAAGGATAAATAGACATGGTGCAGACTTCATGTCTTTGCAGCCTTCATAGACAAAAAGCAAATATAAAAAGTGCCAGGTAGAAATAAATGTTACGAAGAAAAATAAAACAGAATAAGGGGAGAAACAGTATGGGGCCAAAAGAGCAGAGCCATTTTGGCAGAAGCCAGCGAGGCCTCCGATGAGTGTGAGGTCTGGGAGACAAGGACTACTGACCAAGCACATTCCACTTGAGCAGTGGGATGTGAATGGAGAAAAATGTGCAACCATGTGGACTGGTCTCACTATGCATTTGTGACTACTATCCTCTAGTGAGCCTTTTGCCCTGCTTTCCCAGCTTTGTTCACTTTCCTACTCACCAAGATACCTGTTTCACTTGTTTTCCTCTCACCTTAAGCCATCCAAACATGTTGTTCTTCTTCACTCTTGGCTGATGACCTTGCTTTCTACTTTACACAGAAAAATAGAAGCAGTCTGTGGTAGTTAGATTCAGTTGTCAACTTGGCCAGGTGAAGGCACCTAGTTCTGTTGCTGTGGCCATGAGCCAATGGTACGTGAACCTCATCTGTTGCTGATTTACATCTGCAATGAAAGCGTGCCTGCTGCAATGAAAGACATTTGACTTAATTGGCTGGTGCTTAAATGAGAGACCGCAACATAGCACAGCCCAAGCAGCTCAGCATACCTCATCTCAGCACTCGCAGCTCAGCCCAGGCCTTTGGAGGTACAGAAAGAAATCACCCCAGGGAAAGTTGTTGGAACCCAGAGACCTGGAGAGAAGGTCAACAGAGACCATCCTGTGCCTTCCCATGTAAGAAAGAACCTCAGTGGAAAGTTAGCTGCTTTTCCTCTGAAGAATTAACAAAATAAATCCCCTTTTATTAAAAGCCAATCTGTTTCTGGTGTGTTGCATTCCAGCAGCTGGCAAACTAGAACACAGTCAAAAGAGAACTTCTCCAAGCTCCCCCTTCCACATCTACCTCCCTCACCATGTCTGGATTGGAACTGAACATCTACCTCTTACTACTGTTTATTTAGTCTCTGCTACTCACTTAACTGGTGAACTTGGATATGACATTTGTCCTTCTGAGCCTCATACTAGTCTACCATAAAAAGTAATCATAATTACACCTCTGATGATTATATGAGACCATATAATATCTGCCTGGGACATGAAGCCCTAGAAAAAGTGATTATTATTAAATCAACAGTAGTACTTGTGATCCTCCTAGACCTCAATCATGAAAGACCATATGGAGGGAGAGCCTCAGCCAGCTACCAGTAATTCCAGCCACCCTGAACATGAGCAGAGTCTTTGAGGGTTTTTTTAGACACTCAGACTAAAGAATAATGTAGATCAGGGGTTCCCAAAGTGTGGTCCCCAGAACCAGCAGCATCAATGTCACCTGGAAACCTGTTAGAAATACACATTTTCAGCTCTTATCCTAGAGGGAGTGAATCAGAGACTCTGGGGTTGGGGCCCAGCTTGTTTTAACAAGCCCTTTGGGTGATTATAGTGAGCAATACAGTTTGAGAACCAAAGAAGTTCTTTTTAACAAGTAGAGATCGCCATTTCTCCTTTAGGTGATAAATCAAGGTGGAAATGGGAATTGATGGTAGGGGGTCTAAGAACTGAGGTGCCTGTCACTACACAGATGCAGGGAAAGGTGTGGTTGAGATGGCAAGCCCTGGTTAGAATGGAACTGCTCACTTTTTAAACACTAGGCCACACCTCACTTACTGGCCAGCACATCATTGTGCTTGGAGAGTCACCTGGGTTCTTAAAAGTGTTAAGGCTTCACTTCAGTGGAAATGCAGCACCTCAACCATTTGTATACTTCTTGCAACTCTATAAAGCTTTTCTGTCAGCACATTCTCTGTATCCTCACACTGTTGTTACCAACTTCTTTGGGCCAGACCCCAAAATGGGTCTCCTGTCTGGTGTCACTTGCACCAATAGAATGAAACCAGATTCGGTGAAACAAAGCAAAACAGTTTTCTTTGGTCAAAGGTTGGAGAAGGGTGGACTCATGTTCTAAAGGCAACTTCTCCTCAAAGGAAGCTGAGTATTCTTTTGTAGTAAGTCAGAGACTGCACACACAGGTGGCTGATACACAAGGGCAGCAGAGTTTCATCATTGATTCTGAGCATGCGCAGTCCTTGAACATGCTAGAGCATACTTCTATATACATCACACGTTTAGAAAATGGCATCTAAATCCTGCCCAGAGGTTTGAGAATTGGCTATTATAATGAACAAAAGTAATGTCAGGGTCAGGGACTTAGTGCACATGCTCCAGGAAGACGTCATCCCCAGCTGTGGCAAGGCAAAAATTTGTGGCCAAATCAAGATAGTTTCTTCCTTTCTCATTGGCTGGGAACTTTGTGATTCACTGCAGTGCCACAATAGGGCAATGCCTGCAGGCCCTGCAGTTGTCAGTGGCTTCTTGCAGGGGTTTGCTTGCCATATTTTTCTGGATATAGGCATAACTCAAGCAGAGACAGAAGTTAGATGGAACAACTTTTTGGTCAGACTTCATCCTGGTGACACTCTCAATCCTCCACTAAAATTAAGTGTGATGGTTAGATCTGGTGTCAACTTGACCAGGTGACGGTACCCAGTTGTCTGGTCAGGCAGGCACTGGCTTTCCTGTTGCTGCAGGGATATTTCATAACTGGTTGATGAATCAGAAGGCTGGTGTATTAAATCATCAGTCAGTTGATTGCAGCTGTAGCTGATCACATCTACAATCAACTAAGATGTGTCTCCCATGATGAGATAATCCAATCTGATGGATTTGATCCAATCTGTTGAAGAATTTTAAGGGATAAGAGAGAATTTTCTTTTTCTTCAACTAGTCAGCCTCTCCTGTGGAATTTGTGGAGCCTTTTCATTGTAATTGCCAGCTTCACAGCCTGCCCTACAGATTTTGGAATCTTGCATTCCCATGGTTGTGTGAGACACTTTTGTAAATCTCGTATTTACAGTTATCTCTGTTAGGTTCTGTTTCTCTAGAGAACCCTGACTAATACATGAAGTGTCTGTTTTACAGATAAGGGCAGTGAGAGACAGACTTAAGGACCTGCCTGAAGCCGTAGAGCAGTATGTGATAAGATTTGGATCAGAATCAGTTCGGCTAACCCTAACCTTACTAGAACAGTGTCTCTGTCAATCCCAAGTGCATGATAAAAACACCTGAGGGGCTTTAAAAAAATACTGAGTTCCATACTAGGTTCAATACTCAGAGATTTGATATGATCGGTCTGAGGCACTGGTATTTTTTAAATGCTTCCTAGGTGATATTTTTGTCTGATTACTATTTTTCTTTTATTTTTTAACTTTTCAGTTTGAAATAATTTCAGACTTACAAAAAGATGTAAAAATATTTCAGAGAAGTCCTGGATACTCTTCTACCAGCTCTCCCAAATGTTAACATCTTACATAACCACGGGGCAATTATCAAAAATAGGATATTATTACTTATACAATCCTATTCACTAATTGACAGACTTTCTTCAAATTTCATCAACAACAATCCAAGATAACTCACTTTTTTAAACTGTCATGTCACCCTAATGTCCTTTATTCTTTCCCAGGTGATTTTAATGTGCGCCCAGGATTGAGAATTGCTAGGGTGCACAGTGGAGTCCTGGAGTTAGTATTCTATATGTAGACTTAATTGGCTATATGGTGCACGTTCTTTTTTTTTTTTTTTTTCCATTTTCTGACATGTAAGAGCCATGTGAAACAATCCAGTGTATTTCTAAACTATAGTTATGCTAGTGATGGGATGAATCATTTGAAGATTTCTCACTATTTTTTATGAAGTGTCACTTTTTATATCTGCCAAAAGGAAAAGCAAGACTAGTTATATTCATAGCATGATTACTGGCAACCAGGTGAAAATGGAAAATGGTGCATCAGGCAGGGAAGAGTTAAAGAGCTTTCAAATATTAGCTTACCATGCAGTGGTCTAGGTCTTTGCAGAACAGAAGGGCATTCTTTGGATGTAAATGTCTTGAATGCAATTTAGATTTTAATTAGAGATATGCTGGACCTTAATGTAGAAGTATTTATATAGAAGGGCCAAAGACCCTAAACTGAAAATCTTGCATTTCTTTAGAGATGATTTATTAAATTAATAAGTGTCTGTTAACCTCTACTCTTGACCCTGCTGTTGAGAAGATGACTCATTGAAACATCTGCCTGTCAGTTATCCTGAGTGATTGGCTGGGGTGCTACAACTGGATGCATTTCCCTATCATGTTAAGCTGGATAATTCATAAGGGTTTTATTTTTATTTTTTCCCTCAGTTGAGCTACCTTTATCCAATTAGAATTTTCATTCACATCCATTTATTATCTCCTGCTTGGGTAAAAACAAACTGGCAGTTCTCTGCTTGTGCAAATTAGCCTGGCTCCAAAGGCCCCAGGGTGTAACAGAAAAATCTATCCGTGAGTAAATAAAAATGTTTTAAATGTGAAATAGCATCCCCAGCACTAGTACTAGATTACCCATTCCCACAGATGTTCACTGTCAGCAAATACTTCTATGAGGCACCAGCATTTGAACCTAATGGTATTATGTATGTGTTTATACCAGAAATCACATGCACAGATATGTAGAAGGCCTTCAGCTTCACAGAGAAGACAACTGGCTTCAGTGGTGTTGAAAAGCTGCCTGGACAGGCAGCTAGGTTTGTCCCAGCACATGAGGCATTTTCATCCCTCTGGGCTTTTGAACATGCTGATTCCTCTGTTAAGAATGTGATTTTCTCCTACCCGTTCTCACCCCTTCTTTGCCTGACTAACTCCCATTCAGCCTCAAGACTCAGATCTGCTGCCACCTCCTCTAGGAAGCTTTCCTTGATTTCCTTCCTCAGCCTAGGTTAGAAGTCTTTTCTTTGTATTTGTGCATCACCCAGTGCCTATATTTGCTATAGTATAGCATGTTGTAATTGTTTACTTGACTGATTTTTCCATATTCTACCACCTAGCCCAGTGCTTGCTCCATAGTAAGAACGTAAGATATATTTCTGGGATTCAATTAATGAATGGTGAATAAGAGCTACTTATTCAGTCAACTATGTGCCATGCACTATGTTAGGCCATTTCCTCCCATTATCTCCTTTAATCGGACCACAATTCTGAGAGGAGGGTATTATTATTCCCATTCTGCAGATAAGGAAACAGGCTGAGGGGTAAAATTACTTGCTTCCACTTTACAGGGCCAGGATTTGATCTTGGTTTATGTAATTTCAAAGCTAGATGTGGTGGTTAGTCCTACATGCTTACCTAAGCTATGGTACCCAGCTACTTAATCAAACACTAATCAAGGTATTGCCATGAAGGTATTTTGTAGATATGGTTGACACCTACAATCAGTTGGCTTTACGTGAAGGACATTACCCTTGAAAATATGGGTGGGCCTTGCCCAATCAGTTGAAGGTCTTGAGAGCAAAAACTAAGGTTTCCCAGAGAAGAAGAATTCTATCTCAAGACAGCAGCATCAGATTCTGCCTACACTTCCAGCCTGTTGGTCTGCCCTATGAATTTCAAGTTTTCTAGGCTCTGGCCCACAATCACGAAAGCCAATTCCTTAAAATAAATATCTTTATATATATAAAATCTCCTATTGGTTCTGGAGAACTCTGACTGTTATACTAGAACTTTTTTTATATATGTTTTTATTGAAAACAACCCACAAACATGTAAATATTCTTAAGATACAAACATTCTTGACATGACTACAATCAGTGGCTCACAATATCATCACATAATTGTGTATTCATCACCATGATCATTTCTTTTGAACATTTGCATCCCTCCAGCAAAAAAAGAAAAAAGAAAAAACTCATACATGCCATACTCCTTACCCCTCCCTCTCATTGACCACCAGTATTTCAATCTACTCAATTTATTTTAACCTTTGTTCATCCTATTATTTGTTTATTTCTTATCCATTTTTTTACTCATCTGTCCATACTGTAGATAAAAGGAGCATCAGACACAAGGTTTTCTCAATCACACAGTCACATTGAAAAAATTATATCATTTTACAATCATCTTCAAGAAACATGGCTACTGGGACACAATTCTAGAGACTCAGGTACTTCCCTCCAGCCACTCTAATACACCATAAACTAAAAAGGGGATATCTCTATAATGTGTAACAATAACATCCAGGAACCTCTCCACTCTGTTTGAAATCTCTCAGCCACTAACACTTTATTTTGTCTCATTTCTCTCTCCCCCCTTTTGGTCGAGAAGGTTTTCTCAATCTCTTGATGCCAAGTCCCAGCTCATCCTAGGATTTCTGTCCTACATTGCCAGGGAGGTTTACATCCCTGGGAGTCATGTCCCATGAAGAGGTGGGAGGCAGTGAGTTTGCTTGCCGTGTTGGCTGAGAGAGAGAGAGGCCACATCTGAGCAACAAAAGAGGTTCTCTGGGCCTAATTTTAAGTAAGCTTAGCCTATCCTTTGCAGGGATAAGTTTCATAGGGACAAACCCCAAGATTAAGGGCTCAGCCTATTAATTTGGTTGTACCCATATACTAGACCTTTAACCCTCTGCTGCCCTGCCTGAGCTGAAAGTTTTTGTGTCCAGCTGACCAGCTGACTGGCTACACTGGGAAAGGAAGATCCTCCACGCAGGACACTGAATTTCGAGACACAGAAGACAACATTCATAAGCCTTGTTTCACTTTGCAAGACTTTACTGGTGAAGGGTCAGTGGCCCTGTTCTCTTCATTTCCAGGCTGCCATGACAAGTACCACAGAATGGGTTGGAATTTATTGGCTCATGGTTTCAGAGGCCAGAAGGCTTGCTTCCTCCTGGGGTCATTATCTTCTGGCTGGCCAGCAATCTTTGTGTTCCTTGGTTTTCCTGTCGCATGATGATGTTCTCTCCTTTCTTTTCCAAGTTCCTGCTGACTTCTGGCTTTCAGCTCCTTCCAGTGACTTTTTCTGTAAGGCCTCTAGTAGTAGAATTAAGATACATCCTGTTTCATTTGCTACAACTTACTTTTCTAAAAATAACATCTTCCAAAGGTCCTATTTATAATGGATTCATACCCACAGGAATGGATTACAATTATGTTTTTTTCTGGGGTACATAACTCAACCTACTGGGAAGAGGATGTATTCTTCTTGCTGAGGGCATGGGCAATTCCCAGTTGTACACTAGTCAGTGGGAGAATGGCACAGAAATTTCCACAAGTACCAGACAGCCTCCTGGCCCTGTTGTCTTGAACCTCAGAACTGCCTGAAGCTCGGCCTCCCTCACAGTGTGTTGAACTATGTAGCTGACAGCCTGGGTATTCAGGAGTGACTTTGAGCCACTATTTCTGAACCACAGCTTAAACTGTGCATGCAGCCAGCTCATTGTCCCAGAAGCCTAGTTAAGTGCAAGGGTGGACCAGCTCAGCCTTAGCCCTCCAGAGGGAGAAGGTGGGTGCTTCTCTGGAAAAGAAGGCACAAAACAAATGGGGGAGAAAATGGGGAATGGGCTTCAGGTTGCCTCCCCAATATCAAGCTCTCTTGCAGGGACTAAAACTCTACAAGTTCCAGTGCCTGCTGCTTGCACACAGCCTTGCCAACCGTCCTCTTGGGTGAGTAATTTTCAAATCCACCCTCCTCCTGCCATGCACACGCCTCCAGATGTTCTGGAAGACAGCACCGAGGGACAGGTGAGAGGAGGGTTCCCTTTGTGTCTGGAGGTTCCCTATGGGGTGTCTGCTCTTCCTTCCTTGCTTTTCAAATAAATAGGTAATTCATTGTGAAAATAGTCCAGGCACTTTTAAGGTTGCAAAGGCTCAAGATTGGAATTTCTCACCCAGGGAAGGCTCTCTTCTCCTTAAAATCCCTCTCCTTCACTGCCACCTCTTTCTTTGAGCTTCCCACACCTGACAACCAGAACCTGTGTGGGGTAGTTCAGGCTTCAGCATGGGCTGCTTGGCTTATTCAAGTTTTCTTTCCTCTCCTCCCTGTTAGGTTATTAACCCACTTATGGAGGATTTCACACACCACAAAGAGCAACTTCATAGCCACTTTTAAATAAACTGTCCCACCCTCTCCTCTTGAAGAAGGGTCGGCCTTATGGTGATCTCTGCTCCTTCGTTCTTTCTGATCCCAGTTGACCAGAGCAGAGGCCAGTCCCAGCTCAAGGCTGTCAAACTCTGACATTGCTAATTGAGAGACAGAATAAATTAGCTGGGTCAACAAGGATTGAAACCTGCAAAGCCATTTAAATTAGGAATCATAGAGAATTGTGGTGTGGAGGCTGAAGCCACAGTTTCTAATGTAGAGAACACACATGGCCTACTGTGGACCATGTCTAAGCTAGGGCTGTGACAAACCATGAGCAAGGAGAAGCTTCAAGTACAGAGAAATAACAATTGTATGCATCTTCTCTGAAGTCTTACATAGTGAGAATCTAATCTTCCTTTCATCTTTTTTCTTCTGATCTAAAAGTATTAGAATTGTTGCCCAGTGTACCATCTGTACTCCCCTGAGGCCCAGGACAATCCATGGGTCTTAACTGCAAGCCCCTCTCTCTTCACTGGACTATAACCCCAGTTGAATGAAGGAAACACTTTTAAATATTACTGAGGCAATTCTGTGTGCCTGTTGGAAATGGGTCCCCTCACTGAACCTACAGACACACTGCAATTGCTGATATTAATGATGCACCTGTGGGCACACAAGGCAGAAAGAGGCACAGTTGTCTTCAATTACAGGCTGAAAGATGAGGTGGGGCAAAGTGCACCCGTTCCTTGCTGTCACGGTATGTTGGCCCTTCCTCTGACAGCCTACTAAATAACAGTCACCATAAGTCCTTAAAGATGGCTTCTGGAGAGGCTAAGGAACTTGAAGGAGACATTAGGAATCTATGGGTCCAACATTAAAAGGCAACATTGGAAAAAGGGATGAGAAAATTCCTAGTGTAAGCTGCATATGAAAAAATGTGATCTCTGGGCTTCAGAATGATTGCACGTCAGGCTGTTTGCTTAAAGAAAACAAATACAGAAAATCTATACTAATATCTCCTCAGTGAGGAGCCCTCTTAGCATTGCAGGGTACTGGACAGAGTTGTTTTTATACAAATTTGTAATGGTTTGAGCAACTTTAGAAAAAAGAAAAATGAACAAATGGCATCACCAAGGGAGCGCCTGTGTTTATTTCGACAGACCTAATTGTTTCCTGCTTCATATGAGACAAATGCATGGGTAAGCTGAGTGGTTAAGCTGTTGAAGTAGTTTAAGACCTTTTTACTGCTCCTGCCATTAAATCTTTGCAGAGATCTGAGAAGAGACCCCTAAGGAGTTTTTATTTGGGTTTTATTTTTTTCTCTGTGTCAGGGAGGGTTATTGAGTTCTCAACAAACGGAAATTAGCCTTCTTCAGAGAGTCTCAAGAAGCTATATTTTTAAAATATCATAAATTGCTGGCTTTTCCTGCCTTACAAATCTTTGTTCTATATCAGGGACAGCCAGTTGTATCACTGGAATTACTTCCTGGGCACCTGGGAGGAAGAAGGCTCAGCACCTGCCCAAGGAAATTTATGATTTCAAGAGCAGAGAGGGGCATGTGGGGTTGGTAGAGATTGAATTGTGTTCTCCAAAGAGTGTTCAAGTCCTAGCCCTCAGTCCTGCGAATGTGAACTTTCCTGTAAATAGGATCTTTGAACATGTTATTAGTTAAGATGAGGTCAAATTGGATTACAGTGGATCCTAGCCCAGTGTGACTGTTGTCCTTCTAAGGAGAGGACATTTGGATACAGAGAGGGACAGAGACAGAGAGATAGCCATGTAATAAAGGCAGAGATTGAGTCATGCCCTGGATTGCCAGCCCCACACCAGAAGCCAGGGAAGAGGCAGAGAATGAATTCTCCCCTTTTAAAAGGAAGCATGGCAGGGGGCCCAGCCTTTCCAAACATCAACTAGTTCCATCCCTCTAACCCATATTATCGATAGCCCCTTCCAACATGAGAAAGTTAGAATGCACATGGCCCAAATACCCCTAAAGAGTGGGAGAAAGATCAAAGGAGATGGTGGAGTTATACAGAGAAGGTAGGATTTAACAAGCGAGTATGACTGCTGAATCATTATATTGCTATTTTCTTTTTGTCTCCCATGTCTTAGAGCAGCTGGAGGTAAAAACCTAAAATTGTGGAATTGTAACCCATACCAAACTCTGAAATCTGTTCTACAACTAATTGTTGTGCTGCACTTTGAAATTTATTGTTTTTTTGTATATACGTTATTTAAAGAGAAGGAGGAGTGTAACAGAGAAGATAGGATTTAACAAATGAGTTTGACTACTACTGCATCTTTATATTGATATTTCTTTTGGACTCTAGTGTCTTGGAGCAGCTAGAAGAAAAAACAAAAAATCATGGAACTGTAACCCATACCAAACTTTAAAATCTGTTCTATAGCTATTTGTTAAAAGTATGTGAAAATTTATTGCTTTTTTGTATATATGTTACATTTCACAATTAAAAAAAAAAAAGAGGAAGCATAGCCTTGTCGACACCTTGATTTCAGACTTCTAGTCTCCAGACAATAAATTTCTGTTGTTTAAGCCAACTAGTCTGTGGAACTTTGCTATAGTGGCCATGGTAAACTAAGACATAGCCCAAGTATTTTTCTTTTTTCAGGACAGTAGAATGTATTATTAGAAAACCAACCTATCTTAAATTGGTTTACTGCTTCTCAAGGACAAATTGGCAAAATATTTCAAAAGCTGTGAACCACGTGTCTCCTTTACCCAGTAATCCTGCTTTTAGTAATTCATGATAAGGAAATAATAAAGAAGATAGAAGGATCTTCATTTATTTAGAAACCAAAAACTGGAAACAAATGTCCAGCAATAGAAGAGGAGATGAGTAAATTATGACAAATTCAATGGGATATTATTATGCACCCATTAAAATCTGTTGTAAAAATATATTTCTTCATATGAAAAGATGCTCACGATATCATTGCATTAGAAGAGATTGCAATATAGTAATATGAAATTAATAATTAAAATACATGCATATTTTAGTGAGATTAAAAGTCATTTTTCTTTTTCTTGCTTGGCTGCATTTTATGACTTTTTCTTCAAGAAAAAAATGAAAATGAAAATGCCTATTAACTATTTGTAAAAATCAGGAAACTTTGTGACACTTCTTGGTTCATATATGAAGAACAATTGGATAAGCACGAGAAGTAGGGAGTTCCTGGGTTAGAAGAATTGGACAGAAGGAAAGGAGTGGATCAGTCTGAGCATAAGCTAAGTTGGTGTTACAAAATGACTCCAGATTCAGTGGCTTAAAGAACAAAAGAGTTTTTATATCTCCACAGTAAGCATTTGTGGGCAATGGGCTTTGCTGCTGCACTTCCTGTGGGACCAGGTTCCTTCCATCTCAAGGCTTCATCCTTCTCCAGCCCTTTGCCTTTGTCTACATGGTGGAGGCTAAGTCATGGACATGACTGGGAAGAGAGTATGGAGGAGGCAGACCCAAACTTTTAAACAAAGGCTGCAGGCCAGAAGTGGTTCATGTCACAACACAGCCCATTGCTGAGAGCTTCATCCAGGACCTCACCTAACAACAAGGGAAGTCAGCAAATGCAGTGTGGCCAGCAGCTTCAATTCCACTCCTATGGAAAAAACTCAGAGTGGTTTGGGTGGGTCACTAGCAATCTCCACCAGACTCAGCCAAAGAGCTGAGTATAGGCACAATGAGCAGTGAGGCAAAGGAGACTAGAGAGAGAAGGTAGTGGAAAGGGAAGACTGACACCTGCTGGCCCCTTTCGACTATTGTTGCCTGTTGAGACTGGATGATGGTTCTCAATGCATGGGATGGATGGTGTATAGGAGAACCACATACTTCTGTTCACAGTTCCCAATGTGCTAGCATCACTCCTTTCATTCTCACTCAGGAAAGAGTATCAGAATTCAAGTTAATGTGACATTATGAAGAGGATTCCATTGGCTCCTTCCTAGACTACAGCAGCCTCATACTCATCTTCACTCTTGCCCCACTTCCACAACCAGAGAGACCTTCTAAAACCCAATAAAGGCACATCATTTCCCTGCTTATAACCTTTCAGAAGCTCCCCACTGTTCTCTGGAAAAGGTTAAAACCTCTGCCTTGTCTCACGATGCCCTTTGCAATGTGGTCCTACTTTAACAGCCCCATCATCCTGCCATTCTCCAGCCACACTAGCTACTTCAGTTCTAGTCTAAAGAGTGTTTCTCCCTCACCCCATGGCCTTTGCACGTTCTCTCTGCCTAAGGCATTCTTCCCCTTGCTCCTCTCCTGGACAGCTCATCTTCATCCTTCACATTCTCGGAGTAAATATCACTTTCTAGTGGAGAACTTTCATGTCTCCCCTAAATCAGTTAGCACCTCTGTGCTGTTTATTTCCAGCACCTTTCCTAACTCTCATAAGAGATATAACTACTTATGTAATAATGTCTTCCTGACACCTAGTGAACCCTGAGGAGAGGGTTAAGTGTTAAATAGGTGAACAATTACAGCACTCTGGTGTGATTTTTTCAGATGAAGCCTTCTAAAACCAGGTGAGAGTTATCTTGGGAAAGGCTGCCAGCCTAAGGAGAGAGGCTTTCCATTACAAATGTTAAAAGGTGAGCAAAGTATTCATTGACCTCGAGGGAGAAACCTGAGTTATAGATATTGAAGATGCTAAAATAGGTAGGAATCAGATATGTCTGAAGAGGCAAAAAATTGACCTTGTCTTTAGAGCTTCTCTGGCCTCTGAGATATATTTATATCCAGATGTCATTTTCTATTGTAAATTAGCCTGGGGAGGAGAGAGTGGCAGGTAGGTAGGTGGGATGAAGGAGAATGGTGAATCTACGTGGGAGTGAGAGAGAAGTGGGGAGAGAATGAAAAAAGTGCCCAATATCCAGTAAGTATTTGTATGTCCAGTCAATAGTTTTTGAGCACTTACCCATGCACTGGTAACAGTGTTACTTTTGGGGTTGGGAGGGCCAACAATGCCAAGATACAGGTTGAAAGCTTGAGGTCTGTGGAACCACAGAAAAGAAAACAACACTTTGCCTAGGCCAGGTGGGAGAAGGCTTCACCAAGAGCGGTAATTTGAGTTGGGGTCTTAAAGAATGAATTGGAAGTTTCCAGGCAAAAAGGAGGAAAGGGAACATTCCTTCCCAAAAAGGAAATAGCATAAGCTTGAAAAGTCTGAGTATTTGGACAATAGCAATTTGAGTCTAGCGGGCCTCAGGAACTGAGGCTAGCAAACAGTGATAATAACAACAGCTGATGTTTGGCTGGCACTCATGTGTCAGACACTGCTTAAGTGCTTTGCCCATATTATCTCAGCATATAAGTGGTAGAGGCAGGATTGCCAGCCAAGACAGTCTGACTCCAGAGCCCACACTTACAGCCATGGAGTTATTTCACATTGTCAAGAAAACTGAATGCCACACCAGGGTCCTGGGTCGGTGCAATGATTAGATTCTCATTTCAGTTTGGCCAGGTGATGTGCCCAGTTGTCTGGTCAGGTAACCACTGGCCTACCTGTTACTACAAGGATATTTTGTGGCTGATTGATAAATCAGAACGCTAGTTTTAAAATCATCAGTCAGTTGATTATAGCTGTAGCTGGTTACATCTATCTAAGGGCGCACTTCCTGCAAATGGGATAATCCAATCGGTTGTATTTGATTCGATGGGTCAAAGACTTTTAAGGGAGAAGAGAATTTTTACTGCTTCTTCAGCCAGCAGGCCTCTCCTGTGGGGTTTGTAGAAGACTTTCATCAGAGTTCCCAGCTTCACAGCCTGCCCTACGTATTTCGGATTCTAGAGCCCCCATGATTTCATATTTACAGATATCATCTGTTGGTTCTGTTTCTCTAGAGTTGGAAAATGGCACATTCAGACCACTTTTGAAAGATCATTTGGAGAGCTGTGTGGTGACAAACTGAGCAAGATGTCATGAGAGACAGAACCTATGAAACATTGCCAACCATCAGGAAATGGGGACTAGTCTCTATGGCAAGCACAACTCACAAATGAGCCAATTCATTGTTATGGGCAGGAGGGAATTGAATATGAGTTCTCAAAGAGTTTAGAGACTGCAGAGCAAGCTAACTTGGTTAACATGTATCCATTTTAACCTAAGTGATGGTAGAGTTGATGAACCAAATCAAGATTTTCTTTGCTCCTTTGCAGGTCAATGGCTTCTTTGTAGTTCCCAGGGAAGGGGAGAAACCAGAAGCCAAGGTCCAGCTCTGCTGATCTGATTTTATGAGCATGCAGTCCTCAGCTGTGTCATTGAGGTTAACCATGTTGGAGACAGGGTAGTTAAGAGCTAGTACTCCAGAGCTTAGGTCCTCCTCCACCACTTACTTTCTGAGTGGTTACTTAATTGCTCTGTGTCTTGATTTTCTTCATGTAATATTCAGCTAGTGATAGTCCTTACTTTTAGGGTTATTGTGAGGACTGAGCAAGTTGATACATGAGCATTTTGATCAGTGACTGCTGTTATCATTATGGTCGCCAATGACATCACTCATGTGGATTTCAAATGGAAAAGAAGATGCCCCAGACTTTCAGTACTTATCTACCCTCGTCTAACCAGGCATGCCCCTGCCTCTGAGCATTATATACCCAACATTTCCATATCCAGGTTGCAGTGCAGATTACCTTGGTGATGAGGGCTAGAGGAGCTCTGTGTACCTTTTGGGCATGAGGTTCATTAGACACTCACATGCATCTCAGAATCTGGTCCACATGTGCTGGTTCCAGGTGCTGCTGCCCATGAGGTATCTGTGATTCAGATGATACGGCATCCACACACCAGGTCTACAGTGAGCTCATTTGCTCCAGAAAATGTGCAGTGAGTTGCCAAGCAATACAGAGAGGCTACAGTTGTTGACTCTCAAGACTCACACCTCCAGTTCCCACAAGGCCCATTTCAACTGCAAGGCCTGGGAAGAGCTCCAAAAGCATCATTTGGAGTATCTATTTCCCATCTTAGTCCCTTCATAGGTTTCAGGATGACAACTACTGAGCACACCAAGTTTAAGTTTCATGTTGGCAGCTGAAAAGGTTTTAAAAAAAGAAATAGAAATGGTCTCTGGAGTTTTCACCCTATTAGCTGACCCAAGTTTCTTATGACTCTTGGCTTTTCTACACCCAAGTTCCCCTAGGTTGTGGAGGCAGCCATCTCTTCATTCTCCAAGGTTCTGGCCTACAGAACAGAACTGAGAACTGCGCCAAACAGAACTTCAAATATCACCTTTGTTTCCCAAAGTGGGGAGCCCCCAGTAAGGGGGCCAAAATGGAGATTTACCTTTTCCCTTCAAAATAAGACCTACCTCTGATGGTAGATAAGATGGCCATACATTCTTTGATCCCCTATCACCAGTAGGATCTATATCCCCCATTCTTTTTTTTTTCTTCTGATTTTACCTGGTTATGTTTTTTTATTGATTAAAATTTTTTTTAAATGTAACAACAAACAAATGCAAACATTCTTAACTTTTCATCATTCCATTCTATACATATAATCAGTAATTCACAATATCACATAGTTGCACATTCATCATCATGATCATTTCTTAGAACATTTGCATCAGTTCAGAAAAAGAAATAAAAAGACAACAGAAAAAAAAATTCATACATAGTATACCCCTTATCCCTTCCTTTCATTGATCACTAGCATTTCAATCTAAATTTATTTTAACATTTGTTCCCCCTATTTATTTTTATTCCATATGTTTTACTCGTCTGTTGATAAGGTAGATAAAAGGAGCATCAGACACAAGGTTTTCACAATCACACAGTCACACTGTGAAAGCTATATCATCATACAATCATCTTCAAGAAACATGGCTACTGGAACACAGCTCTACATTTTCAGGCAGTTCCCTCCAGCTTCTCCATTGTATCTTGACTAACAAGGTGTATATCCCCTGTTCTTAAATCCAGATGGGATCTTTGACTTTTTCAGCTAATATAATATGAACACAATTGATACTATGCCAGTTTCCAAGCTCCAATCTTCTTCTGGAGATCCCTGAGAGGCCTGGAAGAAGTCCAGGTACCCTGCTAGGAGACACACAGTGAGGTCCTGAGACTACATGAAGCGAAAGGGGCATCCAGCTAAGCTGACCTCCCAGCCTTCTCTACCAACACTCCAGGTACATAAGCAAAGCTGTCCCAGACTCCACAGTCCAGCCCAGCCACTAGCTGAGCACAACATAGTAGCCCCAGTCAGTGCTATGTGGAGCAGAATAATCACCTAGCTAAGCTCTCCCCAAACTCCTGACCTACAAAACCGTGATGTATTATTAAATGGCCATTGAAACTACCAAGCTTCAGAGTAGTTTCTTACTCAGCAAAAGATAATCAGAACACTCCCTCAGCCCCAGATAGAGGTGCTAGAACACACAAAGCAAAGGTCTGTCTTGGCATAAAAGGCAGTCCCTCTGGTTGTGCTTAGCAAAGTGAGACTGGAGCCCAATGAGAGCCCAAGGCACCTGACCCCAGGGGACCTGAGCCCAGGGGTCCATGAGGGTGAGAGGTAAGTGAATAGTCCACTCCTTCCCAGTTCCTAGACTTGCCCACCTGGGAAGTGGGCCCAGTGGGTATCAGCCTCTCACCAGATTTCTTAATAGATTATTATCTCTTAGAGAAGAAGCAAGTAAAAAAACAGAAAGATGAAGTATCCCTCCCTAGGACTTCTTGGGAGGATTGAAGTGTTGGCAGAACTTTCTTCTTCTGTGGAAACCTGAGGATGGAGGAATAAATATATCCTTAACTGAAAAACAGAACCAGGTTATTTGGTTTCACTTTGCAAGGTAAAGATGTACTTGGAATTGGTAAGATAGAATCTTGCAAAATGCTGGATTTTCCTTTTCCAATGTGTCTTTAATCCAAAGCAGGCCAGGTCCCTTATAATACTCTTAGCATGTTTATTTCCACCTTAGAGCCCTTATCTGAATTATAATTAATTGCTTGTAGGATTGTCTGCTTAATATCTCTGCTTTCCTACCCTGAAAACTCCAAGATGGTAGGGAGTTTGGTCCCCATTGAATCCCCCATGCCTCACACAGTGCCTTGCCTATAATAGATGCCCAACAAATACACATTGAATGAACAAATGAATAATATGGTTTCCCTAACATTCAGCTTGCTGAGCCTTGATCTCACCTTCTCATCGGGCCTCCTCCTGTAAACCAACACCTCACCTCTTCTACTCCTCACCCTTTCTGTGGAGGCCTTTCAACGAGGGCTCGCATCCCTGGCCTTCCTGTGTGATCCACTTGTAGGGAAATGAGCCTGCCTTTAGTTTGCAATCAGATGAATTGTATCAGCCCAAAGAGTAGGAAAATCTGGGCACCAGGAGGTAGATTTTTCTTTCCCCTACTAGAAAAATTTTCTCCTGCTAGCCTGGCTGTGTGACCCTAAGCAAGTCACTTAACAGATTGAACCCAGCCTTCTGTAAAATAAACACAATCTCCTTTGCTCTGCCTACCTCACAAAGTTGTTATAGGAATCCAATCAGAAATTGGAGGTGAAGACATTTTGTCAAGCTCCTCTAAAAACCATTTCAGACATACGTTCATGGGAATGAAATAATACCCAAACTGTTCACCCATAGCTCAGAAATTTCTTGCTTTGAGATTAGAAAAGTGAGGCTGTTCTGGATGGTAGGTGTGTGTATATGTGTGTGTATATGTGTGTGTGTGTGTGTGTATTGCCCACACACAAGTGCAAGAGTTGGCTGCTGAGCTGGGTGGCCCTTTCAATACCATATCCAGGGAATGATTACTAGCCAACAAACTCTCTAACACCCTGTAATTTATGCCTATCGATGCCCTTGTCTGATTGTTTTCTCCAGGGGCTGATACTCCTCAAACAGTGCTTCAGAGAGAAGAGTTTGCCAAAACGCAACAAAAGTATTCTTTAAGAGTCAATTATTTACATGAAACTTACAATAAAAAGTATTATAAATGTTACTGTTAGTTTTAGGTTGTGTGATACACATCTTTTATAGCTATAAAATTGTTGACAAACTTATGAACATATACATGTGCAAACATGTTCCTCCCCTGACTAGCTGTTGTTAGACATGCACCAGCACATAGTGTGTCTGGGGCTATTGATGTCAGAGCAGCAGCATTGGAGCCCAGAGTGTGTCCTGACCAACGGGACTAGAAGCTTTAGTGGAGGGTGGGGGCAGAGAGGGAATGTGAATTTTTTAATTTAGCAGGATAAGGCCAGGTAATGACCAATTATTGACTGCAACTCCTCCAGACCCTTGCACTGATGGCTTGTAGCAATCTCTAACACCTTCCTTCTAGAGTCTGCTGCTGCTTCTGTGCTTGAATTTCCCCAATTACTCTGTATGCCCTTCTCTTTCTGTAATAGGCCCCCCCCCCCTAAGTTATATATTGGCCCAAGCCCAGGATTGGGAGTCAGGGGTGCACTATGTTCTGTAAGACATCCATGACAAGTGCATATCAGGGTGGACCCACTGAAATTCTCCATTGGTAAAACTGAGCCTCATGGGAAGAGTGATCTCTAGATAGCTGTCAGAAAGATATTCTTGAGCTTTCATGCTTTGATTGCACAGGCTTTCTGAGTTGGTTTTTATAACAAGCACAGATGCGAGGAGCCCGCTGATGTCATTGAGAATCAGCTGCCATTTCCAGAGTAGGGGCCCCTTGATTTGAGGAATGCTAATTCCCAATTGATGACAGTCTCTGATAATATGCTTAGCATTTTCCTCCAGAGCCATTTCTCCAAGGCTGACTCAGTACTGCAAGATCTGGTTGCTGTTTTTAATTTCTTATTTTTTTTTTTTTAGGAAAGCTTCAGACTTCAGTTCACTGGTACATTTTTCATTTGAATAAGCATGCTTTTGGAAGGACTGTATGCCTGGTTTGAATCTGTTTTGTACCCCAGAAAAGACTACACTCTGTCCCTGTGTGTGCAGACCTATTGTGGATGGGACCTTTTGCTTAGGTTGTTGCCATGAAGATGTCACCCTGCCCATTTGAGGTGGATCTTACTCCCCTTGCTGGAGTCCTTTATGAGAGGAAAAAAGGCAGAGACATTTTGGAGAGAGCTCAGAAAAAGAAAACACCCCAGGAGAAGCAAGAAGGACCCACAGAAACTGAGACAGCCATTTTGAAACCAGAGCCCAAGAGAGAAGGACCAGGAGATATCACCGTGTGCTTTCCCATGTGACAGAGGAACCCTGGATACCAACCCCCTTTCCTCAGAGAAGATATCTCCCTCTTGGTGCCTTAACTCAGATATTTTCATGGCTGAGTTAAACTGTAAATTGGTAATTAATAAATCCTCTTTGAAAAAGCCAACCCATTTCTGGTATATTGCATTCCAGCAGCTTTAGCAAACTAAAACAGATTCTATTGCAATACTATTTTTGCCTGCCCTGGCAAGGTTTCTAGCTCTCAGGTAGCAACTCAGTTCCTGTACCTCCTGCCTGCCGCCTCCCAGAAGCTCTTGTCATTTAGCCACCTAGCTAACTCAGAAGGGAGCCAGTAGTGCATGGTCCCTGCGTTAGAAGACCCCGGAACTGGAATGTTGGGGGAAAGGTGAGGAGTGGAGAGGGAGGAAAGCACATTTTCTCTCTGATCCCAGGCCTGACAGTGAATGCTTATTCTGCCTCCAGATTCCCAGAGCTTTTACAATATTGCCTGAGACAAGGATACTCCAGGAAGAATAAAGGCCTCTGGATCTCATGCCTGCTGCCTGAGACTGGGATTGCTTCATACCCACTGTCCCTGATCCCTGCACCTCACAGGTGGGCTTGATTGTTGAAAGGTCAGATCTGCAGAGGCAAAAAGCTTTGCAGTGACAGCTTTGAGAGAGAAAACCCTGTAACTAACTGTATAAAGATTTTTGCAGAACCAGTAAAATTCACCTAATGATTAATACTATAAAAAATAGCCATATTGATCCCTTTGTCAGGGAAATAAATGGGTCAGGTGCTCTTATTATGCCATCGGATCAATTTTACCTCACCTGATATGCTGAGGAGGATATTCTTCATTGGACAGTGTGTTAACACCTTAATTGATATATTTTGTAATTTTATTATCAGCCACAGGATTGCTTTTGGGGAGAATTATTTATTTTTTATTGGTAGGAGCTTCAGAGCATGAAATGTGTGTTATTTCTCAACAGTGATTAAAACTGAGACATGTGAGGTCAACTGGAAAACGCTGTTGTGGATCAAACTGTGTCCTCAAAAAAGAGATGTTGAAGTCTTATGCCCCACTATCTCAGACACAGTGGACTTATTTGAAAGAGGATTGTTACAAGTGGAATTAGGCAAGTTTAAATGAGGTCATAGTGCAGTAAGGTGGGTTCTCAAGGACTGGTGTCCTTACAAGAAATGGAAATGTGGGCACAGACAGACAGACAGGAGAGAATGCCACCTAATGACGAGCCAGAGATTGGAGCCCAGGTAGTGCCAGCAAACCACCAGAAGCTGGGAAGAGACAATGAAAGAGTCTACGCTACAGAATTTGGACTTCTAGCCTCCAGAACTGTGAGCCAATAATATTTGTTGTTTGAAGCCACCTAGTTTGTGATACTTTGTTATGGCAGCCTTAGAAAACTAAGACAAGCACTTTCTGGCCCTTGGATCTAAATGAGACAACTCCTGACCAATGATGCTCCCAAGCAATTCGCAAGGGAATGAGCTTCTCCCCACACAAATGAGAAAGGCCCAGTAAATATTAGGTGCTCATAGATCAGAGCCATGATTGTTTTATTATAGTTGGGTGTCACTGAAATAGACTCTGTTTCAGTTACCAATGCATAGTGGCCTGCATAATATTTTATCAGCCACCGAATCACCTATTTCTCTGCCTACTTTGCCTTCCTGGTATCATTTGGGAGACTTAGAGCTTTCTAGGATGCTGGAAACTAGGGCAAATCCACTTTCCCTGAAGGCTCTTTCTCTAAACAGTGCTGACCGCACTCACCCTGCCCTGCTAATGAAACATAAGCATGGTTTACACTAACCACTCCCCAACACTACCATGTCCACACCATTCAAACCTTGCCCAAATATTTGCAGGTGCACACAAATCCTGAGCAAATAATTGTCCAGAGAGTTAAACTGTTTGTAGTATTTAGTATCCTGTGACGGTAGCTTCTCTCACACACTGTGATTTTTTTAAAGTGCAACCAGCAAGCACACTGTGGAGGGTGTCCATAGCAGAGAGGCAGAGGGAGCTTGTGGTGTCAGAACTCTCAGGCCATTCTAGCCCCCTCCTCCCCACCCTTACCTAGCACCTGACACGATTATTCTGTGCTAAAAATAGGATTGTTATCACGGCTCTTCTGCAGGTGGGAAGCTTTGTGGACGGAGATAGATTGTCTTTGTCTTTTCCTGGCTCCCTTCCTAAGTGGTTAGTGCCAGATGGATGGAGGCTGTTTGATTATAATGTGTGCAGGGTGGGGTGGGGAGGTGAGAGCACACGCTCCTCTGTGCTCACAGTCAGAGGCAAGGCCAGGCCCCAGGGGCTTTTTGGGTTCTCTCGATTCACAGGATGATCTCAAACTGCAGCATTAAAGAACAGTCCCTGGTATATGGATAAAAAATATTATTTTAGAAAACTGCTGAATTTTGCTCTTTTACTGTCACACTTGGAATAATGCTTGGAAGAAAAAGATTAGGGAATATCAGATGCAAATGTGGAGAGAATAAATTCTTAAATATTCATTCAGTTCCTACTTTGTAAAAAGAAAGAAGGGTTTTCCCAGCCAGAGGAGGACTGAAACCACCTTATCATATGGTTCATTGATGATATCAAGGAGTTTACAGTCTAGTTTAGGAGTCAAGGTATAAACATAAATATCATAGTAATATAACAAATAGTTTATAATAGCAAATTTTTTGCATAATAGGATTTTCTCTCTCTTTTTTTTTCTTCTGGTCGATTTCTGTTAGGAAAGTAGCCGAAACAGCTATGTAAATGTAACCAAATAACACAATAGCCCCTGTCTTAGTTTGCTGGGACTGCTCTAGCACCTCAGATACTGGTGCCTTAAACCACAGAAATATATTGTCTCACAGTTTGGAGACTAGAGGTTCACTACAAGGTGCTGGCAGGACCGTGCTTTCTTTGAAGTCTGTAGCATTCTGGGGTAGCTTTCTGGCTGTCCATAACTCAGTCTCTGCCTCTACACCTGGCCATCTCTCTCTCCATCTGCATCCTCCTCCCTTGTCCAAATTTCCGCTGCATGTAAGAACTCCAGACACATCACATTAAGGCCCACTCTGAATCAGTTTAGCATCATCTTTACTAATAACATCTTCAAAGATCGTATTTATAAATGGATTCAACACACGGAACTGGGGGTTAGAACTCAAATATATTTTTGTGGGGGACATGATTCAATCCCTAACAGCCCCCGTCCTGGGGGGAATGGATGAGCAGGGGTGAGAGAGGGTGTGGAAGTGAGGTATAGGAGGGCCACCAGAAAAAAATTTCAGATAGTGGTGAAAAAGAGGCAAAAAAGTGGGCCCTGAAGGCATAACCCTACTTCTAGGCTAGACCAAAGTAAGGGCGTTGAAGAATGTCTGCACTGGGAAGACCTGGGAGGGGACACGGTTGAGAATGACTGGGAAGGTTTTGCTCCAGCACATCGTCACTTCTCCTGAATACCCTGTCACAGGCTTGATTACATCCCTGTGCTAGAGAGGATGTGTCTGTCAGTGCCTAAAGCGGGGTCAGCTCCTTATGAGCTTATCCTATTTGGCTTAGGGTGGGCTAACCTGTTATGACTAATATACACATCCCCCACATCAAGTGCATCAACAATATATGAGTTTATTTTTCACTCATGTGACAGTCTAAGGCTACTCCCATCTATGGAATCCTTCAGGGACTTGGATTGATGACTGACTCTTGTCTAAGGGGGAACGTCTTAGCCTGGGTTTCCCCATTAAAAAGCAGAGCTTGAGACAAGGCCTTGGTACGTGGGCTTTATTTGGGAGACCTAATTTTGGGATCTAAGGAACCATGAGAGGGTTGCTGAGTAAACTGAAACAAGGAACAAGGTGGAGCCAATACAAAAGTAGGTTACCCAGTGAGTCCCTACTGAAGCACCATCCGCTGGGACTTTCTGAGGAGTGCCAGGGACCACCCATAGGAACGAGAGGGGAGCCTTTTTCCATTGGCTTTTGACTCCTATTGTCAGTACCCATGGGGCATAAACTTTCTTGCTTGTCTCAGTTGCACCTGAGTGAGTGAGTGCCCAGTGAATCTGGCTGGTGTCCCATAAGGTGGCTGCAGAGAATCTCCAGGGCAGAAAGTGAGAGTCATGTTGAGCTGCTGGGAGGGTAACTCCTGGAATGATTCTGGAGTAAAAGGTGAGCTCAGAGGATTGGAGGTGAGGCCAAGAGATGTCTGATATGGTGGATGAGATGTCCCCATAACCCTCTGCTCATACCATTATATGATTCCTGTTTGTCTGCCTCCCCCCTCCCCCCCACTGTACTGGAAGCTCCTTATGACAGTGAACAAAAAGGAATTTAATTCATACTGAATGGATAAAGGGATGTGCTTCTAGTCCAAATATTTCCATCATGGCTGAATAGCTTGTGAACTTGGTATAACCATAGGAAGCTGCTTAAGTGAGTTGGGGAAATAGGATTCTCTCCTCTGCCCCACTCCTACACATAGTTAATCCCCTGGGAAGCTTACAAAGTGACCAGCCTCCTTCTCTCCCTACCCTACTGCTTCCCTCTTCTAGTTGCTGAGGGAGGTAGGTACAAGTCATTTAGTTTTGGTATATAATATAATTTAATTTGATTAATCTGATATGTCCCAACTGTCGTTTTGGTGAATTTTTTTTAGGTATTTTGATAATCAAATCCCTTTGGACAGGATCTGGGCTGAAACCACAGTAGAACAAATAGTGCTATAACAAGGTTACTGATTATTGCCATTATCACTGTCTTTGTTTCAACAGGGATTTTCAGAGACAGAAAAGAGGTCATCTGTAAAATGCTCATTTAAAAGTAATTTCTAAGCATCTGTCTGCACTGAGCGCCACGTTAGGTAACAAGTATATGGAGCATGTTCAATTGTGATCCTAACAAGATTGTGCCAAAGCACTTATCCACTCAAGTTAGTCCGACTGGATGGGGTTATTTGTTAAGAAAAAAAAACAGAAAAAAAAAGCGTTTTGTTCTGACCTCAAAACACTCATGGACTTGGGAACATGCTCATTGGAGAGTGCCGTCCTGAGCTTCTGGGGCTGGGCACAATCCCACCTGCCACCATCCCTGCCTAGCACCTCTTCAATCTCTGGTTTATCAGGGATAATTCTATAGCCCAGGGCTGTAAGGGCTGCTGAAGGACTTTGTGATGATCTGGCCACTGTGAGCCATCCCTTCCTTTCCTCATCACTTTATATTATGGGGACATTTACATAAAGCATTCTGTGGGGGTGGCATAGGACAAGGAAGATTTGCCACTCCCCTCACCCTTCATCTCCAAATCAGTGGATGATGCATTTGCAGGTATTAACCTTTCCCACTGCAGAGGGTATCTATGGGGGAATATGTTGGAATAGCCCTCAGGTGTTTTTCTGCCCCCCCCCCCCAGGTGTTTAGGGACTGGGGACAAGGATCACCAAAATGTGAGGGAGAAAGGGTTGTCTGCAGATGTGCAAGGAGGGAGTGGGGAGGACGTGGTGAGTGGGTGGGGCAGGCAAATGCACAACAGCCCCTCTCTGACCCCTCTACCAGCCTGATGAAGAACATCTGAGAAAAGGTGGAGGCCCCAGGAGGGACTGCTTATAGTGAGGAGCCTTTTAGGGCCAGTTCTTTCTGTTGCTAAATGCAGAAGAAGAACTAGAAACCCCATTTTGGGCTTTGGAGACCAACAAACCTGACTGAATCTCAGCTCTGCTTCTATTAGCTGCGGGACCTTAGTCAAGTGACTGAATTGCTCCAAATCTCAGTTTCCTCATCTGTAAAATGGGAATAATAGTAGCACCTACTTCAGAAGGTTGTTGTGAGGATTAAACAAGAAAATGCATTAAAGCTGCTTATCACAGGAGCTGGGAACATACTCAGATTTTGATCTTTACCTGTTGTTAATAATATTATTATCATCTATTATATGGCAAGTTCTCCTCAAGGGTTTCTACTTAGCTCTCTTTATCATCTGTTTATTATGTGTTTCCATACATATATGTACTTCTATATCTATACATACACACAGAGGCAGATATGTAATATGAATGTCATAGGGAATTTTGTTTACAACATCTTTTTTTTCCTTGGGTACATGGGACAGGAATCGAACCTGGATCTCCTGCATGGCAAGTGAGAATTTTACCACTGAACTCTCTTTATCATCTTGCCTCAGTCCTTTGTCTTATCATTAGGTGAGAAGCAGACAGTGCTGTATAGTTTAGTATAATCCTTATTGTTGCATTATATAGCATCATGTTTTAAAGTTGAGGAAACTGAAGCTAAAAGAGGAAATTTTTTTAGTAATTAGATTAAGTGACTAAGTGGAAAAATCTAGTTTGAACCCAAGTATTTCTGACTCTGGAAGGAAGCCCACCTCTTAACCATTATACTAGACTGCCAGTTTAGGGGATTAGTGATGATGCCAGAATTTCTCAGCTACTTTTCCTGCCTCTTTTATTAGTAGGAGGGTAATAAGTCAAGTCTGACATATTCCACAATGTCTGAGTGCTTTAGTGGAGAAAAATCTTATTTCTCTGCCAAAAGAACTAGAGAGAAGGTCCCCTGTCAGGAAAAACAACCAAATAAACAAATCAGAAATGGAAAAAAAAATACCACAATGCTCTCGTAAATACTTGAACCATTTAAGATCTTTTATTCTTGTCTTTTTTAAAGTCAGGCTTGATTAAAGTTTATTACTTATAAGTCATGCTTTTTATTGCACAGTTAATGTATCTAGTTATTTACACCCATAAGATGTTTCTTTTGTTTGCACCTTTATAAGTCATTAAGAGACTGCTAATAGTAACACTGGCTTAATCACTCTGAAGCCTCTTGTTGCTAATGGGGACTATAAAAATAGATGGAGGTGTGAAGAAATGTGTTTTCTGGAACTTGCCAGGCTTGAATGGAGTAGAAGCATGCAGCTGGAAAGTTAGGCCCATAAAAGCACTTCAGGATGGTGATGAAGATAACAGCTCTATCACCCTTTTTTCCCTAAATCTTTATGAAATAGTTTCCTTCCAGGACATTGGTCTCCACTCTACTCCTGGTTTGTAGGAGGGCTTTTTCCTCCACCTTAAAGCAATCCTGGGGCCCAAATGGACACATGGCTCTCATTGCCCCATTAAGCTTATTCCTCACAGCCAACCAGGCTTCTCAAAGACCTTCTGGGCCTGCTGTTTCTTCCAATGCACTTGATTTTGAGTGAACTAGGCTGAGATTTGGGAACAGTTTCAGGCTATACAAACATACTTCAATCACTGGTAAGAAAGGGAACAGAGAAGCTGAATAGTCATTAGGCTCCACAGAGGGGAATTTGACATAAATTCTCAGCCTTTTTAATAGCTCAGCTTTATTGGGGCATGGGCTGGTGATATTTTTCTTCATTTTCTAACTTAGTTCTCACACTGAGGATTATTGCTTTGTGATATTTAACTTCCGTGGCATTGTAGCCTGAATTAAATAAAGCCCAATTGGGACCTAGGAGTGAGGGAAGGGGAGGCATCTCCACTCCTGATCTACCTTCATGGCCCAGTTTCTTGTATTTAATTTACACAGTTGTGAACATAAGAATTGACCCACATGCTGTGGGTCTCCACAGAATCAGGGCAAACTTTGCCGAAATGAAGAAAAATATCATTTAAAGTGTTTGTGAAATTGGACTGCTTCTCTTTTTCCCCAGCTGGCATTTGTAGCAGGCACCCATATGATTTTCTTACTGGAAATAGGGTGAGGGGAGGGGGAGAGATACACAAAATATACATTTTTTAGTTTTTTCCATTTTATTAACGGGTAAGTAGGTTAATTTAATTGTACTCTCAATTCTAATTATCTGCGGCACTGGGGCTAAATAGCAGCTGAAGCTGATGAGTGCTGGGTTAAGGAAGGACTGGAGGCTCTGTAGAGGGGGAGACTCTGATAGAGATGTTACTTTCTAATGGTTTGATGATAGCTTTGGGACAATAGTCAGAGCTCTGGGGGGTTGGAATGTGGTTGGTCCTACAAAGGGTTTGGCCAAAAGAGATTTTGGTAACCCCGGAAGCAAGATGAAATCAGTCTTGTGGATTTTCCTGGCGGCTCTGGTGCCTGAGAAACCAAGAAAGAGAAGGGGTGGAACCCGGCCCTCTTTCTTCTGAGGCTGATGGGGTGTACAGTCTGCAGGCTCAACAGAACTTGCAACATAACTGCTTGTGTCCGGCCAGTCCTATGAGGTAGTGACCCCCCTCCACCACCAAACAAGACCTAACCCCATTGAGTCCACAGAGTAGAGGAACATGCAGCTGAGAGATCCAGCAGCTAGAGAGGGAAGATGAGTCAGAACCAACAGAACATAGACCCAACAAAATAGAGCTGCTGGAGGCAAAACAGTAATAAGAGAATTTAAAAAGACTTAAGTGCATCATAAAAAGACTTTCTAGAGGAAAAAAAATTATTTCCTCACTGTGTTAATTTCCTATGGCTGCTGAGCAAATTACTGTGTACTTACTGGGTGCTTAAAAAAAAGAAATTTGTTCTCTCACAGTTTTGGGGGCCAGAAGTCTGAAATCAGGGCATCAGCAGGGTCACGCTCATCTGGAGGCTCCAGGGGAGGATGTGTTCTCTGCAGTTCTGGCTGCTGGTGGTGGCAGCATCCCTGACTGTGGCAGCCTCACTTGAGTCTATGCCTCTGTGGTCATGTCACCTTCTCCTCTTTTGGGGGTTGTGTCCTCTCCTGTCTGTCCTATTCTGTCCGCTTTTCTCTTAAAGGATGTGTCCTTGGATACAGAGCCCTCCCAGATAATCCAGGTTGACTTCGTTGTTTCAATATCCATAGCTTAATCACATCTGTAAAGCCCCTTCTCCCAGATGATAGTCACAAATTCCAGGAATGTGACAAGACATCTTTTAGGGGGTCATATTTCAGTCCAGCACACTCATTAATCAATTCAGTAGATGAACCGAAGCAGTTGATGGTCAATTTTGAAACCCCAATTGGTAGCCTGGAAGATTAAAGCACTGAGCAAAATCACGAGGTGATGGAAATCATATAGGGAAAAAAAAAAAGAACCTGAGAGGATAGAAACAGAAGACATAGCCTGCAAATAATAAGATTTTCAGAGGACAAAAAGGAACAGCAAAAGAAGAGTTAATAATCAAATAGTAGAAAAATATTCTGAAAAGGCCTGACTCCAAGGGACTAACCACGTTCCAGATCAGACTGATGAGAAAAGACTGGACTTATCTTCGTAAAGATAGGTGAACTCTAACATAAATAGGAAATTCTGCAAATTTTTAGAGAGAAAAAAAAGTTACTTATAAGGTAATAAGAATGAGACTGGCCTTAGGCTTCTCATACAACACAAGAATCCTATGCCCAGCCAAGATATTATCACCTGTCAGGGCAAGAAAAAAAAAGTGATTTGAAGCTATGCCAACACTTTACAGTATTTCACTCACATTCACTATCTCAGTAAATACTTGAAAAAGACTCAAAACAAACACCAAATAAACTAGACCCAGAGGAAGTATAAGCACAGCACAGAAGAAGCAATATTGAGCAAAGAATCTTATCTGTAGAAAAGGTTGTCTACAGATAGTGAAATACAAGGCAGTCTCCAGCCTGGGGCCAGCAGTGCAGTGAGCAGAGAAGAGACCAAGGTAGCTGATGAAAGAATTACCACTGAAAACAGGCCTGGAGACTAAAGGGGTTCATAACTGAGATTTATCTGATGTTTAAAGAAAGAGGGTTGTAAGGTTATTTAAACTCTTCCAGGCCGTAGAAAAATGTGAAAAAGACTTTAATTTATTTAGTCTAATGAAATGCACCTAATTTTAATGCTCAAAGCTAATAAAGGAGAAACAGTTGAAAATCTATGAATAAATTTCAGTGCAATATTGCATGCAGAAAATAAAGTATGAATATTGATGCAAAAATAAAAAACAACAAATAGAATCTAGTGACATTTAAAGAGAATACTACTAGTAAGTATACTTGTAAGAATACTATTACCCACAAACTAGTAAGATTTGTTTTAGGAATGGAAAAATAGATTTATGTAAGGATATCTAACTTATTAACTACATCAAACTAAAAGAGATAACTTCATAATTATATTAATAAATTTTGAAAAGGCATCATATAAAATTGTTATGAAAGAAATTTAATTAATACAGGAATAGAAAGAAACCTAAATACAATAAAGACTACCCACCAAAATCCCACCAGCAAATATTATCATAATCAGCAAGGTAAAACACTGATTCTACTATTAAAATCAGGAAATAAACAGGAATACTTCCACTATCATACAATATTAGCGTTTCTTCTGAATGAAATAAGTCGAGAAATAACTGATATTAAAACAATATCTTTTTACTGATGATGTTTTTATAAACATTTCAAAACTCAAAATAGTCCACGTTTATATATTGAAAAACTACTCAACTTAAGCAATTTTGTAAGGTGACTATAATACGATATATTTACAGATATCAAAGTTTGTCTTTATTCTAGCAGTAAGTAGTCAGACATAGAAGTGGAAAAAAATCATTCATAAGAGATTTAACTATTATAACATGCTTATATGTATTAAGAAAGATACAGAACTGATATGAAGAAAACTATCATACCTTATTGAGAGGAGTGGCTTAATCAATTATGGTACTTCCACCCACACCATGATATTTTATGCAGGCATTAAAAAAAACAAAAACAAACAAAACAAAACAAACTTAGATTTTCATTGCCTGCCTTGGAGGTATTTCTATGCAGTGATTTGAACTGAGAAAAAAAGATACTGAAAATGTTTGCAATGTAATCTCCGTTTTCTAACACAATGTTTTATTTCTTACATATGTTTGTACTATATAAGTATATTACATATACTTATATGTGTGTATTTGTATATTATATGAGCACAGAGAAAAATGTGGAGGGACACATGCTGGATGGTTATCAGGAGTCCTTGATTGAGGAAAGATGCCATGACATGGGTCAAGTCATAAGGGAGAAGAGAGCAAAACAAAAAACCCCAGCATGTATTACATGACACATTAGTGCATTTAATTACAAATGTGCATGTATTTGTTGTGTGTTATATACAGAATTGAAGTTGGTCAGAATTACAACTCCATGCTCACACCTTACCAACTCTGTCTCAGCGGGTGGTTTTGTCCATCACATGAGATAAGTTCCTACATAGCTGTGGCTTCACCAAAACCGTGAACTATGTTGAGGTCGGATTTAGAACTGAAGACGGAGTGAGATACACCAGACGTCAGCAGCTAAGACTGGCAAACCAGAGGACTCATTCCATTTTTAAATAACTGAAGTACTGATTTAGTGGGTCTGAAAATCTTAATGAGACCAAAAAGGGCTAGAAAGTTCCTCTTATCCCATGCCCTAGACTACAGTTTCCTGGGTTGTTCCATGTTAACATTAACTTAGATTTAAAAAAACCTTGAAGTTGAGAAATCTTCTGTAGAAACTTCAAGTACTTCTGATGTGAGGTTGAGGCTTTCTTGGTGCATTAAAAGGAACTCAATGTCTCTACTGCACCTTGATGACTTTAGAGTCCCAAATCAGATTTCAATGTGCATTTATAGAAGGAGAATCTGTCTCTTTGTCTCTGTTATTCCTATTGCTTATTGCTGCTCACTGATGTGAAAATGTTGCCTTGGTTAGTCAGGAGAGGTATCACATCCATCCTTCCAATAATTGCCTCTAGCAACTGCAGTGGGGGTGGGGGGCTGCTGGAAAGAAGGAGCTTCCTGAAGCAGAGGTCACCTTGCATCTGTTTCATGGTTAATAAATGCTCAGTCCTCAACTGGGCAATAGACTGTTTGCCAGGAGTATGGACTAGGAACGTTGTAGTGACAGAATAGCCTCTTTGACTTCTGAAGATACAATAGCGGCAGGAAAAGACATCTAACTGGGGATCATTCATACATCTTCCTGCAGGTGTTCAGACCTTACCTGCTCCCCTCCACCCCCACAACTGCCTAAGGAGAGCACAGGGTTCCCTCAGGTGAATTTTTGTTTGGCTTCTGCCAAGTACCACATCAGCACAGACTGTGACTGGACTTTCTGGTGAGTTTGTTCCTAAGATACTGTTTCTGAAAATTTCAAAGATAAATTGCATCACTTTGCTTTCCTTGTCTCTTCTTCGTATTGCATCTCAGTGTCCCAGCATCCCACCCACCACCCCCGAACCCTGCAATCCTACAATGTTTGGCATTGCTAGACAGAGCATTATTTTAAGCCTCCATCGAAATATTTGGCATCTCAGACTGACTCCTGAAGACAAAATACATTCCTATATTTTTTGAGTATTGTTGATTAGGATTTGAAGGAATCTTTTGACCAAAACCAGCTTGGGATTTTAGGCATTGTAAATTTTATTTGTGAAAATACCAAGACTATTTGGTACCAGCCTGAATAAGAGCGAGAACAAGAAAGAGTATGAGAATGCATGGTGTACAGGTCATGGAAGGACCAGCCCTTAGAATATCCAAGATTTTAGGCTCCAAATTGAGACACATAGTTTGGAAAAAATATTTTTAATAGAAGAGGCAATAAGGCAATTTGTGTTTGGGCTGTCCAGAACTTTAAAGAAGGCATAACTACTCCATCTAGGTATATCGATCCCAAGGGGAAGAAAATATTACTCTCATTGCTGCCTCTGAAATCCCATTGGTTCTGGAGGGTTTCAGAGGACACAGACCCATTAGATAGAATAATTATTTAGGACAGTCACATCACAGTATATCTTCTTGCTTTTCAAAGAAATGATTAGAGGGTGGTCCACGGTGGCTCAGCAGGCAAGAATGCTTGCCTGTTTCCCGGTGCCTGCCCATGTAAAAAAATAAATAAATGAAATAAAAGAAATGATTAGAAAATGACTTGGAGTGATTTCTGGCCAGCTTTGTGGACCAGGCATCCAGTTTGCTAATGTTTGAAGGAGCCTGAGAAAGAAGTAATTAAGGACATTTGCTGTAGTTTGTTGTGTCGAGTCTTGCTTCAGGGCACATTCTGCACTTGGAAATGAAGTTGTAATTTTGAAAACACAATCGACATTGCCTCTGCTGTTTTCTAGCTTCTGCCCAACCCCCTGAGTTTCTGTCTTTCATACTCTTGGAAATGAAAATGGATTCCTTGGTTACTTATGGCCCCAAGTTGTTGCTCATTTTCCACTGAGGAGTGTTCCATTGCTCTTACAAAACAAATATGAGCCACCAGGATTTTTCAGGATAGCGCCAAGTTGTTTTTAAAATAAGATTTCTTTAAAAAAATTCTCATGATGGACTGAACATCTGTTTTGAATTTGGAAGCAATTATTTTAATGATTGAATTTCTATCTTTGCCAACAAACAATTTTTATTGATCTTGATCCTTTTATAAATTGGTGGCAAACCATGCATGTTTAGGTAGATATTTCATGGTTTAAAAAAGGCACACTACTCTCATTTTCTTCAATGAGGGGACATTTTGTTAACATCACAGAGTCCTAAAACTGGAAGGCACCTAGCGTCACATGGTCCATCCCCTTCAGGTTATAAGTGAGGTACGTGTAAAACATTTCATAGAATGCTTTCCTGGTTCCAGGACTCATAGCCAGTTAATAAATCATCAAGACCATCTCCTAGCTTCCTATTTCATACTTTGAAAAACCACGGTTTTAAGTACACTTGGGGTCTACTTTGGCTCTGAACCATTTGTACACTCTTCCAAGGTAGCTTGACCTTTATAAGCATCACCTCTGTTTGTGCTTCTCTGTGTAGAAATATTTCATTATTTATGTATCTACATTTCAATTAAATCAGACACAGGCCCCATAGAATTAGAAAATTGATTATGGCTGGTAGGATCTTAGGGATTATCTAGTTCAACTTCTCTCACCACAAGTAGGGTGGCACCTCCCTTTCCCTCTGGAGACAGTTTTAACTGGGACAGGCATACTGAGGTATATTTCCTTCTGGTAAACTGACCAGAGAGCCCATATCACATGAGTATTTCTGCTGGAGGGAAGGACCAGAAACTAACCAAATGGGAATACAGGCATGTGTCTCTTCCCTTTCTTAAATGGCTTCAGGAAACAGAGAGCTGAGATCTTGGGTCCGAGCATTTAGTAGATAGTTTTCCTTGCTAGAAGATGACCTGGATCTTTTTAGGATTCAGGTGATATGGAGTTATTTGGGTTGTTTGGTGGGTTTGGAGTAGGGGTTAGTGCTTGAATACTCTGGCTCATTCTTCACTTTCGGGTCCTTACTGGGGAATCTTCACATACAAAGAGCAAAGACCACACAGGAAGCATTGGACGTAGTAACCTGGTTCGGCAGATAGCCTGTCTCTAATCACAGCCCACCACCTCACCCCACCCCAGTGCAGGGCTTCTGTGTTAAAACTGATTTGGTCCATATACCTTAAGTTTGAGCTGAAGTGCAATTTCCTCTGCTTCCCTTCTCTGAATCTCTGTCTATTCTCATTTTTCACAGCTGCCCCATACTCAAAGAAGAAATAATAGAATTGTGAATTAAGGTCAGGCCAATCCAAAGTGTACCCATTAAAGCCAGGGTAAAAGTTGCTAGACATTAACAAAAAGCATCTTGTTCCCAGTGCTAAGCCCAAAGTGGGTCTGTGCTGTTTAGCTCATGGCCAGGTCAGGAGTCCAAGTCAGACTGCCAATGGAAGAGGAGAGGATATTGATGAGTATTTTTCCAGGTGACAAAGGCTGTGGCTTTTTTACTAATGAATAGTAGGGAGTGTAAAAAGAAGCTGGATGAGACTACTGTCAGTTGATGCAGGAAGTGAAAAGAGAAAGAGTAGCACTCATTTCTGAATTTAAGGCACTGTAGCTGTACCATCTGTCAAAATGTGGTATAATGAACATCATGCTCTTTACCAATTAGAGAGACAAACCCTTCTTTTGTGGAGAGAGTTAGGAAGTAAGTGGGGAGAGGGTCAGAGTATGGCACAAAGCCTTTTTTCTGTACTATGGGCCAAGGCCAAAATGTGGGGAAATAAACTGGGAATTTTCCTTCTCAATAAAAACATTACCATGTGTGGAATGAAGGCTTATGGATTCTGATTAATTAAGGAGAAAGCCCATATGAATAAATAGGAAGCCTTAAGTAGAAAAAATATAATGTTATTTTATCATTCTCTAATATGATAGGAACTAGTAAGCCAATAACCACAATATTGCCTAATTTCCACATTTCTTAATAATACTTTAATAAGAGATTTGTGACATTGGGCAAGTCATTTTCATGAGCTATAAAATGAAGACGTTGAATTGGGTGCTTTGGTAGATTGACTTATACATCCCAGAAAAAAACGTATTCTTAATCCATTCCTGTGGGTATGAACCCATTGTGACCAGGAACTTTTAAGGATGTTATTTTTTTATTAAGGTGTGGCCAACTATATCAGGATGGGTCTTACTCCTATTCCTGGAGACCTTATAAAGAGAAAGCCACTTAGAGGAGCCTGAAGCTGGAATGCAGCAAGAACCCAGAGTAGAAAGCAGAAGACATCACAAGGACACTGTCATGTGAGAAGAAAGCCAAGGAACCCAAGGACTGCCATCCAGCCAGAATGACACCAACCAGGAAGAAGCTTGCCTTCTAGCCTCTCAAACTGTGAGTCAATAAATCCCTGTTATTAAACCAACCAATTCTATGGTATTTTTCTTAGCAACCTGGAAGCTAAGACACATGCTATCTAATAGATCCTTTCAGATGCTAAGATTTTGTGACCCTATGACTTGGAAAGATTGATTTAAAGGACGCTTATCTGTGCTGTAGTGCTCTGGGGAAGTATACACACTGACTACTTTGTCTATAAAGGGGTCAGAAGGAGACTTAGGGGACTAAATGGTTGCAGTAGAGGGGAGTGGGTTAAGGTGACATTGGAAAGATATGAGAGCCATGTCTACTTCAAGTTCAAAGGGCTTTAGGGGAATATTCCAGTATTTATCCAGAGATCAAATAGCAATAGAAGCACATTTCAAGCCAACCAATGACACAAAGAATTCCAATTTGGAGAGAAAAGAGGGCATTCCAAACGCCCTAACCCCCTCCCCAAAGTAGATAGTTGAAAGGGCATTGTATAAGTATTGAGATTTGGCAAGACTCTGCCTTGATATGTGAAAAAGCAGTCTGTATGTTTATTGTTTACATAAAAATAGTACTACATAATTTCTCTCAATTAACCCTTTTTCTGTAACCTTTTAGTAAGAACACTTTCAGGGAAAGTGTAGGGGAAAAGAAAAGGATACTGACTTTAGTGTGGTTTATTTTTCAAGATGTGTTGTGTGGGAGTAGATCTAATATGATTTTCAGTTCCAAAAAAAAAAAAAAAAAAGTTTGAACAGGTATCTTGTAACAGGATTCAATCTACAGTAGCATACAAAATATTAAAAATCCTTACTTTAAAAACACTCAAGACTCTTGAGGATAATTTAGGGATTTTTTTTGTGTGCAATTGGATTTATAATGATATGTTTCTATGGATAAAATAAAGATAAGCATGGCAAATTCCACATTAATGAAGTCTTAATTCATGAGGTTTTACTCTATTCAACTTTACTTCATGAGAGACTATGAGTTAACTTTAAACTCTTCTAATCTAAACTTGGAATATATCACTGAAATTTTAAAATGAGAAATCCGAATTCTGGTAGGAAACTCTAATTTGTCTAAATGTAATTTCTAATTTGTGTTGTGCTATTTCAGTGTAAGGATAATGATCTAAAGTAGAAATTGTCCTTTAATAGATAAAGGTAATTATAGTGATTACAATAGATGCTGGCAAATATTGCAATAAAGTAACTAATTTAGTTCACATTGCAGAAACTATTAAAACTAGAGCACTAAATTCTGTCTGAAATATTTATTTAAAATCATATAGCACAATGCCTCTTAATTGGTAATTTTATAGTAACCATCTTCCTTCTTATTGACCCAAATTCACGATGTCCTTTCTCCTCTCTCCCTGCATCACTCCCTCTCTGCCTCCCTCCTTCCTTCCTTCCTCGTCTCCCTCCCTCTTTCCCTCCCTGTCATCTTCTCTCATTCCTTGAGACCTTTAAGAGCTTGTCTCTTTCTTCCTGTGTATTTACACCTGAGGAGCTATATGCCTAAAATCTTTGTTCTAATAGATGTAGAGGCACTAAACAATGGCTACACAGTCAGAGGCCAGAGATTGAGAGGGCAGAACATCTTCACATCCTCAAAACATCTTGTCCACAGCTTTAATCCTGCTGCTCTGCTTCCTGGAGAGGAAAGATATTGGATATTATCAATGGATGAAAGAGACCATGTTTCAGAGCTGAAGTCATTCTTCCCACTTTGATGACTACTTTTTCTTGCCAGATTTCTTTCTGTTTAGCTTTTTGGAAAGTTCTCATTTGTAGGCTTGACTTGGAGCTGGTTGAAGCTAGAAAGATGTGCCTGCTCAACCTTTGCTCTCTCTTCCTACTTCTTTCTCAGAATTAAAGCTACTTTTCAGCAACCGCTGTAAATTCTTTTTCTAAAAATGTTCTCAGCAAAACCAGAAACCTAATTATCCCGTCTGAAACAGATGGCCTAGTGCCACCTGCTCCCCCTCCTCTTCTTTTCCAAAATAAATTTTCCTCTTGACAATTCTCCTTGATTTTGCATTGGTATATTATAGCATTGTACAAATTATGCAGCACTTAAATCACTCCTAATTATGATCCCTGCCAGCAGAGCTTGCTACCCAGAATGGAAACAGAAGAGACCGAAGAAAAAGCAGAGAAAATCAGCCATTTGAAAGGGGAATGGAGTTTTTGAAGTTTGCTGTTTACTTTTAGGAAAAATGGGAACTCAGACTATCAGTTCTTAATCCACTTACATTCTAGAGAGCACTTCAAAAGCTTTATTCTGAGTTGTTAATTTGCTGCTGTCTGGCAAGAACAGCTCTATTGTTCTTTGAAAAGATTCATGGAAACTGAAAATGATTATGTCTGTGGAGAAGGTTTGGGACAAAGTAGGCTGATATAAAAGTCTTGCAGAAGCACCCTATTTTAGTTTGTTAATGTTGCTAGAAATGCAATGTACCAGAAATGGGTTGGCTTTTATAAAGGTAATTTATTAAATTACAAGTTTACAGTTCTAAGGCCATGAAAATGTCCAAACTAAGGCATCTAGAGAAAGATAACTTGATTCAAGAAAGGCCAATCTGGGAAGGCACATGGCTGGCATCTGCTTGTCCTTTGACTTCTGATTTCAAACAGCTCCCTTGGGGGCATTTTCTTATTGTATTTCCAAATGTCTCCATCTGTGTCTGCTCCAAGCTTTTTCCAAAATGTCTCTCTATTAAAGGACTCCGGTAAGCAGATTGACACCCACTTGAATGGGTGGAGACACATCTTCATGGAAACCACCTAATCAGAAGGCTCCACCCACAATTGGTTGGGTCACATTTCCATGAAAATAACTTAATAGAAAAGATTCCATTCTATAATATTAAATCAGGATTAAAGAACATAGCTTTTCTGTGGTACACAACAATTTCAAACTGGCACATACCCCTTTCAAATGAAGTAGCTGATGATTTTATTCCAGGAAATGCTCAATGATCTGGGTTTTTGTTTTCTATCCAAAAGTTTTCCAACTTTTGTGTTGGTTTGCTTTTATTCCCCAGTAATTCTGAGCGAATTTTTTTTCCTTTAGTTTATAGAATACATCAGAGATTTAAAATAATTTTAAGGTTGATCCAATTCAAATATAATCAAGTGTTAAAAGTCTTGCAGAACAATATTTAAATAATTTTCAATAAAACCTATGCATCTCTAGTTTCTAGAAACCCAAGGGCTCATAATTTAAGGTGAATGGGTACATTGCAGCAGTGCAAAGGTTTTTGAAACCCACCAGCTGAATGCTGGAACATCAGCTGCTCAAGGTCCTCACTCTCCCAGGAACAGAGACCTGCTATCACTCATAGCCTTCCAAAGCCTCTTGTTGAAGCCCAAGGACTCATCTTGATTTGCCTGCCTGGCATTGCTGCTGCCATGTCTTGCTGATGCCAAGTTGCATGGCTTGGACAGTCTTTCAACCTAGTGTGATCCTCCCTGCAAAAGAGTTCTTTTGTGAGGCACCTAGATTGTATGGCTTTCCCTCTTATTTTATTACAGCCTCCTTTTTGATACAACTACTTGGTTTGACTCAGGTTTCCACCTTAACTTTCTGGAGTAGTTGAGACAATTCCCTAGAATGGGAATGGATGGCAGTATGTAGTATAGATAATGACCAGGACGAAGATTGAGCTTCTTTAGTCTCTTCTACTTCAGAAGGAGCTCCCTGCCCACTTGGAACACTCTTTCAGAAGTTAGGGCATGATCTTTGTTCCTTTAATTTGTTTGTATAAGAGTTTCAGCTGACTAGAGTTTGAAAGTATTAGGTCCTTATGCAAACAGAACCAGTGGAAATTTAATAATAAACATTGCTGATTATCTCCAAACACCTATTACCCTCTTTCCTTTCCTGAAAAACCTTGAATTTCCTACCCATGTAGTTTGAATGACCCACGGTGGCCAAAGCCTATAAGCATTATCCCAACCCTTTACTGTGATTGGTTCTGCTATACTGTTGTGAGCATCTAAGCCACGTTTCCCTGGCTACAGTGATTGATATGGGGAAGACATATGACCCAAGTTATGCTTCATGTGGAAAAAAATTCATGTAACCCTGCTGGTACTTGGCAGCCAACTTGTGACCATGAGGGAAGTCAGCCATGATATAAAACTAATGCCAAGGAAGAAAAAATAAAGAGACAGAAATTAACTAGATTTTTGATGATATTGTTGAGCTGTGAAGGCAAACTTCTATCAGAAATGTTATTTATCTTTTCAATTATATAAGCTAATGTCCTAGTTTGCTAGCTGCTGGAATGCAATATACCTGAAACACAAAGCCTTTTATAAGGGGGAATTTATTAAGTTGTGCGTTTACAGTCTAAGGCTGAGAAAATGTCCCAATTAAAGCAAGTCTATAAAAATGTGTAATCTAAGGCATTCAGGGAAATACACCTTGGTTCAAGAAGGCTGATGACATTCAAGGTTTCTCTCTCAACTGGAAAGGCACATGGTGAACATGGTGGTGCCTGCTAGCTTTCTCTCCCAGCTTCTTGTTTCATGAAGCTCCCCTGGGGACTTTTCCTTCTTCATCTTCAAAAATCTCTGGCTGGTGGGCTCTGTAGTTCTTACCAAAATGTTTCCCTCTTAAGGGGCTCCAGTAAGCAACCCCACCTTGAATGGGTGGAGACATACCTTGATGGAAATCATCTAACCAAAAGTTACTGCCCATAATTGGGTGGGTCACGTCTCCGTGGGAACAATCAAAAGCTCACAGCCAGCAATATTGATTGAGGATTAAAGGACATGGCTTTTCTGGGGTCCACCACAGATTCAAACTGGCATAGCCAATAAATTTTGTTTATTTATTAAGTTAGTTTGAATTGCATTTTCTGTGATCTGTAAGAAAAAGTTTCTTATTTGATGGACCATCAACTAGAGTTTGAGTCAAACGATAAATAACAATTGATAATCTATAATTTTTCTTCAGAGTTTTCTGATACTTCTCTAAAGACTTATGGTAAAGATATCTCCCACACCAAACTTGGTTCTCTCCTCCAACTGCAATCATAATCAATTCTCAAGGAGCAAGAAATCCAAACAAGGAAAATCAAAGACATATGGTCCAAAAAGTAAGCAATGTAAATAGTACTCTTTATATTATTTAGAAGATGGATTTGGGGGATTAACCTGGGTCACATTCATTCCTTGCTGACTTGTGATTTCATAATAATAGTTGGTCCCTGGCAGAATTATAGATAAATCAACTGCATTGGAGGAGCCATTTGATGTGGTCTATGTGCGTGGTATCTGTGAGAGTCATGCAATGCACAACCTGCATGAGTGGATACAGGAAACCTGATTGTAGAGAGCATTTGCTTAGGCCTAGAACTATGGATAGAAACTAGCTAAGTGTTTTTGGTTATTATGACTAAAGTGAATAGAAAGAAAAACCTCAATTTATTTCCTGCATAGCAACCACTGTCCCTGGCAGAGATCAAGCTCTGCAATTAAGAGTGTAGACTCTTTTTCTATCTTTGTTCGTTTATAGCACTTAGGTTGGATCTAACCTGATTAGAAAAATCCAAGTGATACAACTACCCCTTAACAGAATTTCAAAACTCTTCATTCATAAGTCTGGTACCAGTTTGATTCTTGTTCATTTGTTGGTATCTTGTCTTTCCATTTCATGTACTTTTAGGATTTTATCTCTTTGTACTTTGAGTTCTGAAATTTCACTAGATGGTGTGAGTCTTATTTCAAATTCAACCAGCTTGGGACTTAATTAACTTCTTTCAATCTAAAGACTTGTGCCTTTCTTCACCTCTGGGAAATTTTCTTTGTTATCTTTACTTTCATTCTCTTCATCCTCTAATAATCCTTCTGGAATTCTTCTTAGATGTTTTGACTCTTGGGTATTTTTATTTTTCTTATCTATTTGCTTACTCATTGTCCTTTTGCAAATGGGAGAATTCCTCTTTTTTGCTCCCAGCTTACAAATTCAACTTATTGATGCCTCCAGTCTGCTATTTGAATCTTGTATTAAGATATGTTTTAAAGTTTAGTAATCATATTTTTAATTTCTAAGAACTCCAAGTTATTTATTTTTTAAAGCAACTTGTTCTTATTTTATGGATGTGATATTTTCTTGAATTTCCCTTAGAAAGCTAGTTTTATTTATTATCAAATTTTCTTTTGTTTCCCTATTAACTTTTTTCCCCTTAAATTTCCTTTAGTTCTGTTCAAATGAATTTGTTGCCTCTCTTAAATGATTTGATTTTATCTATGTGTTTAGCTTTCCTTGGTTGTTCGTTGAAAGCCTAGTTTGAACAGTAATTTATTGATTTTTTTTCCTGATCAAATAGAATCCTCCTTCCTCTGTCCTGAACACAGGTTTTAATTATAGAACCCTGCCACTGGGGGGTATGAGAAGAGTTGAGATGTGTGGCAAGTTGGAGAGTGGGGTTTCCATCCCTGGTAGCAGCCCTGGGAGATGCTCATGTCAGAACTGCCTCCTGGGAGAGATATGGCTACGCCATATACTAGGGCCAACATGGAGTCAAGAAATGTCTTTTATTTTCCTGCCTCTGATCTCTTTTTGGCCCCAAATTTCAAACTAGAAGACTTCCCCTGGGAACTATTCACTTTAAACATTTTTTTTTTAATTTGAAAATAGTTCTTGGGGCTTATGCTGGAACCAGATGCTGCAGCTGCCAATGGCTTCTGGATATTGAAAAGAGGAAGGGCCTGATCTGAATGCGATTTTCTTTTTTTTTTTTTTAACATGGGCAGGCACTGGAAATCAAACCCGGGTCCTCTGGCATGGCAGGTGAGCATTCTTGCCTGCTGAGCCACTGTGGCCCACCCTGTATGCAATTTTTAAATTAATTTGTCTTTTGATTGGCTCAGGCCTCTTTCCTGTTGATCCTGAGTCAAGGGTTTCTCTGGGGCTTCTTTGGGGAGAATTCTCCTTACCCTTGTTGACTTCTTGTGCATGTTTTGGGGGGTGATTTCTGTTGCTATTTTTTTCTAATTATTTTAATGGGATTAAGAGGCAGTTTAGAAACAAAACCCACCTACTTAGTATGCTATTTAGTACTACCACATTCATATCTTGTGTCTCCGCACGTGCAATCTCTTCTCCCTGTAAGGTCTTTTTTCCTACCTTTATGAAGGTTATTCTATTGTACCACTCCCTACAATTTAAAGTTACCCACCTGGGCTCTATGTGTATCTGATATTGTTGTGTTTCTGTTTCCTTGTCTGCCTTCCCAGGTGGTAAGGTGAATCCAGCAGCTTTGTCTTAGTTATCACAGCCTCCTCAGATCCATCACAATGCCAGGGGCACACAGTAGGCATCAAATAGGTGTCATCAAATTGAGGAGAAGGGCAATTCTGCTCCTTAGCTCACTCATGCTACGTTTCATTGCTTTCTGGGAAAGAAGTGCCAGCCTGCAACAATATTGATCTATTAGGAGTCGTGCTTTTAGGCAGAGGTGTTGCAGTGGCTGGTTAGAATGGAAAAGAAATCTTTTAAAGATGCTGAGAGGGTCTGATGTAGAGACTGATAACCACATTCTTATATGTGGGTAAAGGTTTGAGCACAATACTATTACACCTCGAGGTAGCATCCTTCGCACCCCGTTTGAGAGAATAAACATAGTTGTTGAAATATTTGTGAAATACAGCAAAAAAGGTAAAATTTTATGAAAATTAAAAGATAAAATAGCGAAAAATAAAATTCAATCACTAAAGACCAATCAAAATTCTGCCTGAAAAAATTTTAATTATTATTTTACATCATGTAATATTTGATATATGAGGTAAAACAAGCAACACATATGTGTGTTATGAAACACTTTAATAAATTAAACACCATCACTCACTACCCAGCTTAAAAACTAGAACATTAAAAATATAGTTTTATCTATCTGTATGTTTTCTCTCCTTCCCATGCCATTATTTTCACCTTCAAGGTAAATATTCCAAGGTTTGGGTTTATCATACTATTTGTCTGAATTTTAAATGACAGAAAGGAAAAAAATACCAGAAAGTAAGAGTAGGGATTCGCATCATTTCTATAAATCTTTAATTTAACTTACCTGAGAAGCAGTTATTTCTATGACTCATCAATAATCCATTCATTTGTTTCAAAAACATTTTTGTTATTTGTATGTACCAGATACTTTGCTAAGTCTGGAGATACAACCATGAACATCCTGCACTCACAGAGCTCAGGATCTAGTTGTGGACACCATTAAAATGGCTGCAGTAGGGCATACTAAGGAATCCCCTAGGAGGGGCAGCAATCCTGGGCCTGGATGTCAGAAAAGGTGATGGATAGGCCTTTGGATGGATAGGGAGTTGAAGCTGATTCTTGCAGAATGACTGAGAGTTAGCCGACAAAGGGGAAGCATGCTGGGAAGCAGTGTGTGAAACGGGGCCTATTAGATTTAGAGCATTTCAGGGAACTGCACGGAGCTTGGCAGAAATGAACTATAAAGACCAGGTTTGGGAGTGGGAGCAATGAAGCTGGAAAAGCAGGCTGTGCTAAGTCATAGAGAAACTTGCATTGCCATCAATCACCAAAAAATGTTTTTTTGAGTAGGTACTAAGTATAAAACATCGAGCTTGGCACTAAGAACATGAAGAGTTACAAAAACAAATCCCTGAATTTAAGGAGCTTAAAACCTTTTTAAGAGATGGAACATATAGATGGATGTGTGCACATGTACAAAAGAGCATAAAAATGACATTGACAACACAGATGGCTAGGTTCTAAATAATAAAGTTACTGAGGGCTACATGAAACCCTAAAGAAATATTTGAGATTGAAGACATAGTAACAACGTGGTATTAATCAGGCCTTCCTTCAGAATGTTTAGGTGCTTGGGTGGCAAAGACCAAAAGAAGTGTACATTAGATAATTATGCTTTCCTTGCCTAATCTCCCTAAATAATGGTTATGGAATTTCTCTGTTCCTAACCTTTCCAAAATCTGTCAGCTCTCTTGAGTGTTATTCTTTAAGACATCTCTGTTCAGGGGATTATGGGGGCCAATATTAAATGAGGAAGACAGCTGAGCTTGTTCCACATGTACATGCTTAGGCGAGCCCTGTCCCCATAAGTAAATAAACTCTAAATAGACGCTGTATCTGGCTTCTTGTTTCTTATCTCACCATCCCTGCACTATTCCCAATGAACTACTTGATGTTACTCCATTACTTCAAGTATTTTCATGCCTCCGTCTCTTGTTTACACTGTTTGCTCTGTTGTTAAGGTCTTTATATCCTCCCTGGTACCTAACTCCCTTTCAAAGGGCCCATCTCAAACACAGTTTTTCCCAGTCACCAGTCACAATCATTTCCTCCTCTATGTTTTCAAGCAGATGGTTATGATACTTCCAACATTTATTATTTCTTATTATCTTCATTATCATGGAGGTCTGTCTCTCCACTGTACTCTTGGCCTCCTGGAGGGACTTGTTTATTCGTTGCTACGTATTCTCTGTCCCCACATCTTGGCAGTGATCTGCATATGTTAGACCCTCAAAGAAATTGTGATGTCAGTAGGGGGGCTCCCCTTTGAGATGGAAGCAATGGATCCATTGACTCTGGTGCCGTTCCTGTAAAGCTGGAGGCCAGCACCCCCAAATGCCAAATGCCAAATACATCACGACAAAATGCTGTTTATCTTTATACATTCCTTCTTGTCATGTGTTTACAGCTGATCTGGGGTCTGCTTTGACAAGCAAGCTGATTAGTTATAGGACTAAAAAGGCTTGGAAAAGAAGAGCCACTTTAAGATTTTTGTCTTCTAAGGATTCATTTGAGCTTTCTCTGTAGTCTTCAGCGAGAACAAGAGAAACAACGAGAGAAATTCATTTCCTGTCAATTCACCCTGTACAAAGGGACTAACAAGTGGATGCAGACTCATTCAATACAAGCAAAGTCCTTAAATACTCATGGGCCCAAGTTAAAACGTGAGCTAGCTGAGGCTTTGGAAGGTGGATTGAAGTCTATTTCCAGCTTTGTGGCTAATGGGTTGTGGTCAGACTTCCTGGATCTATGAAGTTGCTCTGTTCTCTGAGCTATGGGCTCAAGAGTATCCTCAGTTAGTGCCCCTTGGGGGCGGGGGGTAACCTTCAACAAGGCTTTGGATGTATATCCAACAGATTCCCAACCAGGCTGGGCTAGTAATTAAGCAGAGTGCTTTTGGTGGCTGAATAATAATAATGATTAATATTTATTAAGCATTTTACTTTGTGTTAAGTCCTGATCTGAGCCCATTATACATATGAACTCTAATCTTCATGGAAATCTTACGTCATAGGACTTAGGTTCTACTTAAGAATCCTTTTTGCATCTGAGGAAACTGTGGTGAAGAGAGGATAAGAAACTTACTTAAACTCTCACAGTTTGTGTCTGGACTGGAGAATTGGTATCTAGGTGGTCTGTATGGTTCATGCACACATAAGAACAATTCTAGTCTGACTCCTAAAGGGGCACAAAGGTTTGGATGGAAGCACCACATGTTCCCATTTGGTTCCTTTGGATGGTCAGTGGGAATCAGTGTTATGTCTTCCTTTGTGTTTCTAAAAGGAATAGGTAATAAGCTGGGGCCTATCCGGCCTGGGTCAAGGATTCCTGTGTTGATATGCCCTTTGGTTTGTGGCTATTGGTCAACAAAACCCTCTGTGGGCTTTCCTCTGGCATTGCCATTTGATTTGTAGCGCCTTATAAAATGCTCATCAGGTGAAAAATATTAAATTGCAATACGCTCTCTAAGAGAGACATTTTGCCGAAGGCCTTTAGGTCTTACATTCATAACACATGGCTCCACAGAAACTGAAAAGGCTCCGAAGATACTTCCTGAAGGCTGATGGCTGGGAAATACCCACAGGTGACTGGAATTCACTATTTGGACAGCAGCATTTCCAAAGGCGCACGCTCCTCTTCACCCTCACTCCCCAGTGCAGAGCAAGCAGAAAAGAAGAAAGCCTCTCTCACTTTGATAGAGGCTTTACCCTGAGCTCTGGAGATCCCACCCCCATCTCATTAGAGTATATGGAAGATTAGAAAATCCAATTAAAATGAGATCCCAAATGGCATTTCCTTAATGTGTCTGACATTGGTATCAGGTAGGCCTGAGGAGATGGAATCTAAATTCTATTCTGTTCACATTCTTATGCAAGCAATTGTTCCTTAACTCAGGGTTTAACATATCTTTTTTATAGGCTCCCAGTGTGGTATCTGTGTGCTGTTAAAATGGAGGGGATTTCTAATTTCTCATCTCTTCACTTTGGCCTACAAGGGGAAAATGCATACAGCGCTTGGCTACACGTACACACACACATAGACAAACACGTACAAACACAGATGATTTGAGTTTTGTTTAAATAGCCTGTTGTGGGGGGGGTAGGTAGCAAATTATTTTATTTGAAGGAATGGTAATAAATTAAAGAACTTTGTGGATGGCAATACAACTTACAGAAAAGCAAACATAAACCCAACATGCATTCACTGCTTTGGTGACCCACCCTTTGGCTATGGGGAAGTCAGCCTAAGGCTTATTAGCCCTTGTCATCCGCTTCCCAGAGTTATGCAGTCTCGGGATAATCTGATGGACTTCACCTGTTCATTAAGGTAATAACGCTCAATGAAGTCACACAAGTGGGGGTAGTTTCTGTCAGTGGCCAGTTAGTGCTGTTCCACACTTTCCCCCAAGTGTAACACACACCCCATTACATCATTACATTCAGCCTCCTCTCCCAGTCTTCAAGTTCTGGTTTCTTGACATCCTGAAGGCAGATCCCGCCATCTCCTTGGTTCTGCAGCTTCATAATTTTCTCATCATGTTCTCTTCACTTCATGAGATTAGTGAGGAATATATTAAAATTCTTCACGGCCACGTCATCACTGTCACAGTAGGGAGACATGGAGAGTTAGATATTGATTCGGTGGCTGGTGGCGGGCTCGAGTCCTGGTGGTAGTTCTGGCGACCCATGGGACCCACACGTGATCCTCGTGGTGAGCGCTCAAGCGAGGCGGCAGCCGCGGCGGCCTGGGTGGGGGCGTGGCGGGGGTGGGCGTGGCGTGGCGGGGGGCGGGGCCTGGCTTTCAGAGCTCTTCCCTGCTTGGGTCCAAGCACTAATCAAGCAGGAAACCATGACAACTCTGCATGGATGCCTCTAAAAAGCTCGATGAACCTCACAGAGTTCAAAACCCACCCGTCGTTCTTGGCTCTGGTTATGAAGCCGCTGAGAGCGGGGTTTAGGATGTTTGCATCACTTTATTAGCTTGTGTTAGAGGCAGATACTTTACAATCAAGCAATACATATTTCCAATGTGTAGTGTTGAGGAACGCCAAAGAAGCAGAGACGCCGGAGCGAACCCGCGGAGAAGGCCTCTCGGGAGGGTGCTCTTAGCTCACCCAACTCCCTGGTTTCGACCAACCGCGCCTTGGGTTCACGGGCCACAGGTGGTTGCATAGGTGAACCTTTGGGACCCACATGCGGGCCTCAGCTGTGACAAGCATGGGTGAGCTCCAGTTAGTCTGTGGGATTCATACTGAGGCTGTGGACTTAGAAGCCATGGGACCATCCTCTACCACTTGGTAGAGAAACAGAGCGATGAAGACGGCGGTGTTCAAGCAGAAGCTGCGTGTGGCCGTTTTCAGTCCTGCACTGGAATTCTGTGAGAGACCTCTCTTTGTCTTTTTAATAAACGCGTGCTTTTGACATACCTCCATTTGAAGCAACTTCAAATGAACAGTGCTAGCTTAAGGCATCTGGTTGGTCAGAGAAGGTCTATTAGGGCTGTGGTGGTGGGTGAGGTTTATGGGAAACGCCACTAAATGAAAACCCAGTATTTCTGGGCAGGAGAGAATTGTCTAGGTTTTGTTGTGAAGGGGTCCAGAGTCTAGAAAATTTTCTTGCTGGGTTTGTGAGGAAGGACTAATTCTTTTCTGTGACTGTCCTATGGGGAATATTAGCTGTTATTCTTGGCCTTTGTGCTAACCCTAAAATCACCACTCTTGTCTGTGAACTTTAGGTAGAAATATTACTTTTCTAAGAGGCTGAGACACGTTCTTCAGTTTATTCTGTGGAACCACATACAGAAATTGGTATGTTGGAATGCTGTGGTTTTTTTTTCTATTAAAATTGGAAATATACAGAAAAATACCAAGAAAAAGAAATCACCTGAAATCTTCCTATCAGGAGCCAACCACCTTTAGCATTTTCTTTTATTAAAAATATCTTTTTAGCTATAGCTCTCTGTCTAGATAGCTCCATGTAGCTATTTGGCTATCTAATTAGGTGACTCTTATTTAAAAATGTTTTCTTAACAAAAATGAGAGCCTATGGTACTTGTTGTTTGATAGTCTACCTTTTTTCCCTTTGTGACATATCATTAATATTTTCCATGTCATAGAAATATACATTTCCATGTTTATTTTTATGCATAGAATCATTTTAATGGCTGCATTGCACTTCTTTATAAGGATGAACCATAAGGTATTCTACCAGTCCCAATTATAAAAGGTATTCAATAAATGTCTTTATAGAAGAATCTTTGTACATAGTGATTTCTAAAGGAAATCATATATTTGAAAAACTATTAGTCTATGGTAAACTACAAAAGTCAATTATATTTGTCAAATTACCCACCAGAATGGTTGTATCATTTCATTTTCACACCAGTAGTATATGAAAGTACCTCTGATTTCCCAAATTTTTGCCAACAGTGGGTACAGACTTTTGTGTCAAACACACCCAATTCTGTTACTTCCTACTTGCTAATTTTGGCTATTTCTTGGTTTCTCTTCTCTCTGTCTCCTAGTGTGTAAAGCAGAGAAAATAAAAATAAACATGTTCTACGGCTGTTTGAGGGTCAAATAAGATAATCTGAGCCCAAGACTCAGCACCATGCTTGGCACAGAGAAAATACTTAACAAACATTTAGTCTTCAAGAAGAGACCAAAGAGCAAAACAGTTAATTTTAGAGTGGGTGTTTGTAGTGAGAGTACCTGAATTAAAATTCTGTCTTCACACCATCTAGTTGTGTGGATGTGGGTTAGTTATTTATCCTTTCAGTGGTTTATTCCTTTGTCTGTAAAATGTAAGGATGATAATAGTACCCTTTTTGCAGGCTTGTCATGAAGATTAAATGAATTAATTTATATAAAGTACTTAGAAGAAACTTGGCTCATAGCAAATACTCCATAAATATTAGTTATTACTTATTTGTTTCATCTTTGCCCAGTTCAAATGTAAAAAAGATGCATTATTTAATTTGCATTTGTTTGATTACTAGAAAGGTTAAATAGTTTTAAATATATATAATAGCCATTTTGTTTTGCAGAATGCTTATTCATTTCACTGACCATTTTCCCATTGGAGTGTCCTTTTATTTTTGTTTGGCTTTATAGGAACTCTTGATGCATAATATATAACGCTGGTATATATAACATCTGATGATATATAACACCTAATATATAACATCTGTCATATATGTTGCAAATATTTTTCTTGATTCATTGCCTTTTTAATTTTTTTTTTAAATCCCCTTAGCCTGCTAAGGAACTTAGTCATTCTATTGTATGACTCAATACAAAAAGAAGCAGCTCTTCTCCATCTGCAGCATTTCCTTCATGGAAATTACAATTTAATAGAGAAAATGAGTCATATACAAAGGGAAATATAGCAAGTAATGAGAGACAACAGAATAAATAATAAATGGTACCAATAATAAAGATGGTAGTTGTCTGCTTTGCAAGTAGTTTGTCACATTGTTGTGCAGTTCAGATGCTATTCACTTTTTCCCTTCTTGAGATGGTGAGCACTGTTTGCCATTGAAGTGCTTGCTATAAAGTGATGTTCACCCATGAAATGGTGTGAAATTTGAATTAGAAGATTTGAAACTACAGGACCATTCATAGGATGTTGCTATATTCTAGAGTAAGGAAGTAAGGGACTGAGTTAGGATATAATCTTGGAACTTTGATAGCAAGGGATTCTGGAAAATGTAGCTCCTAGGCTTCTAGCTGTTTGATACAGGTGAGGATATAGAATCTGGCTCAGCTGCCAGTTTGGGTAAGATGGTGAGGAAAGTCCTTCTAGAGAAGGTGTGTCCTATAATACCTCCAGATTCTGTTGACATTTTCTGTCACTATGCCATCATTCTTTACCAACATCTTTGACAGTCTCTCTTCTTTCAGTCTTGCATCCCTAGAATCCATTCCCCATTCTTAAATTGTCACTATTGTAATTGGTCTTCAGGAAAAAGTCCAAATTCTAACATGGCATTGAGGTGCTTCATGTCCTGACCCTGCCTACCTCTTCTACCTTACCTCTCCACAGCCCCTTATGATTCACTTGGCTCCATCCATCCTAAACTGCTTTACAAGTCCTAAACAAATCAGGTATTCTCTCACCTCATATATATGTTTATATTGTTCTTCCTTTTGGTTTTTTTTTTTTTTTTTTTGGGTGCGTGGTCCAGTAATTGAACCCAGGTCTTCTTCATGAAAGGCAAGCATTCTACCACTGAACCATCCACGCACCCTTGTTCTTCCTTCTTTGGTCCCTGACTCTTTGCCTGAGAAACTCTAATATGTATTTCAATACTATGGCTATATGTATGAATTTGCTGCCCCCAAACTATACACAGCCCTTATCTCTTGCTTTTCTCTCTTACTGAACAATTTAACTTCTCCAACTTTCTTGTAGCTAGGGGTGGCTATGAGTTACTGGCTCTAAACAATGAGTTAGATTTTTTTTTTTTTGGCTTTTGCAGAGGAGATTTATTAGGTTAAAATTTACAATTCTAGAGCCTGAAAATGCCCAAATTAAGACATCAACAAGAGGATACCTTCACGTAAGAAAGACCGATTGCATCCAGGTTCCTGTCACATGAGAAGGCACATGGTGACATCTGCTGGCTCTCTCTCCTGCCTTCTGGTTTCAAATGGCTCTCTCAGCTCCTGTTTCCAGTATGTCCTTACTTATGGGGGCAGACTCTGGGTTTTCTTCCTTAGCTTAGCATCTCCAGACATCTGTGTCTGGTTTTATCTCTAGGCTCTCTGTGTCAGCTCTGAGTTTTCCCTCATAAAGGGCTCCAGGAAAGGATTAAGACCCACCTTGATTTGGGGGGGGGGTGTCACATTTCCAAGGAAACAACTAATCAAAAGGTCCCAGTCACAATAGGTCTGTACCTGTAAGATTGGATTAGAAGAACATGGCTTTTTTGGGGTACATAACAGTTTCAAACCAGCACAGATAGTGATGGCATTTATAATTACCCTTCCCTGGAAACTTTATTCCTTCATGCAACTTTAATCTATTTTCTATTGCCCTTTCCTTTCAACCTGCAGAACTCTTTTCAGCATCTTTTGTAGGGATGGTCTAATGACAAAGTCTCACAGCCTTTGTTTCTCTGAGATCATCTTATTCTCTCCCTCATTTTTGAAAGACAGTTTTGCCAAATAAAGAATTCCTTGGTTGGCAAGGAGGGTGGGAGAGGGCAAACAAACAAACAAAAAGCTATCGCTGCAGAGTTTATGCTTCAAAAATGAGCATAAACTCTTTGACTTTTGGCCGAAGTCCCTGCGGAGGGCACCATCCCCAAATAAAAAGGTAAAGCTTGTCCCTTCATTCTTGCTTATTTCTTCTGCTGGAAGATAGACAAGAGGTCTGGAGACGTAGTAGCCATATTTTCCAACTCCAAGGTAGGAAATATTAAAGCAGAAGGCAATGTGCTACATATGATGAGGCAGAACGATTGGAAGAGCCTGGATCCTTGGTGACATTGTTGAGTTGTCTTGTCAACCCTGGACTTGCTTCTCCTGGGCTTCTTATTATGCTCCAGAGATACACAGTAGTCATGGAAGCTCTTAATGATCAGGTTTTCCATTGACTTCAGCAGAATACATACCTGACTAACTGACTGACTGAATTTCTTCCAGGAAGCTTTCCTAATATTCCTGTCTGAATTAGATGTGTTTCATCTGTTATCCTACATATCCCTGTACTTATTCCTAGCCTAGCGTTTATCTCATTCATTTATCTGTTTCTCTTGGAAGGTGAGCACCTTGAGAGTGGAAGTTACTCCATCTGTTTTCTTCCTCAGTACTAAGCATAGTACCCGCTTCACAGTCAGTGTTCAGTAATGACTCCTGAGAGTTCTTTTGCGATTAGTGGCATGTATTTTATTTTGCATTGAAAATAAGGTCACTTATTTTTACCCTATCCATCCTTTTCAGGTTGCCAAGCTTGCTTAGCTGTGGAAGGACTGCATTTGAATGACAAATAGGTTTATAGAATGGAAGTGAGTACGTTGTTCAAGTGACTACCTGTGGGATATGAGCAAATGAGCCTTGGGAAGGAGTAGTTGACTTGAATGCTAACAAGCAAGAAAGTAGAGATCACAAGGAGCTAATGAGGTGGAGTAAAGGATGAGGAGAGTGTACACTAGGGGTTTATTGACATGATGGATGCCTTATAGTTGTTTGGGGCAATGATGATGTTAATGGAGTTCCTATATTTCTGTGGGTCCCTACAGTTGAGTAGAGATGGTGATTACTAACTTTATGGAGAATCATGAGAGTAAAGAATTAAAAGAATTATCAGGAGTGTTGGAAACCTTGAGGACAAGGTAGAAGAAGGTAGGCTGTGATGAGAAGGCCAGAAGAAAGGTATATACCAATGACCTGAGCATCATTTGATAAGGGGAGGTGGTTGAAGAGTGGCCTGGAATAGAGAATAGGAAACTGAAATGCCAATCCCCTAGGTCTAGGAATTAGGAGAATTCACTTTCACTAAACAAGGTTGCAAGCAAAGTGGAGCTAGAAGAAAAAAATACTTCAATTCAGAGAAAAACTTTGAGGATGGAGTGTCAGAAGCAATATAACATGGACTCTGGGGTCAGACTGACCTGGTTTGAATTCTGACTACTTGAAATACTGACTTAGAATTCAAACTTCCTGAACCTCAGTTTTCTCATTTGAAAAATAGGAATACTGGTTTTTACCCATGTTTTTTTCAAAAACCTATAGTGTTTCTGTGAATGTTGGGGATTGACTCTTACCCTGACAAAAGACATTTTCAAGCCCTAAATCCTGGTCCTGTAGGTATTATCCCATTTATAAATAGGACCTTTGAAGATGTTCTTATTAGTTAAGGTATGGACTCATTTTTGAACAGGATCTTCAAAGATCCTTGTTTAGATGAGGCAAAATTGAATGAGGGTAGGTCTTAAATCATATGGCTGAAGTCCTAATAAAGAGAGGAAATTTAGACAAAGGTACAGATGATTGATCTAAAAAAAATATAAGCCAGAGGAGAAGCCATGGACAGAGTAAGAGATGCAAGCCAAGAAACCCCAAGGATTGCAAAATGCCAATATCAGAATGCCATAGACTCTGGGAGAAAGCATGGTCTGTCAAGACCTTGATTGGACTTCTCACCTCTAAAATGGGAACATAGTATTTTCTGTTGTTTCAGTATGGTATTCGTCATAGTAGCCTTGGCAAACCAAGACATGAGAAAATGTATAAAGGTACCTAGGACATAATAACTGCTCAATAATGATGTTACTGTTGTTATATTTATGCTACTGTTGTATAAGTAGGGAAATTTATAACAGAGTGAGTGTTCTGAAGGATAGAGGACAAACCTGTGGGTTGATATGGAAGTAGTGGAACTTGCCCATCTGGATAAATTTGTAAGTACAGGCAGAGAGGATAGGTGAGAGGTGTATAGTCTCGGTGGCAATTGTTAGTTGCATGGGTTTGGAGGTAGAATAGGGAGTTTTGTTAGCAAAAGAAAGATCAACACATCCTGGCAGCTTTTGAAGACACTAGGGAGGAAGCAGAGTGGTGGGCATCAGTTGGATGTGGTTAGAACCCATCTCTGAATCATCTACCAGTACCACATGGTAGAAATGGCAGGGCCTTTTAGTCAGAAGACCTGGGGCTATGTGACCTGGGGGAAGCTACAAGAGGAGGCAGGTGATGCGGTTTGTAACTTGTTAAGTGCTGTGCGATATGTGATACTAACAAGGTTGGAATGAAGGCCATAGGTGACCACTTTGGGACAATGTCGGTTGTGAATGTGTACACATGAAGAGTGTCACATGCTAACATGCTAATGATCTTGGTGATGCTAACCTTGGACCCATTGTTTAGAGTTTTCAGATGACTAGAATAACTACAGTAACCCAGGGAAGCAACTGTTATTATCCCCATTTTATAGAGGAGGACACAGGCTTGACAAGTTTAAGAACTTTGCTGGAGATCTCATAGCTGCTGAAGGGTAGAAGGGTGACCTTACCCTAGATTATATGATTCCCTTCCTGCAACACCAGGACTTCCTGGGCGTGGAAGGGGAGAGGGCTATGATGATGGTGACTCAGTGTTTGCTTGTTTTTGCATGGCTTCTCAGTGGCTTTGCATGAATCTCTCTCCCTTAAGGGGAAAACGGATTCTGAATATGCAGTTTTTCCTCTGCAAATCTTTCAGACAGAGATTCGATTTTCTATTTGCTGTAAAGCACCAGTTGAAATACTGCTGACTTCTTTACTGACAAATCTGTCTTGAAAGACATAGTCCTGCCTCATTGATCACCTTGTGCCTCTCCCCCACTCCCAGCCAGTCACTCTCTGCTTCCCCCCATATCATCTCTGTCAGTGACGGATTCTCATCTCCTCCATAGTGCACAGCCTTCCTTGGGAAAGTGACATTCTTTACCCTGCCATTGCTTACATTTCCTACTGCTTACCCAGCTCTTGCCCCCACCACCCCCATTTTTAGATGTGTTATCTTGTGATTCATTGCATTTAGCCAGACTTTCATAAATGAATTATCTAGCAGAACAGACAGTTCCTCTAAAAACTCCAGTTCTGTTCTGTAAACTCATGTAACTGACAGAGCAGGAGAGGAGTTGGGCTGGTCTGAGCTGGCATTCTCAGAGGAAGGCATCTAGGTTAACAAGCCTGCCTGCTCACAGAGAGAGCAGCAGGTATGGACTCAGGAGCTGGGCTGTTTTCTGGCTCTATCATTCCTTCCATGATGAGGGATTAGCATAAAGAAAGAGGAGGTTTACCTCTGGATCCTGCTTTCTACACCCATGTGTCCCCTCCTACTTCAGAGAGAAAGAACTGTTTAATGCCCTGGGGGTGGCTTGACATGACCACTGACAGCTCCAGCCTTAGCAAAAGTTCCTATGTCCTTACTGGCACAGAAACCATGGTGTCAGTGGCAAACCTCAGTGGATGTCTATGTGAATAGAACAGTGGCTATTTTAGTGTTTCCTTTGTGGACATATGACTGGAGTTGAAGAGGACCCTCCCCTATGCATTGGTCCTGCAGAAGACTCATGGATCTTTGTATGATCCCAAGGGACAAGCCCCTAATCAACCAAGATTGAATTTTCTGCCACCCTTTGGGTAAGTGCTCAGTATGAGATTTTTACATGCTGAAATGACATATTTTCGCATATTTATATTTGTATACTGAGATTGATTCCTTCTACATTCTAAATCTTTGGCACCAATTCTCTAAGACAATCTCATCCCTAGATAGTCTCTTTTCCCCTTTACATGGCCAAACAGCTTGTTCTGAGAAGATGCCTTCTTTTCTACCTCAGTACCTTTGCTTGGGGCACTGGAAAAGATACTTTTGAACAAAGTCATTTGTGTGTAGGTTGGTATGTTCTGAGCAATATGACCTCATTGCTCTGTGTGCAGATAACCTGGCCAGAAACGAGCATTGGATGCACAGGCACCATCGACCAGCAGCTTACAAGGTGGCCTGGCCTGAGAATGCTATCCATTAGGGATGTTCTATCCTGAATGGATCTGACAAAAGATCCTCTCTCGGTGACTTTGGATGCAATGCACAGAGAGTAAGCACTCAGTAGGATGGGAAGAAGCTGAAACATACAAGGAGAAGATATAGGCAGAATCTCAGTAATAATAAACACCAGGAATAAACAGAAACTATAGGGAATGAGATAAAGAGATAGCAATGACTGGAGACATGGAAAGAGCAGCAGAAGGAGTGAAAGTGAGAAAGAGTTGCTAAGTCACTTGCATGACTGATCACTAGCACAAGGGGCAATGGATCCTTTTGTAAGGGAACCAACCACAAGATAAGAATGTGTTGGTTTCTGAATGTTCTAAATGAGGTCTGACTGTCCTGCCATAGTGATGATTTCCTATGTTTTATTCCCTTTGAATATTTACATTAAATTCCCATTAACTGAGGTAACCTTTCAGTCATGCAATCTGGAAAAATTTAACACAGTTCTGAGGTTCACTCTGCTGTTATTGTTCCTTCCCTTCTACCTGTAGCTAACGTCACTTTAAAATTCAGTTTGGGTAGCCCCCACCCCTTTAATCTGCCTCTCTCTCTTCCCCTCAAGCCCCTGCCCTCTGGGCTCCCTAATACTCTATGAATGTCTCATTGCGTTAGTCTCATTCTGTTGTAATTATTTATTTTATATCTTTCCTATTAAATACTTGCCTCTTGAAGACAGGGATTATATCTTATTCATTTTTTAATCCAATTAGCAAATGTTAGAACTTGAAAATGAAGTGAGGTCTTCACTACCACATTCTTTACTACTGCTTTATCCTGTCTCCCTGTAGATTTTTTTAAGCAAGGGATTTTTTTGTAGCGTCTCTTAACTCAATATCGGTATCTGTATTTGCTGAAATCTGTCTACACCTCAGGGTAAGACAGTTTGTTGTTACTCTTGGGTTTGCTTACTGATTCATTAGTTGAAAAAATAAAATACACAGTGATTTCTTCCTCACTGAAGAGGAGTAAGGCTTATATATTTATGGTTAAGCAAACCTTTAAGATCTATTCTTAGGTACAAAATATGTCAAAATATACCAGACTACATGTGTGGCAAAGAAAAGGCCTGGAGATTTATAGTGGGCTGTGAAGGAATTGAAGAAAAAAGATTCTGAAACTTGGCAACAGGAATACCCAACATAGTTAAGAGGAGGAATGGAGAACCTAATGACAAAGTGGGGACTACGGTGAAGCAAATGAGGCACAAATGTGAGGGAAGGAAGGCACCTAGGGCACAAGACTAAGTGGTATCACTCGTGGGGTCATGCACAAGAATCTGTCAGTGATATCTCCTTACCCTAAGTGCTTTACTTGCTTCACGCTACTCCTGGTCCTGCCTTTAGGGTTTTTTTGTCTTAGAACCTAAAATAACCTTTAGTGTATTCTCTTTGCTTTTTTGAGTAGGGAGTTTTGAAAGGTGGGGATTGTGCCTGTTTTGTTGCTCATCATACCCCCAGCACCTAGCACAGTGCCTGGCATGCTGTCCACACCTAATGAATGTTTGTTGAATGAATAAATTAGCAGACTCTGGGGAAACCAAAGCAGTATCTGTTTCTTTCAGAGTGAACGAGAAATAAACTTCAATTTTAGATTGGGTGATTTAGATTAGATAAGAGACAGGTAATGACCTGACCCTAAGCAAGGATGAGTTGTAACTGTTTTTTTCTCTAGTGAGTTTTTACAGAGAAAACACTAACATTTATATGAATCAATTTAGGCTAGTGATAGGCACTTGGATGAGATGGCTTTTTGAAAGAACCTCCAAGTCTTTATCCATTATTATTCATTAATTCATTCTTTGACAATTGAACATCTACTTCATACCAAGCATAATTGAGGACCTGGATCTAAATGCAAGAATCCTCTTGACCTAGCTGTAGGGATTCAGAGAAGGTGGTGGTATCTAAGGAAGGTCTGCTGCAACTGGGCAGGAGTTAACCATACAACATTAAAAATTCTGTATAATCAGAGCCAGGAGTTGATTGGTTAATTGCAAAAGCTGATTAAAATGAAGAACTTTAACTTTATTTTAAGTTAAAATGTATAAATGTACATTTATTTGCTGATATTTTGATATGGAGTCAAGGTCTTTGACTATGGGGATTTCATTCTGGAGTTCAGTGCATCATAGGCGACTTCTAGGTTCATTTTCTCTAAGATGTAATGAGATCTTATCACTTGGAGGCAATTTGAGTACAGAATGCTGTTTTTTTTTTTTGGTGAATTTTTATGACATTTTTCTTTATTTTTAAATCATAATTGGGACCGTATGCCACACACTGATTTGTAATTTGAGTTTTTCACTTAATATGCAATGATGTACAACAACTAAATTAGGTGTATGTACCAGTATGGGAGCAGAAAGAATACAAGAAGGAGAATCCTGTGGTTCTAATTTTATAACTTCAAATTTATGTTAGTATTAAAGATAAACACAAAATGCTGTGGCTTGATAATATGTAAACAAAAAATCAATAATAAAAAACCTGTAAGCCATTTGGCAGCTATTTCTGTCAAGGCAGGATATTCTTCTCTAGCAGATGACTGAGCCTACAAGAGGGATGAGTGTATTGTAGATTGGACATGACAGGTGTTAGTCTGTGCCCTTGCAGAATGCTTTTTTGTTTTTTCTATAATCTCCTTACACCACATAGTCTTTAAATAATTTCTCACAACAAACTCGCCACCAGTTTTTAATAGCTCATTTTTATGAAGTCCTTCCAAAACATATGACTTAGCTTTAGAAAATAAATTTCTTTCTTTTCATATTTATATTTAATCAGTTTGCAAAATAATTAATTAAATTGCTTAATTCTAGTAGGTACAGCTGGCATCAACAGGTTTGGGAACAGATATCTGATTCTGGCCATCATATAGCCCAAGTGAGTACAAAAGTATATGTACTACTAGTGTGATCAAAATGTTCTGTGTGTTTCAGGTGCCAGTCTGCATGTTTTACGGAGAGACTAGACCGTGTTGGTTTTGTCAAGTGAGTAAATAAGGCTTGGTTAAGAGAAGAGCTACTAAATCTAGATTATATTACCAGTTCTAGAATTTAATCTTCCACTTGGGGTGGTCATGAACTTATTCTTGGTAGGGTCAAAGGTGATTAGACTTAGTTACTGGCTCAGGCTAATGAATACATAGAGGTCAAAAATCTATGTTAGTTTATTAGTAGTTCATTTAAATGAAGAATAACTGTCAGAGGAACCAGGCTTTAGGAAATCTCCATAATGAACACATTCTATGTTTTCTTAGCTCCCCCTCTTTTTTCCTTTTAAAACATCTATAATTTGTAACATTTATAATTGTTTTAATGCCTGCTTATCTGGTAATTAGAACTGAGAGTTGTTTGAGAATTTCTCTTGGTTTGTCTTTGTCATTTTTATTGTTCGTTTTTAAATGATGGAACAGATCTGAGGAGGTTTAAATGCTGCTGGGAAGGCTCCATGAAAAAAGAAGAAGCTGAAGCTTCAAGAGAGGCACAGAAAGTTAGAAGTTAAGAGTTACTGAGAAAGAGACCCAGAATTCAGTATGGTGATTATCCTTAAATGGGAGGATATTTGTTGAAATTGGAAAGAAAGAGGAAAGAAAGGTCATGACTTTAGGTAGGACATTTAGTAAATTGGCAGGATGTTGAGAGTTCTCATTGGTGGCTTCTATTTTCCTGGAGATAAGAGGCAACGTGCTCAGGATTTCAGAAGAGTGAAGGGTTGGAATAGCTATTCTGAAGAAGAGCATTCTCACTAGGGAAATACACAAGGCTGGCTGGGTTTTGCTGGGGCCCAGATGGGCTGGAGACCATGCTGGTGGTAGCCTGGTTTCTAATAACCCCCAGGGCTCAGAAGTAAGCATGGAGAAGGGAGAGGTTGGATTATTCAAGTATAGTTTTGCCAGCTGGGTGCATGGAGCTTGTAATATTGGCAAGAATGTGGTTAAAGGGACAATTTCCCTGAGGCTTTCTTTGCCCACTTTCTTGGTTTATATTTCTGTTTCTCTGCATTGATGTTGTTGGCGGAGTAAGTGAAGATTGGCTGGTGATAGAGTAATACATGTCTGAAAGTGTTGGAGTTGAAGGGCTTGCCTTTTGTTGAAGTACTCTATAAACTATTCATGTTTTAGGAGTTGGCTATTCAACAGTTCAGGTAAATAAATGCTGAGAGCTTTTAGTGAGCCAGAGCCTGTGCAGGGCATGTAAGCATAAAGATAATATGAAGAGGCCCCTGTGTTTTAAGAATGGAATAGCAATAGGCAGAGGACACTCAGCTTCAGCCTCTCTGGTTGGAAGGGAGTGCCCTGGAGGGCTAGAGGTTTGGTGGGGCAGAGGGCTGGCTTCTTATGTGGAAGCTGTAACTGACCTTTCAGAAGGGAGGTGCCAGACTGCCTTTGGGTGCGGTGGAACCCTCAGGGGTGAAGCTTGGTTTGGATAAGCCTCATCAGACGCTGCAGGCTGCCTCAGCACCAGTGTGAATTTTCCATGCCAGGGAACCTAGCAGGAACAATGTTGGGCTTTGGCAAACTGCATTTTTCATCAGAGTATAGGGATTTGCTTTAAAGCTTACTCGGCAGATGATTTGACTGGGCAATGTTAGTCAGGAAGGAGCTTCTGTATGCTGGTTTTATCATCTGTAAAGCTTTGAATTCATCCTCACATATCCTCTGTGGACTCAGCAGTGCAATTTGACTTTTTTAGAATGAATATTCAAGAAAGGTTGGGAGATGCCACAGGCAGAGAACTCTTCAGGGTTTCATTCTGGCTGTGTGACTAGGGAATGGGATCAATAGTAGTAGTAATAAAAAAAAAACTATTGGCAAATGCTACTACTACTACTGACATTTAATTGCTGGCTTAATGACGACAGGAATTTGTTACTTAATTTAATCCCTGTAAGAGGCTATAAGGTAATTGTCAGAGCCCTGTTTTAAAAATAATGAATGGCTCAAAGTTTGAAAGGCCGGGCAGACTGCTCAGGGTCGTACAGCTTGAGAAGACAGAGCGAGGACACAGCATGCATATATTTGACTCTACAGCCTACCCTGTTAACCATGACTATGTGCTTCTCCAGAGGCATTTTATATTTGTGTCTAGAGTTACAGTATGCAAATCGATTTTTTTTTTCCTTCATCATCTCACTTTGATTTCAGTGTTTCTGGGAGGCAAACAGAATAGTTATCTTTAGTTTGTTTGACCGATGTGGAAGCTAAGGCTCTGAGAGCGTAGCCAACTATCCTAGTGGTGCATAGCTGGTTTACAACTGAGTTGAGTCTTTAATTAGCATTTACTGACTTGTGTCCTGGTTCTCTTTCTGTATCTTACTCAGTTGCACAGTTCAGTCCCTTTCAGGATTTCAGGGAAAATAAGTACAGTGTCTTCAGAAGAGCTTGAAGGCTTTTGGGGAAATAACCCAAACAAGACAGGAGCAGGAAGCAGCCCGACACCTATGGCCATTAAGATGGTATGTTATTGAGTTTGAAGAAGGGGTAGTAGAAGTTGGGGACTGGGCTTGACCTCTACATAGGTCATATAACTGGACACAGAGAGAAACCAATCCAGGGAAGGCCTGCCTGAGACCCAATCTTTAAGTAATAGTTGTTGGCCCTTCCAGTCTACTCAAGTGGCCCAGGTTTTGGGTGTCCTTTGGCTGTCCATCTATACTTCACCTATTCCTCACCATTATGAGTCATAACCTCTCATATGTGTATAGTACTCCACACTTTATGAAGACTTTCACATACATGATCTTATTGGTATCCCATAATAGCCACAAAGAAAAGAAAGTCAGGTTAGGACATTTTATAAATAATTCTTAGAAGGCTCAAATGACTTTTTTTTTTTTTTAAGTCCTTGAGCTAAAACTGGAGTCTTTGTGTTTGGGGGACCTCTGACATGCCAAGTGCTGTGCTAGGCCCTGAGCTTAGCACACTGGCTGCTGGGTCTTTTTTCCTTTTAAAGAAGTTTTATTAAGATATAGTCACATACCACACAGTCCATCCAAAGTGTACAATCAGTGGCTTTTAGTATAATCATAGAGTTATGCATGCATCATCACAATCAATTTTAGAACATTTTCCTTACACCAAAAAGAAAAACCTTGTAACTCTTCTTCCAAAAAGATAAACCCTCTCAATCCCTCTATCCTTCCACAGTACTCCATAACCACTAATCTAATTCCATTTTTATAGACTTATTTATATTTACATTTTATATACATAGAATTATACAATATGTAGTATTTTTGTCTAATTTCTTTCACTTATAAAATGGTATTAAAATTATTATTTTTTAATTAGAGGAGTTGTAAGTTTACATCCGAGTTATGTAAATATTCAACGTTCCCATATACTCCCCTATTGTTTAATAAAAATTTATATCATGTGTATTTATTTATACATTCATGATTCACTTTATTATTTTTTAACATTTTTTTATTGTGAAATATAACATGTATACAGAAAAGCAGTAAATTTCAAGGTATGTTGTAATAAGTAGTTATAAAACAGATTTCAATGCTAGCTCAGCAGGCAGAGTTCTCGCCTGCCATGCCAGAGACCCAGGTTTGATTCCTGGTGCCTGCCCATGTAAAAAAACCTGAAAAAACCAGATTTCAGAGTTTGGTTCGGATTATAGTTCCACAATTCCAGTTTTTTTCTTCTAGCTGCTCTAAGATACTGGAGATTAAAAGAAATATCGCTATAATGATTCAGTAGTCACACTCATTTGTTAAATCCTATCTTCTCTGTTACAACTCCTCCTTTTCCTTTGATCTTTCCCTCAATCTTTAGGGATATTTGGGCTATGCCCATTTTAACTTTTTCATGTTGGAAAGGGCTGTCAATAATATGGGATAGGGGGATGGAAATAAGTTCATGTTCTGGAGAGGCTGGTCTCTCTGGCTTTTAGGACTTACCTTGGCTAGTAATCCATCTGGAGGTTGTAGGTTTCTGGAAAGTAATCATAGTGCATGGAACCTTTGTAGAATGACTGATAGAGTCCTAGTTGTTCTTTAGGGTATCTTCCAGAGTAGCCTCTCAATTCTATTTGAACTCTCTCAGCCACTAATACCTTATTTTGTTACAGTTGTTTTTCCCTTTTTGGTCAGGCAGGCATTGTCAATCCCACAGTGCCCATTGTTGATCCTGTGGTGCCGCCAATACTTTTAAATTATCTGCTCAACATACTCTGGGAATCTGGGCATTGTATTAGGGTGTACAGAATTACAAGTCCTCATTTTCCATTCTGAGCTCCATGTGTTGGGTTGTTTAAATGAGCTATGCAGATAGGATGAGTTAGGTTATGTGCTACAGAAAAGATGAAATAAACTTTTTTTTAAATTTTGGTCTCATTGGGTAGGTGAAGTTTTGAAATACAGGCAATGTCTTCCTTATCCCTGTATGCTGATTTACCTTAGTCCTGATGCTTTTGGCTTAATTCTTATCTCTAATTGAAGCCTGATCTCTTTTTCAGTTTCTTAAACAGTTGTTGTTGTGGCAGTGCTGACTTTCAGGCCTGCAGAACTCTTACTCTGAGTCTTAGGTGTCACACAGGTATCCAAAGCTCCGGGGAAATGCCAGGTTATACAAAATAGCATAGTCTCTTAAAATCTAGAAATAACAATTACTGCACCAGACTAAATGTGACTTCAATAAGGGCTTACAATCTAGGGACCAGTTTTCTTAAAAGTATTTTCTAAAGGAGACCATACAATATTTGTACTTCTGTTTCTGGCTTATTTTGTATCACATAATGTCCCCCAAGTTCATTTGCATTGTTGCATGCATAATAGCTTCGCTCCTTTCTGGAGCAGCATAATATTCGATCATATGTATACAGCACATTTCACTATTCTGCTTCTCAGTCAGTATATCCTTAAGCCACCTGTATCTATTGGGCATCATGTATAATGTCCAAAGTCAATAATCCATGTCTTACCCTTATCCTTACTTAGCTGTACAATCATCCACACTCTCAATTTTAGACAATTTTCATTGCTCCAAAGAGAAGAATAACAGATAAGCAACTCAAATAGAAAATTGAAACCTCCCTTTAACTCTTGTCTTACCCCCCAATTATTTACCCCTGGTATTGCTGTGGTACTGTTGGTGTCTTCCTGTTAAACATAGCCAATACCATGCAATAGTAGTTTCCCCCATATCATGATCTTATACATTCTTTGTATAAAATTCATAACTTTGAAGTCATTCATGCAAGAACTTATTTATATGTATAGTGTTAATCGGTGGGATAAATGGCTCTATAAAACCCATTTCAATCACATTCATCTTCAATTTGGAAATATTATTTATAGACCCACTAGTGAACTGCCTTCACTTCTATCCATTCTCTTACATTTAAGTTCAACCTCATTAGCTAACCGTTCTCCATCTTTAGCTACTGTGTATCTCTAGATCCCCCCTGTATTCTGTATTATAAGCCTCTAAGTTTAACTTTTTCAAAGTTATGAAAGCAAAATCATACAATATCTATCCTTTTGTGTCTGGCTTATGTCCTCAAGGTTCATTCATCTTGTCAGGACCTCATTTTCTCTTTTTGCTGCATAATATTCCGTGTATGTCTATACCACATTTTGTTTATCCATTCATCTGTTGATGGGCACTTGGATTGTTTCCATCCTTTGATGATTGTAAATAATGCTGCTCTGAACATCGGTGTGAAAATGTCTGTTTGTGTCACTGGTTTCAGCTCTTCTGGGTGTCTACTGAATAGTGCAACTTGGTATTTCGTTTTCTAAGGAACCACCAAGCTGTCTTCCATAGCAGCTATAGTATTAAACATTCCCACCATCAAATCATAAGTGTCTCAATTTCTCCACATGCTCTCCATGTAATATATTGTAAACCTTAAGCTTCCAACTTTGTACTACTTTTTCCAGATGTTTTTGCTGTTCAGGGCCCCTTACCATTCCAAATGAATTTAATAATTGGCTTTTCCAATTCTGCCAAATAGGTTCTTATAATTTTGATAGGGATTGTTTGAATCTGTAAATGAATGTGGAGAGAATTGACATCATAACAGTATTTAGTCTTCCAGTCCCTGAACTTGGAAGATCCTTCCATTTATTTAGATCTTCTTTGATTATTTTTAGCAATGTTTTGTAATTTTCTGTGTACAGGTTCTTACTTCCTTCATTAACTTTATTCCTATATATTTGATTCCTTTAGCTGCTATGGTTAATGGATCTTTTTACTTAATTTCCTCCTTAGATTGCTCCTTATTGTGTAGAAACAGTTTTGATTTTTGTGTGATTTTTCTTGTGTCCCAGCACTTTCCTGAACTCATTTATTAGCTTTAGTAGCTTTGATGTACTTGTTTTTTTAGACTTTCTAAATATAGAATCATACCATCTGCAAATAGTGAAAGTTTTACTTCTTCTTTTTTGATTTGGATTCCTTTTCCATTTGGTTGCTGATTTGGATGCTGTGCCAGTTTAAAAGGATTTATGTACCCTAAAAAAGCTATGTTTTAATCCTAATCAATCTTTTTTTTTTTTGGCTTTAATGTTGTTTATTACATAATTAAAGAACTGAAAAGATGGGAGAAAGTCTAAAAAAGTAGTACATTGATATCTGAAGGCTGGCATTCCTCGTTGGAAATATTAACAGAAAAGTTAGAAATGAGAATATAAAGTGATTTAGACAATGATTTAAGTGAATTTGAGTAATTTTAATCAGTAATTATCATTTCAATACACTCTGGCTAAAGTATTAACAAATTCATTGCAGCCTAATACTTAACTAATAACAATACTTATATTCAATGATAAACAAATGGCATGTTTTGGGTTTCCCCAATTCTTACAGATGAGATTCCATTTAGCACACCTTGCAGGAGTGCAACATTGCTATCCATGAATGATGTTTTGTCTCACCTGGACTCTTGGACTCTTCTAAGATATATCTGTCAGGGATGGTCTCAGCATCTTGGAAGTTTGCTGAGTTTGAGCTGCTGTCATGCTTGACCAGACTGACTCGAGTTTGCAGACGCACATTTGTAATGTGCTATAACTCTAGCTGTTTGGCCCATTCCTTCTTTGGCAGGATCTATATCATCTGACAGTCACAATTCTCTACTGTGGACATTGGCTGACTGTTGATTGGAATCTTTCTCAAGGTCTTCATGTGCTGTTGAACTTCTGCCAAGAGGACAGCTTGTATTGCTTCAGTTACCTGCATAGACGGGTCTCTCCAACAGGAAATTAGCTTCAAAAGTGAAAGGTCAGCCTTAGGCATATGAAATTCAGCCTTACCATTTCTTAAGTAACCACAGAAATTTGAAATATTCAAAATATTGTTCCCAGGACTTTTTCCCTTATTATGTACAGATTGCATTTTGAAAGTCCTGTCAATTCCACAGGCCAATTCTAAAGGCTTGTTAACCAACTGATTAACTAAAAATATTCTGCTCAATGAATAAACTACAGTATTTGACTCTTGCAGAGCATCACAGTTATTTTTAAGTCCTCCCAGAATGCCAACCTGGCTTGAAAGAGTGGCTGTGTATTTATTTGACAAGTCCAAAACTTTTCTGGAAAATAAATTCACTGCTGAATAGTCTTTCTTCATGTCAGCATTGCATAAATCCCAGCCAGGAAGAAGCACTGAGAACTGATCTTCATTTGAAGCAAGTCCTAAAGAAATAAGACCTTGAAGCTTTAAAATATTAAGATGTTTAATATAGAGATTATCTCATTCTTTACTCCCCACGGCAAAAAAAAGATATGAGTAATTTAGTATCTATTGTGAGGTTGGTATCAATTTTCATTGATGGCTTAGGATATAGTCTTTTTGGAGTTCTTCATTTTCTTCTGTCTTTTAATGCCATCATTTTCTTCTAAGAATATGTTGGTATTATCTCCTTGGACCAGGCTTTCACTAAAAGACTTGGCTTATGCCTCTGCTGAGAGAGAACTGCATGCAGTTTTACTTATTTTTAGTGTGAGTATCTTCTTCTCTACTGTGCTCCTGGCTCTTTCGCTTCCATAGAATGAATTGGATGGGTCTTCATCGCTGAGTGGAGTTGGCAGCAAAGGGTCAACAGGATTTTCTCAGATCAAATAAAAGAATGTGAAAGTCCACATCACTCCATTTTGTTTTCACAGGCAAAATATTAAAAGGTCCTGAGAAAGATTTGGCATCAACAACTTTATTTGAATACTCTACTTGTGGACCAGAACAAGGTATTGGCCCAAGTTGGCAGGAGCTAGAGGGTCTCTGCTCTACATTTTTGTATTTATGCGGCTCTGAGGCAACTGGAAGTACAGGCTCAGACTTTAGAAGCTGGATTAAAGGATTCCAGTAAAATAATCAAGACTCACTTGGAATGTGTGGAGTCACATCTCCCTCTTATCTGAGGTTAATATCCACAATTGGGTGAGTCACATCTCTATGAAGATAACCTAATCAAATTTCCGCCATACAGTACTGAATAGGGATTAAAAGAAATAGTTGCTCCCACAAGATTGATTAGGATTAAAGAACAATGAGAGAGCCACAGGACAAACAGCCAGAGAGCCACAGAGTCCACTAGCCAGAGACCTTTGGAGATGAAGAAGGAAAATGCCCTTTGGAGAGCTTCATGAAGCAAGAGGCCTGGAGAGAAAGCTAGCAGACATTGCCATGTTCACCATGTGCCTTTCCAGTTGAGAGAGAGACCCTGAACTTCATCGGCCTTTCTTAAGTGAAGGTAACCTCTTGCTGGTGCCTTAGTTTGGACATTTTTATAGACTTGCTTTAATTGGGACATTTTTATGACCTTAGAACTGTAAACTTGCAGCTTAATAAATTCCCCCCTTTTAAAAGCCATTCCATTTCTCGTATATTGCTTTCGGGCAGCTAGCAAATTAGAACAGATGGCTAACTGTTCTGGCTGGAACTTCTTGAACAATATTGAATAAAAGGGTGACAGTGAGCATCCTGTCTTGTTCCCAAACTTAGAGGGTAAGCTTTCTGTCTTTTAAAAACACTGAATACAATATGAGCTGTGGGTTTTTCATATATGCCTTTTATCTTGTTGAAGAATTTTTCTTCTATTCCTATCTTTTGAAGGGTTTTTATCAAGAAAGGATGCTGGATTATGTCAGATGCCTTTTTTGTGTGTCAGTTAAGGTGATCATGTGGCTTTTCTCTTCAGTTTATTAATGTCATGTATTACATTAATTGATCTTCTTGCATTGAACCACCTTTGTATACCTGGGATAAAACCTCTTGATCATGGTGAATCATTCTTTTATTTTGCTGTTGGATTCAATTTGCAAGTGTTTTGTTGAAAAGTTTTACATCTAAATTCATTAGAGAGGTTGGTCTGCAATGTTCATTTTTGATAGTATCTGGATTTGTTAGTAAGATAATATTGGCTTCATAGATGAGTTAGCTAGTGTCCTCTCATCTTCAGTATTTTGGAAGAGTTTGCATGTGATTGGTATTCATTCTTTCAGGAATGAGTGGTAGAATTCACTTGTGAAAACATCTGGTCCTGGGCTTTTATTTTTGAAGATGTTTTTGATTAATGATTTAATCTTTTTATTTGTGATTTGGTGTTGAGGTCTTCTATTTCTTCTAGAGTCATTGTGTTTCTTGTGTTTCTAGGACATTGTCAGTTTCTTCTAAGTTTTCTAATATGTTGGCTATAGTTGTTCATAGTATCCTCTTATGATCTTTTTATTTCTTTGGGGTCAGTAGTAATGTCTCCAGTCTCATTTCTGATTTCATATATTTGCATCTTCTCTCTTTGTTTCTTTGTCAAGTCATCTAAGGATTTGGCAGTTTTATTGATCTTCTCAAAAGCTAACTTTTGGTTTTGTTGATTCTCTCTATTGTTTTTTTGTATTTGCATTTTTTATTTTTTTTTTGCATGGACAGGCATTAGGAATCGAACTTGTGTCTCTGGCATGGCAGGCAAAAACTCTGCCACTGAACCTCTCTATTGTTTTTTGTTTTTAAACTTTTTTCTATTGTTTTTTATTCTCAGTTTTATTCATTTATTTATTTTTTTTCTGTTCTAATCTTTATTTCTTTCCTTTGCATGCTTTGGGATTTGTTTGCTGTTCTTTTAGTTCCTCCGGATTTACAGTTTAGTCTTTGCTTTTTGCTCTTTCTTCTTTTTCAATGTAGGCATTTAGGGCTATAAAATACTCTCTCAGCACTACCTTCATGGCGTCTCATAAGTTTTGATATGTTGTGTTCTTGTTTTCATTCTTCTCATGATATTTACTGATTTCTCTTGCAATTTCTTCTTTGACCCACTGATTGCTTAAGAATGTGTTGTTATTTTCCATATATTTGTAAATTTTCCAGCTCTCCTCCTGTTACTGATTTTCAGCTTCATTCCATTATGGTCAGAGCAAATGTATTATCCTGTGATTTGTTGCATTTAGCCAGGCTGTTTCATAAATGAATTCTCTAACAGGACAGACAGTTCCTCTAAAACCCCAGTTCCGTTCTGTAAACATATATAGCTAACAGAGCAAGAGAGGAGTTGGGGTGGTCTGAGCTGGCATTCGCAGAGGAAGGCATCGAGGTTAACAAACCTGCCTACTTACAGAGAGAGCAGCAGGTATGGACTCAGGAGCTGGGCTGTTTTCTGTCTCTATCACTCCTTCCATGATGAGGAATTAGCATAAAGAAAGAGGAAGTTTACCTCTGGCTCCTGTTCTCTACACTCATGTGTCCCCTCCTACTTCAGAGGGAAATGACTATTTAATGCTCTGGGGGTGGCTTAACATGAGCACTAATAGCTCCAGTCTTGGCAAAAGTTCCTATGCCGTTACTGGCACAGAAGCCATGGTGTCAGTGGAAAACCTCAATGGCTGCTATGTGAATACAAACAATGACTATTTTAGTGTTTCCTTTGTGGACATATGACTGGAGTTGAAGATGACCCTCCCCTATGCATTACTGCTTTTGTGACCCAATCTGTGGTCTGTCCTAAAGAATCATCCATGAGCACTTGAGAGGAATGTATATCCTGCTGTCTGTATATCAGGCATATACAGAGCTGATAGGTCTAGTTCATTCATGATATTATTCAAGTTCTCTGTTTCCTTCTTTGTCCTCTGTCTAGATGTTCTGTCTTTTGATGAGAGTGGTGTATTGAGGTCTCCAGCTATTACTGTAGAGGTGTCTGTTTGTTCTTTCAGTTTTGCTAGCTTGCCTCATGTACTTTAGGACACCATGGTTAGGTGCATAAATATTTATAGATGTTATTTCTTCTTGGTGGTTGCCTCTTTTATTAATGTATAATGTCCTTTTCTCTTATAATGGTTTTGTATTTGAAGTCTTATTTTATATTGGCCTAGCTACCCCGGTTTTTCTAGTTACTGTTTGTATGGAATATCTTTTTCCAGTCTCTTACTTTCAACCTGTTTTTGTCCATGGGTCTAAGGTGAGATTTATGTGGACAGCATATAGATGAATTGTATTTTTTCCATCCTTCCAATCTGTGTCTTTTGATTGGAATGTTTAATTCATTAAAATTCAGTGTTATTACTGTAAAGGCAGTGCTTACTTCAGCCATTTCATCCTTTGGTTTTTGTATGTCCTATCTTATTTCTCTCTTTCTTTACTTTAGTTACCCTTACTGATGATCTTCATTTCTACAGTCTCCTCTAAGTCTCCCTCTCCTGCTTTTCCTTTCACGTGCAGAACTCCCTTTAGTTTTGCTTGTAGGGTAGGTCTCCTGTTAATGAACTCTTTCAGATTCTGTTTTATTTGTGAATATTTAAAATTTTCCCTCATTTTTTTTTTCAACAATGGGGATTCATTTGCTTATAAGTTCACAGTTCTAAGGTCATGAAAATGTCTAAATTAAGGCGTCATCAGTCCTCTGAGCTTGGGCTCCTCTGTCAGATAGCAAGGCACATGGTAACATCTGCTTATCCTACTGTCCTGGGTTTCCATGCTTCCAGATTCTGGCTATGGTGGCTTCTTCTCTGAGCTTCTGCACATTTCTCTCTTTTAGCTTCTTTCTCTCTTAGATTCTGTGGGGCTTTTTTCTGTGTTTTATCCTTTTACAAAGGATACCATCAAGAGGATTAATACCCATCTTGAATGAAATGGGTTACATCTCAATTATTTTTTTGCTGGTAAAGAGCACTTTCTTTGAATATTTAAGTCAATATTATTGCCATACAGGCTATTTTCTTCTAAAACTTGTGGGTTGTGTCATACAAATTGTCAAATCTTACATTTATTGATTTTTAATGTTCACGCCTCAATTTAAATAACCTAATCAAAAGCTCCCACCTTTAATAGGTCTATACCCACAGGAATGTATTAAAGGAATATGATCATTTCTGGGGTACACACAGCTTCAAACCATCACGGGGCCAAAAAGAAGATATAGTGCAGAGCCTGGCACTAGGACTGGTATGAGAGTTGGGAAAATTAGGAAGGAGCTGTCTACAGATACTGGAAACATCAAAGTGATACAGGCAATGCTGGATATGTTTTACAAGGGGTGGAGAGTATATACAGGCTTCTCCTTCCCTCCTGCCCTCTAATTCCTTGCCAGTTGTTTCTTTTGTCCAAACATAGCTAGATACCAACTGAAAAGGTACCCTGGAAAATTAAGTTTGCATGGGTTATTCCCCTATATATTGAGCAGAGCAGGAGAGAGGCAGTAAATGGATCTCAGCAAATGACTGGTGCAAAACCAGTGGGGGAAGAATTAGAGGGAGTAGGGAGTGAATAGCAGTCTAGGCAAAGGGGTGACCTGTGCGGAGACCCTATGGCTGGAGGGGGCACTGCACCATTGAGGAACATTACCCAAGGCAGAGAGCAAGAGAGAGGGGCATGAGATGATGCTGAGAGGAGGTAAAGCCAGACCCTGCAGAGCAGAGGGGGCCATGTTAAAATTTGGCTTTAACCTAAGAGCAATGAGGTGCAAAGAGAGTGTTTTAAGCTGGGGGCCACAGTAACTGACAACTGTACTTGCAGTACAAAAGTAAATATAAGCTATTCTGCAAAGCTGAGGTTATATACCATCAGCAGAATATTCTGAACACTAAGAACTTGATTGGTAAGATAGAACAGAAAGCTGCCAGTGAACACACTGATCACCATGGTATCCACCTCATTTTTGAAGAACAGTTGTGCTGGGTGACGAATTCTAGGCTGAAATTTTTTTTCTTTAAATATTTTAAAAATATCTATAGCTTTGCCTTCTGGTGTCCGTGTTATAAGATTTTAATAGTTCTGTCTTCTAATTTGTTTATTCTTTCTTCTACCTGTTCAAATTTGTTATTGTATGCCTCTAGTGTATTTTTAATGTGTTCTATTGTCTTTATCCCCATAATTTCTTTACATTTTGTTTATACTTTCAAATCCTTCTTTATACTCCCTCAGTGTCTTCTTACTGTCCTTTATTTTTTTTTTAGCCCTATTTTCCTTCATTTCCTTGAATCAGTTTAAGAGATTTGTTTGACCATCTTTGATTAGCTCCAAATTCTTTGTCTCCTCCACGTTTTTAATTTGTTTCTTTGACTGAGCCATAGTTCCTGTTTCTTGGTATGGCTTGTAATTTTTTTTGTTGATGTCTAGGCATATGATTATCTTAATGTGTTTACTATGATGATCGGTTTCTATCTCTTACTTAGGGTTGTATTGTTGATTAACTTTGTGTTAAGTCTCTTCTTTGACACATGGGTTTAACTTATTGTACACCTTTACAATTGCCCATGTTTAACTGATCACTTCATGGTCTGGGACCCATGAATGGAGTACAGAGCAGTGCCAAAGGGCTCTGGGGAGAGGGACAGGGAAGATTCTGAAAAGCGTTTTTTTTTTTTTTTTGGTCTCCCTGGAGCTGCACTTTCCTGGCTTTACCAGTGATGGCATTCTTCAGCAAACCTTTTCCTGCAGCCCTAAAGAGGGAGTATATTTTTTTCAAACTCCACCAGTCGTTGCTGTAACATGGCCTCAGAGACCCTTGTTCCAGGCAGGCTAGAACCGTGATTCAGAGTTGGAATCCAGCAGCCCACTCTTGACAACTAGGTGCCACATTAGGCACTTGACTGTGTATGTGCCCCCCCCCCCCCCATCCACAATTCCCAGGGGTGAAGACCTCCACATCCATCTCTGTCTGTGGCAGCCAGCCATCGACTGTATCTGAGGCAATCCTCAAGGTTGGGGGATGGGTCCTGGGCACTGCTGTGGGAGCGATTCACTCCCAGTTTTTGCTGTAGCTTCTCAGCCTCCCCACCCGGCTCTTTCCTGGATGCTTTACAGTACTCCCCTGTTCTCCAGAGCCCCAGTACTGCTGATTCAGTTTCTGCCTGTCTACTAAGCTGTTTTTACAGTAGGAATGTGTCCTGGATCTCTCTACTCTATTGTCTTGGAGTCCCAAACTTTCTCAAATGAATTATTAAAGATTTGCAGACAAATTGACAGAGCGCAATTAATACGTTGCCTTGTATTTCTAAAGTCTGTGGTATTTTTACTATACGTAATGATTTCCAAAATCCATCTACTCTGCCTTCTATTTCTTCAGGGTCTGAACATTCACAGGCTTGTGTATCACTTTTTTTAGGGGGTTTCAACATGATTTGGCAACAGAAATGGTTATAATCTGGTAAGAACTCCTGGGGACAGGAGAGCTACCTGGATTTAGAGGCTTTTATTAGTGTTCCTCAAGTTGTATCCCAATAGATGTTTACTTATTTTACTATTGCCATGGACCAGTGTCCCTTCTTTTTACCAGTAGATCCCATCTTGTGCCAGGGTGTATGGCAGCTCAGTGTAAATGCATGTGCACTGCTCTGCCAAAGCCATGCTCTGCCATTGGTGAGTTAGAAGTTCCACCTTCTTACACAAGAAAGCAACATAGATTTTATTAGTTTATTATTTTGAAGAATCGCCCTTGGCAACTGCGGTTACATTTATTCAGCAAAGGAATAGATATTGAGGGTGTTAATGACAGAACTGAAATTTACCTCAGAAATTTTACTGTTGGAAAGAACCACTGAGATTTAAGTCCAACCCTCATGTTTTATAGATGTATTAGTAGGTCGATTTTGGCTGTAGGTATCAGCAAATCTACCAATAGGGTCGTATACCATAAGGAAATGTGTAGTTTACTAAACAAGTAATCTGGAGGAGGTTAGAGTCTAAGTTAGTTCAGTGACTCAGTGATATCCCCAAAGTTCCAGGTTCCATCACTCTTTCTCCTGTGCTACCTCTGTATATGGCAGTGCCTTTCCTTATGGTTGCAAGATGTCTGCTTTAATTCTAATCATCACATCTCTCATGAAAAAGTCTAAAAGAAGAAACAAGAAGGTATCTGGGGTTGTGAGAGAGTACTTTCCTCCTAGGAAAAGGAGAATTCAACTTTTGCAGCCTCTGAGTGGGAGGTAATTAAGAGTGAAGGGGATTGGAAATGTTTGTTGGGCGGCCAATCATTGATGCCTGACCATTGAAGATACTGAGGTCCTGGGAGACATTAGCACTCTCCCAGTGATCACACAGCCAGTAGTTGCTGGGACTAGAATCATGTTTTCAGTGAAGTATCCAAAATGAGTAACTGAATGTGTGGAGAATTTCTGTCCCAGGGCATGTATTCTTCACGTCTGATCCACAGGGATCACGTGTTCTGATTCTTAACTGAGCAACATTCCAGTGCTGTAATCCAGAGCCTGATTCTTATGGAGCAGAATGGCCTTGGTGGTCAAGGGATGGTGAATTACCCCTTTTGTCTCCCAGCTTCCGGGCTAAGATACCAGATAAATTTACAGGCAGTCACAGCAAATGCTGATGTTTCTTCTATCAGAAGTCATCTTTTGTAAGGTATTGGCTGCTTCCATTGGTGAAAGGACAAAAGAAAAGTACTTGATTCTCCAATTCCCCTAAGGGGAGCTATTTTTGAAATACTCAAAAAGTTGGGAGGGGAAAGATCACAGCTTATGATCAGTAACTGCCTCCTGGACTGAGAGTAGAAGATGATTTATTCATGTGTCTGTGATGTTGTTGAGTTCATGCTCAATACCCAGGACTGTGGTCTTATGGACATAGATAACACCAAGCAGTGAATTATTAAAACCAAGAGGGACTCACTTTTCCTCCTGTGTTGATGCAGCAAAAAGAAGCTTCTACTCTTGACTTCTTGAAAAAGTTCCAGGGCTGTGATTTGGAATGACTTAAATCAAAAATCTTAAGTTCAATATAGGTCAAACCTGTAACATACAGCAACTGTATTCTTGGGAGGGTGTGTGTAAATACTGCTTGGGGGAAGTCATGTTTTAATTGCAGGCAAGTTTAAAAAAAATTGAAGTACAATGCTTTCAAAGAGAAGATTCATGTTAGTGAATCTACCACACAGATTTACTTTTTTGTATTATATAATATTATATAATAGTTTAGAGGTTCTAGTACTAAGGAAGAATGAGGTAGGAAGAATGTAATGAAGAATGTGGTTTGGGACATTTGTTTTACTGTACCTTTAATAGCAGAGGAAGGGTGAAAATGTATTAGGAGCTGCTTTGATGACTTCCACCATGATTGCCGAGGTCTGGAAGAGCATGGTGGAAAATTAAAATTAAAATTTGTGTGGACATGGAAGACACATATGGGTTAATTCTAATCAGTATGCAATAGGGATCTTGTGATCCTATGGTCAGATAAAATGGAATGTCTGATCAAGCAGACTGTGTATTCCTGGGCCTGTGATCATTGCATCTCATTGTAAAAGGACAAGAGGCTGTCCTAGTTTGGGATATCAGTCTCACTTCTGTGCAGATATCATTCTTGGTTCCTGCTGTCCCTTGCTAACTTTTTATACTTTGTTAGTTTCCAAAGCCTATGCAGTGCAGGCCCCTGACGTTTATACTCCTTTTGCTACCCACCTCTCAGACTTTTTGACTATAATTCTTCGGCAAATTCCAAATGCAGGAATTATCAGAGGAAGAGGGTCTGTTTCCAGCATGTCTGGTCCCCTTTTCTTAGCATTTTCTTACATGCCAAGACGCTATTCTTTTGCCTCTCCACATGGAGGATCACACTTCTTTGCCTCCTCTCCATACTTCAGACAGTGAATCCCTTTCAGGCTTCAGTGTTTCTGTTTACACTAAGCCCCTGTCTGGAATCTCTTCCATTCTAATCCTCACCATCATTGGATAAAATGCTTTTAGTTCTAAATATCAGTAACCAAGGAAAGCTGAATTAAGTAAAGAAGAGAAAATTTATTGGAAAGACAAACTGGGTGTCTCAAAAAACCCAAAGGTAAGAATAATGCTGGATCTCAGGAACCAGGACCTGGGAGACAGTCAAAATTCAGATATTTCTTCTTTCTCATCTCTGCTTTTCTCTGCTTGCCTACTTGATCCCTTGCTCTCCATGGAATGACTGTCTCTGTCCCGTATCTATATGGTAGACAACGTGACCTCCCCATAGCTTCCAATTGTTTAAGCTGTAGGCTCAACTACTCAGAGGAGCTTTCTTTCTGGGTCCCAATCGCAAATTCCAAAGAAAGCACTCCTACTAGTTAATTTTGTGTCAGAGGTCCATTCCTGGGCCAAACAGTTATGTTCATGGGTCAGGATCGAGCAATAGAAATGTATTATGCTGTTAATATAATGCCTGTGGGCAAGTTGGGCAGTTTTCAGAGAACAGGGATCGGGCAGGTCAAAGCATGTCTGCTATATCAAGCTGTGGGAACTGGAGATAGGGAGAGGGAAAGGGCAGACTTCTCTAACTAATTTGAGCAATATTTAAATGGCGTTGTAAAGGACAGACAAGCGTTTTCCTTATACTTATGTATCTGCTCCTATAAGAACAAGCTTTTGATCATAGCTGTATCTCTAGCAACTAGCATTTGCCTGAGATATTTACTGAATGTAAGAGTAAATGAATAAATGAGTGAACAAATAAATAAAGGAAAATATTTCTTTCACAAGTGTGGAGAAGTGATATATAGCAGACATGCTATATATGTGCTTTCTTCTTATTCCATGTTTGAGAAGAAAATCAGTGAGGTTTTTGTTCTGAATAATTTCCCTCTCTTCCTTCCTCCATTTGATTGTTATTAGATTTTTGGCAGGGCGGGGGGACAATTTAAACAATAGCCATGTTTGCTAGCAGAGTGTTTTCTGTAATCAAGATGTCTTTAGTTTCTGCCTCTATAAAATGAAAAAAGTAATAGAATAGGCTTCATATTACTACTGTAGTAATAGGGTTGTTGTAAGTAAGAAAACATGCAAAGCGCTTGAATAATGTGTGGCACTTAGTAAATGCTCAATAAAAATTAATTAAAATTAATTAGCTAGTATTAAGTTTTCTAAAGGCATATGTTCTAGTTTGCTAGCTGCCGGAATGCAATATACCAGAAATGGAATGGCTTTTAAAAGGGGGAATTTAGCAAGTTGCTAGTTTACAGCTCTAAGGTCATGAAAATGTCCCAGTTAAAACAAGTGTATAGAAATGTCCAATCTAAGGCATCCAGGGAAAGATAGCTTGGTTCAAGAAGGCCAATGAAGTTCGGGGTTTCTCTCTCAAGTGGAAAAGCACATGACGAACACAGTCAGAGTTTCTCTTCCATCTGTCAAAGCACATGGTGAATATGGTCAGGGTTTCTCTCTCATCTGGAAAGGCACATACTGAATATGGCATCATCTGCTAGCTTCCTCTCCTGGCTTCCTGCTTCATGAAGCTCCCAGGGAAGCATTTTCCTTTTCCATCTCCAAAGGTTGCTGGCTGGTAGACTCTTTGTTTCTCATGGCTCTCTCTGAATCTCACTTATTCTCCAAAATGTTTCTTGTTTTTTTTAGGATTCCAGTAAAGTAATCAAGACCTACCCAAATGCATGGAGACATGTCTCCACCTAATCCAGCTTAATGACCACTCTTGATTGAGTCACATCTCCAGGGATATGATCTAATTACAGATTCAAATATGCAGTACTGAATAGGGATTAGAAGAAATGGCTGCCTTTACACAATGGGATTAGGATTAAAACATGGCCTTTATAGGGTACATAAACGTTTTCAAACTGGCACAGCATGTCTAGATGCTTACCCTTATCTAGATGTAGAGAAAGGCAAATGAGTGGACATTTATCCTTCTATACCTTCCAGGAATTTCTTGCCATTGTCCTCTATGGTACATAGTCCTCCTGTGAAAAGTCACCAACAAAGCCTGGTGACTGATCTTCCTTCCAGTCTCCAGATTAAAAATACTCTTTTCCCAGACAGTAAATAGAAATCCTCTGTACCTGTGTGTTTTTGGTACTTTGGAAATTAGTTTTCTCTTCCATTTATTTTTCATTTAAAGTGATCTTTCATTCAAACATTGAACAACTTCTGAAAAGAATGTTTAAGAAATCTGGATCTGATGAACATTTTTGTTAATATGTAGTTCTGAGTCACTGTTTTTTTTTGTTGTTGTTTTGTTTTTTTGGTAAACAAGGGTGAGTACTACAAAGATTAATAAAGGTTGTGTGTCTTAGTTTGCTAATGTTTCCAGAATGCAATACACCAGTATGCCAGTTTGAATCTGTTGTGTATCCCAGAAAAGTCAAGTTCTTTAGTCCTCATTCAATATTGCTGGGCGCGATCTTTTTTATTGATTCTGTGATGATGTGACTGACCCAATTATGGGTGGCAACTCTTGATTAGATGGGTATTCCATGGAGATGTATCTCTACCCATTCTAGGTGAGGTTGCTTACTGGAGCCCTTTAAGAGGGAACCGTTTTGGAAAGTGCTGACAGAGCCCACACAATGAGAGACTTTTGAAAATGTAGAAGGAAAATGCCCTCAGGGAAGCCTTATGAAATGAGGAGACAAAGCTAGCAGATGTCACCATGTGCCCTCCCAACTGAGAGAGAAACCCCAAACTTCATCAGCCCCTTTCATTGGAGTTAAGGTACCTTTCTCTGCATGCCTTAATTTGGACATTTTCCTGGTATTAGAAATATACACTTGCAACTTAATGAATTCATTTTTAAAAGCTGTTCCATGAAAAGATGTTCGGCTTCACTGGCTGTTAGGGAAATGCAAATCAAGAACTCAGTGAAATATAATCCGACACCCACTAGAATAGCCATTGTCAAAAAAAAAAAAAAGCAGAACATGACAAGTGTTGGTGAGGATGTGGAGAAAGAGGCACACTTATCCACAATTGGTGGGAACATAAAAGGATACAACTGCTCTGAAAGACAGTTTGATGGTTCCTTAGAAAGCTAATATAGAATAGCCATATGATCCAGCAAACCCATTATTAGGTATATATTCAGAGGACCTGAGGACAAGGACACAAATGGACATTTGCATGCTGATGTTTATAGTGGCATTATTTACAATTGCCAAGAGATGGAAATAGCCTGAATGTCCATCAACAGACAAGTAACTAAACAAGCTGTGGTATGTACATATAATGGAATATTATGCAGCAGTAAGACAGAATAAAGTCATGAAATATGTAACAACGTGGATGAAACTTAAGAACATTATGCTGCATGTAATTAGCCAGAAACAAAAGGACAAATACAGTGTGGTCTCATAATATGAATTAACATTAGTGAGGGAACTTCGAGAGTTAAAGCTAAGAATAAAGGCTATCAGAAGATAGAAACAGGGTAGAGATTGGGATATTGGAGCTGAAGGAATACAGATTGTGCAACAGGACTGATTGTAAAAGTTCAGAAATGGATTGCACAGTACTACCTGATTGTAGCACAGTAATGTAAGTTCACTGAATGAGGCTGAATGTGAGTATGACTGAGAAGGCCTGGGGACATGTATGAAGCCAGAAGGAAAGTTAGAGGAAGGATGAAGACTGAGACGGTATACCTTAGGAATGCCTAGAGTGGAAAATGATGGTGATTAAATGTACAAATATAAAAACATTTTTGCATGAGGGAGAACAAATCAATGTCAACATTGCAAGGTGTTGAAAATGGATAGTATACAGGAAAAATTAAAGTCAGTACAAGCTGGGGTCTGTAGTCAACACTAACATCGTAATATGCTTCCACTGAATGTAACAAAGGCATTATGCCAAAGCTAAATGTCAACAGGTGAGGACTATGGGGGAGGGGCATGGATTCTTTGTGGAAGAAAAGTAAATGTCTTCATATAGATTATGGTGCAAAGGGATGTCTGCTTACTTAAGTTGGATGTGCTAATAAAACTGTTTAAACATGAACAGAGAGAAGCAAGTGCTAGAGAAAATGCAGAGAAAAAGATGTATGAATTCATTGCCGGTAGGGAAACTGAGAGATGCAGCCCGTTGGAGGGCAGTGTGGTGGTTCCACAGGAGGCTAGAGGTGAGGTTGCCTTATGATCCTCAGTATATACTTGAAGGAACTGAGTGTGGGGACATGGGTGAACATTTACATACTGGTGTTTATGGCGGCAATGTTCATGATTCACAATGAATAGAGGTAACCTAAGGGTACAGTGACTGAGGGAAGGCACAGGGACCTCTGGTGTATACATACAATGGACTATTGGCTGGCCCTGAGAAGAAATGATGTGAGGTATACAACTAGGTGAATGACCCTTACGGGTATATGTTCAATAAAGTGTCTGAAACAAAAAGACAAATATTATCATGCCTCACTCTTATGGATTAACTATAATATAAAAACTTGGTGAATTGAAGTCGAGAGCATGGGTTTTCAGGTTGGGGCCTGTGCTGGTTTTAAAAGATTTATGTACCCTAGAAAAGCCATGTTTTAATCCTAATCCCATTTTGTAAAGACAACCATTTCTTCTAATCCCTATTCAGTACTGTATGTTGGAAACTTTAATTAGATCATCTCCAAAGAGATGTGACTCAATAAAGTGTGGGTATTAAACGTGATTAGGTGGAGACCAGGTGGGTCCTGATTACTTTACTGTAATCCTTTAAAAGAGAAAGCATTTTAGGAAAAGGCTGGAGATTATGAGAGAGCAGAGAAGGACAACAGAATGCTGCAGAACCATGAAGCAGAGAGCCCACCAGCCAGTGACTTTTCGAGATGAAGAAGAAAAATGCCTTCCGGGGAGCTTCATGAGTAAAGAAGCCTGAAGAGAAAGCTGGCAGATGTCACCATGTTCATCATGTGCCTTCCCAGTTGAGAGAAAAATCCTGAACTTCATCTGCCTTCTTGAACCAAGGTATCTTTCCCTGGATGCCTTAGATTGGGCATTTCTATATCCTTGCTGTAATTGGGACATTTTCATGGCCTTAGAGCTATAAAACTTGTAACTTGTTAAATTCCCTTTTTAAAAAGCCATTTTGTTTCTGGTATATCACATTCCGGCAGCTAGTAAACTAGAATAGGGCCTATTGTAAAGGATCCTAGATTATAAACTCTTATAGGAGTCACATCTGTTTAGGAGTTGTAACTGTTACTTGTCAATTCTGAGAAACTGAGCTGTTTGTATGTAGCCTGGTCGTTCCCAGAAACTTTGGGTATTTGTGTGACACCTGTTACTAAGAGTTAGCGCTCTGAAGCTAAGAAAGTCAGCAAATCCCCGTTCAGGAACTATTTAAAAGGTTGTTAAAGAGATCAGACTTTGAGTAGAGCTGTGAATGAAGCTGATCTGGATAGGCCTAAGGTAGATCAGAATACAGGTAAAGGATGATATCGTCCATACTTTTAAAACTTCAACTTCTGGGTGAGACCAAAGGGAGAGATGTTTATTTGGTGCAAAATTTATGATTTGAGTAGTGCATTACCTAATTTAACTTGTTTGGTCAGTTTAGTTGAACACCATAAGTATATGGAATCTTGAATAGAGCATGAGTTCTTGTTGGTTTGTCCAGGTTAATGTGGTGCCCCAATATATCTCAGAGTAATTTGAGAAGTGAATAAATAAATCTTTTTAAAATCCCCTTGGGAGACTTGGGAGAAAGGAATAAATATTCAACTGCCTCATTTGAAGAATTCCTGATATTCTTGCAAGAAGTAGAGACAACCAAATCAATAGGTTGGGCCCTTGATCTTGGGGATTGCCCCTCTGAAACCTATTCCTAGAAAGAATAGGCTAACCCTACTTAAATTATCCCTATCCCCAGAGAACTTCTTTTGTTGCTCAGATTTGGCTTCTTTCTCTAAGCCAACTTGGCAGGTGAACTCACTACCCTCACCCCCCTATGAGAGACATGACTCTTAGGCGTGTATGTAAGTCACCTGGCAATATGGGACTGAACTCCTGGGATGAGCCAGGACCTGGAATCATGGGATTGAAAAAACCTTCTTGACAAGAAGGGGGAAGAGAGAAATGAGATAAAATAAAGTTTTGGTGGCTGAGAGATTTCAAACAGAGTCAGGAGTTTATCCTGGAGGTTATTCTTATGCATTAGATAGATAACCCTTTTTAGTTTATGGTGTATAAGAGTGGCTGGAGGGAAGTATCTGAAACTGTTGAGCTGTATTCCAGTAGCCATGATTCTTGAAGATGATTGTATAATGATATAGCTTTTACAGTGTGACAGTGTGATTGTGAAAACCTTGTGTCTGATGCCCCATACATTCAAGGTTTGGAAAAATGAGTAAAAAAATATGGATAAAAAAATAAACAATAGGGGGATAAGAGGTAAAATAAATTGGGTATATGGAAATACTGGTGGTCAGTGAGAGGGAGGGGAAAGTGGTATGGGATGTATGAGTTTTTTCTCTTTTCTTATTTCTTTTTCTGGAGTGATGCAAATGTTTCTAAAAATGATTGTGCTGATGAATACACAAACATATGATATTGTGAGCCATTGATTGTATACCATGTATGGACAGTATGTGTGTGAAGATTTGTCAATAAAAATGTTTTTAAAAAAAGCTGTTCTATTTCTGGTATATTGCATTCCAGTAGCTTACAAACCAAAACAGATTTTGCTACCAGTGAAGTGGAGTGTTGTGATTTGTAAATACCAAATATGTGAGGAAAAACTTTTTAAATTGATAAGGGGAAGATTCTGGAAGAGTTGTGAAGAGCTTGACAGAGAAGGCCTAGAATGCTTTGAAGAGACTGTTGGTGGAAATGTGTACCCTAAAGATATTTCTGCTAAGGCCTTAGACAGAAATGATGTTTTCTGTTATTGCAAACTGGAAGGAAGGAAATCCTTGTTTTAACATGGCAGGTAATCTGGCAAAATTAACTACTGGTTTTAAATGGAAGGCAGATTTTAAAAGCCATGAACTTGGATATTTAGCAGAAGAGACTTCCGAATTAAATGTGGAAAATGTGGCCTTGCAGCTTATAGTGCAATATAACATGAAAGACATAGGTTGAGAACTGAACTCTTGGGTACGAAGAGACCAGAAATTGATGGGCTAGAAAATTTTGGACTTTCAGAAAAGGAGCCCTCAGAGAATAGTGCCCCACATGAGGATTTAACCAAACATGGAAGCAGTCAGCGTTTTCAGGACAAGCGAAGATTTGTGATGGAGTTATGCAGGAAGAATTTGTGGGAAGTCCTTTTCTCTGATGGGCATGATCCCAGCATACTGCATAGAAAACCAACAAGAGTGTTGTGGGATCCATACAAATGGAACCAGTATCAGTCTGAACTAAAAGGGACAGAAAAGGAACAAATTGGAGGAAAAATAAGTTCAGAGGCAGATCAATGGAAGCTAAGGTCTGAAGTCAAGAAACCTTGTGTCAGAAGAGTGAACCCACCCAAGCACTTGGAGAGGGTGAGCTTGGTCTGATGGCAGAGTGTGGGCCTTCCACCTCATTGCTCAGGAAGAGTTGTGCTGCCTCAGGCTTTGGAGGGTATGGAGTACACTCCTTGGGGACTGGAAAGAGCCTGGCTGCCACCCATTGTTCTGGAGGGTTTGAGCATGTACCCTGGAGATGGTACAGAGCCTGAGTGCGGCCCCAATGCTTGGAGAGGGTGGAGCCAAGAAACGGGTGGTCTCCTCAATGTCCTCCAAGGTTACAAACTCCACACCACATTTGGAGAGAGCAGGTCTGCTAAGTACACCCTCAGAAAGGGTGGGTCTGCTGCTTTCTAAAGCCCAGAGGACAAATGAATCTAACTACTACAGTTGAAAAGACTGTTGGAAGAACAGAACTGAAATATTTCCTAAGACCAAATTTGGTCTCTTGATTCTTAAGCAAATGCTTTTTTATTCTTTTTGTTCTGCTTCCCATCCCATAGTAACCATGAAGTTGTCAGAGAAAAAAGAGAAATCGCAAGTTATAAAGGATATAACAGGACGTACTAAACAAAAAACATTAAGTTTTTGGTTTGTTTTTAAAAAGTGGAGTCCTCAAGGAAACGCTGACTCTCATAACATTGATCAACTGTCATAGATTTGTTGAGGATTTGCTCTGTGTCAGGCATTGAGCTCAATGTTGAGTGCTTGCCATCTAGTTTGGGAAATGGGAGGTATGCATATGAATAGGGAGCCTGCAGAGTCTGAGAGTAACAACTGCAGGTTCAAAGAGCTAGAGGCAGTGGGGATGGAACCCTCCTTGCTTGGGTATGACCTCATGGAAGAGGCTGGATTTGGCCTAACATGCTCAGAAGGAACTAACTAGGATGAGAATAGTAGAGGGAATCCTGGAGATGAAAGGCACCAGTGAAGACAGTGCAGAGTGTTTGGGGGATTGATAGGATGGAAGCTTTATGGGATTCTCAGTGGAAACTGCAGGACCTTTCAGGGAGTGGTGGTCATGGTGGTTGTGCTGGTTTGAAATGACGTATGGACCCTAGAAAAGCCATGTTTTAATCGTATTCCCATTTTGTAAAGGCAGCTGTTTCTTCTAATCCCTATTCTGTATTGTATTTTGAAACTGTAATTAGATCATCTCCCTGGAGATGTGATTTAATCAAGAGTGGTTGTTAAACTGGATTAAGTAGAGGCATGTCTCCACTCATCTGAGTGGGTCTTGATAAGTTTCTGAGGTCCTATAAAAGAGGAAACAATCTGGGGAATGGAGATTCAGAGACCAGAGCAGAATGACATAGCCACAAGAAGCAGAGTCCACCAGCTAGTGACCTTTGGAGATGAAGAAGGGAAATGCCTCCTGGGGAGCTTCATGAAACAGGAAGCCAGGAGAGAAAGCTAACAAATGACAGCATGTTCACCATGTGCTCATCCAGCTGAGAGAGAAACCCTGACTGTGTTCACCATGTGCCTTCTCACTTGAGAGAGAGAGACCTGGAACTTCATCGGCTTTCTTGAACTTAGGTATCTTTCCCTGGATGCCTTAGGTTGGGCATTTCTATAGACTTGTTTTAATTGGGACATTTTCTTGGCCTTACAACTGTAAACTAGAAACTTACTAAATTCCCCCTTTTAAAAGCCATTCCATTTCTGGTATATTGCATTCTCTGTGTATGGATATTTGAGTCAGACCAAAAAGCATTCATGTTTTTATCTGTCACTTTCTAGATAATCTTGGCAGGTTATTCATCCTCCATGAGTCTTAAGTAATTCATCTATACAACAGAGTAAAGAAAGACAGCAACCTTGCAAAGTTGTTGTGAGAATAAAGTGAGTTAATACAGGAAAAATGCTGGGTAGGCAGTGGGTGACTGTAAGTGGGGCCCAGCATCATGCTAGACGCATTAGGTTTAAACTCACATCCCCACAGGGACTAGAAAAATGTTGTTAACAAACACTGGAGACAAAGTATAAGATGGGTGTAAGGGTCTGGTGGAGACGATAGTGAAATAGGTGGTACATGAGTTATTTAGAAAGAGTACCTGCTATTCAGAGCCATCTAATTGTTATTGAGCTGGTCTTTGGAACTCGCATTGTCAGATCTTTCTATTTTTAAAAAGAAGCCAGTAATTATAGAATTTTAAGTGAAATATTTTGAGTTTAAATGTGAAAACTGTGGTAGAGACTACTAATTTTTTCCCCAGGACTCACTGTTCCCTTCTTTCTTTTAGTAATACAGCCCTCAAGTTTTATTTAGGCATGTGTCCTCCTTTTCCCCCTGCCCCTTCTCCCCCTACCCCTCAGCTATATAATATGTTTTCCAGCTTCCCTTGCGGCTAGGTGTGGCCATTGACCAAATTCTGTTTAATGGAATGGAAGAGGAGTGGCATATGCAGTTCCTGGTCATGTCCTTAAAAAGAAACTCCCCAAATTCTACTTCTTTTTTCCTTGTCTTTACTGGTTGTGAGCCTGTTTCAACCACATAGATGTGTTCATCACTTTCAGGGACAGCTGGAGGCAATAAGATAGCCGAGTTGCCTGTACCCCTGGATTGCTGCCAGTCTGGATCTTTACTGAAAAAGAAATGTCTGTTTTGTTTAAGCCATGTTATTTGGTCTATAATAAAGCAGCAGAACCAGTACTCCACATAATATAACAATTAATTCATTATAGCAAAAGGAAACACTGTATATATAAAAAATGTATCTATGGTTTGAATTTGGCCCATGCAATGTGATATTTTTTTAAAGGAATGAAACAATGTAAGACCCAATTTGTACTCTAGAAAGTTTAGTGCTGCTGCAAAAATCAGACTCATATACAAAATAGCCCAAAATATGAAACACTGTCTTGAAACAGTAATGAAGTGGTACAGACTCTGAGTGACTTTCTTCATCCTTTGTTAGGCCACTACCAGGAACCTCCTGTGTGGCAAACAGTGTAGTAGAGGCTGGAGCCAGCAGTAGGTATGTTCTTTGTTTTATGATACTAGTTGCCTACTAGGGGACAAAGGGATGAGAAGACCTGGAGTGGGATGGTGGTCCCATAAATACATCAACTGTGTCATTTAATCATCATAACCATCCTAACCTCCATTTTACAGGTGAGTAAGTTGGGGCCAAGGTAGTTAATACCTTGTCTGACTGGGCGGGCCACGGTGGCTCAGCAGATAAGAATGCTTTCCTGCCATGCCAGAGGACCCAAGTTTGATTCCCAGTGCCTGCCCATGTAAAAAAAAAAAAATATATATATATATATATATATATAAAATAACTTGTCTGAGGATACATAACTAGTAATTATAGAACAGGGATTCAAACCCATGATAAGTACAAAGTTCTTGATTCTTTCTGATGTCCAGCTTTAGTATCTCCCTTGGTGAACTGCATCAGGTTGAATGACATTGTTGATTTTATCAAAAAAGATGAAGAAGAAAAATAAGCTCTGAGATCTGGATTTGGCCTTTTAGGAATTGTTTAAAATATATTCATGAGTAAGAAGTTCGAGGGGAGAGGGGAAAATGATAAGAATGGAAGAGGTGCTTTCATTTTTTTTTTTTCAGTTTAATCACATGAAATAAACCTAGAGATAACAAATGGTGTTTGGAAGATCATTATTTTGACACTTCCACAATGCATTTTGATCTCTAAGAAGAGAGGCTCATTAAACAAGAAGATTATCAGCTTCTTTGAGATGAGAAATCTATCTTATAATCATGGCTGCAAAAATTTGGGAGCTCGATCATAGACATATTTCATAATCCTTGCAAAGATTAATGAGTGATAATTATTTTATTCAATAGAAAAAAAAACCTTGGTTTTGAGTACATGTCAGTAATAATTTCTCCTAGTCATATTCTAAAATAACTACATAATACATTACTTTTAACCCCTGCTTTTTTTCTTTCATTCAGATTTACTAGTACATTCTCTTCATTTTACAGTATAAAGTAATTAAACTATTTCATGACTGTCAGTTACTGCTTTAAAAAAAATCATACTCTGGATTTTAGTTCTTGGTGAGCTAGGACTGTTACTCAATATTTGTTGACATAGTGGCTGCACAAGGCATTGTTTTCTTGAAGTTAAATGAACTACCATTTTAGTATTGAAGTTTTAGGAACACCAAAGAGCAGCTCTCAAACTGCAGCTGATATTCTTAATTGCAGTGTGGGGCCTGAAGACTATTGCTGAGTTGCAAATTAATAAAATTCTAAAGTGGAAAGGTCATATTCAAAGAGACTGCAGTTTTTAAGCTGTAAAAACTTGGGCAGGCATCCCCATTGGCATGGGGAAAAATTATCCTGGTGCTGCCCTGGTAATTAGTGAGGAGTGAAAACAAGGATGGTTTGTGCACACAGGACAAGGCTAATCCTAGCAGAGATAGGAGGGGCGAGGTATGCAGCAGAAATGTAGGGGAGGGTCCAGGTGCTATATTTTTTCCCTCTTATGCTCCAAGGTGACAGAAAAAAGGGAGTTTCTTTTAGTAATAACTATGAAAATTCCTCTAACTCCACTTCTTAAAAGACACATAGGGAAGTAGCCATGGGGAAAGAATTGGATTGCCTGTTCTAGCCCTCAATTCCTTTTAAAATACTCTTTTTACCACAAATTCACATCCCTTTCAGAGGTACCACTCATCCCTCCAGGTTTTACAAAAGATATTATTCAAGATAGTTATGTTGAACAAGTTCTTATAAATCTTTTTCCACTGCTAAACAACTTATCATTTCTCACTCGAATTTTAGCACTCATTTCATCTTAGTTACTTGGCCCGCACTACCTTTAATTTTTCATTTTTGTCTTTCTCTTGGCTTTTCTGCTTTTTCATGGTGATTTGCTTCAGAATTTCTGCTTCACAGAGACTCATAGTGGCAGGATCATGAATCTTCATTGCTCTTTTATTTTACAAGATCCCATAAACCCTTTCTTTGTAATAACCCTTTGCTAATATAATCTGTTCTTATGATCTTAGCTTTCTGATTCCCCAAATTTTCATTTTCAGAAAGCCAGAAGTGCTGGATCTCTCTTTTGTCATATGTGGCCTTTACAGCCCCGAACTAAAGGCCATATCTTCATCTTACAGAATCCCTAAGAAACTGAAACATCTCTCTGACCCCTCAACATTTGTGTACCTCAGAAGCGGGGCAGAGCCTAGGTTGTGAGCTTTATCTCTTTCCACCTCCTTTCCCCCTATTTTTATTCTAAAATAGATGCCAGCCCTTCCCCTGGTAGATGTATGCAGTGCTCCAGCTCTGTCAACTTTGAGGCAAAATTCAGCTTCTTCATTGGTTCCACAAGAAATTAAGCTTTAAGTTGGCTTCCTGAAGTTCTGAGCGGTGACCAGGAGAGGTTCTATCACATTGCACACAGCATTTCCCTTGGAAAATCTCTGCGCATAGCCAGAGATTCTACTTTTGCTGATACTTCTGCCTTATGCAAATCTCAGCTCTTACTACTACTTCCTTCACAATTTTCTTGACATCTGCTGTCTCCTCTCTTTATTTGCAAAGTAGCTCTCTTTGCTTCCCACGAAGATCTAGTGCCTAGTTGATACCCTTGCCATATATGCCTGTTCTTTTGGCATATTTGGGTATGTGGGCTCATCTAACAGCTTCTCAACAAAGCTAGTTTCTCCTTGCAGAGAATTCTCTGTCCAGCTACTATTAATGAAAAGACAACATTTCTCCATGGTATTCCTCATAAAATGAGGTTAATAATACTTCAGAAGGTACCTGACAGAATGAAAGAAAATAAGTAACATAGGGGATTTAGCACAGCATCATCAAATGGAATCAGATTATCGTATTTTTTTTTAATCTACTCTCCATATGGACCTGTGTGGCCATCTCCATTACAATACTTACAACTGAGTTGTCTGAGGTTGCTCCTAGCTTTGATCTTCCCAAGGGTAAGCTTTTTATCTTACCCAGCTTTGTATTTCCAGCACCTGCTACATTATCCAGAGCAGGGTGATGCACAATAAATGTTTGTTGAACAATTGAATCTCTTTGGCTTGGGGAGCTTCCAATACATTCTAAAAAATCACTACATGTAGAGAAAAAGACAGATGTGGGGAGAAGTTAAAACTAAGGTCCAGGACTATTGCTGAAACCTATTTACATTCAGTTTTCTTCTGACTGAGGAGCAGCAAATGCTCTCAAATCACTTTTCTGGGGAGGCTGTTCTCTCTCATTATTATATTCCCCAGCACCCAACACTGTGGCAGGCACAGAGGAGATACCAGAGCTCTCCACTGATAATGGACTTCTCAAGATCTTGATATTTATTAGCAGTTTGATGTTTAATTTTTAAAACCTAACAAATTACTTGTATTTAATAAGTAGCCTTTGATATCAACTGATACACTTATGAACTACTCATCATTAATCATCTACTCAAAGCAAAACAGGATTAACTTTAAGGAACTCTGTAGTTTCCCAAGTTCTCCCTATATTTTGCATCCCTAGTTCTCTTTACATTGACTGAACAAACAGCCCCAAGGCTAAGTATGAATGAGAGGGAAAAGGAGTCTCCTTACCTGCCTGGGATCTGATTATGCGTGGTTCCTTCTGTGTATCTACTTCTCCCACACCTAAGAATAGTCCGTGGCAGGGAAGGACTGGGCCAAAATGTGGAGCATCCCAGGTATATGCTAATAATTTCATGTCCTTTCAACCTGTTATTCTTTAAATATTTGCTCATCAGTGGCTGTGGATCTATCCTGTGGGGAAATAATGTAGAGTGCAGAGCTCAGTCTCTCCTTATTGCTCCACACAATTCATATCAACCCTGAAATTGTGGTACCAAACTCAGAAAAAAGAAATCTCTGTATTAACCCAGTCACACAAAGCAGCTCACAATGGACCATCTATTGTTACTTGAGCGTGTTTCTTGGGGCAGGAAACCATTTAAACCTGCCCTAAGTGGTTTTCAAAATATTTCTAACAATCATGTAACTAGCACACTGAAGAGAGTTCCATCTCATTAGATTTCCAGTTATATCTGAGCATTCATTATTGGCACCCTGGCTGGTCTACATCTGAATACTGTTCAACATTTAGCTCTACAATATTACAAACTAATAAATATGGAAATCACTGACTCTCTTTCACTATTCTCCTGGTGTTTCATTAGGACATTAATTGTGAAATGAGTTGGCCTTACCTCTGAACTTCTAGTGTGGGAGATACTTGAACTCTGGCCTGAGAAAAGTATCTTATAAAGGTATGATTCCATTTGTTACATAGGAAGATATTAAATAAATCTGGATATGAGTCATTGCTAATTTTGAGCAGCACAGGTTTTTTTTTTTGTATATACTACTTGTTTTATTATTCCAGCATCTGATGTCTGTTACAAATGTGGTACTGAAATACTCTCCCAGCTTTTATATCTCTGAGTAGGTTTTGGAATAGCATTCTGGAGCATTCCCTACAATAGTAGCCCTTGTAAGTCTGGTCTAACTGAATGAATAAATACATAAATAGAGCATTATCATGTGCTCATACTTTGATTTGCTCAGTTTTGCACAACTTTAAAATGGAGATAATCATTTCTACTGTACTTCTTTATATGTTATTTGAAGGACTACATTATTTAAAATACAATCTGTTTCTGATATGCAGAACACAGAATCTTCTTGCTGAAAGTAACTTTAGAAATCTATTTCAATTGCTTCCTTTTACAAATAAGAAAACCAATGCCAGAGAGATTGAAAGACTTTCTCTGGGTCATCTGTTCACAGCAAGAGGCTCTTTCTACCTGGCCCATGTTGGTGATTGTTGCTGTCACTGTTTGCCCTTGTCAGCATTTTATCAAGTTCCTCCAAGTGCAGCCCATCTGAGGACTACACCCTGTTGGGAAAGTTTATGTTACCCTAAGCCCCATGCCAATCTCCTTGTGATTAAGCTAACCTGCAAGGGCAAGGAAAGTTAATAAAATCCAGTCTCTTCTAGAAAATTAGCAAATTGATTAATTCATCAGCTGTAGGGATTTTCTGAGATCCTGATGGACATCTGACAGAATCACATAAAATTTTCATGGAGGTAACTGTTTCCCTCTATTTAGTACCACTCAACTATAAACTAACAATTAACTCCAACCTACATTAAAATGTGATTAGTCACTCACTAATAATACATAAGAAACATCAAGGTGATTATAAGGGATGAGTGAGAAAGTCTGAAGTTCAAGAGATTCATTTCATACTCTGTTCAGTGTTCACTCTCAGTGGGATGAGATAGCAAAATTTCTTTGATGAGACACATCAGCTGTTTCTTTTGGTGATGAGAATGGAGAGTTTTAAATATCTTACGTTTGACTTATGCTGTTATCAATTGAATGGTGTCCCCCAAATAGGTATGTTAAATCATTTTCCCCAGTGCTTAGAATGTGAACCTATTTGAAAAAAGGGTTGTTACCGGTGGAATTAGCCAAATTAAAATGAAGTCATACTGGAGTAGGTGAGCCCTTACCCTAATATGATTTGTGTCCTTATGAAAAGAGGAAATTTGGATATAGACAGACAGAGGGGAGAATGCTATGCTATGACTGAGGCAGTGAATACCATGGATTGCTGGTAAGATAGCACCAGAAACCAGGAGGCAGGTGTGGAACAGGTTCTTCCCTACAGATATCAAAGGAAGGATGGCCCTGATGACACTTTGATTTTGGACTTCTAGCCTCCAGAGCTATGAGACAATACATTTCTATTGTTTTAAGCCATCCAGTTTGTGGTATTTTGAAGTGGCAGCCCTAGAAAACTAAGGCATATATCAATGAAATTTCTAAAATATTTTGTGCCACTCAGAGTCAGATTCTACTCAAAAATGGCTTGGAATAGATTCCAGCTAAAAGTTTAGCCCATAGCATTGCTTGAAAAGGTTGAAACAGCTGGGATTATTCAGCATGAAGAAGAGACAGCTGAAGGATACTTGAAAGTTGTCTGTTACATGTAGAACTTTTCTAGATAGGCCGTCAGTTGAAGACAATATTATTCAGAACTAGAGGAGAGAAACCCAGTGCAAATTTACTCAAGTGTATTGGATCTTTTAATTGACTTGATTATGGGGTGTCAAGTTCAGGGAAGGTTTGATCCTTCATCCAGGTCCTCAGTCATGTCATCAGGACTCTATTTCTTCTCTCTCCATGTTCTGGTTCTACTTTCTTTTATAGGGCCTACATTCTCTTGAAGGCTGTCAGTATAATAGGGTGACTAACTATCTCAGTTTGCTGGGGACTGACAGGTTTCCCAGGATTCAGGACTTGTAGATTTAAAACCAGGTAACTCCCATGCAAGCAGGAATGAGTTGGCCACCTTCGTGGTGGGAAAGATGGCTTCTAGAATCTTGGATATATATAATTTTACAGTTTAGAAGAAATTATATCTTTTTCCAAATCCCAGAAATGTCATGGTGAAGATTCTGATTGGTCTGGCTTGGTCACAGGTCCATCCTTGAACTGATATGTGGCTAGGAAATTGAATTATTTTAGACATGCTTGAGGCATATGTCTATCTTAAGTTGAAGAATTAACTTCTCAAATAATGGGATGGAGTAAGATTACTTTGGGATTGGGGAGGTAATTTCTCAAATATGGGGATGCTGAGCAAACACATATATGTTCACTATAAGATCTACATATACCAGTTATTGTGTTTGATGCTTGAACATTGATTATTTCATTTATTCCTCATAATAATCTCAGTGAGTAGATATCCCAGTATAAGAGATGATGAAATGGAACTTTAGAAAAGTTAAGTTAGCCATGCCCAAAGTCACATAATAAGTAAGTGCTGGAAACTGAATAATTTTTTCCCCCAATATCGTTGCATAGTTGTATTTTCCTCAGCATAAGTTTTAGAACATTTGCAACATTCCAGAAAAAGAAATACAAAGACAAAAGAAAAAAACCCATATATCCCATACCCATTACCTTCTCATTGACCATTAGTATTGCAGTCTACCCATTGTTTTTTGTTTTTTTTTTGGTGCATGGTGCTGGAATTGAACCTGGGTCTCCTGCATGGAAGGCAGGCATTCTAACCACTAAACTACCTGTGCACCCTTACCCATTGTTTTTTTTTATCCCTCATCCCCCCTCTTATTTATATTTTCATCCTTGTTTGTTTACTCATCTGTCCATACCCTGGATAAAAATAGCATCAGGCACAAGGTTTTCACAATCATATGGTCACATTATAGATGTTGTATAATTATACAATCGTCTTCAAGAATCAAAGCTATGGAATACAATTCAACAGCTTCAGGTACTTACCTTTAGCCATTCTAATACACCATGAACTAAAAAGGGTTATCTATAGAATGCCTAAAAATAACCTCTAGGATAAAATCTCTCAATTCTGTTTGAAATTTCTCAGCCACTGAAACTTTATTTTGTCTCATTTCTCTCTTTCCCCTTTTCGTCAAGAAGGCTTTCTCTGTGCCATATTCCAGATCTCAGCTTATCCCCAGGAGCTATATCCCACATTGCCAGGGAGTTTTACACCCCTGGGAGTCATGTCCCATGTAAGGGGTGGGGGCAGTGAGTTCATCTGCTGAGTTGTCTTAGAGAGAGAGAGGCCACATCTGAGCAACAAAAGAGGTTTTCTGGAGGTGATTCTTAGGCATAATCATAAGTATGTTAACTTCTCCTTTGCAGGAATAAGTTTCATAAAGGCCAGCCCAAAGGTCAGGGGTTAAACCTATTGAATTGGGTGTCTCCACTGCTTGTGAGAATATAAGGAATTCCCCACATGGGGAAGTTTAGTATTTACTCCTTTCTCCTCAGCCCTCCAAGAAGATTTTCCAAATACTTTTGTATTATCTGCCTAAATTACTTTGGGATGTATTGGGACATCACATTAACCTGTACAAACCAATAAGATCTCACTCCCCATTCAAGTTTCCACATAATTATGGAGTTCAAATAAACTGACCATACAACCTAAGTTAGATAATGCACTACCAAAAATATAAATTTTGCACCAAATGAATGTCCCTTCCTTTGGGCTCACACAGAAGTTGAAGATTTAAAATAGTCAATATCATCCTTTACCCTGTATACTGATTTACCTAGTCTTGTTCAGATCAGCTTCATTCATATCTGTAGTCAAAGTCTGATCACCTTTTCAACTTGTTCACAGTTGCTGTATGATGTAATGCTGACTTTCATAGCTTCAGAGCTCTAATCTGAGTCTCAGGTGTCACACAAATACCTGAAGTCCCAGGGAATGACTAGATTAAATGCAAATAGTTCGGCACCTCAGAAGTTAGAAGTAACAGCTACAACTCTGAGATAGATGTGATTGCTGTAAGAGTTTACATTCTAGGACCCTTTACAATAGGTTCCAACCTGATAACCCATGCTCTCAACTTCAGTTTTGTGAATTTGTGTATTATAGTTAGTCCATATGAGTGAAGCATGATTATATTTGTTTTTGTTTTTGACATTTCATTCAACGTACTGTCCTCAAGTTTCATTCACCTAGTTGCATGCCTCACAACTTCATTCCTACTCTCAGTAGTCTGTTGTATGTATATACCATACCCCCTCTTCCATTCATCAGTCAGTTTACCCTTAGGCCACCTCCATCCATTGCAAATTACAAACACTGCTGGCATAAAGACTACTGTGCAAATATCCATTCCTGTCCTCACTTTCAGTTCCTCCAAGTATATATATAGCCATGGAGTTGCAGAATCATATGGCAACTCCACCCCTAGCCTCCTGTAGAATCATGAATTGAGTGATTTTTTTTTTTTTTTTTTGGCATGGTCAGGCTCCAGGAATCAAACCTGGGTCTCCAGCATGGCAGGTGAGAATTCTGCCACTGAGCCACTGTTGCACTGCCCTAGGATAATTTTTAATATGATAATAGTAAAAACAATTTTCATGCAGCAAAGAGAATTAAACTTCAGAAAGTGGTTAAAGAGAAGTTTGTGTCAGTTGGAATCCATTTGGAAAAACAAACCACACCAGTTATTTGAATAAAGAAATCAATAAAAAGAACTTTAAAAACAAATATTTAACTGGTTAAAAGGCAAAGGGAAGACTGCAGCAACAGAGATATAGAAACTTGTGGTAGAAGCTACTACTCATAGAGCTGGGGAACCAGAATCGGGAGGTTGGGTTTTAAGAATCTAGAATCTAGGAAGAGAGATTCTGCACAGGTGGCTGGTGCTGGTATTTCCGAGGCAGTGAAGTAAGGCTGACTCTGGGAGTCAGGAACCAACTGTGACTGCAGAAACAGCAAAGAGGAAGGAGTCAGAATCTTCCTTCAGCTTCCTAGTCTCCCTCTGGCATCCCTGTTGACAGAGCCTAACAGAAGGCGACTGTCAAAGCAGTAATGTGATTTGCAGGGTCCCAACCCCAACATCACAAAGTAGAGTGTAGCAGGGTGGGCTGGAAGCTGAGAAACAGTAACTTAGTTACCAACACTGTCTTTAAAAGTGGGATGTCTTATCTTTGAGAGTTCAGTAAGACTGTTCATATATACAATTAGCAAGATGGCAAGATGCTTTTTTGTTTTTCTTAACAGTCCCTTAAGCTTTTTACTTTCAGAATTTAAATTTAATTTCTACATAGCATAATTAAAGTCTGCCTTTCTTTGTGGAGGTGATTATCAGGTCTCTCCCCAGTCCTACTCCAGATAACATCATGCTTGAGACTCTCAGACCATCTCCAATTCATTTCCGTTCTGTAATTGATCCATTGAAGTGTTTCTTGGAGTTGATATGGAAAGATCAAGAGCTTTGAACTCAGAAAGGTGTGGATTCAACTGTTGCCTCTGCCGCTGTGCTTGAGGTTTAATTATGACTGAGTTAATCTTAATTTGTTCATCTTTTAGACTGACATGGATGTTCATATCTAAGTCAGTTTTTATGAATTTACATAAAATAATATGTAAAAATGCAATTAACCTATTATCTAGCACAACAGTGATATTTAATAAAAATAAATTCCATTCCCTGATCCTTTTACTTAACATTGAAACTTGAGACCAAACCATGAGTCTCAGATAGGTCACTCCTGAATGCAGAATCTTCCTTTTGTAGTGACAACAATAAGGACTGGACAGACATTAGTGTTCCCCCCATAATTTTCATTAGCCCTTCCTTAGTTCTTCTCAAAATAATCAAACCATCTAAAGTAACCAGTAAAATTGCTTTCTATGTAATCATGGCTTCAAGACAAGTATCCTATCTTCTGACTGGATTGCTATCCCAGAGGGGCCCAGGGAGAAAATCTGGATCCAAAGACTGGTCATAGTCTTTTCCTTCATTTTCTGAACTACTCTATGATTTATTTATTGAAAATTGAGGACAAAGACTTATCTGTAAAGTAGGGTGGGCTTTGGTGAATTCAGTTATGCTCTTCCGGTGTTTGGGAGATGATATTTCTAAGCTAAGGGAAGCATCTTCATCTTCCTTGGGATGTATGGGTTAGGGATAATGCTGGCAAATGTGCCATGAATCTTTTGGATCACTTTGTAATAAAATTAGAATTGGATAAATAGTCAGAGATGGGTTCCTGCCTCGAAATATGCTCTCCAGGCAGTCAAGAGAGAGAAACACAGTTGCGTTGCTTTTAGCAAATGAGTAATTGAATCCTAATGTCACTTTTACCTCCTCCAAGAGTGTAAACTTACTGAGTGTCTCCATGTACCCTGCGTTTTACTGAACCAGCAAAGATACCCTGTGAGTTACCTTCACAGATAATTTACTAATCTAATTCTGTTTCTGTAGATTTATTTATATTTACATTTCATACAAATGGAATGCTATACCTAATGTAGCATTTTGTGTAGTTTCTTTTACTTAGTAAAATAATTTTTTATTTAGAGAAGGTGTAAGTTTTTGTAAAGTTATATAAAAAAACATTATTCCCATACTGCCTATTGTTGACACTTGCATAGGTGTGGTATCCCTAAGGGTTTCCATGAATGCAGTCCGTAAATGGCATTGCTCCCTAGAGAGCGTCATGGAACAAGATTTTACACATGTGCTACCATGACTTTCCCAATCCAAAAACACATCATGGATCTAAATGCATTTGGCCCATAGGCCTCTTTCCACGTGGGAGTTAATAACAGTGAAAACTAAAATTTAAAAACAAAATCATCCTTCATCTATTTATCTATCTATCTATATCTATATTTAAAGCAGTTTTCTTGAGATATATTTATATGCCATATAATTCATCCAAAGGGAACAGTCAGTGGCTTTTAATATAATCACAGAGTTGTACATGAATTACCATAGTCAATATTAGAACATTTTCATTACTCCAAAATGAAAAACCCCATACCTTAGCAGTCACCTCTTAATCCCTCTTTCCTTCCCCAGCCCTCTGTAACCACTAATCTAATTCTGTTTCTATAGATTTATTTATATTTACTTTTCATACTAATGGAATCATACCATATATAGTATTTTGCGTGGTTTCCTTCATTTAGTATAATAGTTTATTTATATTATTTATTTTATTTTATTTTTATTTTTTGCATGGGCAGGCACTGGGAATCAAACCTGGGTCTCTGGAATGGTAGGTGAGAATTCTGCCACCGAGCGACTGTTGCACCTCCCTATTATTATTATTTTTTTAATTAGAGAAGCTGTAAGTTTACATAAAAGTCATATAAAAAAACAATGTTCCCTTATAAACCCTATTGTTGACAATTTGCATTACTATGGTACCTTTGTTACAATTAATGAAAGAATATTAAAATGTTATAATTAACTATAATCCATAGTTTTCATTAGGTGTGTTTTTCCCATACATCCCCCTATTCTTAACACCCTGTATTAGTGACATACATTTGTTTTAGTTCATGGAAAAACATTCTTATATTTGTACTATTAACCATAGTCACTGTTCACAGCCAGGTTAAATGTTATAAAATCCCATGTTTTATGCTCTAGTTTTCCTTCTAGTAACGTATCCAACCACATTCACCCCCATAATTCTGTCTTGTTAATTACGCTCACAATAATGTGCTACCATCACCACTATCCACTTTCAAACATTTACAATCAACATAATTAGAAATTCTGCATAAATTAAGAATCAGCTACCCATTCTGTACTCCCTATCTATCTCTTGGAAAGTTAGATTGTAGATTATAACTCCATGAGTTTAGCTCATTATAATGAGTTCGTATTAGTGAGGTCATACAATATTTGTCCTTTTGCGTCTGGCTTATTTCACTCAACATAATATCCCCATGCCTCAGGACTTCATTCTTTCTTATAGCTGAATAATATTCCATCATATGTATATATTATATATTGTTTATGCATTCATCAGCTGATGGACACGGGTTGTTTCCATCTTTTGGCAATTTTGAATAATTTTACTATGAACATCAGTGTACAAATGTCTACTCCCTACTTTCACTTCTTCTAGTTATAATACCTAGTCATGGGATTAATGGGTCATGTGACAATTCTATATGTATCTTCCTGAGGAACTGCCTAGCTCTTGTCCATAGCAGTTGTACCATTTTACATTCCCATCAGCAGTGAATGTGTTCTTATTTCTCCACATCCTCCCCAGTACTTGTAATTTGCTGTTTTTTTAATAGTGACCATTCTTAGAAGTATGAAATGACATCTCATTGTAGCTTTGATTTGCATTTCCCGGATAGCTAGCGATGTTGAGCATCTTTTCACGTGCTTCTTAGCCATTTGTATTCCCTTTTTGGAAAAAATGTCTATTCAAGTCCTTTGCCCATTTTTAAATGGGTTGTTTGTCTTTTTATTGTTAAATTGTAGGATTTTTTATACATTCTGGATATTAAATATTTATTGGATATGTGGTTTCCAAATACTTTCTCCTATTGAGTAGGCTGCCTTTTCACCTTCTTGACAAAGTCCTTCGAAGCACAGAAGTATTTTATTTTTAGGCAGTCCCATTTATCTCTTTTTTTCTTTCGTTGCTTGTGCTTTGGGTATAAAATCTAAGAAACCATTGCCTCCCTCAAGATCTTGAAGATGCTCCCCTCCATTTTCTTCTAGGAGTTTTATAGTCCTGGTTTTATATGTGTCTGTGATCCATTTTGAGTTAATTTTTGTATAAGGTGTAAGATAGGGGCCCTCTTTCATTCTTTTGGATATGGATATCCACTTCTCCCAGTACCACTTGTTGAAGGGATTATTCTGTCCCAGTTGAGTGGGTTTGGCAGCCTTGTCAAATATCAGTTGGCCATAGATGTGAGGGTCTATTTCTGAACTCTCAGTTCGATTCCATTGGTCAATATTTCTATCCTTGCGTGAGTACCGTGCTATTCTGACCACTGCAGCTTTGTAATATGCTTTGAAGTCAGGAAGTGTGACTCATACAGCTACTTTCTTCTTTGTCAAGATGTTTTTGGCCTCCAAATGAATTTGATGTTTGGCTTTTACAGTTCTGCAAAATAGGCTCTTGGAATTCTGATTGGGATTATGTTGAATCTATAAATCAGTTTGGGTAAAATTGACATCTTAACAATATTTAGTCTTCCAATCCATGAACACAGAATATCCTTCCATTTAATTAGTTCTTCTTTGATTTCTTTTACCAATGTTTTATAGTTTTCTGTGTACCAGTCCTTTACATTCTTGGTTAAATTTACTCCTAGATATTTGATTCTTTGAGTTGCTTACGTAAATGAAATTATTTTCTTGATTTCTCCCTCATATTGGCCATTACTACTGTTTAAAGAAACTCAGCTGTTTTTTGCACATTGATCTTGTATCCCTCCACTTTACTGAACTTGTTTATTAGTTTTAGTGGCTTTGTTGTCGATTTTTCAGGATTCTCTCTCTATAGTATCATGTCGTCTGCAAATAATGAAAGTTTTACTTCTTCCTCTCTGATTTAGATGTCTTTTATGTATTTTTCTTGCCTATCTGCTCTAGCTAGAACTTTTGCACAATGCTGAATTGCAGGCGACTGTGAGCATCCTTGACTTATTCCAGATGTTAGAGAGAAAGATTTCAGTCTTTCATCATTGAGTACAGTGTGAATGGTAGGTTTTTTGTATATGCCCTTTATCATGTTAAGGAAGTTTCTGTCTATCACTATCTTTCAAAGTATTTTAATCAAGAAAAGGAACTAGATTTTGTCAAGTGCCTTTTTTGTCTCAGTTGAGATGCTCATGTGGGTTTTCTGCTTCATTTTGTTGAATGTGGTGTATTACATTGATTGATTTTTCTCGTACTGAACCGCTCTTGCACACCTGGGATAAAACCTACTTGATTATGGTGTTTAATTCTTTTAATGTGCTATTGGATTCAATTTTCAAGTAATTTGTTGAGGTTTTGTGTCTGTATTCATGAGAGAAATTGATCTGTAATTTTCTTTTCTTGTACTGTCTTTATCTTGCTTTGGTATTAGGGTGATGTTGGCTTCATAGAATGAGTTAGGTAGTATTTCCTCCTCTTCAGTTTCTTTGAAGAGTTTTAAGCAGAATTGCTATTAATTCCACAGAATCATCCTTATTTACATTACTGCACAAAAGTAGTGCATCTCTTTAACTGTCCTCTTTCTAAATAACCTGTTCCCTTTTTGTCCTTTTCTGTTTGTTTCTTCTGAACTTTTTATACTTTCTTTAAATCAACCTGCTTCCTGGACCACAAACTCAGTATGTTGCTTTTTAGCTTTGATTGAATTTTTACAGCAAGTCATAAACCCTTGAAAATAGGATTTATAATGGAAACGCTGATACAGCCCTAGCTAGCATGATCAAATAGGTTTTCTAATAATATTGTCTAGTAATATTCTCTAAATCTAATATTTTATAGATTTTTTTTTCTTTGGTATAGTTCATACTGACCCACTTCTTTTTCTGATCTCTTCTGTGTTAACTCCTTAGGTTTGCCATATCTATGACTTGCAAGGTCAAGTGTCTCTTGTGTATGGCACACTGGCAGAACATGACACAGTTAACTCATATAGACACAGAACAGTAAGGGGGAGGTGTGAGACCTGGAACAAGGTTAGTTCCTGGGGTGAATTATGTTTGGGTTCTGAAAGGGAATGTTTGGAGTGAGTGGGGCTAGGCGGCAGGCAAAACCAAGTGTGAAAAATAGTTTCAGATAAACAGACTTTTCTGAAAGGTGTGCAGAATCTAGTGGTGGAGAGCCAAAGAGATTTCATAGAAAACTAGGTTCCCTTCAGGGAAGTCTGAAGGAGGTCTGAAGAAGTCTGTGGGTCCTAAAGGGTCAAGGGGAGAAGTGTACAGACATACCTCATTTTATTGCAGTTCATTTTATTACACTTTGCAGATACTGGCTTTTTTTTTTTTATTGCAAATTGAAGAATTTGTGGCAACCCTCTGTTGAGCAAGCCTTTCAGCACCATTTTTGCAACAGCATGTGCTCACTTCATGTCTCTCTGTCACATTTTGGTGACTATTGCAGCATTTCAAACTTTTTTGTATTTATTATATCTGTGACAGTGATCTGGAATTGGTGATCTTTGATGTTACTATTGTAATTGTTTTAGGACACCATGAGTCACACCTGTATAAGACAGCAAACTTAATTGTTAAATGTGTGTGTTCTAACTGCTCCACTGATTGCCTATTCTCCATCTCTTTCCTTTTCCTCAGGCCTCCTTATTCCCTAATTTTAATTAATTGAAATTAGGCCAATTAATAACCCTACAGTGGTCTCAAAGTGTTCAGTGAAAGGAATAGTTTCACATCCCTTACTTTAAATCAAAAGCTAGAAGTGATTAAGCTTAGTAAGGAAGACTTGTCAAAAGCTGAGGTAGGCTGAAAACTGGGCCTACCTCAGTGCTAAACAGTTAGCGAAGTTGTGAATACACAGGAAAAGTTCTCAAAGGAAATTAGAATTGATACACCATTGAACACACAAACGATAAGAAAGTGAAATAGTCTTATTGCTGATAAGGAGAAAGTTTTAGTGGCCTGATTAGATCAAACCAGCCATAATATTCCCTTAACGTCAAAACCTAATCTAGAACAAGGCCCTAACTTTCTTCAATTCCATGAAAGGTGAGAGAGGTGAGGAGGTTGCAGAAGAAAAGTTGAAAGTAAGCAGAGGTTGGTTATAAGGTATAAGGAAAGAAGCTGTGTCCATAACAAAAGTATAAGGGGAAGCAGCAAGTACTGATATAGAAGCTTCAGCAAGTTATCCATAAGATCTACCTAAGATAATTGATGAAACTGACTACATTAAACAACAGATTTTCCATATACATGACAAAGCCTTACATTGGAAGAAGATGCCATTTAGGGCCTTTATAGCTAGAGAGGATAAGTCAATGCCTGGTTTCAAAGTACAGGCTGACTCTCTTGCTAGGAGATAATGCAATTGATGACTTAAAGCTGAAGCTAATGTTCATTTACCATTACAAAATTTCTAGGGCTCTTAAGAATGATGTTAAATCTACTTTGCTTGTGCCCTATAAATGGATCAACAAAGCCTGGATGATGATAGTGCATCTGTTGACAACATGTTTTACTGGTTATTTTAAGCCCACTTTTGAGAACTAGTGCTGAGAAAAAATATGCTTTCAAAATATTCCTGCTCATTGGCAATGCACCTTGTCACCCAAGAACTCTAAAGGAGATTCACAGCAAGATTAATGCTGTCTTCATGCCTGCTATTACAACATACATTCTACAGCCCATGGATCAAAGGGCCATTTCAAATTTCAAGTCTTCTTATTTAAGAAATAAATACATTTTGAAGGTTATAGCTATCAGTGACAGTGATTCCTCTGATAGATCTTGGAAAAGTCTATTGAAAACCTTCTGGAAAGGAGTCAACATTCTATATGCCAATATGAACATTTGTGGAGGAGACTTCTAGAGAAGATGGTGGATTAGGGAGCTCTGGATCTCAGTCCATTCACCAAAACAGTTGTTAAATAGGCAGAAACTGTCTGAGATGATGGTTCTAGGGTTGTGGAGACCATAAGAACACTGTACAGCATCTGGGGAAGAGTGGGAAGATGAGGCTGTAAACTGTGGTGAAGAACAGTGAGTTGCTGTCTCCATGTGGTGGTTGCTGGTACTCAACCCCCACTGCCACTGTGGACTGGCTTGGGATCTAGTTCCTGGCTAGCTCACTGGAATCAGGAGAAGATATAAAAGTCCTCTTCCCCAAGAACAGAGGTGGGTATAGCCAATCAGTGATCACACCTTTTGAATAGTGAAGTCAGATCACGGGGTCCTGGCTCTGAGCTGCTGACTTAACCTGTCTTGGACAAAGGCAGTGGCAGCCGTTGTTTCAACCCCACCCTGAATCAGGGTGGAGGTGGTGGAGATTTAATGATGCAGGGATTCCCTCAGGACTACGGAGAACACTTAGCTGAAGGGCTGCATTTGCTAGGCAGGCCGGGAAATCAAAGCTTTGGGAAGCTGTCAAAGATGCTTTTGTCATTCTTCCTGATCCCCTCCTCAGGGCACTTTAAAACTAGTTTGCCCCACCTTCAGGAGTCCCTGGCCCCTTTTTTTTGACAGGGAAATACTGATTTGGGAAAGCCCTTTTCTGGGGTGATGTCCCTCCCAGAATTGGCGCTCTAGGCATAAGCAGCTTGAGACAACTAGGAATGTAAACCATTGTTGAGGCAAAATGAAAACAAACAGAACAGATCAAGATTCCCAGAAAAGAAACAGGGAAAAACTTCCTTTCATGTAGGTGAAACGTGCAACCTTAAAAATTATACTGCATATCCGGAGCTAGAAGCAGAAGAAGAACTGAAAAATCAGATCAGTTAAACTGGGCTCTTCTACAAGTCTAGAATAAGTTGAACCAAGGAATCAAAGAAGAACCTTAACACAAAGCTGATCAACAATAAAACCCTAGGCAAGAAGGAGAAACTGACCATCAGAATAAACTCATCTAGATAATCAGATGCCTAGATATCAGCAAAAATTATAAACCATACTAAGAAACAGGAAGATATGGCCCAGTCAGGAAAACAGATTAAAACTTCAGAGTAGACATAGAATTTGGAACAACTAATGTAAGATGTGCAAAGAAATCTCCTAAATCAGTTCAAGGAGATGAAAGAAAATATGGCAAAAGCGATAAAGGATATTAAGACAATGTGTGAGCATACAGAAGAATCTGAAAGTATAAAAAGAAACATAACAGAAATTATGATGTGAAAGTCATAGTAGAAGAGACTAAAAATACACAAGAGGCATATAACAGCAGATTTGTAACAGCATAAAAGAGAATCAGCAAATTAGATGACCAGAAAATTAAATTATAAAGTCAGAAGAACAGATAGAGAAAAGACTAGAAGAAATAGAGCAGGGTCTCAGGAATTTGAATGATAGCATGAAGTGCACACACATACAAATCATGGGTGCCCCAGAAGGAGAATAGAAGGGAAAAGGAGCAGAAAAGATATTTGAAGAAATAACAGACAAGAATTCCCAACACATATGAAAGACATAAATATCTGTGTTCAGGAAGTGCAACGTACTTTAAACTGAATAAATCCTAATAGACCTACTCTAAGAAACATACTAGCGAAAATATCAGATGCCAATGATAAAGACAGAATTCTGAAAGCAGCAAGAGAAAAATGATTCATCATATACAAGGACTCTGCAAGAAGACTGCCAATTTCTCATCAGAAAGCATGGAGATGAGAAGACAGGGGTATTGTATATTTAAGGTATTGAAAGAGAAAACGTGTCAGCCAAGAATTATTAATCCAGCAAAACTATCCTTCAAAAATGAGGGAAGGGAGCCTGCCCATTGGAAAAAAAAATGAGGGAGGGTGGTACACTGGTGGTTCAGTGGTAGAATTCTCATTTGCTGTGCTGGAGATGTGGGTTCGATTCTCGGAGCCTGCCCATGCCAAAAAAAAGAGGAGAGTTTAAAATATTCAGAGAGAAACAGGAAGCCAAAAATTACTCAACCATAGACTTGCCCTGCAAGATATACTAAGGGAATTCTGCAGATGGGAAGGAAAAGCAGGAGAGAGAGGCTTGTCGGAAAGGGTAGAACAGAAGATTAGCATTAAGGTTAACTAAAAGGGTAAAAAGAGAAACAAAAAAAGTTATAACATATACAAATCAAAGAATAAGATGGCTGAATTAAGTACTGTCTTTATAGTAATAACATTTAATGTTAATTGATTAAACACCCAAAAGACACAGATTGATGGAGTGGATAAAAAAACATATTCCAAATATATTTAGTTTACAAGAATCTCTACTCAGAAACCAAAGACACAAATAAGTTGAAAATGAAAGGTTGGATAAAGATAGCACATGCAAGTAACCGAAAAGAGGAGCTTTGGTTGCTATCGAATATCGAACAAAATAGACTTTTTAAATGTGTAACTAGTATAAGAGATAAAGGAGGGCACTACATATTCATGAAAGGGGCCAGCCACCAGGAAGGAATAATAATCATAAGTATTTATTATGCACCTAACCATGGTGCCCCAAAATACACGAGGCAAATGCTGGCAAAACTGAAGGGAGAAATAGACATCCCTACAGTAATAGTTGAAGATTTCAATACACCATTCTCATCAATAGATAGAATATCTACACAGAGGATCAATAAGGAAACAGATAACTTGAATAATATGATAAATGAACTAGATCTAACAGACATATTCAGAACATTGTACCCCCAAATAGCAGGATATACCTTCTTCTCAAGTGCTCATGAATCACTCTCCAGGGTAGACTATATGTTGGATTACAGAGGAAGTCTTGATAAATTTACAAAGATTGAAATTCTATGAAGCACTTTATCTGATCATAATGGAATGAGGGTGGAAATCAATAACAAGGGGAAAACTGGAAAATTCACAAACTTTGGGGGTTAAACAAAGTCTTAAGCAATCAGTGTATGTGAGCTTTCCTTCTAAAATCTAGAATGAGAGAAGAATTCCCACTGTCACCGCTGTTTTTTAGCATTGTATTAGCTAGATAAATTAGACAAAAAAAAAAAAAAGGCATCCCATTAGGAAAGGAAGAAGTGATAATTTTCCTATTTACAGATAGTATACTCCTATATACAAAAATTCTGAAAAATCCACTACAGAGCTCATAGAGCTAATAAGCAAGTTCAGCAAAGTGGCAGGATGCAAGATCAACCATGCAAAAATCAATACTGTTTTATGTATTTGTAATGAACAATCTGAGAAGAAAATCAAGAAAAGAATTTTGTTTACAGTAACAACTCAAAGAATCAAATATCTAGGAATAAATCTAATCAAGGATGTAAAGGTCTTCTACACAGAAAACTATAAAACATTTTTAAAAGAAATCAAAGAAGACCTAAATAAATAGAACAACATTCTGCATTCATGGATAGGAAGACCAAATATGTTTAGGTGTCAATTCTACCCATAGCAATTTACAGATTCAATGCAATTGCAATGAAAATTCCAACAGCTGTCTGGCAGAAATTGAAAAGCGAATTGTCAAATTTATTGGGGAGGGTAAGGTGTCCCAAATAGCCCAAAAACATCTTGAAAAAGATGAACAAAGTTGGAAGACTCAGATTTCTTGACTTAAAATCATATTACAAAGTTACAGTCTTCAAAACAGCGTGTTACTGGAATAATATACATCTATCATTGGAATCTAGTTGAGAGTTTAGAAATAGACCCTCATGCCTATGATATCTGACAAGGTTACCAAGTCCACTCAACTGGGACCCAACAGTCTCTTCAACAAGTGGTGTAGGAAGAAGTGGATATCCATATTGAAAAGAAAGAGTCACCTATCTCACACCTTTTACAAAAATTAACTCAAAATGGATCAAAAACCTAAATATAAGAAACAGGATCATAAAACTCCTAGAAGAAATTATAGGAACATCTTCAGATCTTGTGTTAGGGAATGGTTTCTTAGACTTTTAACTTAAAGTATAAGCAAAGAGAGAAGTAGATAAATAGGACCTCCTCAAAATTAAATACTTTTGTGCTTCAAAGGGCTTTGTCAAGAATGTGAAAAGGCAACCTACTCAATGGGAGAAATTATTTGGAAACCATATAATTGATAATGTAAAAAGAAATCCTACAATTGAATAAAACACGACCAACATGATTTAGAAATGGGGAAAAGTCTTGAATAGACATTTTTCCAAAGAGAAAATACAAATGGCATTATTCACAATTGTCAAAAGATGGAAACAACCCCAATGTCCATCAGTGATGAATGGATAAACAAAATGTGGTGTATACATGCAATGTAACATTATTCCTCTGTAAGTGGGAATGAAGTCATGAGGCATAGGACAACATGGATGAACCTTGAGGACATTATGCTGAGTGAAATAAGCCAGACATAAAAAGATAAATATTGTCTAATCTCATGAAGATGAACTATATTATAATGAGCAAACTCATGGATTTAGAATTTAGAATATAGGTTATCAGGAGATAGAGGATAGCGAATGGGGAGCTGATACTTCATTTCTACTTAGGCTTGAAAATGGACAGTGTTAAAGGTAGCACATGAATGTGCATGTAGTCAACAATACTATAATATAAAAGTGAATATGGTTAAAAGGGGAAGCTTTAGATCATATATATTACTAGAATAAAGATTAAAAGATAAAACATGGGGCTTTTAAACACAGGGAACCCTATTGTGGATGATGGACTATAGTTAATAGTATGATACTAATACAAAGTGATAATGATAGGGTGGTATATGGGGAAAATATGCCTAGTGCTCATAATGGACAATACATAGAACTATTTTAATAATCTTTTTAATAATCGGTTGTGGCAAGAGTAATTACTTTTAAAAAATAGTACAATTTAAGAAAAAAGTTATCATCTGTAACAAATGTTTTACTCAATGCAAGGTTTGGGGTGTGTGTGTAGTGGTAAATAGAATCTTGAATTTATGCATCCTTGTTTTGTAAATTTACAACATCTCTAATAAAAAAGAACATTTGTGACTTAGGGAGGAGGTCAAAATATCAATATTAACAGGAATTTTGAAGAAGTTGATTGTAAACTTCACGGATGACTTTGAAGGGTTTGAGACTTCAGGGCAGGGAGTAACTGCAGATGTGGTAGAAATGTCAAGAGAGCTAGAATTAGCTGTGGACCCTGAAAAAATATGACTGAATTTCTGCAATCTTATCATATAACTTAAATGGTTGAGGGATTGCTTCTTATGGATGAGCAGAGAAAGTGGTTTCTTGAGACAGAATCTACTCCTGGTAAAGATGCTGCAGACATTGTTGAAATGACAACAAAGGATTTAGAATATTACATCAAATTAATTGATAAAGTGGCTGCTTTATCAAAATTGGATTGACTGCAATTTTGAAAGAAGTTCTGTGGGTTAATTCCATCAGATATTATTGTATGCTACAGAGAAGTAGTTTGTGAAGAGAAGTGTCAATCAATGCAGCACACTTCATTGTAGTCTTTGTTTAAGAAATTTCCACATCCACCCCAACCTTAAGTATCCACCACCCTGATCAGTCAACAGCTATTAACAGCAATATAAGACCCTCAACTTGCAAAAAGATTATGATTTGCTGAAGAATCAGATGATGGTTAGCATTTTTTAACAGTAAAGCATTTTTAAATTAAGGTGTGTTCATTTTTTTTTTGACATAATGCTATTGCACACTTAATAGACCACAGTATAGTGTAAACATAAATTTTGCATGCACTGGGAAACCAAAAAGCTTGTGTGACTTTATTGCAATATTTGCTTTATTGCAGTGGTCTGGAATTGGATCCACAATATCTTCGAGGTATGTCTTTATTGGCAAGAGCAAAGCAGAGTCCAAATTTCAGAGAGATGACTTAGAATCAAATCCTAGTTCTGTTATTTACTAGCTGTTGTATGGCAGGCAAGTTATTTTACCTCACAGCATTTATTTTCCCATCTCTAAAATGGACATAATGTATTTGTTAATTAGTTGGATTTCCTCTTTTTCATGATTGGTATGTAATAGATAATAAAAAATAGTTGATCAATGAATGAGTGAAGGACTGTGTAAATACTAGATAATCTACTTAGGGTCTTAGGCCCAGGGAACAAGTGAGTTGCCTGGTTGTTCACCTGGAGTACATTGTCAAGACCAGAACCACAGGAAGAGTGACTTGGTTTTAAGTATGTGTACAAAGCCACTGAACCCCTTTTCTACCTCCTGTTTGAGATCAGGATTGGGTCTATATTCTTTGATGCCTGCAGGTAGAAGTTAGGAGACCCCAGGTATGGGGAGAAGAATACTGTAGAAGCCAGGATATAGGCAGGGTCTGATAAGTACAGTGTAGCAGAGGGGCTGAGAGTACAGGCTGTGTCCTCAGACTGCCTAATCCTCATTACAACTCAGCTTCCTAACTGTGTTGCATTGGGCAAATTAACCTCTCTGACTTTAGTTTCATTTTCCATAAAGTGGAGGGGCAGTACCTACCTCACAGAGTTGCAAGAATGTCTGGAAAATGTATGATGCACACAATACTGGTACTTGATCAGTAAGTGTTATTATATGTTATTGCTGTCTTTGTTACTTTTTATGAGAGAGTTTGTCTGGTTTGTTGTTGTCCCCCTAAAAAAGCAGATGTGTGGTAGAAGTTTCATTAGCATCCTTAGCAGCTTCCAGGCAAACAAGAGCCCAGGAAGGAAGATGAAAGGAGCAGAAATCTCCTTCAAGTAACTCCAGTGTATCCCAGAATGAATGGAAAACAAAATGGGAGGACCTAAACCATCTGAAAGAGTTTCCCATTCCTCATTTCATAGAATTTGAAAGCACATTTTCTTTCTGCTGAGGCTCTGTCCGTTTTTGTTTGGCAAGCAGCTGTTTGCCCTGCCTCCAGGTTTTAAGTGCTGCTAAAGGAGCCCAGAGCCTTATCCACTCCTCTGAACAAAAAGGGGAACAGGGTGAGGTTGCCGCTAAGCTAGGAGGGCTGAAGAAAGATGTGAAGAGGCATTATCTGTCTTATTTCTCCTTTGGGAGAGGTCTCACTATGCACAGAAAAGGGGAAGTAGCAAATTGCTTCTGCTCAAAGGGTTCTCACAGATTGAGGGACAGTAGATTTGTTCAGCTCTTTAAATGCAGTTTGATGACTAATGCGTAGGCAAGCACGTCAGAAATGGTCTTTATAAAGAAATTCTAAAGAAGACGGTGAGAAGCAGTTGACTCTTTTTCTTCCTATGTTTGCCTGCCTTTGCAGAGCTTCTTAGGAAACCCCATAGGGCCTTGCCTTTATCAAATAGGAATAGGATAATAGGATAGGAGGATTAATATCAGGCTTTACATAGTTCATGAAGGTAAGATACTGAATGAACTAGAAAGAGTCTCTATTACATAGAATGCAATATTAGAGCTGAAGGGAACATGAGGTAGCACCAAGTTCCACTTTCTTTAAATGAAGACTTTGAGATCCAGGGAGGAAAAGTGACTGACCTGAGATCACCTAATTAATTAATGCTAGTCGTTTTAGTTTCCTAGGCTGCTGAAGCAAATACCAACAAAAAGATGACTTAAATAATGAGAATTTAATGGCTCACAGTTGAGGTCAGGAAAAAATTCAAATCAGAAATCAAAGTGATGCTTTCCCCCCAAAGAATAGCATTTTGGGGTTGGCTGCCAGCAATCCTCAGTCCTTGGCTCCTCTGTCACATGGCAATACACATGGCAGCTTCTCCTGCCTCTCAGTTCTTTTCCAGGTTCTGTTGAATTTCAGCTTCTTGTTCCCTGCGGCTTTCTCTCTGTCTCAACTTCATTCTGCTTATAAAAGACTCTAGTGATAGCATTAAGACCAGTCCTGGGCTGCACCTTTACTGAAGTAACCTCATCAGAGGGTTCACACCCACAGGAATGGATTAAGTTTTAAGAACAGGTGTTTTTTTCTTGTTTTGTTTTGTTTTTGGTACATGTGCCACCACACTAGTTTACAGCATGGTCTAGAAAATTCATCTTTTCACACAGCGGTCTTTATGTAAACTTTGTTAGTGACAGTTTTGTTGCATTATTTTGAACTCAAAAGATCACAGGTGGCCTTCTGTGGACGGTGAATACCAAATTAATGGAGTACAGCAGGATGCTCAGGTCCTAGGCAGGAGCTCAGTAGCCTCTGGGGAAAGAGGGAGAAGCTATGGGACCTCTCTGGGAGAATGTTCTCTTGTATAGAGTGGATCACTCTTGTATATAAATGGATCACATTTAACTGAGATTTGGTATCCTTTACAACTGTGGTCCTTTCTAAGGTTTAATGGGGAAAATTTTTTTCTGCTGATCTTTTGATTCTTTTTAGAAGCTTTTAGTAAGAAAGAACAGCAGTTGAAGGCCAAATGTTTTTCTCTTTTTTTTATTAATTAAAAAATAATTAACTAAAACAGCATTTAGAAATCATTCCTGTTTTTCTCTTTGTTTAGCCTGAAGAGAATGTGCAGTTCTGGCAGTTAACCCCATAAATTAACACCTTTAAAGACATACATACCTGTTTTTGTCAAACTTGGCAATTCTCAAGATACAGTGTTTTTCCAGGGAGACTTCATTTAGTATATTGAGAGAGGTTTTGAACACCTCTTTCTTCTCTTTGTGGTGGTTTGCTTTGCTTTGCCTCCAAAGGACTTGGGCTACCATATATGGGTGCATAGACTGTGCACTGTACAACTCCAGGGGCACGATCCTAGGATAGGATCGGAGCTCCTGGTTTGCAGTGTTGGAGTTCAAGTTGCACCTGAGAATGGTGCAGCCTTAGTAGTCTCCAAAGTTTACTAATGATGTATTCAGCTGTCCTTCCTGTCTCTGTTCTTTTTGAAGTTTAAGCTCTAAGTCTTCCCTGCTCTCAGCCTATCTTATGCTGTCTTCTGGCTTCTAGGGAGCGCCAAACCAGGGTTCACTCTTTCTGGGTAGCGGTCATGAGCTGCACTCTCCTCTACCCCATTGTCCTATGGAATGTTCTTGTTCTGAATGTGGCATGCCTACCAGGAATATAAAGGTACATAAAGGTGTTTATAAAGGTACATCTGAAGACAATAATAAGAGATAAGTATCAAGAAAATATCAGCTAAAAGAAACAACTAAAAAGGAACCTAAAGTTAAGTATTACGCTTCCTCTGTCAAGATAGGAAGCACCTTAAGTAAGAGAGAAAATTCATTTGTCTGGAAAGAAAAAATTTCTTGGCATTCCAGTGTCAAAAGTATATCTAATGGGGTATTTTAGAAAATATATTAATGTGATTTTTATTCTTTTGCCTTTCTCCTCACTCATCTAGGGATATGTATCTCCTTGCAAGTACATTAGGAATGTTACAGAAGGAATGCAAAGAGAAGATAAAAGACGATAGTCAACTTCTGACATGCAAAATATAATTCTACAGTAAAATGATAGACTTGAAAACCAGGCATGTTAAGCGTGATAAAGGATTTACTAAATTAATCTATCTCCTATCTAACAAATCAAGGGCTAAGCCTGTAGGATTAATATCAGAATTCTCCTAATGTGTAGAAAAAAACACCCTTGTTCATTAGGGGATTTAGATAATAGAATTTTTACTATGTGTGAAGAAAATATCTATGTTTGCAATATGCGTTAGCCCAAGTTTGAGAGGAAGAAAGATAATATGACTTAAATCAGTGTTTCTCAAACTGTGGTTCTTCAGACCAGCAGCATCAGCATCACTTGAGAGCTTGTTAGAAATGCAAATTCTCAGAACCCATTCCAGATCTATTGAGTCAGAAACTCTGGAAAGGGAGCCCAGCAGGGTGATTCTGATGCACAGCAAAGTTTGAGAGCCACTGATCTAGTGAGAAACTTTGCCCCTTCTAATCTATAGCATATTGGGAAGAAGGAAAGGAGAGGTAAAGGAGGAAAGAAGTGTGAGGGGTGCATGTTCCTATTTTTCCTTTTCCAAAGCTTCAGCCCCCGAAGGGGAGGAGTTTCAGGGAAGTGAAGATAACATAAGGGGAAGAGGATCTTCTTGCCTGATTCTCATTTGGAACTCTGTGTGTAGGTCTTCTGTTAGGCTCACCTATACCAACTGAGGATATAGCCAAAACTAAAGAAAATTGCTATTGATATGTGGTCAGACTGAAGGAGGCTTTGAATTTTTAGCTTTTCTAGTCTGTGGCATAGATAGTCCCAGACTTAGCCAAGAATTGATAGGATTGACTCTATTAGGGGTTGAAGTGACTTTGAGCAAGGGCTGGAGAGTAGATTTCTGTGATCAGGGAGCACAGTCAAATCTCAGAGAGTTTTTTCGCATCTGAGATTGCTGAGAGGATCTCCACTGAACCAGAGAGCTAGAAGGCCCCCACCCAGGTGAAAGAAAATGATATGAGCTACTGGGTGGTGGAGGGGCATTGCTACAGGTTCCAGGGGAGTCAGAAGACACTTTCTTCTCTTACTCGTAAGTTTCTATGAACCACATGCTTCATTGCATGCAACCAGATGCCACCTGGGGAGGGAAACAAAGCTAGTGAATGCTTTCTTCCCCTAAAGCAGAGCCTTCCTTAAAGAATCATTTAAGTTATCTGAGTGGACTAAGTTTTAACTAGATAGGACTAGCAGTTAATTTCTTTCCATTTTCCCCGTCTCGCCGAAATGCATAGGTATTAGAAAGGCAGACTAGATATAGTCCTCAGAATTGTGGTGCATCTTATATTTGTGAATGCATTGCACAGGAAATTTAATATCAAAGGCCTGGGATCATGTACTGGTGTTATCACTGTGTTACTGCCACAAGTTACTTAAACCCTCTGAGTTTCCACTGGTTTCCCTTGTGGTAAAGTTTAATAGTTCCATAATTTTTCTCCCATCCTTCAAGGGACTTTACCAATACTTTTTGATTATCTGCTTAATATATTCTAGGATGTATCCAGACATTGCGTTAAGCTATACAGGATTAAAGGTCCTTGTTCTTATTCTGGGCTTCCTATGTTTCCATTGTTTAAATGAACTATCCAGACAGGTTGAGTTAGATTATGTGCTGCAGAAAATTTAGGTTTCGGACAAAATGAACCTTTCTTCTCTTGGTCTCAGAGTAGGTGAGGTTCTGAAATATAGACAATGTCTTCCTTACCCCTGTGTTCTTAATTACCTCAATCCTGACCGGATCAGCTTCATTCTTATCTCTATATACCAATTATACATATATAATATAGCCTCTCAAAATCTAAAAATAACAATTACCACTCTGGATTAAATGTGACTGCTATAAGAGCTTACCATCTAGGCCCCTGTTTTCTTATAAGCATTAAGAAACCATAGAATAATAGAAAGCATTAAGACCATACAATAATTGCTCTTTTCTTTCCAGCTTATTTCATCTCACCCAGTGTCCTGCAAGTTCATTCACCGTGTTGCCTCACAACTTCAGTCCTTTTTGTAGCAACACAATATTCAATCATATATATATATACCATCGTTTGCCAATCTACATCTCAGTCAAGTGCATCCTTCAGCCACCTGCATTCATTAGGCATCATGTATAATGCCCAAAGACCACAGTCTCTCCACACTCTCAATTTTAGATAATTTCATTGTTCCCAAGAGAAAGATAACCAATAAACACACCATCATCAAACAGGAAATCTAAACCTCCCCTTAACTCTTGTCCCTCTCCCCATTATTTACCCCTGCTGTTGCTGTGGTACTGCTGATGTTTTCCTGTTAAATATAGCCCATAGCATGCAATAGCAGTTTCCCCCCTGTACTCTGAACTTAAACGCTTTTTGCATAGATTCTTACCTTTGAAGTAGTTCATGCAAGAATAGTGTTAATCAGTGGGACACATAGGTCTATCCAGCCCATTCCATCATGTTCACCTTCAATATGGTAATATTACTTATAGACCCACTAGTGAACTACTTTCACGTCTATCTATTCCCTTACATTTGAGTTCAACCTCTGGCTAACCATTCACCCATCTCTAGTTTCTATGTATCTCTAAGTCCCCTGTGTTCTGTATTATAAGCCTCTGATTTTACCTTTATCGTGGTCATAAAAGTGGAGTCATACAGTACCTATCCTTTTGTGTCTGGCTTATTTCAATCAACATTATGTCCTCAAAGCTCATCCATCTTGTCATGTGCTTCAGGATGTCATTTCGTCTTACTGCTGGATAATATTCCATAGTATGTATATACCACATTTTGTTAATCCCCTTGTTTGCTGATGGGCATATGGATTGTTTCTGTCTTTTGGCAATTGTGAATAATGCTGCTATGAACATTGGTATGCAAATGTTTATTTGTGTCAATGCTTTCAGCTTCTGGGTATATACCAAGTAGTGCTATTGCTGGGTGTCATGGTCAGGTTCATGTGTTGACTTGGCCAGTGGTAGTGCCCAGTTGTCTGGTCAGGCAAGCTCTGGCCTGTCTGTTGCTATGAGGAAATTTCATGGACTTAAATCATGACCACATAGGCTGCATCCACAGCTGATTGCATTTTCAGTCAGCTAAGGGGAATGTCTTCTGCAATGAGTGATTTAATGTAATCACTGGAAGGCTTTTAAGGAAGGTTCAGAAGAGACAATCACTCTTCCTTCTTCAGCCAGCCATCCTTTCATGAGAGTTCATTGAGGACCTTCACTGGGGCTTCTAGCTCATAGCTTGCCCTACAGACCTTGGGCTCTACATCCCCATGGTTACATGAGACATTTTTATAAATTTTGCATTTACAGATATCTCAGATATCTCCTGCTCATTCTATTTCTCTAGAGAACCTTAGCTAATACACTGGGTCATAAGGCAACTTGATGTTTAATTTCCTAAGGAATTGCCAAATTGTCTTCCATAGCAGCTGTACTATTATACATTCCCACCAGCAGTGTGTAAGTGTCCCAATTTCTCCACATCCTCTCTAACATTTGTAGTTTCCTGTTTATTTAATAGCAGCCATTCTTGCAGGTGTGAGGTGGTATCTCATTGTAATCTTGATCTGCATTTCTCTTATAGCTAATGAAAATGATCATTTCTTCACGTGACTTGGAGTCATCTGTATTTTCTCTTCAGAAAAATACCTGTTTGAATCTTTAGCCCATTTTATGATTGGGTTGTTAGTTCTTTTGTTGTGGAATTGTATGATTTCTTTATGTATACAAGATATCACACCTTTGTCTGATGTGTGATTTCCAAATATTTTCTCCCATTGAGCTGGCTTACCTTTTTGACAAAATCTTTTGAGGTGCAGAAGCATTTGATTTTGAGGAGTTCCCATTTATCTATTTTTTCTTTTGTTGCTTATACTTTGGGTATAAAGTTTAGGAAGTGACCTCCTATAACTAGGTCTTGAAGATATTTCCCTACATTTACTTCTAGAAGCTTTATGGTGGTAGTTCTTATATTTAGGTATTTGATTCACTTTGAATTAATTTTTGTATAGGGTATAAGGTAAGGGTCCTCTTTCATTCTTTTGGCTACTGATGTCCAGTTATCCCATGCCCATTTATTGAAAAGACTATTTTGTCCCAGTTCATTGGATTTGGAGGCTTTGTCAAAAATTAGTTGACCATAGATTTGGTGGTCTATATCTGCATTGTCAATTCAATTCCGCTGGTCAATGCTTCTGTCTTTGTGCCAGTACCATGCTGTTTTGACCACTGTGGCTTTATAATAAGTTCTAAAATCAGGAAGTGATAATCATCCTACTTCATTCTGTTTTTAGGATGCTTTTAGCTATTCAGGGTCTCTTTCCCTTTCAGACAAATTTGGTAACTAGCTTTTCCAAGTCTTCAAAATATGTTGTTGGAATTTTAATGTGTACTGTTGTTGAGTCTGTAGATCAATTTGGGTAGAATTAACATCTTAACTATGTTTAACCTTCCTATCCATGAGCATGGAATGTCTTTCCACCTATTTAGATCTTTGATTTCTTTTAGCAACGTTATGTAGTTTTCTGTGTACAGTCCTTTATGTCCCTAGTTAAATTCATTCCTAGGTACTTGATTCTTGTAGTTGATATTTTAAATGGATTTTTTTCCTTAACTGACTCCTCAGTTATGTCATTGCTTGTGTGTAGAAACCTTGCTGATTTTTGCACATTAATTTTATATCCTGCCACCTTTCTGAATTTTTATTAGCTCAAGTAACTTTGTTGTAGATTTCTCAGGATAGTCCTAGTATGGCATTATGTCATTTGCAAGTAATGATAGTTTTACTTCTTTCTTTCTAATTTGAATGCATTTTATATCTTATCCCTGCCTGATTGATTTATCTTGAACTTTTAGTACAATGTTGAATAATAGTGGTAACAGGGCATCCTTGTCTTGTTTCCTATCTTTGGAGGAAAGCTTTCTGTCTCTCTCCATTGAGTATAATGCTGGCTGTAACTTTTCATTTATGCCCTTTATCATATATAGGAAGTTACCTTTGATTTCTATCTTTTGAAGTGTTTTTTTTTTATCAGAAAAGGACGTTGCATTTTGCCAAATACTTTTTCAGCATCTTTGAGATGATCATGTGATTTTTCTGTTTCAATTTGTTAATGTGCTGTCTTACATTAATTGATTTTCTTGTGTTGAACCATTCTTGCATTCCTGGCATAAACCCCACTTGGTCATGGTGTATAATTATTTTAATGTGTTGTTGGATTTGATTTGATAGTATTTTGTTGAGAAGTTTTGCAGCTGTGTTCATTAGGAAGCTTGGGCTGGAGTTTTCCTTTCTTATAGCATCCTTACCTGGTTTTAGTGTTAAAATGATGTTAACTTCATGAAATGAGTTAGGTAGCATTCCTTTTTCCTCAATTTTTTGGAAAAGTTTAAGCAGGATTGGTGTTAGTTCTTTTTGGAATATTTGATAAAATTCCCTTAGAAGCTGTCTGGCCCTGGGCTTTTCTTCGTCAGAAGATTTTTGATGACTAATTAACTCTCTTTACTTGTGAATGGTTTATTGAGCTCTTCTATTTCTTCCTGAGTCAGCATAGCCTGTTTATGTGTTTCTATGAATTTGTCCATTTCATCTAAGTTGTCTAGTTTTTGGCATATAGTTGTTCATAGTATCTTCTTATGATTTATTTTATTTCTTTAGGGTCTGTAGTAACACCCCCCTTGTAATTTCTGATTTTGTTTATTTGCATCCTCTCTCTTTTTTTCTTTGTCATTCTTGCTAGTGTTTTTTTTAAATTGATTTTCTCAAAGAACCAGCTTTTGGATTAATTGATTCTTTCTGTTGTTCTTTTTTCTCCCATTCATTTAACTCTGCTTTAATTATTATTTCTCTTCTTCTATTTGCTTTGGGGTTAATTTGCCATTCTTTCTCAAGTTTCTCCAGGTGAGCAGTTAAGTCATCAATTTTTGCTCTTTCTGACTTTTTAAATACAGGCATTTAAGGCAATAAATTTGCCTCTTAGCACAGCCTTTGCCACCTCCCATAAGTTCTGATATGTGTATTCTTGTTTTCATTTGTCTCCAGATAGCTACTGATTTCTCTAGCAATTTCTTATTTGACTCACTAGTTGTTTAGGAGTGTATTATTTAATCTCCATATATTTGTGAAAGGTCTTGTTCTTTGGTGGTTATTGTTCCAGCTTCACTACATTGTGATCAGAGAAAGTACTTTGAATAATTTCAGTGTTTTTAAATTTATAAAGGTCTGTTTTATGCCCCAGCATATGATCTATCCGGGAGAATCTTCCATGTGCACTAAAGAAGAATATATATCCTGGTGTTTTGATGTGTACTGACCTATATATGTCTGTTAAGTCTGATTTATTTAATCTCTATTTCCTTGTTGATCTTCTGTCTGGTTGCTCTACCTATACAGGAGAGTGGTGTATTGAAGTCTCCTACTATAATTGTTGAAACTTCTATCACTCCCTTCAGTTTTGCCAGTGTCTGTCTCATATATTTCAGAGCTCCTTGATTGGGAGCATAAACATTTATGATTGCTATTTCTTCTTGGTGAATTGTCTCTTTTATTCATCTTAGTGCTCTACTTTGTCTCTTATGATGTCTTTACATTTAAAGTCTATTTTTCCAATATTTGTATAACAACTCCTGTTTTCTTTTGGTTACAACGTGCGTGGAATGTCTTTTTCCGTCCTTTTACTTTCAATCTATTTGTATCCTTGTGTCTAAAATGAGTCTCTTATTAACAGCATATACCTGGATTATATTTCTTAATCTATTCTGCCAATCTGTATCTTTTAATTGGTAAATTTCATCCATTAACATTCAATTCAAAGTTATTACTGAAAAAGGCAGTTTTTAAATCCACTGTCTTATCCTTTGAATTTTATTTTTCAGATCTACGTATGCTTTTCTCTCTTTCTTGTTCTATTCTTTAAGTCACCCTTACTGTTACTCTTCAGTTCTCTGCCCTCCTCCAGATCTCCCTTCTCTGCTTTTTTTTTTTTTTTTCAACTGGCAGAACTCCTTCCAATATTTCTTGTAGGGCTGGTCTCTTGTTGACAGATTCTTTCAGGATTTGTTTGTCTGTGCAAATTTTAATCTCTCCCTCAGATTTGAAGTTCAGTTTGGCTGGGTACAGTATTCTTGGCTGGAACCCTTTCAAGATCTTAAATATATTGAACCACTCCCTTTTTGCTGCCATAGTGCCGGCTGAATAGTCTGAATTCAGTCTTATGTGATTTCCCTTGTATGTAGTAGATTGTTTTTCTCTTGCTGCTTTCAGGATTCTGCTTCTCAATATTTGACAGACTGTTCAGTATGTGTCTTGGGGAAGGTCTTTTTGGATTTATGCTACTTGGAGTTTGTTGAGCTTCTTTGACTTGCATATTTATGTCCTTTATAAGGTTGGGAAAATTTCCCCCATTATATTATCAACTAATCTTCCTAGTCCTTTTCTCTTTTCATCTCCTTCTGGGACACCAGTAATTCTTATATTTGTGTACTTTGCTTGGTCCATTGTTTCCCTGATATTCAATTCAAATTTTTACATCCTTTTTGCCATTTGCTGTTTTTAGTGTTCAAAATCAGTTGTCCTGTCCTTGAGTTTGATTATTCTTTCTTCTGCCTCTTCATATCTACTGTTTTGTGTCTCTAGTATATATTTTCTTTGATCTACAGCATCTTTAATCTCTGTGATAACTGCTATTTTTCCATTTATTCTTTCAAATTCCTCTTTATGCTCTTCTAGTGTCTTCTTGATCTCTATGTCATTAGCCACCTCATTTATTTTATTTAGTAGAGTTATACGAACATCTTTGATTAGTTATACCAAAGTTTGTATCTCCTCTGGTGTTTTAATTTGGTTGTTAGGCTGGGTTATATCTGTCTGCATCATGATATGCTTAGTGATCTTCTGTTGTCTTTGCTCCTTGTCAGTATCTTGATAGGTTTACTTTGGAAGTTGATTTCCTTCAATAGTCTAAAGTTTTGTATTTGTGGGATGGATATAGAACAGGATGCAAGGCATAGGGCAGGGCACAATAATGTAGTGATGTGTTGTAGCACAGGTATATGCACAGGTGGGTGATGGTATGCTGGTTCCTGTGAGCATGGAGTGTGGGTCACAGAGTTGTGGATGTACAGCATGGCAGCCAAGGATATGGGGTACAGTTCAGGCAGACTTCCGAGCGCAGGAGGTGGGTGTGGTGTGGAGGACACAGAGGTAGATTGAGATGGGAGGTGGGTGGGTAGAGTGTGTAGATGCATGGGGGCTGGTGTTCAGGTAGGATGTGGGTGGGTACGTGGAAAGTGAGGGTTGTGGGTATTAGGGTATAAGTTAGACTGTACAGATCTTGGGGCATTGGGAGGCAGGGTACATGGGGGGGGCATGGTGCAGGTGTGCTGTTGCACAGGGAAAGGGGTCCAGAGGGCCCTGGATGCAGATCTGGGAAGGGAGTATATAGGAGCTGACACAGGTCAGTGGGGTTACAGGATGTGGGTGGGTGGGGGTGCTGTTGGGTGGGCATTGCCCTCGCATGAGTGTACAGTTATGTAGGGGGTTGGAGCAGGTGTTCATGCATGTGCAGGGCAGGGGCTGTGTAGCACAGATTCACCCATGAGCACCTGCCAGGTCTCATAGCAGGGCGCTTGCCCCAGGGTATGGGGCAAGTGTGCACATTTGTCGGGCAGGGGTTTGGAGTGTAGTGGTCAAGAGGTTAGGGCATGAATGCATGGGCACCCCGTTGTGGGGAGAATGTAGCTGTGCAGGTGTGTGTGTCTAGGGGGCAGGGCCCTAGTGTGTGTGCTAGTCTAGAGGGTTGGGCCCTTTGTGCACATGCACAGAGCTCGGGGTCAATGGGCCGGGGTTGTGCCTGTGTGTGCTGGGGTGGGTGTGGTCTAGCTGTGAAGGTCCAGGGTTGCCACATTTGCGGGATGCAGCTAGGTTGTGTGTACATGTGCAGATCTGATGTACAGCTGCGCAGTCTCAGGGTGGGGGGTTAGGTGGGGTTGCATGACTGTATGGGCTGGGGACAGGTGTAGCCTGGGTATGAAGGTAAGCGCCCACAGCCTTTATGTGCTGGTGACAGCCTTCAGGGGCAGGGAGGGAAAGGTGAGTCTTGGGAAGGGTGGGGCAAGACTTGGCTTGCAGAGAAGCGATGGGTTGGGCTGGAACAGGTGTGCACACGCTTGGGATGGGGGTGTGAGGTAGGTATGTGCTGGAGGGGGGTGGCGGGGTGGGGGTGCTTGGAGCATGGGGAGTGGGGGGCGGGTGATGGCATTCAGGTGCATGGGGTGTGGGGTGAGTAGGAGGTCACAGTGCTGCACCAGTGAGGATAGCGTGTTCAAGAAATACAGCCGGACTTACTTCCTAGTCCGTGCACTCCTGAGGGCTCTGGGCTTCTGTTTGGAAAGGGGCACGTTAGGCTGTCTGCACTAGCTGATGGTCTCTGGTTCTCTGCATCTCAGTTTTTTCGCTTTTCCCTGAATGGTGTAGAAGACCCTTCCAGGTCACTTATACCCTGGGATCGCCGTCTCAGTCACCTTCCTGTCCCTTCTCTAGCTGTTCCTTGGAGCAGGGGTGAGCTTGACCTATCCTATTCCACCATCTTCCCCTAGCCAGTACTTTTTGAATCATGTTTTATATAGCCCTGGAGTTCAACAGGTATGCCTCAGAAAGCAGCTGCAAAGGAAAGAATGAGGGGTGAAGGTGATGAGGGGCACACAAATTCCGTGATGCTGTGAGTCCCTGAGGGCCACTTCAACCTGACCATTTATGCCTTTATCTCTTTTATAATTTGGTGTTCTGCAGAAAATTTTGTACAAATTGTTGAAACATGTTAGAAACTACTGCATTACCCTATACTGATATTTAAGAGCAGAATCTTCTGTCAAAAATCCTTTCCTTCTCATGTTTTCTCTCCTGATTCTTGAGACTGCATTTCCAAAAAGACTCCGAAGGAACATTTGCCTGATGTCTAGAGTTTTTTCATTCAGCTTGCATCATTGGTAGTTCCTGTTTATGAAATCAAAGACTAAACAAAGTTCACTTAGCTGTCTTTTCAATTATATGAAATTGAGTGGGGTGGGTATATGATAGAGTTCGCTTAAGCTTGTCTGTTCCTTATCTCAAATATTAGATTTAGGGAATTGCAATTTATTGAGAAGAAAGCTGACCCATACGATATCTAGGGATTTTATAGAAACTGATAGGTCTGAGGAACTTTTAAAGGTAAAAGAAAAATAAAGTGAAACAAAGGAAGGAGATACAAACTGAGTTGAAAAGTTTTCAAAGGGCATCTGAATAAAATACTTGAACATTTTATTCAGGATGAAATATCTTTCATCTCAGATATCTGTCATCTACTGCAGACTGGCTGGCATAAACTCTGACATCTGGCTTGGCTCCTTCTCTTCCTTTCCTTGATCTCTTCACTTAGGCTGTATCTTGTTTTGCCACTCAGGAGCAATTTTCTTAAAAGTGTATGTGTGCACTGACTTCAGCACATTTTTTTTTTTCTGATTTAAATCTCCTGTGTCTCCAGGGGTTTCTACTTAATTTTTGTATCTTGCCTGGGGCCAAGTCAGAACTCTTCCTAAAATGGTGGTTAATTCTGTTGGGCCTCAGTGAAGACTCAGGCTCTTTCTAGCTCAGATTGTCAGGGTAGTTCTGAATTCCAAGGAATCTGTTCTCCAGTTATATGCCTTTGAACTGTGACCTTTCAGAAACCATTCATATTTGTTATTGTTTAACTTGAATTTAAATTAATTAGTGCTCCTAAGGAATTAAATATATTAACTGATTGGAAGAGTTAAAGCATAAGCTTCTTTATGTGGTAGAATTGCATAGTGGAGTTGAATGTCTGGGAGATGATTGTAATAGTTAACTTCCTGCAGTGCAGCTTTTGAACTGTGCATTTCAAGCCAAGTAGGAGGGCTACCATCTGGTAACCTTGAATTCCTTCCTAGTCAGCAAGTTAGGGCAGATTTACACACTGAGTTAAGTCTGGTCATAGCTGTACCTTATGGATGCAAGTAAGAGACTCAGCCAGATGAGGGATGAATATGGTGAGGTGTGTGTGTGGAGAGAGGCTACCCCTCTATTGTAGATGTTAGCTGTTTGGATATGCCATAGTGATAAAAAGAACTTTTGGTGGAAATTGCTTATTATTATTATTGTTTCTCAGTAAAAACCCTGAAGGGATCCCAGCACCAGAAATGTCTGTAAGTGCTGGTGGCATCTGTAATCTTGATGCCTTTCTTGATTAGAATATAATTGAAGAATGTCATACACCCAAAAGCATGTCATGAAATTAATCAAATCTAGCACTTCTTTTCCTCAGGGCTTCCTAAATCCTAAATTCAAGTCTTTTAAAAGTTACCGCAAAGATCATAGGGATGAAAATGGTCATATTAAAACCCATTGAAGAACATTCATTTAAATTATGATAATATGACCTATTAAAGAGATACACTCTGGTCTCCCATTAGATCAGACTAAAATTAATCAATTTTTGTTATTCTTTGGCGGAGAAAATAAAAATTACCTGTACCTAGTGGTAAGAAATTAAAAATAAGTGAAACTGGCTACAATGTATTACCTTCCTTTCTAATGGTATTTATACAAGCAGGGATCATCTCTACCATTTTTCTCAGGCTTGCTATACATCTTTGTTTGAGCTCTGCACTTGAATGGAAAATGATCAAATTACCAATAATGAATGTAGCTCAGGATAAGCTGTGTATCAAGAACAAGTGAAAGCAAACACCAGGGTGTAGGGCAAGGTCAGGTGTCTAGAAAAATAGAGCTAGAGATTAGTAGAAACTGAATGGGCAGAGTAAAGCTAACTAGAGACCGGATAGATAAATGTCATCTAAATATCATAGGCACAGAGGAAACTGGCTTGAATGGACTGTATCTGAGGGTGGAAAACACCCAGATCACCTGAACAAGTAAGATGAGGCTTATGTGGACTAGTGATAAGCACAGATCTGACAGCAGGAAAATTGAAGTTGACCCTGGCAAATGCTTTTGCAAACAGATGATTATTGAAAATGAGAAGTTAGAAACAAAGAGGTAAAAGGGGGAAGGGAGAAGGAAGGTGGAAATCTGAATTGGGACTTTGTCAGGAAATTCAAGGTCTCTTAAATCAAGAAGTAGGCAAATTTGAGGAGGGTGGCAGACTGGCTACCCTGAGATTGGAAAACTTTGGTTGAATGTGGGAGTTGATGAGCAAGAACAAGTTTTGGGGGGCACCTCAGAATATTAGGGGTTCCCTCACTGCAGAGTAGTTCTTCTTGCAAAGCACCCCCATGTTTAGGGAAGAAAGCTAACATTCACAGATGCTACTCCGTGCCAGATGCTGCACTAAAAGCATTGGTATATAAATAATAATGACTGGTATTTTTAAATATCGGATTTACTGTTTCTACTCCGCTCCAGTTTTCCAAACAGCAGGGGAAATGATTGCTTTAACACCTAAGTCAGCTCCCTTTAACCAATGTATGGGTATATAAGTAACAAAATAAAGACAAAAAATATTAATAATTGGGGGACGGATAACGGGTATGAGATGTTTTGAGTTTTATTTTAAATCATTGTTTCTTATTCTTTTAGGAATCCAAATGTTCTTAAATTGATTGTGGTGATGAATGCACAACTATATGACGATACTGTTACCCATTGATTGTATACTTAGATGGATTATATGGTGTGTAGATATATCACAATAAAATTGCATTAAAAAACCCCTAAGTCAGAGTCAGGACTTCTGGAATGGTGTCGGGAGGTGCTCAGTGGACTCTCCCAAGAGAAACAACCATTTAACTGATGAACATTGTATAAAACAACAACTATTTAAGGTCTCTGGAAATTCTTGTAAAAGCCTTCAACAATGGAAAAAATGTCTTCAAGACCATCAATTATATCTTGGTAAGAACCCTGAGAATCCATGGTATTTGAGCTCCAACGTACTCACATTACCCCTGCTGTACTCCCTGCCCAGCTCCATGTGACAGAAGCTCTACTACATGATTCTACCTTGTTGGGTGAGGCCAAGAAGACAGGGCTCTCATCACCCTAGCTCACAGTCCAGGGCTACTGTTTTATCCCTTTGTAAAAGATATTGGATCCCAGGCAGGTGCAGCCGAAAGGATTGGTGCTCCCTTTTCTCATCCAGTTCCCATGTGCAGGACAAGGGCTCTGCTACAGGCATGACCAGTCAAAAATTCTGGGATCCCAATTATAAGTCAAGGCTAACAACCAGGGAAGAACAAGATGAGAAAACCAGAGGCTACCATGCATCAGAAGAAGAAAACTGACCCTTCTCCAAGCTCCAGTGAAGTGGTACAGAGGTTCTGCCCATGGGAAGGGGCAGTCCCTAAGGATAGAGAGCTCCACGGCTGTGTCTGAGGAGACCATCTTTATTTGAAACAGAGTAAGGAGAAGTTCTTACCTGAGAATTTTGTTGCAAACAATGGCTATCCAGGTGATGATCCATGTTGAAAAGGAGCTGGTGTATCATGATGCTACTGGTACAGAAAGAGAAAACCAAGGAGAGTTCTTCTGGGGCCACTCACATCCTTCAGAATCCAGAGGGTTGTGAACATGTGCCCCCACTCAGAAGCTATCAAAGTTAGATATGGGGCAGACTTGAAAGCAGTACTCAAACCACACACAGGTACATTAGCAAAATGTGGATGCTTTACTGGACCAAGGACTTAGGCCCAACCTCTGAACAAACATTGAACCATAAGCTACTCTGTTCCAGGAGTGACTTATAGGAAATCAGACTTCAACAGAAAATTCCACTCATCTCTGGTAGTCTGCATGGAATGACTGGAGAGAGAACCTTTGAGCTACTACTCCTGACTGAATGTGGGACATCTCCCTGAACTGTGAGCACAGTCTTCAAGCCACATATAAATCCAGTGATAAGGACTATATACCTAACTTGCTAAGGGGCTTAAGTGTAATTTTTGAACCAAAAAGTGGTTCTTTCAGACCCAGGGGCAACTCCTAGGAACCAAGATAAAAACAAGGAAAAAAATCTGGGCAGAAACATCAGAGGTTGTACACTGTGGGAGAAATAAGCCTCACAGAATTAGTCCAATCAAATTACTAAGAATATAAACAAGAGAACAAACAACAACAACAACAAACGGGGTAAGGGAATCAGTATTCAGACTTTCTATAATACATATGAGACATTCAAAGAAACAAGTGTTATCCATACCTGAGAAAAAAACAGGCAATAGAAACTTCATTTGAAGGGACCAGATGTTAGGCTTAGCCAATAAAAACTTCAAAGAAGCTATTATACTATGTTCAAGGAAGTAAAGGAAACCATATTTTAAGAGGAAAAAAGGTGAAAAAAAATTATTCATTCTTTTGCAGGCTTCAGTTAGACCTTGCTCATAGTCTGCCAACCCCCAACCAGGACCATTCCAGCCCATCCTAAAGAACACTTAGGGCAAGATATAAGATTCCACAAGGGTGTCATGTGCTAGAGTAACTTTCCAGAAACCTACAACTTCCAGATGGGTCTCTGGTCCAGATAAGTCCTGAAACCTAGCCCAGCCTCTCCAGAAGATCTGATAGTTTCATCTCCTTACCCCATATTAGTGACAGACCCTTCCAGTATCAAATATTTAGAATAGCCATAGCCCAAACACCCCTACAGAGAGGGATGGAAAAATCAAGGGTGATGGTAGAATTATACAGAGAAGATAGGATTTAACAAATGAGTATGAATGCTGAATCATTAAATTGATATCTCTTTTAGTCTCCAGTATTTTAGAGCAGCTAGAAGGTTTAGGTTTTAGAAACCTAAAATTGTGAAACTGTAAACCATGTCAAAGTCTAAATATGTTCTATGACTAACTGCAGTGCTGTGCTTTGAAATTTATAGTTTTTTGTATATATGTTATTTTTCACAAAAAGAAGGGAAAAAAGGTCAATTGTGATGATAAAAAAATATTTAAGTCCTCTAGCCTCCTATGTTCTGGAGCAGCTAAAGGAGAAATCTGAGAGTATTGTATGGTAGCCCATGACAAACTCTGGGATCTGTCTTGTAACTCATTATGGAAGAGTGCTTTGAAAAATATTGCTTTTTAATTTCTTTGCTTTGTATATATGTTATACTATACAATGAAAAAAGTTAAAATAAGCATTTTCCGAACTCCCCCTTAAAAAATGACTCATCAAATAGAGAATTGAAAACAGGAAATTATAAAAAGAACCAAATAGAAATTCTGGCATTGAAAAGTACAATATCTGAAATTAAAAGTTCACCAGGAGGATTCAATACCAGAATTGGATAGGCAAAAGAAAGAATCAGAGAACTTGAGACACTTCAATTGAGTTTATGCAGTCTGAAGAACAGAAAGAATAAAGAAAAATTATCAGAGCGTCAGAGAAATGTGGAACACACTTCAGTGCACCAACATACACGTGATAGTAGTAGCAGGAGAGAGGGAAAGGAGCAGGAAAATTATTAAAAAATAATAGCTAAAACTTTCCAAATTCGATGAAAAACAATAATGAGCACATCCAAGGAGGTGAACTAACTAAAATATTGAAAGCCAAAGATAAAGAGAAAATTTTGAAAGTAAAATGCATCTTCATGTTCAGAGGAACCTTAATAAGGTCAACAACGGACTTTACCTCAGAAACAATGGAGGCCAGAAGGCAGTGGGACAACTTACTCAAAAGTGCTGAAAGAAAAAAAGGCAGCTAAGAACCCTATAGCTAGCAAGACTACCTTTCAGAAATGAAGGTGAGATAAAGACATTCCAAGATGAATCTGAGAATTTATTGCTGTAGACCTGCCTTAAAGAAACATTAAGGAAATTCTTTAGGATGAAAAGAAGTGCACAAACAGTAATTTGAATAGATACAAAAAAGAGCTCTGGTTAAAGTAATTATGAAGTAATAATTTTAAAAATAATTGCCAAAAAATGAATCTACAAGATTGTATCACTGGGCATTATAAAAATGACATATATTAACAAGAAACACACAAAGGAGGAAAGTGTGAATGAAAATATATTGATCTAAGAATATATCAGATGATAACTCAAATCTACAGGAAGAAATAAAAAGAACCAATATTGGTAAATAAGAAAGTTAATGTGCATCTATTTTAATGCAATTTTAATTGAGACATAATTCAAAGTACACAATCATTGGTTAACAGTATCATATATTGTGCACTCATCACCAAATAGATTTTTGAACATTTTCTTCATTCCAAAAAATAAAAAGCAAAATTTAAAAGGACATCCAAAACATCCCATGCCCCTTAGCCCTCCCCTATTGTTTATTTTTTGTCTTTATTTTATTATTCATCTGTCCATACACTGATAAAGGAAGCATCAGCCACAAAGTTTTCACAATCACACCGTCACATCATAAAAGCTATATAGTTATGCAGACATCTTCAAGAATCAAGGCTACTGGATTATAGTTTAACTGTTTAGGTATTTCCTTCTAGCTTTTCTAATACATTAAAAACTATAAAGGGAGAGCTATGTAATGCATAAGAATAACCTCCAGAATGACCTCTTGACTCAGTTTGAAATCTCTCAGCCACCCAAACTTTATTTTGTTTCATTTCTCTTTGCCCATTTGGTCAAGAAGGCTTTCTCAGTCCCAAGATACCAGGGCCAGGCTCATCCCCTGGAGTCATGTCCCATGTAGGGTATAGAGCAATGATCTTACCCACAGAGTTGGCTTAGAGAGAGACACTACATCTGAACAACAAAAGAGGTTCTGTGGGGATGATGCTTAGGCATAACTTTGAGTAGGCTTAGTGGCTTAGCTTCTTTGTTGCAGGAATAAATTTCATAAGAGAAAGCCCCAAGATCAAGTACTTGGACTATTAAATTGGTTGACCCCAATGCTTGTGAGAATATCAGGAATTGCTCAGGTGAGGATATTTAATATTTCCACTTTTCCTGCTATTCCTGAAGAGGACTTTGCAAATACTTTCTTCTGCCCAGATTACTCTGGGATGTACTGGAGGTATCACATTAACCTGTAGAAACCAATGGTCTCACTCTTTATTCATGGTTCCATATAATTATGGTGTCCAAATAAACTAACCATAAAAGTTAAATTAGGGGCGGGCCGCGGTGGCTCAGCGGGCAAAGTGCTTGCCTGCCGTGCCGGAGGACCTCGGTTCGATTCCCGGCCCCAGCCCATGTAAAAAACAAACAAACAAACAAAATACAATAAAACAAGAAAATGTTTAAAGATGTTTCCCTTCCTTCCTTCCATCTTTCCTTCCTTCTCTCTGTCTTTCCTTCCCTTCCTCCCTCTCTCTTTAAAAAAAAAAAAAAAAAAGTTAAATTATATAGTGTGGGAGATGCCAAGATGGCAGCTTAGCAAGGTGCACGATTTAGTTCATCCTCCAGAACAGCAACTAAATAACCAGGAACAAATACCTCCTGGGGCCACGTCAGTGACCAGAAACACAGTGTAGCCCAGTCTGCACCAGCTGGACCGGCTGCTAGCTCTCCAGAACCATGAGTTCCCCAGCTGTGGCGGACAGCAACCCTCCCCCACAGAGAGCTTTCCAGAGGGGAAAGGAAAGGGACTTTACCAGCAGAAGGGGCTGAGCATGATCAAACGTCAACTGTAGAATTACTTAACAAATTCTGACTACTAAAAATAGGCCCCCAGCTCAGGTGAACCTGGTCAAAGCGGAGGTCACGTATTGTTGCCCCAGCACCAAGGGGTCAGGGCTGATGGAAAAAGAAAAATTAAAGAAACAGAAGTTTTTGTGGCTGTGTCTCTACAAAGTCTTGACTGCTTTTGGATACAGCGGCAGGAATTCTCAGGCTGCAACTGCCCCAGGCATAGGCAGAACCAAGATTGTTTGAGGGCTTGTCTTGGAGCCTGTGTGTTCCCCAGTGGAGAGGTGAAACCCAACTCAGTTGGAATTCCTCCCTTAAGGAATTCAGACACCAGAGCTTGGAAATTTGAAGCCATTAAAATCAGCCTACAACCCCTCCTCTGTCTCCACCTTTTTGCCCCCCAACAGGGAGCATCAGCCAAAGTTAAAGGTACCGCATCATCTTATGCTGGTGAGACCTGCAGGCAGAAAAGTGCCTCATCCTGGGCAGGATAAGAAAAACAGAGTACAGAGACTTCACAGGAAAGTCTTTCAACCTGTGGGTCTCACCCTCAGGGAAAACTGATGGAGGTAACTCTTTCCTCCTGATAGGAGGCCAGATTAGTCCGTAAAAATCCAGCTGGAGTCTATAATACCTAAGCAGGCCCTCCTGGGCCAGGGTGGTGGGGGGGAGTCACATACAGGCAGAGCAAGAAACAAGAAAACAAGAACTGAAAAATTCTCCTCTGTTAAACAAATCCTAAACTAGAGGTCCAGAAAAAACTGAACTGAATGGGAAAGAATAGACCGACAACAAATTCATCCAGCAAGAAAACTGAAGGTAAAAGAAGTGAAAACAATCTCCAGAATAAACTAATTAAGGTAATTAAATGCCTAGACGCAAGCAAAAAATAACAAATCACACTAGGAAAATTGAAGATATGGCCCAGTCAAAGGAACAAACCAACAATTCAAATGAGATTCAGGAGTTGAAACAATTAATTCAGAATATACGAACATACATGAAAAACCTCATCAAAAATCAAACCAATGAATTGAGGGAGGATATAAAGAAGGCAAAAAATGAACAAAAAGAAGAAACTGAAAATCTGAAAAAACAAATCACAGAACTTATGGGAATGAAAGGCATAGTAGAAGAAATGAAAAAAACAATGGAAACCTACAATGTTAGATTTCAAGAGGCAGAAGACAGGATTAGTGAACTGGAGGATGGAACATCTGAAATCCAACAACAAAAGAAACTATAGGGGAAAAAATGGAAAAATATGAGCAGGGACTCAGGGAATTGAATGACAATATGAAGCATATGAATATGCATGCTGTGGGTGTCCCACAAGGAGAAGAAAAGAGAAAAGGAGGGGAAAAACTAATGGAGGAAATTATCACTGAAAATTTCCCAACTCTTATGAAAGACTTAAAATTACAGATCCAAGAAGTGCAGTGTACCCCAAAGAGAGTAGATCCAAATAGACGTACTCCAAGACACTTACTAATCAGAACATCAGAGGTCAAAGAGAAAGAGAGAATCTTGAAAGCAGCAAGAGAAAAGCAATTCATCACATACAAGGGAAGCCCAATAACACCATGAGTAGATTTCTCAGTAGAAACCATGGAGGCGAGAAGACAGTGGGATGATATATTTAAATTGCTAAAAGAGAAAAACTGCCAACCAAGAATTCTATATCAAGGAAAACTGTCCTTCAAAAATGAGGGGGAAATTAAAACATTTTCAGACAAAAAATCACTGAGAAAATCTGTGACCAAGAAAGCAGCTCTGCAAGAAATACTAAAGGGAGCACTAGAGACAGATATGAAAAGACAGAAGAGAGAGGTGTGGAGAAGAGTGTAGAAGTCAAGACTATGAGTAAAGGTAAAAAGAAGGAAAATTAGATATAACATATACATTCAAAAGGCAAAATGGTAGAAGAAGGTACTACCCATACTGTAATAACACTAAATGTTAATGGATTAAACTCCCCAATCAAAAGACATAGACTGGCTGAATGGATTAAAAAACAGGACTCATGTATATGTTGTCTACATCTTAGACCCAAGGACACACATAGGTTGAAAGTGAAAGGTTGGGAAAAGATATTTCATGAAATAAAATTCAGAAAAGGGCAGGAGTAGCTATACTAATATCTGACAAATTATACTTCAAATGTAAAGCAGTTAAAAGAGACAAACAAGGATACTGTGTATTAACAAAAGGAACAATTCAGCAAGAAGACATAACAATAATAAATATTTATGCACTGAGCCAAAATGCTCCAAAATACATGCGACAAACACTGAAAAGAGAAATAGACACATTGACCATTTAAGCTGGAGACTTCAATTCCCCAGCTGGGGAAAGTTGTTGGAACCCAGAGACCTGGAGAGAAGGCCAGCAGAGACCATCCTGTGCCTTCCCACATAAGAAAGAACCTCAGTGGAAAGTTAGCTGTCTTTCCTCTGAATAACTGACAAAATAAATTCCCTTTTATTAAAAGCCAATCCATTTCTGGTGTGTTGCATTCCAGCAGCTAGCAAACTAGAATACCCTTTATCCTTTTGAGGAAGTTCCCTTGTATTCCTATCCTCTGAAGTGTTTTCAGCAAGAAAGGATACTGAATTTTGTCAAATGCCTTTTCTGCATTAATCAAGATGATCATCTGCAGTCAGCTAGGAGGCATGTCTGCTGCAATGAGTGATGTCTGACTTAATTGGCTGGTGCTTAAATGAGAGAGAACAATGTAGCACAGCCCTAGTAATGAACATTACTAGTTCATTACACTAGTAATGAACAATCTGGGGGAGAAATCAAGAAAATAATTCCATTTACAATTGCAACCAAAAGAATAAAGTATTTAGGAATAAATTTAACTAAAGAGACAAAAGACCTATACAAAGAAAACTGCAAGAAATTTTTAAAAGAAATCACAGAAAACCTAAATAAATGGAAGGGCATACCATGTTCATGGATTGGAAGACTAAATATAGTTAAGGTGTCAATTCTACCTAAATTGATTTACAGATTCAATGCAATACAAATTAAAATCCCAAAAACTTACTTTTCAGAAATAGAAAAACCAATAACCAAATTTATCTGGAAGGGCAGGGTGCACCAAATAGCTAAAAGTACCCTGAGATAAAGAAATGATGTCAGAGGGCTCATGCTACCTGACTTTAAGGCATATTATGAAGCTACAGTGGTCAAAACAGCATTGTACTGGCATAAAGATAGATATATTGACCAATGGAATCAAATAGAGTGTTCAGATATAGGCCCTCTCATCTATGGACAATTGATCTTTGATAAGGCAGTCAAGCCAACTCACCTGGGACAGAACAGTTTCTTCAATAAATGGTGCCTAGAGAACTGGATATCCATATGCAAAAGAATGAAAGAGGACCCATATCTCACACCCTATACAAAAGTTAACTCAAAATATATCAAAGCCCTAAACATTAGGTCTAAGACCATAAAACTGCTACAAGAAAATGTAGGGAAATATAAATCTTATACTTGGAGGCAGTTTCCTAGACTTACACCCAATGCAAGAGCATTGAAGAAAGAAAGAAAGAAATAGGAGCTCCTCAAAATTAAACACTTTTGTGCATCCAAGAACTTCATCAAGAAAGTAAAAAGACAGCCTACAAAATGGGAGACAATATTTGGAAATGACATATCAGATAAAGGTCTAGTATCCAGAATTTATAGATCTTTCAACTCAACAACAAAAAGACAGCCAACCAAATTAAAAAATGGGCAAAAGATTTGAACAGACACTTCTCAGAAGAGGAAATACAAATGGCCAGAAGGCACATGAAGAGATGATCAACTTCCCTGGCTATTAGAGAAATGCAAATCAAAACCACAATGAGATATCATCTCACACCCACCAGAATGGCCATTACAAATAAAACAGAAAATGACAAGTGCTGGAGAGGATGTGGAGAAAGAGGTACACTTAGCCACTGTTTGTGAGAATGTCAAATGGTACAACCGCTGTGGAAGGCAGTTTGGCGGTTCCTCAAAAAGCTAAATATAGAATTGTCAACTGACCTGGCAATACCATTCCTAGGTATCTCTCAGAGGACATGAGGGCAAGGACACAAATGGACATTTGCACACCAATGTTTATAGCAGCATTATTTACAATTGCAAAGAGATGGAAACAGTCAAAATATCCATCAACAAATGAGTGGCTAAACTAACTGTGGTATATACATACAATGGAATATTATGTGTATACATACAATGGAATATTATGTAGCTGTAAGACAGAATAAAGTTATGAAGTATGTAACAACATGGCTAGACCTTAAGGACATTATGCTGAGTGATATTAGCCAGAAACAAAAGGACAAATACTATATGGTCTCACTGATATGAACTGACATTAGTGAATAAACTTGGAGATTTCGTTGGTAACAGACCATCAGGAGATAGAAATAGGGTAAGATTTTGGGTAATTGAAGCTGAAAGGATACAGACTGTGCAACAGGACTGAATGTAAAAACTCAGAAATGGACAGCACAATACTACCTAACTGTAATACAATTATGTTAAAACACTGAATGAAGCTGAATGTGAGAATGCTAGAGGGAGGAGGGCTGGGTGCACAAATGAAATCAGAAGAAGGATAGACGATAAAGATTGAGATGGTATAATCTAGGAATGCCTAGAGTGTATAATGATAGTGACTAAATGTAAAAATTTTTTAAATGTTTTTGCATGAGGAAGAATAAAGGAATGTCATTACTGCAGGGTGCTGAATATAGATGGTAATTAATATTTTAAAATATCAACTTATGTGTGAGACTAAAGCAAAAAAATGTTTATTTGGTATAAAATTTATATTTTGACTAGTGCATTTCCTAATATAACTTATGTAGAGAGCTTAATTGAACACCTTAAGTATAATGGAACCTTGAGTAGGACATGAGATTTTGTTGGTTTGTCCAGAGTGATACCCCAATAAATCCCAGAGTGATTTGATCAGTGAATAAAAAAGTATTTACAAAGTCCCCTTTGGAGAATAGTGATAAAGGGGGAAAATTCAACTTCCCCAAGTTTAATTTTTGATACTTTCACAAGCAGTGTGGACAACCAGAGCTATAGGCTGAGCCCCCAGTCTTTGGGTTTGTTCATATGGAACTTAACCCCACAAAGGATAGGTCAAGCCTACTTGAAATTAGGCCTGGGAGTCACCCCCAAGAGAACCTGTTTTGTTGCTCAGATGTGGCCTTTCTCTCCAGCCAACACAACCAGCAAACTCACCACCCTCCCCCTGTCTACGTGGGACATGACTCCCATGGGTGTGGACCTTCCTGGCAACGTGGGACAGAAATCCTAGAATCCGAGACTCAGCATCAAGGGTTTGAGAAAAACCCTAGAACGAGTGGAGACTCAGCATCAAGGGATTGAGAAAACCTTCTCGACCAAAAAGGGGAAGAGTGAAATGAGACAAAGTGTCAATGGCTGAGAGATTCTAGAGTCAAGAGGTTATCCTGGAGGTTATTCTTATGCATTAAATAGATATCACCTTGTTATTCAAGATGTAATGGAGAGGCTGGAGGGAACTGCCTGAAATTGCAGAGCTGTGTTCCAGTAGCCATGTTTCATGAAGATGATTGTATAATGATATAGCTTTCACAATGTGACTGTGTGATTGTGAAAACCTTGTGTCTGTTGCTCCTTTTATCTATCTTGTCAACAGATGAGTAGAACATATGGAATAAAAATAAATAATGGGGGAACAAATGTTAAAATAAATTTAGTTTGAAATGCTAGTGATCAATGAAAGGGAGGGGTAAGGGGTATGGTATGTATAATTTTTTTCTGTTTTCTTTTTATTTCTTTTTCTGAATAGATAAAAATGTTCCAAGAAATGATCATGATGATGAATATGCAACTATGTCATAATATTGTGAATTACTGATTATATATGTAGGGCGGAAAGATCAAAATATGAAAGTTTGCATTTATTTGGTGTTTTGTGGTATTTAAAAAATATAAAATAAAAAATTATATAGTACGTTACAGGAAATACAAATTTTGCACTGAATAAGCATCTCTTCCTTTGGTCTCACACAGAAGTTGAAGTTCTAAAACACACTCAGTATCATCCTTTACCCTTTAGTCTGATTTACCTTAGTTCTAATTAGATCAGCTTCTCTCAAACCTCTAACTGAAGTCTGATTCCTTTTCAGCGTTTTAAAACAGTTATGGTTTGGGGTAATGCTGACTTTCATAGCTGCAGAACTGTAGCTCAGAGTGTCAGGTGTCACACAGACACCAAAAGTTCTAGAGATCTATCAGATAATTCACAGAGAGCCCAGCATCTCAGAATTTAGAAATAACCATTACAACTCAGAAACAGATGTGACTGCTCTAAGAGCTACCTTACAATCTAGGAACCTTTACAATAAGCCTTCCCCTAATAACCTATGATCTCAATTCAATTCTCAGAGTTTGCACGTTATAGTTAGTACATATTAGATGTTATAACATTTGTGTTTACAATGCAGCCTGCCATGCCAGTGAGGGAAGGGGCCAACCTCTGTAATTTGGGGGCTTTATTTACAGTTCTGCACTGTGTTCTAAACCCTTCAACCTATTCCAGACTTTTCAGGTGCTTCTAGGTGGATAGTATTAAAGTCAGTTCATTCTCTCCCAAGGTCCAGGCCATTCCATGTTGCATAGATGTGCACTGCTTACACTTCCATCATCATTCACATTCACTCTACCTCTTCTACCCTTCTGCCTGGACAATTTCTATTGATCCATATATCTCATTATAAATCTCTCCTTCTCTAGGAAGCCCTCTGTGGCTCCCCAAGGTTGGCCTGGGGCTATTTTTATGTACATATTTGCTTGTTAGCATTAGCATGCTCCATTGCAGTAGTGTGTTGACTCAGGTATCTTTGGGATAACTTATAGGTTCCTTGTGGACTCTGTCTCCAACACTCAATCTGGTGCTAGCACACAGAAGTGCTCACTAAATATTTGTTGAATGAGTGAAGGCAGGAATTAATAAATTCCCATTTGCTTACACACCAAATTAATGGTTGGGATGAAAAATATTGAGGTTTCCTTAGGAACGATCCAACAAACCTGATGAATGAAAGTGAAGGTGCGCAGATATGAAAACTGGATACTCTCCCTAGAGTTTACAATGAATCAGCTCTGTAATTGCAGAGTTAGGAAATGGTACTGCAGTACTATGGGCAATGCCAGAGGGCAGAGGAAAGAGTATCAAGGCCAAATAAATTGGTCCTTGAAAGAGAAGAGGGAACTACCACTTACAGAGTATCTATGTACATTCCATTTAAGCCAGGAAAAAGTTGTCAAAGTAATGTTATCATCACTTTTCTAAAGATAAGGAAACTAATTCTCAAAGAGGCTAAAATCTTGTCTAGTAAATAGCAAATTTGGCATTGGAACTGGGACCTGCTGATGCCAGAATAAACACTTTATTCACTTAACTTCACTGCTTCTCAGATTTCTATAGATTAGGATGTTCATTTTCATAAATCTAGGAAGCAGGATATTGTAAGGGAAGCTGGACATCCTACAGTCATGGAAGTTGATATAGGACTGAATCAATAAGCAGATGAACAGGCATTTAGACCCATTATCTTGGCAAGCAAATGGCTCATGTTTCCCAGAATAATCTTGCATTTGAAAATGGCATAAAAGAAAGTAACGTAGGTTCAGGGAAGGGAATGCAGGGAGAAAGAACAGAGTCAAGAAAAATTCCTCTAGACTTCATCTAGACTGATGACTGATGAAGCAAAACAACAGGAAAATCTTAATACATACCCATCATCCATTGAAAATGTGTCCAAAAAAACACGGCAATTGCTAACTCTATCTACAGGAACATGAATCATAGCCACAGGGTCCTACCCAAATAGGAGCACATACTCTCCTGCTGTCAAAGACAAAGACACTGTAAGATAAATTAAAACCTAAGGTAATGAAAATGTACCCAGTTCCAAATCAAATGAAATTGCTATGGGCCCAAGGCCAAAGAATATCCTTAGCCTGGATGGTGTCCAGGACCACACTAAATTTAGCCAACTGGTGATCTTTTAAAAGAAGCTTCTTATTCAACCTTTTGTAAATCCTCCTAATGTACAGATTATGTCTTCCCTGAAGCTGGAACTCACTGTCCTGGGCATTATCATCCATGGAAAAAGCAATGCCAAGCAAAGTTCTGCTTTTATCACCCAGCTGTGCTTTGTCCAAGCAGTGCCTGGATGAGATCCCTTAAGGGCACTGCCGAAAGGCCTCCTTATTCCAGGTAACCCAGCCCACCTTCCCTGCCCTCTCTTTAGCAGCAATTTCAATTCTTCTCATCAGATATTCATACCTTTGTCTTAAACATTTTATATCCAGAAACAACCTTTTAAAATAAGAAAATTTAAGAGAGAGTATAACTACTTGTTGACATGTGCTTTGAAAATTATTGCTTTTTTCTTTCTTTGCTTTGTATATATGCTATATTATATAATTTTAAAAGCATTTAAAAAAAGAAAGAGTATGCATGGCCATTAACAAAACCAAGGTCTGTGCATGTTCTAACAATCCTCAACTCATCTAATCCTCATAACAACATGGTGAGAACTGAGAGGTAGCAAAGTAAGTTAAAAAGAGCATGAGGCTTCAGAGTCAGACGTGGACTGAAAGTCCGACTCCTTCACTTGGCAACTGCTCAATTTGCATATATGAAATATAGGGATCATGATATCTATCTTTACTCAATAAATAGAAGCTAACATTTTTAGATAGTTATTAATTTTAGGAATTCTTAAAGACAGAAGAACAAAGTGGTTAAGTTCATGACTATGGAGCCAGACAGAAAAATCAGGGACCATCCTGGAGACAGTTTTAGAGAAGTGAAGAACAAAGTTTTCAAGACACAACTGAAGGTGATATCAGACCTATAGAAGTCAGGGTTTGGGACCTACAAAGACAAAAAAAATGAGGAAAGGAAGAGAAGATGCAGGGCCATATGACTGACTTCTGGAAATGACAGATAGCTAGTCATATTTCAGGTCATGAGGAGTCACCTCTGAGCCCCTAATAAATAGTCTCATTTTGGCAACAGATATTTATTAAGCACAGGTTATATGCCAAGTTATGATCAAGAGAAATATGTTTGGTACACTTGAGTTTACAGTAATTCCCTCTCAGGTGTTGAAAGAGGAAAGAAAATGTCCTAAGGCCAGAACTAGTAAAACTTGACACATTAGGGTTGGTGGCAGTCATGCCCGCAGTTAGTATCTTCTCCGAGAAAGGGAGAAAAGTGCAAACAGAAGGACAAAGAGAAATAACACGTACAAATACACACACATGTACATATAAACATATATACACAAACATACAAACACACAGACATTGAATTACAAATCAAAAAGTTACATTGAACTCCCAAGAAATTAGGGCAAGTCCTTGATTTTGAGGCTTACTCTTGTGAAGCTTATTTTTGTGATGGAGAAAATAAGACTATCGATACTTATGCTTAAGAGTTACTTCCAGAGGACCTCTTTTGTTGCTCAGATGTGGCCTTTCTCTCTTGAAACCCTACTCTGCAAGTGAAAAAATTACCCTACCCCCTACATGGGACATGACATCCAGAGGTGAAAGTCTCCCTGGAAACATGGGCTATAACTTCCAGGAATGAGCCTGGCCCTACCACTGTGAAATTGATAATGGCTGTCTGACCAAAATAGGGGAAAGAATTGCAACAAAATAAAGTATCAGTAGCTTAGAGAGTTCAAATAGGGTGAACAGGCTATTCTGGAGTCTACTCTTGTGCAACTTGCAGCTAGATATTGCTATTTATGACAGTTTGCCAAATGTCAATCAAAACCATTCTTGCCATGATTCGATCAGAGAGTCTACAAAGGTTCCATGTTCTATGATTGCTTTCCAGAAACCTACAATCTCCAGATGGGTTCCTAGGCTTCATAAATTCTGATACCCAGAGGGGTCAGCCTGTCCAGAACATCAATTACCTCCATCCCCCATCCCATGTAATCAACAGTCTTTTGCAAACTGAAGAAGTTAGAATGGTTACAGCCCAAATACCCCTAAAGATTGGGAGAAAGATCAAAGGAGAAGGTAGAGTGATAACAGAGAAGATAAGATTTAGCAAATAAGTATGAAGGCTGATTCATTATGTTGATATTCTTGTTAGCCTCCAGAGTCATGGAGCAACTAGAAAGAAAAACCTAAACTTGTGGAACTATAACCCAAACAAACTCTCAAATCTGTTCTATAAATGTTGTGGTGTACTTTGAAATTTATTGCTTTTTTAAATGTTATTTTTCACAATTAAAAGAAAAGTCCAATTGAGTATCCAGTGCAATGAAAGAAAAATAATCCATACTTAAGTGCATTTCTATGACATTTCATAACATTGGGGGTGAAGAGAAGATCTTAAATGTTCAAAGCCTCCAAAGAGGAAAAAGAAGCAATACCTTCAAAGTTCTAAGGAAAAATTGTTTCCGACCAAGAATTTAATACCTATGTAAACTAAGAGCAAAATGTAAGATAGAGTTAAGGCATTTTCAGAGAATGGTGGTAGGAAATGGAGTGGGGCAGGGAGCTGCTACTTAGAAATTTGGATTTTGTTCTTGGGACTGGGAAGGCACCAAAAGATTCTGTCCAGAGGAGTGAAATGATCTGACATGTTTTGTCTTATACTCTATTTTGTCTGACAATAGTATAGCCACTTAGACTCTCCATAGTTGCTTTTGCATGGTATCTCTTTTTCTATTCTTTTACTTTCAAACTATGTATATTTTTGAATTGAAAATGTGTCTCCTATTGACAGAATATAGTTGGATCATGTCTTTTTATCTAGTCGGTCAATCTCTGCCTTTGGATTCAATTATTTAATCTATTCATATATAATGTAATTATTGATAGAGTCATCAATTTAAAATTTTGCTTTTTGTTTTCTATATGTCTCATGATTACTTTACTCATATGCACCTCATTTACTACATCCTGTTGTCTTAAGTGAATATTTACAAGTGCACCATTATAATACCTCTAAGGTTTTTAAACTATATTTTTTAGTTTTTTCTTGATAATTGCTCCAGGGCTTACAATATATGCCTTATTAGAATCTTTTTCAGGCTTATACTTACTTAATCCTTAAATTTTACTAATTATACTAACTTTCATCATATATTGCTTCATTCCTTCCATACCTTTTTCTACTATTATTGCTATATATATTATGTCTACATATGCTACAAACCAAACAATACATTGTTATAATTACTACCTTTTCAAATATTATGTCTTTATGGGTGCTAATAGAATAAAGGAGTGTACAAACATATTTGTAATTTTAAAATATGTATGTTGGTAGGAGGCAGGATAAGACTACTGTAGGAAAGCGTTGAATTTAGTTGGTTCTATACAGCAGATAATAACTAGCCAGGAGCCTTCTGAACAATTGCTTGGGGGATATGTCTTACTGGACACATGTCATGCAACAGTATGAAATGGGTGGAAGGGCTGAGATCACAGTGCAGAACTGTAAGTGTTCTAGTTTGCTAGCTGCTGGAATGTGATATACTAGAAACAGAATGGCTTTTAAAAGGGGAATTTAATAAGTGGCGAGTTTCCAGTTCTAAGGCCAAGAAAATGTCCAATTAAAACAAGTCTATAGAAATATCCAATCAAAGGTATCCATGGAAAGATACCTTTGTTCAAGAAGGCCAATGAAATTCAGGGTTTCTCTCTCAAGTGAGAAGGCACATGGTGAACACAGTCAGGGCTTCTCTCTTAACTGGAAGGGCACATGGTGAACATGGCATCATCTCCTAGCTTTCTCTCCTGGCTTCTGGTTTCATGAAGCTCCCCAGGAGGTGTTTTCCTTCTTCATCTCCAAAGGTTGCTGGTTCGTGGACTCTCTGCTTCGTGGTGCTGCAGCATTCTCTGCTCTTTTTTAATCTCTTCCTTCTCCAAAATGTTTCCTCTTTTACAGGACTGCAGACACTTATCAAGACCCACCCAAATGGGTGGGGACATGTCATCACCTAATCCAGTTTAACAACCACTCTTGATTAAATCACGTCTCCAGGGAGATGATCTGATCACAGTTTCAAACATACAGTATTGAATAGGGATTATTCTATCTTTATGAAATGGGATTTTGATTAAAACATGGCTTTTCTAGGGAACATACATCCTTTCAAACCAGCACAGTAAGTAAAGGCCCAAACTACAGAGGCTGGTGCTCCTCCCCCATTGGCATGGCAGGCTGTAGAAATGAAAGCAGTCTCTACTAGGAGCATGGGAAGGTAGCTCAACCCACCTCCAACTGCAGTATTAATTAATAAATTTGGACTTCTGAATATGAGCTCTGAGCACAGATAAACCCAGAGCAGCCGGAAAGAAGTGCTGCATTCTCTCCCAGCAGGGAAGGGGTGGAGCTCACAGAAGCAAAAGAAAATGGAGGCTTTTGGAGTCAGCCAAGCTCAGAATACAGGAAAAGGACAGTGTTCCAAATAAATAAATAAAATAAATAAATAAAAAGGACTCTGGTTTCTCATAGAGCCAGGTACCAAGTCCAGCTCTTGACTGGTGAACCTTGAGAACTGGGGACTGGCTCTGAAAAGGGATTTTTTTTTAACTATTCAAAATAGCTCATCAGAGAAAACCAAAGGCATTTTTAATTATGAACACTGACCCAGGGAAGGATGGAATTAAGCTATCTCCATAAGAGCCAAAGTAAGTAGTTGAGTGAAGGAGACAATTCCCTAAAGGACATATCTTCTGCAAGAAAAGTGGGGTTGGGACTGGACTCAAGTGGCAGCTCTCATTCAGAGAATTCAGTACTCAGCGGCTGGAAAACAGAAAAACTTCAGTTCACATTCTACCTCAGTCTCTATCTCAACCACCCCTCTGGCAAAGACAGAGTCTGCTGAGAGTTAAAAGCACCACTCCACTTTACGTTGGTGGGGAGTTGTGAACTGACAAGCACCACCTGCTGGGCAGGATAAGGAAAAGCACAGAGTCCAGAGGCTTCACAGGACAAGTCTGACAACCTGCTGGGTCTCATCCTCAGGAAAACTTGATATTGATTACACCCTCATCCTGATACCTGGACCTGTCTTTTCTGGGAAAATCTGACTGGAGTTGCTCATATCTGCAGAGACCATCCTCAAGAAAAAGGTTCCATATGGGCAGGGTAATACCAGGAATAAAAGCTGTAAAATTCTGATGATTAAACAAAAGCTATTCTAGAGGTCTAGAATATGATAAACTGAATGCCAAAGAACAGATAGAGAAAAAAGGCAACCAACAAGAAAACCCTAGGGGAAGGAGTAAGAAATGACCTCCAGAATAAACTAATCAAAGAAGTTGCATACCTAGACATCTGATTTACAAGTCATACTAGGAAAAACAAAGATATGGTCCAGTCAAGGAACAAACTAACACTTTAAACGAGATATAGGAGTTGAAACAACTAATTGAAGAAGTTCAAATAAACATGCTAAATGAAATAAAAAAGCAAATCAATGAATTGAGGGAAGATATGGCCAAAGAGATGAAGGCTATAAAAAAGACATTAGGCAGCCATAAAGTAGAACCTGGCAACCATAAAGAAGAACTTGAAAGCTTGAAAAAAACAAATGGCAGAACTTATGGAAAAGAAAGGTACAACAGAAGGGATAGAAAACACAATGGAGACATACAACAGCAGATCTGAAGAGGCAGAAGAAAGAATTAGTGAACTAGAGGACAGAACATCTGAAATCCTACACACCAAGGACAGATTTGGAAAGGAATGGAAAAACATGAGCAGGATCTCAGGAAACTGAATAACCACATGAAGAGCACAAATAAATGTGTTATGAATGTCCCAGAAGGAGAATAAATGGGAAATGGGATGGAATGAATAATGGGGGAAATAATCACTGAATTTCCCAATTCATATGAAAGACACAAAATTACAGATCCAAGAAGCACAGCGTACCTCAAACAGAATAGATCTGCACATACCTACTCCATGACTCATACTAATCAGATTGTCAAATGTCAAAGACAGGGCGGGCCACAGTGGCTCAGCAGGCAAGAATGCTTGCCTGCCATGCCAGAGGACCCAGGTTCGATTCCCAGTGCCTACCCATGTTAAAAAGAAAAGAAAATGTCAAAGACAAAGATAGAATTCTGAAGGCAGCAAGAGAAAAGTGATCCATCACATAGAAATGAAGCTCAGGGAGAACATGTATGGATTTCTCAGTAGAAATCATGGAGGCAAGAAGGTAGTAGTATGATATATTTAAGATACTGAAAGAGAAAAACTGCCAACCAAGAATTCTATGTTTGGCAAAACTGTCCCTCAAAAATGAGGGAGAGTTTAAAATATTTCAGACAAACAGATACTGAAAAAGTTTGTGAACAAGAGATGTGCTCTAGAAGCAATAATAAAGAGAGCACTGCAGGCAGATAGGGAAAGACAGGAGAGAGGGGTTTGAAGAAGCATGTAGAATGAGGACTATCAGACTATCAGTAAGGGTAAAAAGAGAGTAAGAAAAAAATAAGATAGGGCATATACAATCCAAAAGACAAAATGACAGAAAAAAAAGTGTTGCCTTTACAGTAATAACATTATACATTAATGGATTAAACTTCCCATTGCAAAGGCTCAGACTGGCAGAATGGAAAAGACTTACTTTTTTTCTTTTCTTTGGAGATGCATGGTCCAGGAATCGACCTTGGGTCCCCCAAATGGCAAGAAAAAATTCTACCACTGAACTACCCTTGCACCACCCTGGAAAAGACTCTGTTTTTAGACCCAAGGATGAAAACAGGTTGAACATGAAATATTCGAAAAAGATATTTCACACAAACAATAACAGGAAAAGAGCACAGGTAGCTATACTAATATCAGACAAATGTGACTTCAAATGTAAAACAATTAAAAGAGACAAAGAAGGATATTATGTATTAATAAAAGGGACAATTCATCAAGAAGACATAACAATCATAAATATTTATACACCAAGCCAGAGTGATCCAAAATATATGAGGGGCCAACTGACAACACTCAAGAGAGAAGTAGACACCTCTGCAATAACAACTGGAAACTTCAATACATGATTCTCATTAATGGACAGACTATCTACACAGAGGATCAATATGGAAATAGAGATTTTGAATAATATGATAAATGAGCTGGACTGAACGGACATTTACAGAACATTATACTCCACAACTGCAGGATATACATTATCTCAAGTGCTCATGGATCATTCTCCAGGACAGAACACATGTTGGGTCACAAAGCAAATCTGAATAAATTTCAAAAGATTGAATTTATACAAAGCATTTTTGAGATCATAATGGAATGGGGTAGGAAATCAATAACAGGTGGAAGGCTGAAAAATTTATACATTTATATGGAGGCTAAACAACACTCTTAAACAAATAGGTCAAGGAAGTAATTACAAGAGAAATCAGTAAATATCTCAAGGCAAATGAAGATGAAAACAATAAACAGTTTGGCAGTTCCTTAAGAAGCAACATATAGAATTGCCATATGATCCAGCAATCGCATTACTAAGTATATACTTGGAGTAACTGTAAGTAGGGAAATGAACAGACATTTGCATACCAATGTTTATAACAGCATTATTCACAACTGCCAAGATATGGAAACAGCCCAAATGGCCATCAAAGGACAAGTGGCTACACAAACTGTGGTATATACATATGATAGAATACTAAGCAGCTGTAAGAATAAAGTAATGATGTATGCAATAACATGGATGACCTTAAGGGTATTATGCTGACTGAAATTAGCCATAAACAAAAGGACAAATACTATCTGGTCTCACTGTGAAGAACTGACATTAATGAGTAAACTTTGAGAGTTAAATTTGAGAACACAGCTTCTCATGAGATAGAAAGAGGGTAGATATTGGGCATTTGATGCTGAAGGAGTACCAAATGTTCAACAGTTTTGATTTTGGATTGTAAAATCCATAAATGACAGCACAATACTATCTGATGGTAGCACAATGTTGTAAGCACACTGAATAAGGCTGAGAATGAGTACAGTTAAAAGAAGAAGGCTGGGGGCATGTATGACACCAGGAAGAAAGAAAAAGACTGTGATTGTGCAACTCAGTGAAACCTAGAAAGGACAATGATGGTGATTAAAGGTATAAATATAAGAATGGTTTTACATGAGGAAGAAGAAATCAGTGTCAATATTGCAAGGTTTTGAAAATAGGATGGTATATGAAAAATTACAGTCAATACAAACTAGGATGTATAGTTAAAGGTAACATTGTAATATGTCTCCATTAAATGCTACAAAGACAACATAAAGCTAAAACAATGAGAGGGGGATATAAGGGAGGGGTATGGGACACTGTGGTTGTGCTGTTGTTTCCCTCTTTATTTTTTATTCTTCATATTTTTTTGCTTCGTCTTTGTTCATTGTGGAAGAAATGGAAATGTCTTCAGAGTGGTAGTAAATGCATAACTGTGTGATTATATCAGGAACCACTGATTGTTTGCTTAGAATAGATTGTACAGTGTATGAATAAAACTTTAAAAAATGGAAAAGTTACAAGGGCTAGAGAAAACATGGAGAGAGAGATGTACCTATTCACTGCTGGAATGGAAATAGAATGGTGCAGGCTCTCTGAAGGGCACTGTGGTGGTTCCACAGTAGGCTATGTATAGGGTTGTCATATGGTCCTTCAATCCCATGATTAGGTATATACTGGGAAGAATTGAAAGCAGGCACATGAATGGTCATTTGCACACTGGTGTTTATGGTGGCAATATTCATGATTTGTAATGGATGGAGGTAGCCTAAGGGTACACTGAGTGATGAACAGAAGGGTGAACTGTGGTAAGTACATTGAGTAGCTGCAAGAAGGAATGAAGTTCTGAGCATTCAACTAGGAGAATGAACCGTGAGGACAATATGTTGAGTGAAATAAGCCAGAAACAAAAGCACAAATGTTATAACATCTAATATATACTAACTATAACGTGCAAACTCTGAGAATTGAATTCAAGATCATAGATTATCAGGGGGAGGTTCCTAGATTGTAGTAGCTCTTAGAGCAGTCACATCTATTTCTGAGTTGTAATGGTTATTTCTAAATTCTGAGATGCTGGGCTCTCTGTGAATTATCTGACAGTCCTCTAGAACTTTTGGTGTCAGAGTGTGGACACTCTGAGGTAGAGTTCCGCAGCTATGAAAGTCAGCATTACCCCAAACCATAACTGTTTTAAAAAGCTGAAAAGGAGACCAGACTTCAATTAGATGTTTGAGAGAGCTGATCTCATTAAGACTAAGGTAAATCAGACTAAAAGGTAAAGGATGATACTGAGTGTGTTTTAGAACTTCAACTTCTGTGTGAGACCAAAGGAAGAGATGCTTATTCAGTGCAAAATTTGTATTTCCTGTAACACACTATATAATTTAATTTGTATGGTTAGTTTATTTGGACACTGTATATATGTAACAATGAATAGAGTGAGACTGTTGGTTTCTACAGGTTCGTGTGATACCCCAAATACATACCAGAGTAATCTGGGCAGAGAAAAAGTATTTGCCGAGTCCCCTTCAGGGATAGGGGGAAAAGTGGAAATATTAAATATCCCCACCTGAGCAATTCCTGATATTCTCACAAGCACTGGGGTCAACCAATTTAATAGTCCAAGTCCTTGATCTTGGGGCTTTCTCTTATGAAACAAAGAAGCTAAGCCACTAAGCCTACTCAATGTTATGCCTAAGCGTCATCCCCACAGAACCTCTTCTGTTATTCAGATGTAGTGTCTCTCTCTGTGGGTAAGATCATTGCCCTATACCCTACATGGGACATGATTCCAGGGGATGAGCCTGGCCCTGGTATCTTGGGACTGAGAAAGCCTCCTTGACCAAGTGGGCAAAAAGAAATGAAATAAAATAAGGTTTCAGTGGCTGAGAGATTTCAAACTGGGTCAAGAGGTCATTCTGATGCATTATATAGATATCCTTTTATAGTTTTTAGCGTTTTAGAAAAGCTAGAAGGAAATACCTAAAACAGTTAAACTATAATCCAGTAGTCTTGATTCTTGAAGATGACTGCATAACTATATAGCTTTTATGATGTGACGGTGTGATTGTGAAAACTTTGTGACTGACGCTTCCTTTATCAGTGTATGGACAGATGAATAATAAAATAAAGGCAAAAAATAAACAATAGAGGAAGGCTAGGGCATGGGATGTTTTGGATGTCCTTTTAAATTTTGCTTTTTATTTTTTGGAGTAAAGAAAATGTTCAAAAATCTATTTGGTGATGAGTGCACAATATATGATACTGTTAACCAATGATTGTGTACTTTGAATTATGTCTCAATTAAAATTGCATTAAAATAGATGCACATTAACTTTCTTATTTACCAATATTGGTTCTTTTTATTTCTTCCTGTAGATTTGAGTTATCATCTGATATATTCTTAGATCAATATATTTTCATTCACACTTTCCTCCTTTGTGTGTTTCTTGTTAATATATGTCATTTTTATAATGCCCAGTGATACAATCTTGTAGATTCATTTTTTGGCAATTATTTTTAAAATTATTACTTCATAATTACTTTAACCAGAGCTCTTTTTTGTATCTATTCAAATTACTGTTTGTGCACTTCTTTTCATCCTAAAGAATTTCCTTAATGTTTCTTTAAGGCAGGTCTACAGCAATAAATTCTCAGATTCATCTTGGAATGTCTTTATCTCACCTTCATTTCTGAAAGGTAGTCTTGCTAGCTATAGGGTTCTTAGCTGCCTTTTTTTCTTTCAGCACTTTTGAGTAAGTTGTCCCACTGCCTTCTGGCCTCCATTGTTTCTGAGGTAAAGTCCGTTGTTGACCTTATTAAGATTCCTCTGAACATGAAGATGCATTTTACTTTCAAAATTTTCTCTTTATCTTTGGCTTTCAATATTTTAGTTAGTTCACCTCCTTGGATGTGCTCATTATTGTTTTTCATCGAATTTGGAAAGTTTTAGCTATTATTTTTTAATAATTTTCCTGCTCCTTTCCCTCTCTCCTGCTACTACTATCACGTGTATGTTGGTGCACTGAAGTGTGTTCCACATTTCTCTGACGCTCTGATAATTTTTCTTTATTCTTTCTGTTCTTCAGACTGCATAAACTCAATTGAAGTGTCTCAAGTTCTCTGATTCTTTCTTTTGCCTATCCAATTCTGGTATTGAATCCTCCTGGTGAACTTTTAATTTCAGATATTGTACTTTTCAATGCCAGAATTTCTATTTGGTTCTTTTTATAATTTCCTGTTTTCAATTCTCTATTTGATGAGTCATTTTTTAAGGGGGAGTTCGGAAAATGCTTATTTTAACTTTTTTCATTGTATAGTATAACATATATACAAAGCAAAGAAATTAAAAAGCAATATTTTTCAAAGCACTCTTCCATAATGAGTTACAAGACAGATCCCAGAGTTTGTCATGGGCTACCATACAATACTCTCAGATTTCTCCTTTAGCTGCTCCAGAACATAGGAGGCTAGAGGACTTAAATATTTTTTTATCATCACAATTGACCTTTTTTCCCTTCTTTTTGTGAAAAATAACATATATACAAAAAACTATAAATTTCAAAGCACAGCACTGCAGTTAGTCATAGAACATATTTAGACTTTGACATGGTTTACAGTTTCACAATTTTAGGTTTCTAAAACCTAAACCTTCTAGCTGCTCTAAAATACTGGAGACTAAAAGAGATATCAATTTAATGATTCAGCATTCATACTCATTTGTTAAATCCTATCTTCTCTGTATAATTCTACCATCACCCTTGATTTTTCCATCCCTCTCTGTAGGGGTGTTTGGGCTATGGCTATTCTAAATATTTGATACTGGAAGGGTCTGTCACTAATATGGGGTAAGGAGATGAAACTATCAGATCTTCTGGAGAGGCTGGGCTAGGTTTCAGGACTTATCTGGACCAGAGACCCATCTGGAAGTTGTAGGTTTCTGGAAAGTTACTCTAGCACATGACACCCTTGTGGAATCTTATATCTTGCCCTAAGTGTTCTTTAGGATGGGCTGGAATGGTCCTGGTTGGGGGTTGGCAGACTATGAGCAAGGTCTAACTGAAGCCTGCAAAAGAATGAATAATTTTTTTTCACCTTTTTTCCTCTTAAAATATGGTTTCCTTTACTTCCTTGAACATAGTATAATAGCTTCTTTGAAGTTTTTATTGGCTAAGCCTAACATCTGGTCCCTTCAAATGAAGTTTCTATTGCCTGTTTTTTTTCTCAGGTATGGATAACACTTGTTTCTTTGAATGTCTCATATGTATTATAGAAAGTCTGAATACTGATTCCCTTACCCCGTTTGTTGTTGTTGTTGTTTGTTCTCTTGTTTATATTCTTAGTAATTTGATTGGACTAATTCTGTGAGGCTTATTTCTCCCACAGTGTACAACCTCTGATGTTTCTGCCCAGATTTTTTTCCTTGTTTTTATCTTGGTTCCTAGGAGTTGCCCCTGGGTCTGAAAGAACCACTTTTTGGTTCAAAAATTACACTTAAGCCCCTTAGCAAGTTAGGTATATAGTCCTTATCACTGGATTTATATGTGGCTTGAAGACTGTGCTCACAGTTCAGGGAGATGTCCCACATTCAGTCAGGAGTAGTAGCTCAAAGGTTCTCTCTCCAGTCATTCCATGCAGACTACCAGAGATGAGTGGAATTTTCTGTTGAAGCCTGATTTCCTATAAGTCAAGAGGTTATACTGGAGATTATTCTTATGTGATATATAGCTATCCCTTTTTAATTTTTAGTGTATTAGAATAGCTAGAAGGAAATACCTAAAATTGTTAAATTTTAGTCCAGTAACCTTGATTCTTGAAGAGGATTATATAACTATATAGCTTTCATGGTGTGAATGTGAAAACCTTGTGACTGACATTCCCTTTATCCAGTGAATGGACACCATAAGTAATAAACAAAAGACTGTAAGTAAAGAAATAATAGAGGAGCAAAGGGTGCAGGATGTTTTGGCTGTTCTTTTTTATTTTTATTTTTATTCTTATTTTTTTTCTTGGAGTAATGAAAATTTTCAGCAATTGATTGTGAGGGTAAATGCTCAACCATATGATGGTATTTTGAACCACTGTACACTTTGGATGATTATATGGTATGTGAATGTATCTCAATATGATTGTATTAAAGAAAGAAGCTGCTAAGCAGGTTGTAGGCCTAGAGGTATTTCAGAGAAAGTCAACATCATCAAAATTGTCTGGTGAGACTTTGTTCTGTTGTGGAGTATTTTAAGGGATACTTAATCCCAGTGTGATATTTTTGTTTGTTAAGGCAAGTAGGGGTACAGGTAGGAACTGTTCCATTCTCAAATGCTCCTCCCCTGCCTAACTGTTGCATATTAGGAATACCCAGGTGCCCCATTATAAAGTCTGAGCAGGATTATCCATTTAGTGTCAGAGTGACTCAGTGGTTTCAAATATGTTTTGATTGGATAGGAGGCTCTCCCATCTGAATTTTGTAGCCCTGATGTCAGAGGAGGAGAATTGTTCCTTTTGTCTACCCACTGCCTCTACTTTTGAGTATAATAACAAGATCATTTGTTTGATCCCCAAAACATTAACATCTTTGGATTCTAAGATGATCAGTAATTCTGACCCTGCTCAGCAATTCTGACAGACCTGAGATTAATGTCTCTTTATAACCCTAGATATGAAACTTTTTGTCCAGCACTTTTATCTGTTTTCATCTTTGAATCTGAATTTCCCTGTTGCCAAGGAGGAGAGCTCAGTGATTATCTAGGCCATTTTGCATGTGATAAAGCCTATGTGCCTGGAAGTGAGGTGATTTTCCAAGGTCACAAAGCTAGTTGGTGTGAGAGCCCGGTAACTTATTCTTAGTCTAGTACTCTTTCCTCTAAATATTATCAATTTATCTGCCTTCTCATATTCCTTCCAAAATACTGGTTTTAGCAATGTAAGAAGGAGCTATTATATGCTGAACTAAGGGATTTACACGTTTACCTCATCAGCTCCTCATACTAGCCCTTCAAGTAGGTATAACTGACAGCAAGAGAAGGGGGTAGGCTCAGAGAGTGAAGGTATTTACCTGTGAGTGAGCTGGGGTTTGGAGCAAGATCCAAAGCCGATGTTCATTCTACCAGGCACCATGACTATACTTGCATCTAAGAACTACATGGCTTTGGACTAGGGCCATGAGTTACTGCTTTTGGCCATTAGCATTAAGCAGAAATTCAAATATGGGTTGACTCTAAATTTTCATCTCTAATTTCTACATGAGGAGGCCTTTAGTTCTGTCTCTTCACTTAGTGTCTTCCCTTCCTAGCTTCTTGGGAGTATAATTTTTTCTCATTCAGCTATCTTGATCCTACCAATAATTATTCGTTACTTCTGGATGGGTTAAAGAATATTTGCCAATTGGGAAGAATAATTTAAAATGAAAGTTTATTAGTGTCAGAAATGGATCTCAAATTCTCTCAAGTAAATTTTTAAAATTATTGAAAAGACCTCTTGGCCTGTAGGCTTATAGATAACATATTTAATTGCTACCTGGTGTCCTTGTCTACAAACTAACAGAGGCACCTGAAAAGCATGGGAGTGGCTAAAATTGTGGTTTCTCTTTGTTTACATATGAAGATTTCTCTCTCCACTTTCTGAATCAATCGCAGCTAATTTGGAAGATTTGTCACAATACCATTCAATTCCTTTAATGTGTATTGAGACTCCTCAGAGTGCAGGTTACTATAATAAAGACAGTAGTGTTATCTCGACTTGTCTTTGACTCTTGGAAGCTGAAGAATTGAAATATAGGGCTAGGATGGAATTTTAACAGAGTGTTTGTTGCCTTAGATTCAACTTAGTTGTCAGGTTTTGAGCTTCTTTATGAGTTCTGAGATTAATGTGCTTGTCTGTGATGTGCCAGGATGTTCTCACATGATTCTACAATGTCTGTTATTTTCCTGAAGTCATTGTACAATTTCTTCCACAAGCTCCTTCTTCACACCTATTCTAAGCTTTTTCATGAGGCATTTTAAGTAAATTCTAAGGTTCAACACCTTTCCTTTTTGGCACAAAATGCAGGGCCAGACTCCATCTTGTACATTGAATGTTACGGATATATCATGACAAGATAGCCAAGTATGCTTCCTTTCTGGTTTGTGCCCAGATGGTTCTGACTTACCCAGCCAACAGATCTCTGGCTTTTTGTAGAATTATCGACCTACTGTGAACTTTCACATTCTCTCTTTCTCCCAGATTAGTTGTGCTTTATTATTTGGAAGTTTCTAAGACACAGGAGGAAACAGAAGAGCACTGGGAGAAAGTGTAGTTTATTTATTGGCTCACATGGTTCCTCACGTGGCTGGGAGATGAGGTGGGGGGCAAAGGAAGGGAAAAATGCAATGTGGCTTTTGATACCAAAGCTTCCCTTTTCCCAGCATAAGAGAACTGTTTTTTCAAGTAGTTTTGCAACTCTTCTGAAACTGTCTCTTAGAGCTATGGATACCCTAACAAGAAAAGAGTAAAGGAACATTTTAGTGAGGAAGCATGCTCTGGTAGACATCAGACTTGGACTTTTCTTCATGCAAGTGCTTTTCTAAACTGCTGCTTGGTCATCTTTTTTTTTTTTTTTTTAATCTCTTTCCCTCCAGATTTGCTAGACTAATCTCATATGCCTTCCTGATTTCTGCCTGTTTCTACAACTTCAATCTAGAATTGGCTTGATTCTCAATGTATGGCTGCAATTATTCTATGATAACCTTCATCAGCGGACTTCAATAAGCCTTGTTTCTGCAATTTTTTTTTTTTTTTGCATGGGCAGTCACTGGGAATCAAACCCTGGTTTCCAGCATGACAAGTGAGAACTCTGCCTGCTGAGCCACCATGGCCCGCCCTGTTTCTGCATTATTTACTTTTAAACTTCTTTTAATTGTATAGTATAACATATATACAAAGCAAAGAAATAAAAAAGCAATAGAAATTCAAAATAGAAAAACAAAAGAAATAGTTTTCAAAGCACTCTTCAACAAGTGGTTACAGGATAGATCCCACAGTTTGTCATGGCCACCATATGATCCTCTAAGATTTTTCCTGCTAGCTGCTCCATATAAGAGACTAGAGGGCTTAAATACTTTTTTACCATCACAATCGACTTTTTTTTCCTTCTTATTTTGTGAGCAATAACATACATACAAAAAAACTATAAATTTCCAAGCACAGCACCACAATTAGTCATAGAATATATTTCAGACTTTCTCATGGGTTACAATTTCACAATTTTAGGTTTTTACTTCTACCAACTCTAAAATACTGGAGACTAAAAGAGATGTCAGTTTAATCATTCAGCATTCATATTCATTTGTTAAGTCCTATCTTCTATGTATAATTCCACCATCATCTTTGATCCTTCCATACCTCTCTTTAGGGGTGTTTGGGCTACAGCAATTCTAAATTTTTGATATTGGAAGAGTTGGTCACTAATATGGGGTAGGGAGATCGAACTGTCTGATGTTTTGGAGAGGCTGGGCTAAGATTCAAGACTTATCGGGACCAGGAACCCATCTGGAGGTTGTAGGTTTCTAGAAAGTTACTCTAGCTACTCTAGCACATGGAACCCTTGTGTAATCTTATATATTGCCCTAGGTGTTCTTTAGGATTGACAGGAATGGTCCTGGTTGGGGGTTGGCAGGTTATGATAGGTAGCAAGGTCTACCTGAAGCTTGTGTAAGAGCAAGCTCCAGAGTAGCCTCTTGACTCTATTTGAACTCTCTCTGCCACTGATACTTTATTAATTATACTTCTTTTCCCCCTTTTGGTCAGGATGTAATTGTTGATCCCATGGTACCAGTTCTGGATTCATCCCTGAAAGTCATCTCCCACATTGCCAGGGAGTCTTTCACCCCTGGATGTCATGTCCCACGTAGTGGGGGAGGGTAATGATTTCCTTTTCAGAGTTTGGGTTAGAGAAACTAAGGCCAAATCTGAGCAGCAGCAGAGGTCCTCCAGAAGTAAGTCTTAGGCATCATGCTTATAGGTGGTCTAAGCTTCTCTGCTACCTACATAAATTCCATAAGAGTAAGCCTCATGATCGAAGGCATAGCCTATTGATTTGGGTATCCCTAAAGTTTGACACAGTATCAGCCCTGATGGTAAGGTTTAACAGTTCCATAGTCTTTCTCCCCTCCTTCAGGGGACCTTGCTACCAGTACTTTTTTTGTTTGTTTTTTTGGTGCCAAAACTCAGGAGACAATACTTTTTGATTATTTGCTTAATATACTCTAGGGTGTTTCCAGGCATTACAATAGTCTGTATAGGATTAAAGGACCTCTTTCTTATTTTGTGCTTCCTGTGTTTCAGTTGTTCAAATGATCTATACAGATAGGTTGAATTAGATTATGCACTAAAGGAAATTTCAGTTCCAGATCAAATAAACCTTTCTTTCATTGGTGTCAAAGAATATGTGTGGTTCTAAAATACAGACACTGTCTTTCATACCCCTATGTTGTGAATTACTTTAACCCCAACCTGTTTGGCTTCGTTCTTATCTCTAAATATCAGGCTATATATACAAAACAGCCTCTCAAAATCCAGAAATAATAATCCCCATTCCCAACTTAATGTGTCTGCTCTAAAAGCTTACAATCTAGGGCTCTGTTTTCTTATAAGCATTTTCTAAAGATGATCATACCATGTTGTTCTTTTGTTTCTGACTTATTTTGTCTCACCAAATGTCCCACATTTTCATTCACATCCTGGCATGCCTCACAACATTATTCCTTTTTATAGTAATATGACCTTCGTTCATAAGTATATACCATTGTTCGCCAATCTACTTCTCCATCAGTGCACCCTTCAGCCACCTGCATTCGTTGGGCATCATGTAGAGGGCCCAAAGTCCACAGTCCATTAGCCTTCTCAATTTTAGATAATCTCACTGTTCCAAAGAGACAGAAAACCAATAAACACACCCTCACCAAATAGGAAATCTAAACCTTCTCTTAACTCTTGTCTGTCACCGCCATTATTTACGTCTGTTGTTGCTGTGGTAGTGCTGATGGTTTCCTTTTGAACATAGCTCATAGCATGAATAGCAGTTTTCCCCCTGCACCCTGGACTTAAACACTCTTTATACAAGAATCGTATCTTTGAAGTAATTCTTACGAGAACTCATTCATATTTCTAGTGTGAATTAGTGGGACACGTAGGTCCATATGACCCCTTTCAATCTTGTTCATCTTCAATATGGTAATATTACTTCTAGACCCACTAAAGAATCACCTTCACTCCTGTCTATTCCCCTACATTGAAGTTCAGCCATCTCTAGCTTCTATATATCTCTAAGTCCCTTGTATTCTTTATTATAAGTCTCTGATTATACCTTTATGCTTGCCATAGAAGTAGAATCATACAGTATCTATCCTTTATGTCCAGCTAATTTTGCTCAGCATTATGTCCATAAGGCTCATCCATCTTGTCAAATACTTCAGGATGTCATTTTGTCTTACTGCTGAATAATAGTCCATCGTATGTGGTATATACCACATTTTGTTGATCCATTCATCTGTTGATGGGCATTTGCTTTATTTCCATCTTTTGGTGATTGTGGATAATGCTGCTATGAACATCGGTGTGCAAATGTCTGTTTGTGTCATTGCTTTCAGCTCTTCTGGGTATATACCAAGTAGTCCTATTGCTGGGTCATAGGTCAACTCGATATTTAGTTTCCTAAGGAACCGCCGAACAGTCTTCCATAGCAGCTGCACCATTATACATTCCCACCCTCAGGGCATAAGTGTCCCAGTTTCTCCACATCCTCTCCAACATTTATAGTTTCCTGTTTGTTTAATTGCAACCCTTCCTATAGGTGTAAGGTGGTATCTCATTGTAGTGTTGATCTGCATTTCCCTTACAGCTAGTGAAAATGAGCAACTCTTCATGTGCTTTTGGGCCATCTGTATTTGCTCTTCAGCAAAATGCCTATTCATATCTTTAGGCTGTTTTATAATTGGATTGTTTGTTTTTTTGTTATTGAGTTGTATGATTTCTTTGTATATACAGGAAATCAAACCTTTGTCTGATATGTGATTTCCAAATATTTTCTCCCATTGAGTTGGCTGCCTTTTTCACCTTTTTGACAGTCTTTTGAGGTGCAGAAGCATTTCATTTTGAGGAGTTCCCATTTATCTATTTTTTCTTTTGTTGCTTGTGCTTTGGCTGTAAAGTTTAGGAAGTGACCTCCTATTACTAGTCTTGAAGATGCTTGTTTCTGTACATTTTCTTCTAGAAGCTTTATGGTGCTAGTTCTTATATTTAGGTGTTTGATCCACTTTGAGTTAATTTTTGTGTAGGGTCTAAGATAAGTGTCCTCTTTCATGATATCCACTTCTTCCATGCCCAATTATTGAAAAGACTATTTTGTCCCAGTTCAGAGGATTTGGGGGCCTTGTCAAAAATCAGTTGACCATAGATTTGGTGGCCTATTTCTGCATTCTTGATTCAATTCCATTGGTCTGTGCTTCAGTCTTTGTGCCAGTACCATGCTATTTTGACTGCTGTGACCTTATAATAGGTTTTAAAGTCAGGGAGTATTAATTCTCCCATTTCATTCTTTTTTTGAATGCTTTTAGTTATTTGGGGTCTCTTCCTTCCAGATGAATTTGGTAGTTAGCTTTTCCAAATCTTCAAAGTAGGTTGTTGGAATTTTGATTGGTACTGTGTTGAATCTGTAGATCAATTGGGGGAGAATTGAAATCTTAACTATATTTAGCCTTCCTATCCATGAGCAGGAAATGTTTTTCCATCTGTTTAGATCTCCTTTGATTTCTTTTAACAATGTTATATAGTTTTCTGTGTACAAGTCCTTTATGTCCCTAGTTAAGTTCATTTCTAAGTATTTAATTCTTTTAGTTGCTATTTTGAATGGACTTTTTTCTTTAACTGACTCCTCAGCTAGGTCATTGCTTGTGTATAGAAATGTTACTGATTTTTGCATGTTAATTTTGTATCTCACCACCTAACTGAATTTGTTTACTAGCTCGAGTAACTTTGCTATAGATTTCTTAGGATCTTCTAAGTATAGTATCATATCATCTGTAAATAATGAGAATTTTACTTCTTCCTTTCCAGTTTGGATGCCTTTTATTTCTTTGTCCTACCTGATTGCTCTAGCTAGAACTTCTAGCACACTGTTGAATAGTAGTGGTGACAGTGGGCATCCTTGTCTTGGACCTAATCTTAAGGGGAAGGCTTTCAGTCTCTCTCTATTGAGTACGATGCTGGCTAACATTTTTTCATATATTCCCTTTAGCATATTGAGGTAGTTACCTTTGATTCTTATCTTTTGGAGTGTTTTTATCAGAAAAGGATGCTGAATTTTGTCAAATGCTTTTTCAGCATCAATCGAGATGATTATGTGATTTTTCCCTTTTGATTTGTAAATGTGCTGTATTGCATTAATTGATTTTCTTGTGTTGAACCAACCTTGCATTCTTGGTATAAACCCTACTTGGTCATGGTGTATAATTCTTTTAATGTGCTGTTGGATTCAATTTGCTAATATTTTATTGAGAATTTTGCATCTATGTCCATTAGGGAGATTGGCCTGTAGTTTTCCTTTTTTATAGTATCTTTACCTGGTTTTGGTATTAAAATGATATTAGCTTCATAAAATGAGTTAAGTGGAGTTCCTTTTTCCTCAATTTTTTTTGAAAAGTTTGAGCAGGATTGGTGTTAGTTGTTTCTGGAATGTTTTATAAAATTCTCCTGTGAAACCATCTGGCCCTGGGCTTTTGTTTGTAGGAAGATTTTGGATGACTGATTGAATCACTTTACTTGGGATTGGTTTCTATAGAAGAGAGTGGTGTATTGAAGTCTCCTACTATTATTGTTGAAACATCTATCAGTCCTACAGTTTTGCCAATGTCTGTCTCATGTACTTTGGAGCTCTTTGGGAGCATAAATGTTTATGTTGGTATATCTTCTGGGTGAATTGACCCTTTAGTTAGTATATAGCATCCTTCTTTGTCTCTTATGATGTCTTTACATTCAAAGTTTATTTTGTCCAATATTAGTATAGCTACTCCTGCTTTCTTTTGGTTACAACTTGCATGGAAAATGTTTTTCTGTCCTTTCACTTTCAATTTTTTGTATCCTTGTGTCTAAGGTGAGTCTCTTATAAGCAGCATATAGCTGGATTCTGTTTTTAAAATCCATTCTGCCAATCTGTGTCTTTTAATTGGTAAGATCAGTCCATTACCATACAAAGTTATTACTGAAAAGGCGTTTCTTTTTCTTTTTTATTAATTAAAAAAAATTAACTAACAAAACATTTAGAAATCATTCCATTCTACATATACAATCAGTAATTCTTAATATCATCACATAGTTGCATATTCATCATTTCTTAGTACATTTGCATTGATTTATAAAAAGAAATAAAACGATAATAGAAAAAAAACACTATACCTCACATGCAGCTTCATTCAATGTTTTAACATAATTACATTACAATTAGGTAGTATTGTGCTGTCCATTTCTGAGTTTTTGTATCCAGTCCTGTTGCACAGTCTGTATCCCTTCAGCTCCAATTACCCATTACTCTTACCCTATTTCTATCTCCTGATGGTCTCTGTTACCAATGACATATTCCAAGTTTATTCACTAATGTTGGTTCATATTAGTGGGACCATACAGTATTTGTCCTTTAGTTTTTGGCTAGTCTCACTCAGCATAATGTTCTCTAGGTCCATCCATGTTATTACATGCTTCATAAGTTTATTCTGTCTTAAAGCTGCATAATATTCCATTGTATGTATATACCACAGTTTGTTTAGCCACTCATCTGTTGATGGACATTTTGGCTGTTTCCATCTCTTTGCAATTGTAAATAATACTGCTATAAACATTGGTGTGCAAATGTCCATTTGTGTCTTTGCCCTTAAGTCCTTTGAGTAGATACCTAGCAATGGTATTGCTGGGTCATATGGCAATTCTATATTCAGCTTTTTGAGGAACCACCAAACTGCCTTCCACAGTGGTTGCACCATTTGACATTCCCACCAACAGTGGATAAGTGTGCCTCTTTCTCCGCATCCTCTCCAGCACTTGTCATTTTCTGTTTTGTTGATAATGGCCATTCTGGTGGGTGTGAGATGATATCTCATTGTGGTTTTGATTTGCATTTCTCTAATGGCCAGGGACATTGAGCATCTCTTCATCTCTTCCTTTTGGCCATTTGTATTTCCTCTTCTGGTAGGTGTCTGTTCAAGTCTTTTTCCCATTTTGTAATTGGGTTGGCTGTCTTTTTCTTGTTGAGTTGAACAATTTCTTTATAAATTCTGGATACTAGACCTTAATCTGATATGTCGTTTCCAAATATTGTCTCCCATTGTGTAGGCTGTCTTTCTACTTTCTTGATGAAGTTCTTTGATGCACAAAAGTGTTTAATTTTGAGGAGTTCCCATTTCTTTCTTTCTTTCTTTCTTCAGTGCTCTTGCTTTAGGTGTAAGGTCCATAAAACCACCTCCAATTATATGATTCATAAGATATCTCCCTGCATTTTCCTCTAACTGTTTTATGGTCTTAGACCTAATGTTTAGATCTTTGATCCATTTTGAGTTAACTTTTGTATAGGGTGTGAGATACGGGTCTTCTTTCATTCTTTTGCATATGGATATCCAGTTCTCTAGGCACCATTTATTAAAGAGACTGTTCTGTCCCAGGTGAGTTGGCTTGACTACCTTATCAAAGATCAAAGTCCATAGATGAGATGGTCTATACCTGAGCACTCTATTTGATTCCATTGGTCGATATATCTATCTTAATGCCAGTACCATGCTGTTTTGACCACTGTGGCTTCATAATATACCTTAAAGTCCGGCAGCATGAGACCTCCAGCTTCGTTTTTTTTCCTCAAGATACTTTTAGCAATTCGGGGCACCCTACCCTTCCAGATAAATTTGCTTATTGGTTTTTCTATTTCTGAAAAATAAGTTGTTGGGATTTTGATTGGTATTGCGTTGAATCTGTAAATCAGTTTAGGTAGAATTGACATCTTAACTATAGAAAAGGCGTTTCTTGATTCCACCATCTTATCTTTTTCATCTTATTTGTCAGGTCTGTGTATTCTTTCCCCTCTTTCTCTTTGTATTATTTTAATTACCCTTAGTAGTGCTCTTCAATTCTCTGCCCTCCTCCAGGCCTCCCTTTCCTGTGTTTTTTTTTTCAGCCAGCAGAACTCCTTTTAGTATTTCTTATAGGACCAGTCTCTTGTTGACAAATTCTTTCAGGACTTTTTTGTCTGCGAAAACTTTAATCTCTCCTTCAGTTTTGAAGGACAGTTTGGCTGGGTACACAATTCTTGGCTGGAAGTCTTTCTCTTTCAGGATCTTGAATATATCATACCATTGCCTTCTCACCTTCAGGGTGCTAGTTGAGTAGTCTTAACTCAGTCTTATTTGATTTCCCTTGTGTTCCAGTTTGCTAGCTTCCAGAATGCAACACACCAGAGACGGATTGGCTTTTAATAAAAGGGGATTTATTTTGTTGGTTCTTCAGAGGAAAGGCAGCTAACTTTCCACTGAGGTTCTTTCTTACGTGGAAGGCACAAGATGGTCTCTGCTGGTCTTCTCTCCAGGCCCCTGGGTTCCAACAACTTTCCCCGGGGTGACTCCTTTCTGCATCTCCAAAGGCCTGGGCTGAGCTGCTAGTGCTAAGATGAGGAATGCTGAGCTGCTTAGCAGTGCTACATTGCAATCTCTCATTTAAGCACCAACCAATTAAGTCAAATGTCACTCATTGCAGCGGACATGCCTCCTAGCTGACTGCAGATGTAATTGGCAACAGATGAGGTTCACGTACCATTGGCTTATGTCCACAGCAACAAGACTAGGTATGCTCACCTGGCCAAGTTGCCAACTGAATCTAACTAACACATGTCCACCCTTTGTCAACTTGGCAACTTCAAGCATCACTTTAAATAGGTGCAAAAACTTCTCTTCTTGCTGTGGGCCTGTGAATCTCAAAACAAGCTATCTGATGCCAATATGCAAAGGAGGATAAACACTGGATCAATAATGAGAAACTGGAAGGAAAACCTGCAGGCAAACACCATTGGATTTCAAAGTCTGAAAGTCATTTATCCTTCGGCTGTAGAAAGTGGCAATCCCACCCTTTCTGAGGGCCTATGCAGTGGCCCGCCTCTTTCCAAATCAACCTCGGGGAACATCGAGGAGACCACCTCTGGGCTCCACTCTCTCCAGGCATCAGGGCCACCCCTAGGCTCTCTGCCATTTCTGAGGCACACGCTCAACCCCTCCACATGGTGGCAGTCAGGCTCTCCCAGTCCCCCAAGGAGTGTGCTATGCCTTTTCCAAGGCCTGAGGCTGCACAACTCTTCCACTGCAATGAGAGGGGAGACTCATCCTCGCCCTTCAGGGTAAACTCATCCTTTCCCTGTATATGAGTGGGTCCACTCTCCTGGCCGAGGTTTCTTGGCTTCAGACCCAAGCTTCCATGGTTCTCACTCTGCAAACTCCAATTTTTTCCCTTTTGTGTCCTCCTTTGTCAAGATTGGTAGTAGTTCCATTTACACCAATAGTCTCTTCAAACCCTCCAGGACTTCTCCATCATTCTCTTCATGGTTCCTCCAAAATCTTCCCTTTAGCCATCCAAAAACTGTTCCAACATATGTGGTATTTGCAAACCGCAGCAGCACCCCACTCTTGGTACCAAATCTGTTCTAGTTTGCTAGCTGCTGGAATGCAACACACCAGAGATGGATTGGTTTTTAATAAAAGGGGATTTATTTTGTTGGTTCTTCAGAGGAAAGGCAGCTAACTTTCCACTGAGGTTCTTTCTTACGTGGAAGGCACAAGATGGTCTCTGCTGGTCTTCTCTCCAGGCCCCTGGGTTCCAACAACTTTCCCCGGGGTGACTTCTTTCTGCATCTCCAAAGGCCTGGGCTGAGCTGCTAGTGCTAAGATGAGGAATGCTGAGCTGCTTAGCAGTGCTACGTTGCAATCTCTCATTTAAGCACCAGCCAATTAAGTCAAACATCACTCATGCAGCAGACACGCCTCCTAGCTGACTGCAGATGTAATTGGCAACAGATGAGGTTCACGTACCATTGGCTTATGTCCACAACAACAAGACTAGGTATGCTCACCTGGCCAAGTTGACAACTGAATCTAACTAACACACCTTGTATGTAGTAGATTGTTTTTCTCTTGCCACTTTCAGGATTTTCTGCTTCTCTTCAACATTTGACAGACTGATTAGTACTGCCTTGGGGAAGGCCTATTTGGATTTATTCTGTTTGGAGTTCTTTGGGCTTCTTTAACTTGTATGCTTATGTCCTTTATGAGGATTGGAAAGTTTTCTCCTATTATATTCTCAACTATTCTTCCTTGCCCTTTACTCCTCTTTTCTCCTTCTGAGACAGCAGTGATTCTTATATTTGTGTGCTTTGTTTTGTCTATCATTTCCCTGAGTTCCCATTCAATTTTTTCCATTTTTTTTGTTTGCTTTTTGCCATTTGCTGTTTTGAGTCTTCGAAGTCAATTATTCTGTCCTCTGTATCACTTATTCTTTTTTCTTTCCCTTCAAGTCTGGTGTTGTGTACCTCTAGTGTGTTTTTTATTTGGTCAGCAGAGTCTTTTATCTCTGTGATTTCTGCTATTTTTCTATTTATTCTTTCAAATTCCTCCTTGTGCTCTTCTAGTGTCTTCTTGATCTCCTTTATATCATTTGCTATCACACTTACTTTATTAAGTAGAGTTGTATGAACATCTTTGATTAGTTGTTCCAATGTCTGTCTCCTCTCATGTTTTAATTTGGTCATTTGGCAGGGCTATATCTGTCTACATTGTGGTATACTTAGTGATCTTCTGCTGTGTTTGTGGCATGTTAATATCTTAATTGACTTACTTTGGGAGTTGATTTCTTTCAGTAGTTTAAGGCCTTGTATTTGTAGTATGGTTGCCCATCAGGGAGCAGGGCACGGGGTGGAGCACCTCAGTATGGTGGTTTGTTTCAGGGCAGATATTGGCACAGGATGGGGATATTATGTGGATGCTTGTGAATGTGGGCACCTGGTGGCCAGGGAGGATGTAGCTGTGTGGGTGCACCAGTCTTGAGGTATAACCCTGGTATGCACTGGTCTAAGGCATGTGGCCCTTTGTGTGCATGCATTACTCCTTGGTGGATTGGAGGCAGATGTGACCCGGCTGCACAGGTTTGTACTTTCTCAGAGCTGGGAAGTGAGGCTGAGGGCTATGCATGTGCACGGTTCTAGGACTGTTCTAAAGTGTGGTTCCCAGAGCTGAATGACATGATTGGGGACTGTGCATATGCGTGGTCCTGGGAGTCTCATAAATGGATGCACTGAGCTCAGGGAGGGCGGGGTGAAGCTGTGCAACTCTATGGGCAGGGGTCAGGGGTAGCCTGGATGTGGAGGTTAGTGCCTACAACCTTTATGCACTGGCAAAAGAACAGGGAGGGGGAGGTAGTGCTTTGGACGGGTTTAGGTGAGGTGAGTTTGGCTGCATTTGGGGTGGGGGTGTGGGACAGGTATGTGCACTGGGGGCTGGAGCACAGGGAATGGGAGTGAGTAATGGGGTTCAGGTACATGGGGTGTGGGGTGAGTTACTGGTCACGATGCTGAGCTGGTGAGGGTTGCATGCCCAAGGAATGCAGCCTTGCTTACTACCTAGTCCTGTGCTCCCATCCATGCAGTCCCATGGGCTCCTCAGGTCCACACCTCTGTGCCAGGCTCCAGTTTTCTGCCTCTCAGTTCCTCAGCCTCTGTAACCAGGGCTGCCACATATGGTGCAGAAAGTTCTCCCAGGTCAGATACACTCCTGAATTGCCACCTCAGTTGCCATCCTGTTCTGTATTATTTTTAAGGTCTGAGAAACAGAATTTGTTTTGGCCTGGAGATTAAATTAAAACTCTAAGTGTTGCTATCATATGCTCTAAGGGTATAGTGGCAGCCGGTCCTTTAGTAGTAAATGTCCCATGTATCAAAGTGTGCAGTTGTGAATAGTTCTGTAAGAGTCATAGTAATTTGTTTTATATAGGCCAACGGTGACCTAGCACAAAATGTCAAGGATGTGGTGAGCAAGTCCCTGAGTTGAGATGACAAAGGAGATTTTCTCTGCCCGACAGCATCCAGTTTAAGTTATTGAGATGGAAAGTCTGGTAAGGTTGGCTAGAGTATTATCTGTCTTCAGGCTCACCTCTTGCAGCTGCTTAGTAAATGGCAAGGGTAAGAGAAAATATGGATATGACCTTACTTCTCTAAAACCCATTTGTTTTAGTAGAAAGGACTTTAGAATAAGGTGGCTTTTTTTCCTCTTCATTTTTCTTAACAGATTTTTCCTCCCTATTATATTGTAAGATTGATTTCTATCTTCAAAATATGTTCATGGGGATGAGGGCATTTCAGTGAAAGCATTACAAATCATCTGCAAACATCAAGCATCTTTGGGAGAAGCAAGGCTGTTTCCATAATGCTCATTTTTTACAGTGTGCAGCGCCACTTGCCCTCATCCTGTATTTCAATTTCAGATTGTTCCTTGTCTGTTTGAAGCCTGGGTGTGTGAATTCCAGATGAATTCATGCAGTCTTTTAAAATTTTCATGGTTTGAGGAGAGGGATTAGTGACAACATATGAACACAGAAATGGTTCAGGAAGCTGGGCTGAATCAGATGTTAGTTCATTGACTTCTCCCAGCATCCTAAAGATGCAGGGAAGGAGAAAGTAAGTCCACTTGACAGGAGAGGAAGTTGAGAGCTCGAATGTTTCTGTGATTTCCCTTAGCCCAAAGCAGGTTAGTGGCAGAGCTGGGCTGAGAACCTGGTACTTTTATAGTTGTACCTTGAGGATCCACAGAGGTTTAGTGTATTATTTCAGTTTATAGAGGGATTTGATAGCTGACACAAGTATATAGCCCAGTTCACTTAATTACTAATTCAATGTTTTTTCTCCACCATGTAACTATGGTATCTTCTATCTTTCTTCAATGTATAGAAACATCTAAACTCCATGGGGCAAGGACAGGACCAGTAGAAATATCTTTTTATAATGGAATAGTGCTCTTTCTTCTCCTCTGTCTCTTCTGCTTCCTTCACCAGTACTTAAGCTGCTATAACAGGAAAAGAATTTCAAAGACAAGTGCTTTGTAACCTAGTGCTTCTAGCCTCCCAAGAGCCAAGACCACGGGCCATTGGCAAAATTATTACAGCTGGTTCCTGTAAAGAAACATAAGATGATCCCCATTGTACCCATGACAGAAGGGGAATGGCAGCTTGCACTGCATCTTGGAGCTACTTTTTGGCCATAGAAGACCACAGACCGCAGATGCAATGAGGTAAATGAGATCCATGGTCTTACATTTGTGGGATTGGATGCCAACCAAAGTTCATAAGTGAATGAGCTTGAACAAACTTCTATTTGTTAAGTTGTAAAGACCAAATCAGAGAATTTCAGATTTGACATTTGGCCTGGAGTTTATCCTGGAACTATCCATGCCACTGTAGGTGCTGGGTATGATGTGGGACTTTATTCAGTGGCTGTGCCTAGGGCTATCAAATGTGGGCAGGCCTAGATTCAGTGTTTCCTGCTCTTTCTTCTCTAATAGTTCCTAAATCATTTAATGCCACTTACGTTTTATCTTGGTACAGAGACGATACTTTCTGTGACTTGCACATGGCCCTCTATCCGGCTGTAGGGATTCTCCTAGGCTGCAGAAATGACTTGTGGTGGAGGTCATTTAAAGGGTCGATGGTTTTAGATATGGAAGTTGCCTTGGGTCTATGTAGTTTCCTACCCCCTCCATTTCTTTCTGGAAATGACTTCAAATCCAGGAACCCCAGGTCTAGGAGACAGCTTGCTGAAAGTCATGAGAAAAGAAGCAATGGTTTTGGGTAATGTCCAATACATATTCATGTAGTCTAGGTTGCTTCCTGCCTCAAGTGCTTCTCTGTTATTTCTCTGCCAACCTTTCTGCACTCATTGTCTCCTCTTCTCCACTGCTCTCATTTCCTACTTTCAATTTCCTTTCTTCTTTGTCATGAAATGAACATCCAACAGATGTTCTTCACTGCTTTAGTATTCTATTTCAGTCATGGCCTAATAAACGGCAGGACTTGTTGGGATGGCTGCAGTGGGTTAGGATTGGGGTGAAAAAAAGGAAATCTGGAATGGGTTATGGTACCAACCTTTCATCCAACATTAAATACTCAACAAATCTTTGTTGAGATTTGCCTCGGGGTAGGCAACTGTGCCTAGTTGGGGACACAAAGATGAATAAAGTAAAGCTCCTTGGAGGAGGTAGTACCTGAGCTGTAGCTTAAAGGATGAATAAGCCAAGGTAAGAGTGCCAGCAGGATTATCAGGAGTAAATGTATAGCAGCAAGAAGGGGTAGGGTGCATGGGATGTCACCAGCATTTGGATTTTGTGAGAGTATAAAGTGAAGTAGGAGAATGAGGCTGAAGTATGGGAATCATTTTTTATCATGTGTTGGCTGGAACTGTTTGTTCTGTTGCTGTTGCTATTGGAGGGACATTAATAAAAGCTATTTTTAAAATCTATGTTAATGGAGCTTCAGTTGTTACAAGATAAGTATAATCCCCAAGTCACTTAAATTTGGCCAGGGAGGAAAGTGTGAGGCCTGCTCTCCTCTCTTTTCCCAGGTTTTATTAGATGGATATGAGCATCTCTCTGCAGTGTTTTCTCTAGCCGTTACTGTGTTGCTCATCAGGGAGACCACTTCACCAATAGTTGGTGTTACAATGGTTTTTAAAAAACATTATATAAAGAACTCAGTGTTTATATTCAGGGACAACTGATTATTCTGGCCCTAATGAAATACTGAGCTATTATCTCAACTGTTGTAATATATTTAATACTGATTTTTTTGTGTGGCAGACACTGACTGCTTATCTGCTCAGCAGCCTCTTCTGGGAATGGCAGCCCCCAACTCTCTCTATAAGGTTCCTTCCAGAATGGCCACTTCCTTTCATGACCTCACTCCTTTGGCTGCCATTGGTTTATACAAACTTAGACACCTGATCCAAGCTGGCCCAAAGTAGCCTGCCATCTTGGCCACAGTTGATTGTGAGTTGGACTGAACCTGGACCCCAAAGTTCCTTCTCCAAATGCTTTGCTGTAGGGCTGGGGTCACATTTCATTCTTTTTTCCATGTGAGTATTCCCTTATTGCAGAACCATTTGTTGAATTTTTCTTTTTTCATTTGTTTTTGCTTATTTGTTTGTTTGGGAATTGCATGGGCTGACAATCGAACCCGGGTCTTCTGCATGGCAGGTGAGAATTCTACCACTGAACTATCCTCCCACTCCCTCTCCAAATGCTTTTTTATAACATGGACAGTCACTGGGAACCAAACCTGGGTCCCCAACATGGCAGGCGAGAACTCTGCCACTTAGCCACAGTGGCCCACCCTGCAAATGCTTTTTTTTTTTTATATGGAACGCTTCACGAATTTGCATGTTATCCTTGCACAGGGGGCATGCTAATCTTCTCTGTATTGTTCCAATTTTAGTATGTGTGCTGCCGAAGCAAGCACCCTCCAGATGCTTTTAATTAGAGAAAATAAGTAAGTCTCTGGGGACTAAAATTTGAAGCAGGTGGTGACCATGTTTTCTTCCATACTGGCCCATGCTGGTCCACACCGAGAGAGCAGAAGGAAGCAGGTGCACAGCGAGAAGAACCAGGAGAATGACAGCAATCCTGATGGTGTACTGTCACTAGTTCGAGCTGTTAATCAGATCCAAGTATGTCTGAGTGGTTAGTATAGAGGTTCCATGAGACAACTCAGTATTCTTTTGTTTTTTTAGTTTGGGTTGCATTTCTGTCACCTGTCATTGAAAGAGCCTTTGTTAGCACAATTTTTAACTTTATATTTTTAACATCCTCAGTAATCTTTGAGTCATTGAGCTATACAAGAGGCTGGTTCAGGTTTTAGAGCACTGTATTGATGAAACCAAGGGTTTGCATGACGTTGAAATGCTTTATTCCACATTGGTTAATTTCACTGTTTATCAGCTCACTATTTTATCAATTGTCTTTGTTGCCTTTATGAAAAACTTTAGTTTTAGGTCTGTCCTTTTAAGAGGTAGGGACAAACTTATAGGAAATAGGATGTCTCTGGACCAGAATTCTAAACAGATGGATCAATTAAAACTCATCGTCCCTTCTTTTGTAGTGTATGATTTGCTATTATGACCTTGGAAAGGTAAGCTCAGAGGCTTATAATGTGGAATACAAGAAGCCTAAAGATACACAGAAGCTAGAGATGGGTGAATGGTTAGCTAATGAGGTTGAACTTAAATGTAAGGGAATAGATAGAAGTGAAAGCAGTTCATTAGTGGGTTTTAATTAATATTGCCATATTGAAGATGAACATGATTGAAAGGGGTTTTATAGAGCCATGTATACCACCAATTAACACTACAAATATAAGTTCTTGCATGAACTACTTCAAAGGTGTGAATCTTGTACAAAGAATGTATGATATTGGTATAGGGGAAACTATGATTCCATGCTGTAGACTATGTTTAACAAGAAGGCATCATCAGTACCACAAACCAGGGGTAAATAATGTGGGAGGAAGGACAAAAGTTAAGAAGAGGTGTGGATTTTCTATTTGGTGAGGGTATGTTTGTCCATTATTTTGTCTTTGGAACGATGAAAGTTGTCTAAAATTGGGAGTATGGATGATTGTAAATCAAAGTGAGGGTGTGAGGATTATTTACTCTGAACATTATCAGTGATGCCCAATGGATGGAGGTGGCTGAAGGATACATTGAGAAGTAAAATGGCAAACTGTATATACATATGTGTATATATATATCATGGAATATTGTATGGCAACAGAAAGAAATAACGTTGTGAGGCATGCAACCAGATGAATGAACCTTGGGGACATTATGTGATGCAAAATAAACTAGAAACAAAAGAACAAATATAGAACTCATTGTCACTACTTTTGATCACAGGTCAATAACATCATCTTTTTTCCAAAGAGCAGCTTGCATATTGAAGTTCAGATGGGTTTAATTTGCTGTAAAGGCTTTCTGATAAAAAATAGGTACCAAGGAAAGGTAATGGCCTACTTTCCTCCTCGGTTTTCTACTAATATATAGAGCTGCCCTTTCATTCATATTACCTGAAACATATATTCTTATCTCTATTCTTATTTTTAAAAATATAAACATTAGTTTAAGGGGAAAAGGATAAGAGAAAGTAATTTTTTAAATAAGTACATGTTGGTATTCTGCCAATGATTTTTGTGTATTTCAAGCATCACTTTGAACAGTGGACTATTTCCAACACAATTAAGAGTATTTTACTCAATACAGTTCCTATTTGGTTTTAAAAAGCATTAGTGCTTCAGTGAACACTTGAATGGCTGTTCTGCAAAATGAAAATAGCAAGTAGCTATTCATTTTTGGATCATATCTAATATCACTTGGCTATTACCATTGAAAATTACTGCTGGGATGGAGGAGCAACAGTGTCAGAAACCCAAATCCTGTAGGCTTTAAATGCTCAATAAATATTTGCTGAATGAGTATTGATGGAAGGTATAGCCTTTGTTTATTAAGCTGATCTGAAATTAGGTACTTGTGCTATAGTTCTTGTTCAAGAGGCATGCCCTCAGGCACACTGAGGGGCCTTCCCATTGTGAGTTCAAGATTTTAGGGGTTTGTTGAATGCTCTGTGTCAGTGTAGGCTTTTTCTATCCAGATTATTGGTTATTTTACACTTATTTCAATGTGGTGCTGTTTATCACAATGCAACACTAGTTACTTTTATTTTCAAGTGGCAGAATAGGAGTGGTACTGGGTAAAAGGAGCAGAAGAAGGGCTGGAGAGAATATTAGAGGGTATGGTTTACAGGGTAGGGCACTCCTCTAAGGAAAAGAAAAGGACAAGGATCCTTTCAGAATATAGATAATGGAACTTTCTCTTTTCAGAGTGTTTGTTATAGAAAAGAGCTTCTTGGCTTCCGGGCCCCAACCTATCTCAAGCCCTATTTCTGATCTTATGTTTTCACATTGCATACCTTATTTTTCAGTGCCTTTTAAGAATGGAGGAACTTCCATACAATTGCTTACACTGTTTTCTCAGCCTAGCATTTACATATGCTGTATCCTTTGTCTCTCTTTCTAGAAATTGTTTCTATTGTGAAGCCCTGTTCAAATGCTACATCTCCTATGATGTCTTCCCCAATTCTCATAGACAGAAGTTCTTCCTCAGAACTTCCGTGACACTTTGTATTGGTTACTTATGCATTTATCACATTTTGTTATTTGTAAATATGGCATATACCGCTGTGTGTTCTGAGTTGCTTTTCCTCAACATTTTGTTTTTGGCATTCATCCACATGGATGTGGGTAGCTGTAGTTCATTTATTTCACTGCTACAAAGTATTATGTATATTAATATGCCAAAATTTATCTATTTCTTTGATATGCATTTGAGTTGATTTCACTTGGTTGGTTTTCACAAGCAATACTGCTCTGTCTTCAAGTGCACATATGCTAATATGTCTATAGAGTATGTGCAAGTAAAAGTGGAATTGTGGTTCATAGGATATGCACAGTTTCAGTTATAAAGATAATATTAACTTTTTTTCCAAAGGGATTATATTCAGTTTTAGTCCTGTCCACCAATGTATGAGTGCTCCCATTGTCCTCACAAAAATAGGTACTGTCAGATATCAGATTTTATATTTCTGATGGTATAAAATTGTGTCTTTTTCTGGTTAAAATATTTCCTGATTAATGAAAAGAATGTCAGCTTTAATGTATGTCTGTGGTCATTTTTTTTTTTAACAGAACAGACTTTCGTCTATTTTTCAATTGGTTTCTGACTTTCTTTTTGATTTGTATGAATTTATTATAGATTATGACACTAATCCTTTATCAGCTACATTTGTTGCAACTGTTTTTCCTAGTTCATTGCTTTTATTTTATTTTTTAAATAGCATCTTTTGTGTAACAAATGTTATATTTTAATATAGTGATGCATAGTAATCATTTTTTGTGATTTTTGGGTTATGTCTAAGTTCATAAAGATTTCTTTCCTTTTTTCCTTCAAAATTTTTGAAGTTTTGCATTTCACACTTAGGTTTATAATCATCCTGAAACTGAGTTTTGTATATGGAGGGAAAAAGGAGTCCACTTTAATTTTTTTTCTCTGATAACTAGTTGTGACAATGCCAGCTTTGAATAATCCCTCTTCTGCTATCCTCCAGGGGCAACTCCATCATTTTTTGTTAAGCCTCTGTATATGAATGGCTCTCTTTTTGAGCTTTCTGTTTGTTTCTGATTGGTAGTTCTGTACCAATGCTGCACCATTACTGTACCTTTATAATAGATTTTGGTATTTCATAAGGGAAGTTTTCTCATTATTCTTTTTCATGAGTGTTGTGGACTTTGGTTTCTATTTAGTTTTTAGAATCAAGTTGCTAACACCTACCAAAAAACCCCGCAAAAATAAATAGACATTAGCATATGTATTGGAATTGCATTGAAACTATAGATCAACTTGGAAAACTGACAGTTTATGATATTGAGTTTTCCTATCTATGAACATATAGTATCTCTTCATTTATTTGGGAGTTTTAAAATACCTTTCAATAAAATTCTATAATTTTTTGCCATAAAGTTCTTATGCATATTTGTTAGTTTTATTCCTAGGTTACTTTGCTTTTTGTTGTTATTATAAGGATTATTTAAAATTACCTCTTTTTCTTTGTTGCAGGGATATAGAAATGTAATTCATTTTTGTGTATTGATTTGATATTATCCCACCTTACTAAACTTTCTTGCCAATAATTTTCTATAATTACTTTTGTTTGTTTTGTGTAGAAAGCATTCTTTTTTTGAATATGTATTCATTCATTCAATAGACATTTGTTGAAAATCTACAGTGTTCTAGGCCCTGTTCTAGGTAATGTTTTAGGAAGTTTAAAAAACAAACAAGGGTGGTGCAATGGGGGCTCAATGACAGAATTCTCACCTGTCATGCCAGAGACCCAGGTTCAATTCCTGGAGCCTGCCCATGCCAAACAAAACAAAACGAAAAAGCAAAACATAATCACTTCATATAACTTACATAGGCAGTCTTTAATTTTTTTTTAAATTTTGATTAATTTTTTAACTTTTCGATCCTCATGCTTTTTATGAATGGGAAGTTAAGGGTTAACAGCTGATCTGTAACCCACCCTCTTTACCCCAGAGAAGAGTGTAAAAGTGTCCAAAAGAATAAAATGACCTGGTCAAATCTCCTTGTAAATATAATGGAGAGTCCTTACATATGGAATGCTTTTAGCAGGATATGAAGCATGGCCCACTGGAATGGAGGTGGTTCGTGATAGGAATTGCTGTCCTATTTGTAAGTGATATCCAGCATGAAATAGCACTTCATGAGAGAACTCAACTTAAATCTGGACCATGGTGCATCCTTTCAGAATGCAGCAAAGAAAGATCCTGGGAGCTATGATGGCAGTCTCAGGCTTTTCCATTATTTACTTGCTTCTCATGTTATCTTTAGACTTTGAATTGTTAGTGAAGTTTGATACAGGATAGGTTCAGATTAAGAACATTTTCTCCATCCCTGGTGTGCTATATGAGTGTATATTATTTTTGAATGGATACTGAATTTCTTTAAATAATTTTTCCCCATTTATTGAGATAGTAAAATGATTTTTTCTCTTTCAATCTGTTAATGTGATAAGTTGTATTCTTATTTATAAACTCATGCTTGCATTCCTGGAATAGCCTCAAAATGGTCATGAGGTACTATCTTTTCTATACAGTGTTTGATTCATTTTCTAGTATTTTTAATGTGTTTAAGAGGGAGACTGACCTATAGTTTTCTTTTCTAGCATTTTCCTTTTCTCTTTTTGGCATTGTATTAGTCAGGATTTTCCAGAGAAATAGAACCAACAGGAGTTTATCTAGCATCCATCTAGCTAGCTAGCTAGTTACATAGATTTATTTATGAGATTTTCATTTTTTATTCATTATGAGATTTATTTTGGGAATTTCTTATGCAGCTGTGGGAACTTGCAAGTCTGAATTCCATAGTCAGGCCACCAGTTGGGAACTTCGATGAACATTTTGATGAATTCCCCAGGAGAAGTTACCTGGCTGAAGTCAAGATAGAAATTCTTCTTTCTGACTGCTGAAATCATCAGTTCTCCCTTTATATGGCCTTCAACTGACTGGATGAGATCTCTGTCATTGGTAAAGCAGTCTCCTTTGTTGACTGCTGGTATAACCAGCCATAGATGCAATCAATTGACTAATTATTTAAATACATAAACCCTCACAGTAACAATCAAGCCAGTGCTTGCTTGACAAAACAACTGGACACTATAACCTAGGCAAGCTGACACATGAGCTTAACCATCACAGGTACCAAGATTACATGTTCATATAGAAATTGGAGAATATTCCATATTTTTATTTCCTAGAAGAGTTTTTAAGAGATTGGAAGTATCCACTTTTTTTTTCTTTGTGGGAAGATCCTTAACTACTCATTTAATTTATTTATTAATTATAGAACTCTTCAGACTTTCTATTCCTTCATGAGTCTCTTATGGTAAGTTACTTATTTTTTGTAGAAATTTGTTTACTTTAAAGGTGTTAAAGCTTATTTTTGAAGTTATTAGCTTTTCTGTTCTATCTGTAGTATGAGCGATCTCTTTTCATTCTAGATATTGTTTATATGTGCTTCTTATTTTCCTGATTAATTTAACCAGGTTTAAAGTTACTGGTCTTCTTGAAGAAATATCTTTTGGTTTTGTTGGCACTCTGTAGCATATCTTTGTTTTTTATATTGTTTATTTCTGCTCGTACATTTGTCATTTCATTCTTGTAATTTTCTTTGTGCTTTCTTCCATTGCCTTTTTTAAAAAAAATAGATATTTTTAGAAATATAGTTTATAAGTGAGCCCAGATTTCCATGACATTCCAATTAGATACTCCAGAAATCACCAGGACTTATGCTTTTTAGATACTGGTAAATCTCACCTAAAAAATCATAGTGTTTGAAAATTTTTTTCCAAGGTAGACATTCAACTTTAAATTTAAAAACTTTTTTTGTTGTTGTTACATTGAAGAAATCTTTCGTTTCTTCTATGAGCAACCCTGCTCATAGAAGAACCCCTGGAAGGAACTAATCTCTTGTTGCCTTGCTGATAGTCTCCCTGCTCTTGCCTCCCAGTCAACCCCCGTAAGTCCTGTTCTAACCCAAACTTATTTTTCCCCTTCCCTCTAGTAAGATTCACTTATTTTCTCAAAGCTCAACACTGTGTTTCAAAGTTTGCTTTTGTTACTTATGCAGGAGCTATTTGTATTATGGCAGGAAGACTTTTAAAGATTATCTAGTGTGCCACACTGCCAGGAGGTGAATTGTATGTCTTCCACCTCATTATAAGATCTTAGAGGACAGAAATTTTTTCTTTTTGTTGTTGTTGTCAAGCCCATAGCAATGGACCCAGTGTCTATATGTCGTAGGCATTCTGTAAATGTTTGTTGTACGGATAAATAAATAAATGTATGACTGTGGCACCCAAAGTTTACCTCTGACTTCTCACTTCCCAGAGCCAACTCTATGAACTATTCAAGGAATTTTATATATCAAAGTTTAAAAATCAATCCCTCTGTGAATACAGTGTGACCTGTGTTCACAGTGAATATTCTGTCTACAGATCTATATTTAGAGATAATGAGTGAAGCCTATTTAGGGACAGTTATATATAGATTTATCTAGCTCCAGAGAGTAAGGGACATTAGAACAGGGCTCTTACACAACCTGGTAAAGATGGTACCATTTTTTTTATATTTTTAATTGCTCTAATAAAATCATTTTAAAGAAACATTTTACAAGATTGTCTCTCAGACACTCAACTTTAAGTACCACACTTCTGTCTGAAGATAGATTAGTTTTCATTTTTGTTTAATATCTTAACCTCAAGGGCAAAATCTGCCAGACTTCTCACTGCTGCTGCTTCCTCATAAGCTGTTGCCAAGTGGAAAATGACTGAGTATAAATCAAACTTTGGGACAACTTCAATTCTAAAGTAACCATCTCCCCAACTGTCGTTATTTCAAGCTACTATTAAAAACAAGCAAAAACTCCCAAATGTGTTAATGACATTTTCTGTTATTAAAGATTTAAAATTGGATCTTTTCTATGTTGGGTTCCTACTGTAATTAGCTTTCCCTTTATGAAACATCATTGCTTCATTACTTCTCTGCCATTACTTCTCTGCCATTTGTTAAGAGCAAATTATATTTTACTTTTAGCATTTCATTCACCTTTTGTCTACCAAGTGTGGTGCTGAATAAGTAGAGGACATTTTGTTCTGATTTTTCAGTGCTCTGGAATGCCAACTCTATAGAAAGGAGAAAAATGGGAGTGCAAATAGAGAAACCACAACAGAACCATTTCGGATTCATTATATTCAAGCATGATACACTTGAATACACAATTCACATCCATTGTAGAGTGGGGAACAGAGGATAGTTTGCACATCTTTCCAGCTAAAAGGTCATAAAAGAATTTTTTTCTCTGTTTATTGTCAAATACATATTTCTGCCACTGTTGTGGCAGTTACTCTGGCAATATTCCGGATAAAAAATAAGATAAATGCTGGAGACCTGGGTTCAATTCCCAGTGCTTGCCCATGCAAAAGAAAAAAGAATAAGAAAAAAATAAGGTAAAGAAGAAAGTTGGCAAGGATATTTTCTAGATTTGTTACTTTACTTTGCTGTATTTCCTTGGATGGAATTTTGGGAGATAAGTAATCTTTGGCAAATGGCTAATAGCTTTGAAGTGAAAAGAGATAGTAGGTATTGTTCACCAATTAAGTACTTTCTGGATCTTAATAATTTTTGATAATCCTTTGTATTATTTACTTTGCTTTATGTTTAGTCTAAAACCCAGTAAGTCAACTACTGTACCCCACAAGGCTTTTTTGTATTGTAGCTTCATTAATGTTTTTTGCCTTTTTTTAATTAATGAAACTTTTTTTAAAAGAAAAACAGGCACCATTATTCTTATTTGGATAAATTGGAAAATTTCTTCCTGAATCCTCCCTATTTCTGGTTCTCCTTCCCATGCTGTCATTAAATTTTCAAATTCCCCATACATTCATCATATATAGATTCACACATATTGGAAAGGATAAATATTGTTAACAGACAAGGAATAGAAAAATGAAATTGTATAGAGTCTCAAAATAATGTATATATGGCATAGTTTTCTGTGGAGGAGTCTTTTGGATTAATCAATTTGCTGGCCTGTGGGCTAAAACATCATTTCTTCCTGGAAGCTTTTCCTAGGTTAGGCTCTGCTTAGGTCCACTTCTTTCCCAGAACACCTGGATTTACTTCTTTCATAGCAGCGCAATCTAATGAAATGATCTTTCTTTTAGCTAACTTTTCATCTTTGCCTCATGTCTACGTTCCCCAGTAGACTCTAAGCTCAAGGGCAGGGTCCCATTTGTATTCCATCTTTGTACTCTTCATTTTTAGCATACTGCCTGGCAAAGAGCAGGCTTTCAGTCTGGAACAAGGAAGTCTCTGCCCTCAAGGGAACCGTGGTGCAAGCTGGCACCTCTTTTTTCAAAGCAACATTGACAAATGGAAGAAGATTTCTATTTTAGTCCATATGTGTTAATGCTGTTTTTATAAAGAAATGCCAACAAGCTATACTGATGCACATAGCACCGTAAAAAAACAAACCACCACAATCCAAACAGAGTCATCTGTACAGTACAAGAGTTATCCTGAGATGAGCTCCCTACTGTCTGTGAGAGAGGTGCAAGAGAGAGCAATCAAAATATTTACAAATTTCATTTCTTTCCATTTCTGGGTGTTTATGTTCTTCTAACCAAGTCTCTCTCTGGCAGTAACTTTGGTTAGCTGTGGATGCCCTGGCTTTAAGTTAGTGATAGTGTGGCTATTGACTGTTGGGAGCAAATCAAAGCTACACCATATTTTAACTGACCTTTCAGGTATTGCCAGCAGCTACAATTAATCTGATCTCCTCACCCTACCATGTTCATTGCCAGGATTGACTGGCTGTAGCTGTTCTGTGTTAGTGCACTTCTTGGAGTGGAATTGTCCAGGTGATGATTATTTATTTTCTGAAGGTGGCCTTCTTGCAGGAGCCCATCAGTCCCTGTGTTCAGTGAAGACTTGTCCACGAGTTACTGCAGCCGCTACGAGTATCTTGTCAGCTAAGCAGTCGTGGCCAAGAGCGGCTTTCTCTGCTCCCTCTATTTCTCCTCCCCTGGCATGTGTATTTCCATGACAAATAACCTAAGAAAGATTTTCAATGCATTTTGACAGGTTGAAACTGTGTGATTCTGTTTGATCTCATTAGCAGCCCCATAGCCAAATCCCTCCAAAGCACAGAGGGCAAGGAAAGATTGCAAACTGTGGACAGCTTGTCTTTCTAGCTGAGGGGGAGAGACTGCAAGTCCTTAATTGATAATTAACTGACTTTCTGCCCTTGACTCTAAAGGTGGGAGGGATTTTTAACAGCAGTTTTTCAAAGTCTCAAATGTGTGAGATCAGTGAAGGCACTACTGTAGGGTTTAGGCACCCAAAGTTCTAAAGTATATACTAGCTTTTCTCGTTCATTCATTCATTCATTTGTTTGTTCCACAAACATGTGAGTACTAAATGTGCCGGGACTGTACTAAATAATAACTAATACAAAAATCTATCCCCTCAAGTATCTATTTGTATTCCTTCTCCTCATCCTTTAAAACCCATTCTAGACATCTCTTCCATAAGGAAGCTCATCCACACCATCACCACCACTCTCTGGTGGGGTTTGGTGTCCCTTCTCATTGTAATACTTGGCAAAATCCACATATTGTTGTGTAATTATCTATTTTTATGTCTCTCTTCCCCAATGCACTGTGAGCTACTTGGGTATATGCCATATGGATTTCACATGGATCAGATTTTAGCTTCCTATTTAAATGATCCTGACCATCTTCATCCCACCTCTTGCTTTTGTTTTCACTCCTCTCTTCTTGACACTGACAGCTTGTGATGACTTTTATTAACTATGCAACCAGTTCAAAGATAAAGCATACTTCCTCAGAAATGAGATTTCTTTATCCAGGTTAACAGAAAATTCTTATTCAGTCCCTCAAAGACGGAGAACAATGGAAACCATAACATTTTTTGAAAATCCACTTATCTGCATAGTCAGGAGGTTCCTATAGGTTTAGAGGGAACCTGCAGTCAGATGACCATCAATATGCATAACATGTTAGCTGTTCTCAGAAAAGGGAACACCTAACTGAAGTAAATGCAGGATCCTTGAGCACGGAGGCTGCAGCCTGGAAAATCATAGTGGAAATGAAGATGAAACAGATGTGTCTTTATTTTATCTGCACTGGCTCTTATTTAGAACACTTTGCCTTGGTTAGACAGGCAGTCACTTCTACTCTGCATACGAGAAAGGTAGGAATCCTTTTGCAAGGAAATTAATTAAAAAAGAGTACAGTTTCTTGGCTTTGTTGAAATGCCTGAAAAGATTATGAAGCTTCTAAAGATCAGAAAAAAGTCGGTGTGGTAAATGACATTTTCTTCATTAGGATGGATACTCAAGTATTCCATGCCTCTAAAAATGTTTTGTCCTTCCTATACTAGGATTGTCCTTTGGGGTTGCATTAGTCATAAAAATAGCAATAAAACCACCTTACATTTGCATGGCACTTTGCAGTTGAAACATGCTTTTATGTATGTAGTCCAAATTACAGAGGAGACTTCCTATGGTGGGAGAGTGGGAGGAGGAGTTTCTCAAAGGAAGATCAACTGTTCCTGTCCTCTAGGAAATTTAGCAATCACTAAGTCTTCATCTCCACAGTCCAATTCAGGTTCAACAGTTAGCATAAACAGTTCATTCTGTAGGGTTTCATGATTAGGAGACTGAATGTTCTTGGTTCTCCCTACCACCACCATGATCCAGTTGCCATTATAAGGGGAGTCCTGAACCTCAAGTCCTATTGGGAAAAGCCCTCTACTATTCAGGCAGCTGCACTCAGATTGTCATGTTGCTTCTTGCAGTTATGGCTTCTGCTCCTGGGAGCTCAACTTCTGGAGATTGCATGCTGAAGAGCAGGCCTTACTTAATATATGATTGTTTGGGCAGGTGCCCCTCCTTGTTCACTTGGACCACAGGACAGCCAGCCACCAACCCTGGTATCTGTCATCGGTTCCTACACTGGGGCTGTCTTCTACCTCTTTTTGTAGCTTTGGTCACTATTATTTTTAATGCCAGTATTTCCACCTTAGTTTCTCAGTTTTACCTACAGCCACCACATCTACCATGGCTACCATTTAGCGCCTCTTTACTACCTGTGGAATGTAGTCAACAAAAAAACACCTGATTCCTGTTCCCAATTTGAATGATCTCAGTTCTTTCCCCTTCTTAGGAACTTAGGGCCAGGAAAACAATATTTCATGACATAGTTATCCACTTTCTACTAGCCTTCGCTCTTGCTTTCACATCTTGTCCTAGCTGAAGTTGTGGCAGCAATCCACCTTTCCTTCAATTAATCCAGTATTTCATGGAGAAAACTTACCTGAACCCAAGATGATTAAGAACAAATTTTAGTTATATACTGTTTTGATATAAGAATATATGGCTATATTTCTACTGCCCAATCCTACCATCAGGAAGGAACAATAGCAGCTGCCTCCAAAGTGCCAGGCATGTAATATGCATTTATTCTAATTCTTACAGCCACCTTATGTGGATCTTGTTCCTATTTTATAGATGAAGAAACTGAGGCTCAGGGAGGTGAAGTAATTTGCCCCAAGTGGTGCTAGTAGGTTAGAGGCAGAACTATCTGGCCTCAAAACCCATGCTCTCTCCACTCCACAATGCTGCTCCTTCCCCTTGCCTATAGTCAACCAAGGCCGAACAATGGAGGGTCTCAGACTATGTGCAGATTATCTAAAGCCTATCCATTTTTTCTGTCCTTAGTAATTTTTTGGGCCTCACAAAAGCAGCAGTTATTAAAATAATAATTGTAGATTGAAGATATTCGGGCTTAGAACAGTTAATGATTTTCCCAAGGCCACAAAGCCAAGAGGTGATGGAGAACAGGCCCACCTCTTGGTTCTCTGGATCAAATACCTAGGCATTTTAAAGTAATACTTTATTTTTAATCTGATTACAAAAGTAACATATTTCTTATGGGAAATAAGAAAAAATAAACCCACAAAAAATATAATAAAAATCACATGTAATGTTGCCTTCCAAAGATCCCATGTTCTCTCATCTGCCTCTCAGCAACGCCTTCATGTTTTGTTGTTACCATGCTTTTCATGACCCACCCTCCACTTAGGGAGGTTATTATACCTAGGCATGAGATGACTAGGTTGGATGAAGCACTGAGGAGGGTGAAAATAAATTATCTTCCTTTTCCCTGCATGTTCCTCACGAGCCTCTTTCCAGAGTTGACCCTGCATTTTGATCTCTTCTTTAGCCTTCGTGCTTGCCTCTTGAGACCTAGGTTCCTTCTGGAACTGCATGGGATAGTTACTGCTGTGATACCAAGTGTGGTGGTTAACCAAATCTTCAATGGATTATGTTAACTCAAGGATAGCAGGAGTAGCCTTGGATCAAAGAAATAAAGAAAAAATGAACTAAATCATCTTAAAACTTAAAAATCAATGATCAGGGACTTCTTCAAAAAGTTGTTTCACTAAGGAAAGAAAATTCTTTATAATTAAACTAAATGGTGAGGAGACAAATGGAAAGTGATATGATCTTGATTATGGTTAATTGATTCTTTTACTGGCAGGCAGTGAACTGTGTGCCCTCAGCTCAGGCATGAAGGAATCAGGGCTGGGTACCCACGTGGGGGAGGAGGGAGAGCAAGCAGCTTGAGGTAGCGGAATGAGAGTGGCCTGAGAAAGTTCCTTAGAATAGAAATGTGATTTCTAGTTTTCTCTGTTCTTTAGTTTTCTCAGATCCACTGTTACTTCACTTGTTCCTATTTGGCTTCCTGGAATGCAGTGGGAATATTGTGATCACTGCCTAGAAATAGTAGCTCATCGAATTCCACAAAGACTCTTTGAATAAAAAATGGGGATTTTTCAGATACAGCATCTGATCAAACGCAAGTTTTATGTTCTCACTAGCCCTTCTAGTGAGCTCACTGAAAAGAAGTGTGACATTTCTATCTTTAACAGATATTACTATTTCACTTCTACTTCTCTCTCTGACTTTTCCTTTATTCGTTTCTACTTCTTTCTCTGACTTTTCCTTTTCCTTTCCCACCCCTTCATCTTTTATCAGCCTCAGTCCCAAAAGAATAGCAGTACCCTTCAAATTTGAATGTGAATGCTAAACACCAGGGGTCTTGTTAAAATGTAGATCCGGAGTCAGTAGGCCTGGGGTGGGACCCCAGGGGATATTGCCCCTGCAAGGACCACACTTTGAGTACCCAGGCTCTGAGCCTCTGTGGGGTTTTAAGAGGGCTGGAGAAGATGCAAGCTTGGCTGCAGACTAATCAGGTACATGACTCTGAGGTCTTAGGAGCCCTGTTATTAAGCTGCACTTGGCTTAGGGTGAGCCAAAGTGGTCAACATTGAGGAACAAAGGTATCCTGCATTGTCCCTGCTCTCTGTCCTTTGTGGAACACTAATGCGACTAGAGTCAGGTCCAAGGTTTTCTCTGTTGGTGTTGAGGCTCACTATGCTGTTGCTGCCATTATTGCTTCTGAGATCTTGGTTTCCTGAGCATTCCTACAGTTAGCATGGAGTGGCTGATACTAGAAATGCTTTGCTTCACATTTTCTCCCTGGTCTGGTTTTCTATAATGAGAGAACTACTTTCTTTTGTGTTTAGGGACACAGGGGCAATATCTACATGGTGGTTCTAGTGATGGAAACCCTGGTGGGAGGTGCTGGGTAAGAGGCTGACTTGCCATGGCCCAGGGGGACTGTTTAGGAAGCCCAAGAGTGAAGACAGGAACAAAGAGGTAGAAAGTCATGCAGAAGTTAGACTACCTGGAAATTGGTGCTGTGCACATCTGATTGGTTTCCTCTCCCATAGTTCTTGTGCATGGTACCAGTCCTAGACACAACAAACCTCAGCCCTCTGTACCCCTTCCCCTTTGGCCATTGCTCATTTGCCTAGGGATGGACACCTGACCCAAGAATAATAACCCATATTCTGGTCAGTTACTTATTTATGACTTGTTTTGGTAAGGCTCTCCTAAAAAACAGAGATGAACAGGATAAACTGGGTCAGAGATTAATTGGGTCAGTGAGGTTCTTTCTGAAGAGTGAATGCAAAAACTGCAAGGTGGTGATGTAAAGCTGGGACTTGAAGACATATTTGACCTTATTTGAGAAATGTAGGTAGAGGAAGCTGCTAGGGGTGCACAACCTTCCTATTTTCATGTGGAGAGATTATATGGAGAAACACTCCTGGCTTTTTTCTTCCCCCTCAACTATGACTGGTGTCTAAGTTTAATTCAAGGGTAAAATATTGGGGGAGCCCACTTGGCCCTAACCTAAGCCACATTCTGCACCCAAATTTATCAGTAATAAAGATATTTTTATCTTCCTCTGCCTGATCCCTGTGTCTAGCTCTCAAGTGATTTTCGAATTAGAACAAAAATAGGTCATAATTTATTGATCCACACCCCCTCCAACACCAACAACTGGTACACAATCTGGTGACCTCAAAAAAGACTTAAGTATAGAAATTGTTTAATAAAATATCAGGTACAGCCTGGGATCGTGTTATAGTCACTGAATGTTAATGAGTGTCAGCCATGTGGGTTTTCACTTTGGCAATCTGCAGTGACCTCTGTTTTGCTGTTTGGCCAGTCTTTACGGTTGTGTAGTTGGTTTCTCATAAGCCTGGACTTGTAAGTGACTTTAAGCCCTGAGATTAGTAAGAAAGCCATATACGAAGATGGTCTTGGTGGATCACTGTAGATTATGGCGTTTTTTTTTTGTCCAGAGATAAGAGGATATTTTTGTATGGGAAAGTGGGTGTTTCTACACAGGCAGGACTCTGAATGGAAGGGCTGCTTGTGCCTTAAGAGATGCCCAACTGTGTGGTCAGTTATGGCTGAACTTGAACAACACAGGCACAGCTTCTATTGGTATCGTAGGAAAGGCTGAAAGAGGAATTTAATCCACAGAAGATAGTCTTTGAGTCTGAGTCTGAGTGAAGGCTTACTTTGAAACACGGGGAGCTCCAGTAACAATTGAAAAAACTTTTTTTATTAGAGAAGTAGGTTTACAGAAAAATCATGCAAGAAACACAGTTTCCATTATTAATACTTTGTGTTAGTATGGTACCTTTGTAATAACTGCTGAAAGAATATTATTATAATTGTATTATTAACTGTAGTCCATAGCTTACATTAGGGCTCTCTGTTTTGTACAGTTCTATGGTTTTTATAAAAGATTTATTTTAATAATATACATACAACCTAAAATTTTCCCTTAAAGCTACATTCAAATAAATAATTCAGTGGTGGGTAATTAGATTTACAATGCTGTGCTACCATCACCACTATCCAAAACCAAAACTTTTCCATCACCCCAACCAGGAATTCTATACCAATTAAGTATTAACTCCCCCCTTCCCTACCTTTATTTCTTTCCTTGGTAACTTGTATTCTAGTTTCTGACTCTGAATTTGCTTATTCTAATTATTTCATGTCAGTGAAATCATCCAATATTTATCCTTTTGCACCTGGCTTATTTCACTCAGCATGTCTTCAATTTTCAATGTATCAGAACTGCTTTTCCATTCTGCAGCTGAATTATACTCTGGTGTGTGTATTTACCACATTTTGTGTATCCATTCATTGATTGAGATACACTAATTCTTCCCATCTTTTGGCAATTGTGAACAGTGTCGCTATGAATGTTGGTATGCAAACCTCTGTTTGAGTACCTGCTTTCAATTATTTTGAGTATATGTACTTAGTAGGGGGATTGCCAAGTCATATGGTAGCTCTATACGTAATTTCCTGAGGAACTACGAAACTGTTTTCCACAGCAGCTGCACCATTTTACATTCCCACCAGCAATGAATGGGTGCCCTATCTCCTCCAACACTTGTAGTTTTCTGTTTTTTTTATAGTCCCTGTTGTAGTTGATGTGAAAAGTTTTCTCTTTGTGGTTTTGTTTTGCATTTCTGTAATGCTAATGATTTAGAACATCTTTCAGGTGTTTATTGGCTATTTGTATATCTTCTTGGAGAAATGTTTATTCAAGTCTTTTGCCCTTTTTTAATTGAGTTTTTTGTTGTTGTGTTGTAGGATTTTGTTATATATTCTGGATAATAAGAAAAGAAAGAAAGAAAGGGGCGGGAGGGAGAGAGAGAAAGGGAAAGAAAGAAAGAGAAAAAGAGGGAGGAAGGATAGAAGGAAGGGAGAAAACTTGAGGGTTGCTATGCTGAAAAGAATGCTCCCTCCTTCCCTTCTGTCTTCAGGTGAGATGACTTTATAGATCCTGACTACTTTCTGCTTTTACGCAAATTCTCTCAAGGTAGTAGACAAATTCTACTTGAAAAGTTTAGATGTAACTAGGCACACATTTGCATCTTTCCCTTTTCCTTTGAATTCTCTGACTGAGAGAAGCATTTGCTGTGCTTTGACTATGAGGTAAGCTGAGGGTTAAAAGCCCTTTGCTTTTAGGGGAAGCCTGTGTTGGTCCAATTCTGTCAGTGACTGGATACATAGGATTAATTCAGGGTTGAGAGATTAGAAAGGCCAGTTGGCCCAGAATTTATTATGTTCTCCAAACAGCTTTATCAGTTAAAAAGAAAAAATCGATACTTTTTGCTTTGTCTGTTCAACTGCTGTGTTTTTCTCTGTTCTGACCTCAAGAGAGGAGCAGAATAAACCAGCATACAGGATGGGCCAATGCATTTGGATGCCACAGGCAGCCTAGTAAATTTTGTGATTCTTCAAATCAATGGTTTAAAATACTTGTTCAACATTTACATGTGTGAGGGGGGAGCTTTATATTTTCTGTTAATAAAATCTTTATGTCTTTTTATTTATGTTCAAAATTACATACATTTCACCAAATGTACCATGAAATTTTAACTTCTTTGTCTTATCTTTCGTTTCTCAGTTTTTGTATCCCTCATGATTGCATAGCTTTAGTCATTGAACCTCATTACAGATGAGTAATTTGTATAGAAAAACTTGCTAGATCTTATTCACAATATTTTGAAAGTTACATTATTTATCTCCTGGCTTATATGTGCAAAAATATTTCCCACTTTAGTGTTTCTATTTTATCTTCATTTTTCTTTTGGAATTTTCTAAACTAGAAGACTTCTGTGAAATTATACTAAAAGATTTACAATATATAGTAGAATAAATCACTTATTTGCAATAAAATACATTATCCAATGCTGACTTTGTGCTTCAGATTCTATAGTTGCATCATGAGATGGACATGTGTACCTTGTGGAAATAGTCGACACAGAGAAGACAGCATCAGCAAGGAGTAATGTAATGGTTAATTTAGTGTGCCAGATTGCTTAGGATGTAGTGCCCAGTTTGGTCAAACACTGGACAAACAACTAGCCTAGTTGTTGCTGTGGAGGTATTTCGTAGATGGGGTTAGCATCTATGATCAATTGACAGTAAGGGAATTACTCTCTATAATGTGGGCAGGCCTCAAAAGCAGATGGAGAACTCAACAGCAATAACAGAGAGCTCCAGAACAGAGAGAATTCTGCTGCAAAACTATACCTTCCACTCTCTCCTGAACTTCCAGCCTAAGATATTTGCATTCAAGAATTCAGCATCACTTTCACTGTAATTCCCAGCTCCTGATCTGTCCTATATAATTTGCACTTAACCTGTGGTGTAGTAGTGTGTGGAAACTGAGTTAAATGGCATCATGATTTCTGTATATTCCTCAGTGTTTCTTGTAGATGATCACACTAACTGTGTGGTTCCTCTTTTAATCAAGGCCTGACCAGTATGCAAAAGGAGAGGCTGGGAGCCACAATGTCAGAGAGGCAAGCTACAAGTTGTTGGTGTCTGGATTACTTAATAGAAGTAGAATGTTCTGATAGTGCTGATTGGGTAGGAAGTGCTGGGCTAGGCCTCATGTATTTACCTCTTTCAATTAAAGATCCTTAGAAATTACCAGGTAGATAAATGTGAGGTGGATTCTGATGATGAGATATTTATATAAATATGATTCTTGACCTCACAAACAGTGGTGTTATAATAATATATAGCTAGGATTCCCACAGCAAATCACTGTGAGGTTGAAGTAAAATATTTCCCCTTATTGAGATGCAATGGACCAGAATAAGCTTTAATGAAATAATTAAAAGCTGTGTGTATGTATGGCCTATTGATATTGTTATATGTTATAATATAAAATTTATTATTATGGATGTTTTGCATTCATAGATAACTGGCTTATTGATAACAAGAATATCCTTTTATGTCTACCTTATCCAGAGAAAATCTGAAATTAACATCTGTAAAAATAAGTAAGAGAAGAAATAATGGACTGTTTGGCTTACTTAGGAACTAAATTAAGTTACCCACTCTAGAATCTTTTAGTCCTCATATTAAGATCTATTCCTACTCTGTAATTCCCTCTTTAATCAGGTGCAAAAAGGAATCTAAAAGTGTTTTGGAGCTCAGGTTTGCTCATGCCATCGGACAAATCCCTCTTTTCCCTATAATTAACTATGAGGCCCTATTCAATCTACAACTTTTTGAAATTTACATTACTATATTCATTTGTGACACTTCATTCAGCTTTCCTCATTCTTCAACCTTGGAATATACATAATTGGCCTAAGATTATTACTGTATACTTATTGGTTCTGTAAATTAGGGACCACATTATAGGATAATGCCTGTTTCATTTCTATACCCCTAGCATAATTTATAGCACATGGTATACATTCTGTAAATACTTGTTGAGTAAAGAAATGTATTTCTGGACCTCTACCCACCAACATGTTTTCTTGAAATACATTAAGAAGTTGTGCTGGTTTGGAGCTGTTGTGTATCCCAGAAAAACCAAGTTCTTTTTCCTGATCCAATCTTGTGGGGGACAGCCATGTTTCTTTTATTTTTTCTTTGCATGGGCAGGCACTGGGAAAGGCAGGTTTCTTTTAATCCTGATTCAATATTGTGGGGTGAAAACCTTGATTGGATTATTTCCTTGGAGATGTGACACACCCATTTGTGGGTAGGACCTTTTGATTAGATGAAGATGTGACTCTGCCCATTTAAAGTGGGTCTTGATTAGCTTATTGGAGAATTTTATAAGGAGGCACATTTTGGAGAAAGCTCAGAAGCAGACATAGACAGATGTTTGGAAATGCAGAGGCGCCAGAAACCCTCTGAAGCAACACTGTGTTGCAGATATTTGGAAATGCTTGGAGTACTGACAGAGCAAATGCCAGACAGGGACATTTGGAGCACAGCAGACATTGCCATGCACCTTCCCAAGAGATGCTAAGCAAGCCAGATCCTAAAGTTGTGTCCGAGAGGAGCTAAGTGAAGGCCCACAGATGCTTAGAGTAGAAACCACTTGCATCAGAAGCTGGAATCAATGGGACCAGGAACAAGGACCAGCTGAAATCAGCCACATGCCTTCCCACTTGACAGATATTGGCCTTTCTTGAGTCAATGTATCTTTCCTTGGATGCCTTAGTTTGGCATAGTTTGATTTTTCTGGCCTTAGAAGTGTGAACTTTTAACATAATAAATTCCCTTTTTAAGAGCCATTCTATTTCTGGTACATTGCATTCTGACAGCGTTAACAACTAAAAAAGTCCAGAAGATACAGCTTGTAAAAAATGTTATCAGCTGCCATCTTGTTTTAAAATGTTCAGTCTCTCATAAATCAAATCAATAGTATTGTAATATCCTTTAGAAGGGTTCCAAATCTGGTAGAATTCTGTCATTATTTTTTGAGTGCTACTGTGGTATAGATAGATAATATAAAACAAAGAGGGGTTAAAGGTTTCACTTTGTTCAGCAAATCTTTTTAGTCACTAAGAATTGGCAGTGATGTGATAGAGCTTTTGGACATATGAAAGACACTTGGCATATCCTATGTTTACACATAAATTTGACAAGTTTACCAAAGCACAATTAATGGTAAATCTTAGGAGAAGCTAGGAAGCAAGACTACTTACCATTGTGTTTTTTTTTCCTACTCTGTTCTTTATATTGTATTAATTTTATAAGTACCAGTCTTCAAGCTCACTAATCCTTTCTCCTACCATCTCAATCTGTTAGTCAGCCCATTAAGTAAATATTTCAGTGCAGATATTATAATTTTGAATTCTAGAATTTTAAAAAATATTTTCAGTTTTTCTTCTGAGTTACATCTCTTTATTCCTTAACACCATATCATCTTTGTGTCCTTAAACATATTTATAATAGCTGTTTTAAAGCCATTTTCAGAAAATCCTACCATGTGGATCATCTTAGGGTCTGTTTCCAGTCATGATTTTTTCCCCCTTGATTATGGTCCACATTTTGCCTTTTTTGTATGTTTAAAATTCTTTATTATAAGCTAGATTTTGTGGGTGATACATATAAGGAATCTTATTACATCATATTCCTTTAAAGTATGTTGAATTTTATTCTGGCAAGCAAATAATTTTTTTCATGTGCTAGGTATTGTGGATGATGTAGTGTAGGGAGCCTGAGTCTGGATTATGTAGTTTTCCTTTAAAGAGTGTTGGCTTTTGTTTTGAAGGCAGATAATTTTTTGGTGTTTCTTGACCTTTTTTTTTTTTCACTTTTAAAACTTTATTATGATTTCCAACAATAATTTAAAATGTATTTCTGTATTAACTGGTTTAATATTTAACACCAACCATTTTATACCATAACTTTCCTTTTCTTGAGTTCTTAATTTTGTCTCATCTCTATTCAAATTGTTTATTTAATGCAATTCTATTGAGGTATAGTCACATACCTTATAATTATCAAAAGTGTGCAGTGGTTCACAGTATCATCATATAGTTGTGCATTCATCAACATAATCATTTTTGCACATTTTCTTTACCTCAAAAATGCATATAATAATAAAAATAAAAATGAAAAAGAACACTCAAAACATCTCATGCCCCTTACTCCCTCCATTATTTATTTATTTATTTTGTCCTTGTTTTTAAGTCATCTCTCCATGCACTGAGAGAAAGGGAATGCTTTCTTGATCTTTTTAATGCTTGCGTTTCAACTTTGTTACAGTAAATCTAGAGGATGGCTGACTTAAAACCTTTCTGCAGTGATGGGAATGTTCTGTATCTGTTCTATTCAATATGATAGCCACTACCCACTTTAACTGTTAAGCCCTTGAAATGTGGCTAATGCAACTGAGAAACTGAATTTTAAATTTAACTTTAAGTAAACTTAAATTTAAATAACTAATGTGGTTAGTGATAGTCTTAGCCAGCTTCGCCCTTACTCTAGAGTAGGGTCTTTATTCTTAAGGTCTTTATGGTGTTTCAGCTGTTCTGGCCTGTTCATTAGTCTGTCCATTCTGGATGGGCCAGAGTTCCAATGTCTTCCAGAACTACATAAACTCCAATATTTTGGTCCCACTTTTAACACTGCAAAAGCTACTCTCAGCCAGGCTTGTAGAGTCTCTTCTTATATGTTTTAGCTCAGCCCTTGGCCAAGGACCTGCAGGGAGCTCCCTTCCCTTCCCACCCAGACTTATGCCACTGACTTACTATAATTAGGGTTTAGAATTTTTAGTTTATTTTGATTTTGCATATTTCATTGTCCTTTTACCAGCCCTAAAGTCAGTTGTAAATCTGTGATCCTTTGGACTTACAAAGTAAGTAAGAGGACAAAGTAAGGTAGGTTATGATCATTTTGGCTCCTTCTTCCCAAAGCACTTTTTTTGTTCTCTCATTCTGTCTCCTACCACATTCTTCAGTTGAATTATTTATGTGTCTGTATCCTCAACTAGTATATGAGCTCCTTAAGAGCAGGGGCTGTATCTTTTCCGCTTTTTTGTCTTCACCATCAAACACCTAATTGATGCATAGTAACTATTTATTGAACTATAAAGGAATTGATAGAAGACAGGAGAAACTGAACTTTTAACAGGACTGCAAAAGTTACCAAGTTCTTGAATGAGCTGTCCAAGGGTACTAGACAGGCAGGCATTGGATTCAGTATGAGCTGTTTAGGAATTACTGTCACATACCTGTACACTCACAGTCTCTTTAAATAATTGGAAACTGAAAAGACTTTCTGACTCCCAACATCATCCCCTTGTTCCAGTGAGGTCCTATAAGAGCAGGTCCTAATAGCAGCAAAGAAAACTGTGGGAGTCACGCTTGTGAATGTGTCCTCTGCCTATGTGATAATGATACCTAAAATAGTTTGGACAACTGTGGTATGTCAGGCATTGTTTAAGTACTTTACAGATATTATCTCCTAGCAACAACCTGTGATGTAGGCATTATTCTTATCTCTATTTAATAATGAGGAAACTGAGGTAAAGAGAGGATAAGAATGACCAGGTTATAAAAAGCAGCACATGTCAGAGAATAGATGTAAACCCAGGCAGGGAAGTTCCAGAGCCCACTTTTAGCTACTACATGATTTTACCTCTTATATTCCTTTTCTGGATTAATATATATATTTTAATTTTTATTAATTAAAAAAATTACAAGAAACACAAACATTCCCAACACATACACTCAGCAATTCACAATATTATCACATAGTTGCATATTCATCATCATGATCATTTCCCAGAACATTAGCATCAATTCAGAAAAAGAAAAAAAAAAGACAACAGAAAAGTATAACAGACTGAAAAAAAAATTTTACAGTTCATACCCCTTACTAATCCCTTTCATTGATCAGTAGCATTTCAAACTAAATCTGTTTTAACATTTGTTCCCCCTATTATTTATTTTTATTCCATATGTTCCTTTCATCTGTTGACAAGGTAGATAAAAGGAGCATCAGACACAAGGTTTTCACAATCACATAGTCACATTGTGAAAGCTATATCGTTATATAATCATCATCAAGAAACATGGCTATTGGAACACAGCTCTACATTTTCAGGCAGTTCCCTCCAGCCTCTCTATTACATCTTGGATAACAAGGTGATATTTACTTAATGCATAAGAATAACCTCCAGGATAACCTCTCGACTCTGTTTGGAATCTCTCAGCCATTGACACTTTGTCTCATTTCACTCTTCCCCCGTTTGGTCAAGAAGGTTTTCTCAGTTCCTTGATGCTGGGTCTCAGCTCATTCTAGAGTTTTTCTCAATCCCTTGATGCTGAATCTCAGCTCATTCTGGGATTTCTGTCCCACGCTGCCAGGAAGGTCCACACCCCTGGTAGTCATGTCCACCGTAGACGGGGAGGGTGGTGAGTCTGCTTGCTGTGTTGGCTGGAGAGAGAGGCCACATCCAAGCAACAACAGAGGTTCTCTCAGGGGTGACTCTTAGGCTTAATTTTAAGTAGGCTTGACCTATCCCCTGTGGGGTTAGGTTTCATATGAACAAACCCCAAGACTAGGGGCTCAGCCTATAGCTTTGGTTGTCCACACTGCTTGTGAGAATATCAAGAATTCAACTTGGGGAAGATGAGTTTTCCCTGTTCTCACCATTCCCTGAAGGGGACTTTGCAAATACTTTTCCACTCACTGATCAAATCACTCTGAGATTCATCAGGGTATCACCTGGACAAACCAACAAAATCTCATGTCCTATACAAAGTTCAATGTACTTAAGGTGTTCAATCAACTATCTACATAAGTTATATTAGGAGATGCACTAGTCAAAGTACAGATTTGTACCAAATGAACATTTTTTGCTTTAGTCTCACACATTAGTTGAAATTTTAAAATATTAAGTACCATCTATTTTCAGCACACGGCAATAATGACATTCTTTTGTTCTTCCTCAAGCAAAAACATTTTTAAAATTTGTACATTTAGTCACTATCATTGTACACTCTAGGCATTCCTAGATTACACCATCTCAATCTTTATCGTCTATCTTTCTTTGTGATTTCATTTGTGCCCCAGCCCTCCTCCCTCTATCATTCTCATATGCAGCTTCATGCAGTGTTTTTAACATAATTGTATTACAGTTAGGTAATATTGTGCTGTCTATCTCTGAGTTTTTATATTCAGTCCTGTTGCACAATCTGTATCCCTTCAGCTCCAGTTACCCAATATCTCACCCTATTTCTATCTCCTGATGATCTCTGTTACCAAGGAAATATTCCAAGTTTATTCACTAATGTTAGTTCATATCAGTGAGACCATACAGTATTTGTCCTTTTGTTTCTGGCTAATCACACTCAGCATAATGTCCTTAAGGTCCATTCATGTTGTTACATACTTCATAACTTTATTCTGTCTTATGGTTGCATAATATTCCATCTTATGTAAATGTCACAGTTTGTTTAGCCAACTGTCTGTTGGTGGACATTTTGGCTGTTTCCATCTCTTGGTAATTGTTAATAATGCTGCTATAAACATTGGTGTGTAAATGTCCATTTGTGTCCTTGGCCTCGTGTTCTTTGAGTAGAGACAGAATAAGGATGGGTCCTGTTTTTTAATCCATTCTGCCAGACTATGTCTTTTGATTGGAGAGTTTAATCCATTAACATTCAGTGTTATTACTGCATAGGTAGTACTTTCTTCTACTATTTTGCCTTCTGGATTTTATATGTCATATCTAATTTTCCTTCTTTTTGCCTTTACTCATAGTCTTCCTTTCTACACTCTTCTCCACATCTCTCTCTTCTGTCTTCATATCTGTCTCTAGTGCTCCCTTTAGTATTTCTTGCAGAGCTGGTCTCTTGGTCACAAATTCTCTCTGACTTTTTGTCTGAAAATGTTTTAATTTCTCCCTCATTTTTGAAGGACAATTTTGCTGGATATAGAATTCTTGGTTGGCAGTTTTTCTCTTTTAATAATTTAAATATATTATCCCACTGTCTTCTCACCTCGCCTCCATGGTTTCTGATGAGAGATTTGCACATAGTCTTATTGGGCTTCCCTTGTATGTGATGGATTGCTTTTCTCTTGCTGCTTTCAAGATCCTCTCTTTCTCTTTGACCTCTGACATTCTGATTATTAAATGTCTTGGAGTATGTCTATTTGGATCTATTCTCTTTGGGGTACACTGCACTTCTTGGATCTGTAATTTTAAGTCTTTCATAAGAGTTGGGAAATTTTCAGTGATAATTTCCTCCATTAGCTTTTCTCCTCCTTTTCCCTTCTCTTCTCCTTCTGGGACATCCACAACACGTATATTTGTGCACTTCATGTTGTCTTTCAGTTCCCTGAGTCCCTGCTCATATTTTCCCATTTTTTTTTCCTATAGTTTCTGTTTCTTGTCGGATTTCAGATGTTCCATCCTCCAGTTCAGAAATCCTATGTTCTGTCTCTCGAAATCTACCATTGTAGGTTTCCATTGTTTTTTTCATCTCTTCTACTGTGTCTTTCATTCTCATAAGTTCTGTGATTTGTTTTTTCAGACTTTCAGTTTCTTCTTTTTGTTCTTTCCTTGCCTTCTTTTTATCCTCCCTCAGTTCATTGATTTGGTTTTGATGAGGTTTTCCATGTCTGTTCGTATATTCTGAATTAATTGTTTCAGCTCCTGTATGTCATTTGAATTGTTGGTTTGTTTCTTTGACTGGGCCGTATCTTCAATTTTCCTAGTGTGATTTGTTATTTTTTGCTGGCATCTAGGCATATAATTAGTTTATTCTGGAGATTGCTTTCACTTCTTTTATCTAGGGTTTCCTTGCTGGATGAATTTGTTGTCTATCTGTTCTTTGACATTCCGTTCAGCTTTATCTGGACCTTAAGCTTAAATTTTGTTTAACAGAGGAGAATTTTTCAGTTTTTGTTTTCTTTTCTCTTGCCCTGCTTGTGTGGTGCCTTTCCCCTCCCACACACTTAGGAGGGTCTACTTAGATATTATTGATCCCAGCCAGATTTTCCCAGACCAAACTGGCCTCCTATCAGGAGGAAAGAGTCACCTGCATCAGTTTTCCCTGAGGGTGAGACCCAGCAGGTTGAAAGACTTTCCTGTGAAGTCTCTGGACTCTGTTTTTCTTATCCTGCCCAGTATGTGGTGCTTGTCTGACTGCAGGTCCCGCCAGCATAAGATGATATGGTACCTTTAACTTTGGCTGACTCTCCCTGCTAGGGGCATGGTGGAGACAGAGGAGAGGTTGTAGGCTGGTTTTAATGACTTCAGATTACCAAGCCCTGGTGTCTGAATTCCTTGATGGAGGGATTCCACTTCTCCCCTGGGGAAGGCACAAGCTCCAGATAAGCCCCCAAAAGAGCTCACTTCTGCCTATACCTGGGGTAGTTGCAGCCTGAAAAGTGTTGCCGCTGTATCCAGAGGCAGTCAAGCCCTTGTAGAAACACAGTCATAAAACCTCTGTTTCCTTCTTTTTTTTTTCCCCCTTTTTCTGTCAGTCCTGCCCACTTGGTGCCAGGGCAAAAATGAGCAACCTCTGCTTTGATCAGGTTCACCTAAGCTGGGGGCCTATTTTTAGTAGTCAGAATTTGTTAATTAGTTCCACAATTGGCGTTTGATTGTGCCCAGTCACTGCTGCTGGTAAAGTCCTTTCCTTTCCCCTCCAGGAAGTGGCCTGTGGGGAAGGGGTGCTGGCCGCCACAGCTTTGGGAACTCATGGTTCTGGGGGGTGCTCGCAGCCGGTCCAGCTGGTCCAGACTGGGGTACGCTATGTGTCTGGTCACTGATGTGGCCCCAGGAGCCGTTCTGTACTGTTTCTGGTTATTTAGTAGTTGTTCTGGAGGACGAACTAAAATGCGCATGTTGTTAAGCCGCCATCTTGACCCGGAAACTTCTGGATTAATATTTTGGTGTAAAGAAGAAAGATGAAAAGAGTCTTGTTTGCATTTTCAGAATCAGTATTTTCAGGAAACACACCTACTCTGTACCAGGTACTGCTAAACATAAGGGGTACAAAGATGTACCACTCAGTCCTAGCCTAAGATACTTGCAGTCTTTCTGGATAAATGTGACACAGAGCTAAAAATTGAACAATTATATAAAACAGCAGATGCTAAAGACAATTAAAGCTTATACAACCATTGCCAAAATTAGTTATTACATAGGATTCTTTGGGTACAATGATACTTTGGGTAAAATAACCTTTCCTTATTTTGCAGATAATGAAACTGAAGTACAAAGAGGTTGACTGACTTGCTCAAGCCCTTAACTAGTAATTTGTCCTTCCATCCATCTGTTCATTCATTCACTTGCCAGTCCATCCATCCATCTATCCAATATCTATCAAGTACTATTTTGTCCTAGAAGCTGTGCTTAGATTATAGGGATCCATGGAAGTAAGAAGCAATCCTTATTTTCAGTAAGTCCATGGCACTTAATTTACTGTCCGAAGAATGATGTAATGTGTTTTTTGTTCTGTTTGGTGGTATTTGCTTTCATCCATTAGGGTGGAGACTGATATATGTTTTTTCTATTTGTTTCACTCCTATGTTCCCATTTCAGGTAGAACTAACTTTCATGGAGCCTAAAGCTTATACAATTTTCTTAAAGAAAAAGAATACAAAATTATTAGTGTAAAATTAGGTCTGAATGGATTTTTTTGGAATTTACAACAAATTGCACATTTTAAAAAGCTTACAAATATCATAACCATCACAAATTCAAGAAAAGTAGCATATTTTCATTAATTAAGTGACTTTCTCTGACCAAATTTTCTTTTGTCATCTCTTTTATATATTTTATAATCTGCTCTACATGGAGAGAATTGAATTATAATTTGCTCTTTCCCAACTGATGTTTGTTTATTATTGTCAGTTTAGAAAAGTTTTTTCAGCTTCATAGTTATTTTATCATATAAACTATTTTAGACATCCTTGTATGAATACAGAGTTTTGCTCCACAAATATAAGATTTTTCTATCTTGATAGATTCATTTCTAAAATATAAAATAAATATATGGTATGCTTATAGTTGTATGCATTGCATTATTCAATGTACTTTGGAAATTTTGTTTTGCCTAGATGTTGAAGAAGACCAGATTGTGTGCTTACAGTTTTCCATGTCTGATGTTTAGGAGAACAGACTAGCTTCTGGCTAGGGAATTTAAACTCATTTCTCCTATACATTCATACCTCTGGGACTGGTATGGATAGGACATTTTCGTGTTTGAGGCCACATCTGGCCCTGCACCTGTTGTCTCAATGGCTAGTTAGTTGGGAATAGTACAAGGTGGGGGTATTCCTGGAAGCTATTCCTAATTCAGGAAAGCTAATGATAGCTTAACTATACACAGAAGTCATTGCAAACCACATGAAAATATTGTGCCAAATCCCTACTAAATGTATTTGAACTCAACTTCCCCTTCACCAGATTTCCTAAATGTCCTCTGTGACTCCAGAGTGGTCTTAATTAATTGAGGTAAAAGTATCTCATTTAGAAATTTTTGCAGAAACATATGACTATGTGAACGCATTGCTAGGGCCCCTCACAGGGTCTTATAAGGGCCACATGTAAGTGTGGGGCCCAGAAACTTAATCTTTATTAGCGTCAATGTAAATCCACCATTGGTACCCAGTGCCTCAACAGTGACTGGGATTGTATAAACATTTGTACCCTGAATGAATGAATGAACGAATGAATGATGATACAGTGTGATCACCATCATTATAGAACTCTGAAAACATCTTTTGAAGGTTAGTGTTGGCATGACAGCATTTAGGAAACTTTTCTAAGTGCTTCAGGAAGAGAAGAGGAAACGGAGACATTGAAAGCAGCTAAAACCGCATGAGATGAGCCTGTGGGCAGGACAGGCTTGAAGACTCATGCATTTGTAGCAGAGGCCAGATTATACTGGACTCCATAATCCTAATCCAGTGTTGCTTCCACCACATCATAGCCACTGCTCTTTAGTGTTTTTTTTTTTTTTTTAACTTTTTTATTGTATAATATAACATATATACAAAGCAAAGAAAGAGAAAAGCAGTACTTTTCAAAGCACATTCTTCAACAAGTCGTTACATGCCAGATCCCAGAGTTTGTCATGGGCTACCATACGATCCTCTCAAGATTTTTCCATCTAGCTGCTCCAGAATATAGGAGGCCAGAAGGCATAAATATTTTTTTTATCATGATCAACTTTTTTTTTTCCTTTTTTGAGAAAAATAACATATATACAAAACAATAAATTTCAAAGTACAGCACCACAATTAGTTGTAGAACATATTTCAGAGTTTGGCATGGGTTACAATTCCACAATTTTAAGTATTTACTTCTCGCTGCTCTAAGATACTGGAGTCTAAAAAAGATATCAATTTAATAATTCAGCAATCATATTCATTTGTTAAATCCTATCTTTTCTGTATAACTGCACCATCATCTTTGATCTTTCTATCCCTCTCTTTACGGGTGTTTGGGCTATGGCCATTTCTAACTTTTTCATGCTCTTTGGTTTTGAAACTCAAATTTCCTCAGCTCGTTAACCCTTAGACACTGCTATAAGAAGAAGTTGTTGTATCAGATTGTATTTTCCAAGATGACCATAATAAGATCGCTTCATCCCATGTGCTGTTCTTATAATGTGGCATTGACACTCCTCCCACAGAGGGGAAAGATGAGAGGGTGAGAGGGTGGTTGGCTCCCAAAATATTTTTACATAATGATGCTGAACATAGTAAAAAATTTCCTTCACAGACAGGATCATATTAATAAATGTGCATTTTTTTGTTCCTGTTTTTAGAGATTTGCTTTTCTTTGGTCTTTATAACATCTGTACTTTATCACATGCACAGACACAGGCCACCTTTGCTTTGATTTATTTAGTAAATATTTATTGAGTATCCACTGTGTGTCAGACGCTCTTCTAGGCTTGATTGGTATAGCTGCGGGGGCGGGGCAGAAAACAAAAAAATCTCCGCCCTCATCGAGCTTACGCAATTGTGGGTATAGATGCATACATACCTACATACATACATACATACATACATACATACATACATAAAATGATGTTAAATAATGATGGCTGTTACAAAGAAAAATAAAGCTGGGTAAGGACACAATGTGACAGGAATCATCTTTAAATAGGATGATATCAAATGACCCCTCTGAGGAGGTGACAGTTGAATAAAGAATTGAATGAAATAAGGGAGCAATCCATAAAACTTTCTAGGAAAATAGTATTTCAGACAGAAAGAACAAGTACCATAGTCCCAAAAGCATTGCATGGATTTTAGTCCCCTCCAGGGAACCATTGTATTAATTGTTTGGGAAGGGGAATGCCCCAGGGATGGAGTCTGGGTCCAGCTGCCCTGTTACTGTGCCATTTGCCTGCTGAGACCTATTTAGCTCCCTGAAGGAAGGTACAGTGTGGCTAACCAGGGAACATAGACCTGCAGCCATTTGCATTCTTTTTTGGTGCTTATTTGACTCACATGCACATCACTACCAGTGCAAAAAGGGCTTAATTATCCTAAGTTAGTCCTTTGAAGCACAGTAGCTGGTTTTTGTCTTTAACTAGGCAATTTAATAAACTATCTCTGTTTAAGGCTCAACCTCAAGAGTCTCTGGAATCTTACTTTTTAGCATTATTTTATTTGCGAACACAGAACTTTATTTTTATGGATTACTGTTCTAACAGCAGATTGTCCACATTGTGATGAATTTTTACTACATTTGCCAGTCAGTGTTGAGGCTGAGGTGTTTAGTGGGAGACAATATGGTGCTCTGAGGGTAAGCTCACCACTACTTACCCAGACAATGGCCTTGGGCATGTGATACCTCTCTGGGTCTCAGCCTATCCATCTCTAAAATGGTACAGGTCCTTCTGATGGTAACTTCACTCTTGCTTCCATTTGGCAAATCCTGAACAACTCCTGGATGTGGTAGTGTTAAATTACCTTACTTTACCTGGGAAATAAGGTAAGAGACATTGAAGCATACAGTGAGCTCATGTCCTTGTTGGAGGGCTCATCTGACTCTGCTGGTAGACACACTAATTTTAATGACTCACTCAATTTCCTGTTGGCAGTCAAACTATTTACTGGCCCTGGAGAGTAAATCCTGTTATGAGTACAGAGGCTAGGAGAAGAAAGAGTGCTAAAATATCCAAACACCTGGCTCTCTTATACTGTCCACTAAGCTATGTGGGTAGGTCCAACACACTTTGAAGTTTGCATACCTGGCCTGAAGGTTTTCAGCTAATTTCCTAATGTTTTAGGTCTTATGTGTTAAGAGTCTAATGAATCACTCACTGACAGTTCTTAGAAACAGCAGTGTGTTATGAGGTGATAGTGAATAATAAGCAGGGTCTACAAAGCTGTACAGTTGACATAAATTTTTCCCCATTCAGTATCTCAATCTTTGTAAAATACTTGTGAGAAAGGCAGACAGGTATTATTTTTCATTCATCCATTTAGCTACCATTTATCAAATACCTGTTGTGCCTCAAACAGGAAGGGGCTCTTTTTTTCATTTTTCATTATATCATTTAATTCTTAAAACAATCTTGAAAGAAGTTCTCAGAGTTCCTGTTTCCCATATTAGAAGACAGCCTTAGAAAGCTAAGGTACTTCTCTAGGAACCCAGACTAGGAAGTGTCAAAGCAGGGCTGATATTCAGCAGGTAAACATTAATGCGGTGTGACTTTTTGTTAAAACATCAAAATACTTCCAAAACTTTTGGTATATAGCCACTGCCTGCAGCCATTCATTTGACCCCATCCATCTGCTCTGGTCCCTTCCTTCCAATTCCAATTGGGATCTTCCTGTGATTGAACAATTAAAGGGTTAATGACTGGCATAGCAGGGAGCTCCCTGGACTCAGCTCCAGCCTTACAGCTAGCATTTGTTTTTATTGGTCCATGCCTCTACTATACTGGTCACTAAATATTCAAATATTGCTCCTGGACAGAGGAGAATTTAAGATTCAGAGAGAGGATGTGGGTTATCCAGATTTCCACGTGTAGGGACTCAAACCCAGGTTTTTTTGTTTGTTTGACAATAAATCTCTACTTTTAATTAATGGAACTGGAAATAGTATAGGTCTATAGAATGTACATTTTCTCTCTAAACAATATTTGAAATTTTATATTGTTTATTTCTCAATGGATAATTTAATATACACTCCCACCTTGAGTGGTTAAACATTAATACCCTTTAAAAAACTTTTGATTTTGAAATATGTTTAAATTTATAGGACAGTTACAAAAATAATATAAACACCATCCAGAGAACTCCAACATATCCCTACCCTAACATATATCCAAAGCCAACAATTTTAACTTTTTTGGTCCATATTTGCATTCTTTCTTCACTTTGTTTTTTTTCTTTCTTTCTTTTTGCTAAACCTTCCCAAATGAAATACACTGGAAATGGAATGGCTTTTATAAAAGGGATTTATTTAGTTACAAATCTACTGCTTTGGGAAGGCAGAAGGCAACATCTGCTGGGCTCCTCTCCTGGCTTCTGGGTTCAAGTGGCTTTCCCCAGGGTGTGTCCTTTCTACATCTCCAAGTGTCTGGGTCTGAGCCAACTCTGAGCTCTGATCTGCCTTGTGCTGTGCTGTGGTCTTCTCTCTTCTGACTTCTCCTTTTAAGCCTCACTGTGGAAGGCACTCCCCCTAGCTGACAGCAGATATAATCATCCATAGATAAATTTGACATGCTGATGATTTAAATCCATAGCAACAGAGTAACTGGGCACCATCACCTGGCCAAGATGACACCTGAACCTAATTATCACCCTTCCTCCCTTCCTCTTTTCCCTCTATTTCCTTCTCCTTCCCTCCTCTCCCTTGCCCTGCCCTTCCCTCCCCTCTCCTCCCCTCCTTTCCCCTCTTCTGAATACTTGAGTGTAGATTGTATACATATTGTCTTTGTAGTAACTATGGGGCTTAAATTTAGCACCTTGAATCTATTATAGACTTGTTTGTTTTGATACCAACTTAACCTCAATGGTATATACAGACTATGTTCCTATACCCCTCCTTTTCCCCCACCTTTAATGTAGTTCTTGTCACAGATTACATTATGAGTTTGAAGCCACTGATTTATGCTTACATTTTATGCATTTGCCTTTTAGGTCCTGTAAGAAGTGAAAAATGAGTTATAAGCCAAAAATACAATAATACTGGCATATATATTTACTTATGTCTGTTCGTTATTATCTTTGCCTTTCAACTGGCTGAACTCTCTTTAACATCTCTTGTAGTGTCTAGTAGTGACAGGCTCATTCAGCTTTTGTTTATCTGGAAATATCTTAATCACTCCTTTTTTTTTTTTTCTCCATTTTTCAAAGACAGTTTTGCTAGATAAAGAATTCTTGGCTGGTCATTTATTTATTTATTTTTTGCTTTTAGCACTTTAAATATGTCATCTTATTGCCTTCTTGCCTTAGTGGGTTTCTGATGAGAAATTGGCACTTAACCTTATTGAGGCTCCCTTGCATATGACACATTGCTTACCTCTTGCACCTTTCAGAGTTCTCTTTTCTTTATCTTTGGCGTTTGACAGTCTGATTATAACCTGCTGTAGTGTTGGGTCTATTTGGGTTTATTCTGTTCAGAGTTCCTTGAGTGTTTTGAATGCGAATATTCATGTCTTTTGTTAAATTTGGGGAGTTTTCAGCTTTTAATTCCTTGAATATTCTCTTTGTTCCTTTTTTCTTTTTCTTCTCCTTCTGGGACTTTTACAATGTATGCATTGGTACAATTGATGGTGTTCCACAGGTTCTCAGGTTCAGTTACATTTTCTTCATTCTTTTTCTTTTTGGCAAATTTATTGAGGTATAATTCATGTATTTTAAACCTGTATCCACTTCAGATGTACAATTCAATAAGTTCTGACATCTGTATACACCCTTGGAAACATCATCACAATCAAGAAAATGAATTATTTCCTTCACCCCAAAAGATTCCTTATACTCTTCCACAGTTCATCCTTCTCTCCACTCACAAGCTGAAGCAATCACTGATCTGGGTTTTTTTTTTTTTAAACACATTTTTTAAATTGTGAAAAATAACATACATACAAAAAAAGCAATATGTTTCAAAGTACATTGTGACAAGTACTTATAGAATAGATTTCAGAGTTTGATATGGATTACAGGTCCACAATTTTAGGTTTTTCCTTCTAGCTACTCCAAGATACTGGAAACTGAAAGAAATATCAATATAATGATGGAGCAGTCATACTCATTTGTTAAATCCTACCTTCTCTTTTATAACTCCTCCTTTTCCTTTGATCTTTTTGTCAATTTTTGGGCTATGCCCATACTAAGTTTTTCATGATCGAAAGGGCTGTTGATAATATGGGATGGGGGACAGAACTAATTGATGTTCTGGAGAGGCTAGCCCCTCTGGATTTCAGAATTTATCTGGCCTAGGAACCCATCTAGAGGTTGTAGACTTCTTCAAAGTAATCCTAGTATGTGAAACTTTTTTAGAATCTCAGATAAAGCCCCAGGTGTTCTTTAGGGTTGACAGGATTGATTCTGGTTGGAGTTTGGCAAACCTTGGTAATTAGTAATACCTAGCTGAAGCTAGCTTTTGTACTCTCTTAGCCCATGATACCTTATTTTGTTACATTTATTTTCCCCCTTTTGGTTAGGAAGGCATTGTTGATCCCAAAGTGCCAGGGCCAGGCTGATCCCTGGTAGTCATGTCCCATGTTGCCAGGGAGACTTTCCCCCTGGATGTCATCTTCCATATAGGGGAGAGAATAATGATTTTCCTTGCAGAGTTGGGCAGAGCGAGAGAAAGAGAGAGAGAGAGAGAGAGAGAGAGAGAGAGAGAGAGAGAGAGAGAGAGAGAGAGAGAGAGAGAGACCACATCTGCACAACAAAAGAGATTTTCTGGAAGTAACTCTTAGATGTAACTATGGTAGATTTAGCTTCTCTGCCACAGAAATAAGCTTCACAAGAGCAAGCCTCAAGATCAAGGGCTTGTGTCTCTCTAAGCCAACTAGGCAGGTGAACTCACTGCTCTCACCCCTACATGAGATATGACTGCCAGGGGTGCAAATCTCCCTGGCAATGTGGGACAGGACTCCCAGAATGAGCTAGGACCTGGCATCATGGAATTGAGAAAGCCTTCTTAACCAAAAGGGGGAATGAGACAAAGTTTCAGTAGCTGAGAGATTTCAGAGTTGAGAGGTTATCCTGGAGGTTATTCTTATGCATTATATAGACATCCCTTTTTAGTTTATGGTGTATTGGAGTGACTAGAGGAAAGTTCCTGAAACTGTTGAGATTTATTCCACTCACTTTGATTCCTGAAGATGATTTTATAACTATATAGCTTTTAAATATGACTGGGTGAATGTGAAAACATTGTGTCTGATATTCCTTTTATTCAGGGTATGAGTGGTGAGTAAAAAATAAAGATAAAAAAATCAGTAAATAATGGAGGGGGTGATAAAGGGTAAAAAAAAATAGGTAGATTACAATACTAGTGGTCAGTGAAAGGGAGGGGTAAAGATGTGGAATATATGAGTTTTTCTTTTTTCTTTTTATTTCTTTTTCTAGAGTGATGCAAATGTTCTAAAGATGGTTGTGGTGATGAATACACAATTATTTGATGATATTGTGAGCCATTGATTGTGTGCTATGGACAGACTGTATTTGTGTGAAGATTTCTCAATAAAAATATTAAAAAATAAAAAAAATCAAGGATTTGGCCTTTTTTTTGACTTGGGAATTCCCAAAGTTTGCTAAAGTACCAGGGTTTACCCAGTGGTAAAACTTAACAGTTCCATATTTTTTCTCCCAACCATGAAGGGACTTTGCCAATACTTTTTCATTATCTGCTCAACATTCTTTCATTCTTTCTTTCATCTTCTTCTTAGACTATAATGAATTTACTTGACTTATCTTTAAGTTTGCTGACTCATTCTTCTCCCAGCACCAGTCTGCTCCTGAATTCTTCTATAGAATTTTGATTTCTGTAATTGTGTCTTTAGCTATGTTTGGTTCCTTTTCACAATTTCCACCTGTCTATTGATATTTTTGTGTTCATCTTTTGTTTTCTGGATTTCCTTTAGCTCTCTGTCCATGTTTTCCTTTAGTTCTTTGAGCATATTTAGGACTATTTTTTTTTAAGAGTCTGTCTGGTATGTTCCAGGTCTGGTCCTCCTCATTGATGGTTTCTAATGCTTTAATCTTCTTCTTTGCTTGGATCATCACTCCCTGCTTCTTTGCATGTTTTATAATCTTTGCTGAAACAAGAACATTTTGATATTTTAATGTGTTATCACTGGAATTTAGACTCTTGGCATCTGTTCCTTATTCTTGCATCCAGCTTGTCTTATGACCAGATTTTCCTTGAATGCCAGGTCCTTCAAAAAAAAAGGAGAAGGACAAAAAGGAAAAAATTCTTTCTGGTCTTGAGGGGTTGCACTGTGCAAATATTCTCCTTTTGGGCTTATTGAACAATGGGCAGTATGAGAATACTTCTAGGCCAAAGCGTTAGGGCCTTCCTGCTTCTTTCTGTGCATAGGCATGCCTCTTGTCTAGGGCATGCACATTTGGATGTAAATATCCATTTACATAGATAACAGTATCCTCTCTTCTCTAGGAAACAGTGTTGTTATAGTCCTGGGCACTGCTCTGTATGTCTCACAGCCAGCAATCTCTTTTCTCAGGCAGCACAACCTGACTGCTCTTCCACAGCATTCTGTAGATGAGCTCTCTGAGCTGCCTTCTACATACAGAGCAAGTTCTGGGATAGTGAGTCCCTCAGGTACCCTTCAGACATATTATACCAGATGTATAAGCTCCCAGCATCTTCACAAGGGCCACTCTGCTTCTTCTGAAACCAGAACCAGAGAAGCACATTTAAGCTGAGCTGGTGAGGGAATGGGGGAGAGATCAGCCCGGGCAGCAGGAGATCCTACTGCTTTTAAAAGCCTTTTTCTTGATTTGGCCGTCTCTCTGTTACTACATGCAATTTAACTCTTTTCTGGAGCCCTGAGAAATATATTTCTGCCAGTTTTTACTGGTTGTTCAATGCTGCTGTATGGGATATGGAGCCCTGAATCTTCTTACTCCTCCATCTTGACTTTGGTTTCAAACCTTTAATATTTTTGTCAGATAGAACCAAATAAAGGAAGGATTGATTCCATATAGTTTTGTTCTGATACTCTTGGAATTTGTGGGGGCATTTTTTAGGGTGGAAAATAGCACACTCTTTATAAGAAGCATACTTTCTATTCTCACGCATACCTCATTTGATACTCATAACCACACTATGCCAGAAACTCCTCCTGGAAGAAGTGTCCCTGAAATTTCTGAGCATTTTTAGCAAATTGCTGCCTCCAAGCAGGGTGTTTTCTGAATGTACAATTTAGGATTGGAGGACCTGAAAGAATTCCAGGTCTAAGCAGAAAGATTGCCTAAAGATAATACTTTATAGTTACTGAACCTCATAGCTTTCCTAATGCATTCAATCACAGTGTTTTAAGTGCCAACTGTGAACTAGGCTATGGTAGGTCTAATAATACAGACCTAAAAATCACAGTTTGTGCTTAAAACAAACTCAAAGGCTTGTTTAGAAACAGTAAAAGATATTACTTTAAAATGTACTTTAATATAGCTTGTTGTGGAAACTGAAAGAGCCAACCATGAAAGTAAAAAAGTGTTGCTGAGTAGCTGAAAGGGCCCTTTCAAGCTCCTGGTGTTTTCTGCCAGAAAAGGCCACATTGGGTTGAACCAGTATTGGAGATTTACTGGGCCCGTATGGTTGGAGGATAAAGTGTTCAGAATACCTCACAATTTATCCAAAGAGATAAATAGACTGTGAAGTTGAGGCTGGTTAAGGAAGGATATGAAGCTGATACTTTGGGGGAAAGTAGAGATTCAGTGACCTGGATGGCTAAATGAGGTCAAAGTTCAGGGGCAAGAAGTGAGAAATGTTAACGTTCAAGAGTACAATAGAAGAAAAGTTCCAGGTAGTGGCCAGTTTAGGTAGTTGAGATGTTGCAGACTGAAGAAGGAGCAGTGCTTTTTTGACAAGACAGGCTCTGTTAAGACATTGAAAGTATTGTGACATCTAGAAGAGAGCGTTAGAAGGAGGGAGGTTGCAGGAGAATTTTAGTGTTAGGGTTTCCACTGCAGTGAAGAAAGCACAGAAAGCATGAGATTGAAGTTATAAGAGGAGATACGTGATTGGAGGGCTGACACTTTGGGTAGGAGCCAAAATGGTAAGGATGCAAAACTGACCTTACTTTTCCAAAGATGTACCCATTGAAGTGGTATGAAGGCTAAAGGGGATGATGGAGTCAGGGGTTTAATGATATGAGCAGATGAGCCTTTGATTTTGTCCCAAATGGGATGTAGGGAGGGATTGCTAAAGTGCCTTCATACAAATCCTTGTTTGTCTGGGTGAGAGATATTACTGCTCCATTCCATTCTCCACTGAAAAGAATCATCACCTCAATTTGGAGAACTCAGATGTCCAGATGGAGCCAGCTGAGGCCTGGGTGGATCCTGCTCTAGAAGAAATTCCAGTTCAAGTGTGCAGATGATGAATCACTTCATGGGATTTTGCCCTGTGTATTAACATCAGCACTTCTCAGCTCATGCTTATAAATGTATTATGTATCAAATTTAAAATTCACTGAGGTAATCTTTTCTCCTCCCTATTGAAAGGATTCGTTTTTGGAGAAAGTCAGTTACACTCATAATCTTTTTTTATTCCGATTTCCTTCAGAAGTCTAAAAGGCAGATAGATGGCATCTCTTTTATTAAGAATACAGGTGCCAGGGGGCAGGGGAAATGGGGATTTAATGCAAAATGGGTGTAGGGTTTCTGTCTCCAAAAGTTTTAGTAATAGAAAGTGGAAATGCTAGAAATAGATTCTAGGTCTTCTCACTCCAAAGCCATGTTTGTATTCTCCACTCCCTACTGCCTCCCGCTACATGCTGAGTTGGAAAATATCATAGAAATACTCATAGTTGTCCAAAGTTCTTTAAAGAAATGATCTTGGAGACTATCTTCTAATTGAGTACTGCCATGTGATTTCTGATTGAGAGCTGTCGTGCAATGTTATCCTTGAGTGTGTGCTTGAAATCACACTGACAACAAAAATTACTACTTTAATTGATGAAATCTAGATAGAGGAGAGGTGGGCTGAACATAGATATGTGTTGGATGTATTCAGGGGAAGAGAAAACCAAATCAGTGACCTGTGTGGATGAACTGTGAGCCTGCAGCATCTGTACTTGGCTTTCTGTTTGTACATATGTATGGCACATTGTCATAAATATTTTAAATTAAAAAAAAGAAGAATTCATGCCTTTGGGGGAGGATGTTCTGTTGATTTAACTCTTATTTTTGGAGGCTTCATAGTTAATCCAGATGGGGACCAAAATTCAGTCTCTCTAACCAAATGGTGAACTCTCTGTTGATTGGTTCAGAGGGGGTGTCAGTAAATATTTGTAGCACCAACAGCAAATTTTTGACTTACTGTTTAGGTGTGATGGCCTACTATTCCTTCTGTGATGACACTTCTTTCAGCAAAAGCTCTTCTTTTGAAATTTTGCTGCTCCCCCTAGCCTCATAAGAGTGCAGGCTTCAGTATTTCACACTACTGTCTAAGTTTCTTAACTACCTTCTACAGTCTGTCCTGAAGATTATTGCCTGACATCTACCCTAAACATTATATTTACCACATTAATTCTTTGCTCAAAAGTCTTAAATGCTCCCTATTCCCTAAAGAATAATATGTAGACTTCAGAGTGCAGCATTTAATTATTTAATACCTTCCACAGTATGACCAAACACCTTCCCAAATCAATCTTCTCTTTATCCTTTATAAAAACCTAAATGGATAAACTTCTAGTTAAAATGATCTGCTCACTGTCTGTCATTTAGGTCTTATACTTTTTCACCTCTAATTCTCTCTCTCTTTTTTTTTTATGTTCCCCTTGCTTGGAATAGCAACTTGTTCCCTTCTGCCTATTGTCTACTTTCTGAATCCAAAGCATGTTAATGAAGTTTTGTGGTATTTGCTATAAATCCAATGGGAGTCACTTGATATGAATTCAGTCACTCAGTCACTCAGCGAACACTTACTGAGTCTAAACTATGTTAGCCACTTTTTTAAGATACTGAAATAGCAATAGCAATAAAGGCTAAGAAGTGCAAAGCACTTTTCTAAATATTTTGTATAATTATTCATTTGATTCACTTAATCAGTTTAGTTCAATATTACTGTAATGTAAATGTGAGCCAGATAAATTTGCTAGTCATGTTGGAGGAAGAAAAGCAGTTACAGGCAATCATAATATAGTTTGGTAACACGATTAATCATGAGGTGTTATGAGATTACATATTAGTTTTATGTTATTATATAACAAATTCATGCAAATTTAGCAGGGTGTGAAACCACACAAATTTCTTATCTCACACTTCTGTAGGTCAGAGTTCTGGGCACAGCATCTGTACATTCTCTGCTCATGGTTTCATTAGACTGAAATCAAGGTGTTAGACTGTGTTTCTCCTCTGGAGCTTGATTCTTTTCTAAGTTTTCTGATTCTGGGAAGAATTCATTCATTTGAGTATGTAAGACAGAGATCCCTATTTTCTTGCTAGCCTTTGGCTGGGATTCATTTATCTCTGGGGACTTGTGGAAGGTCCTTTGCTTAGGAACCTCACTCGTCTTCAAGCCAGCAATGGCATGTTGAATCCCTTTCGTGCTTAAAACTTCTGACTTCTGTTGCACCTAGCCAGAGAAAATTCTGCTCTTAAAGTAGGACCCACACATATATTCTCCCTTCTGATTAACAACCAATTAGTAACCTTACGTACATTTGTAAAATCCTTTTTGTCATGTAATGTAAGGCTCACAGGAGCAACGTTCCATCATATTCACAGGAGGAGAATTATACAAGGGCGAGAGTCATTGGCAGTCAGAGGAAGTTATATCTTTCTTAGCAGAGAACTAAAGCGTTGACAGAAATTAGTCTGGCAAAGAGGGGTAGAAGTGAAGACATAGGAGAGGGTTCTAGATCATTGTTGTAGGGGTGATATTTGGTATCAACCAAGTTCTTTTTGCCTCTGCTACATCTTTTCTACACTGAAACCTCTCATTTATTTTGTGTATTTTTTTGTTCCCAATATTTCTCTTCTGTGCTGTAACTCTTCCAGTTATTTCAGTAGAGAACTCTGTGATTATAGCTTTAGGGAAGGGATGGGTCAATATTCAGCTTTTGTTTTTCATAACAAACTTCAAAACTCATGGCAGAGCCGCTAGAACATATGCAAAAGTGTTTTTGGTCTCAAAAGTCAAAACCCTGAAGGACTCGGACATAGAATTTTGAATTCTGTCAATCTCTTAGAAGACTATGAGATCTTACAGAGCCAGTTTTTTCCGAATAGGAAGGGATAAATTCTTCCTGAGAGAAGAGAGAGGAAAATTGAAGAAAAGTGCAATAGAGATAGAAAGTGTTGTGAGTATCTGATAAATGGAAATGCATCTGTACTTGGTCTGAGCCCTGCCTGGGATGAATCTTGCCTGGATGTGGATAGTAGTATCACCAGAGGTTGGAGATTTGAGAGCAGAGGGAAGCTAAGCCCTGCTTCTCTGCTTGGAGTCTTGGGAATCATCAATCACAGCAAAGTTCCTTTGCCTCTAGGGCAAGGGGAGGTTAGTGAAGAGATGGTTTTATAGTGTCTAGACAAAGAGGCCTGAGATAGCCTCATTCAGTGTCCTATCACTCCAGAAGGGCTGAGAGTATGTAGGAACTAGAAAAGCTGACCAGGCCTTGTGGTCAGCATGACAAGATGCCATAGAAGATGCTGAGTTTGTCTGTATCTTCTGTAGGACCAGATATCCCATGGGAACTCGAGCCTAAAAGCACATATAAACAGGGAAAGATGGTGATGATGGGTCAGTGGGATACTGCACATATCAGCAGGTGCCAGCATGGAGAGTAGATAATGCCCTGGACATAAACTCTTCCTTGCCTGTACCTAGCATTTCATAAGACTCCCCAGAGTTTAGATGCAATCCTAGGAGGAAGAGGTGGCTGAAAAACCCATAACTGAGGAATCTCTGAGCTCAGAAAAATCCAATACTGACTACGATTGAGTTACTGTCTCTAGTTGGAATAGGAGTTTGAAATAGAAATCACATGCAATTATAGATAAATAGGGTTATATTTTAGACATATGAGTCTATGGCCTAGGAAATTTGTACCCATTGAACAATTCTGAAAATGGTGAAATCATTGTGACTAAGGAGGCTGGAGCAGGAGAGACTCGAATTGGATTTGAAAGGATTTGCAACATGGACAGGAAAGGGCACAGTGGGAGAGTGGAGGGAATAAAAACATGAACAAAGAGAGTGAAGTAGAAATGGGGGCAAATAGGGGATGGAGACTGTTTGAGGCACAGAATTCATGATGGAGAAGCCAGGGGACATATCATGGGACAAGAAGGGAGGAGCCATATTATGGAGGGCCAGGAAGAGAAAGTACAAGTTAGGGTCATCAGATTTTAAGCTTAAGTACAAGTTAGGGTCATCAGATCTTAAGCTTAACAGAGAAAGTAAAAGGAAATAGGAATATTTGTTGAGTGCTTTCTGAGAGCAGGAAGTTTGTAAATTATATACCACTTATTAATATTAACCTTCAAGGTATGCTTTATCCCCATTTTACAGTTGAGAACACTGAGGCTCAGAGATGTTAACTTTTGTATATATTCACATAGCTGATGGTTGATGGAATTGAAGTTTAAGCTCTTGTTGTTGGCTTCAAAGCCCAGGCATTCCATACTGTACGTCAGAGTCACCCTGCAGTAGATTCTTGAACTAGAAACAAGCCTGAACTATCACCATTTTTGAAAGATTGATCTGGAACAAATGTGAAGGATAGAAACTAGAGCTGGAATTGGGGGGACTAGGTATTATGGGCCAGAATTGGGAGCTGCTGATAAAGATGATGGTTGAACCCAAGAAATACTTTAAAGCAAGAAGCTGCATTAGATGAATTTGATAGACAAGGAAGCTGTCTTATTTTTATTTTTAGTCTAAATCATTTCCCTTGCTAGTTTCCAAGGGTTTCAACTGCATTCTTCATAAACCTGCAGCCATTTAACAAAAAATCATAAAACATTAAAAAGAAGTAATAGCTGAAGGCTTTTTACTTTTGGCTGGTTTATTCAAGGACATCTAGTTCTCATAATTAGTTTCCAGACGGTATGAGCTCTACCTGCAGTGTTTCGAAGCAACAGTTTAACTTTCCCCAGGCTGTTTGATAGGAAAATTCACTCAACCATTTTTGCAGTCACAGCTACACAGACTGTTCTTTTGTAACATGTGGGAAAAGGACAATGAAAGCACAGTCTTCTGAGATGCCAGAAATTTATGCTATTTTATGCCCAGGTTTTCATGGATTTCTTATAACAAGGCATGTAGAAGCTTAATATCAGCAGTCTGCCAGAAGCAGTTGATCCCTATTTCTGAGGTAAATCTCCATACCAGCAGCTCCCAATGTTTTGTAAGGATGAGTTAAGTTTCTTTTCCTAAGGCCTTGGTATTACCTTTGGTTATATTGATGATAACCAGAGTCCAGATTATGGTAATACTTAACATTCATTGGTTGCAAGTAATAAGAACAGACTCTGGCTAGCTTACTTAAGCAAAGACGAAAAGAAGGAAAAGTATTAGAAGATTCCCAGGGTATTTTAGGAGATTGGTGGAAAAGTGAAAAATTGATGAACTAAGATAATTCTGGGGATCTCCATTTCCACAGCAGGACTTGGTGGACCTCTCTTGAGTTGTGAAATTAATGGAGTCTAGCTTTGAGAGCTTTGGTCTCTCCATTTCAAATTTAGCATTCTGGGCCCCATCCAATCAAGATTGCAGAGTAAGATATGTCAGAGCAGTGTCTTACAGAAGCTTTAAACAACCAGCAAGAACTATCAGTAGCATCTTTCTCAAAGCTCCAGAAAACAAAGTACCAGGACAGCACCAAATCAAGAAAAAGACCACTTAAAAGCAGAAGGATCTTATAGTTCCCTGGCTGACTGCTTCTTAATCCTCTCACTGGCTCTCCATGGAGCTAGTCCAGTCCCTGGTCCTGGTTCCAGAGGGAGCAGAATAACTCACATGCACATTCTGGGAGCATGTATTTCTGACTTATTCTATCTGGTAGCAGCCTGAGAGACTGAACTAGGATGCTTGTTGCAGGCTTGCCCCTGCCAGAACTTGCCCTGTATGTATAAGGCAGTTCATGGAGCTCTCCTTCAGAACACTGTGGGAGAGAAGTCAAATCATGGCTGCATGGGACAAGGGTTTGTTGGCAATAGGACATATGCTGTAGTGCCTGGGACCATGAGGATGCTATTTCCTAAGGAAGAGGGGCCATGTAAACAGGGGTGTTCCTAGGGCCAAACATGCATACCCAAGACAAGATACATGTTCAGAATGGACCAGAGAGGCCCTATGCCTTAGCCTGGAGATATGTTCAAACTAAAGTACATAGGTCAACCTGCAAAGACTGGAAAGATTTTTTCCCTTTTTTTTTAAGCACCTGGAATTCAAAGATTTTCTGTCATAACACTAGCTGGATGCAAAAATAAGAAACAGATGCCACGACGTCTAAACTCCAGTGACAACACATTAACATATTAAAATATCCTTGTTTCAACAAAGATTACAAAATGTACAGATAAACAGGAAGTGATGACCCAGGAATAGAAGAATATTAAGCATTAGAAAGCGTTGATGAGGAGGATCAGATCTGGGATCTACCAGATAAAGACTTTTAAAAACTGATCTTAAATGTGCTCAAAGAGTTAAAGGAAAACATGGACAAAGAACTAAAGGAAATCAAGAAAAAAAAAGATGAACACAAAGAGAATATAAATAGAGGGATGGAAATTATGAAGAGGAACCAAACACAGCTGAAGACAGAAATTAAAAATCCCTAGAGGGATTCAACTGCAAATTGGAGATGGTCAAGAAAAAATCAGAGGACTTGTCTAGTGAAATCATTCAATCTGAGGAACAGAAAGTAAGTCTAGTGAAATCATTCAATCTGAGGAACAGAAAGAAGAATGAAGAAAAGTAAATAGAGCCTGAGGAACCTGTGGGACACCTTCAAGTATACCAATATATAGAAAAGTCCCAAGAGGAGAAGAGAGAAAAAGAGCATTCAAAGAAATAATAGCTGAAAGTTCCCCAGATGTAAGTAAGTACAAGAATGCTCACATCCAAGGTGTTCAATGAACTCCAAATAGATCCATGCTTTAGCATATTATAATCAGATTGTTGAATGCCAAAGATAAAACAAAGTAGTTCTGAAAGTCAAAAGAGAGGAACAATGTGTCACAATGCAAGGGAACCTCAGTAAGATAAAGTGCCAGTTTCTCATCAGAAAGCATGGAGATAAGTCAATGGGATGACATATTTGAAGTGTCCAGTGAGGCTAATGAGAAGAGTAAATATAAAGGCCACTATTATTGTGTTTTTTTGGTTTTTAACTCTTCCTTTTGCTTTCTAAGGGATCTATAAGGCAAATGCGTAACATGTAAGTATAAATTGGTGACTTTAGACTCATAATATATAAAAATGTAATTTTTGACAAGAACTACTTAAAGGTAGGGGGAAGGTGGGGTGTAGGAACATAGTTTGTGTATACTTTTTTTTTTTTTCACATGGGCAGGCGCCATGAATCAAACCTGGGTCTCTGGCATAGGAGGAGAGAACTTTGCCTGCTGAGCCACGGTGTCCCACCCAGTTTGTGTATACTTGTGAAGTTAGGTTGGTATCCAAACAAATGAGTTTGTAATAGATTTGGGATATTAAATTTAAATCCCATGGTAACTACAAAGAATATACCGGAGAATATGCAAACTCATAAAGACATTAATAGGGTACAGCTTGCCAAAGGCATGAGGCAGGAAGAATGGGAAATTAATACAAATGGGCATAGGGTGTATTTTTGGGGAGATGGGAAAATTTTTGTCATGGAAATTGGTGAGTGTAATAAGATATTGTGAATATGATTAGTCCCACTAAATGATATTCTTGGGAATAGTTGAGGTGTTTGTTATATATATATGTTCCCAAAATTTTTAAAAGGAAAAGCAACTATAGACAATGATAATTAAATGCAATGTGTGATTCTGGACAGAATCTAGTAAGGGAGGAGAAATAGCTCATAAAGACGTTATTGGGTCATATGGAAAAATTGGAATATGCACTGAAGCTTTGTATTAACGTTGAATTTCTTGAAATTGATAGCTGCCCTTAAGGTAGTTTCATAAGTCAATATTCTCATTCTTAGGAAGTGTACTTGGCGGTATTAAGTGTTCAAGGAGCTTGATATATACAACCTACACTCAAGTGTTCAGAAAATGGATTGACAGAAAGATAGATGGATATATAGATACATGGATTGGATAGATAGAATAACAGCAAATTTGTCAAAATGTTAAAATCGGTGGATCTGGATATCTTGGAGGGAATATGTGGGAATTCTCTGTATGGGATTTGTATTACTTTTGTAACTTCCCTGTAAGTTTGAGAGTATGTCTAAATAAAATGTTTAAAAATTTTTCACGTTCCCAGGAGAGGGAGTTGAGTTGGTGCAGCTCAAGTTAGACATGTGACTTCCTCTATGCATCAAAGGCCATTTCTAGAGATGGAAGTTCAGTATAAGCCAGGCAGGCATTCATGACACATCTATGATAATGATCTTGGAGTCAGAAAAACCTGGGATAAATCCCAGTTTTTCTCCACTCAGTAATTCATTAAAAATATCGAGAATCTATTGTGTTCCAGACATATTTCATATTTATAAGTATTCAATGAATGCAGCTTTCCCCATCTGTATATGTACAGGTTTCTCCTTTCCGAAGAGAAGGGGTATATAGTGTATGGAGACATTCCTTGGTGTATGGAAGTTCTGACAGTCAATTCCCTTCCACTGGGAATTCATGCAAGCTATGGAGGGCCACTGAAATATTTTGGCAGAAAGTAGCTATGTGAGCTATTAGGTAAGACTTCAAGATTGAGTCTATACATATTAATTTGTAGAATTTTCAGAAGTGTGCATAATAATAATACAAATTAAATAGACTTAGAAATGTATAGTTTTTTGACTCAGAAATTTCACTTCTGGGTATTTATCCAATGAAAATAATCTCGCAAAGGTACCAATATTATACTATAAAATGGTCAATATAACAGGTTTAAAACTTGCTGACAATTTGAATGTCTAGTAGAAAGGAATTGCTTTAATTGATTATCGTAATTTATATGTAAGAGATCATGAAGACATTAAAATCATTTTGTAAAAGACTATTGATATGAAAGATGCTAAGAAATGCAGAGAATTTTCAAGATAGCATTCTCCCCTTTTTTGGTGAAAAAACAAGGCAAAGCATATATGTATGAAAATATCCAATGATAACAGTATTTATATGTGAGTAGTGACATAGGACTTTAAAGTTTTTACTTTTTATTGCTTGTTTGTACTTTCAGGCTTTTCTGCAATGAAAAAATATTGGAAAAGATTATTTTAAAAATGTGAAAAAAAAAATCCCAACTATCCCAGTTTACTTGTTAGGAAAACAGCCCCAAATTGCTTGGCTTCCTATTTTAATTAACCAGGTCCTACCTCCTTTGCTTTTGCCAGACTGTTTGAGGAGATCTGACCTTTTCTTCTGTTTCCTAATAACAGTATGAGCTTTTCAATGGTTTGCCAACAGTATGAGCTTTTCAATGGTTTGCCATATATCTCCACTTTGGATGTAACTCAGGGGAACATTACAGGAGCAGGCTTTCAAAAGGACCTGAAGATAAAAGTAAGCAGATGGTGTGGGGACAAAGCTAGGAGCTGCTGGAGCCACTCCCTGTTTTATAGTAAGGCAGCAATACCTGTGTCCTTTAAGTAGATCATGGAGGTACTGACGCTGCCCCTCTTTGAGCCACAAAAGCAGGATAGCAACGGCAGTCTACTCTCCCTGGACTGCTTTAACTTTATTTTAAAGAGTTTGAAAAGCAGAAAATAAAGGGGCTTCCTCTGAGTATCTATCAAGTACTTTTTTTTTTTTAAAGATAAACACTTAATTCTTTCCTGTTCACGTTGAAAAAAAATTCTATTAGGATCTTCCTAAGCATTAAGTTAGAAGAAATAAATGACTGTTAGTTCTCTGAGCCCATTTTTAGACAGCTTGAATTCTGATGTATGATGTCCTTTTAACTCATTGCTTCTTAGGGCTTTCCCAAGACAAAGGCTTTGTGGAGGAAGAGCCAGCAGCATGTTTTGAAAATCAATTCCTGATCACTTATCATATCTGCATCTTAGTTTACTCATCTGTAAAATGGAGGTCATAATACCTATCATAGTAATTTTTTTATATGCTGTATTGAGGGTGGGAGGGATGTCACATCTCATTCTCTTTTCCATGTAAGTATCCTGTTATTGCAGCACCATTTGTTGAATTTTTATTTGTTTGTTTGTTTTGTTTTGTTTTTCTTTCTTTCTTTGCTTGTTTGTTTTTTGGAAAGTGCATTGGCTGGTAATCAAACCTGGGTCTCCCGCATGGCTGGCGAAAATTCTACCACTGAACCACCCTTGCACCCCCCGTCATGGTATCATGTATACAAAGCACCATGAAAATCTTCCATATATTAGCAAGTACTAAAATATGGTAATATATGATCAGGACTCTATGTTACATGCCATAGAAAATACAACTGAAAGTGCTTATGTAAAAAAAGGTAAGTTATTGGCTTATGTAAATAAATAGGTAAGGGATAGGAATAGCTTCAGGTCATATTTGATCCATCTTCTCAATAGTGTACCAAGAACATCATTCCTATAGTACCTCCTTTCACCATAACCCCCTTCCTTTCATTGAAGCTCTAGGGTCTCCTCTCTTTTTATTTTCTGGGAATTGAACCCAGGTCTCCGGCATGGTAGGCAAGAACTCTGCCACTGAGCCACCATTGCCCACCGCAGGGTCTCCTCTTTTGACTGCAGAAGTTCTAGATCTCATATTGTCATATTCTGTCACAGAAAACAAAAACAAAAACTCTCTTGTGGAATCTCAAGTTGAAGAGAGGACACGTTTTCCTTTACTTGAAGCTACAGCAACATTTCTTCATGTTTCATTGGTTCTAATTGGATTTCACGTTCTTACCAATATTTGTAGTCTGGGAAATGGGATATTCTTATTTGCTTGGACCAATAAAGTCCATCCCTAGCATTAAGGTTGAATAGAATCCCACCCAAACCATGGAGCTGAGAGTAAGGAAAAGGTGATCTTTGAAAGGAAATTTGATTATAAAGGAAATTTAATACTCCCGGGAGGATAAGAAATTGCTGTTAAACTGACAACAACAGATATTCAGCATGGAGTTTTAATTTGCATTTCTCTGATAAATAATGATGTTGAGTAATTTTCATATGCTTATTGCCTTTTCTTCTTTTAGAATAGGCCTATTCAATTCTTTTGCTCATTAAAAAAAAGGTATTGTTATAATTCTTATTGGTTTTAGGAGTTCTTTTACATTTTAGATATGAATATTTCGTCAGTGATATATGTTGCAAATATCTTCTCCTAGATGTGGCTTGCCTTTTTGCTCTCTAAAAGGTATCTTTTGATGAACAGAAGTTCTTAAATAAAGCCCACTTCTCAGTGTTATCTCTTATGTATGATTGGTGTTTTTATTGACCTTATTAAAGACTTTCTTATACAAAACTGTCATCCTATTAATCCTTATTAATTCACCCCCCATATTTAGGTCTACAATGCATCTGGAATTAAATTTAGTGTACAAAACCACTACTTGGGCCTGAAGTTTTCTTTGTGGGAAGGTATTTAATAACAAATTCATTATCTTTAACAGATAAGTCATATATTTTATTTTTTTTCTTGGGCCATTTTTGCTAAATTGTATTTTTTAATGAATGTTTTAATTTCACTTAAATTTTTAATTCAATGGCATAAAGTTTTAAATAGTTCCTTATTTTTTTTCAGTGTTTATAGCAGGATGTGGTAAACTTTATATGTAAAGAGCCAGCTAATAAATATTTTAGATCACAAGTAATCATCTCTGCTGTTGTAGTGTGAAAGTAGCCATGAATGATATCTAAAGTAGTTGTGTTCCAAGAAAACACTTTAGTTGTGGACACTGAAATTTGAATTTCATATAATTTTTTATGTGCCACAAAATATTGTTCTTCTTTTGATTTTTTACAACCATATAAAAATGTTAAAACCATTTTTAGCCCACAGCCTTTACCAAAGCAGACAGTGGGCAGATTTGGCTCACAGGTCATAGTTTGCTGATCCCTGGTCTATAGCATCTGCACTGATAGCCTCTTTTTCATTTCCAAATTGTAATTTGTACTCTCTCTCATCTTTTTCTAGATCAGCCTTGCTGGAGGTTTGGCATTAGAGAGAAATAATTAAACAATGGTGCAAGCATCCTTATAAGGATTAGTTAGCCTTGAGAATTGAAGTATAATCGGAATTTATTTAACAAATTGGAAGATTATTCTTTCCTAATAGACTTAAGTGTGATACATGTAATTTAAGACTGATTTTAAAATAAATCCTGGAATATTTAAAGGTGTTATTATAATTCAGACTCCATTTTGTTTCTTGTAATAAAGAATAAAATGTTAAAGGCTTTTGGAAATGTGCTACATTTAAAGTTAACACACAGCCATCCACAAGAAGTATCTTGCCCTAGGCCTGATGTGATCCTCTGTAACTTATTTTGACAGAAAGAAACCAAAAGGTTGATTGATTGCTTCTTGTGTGCCTTCTGTAGCAAAATTTTCTGGTAAGTCAGAGAATTTTTGTTGTATTCTTGAAGGGAAGTTCATCTTTACCATTAACTACTTCATTTTGGATCTGTCCTGTTTGAAATGTACAAATACTGAGCTTGGTCTGTATGCATTGAGCATAGTGATTCTCCAGAAATAGGTACGGATGTAACCCATTATTGCTTTTCCCCCAAAAATTTTCTTGTTTTCTTGAATAATGAAAGTCAGGGTATCTTAAGGAAACATTAAATAGAACTCATAAAACAATGCCATCTTTAGAAAGTCACCACTTGAATTATATTCCTCATATATTTAGAATTTACTTACTAAGGAAATAATTCTCTCAAAAGATAATAAATTCCTGAGAATTGGTAATAGAAAAAGGGATGACAACAGCTGTTTTCTATGGATGATAATATATAGTTTTCTGAATGTGGTTAATAAGAGCCTGAGCCATACACTGGAGTGATTTCCTTTTTGTCAAAATATGAGCAGAGCAGTTATAGGTGATCTCCATTTTTGTCATATCCATTGATAGTTTTTTCAAATTATTCAGTGAAAGTCTGTATTGAGTGCCTATTATATTTTAGGCATTGCAGCAGGAGGCAGAGTACTGAGACTGTATTTATCCCATTAACCATTCCTTTGGATAGCAAGTGTTCAATAAATAATGAATACGTGAATGTTCCAATCCTAGAGGAGTCTAGTTGGTGAGAAAGAAATGTAAATGAACTATTGTGAGATATGTTCTAAGAAAAATAGAAACAAAGTGCTATGTGATCACGCTGGAAGGAACAACTAAGTCTGGAAGGGGTAAGTGGTTTCTCTTATGCAATAATTCTCATATGTGAAGGACCATTCTTCAAGTAACATCAAGTTCACACTCTAAATTAAGTGAATTAGGTAAAAATTAGGGCCCCTGCCCTTTAGGAAGTGGTTGATTTCCATGGGCTGGAGCAGAAAGAGTATAAAATCAACCTGGAGCATTTGTGGTATCAGAAAGAAAGGCTTAAAAAAAGAAAAAAACCAGGGAAACTATCAAAAGGACACAGGAGCCAACCTGGAATAGCTCCCAGTGCCAAAGTTGGAACGATTTGAGCAACAAAATTAATAATAGTGTTGGATAATAACCCAGACAACAAAATAAATTAAATATTCATAAGTCCATACTGATATAAATAATTGAATAATGAATAAAAGGGATAATTGTTCTTTACAAAAGAATTCCAATTAATAAATGCAGAAGGAATGAGGAAAATAGAAAACTACCATTAGAACACCTCGGCAACAATTGCTGTAGACAAGATTCACCAACGAATGCTAAAATGAATGAATAAGTTTAAGGAGAAACAAGATTTTGCATAATGTTTATCCAGTACAAAAGGTAAATATTTATTAATTTATTTATACATTTTCTAAAAAAGTAGAAAAGCTAGGCAGACACCATTATAACAAAATGATCAATGTTAATATCACCAATCATAACTCATACTGGTATCATGTACTTCATGACAGGATGCACTAACAAGAGCATATCACCTATGTGTTGCTTTTCCCAGCCATGGATGGCCTCAATGTAATAATGAGAAAACATCAAACCTAAATTGAGAGACATTCTACAAAATTCTTGACCAATACTCCTAAAGAGTGTCAAGATCCTGAAAGGTGAGGAACTGTCACAGATTGGAGGAGACTTAAGGAGTCACAGCAACTAAATACAATGTAGGATTCTAGGTTGGATCCTGGAATAGAAAAAGGAAATTAGTGAAAAGCTGGTAAAATTTAAATAAAGTTATGACTTAGTTTAATAGTACTGTATACATGTACACATGTTAATTTCTTAATTTTACCTTGGTTGTGTAAAATGTTAATGTTAAAGTCTTCTGTATGCTTAAAAGTATTTCAAAATAATATAAAAAATTTTGCATTAAAAATTTAGAGTCCTGTAATTAAGCTTGTTTTCTTTCTTTGGAAGCAGTTCTACATATGGTTCTTATAAAACCGTTCTTTGCTTTTCAAGTGGTACAATGCTGACATGAATACAGATAGATGAGCTGGAAGAAACATAAATGCCAATATGTGTATGAGTTTGATTTTAGGAATGAAACATCTCTTTAACATGTGGGATATCACTCTCTGTCAAGGCAGAAAGTAGGCTTCTTGAGCTGTCGGGTAGCCATTTAGGAAAATGGCAACTCAATACCTTCGGAAATGTAAATCTTTCTTATTCTGCCATGGAAGAATCAATCAGTACTTGAACATCAGCCTGAGTTGGTTTGCATTAATTATTTTACACCTAAATAGAATTCTTTGGGGACTCTCAGAGATAATGGCAAAAGGAGTTGTCAGAGAATATTTTGACTATTACATCTGTAAGGAGCTTAAAAATCTGGGAAAGAACAGGATCATCAGGATGAAAACTTTTACAGCTCCTTCTAATCAAGTTTTTCTAATAAAACAACCAATAAATCAATCACTGTGTGAAATCAGTAAGCATTTATTGGGCTTTTACTATATGTGAAGCACATTACATGTAGTATTCCATTTAAACACAAGCAAATCACTTTGAAGTAGCTGTATGTATTCCCATTTAATAAGTGAGGAAATAGATTCAGAGGTAGTTTGCTCAGACACACACTTGGCAGTATTTTAATTGCAGCTAAAGTAGCTGTCATGGTCAGGTTCATGTGTCAACTTGGCCAAGTGGTGGTACCTGTTTGTCTGGTTGGGCAAGTGCTGGCCTGTCTACTGCTACAAGGACATTGCATAGAATTAAATCATGATCATGTTGGCTGCATCCACAGCTGGTTCCATTTGTAATCAGCCGTGGGGAGTGTGTTCTGCAATGAATGATGCTTAATCTAATTACTGGAAGTCTTTTAAGGAAGATTCAGAAGAGACAGGTTCTCTTCCTGCTTTGGCTAGTGAGCCTCTCCTGTGGAGTTCATCCAGACCCTTAATCGGAATCATCACTTACGCAGCCTGCCCTACAGATTTTGGACTTTGCACCCCCATGGTTGTGTGAGACACTTATAAATTTTGTATTTATGAATATTTCCTGTTGATTCTGTTTCTCTAGAGAACCCTAACTAATACAGTAGCATTCTAGAAACATCAGTTTCACCCACTAAATTAAATAAAAGGAGCACTTGATATTGTATCAGGGTCTTCAATATGTATTGGTCAAAGTACACAGATTCAGAAAATCTAAATTTAAAGTAAAATGGGGTAACTGGAATAATAACCTAGGGTTATCTGGATCTAGAACTAGTGATCTTTGTACCACATCAGATGAATTTTATATGGTCTTGAATGAAGGTCTATGAGGGATTTTTGGAAAAATGAAACTTGGCCCTAGAGCCAGATGTATGGGTGTGATTTGAATGGTCAAGGAAGAGTCAGGGATGTCATCATGTTTGAAGTAGACTAGATTCTTTTTTTTTTTTTTAACTTGTAAACTTTTTATTTGCAAAAATAATACAAACCCATATGGAGAACTCCAACATACCACAGCCCCCAGATACCCAGATCCACAAATTTTAACATTTTGCCATCTTTGCCATATCATTCTCCCTCCCACTCCTTCCCTCTCTCTCTGTCTGTCTGTCTATTTCTGAACACTTGAGAGCGTGTTGCACACATCATGCTCCTTTAACACGTAATACTTCAAAGTACATTTCCCATGAACAAGGATATTCACTTATGTAATCCTCTTAAGGTCAGTTATCATGTTCAAGATATTTAATGCTGATATAAAATTTCCACTCTAAATTCCCATTTTTTCTTATGTCCCAATAATATCCATTTGAGCCTTTCTTTTGAGCCTTTTCATTCAGTGACATTAATCACATGCACAATGTTACAGTACCTTCACCACCATCCGTTACTAGAACTTTCCCTCCTCCCAAACAGAAACCCTGCACTTATTTTGAATTAACTTCCTGTTGCCCCTGCCCCACACCCCTGTTAAACTGTACTCTACTTTCTGTCTCTATGCGTTTGTATAATTTCTGATATTTTCTTTGTGAGGACAATGAAGCTTAAATTAACATGCTAAATCTATAGCAATCACATTTCCTTTGTTTCCAACCTAACATCAAGAACACACCTAAACTATGTTCCCCTACCCCTCCATCCCCCACTTCTATGCAGTTCTTGTTGAAAATTACATATTTATTTATTATGAGCCTAAATCCAATTATTTATCATTACATTTTATGTACTTGCTTTTTAGTTCCTGTAGGAAGCAAAAAGTGGAATTACAAATCAAAATACAATAGTACTGGAATTTATATTTGCCTGTGTCATTATTGTCACTAGAGATCTTTATTTCTTCATGTGGCTTCAATCAATTGTCTAGCATCCTTTCCTTTCAACCTGCAGAACTCCCTTTAGCATTTTTTTGTAGGGCCAGTCTAGTGATGATGCAGTCCCTCAGCCTTTGTTTACCTGAGAATGTTTTAATTCCTCCCTCATTTTGAAAGATAATTTTCCAGATTCAGAAATCTTGTTTGGCAATTTTTTGCTTTCAGCACTTTAAATATGTCTTCCTACTATGTTCTTGCCTCTATGGTTTTTGATGAGAAATATGCACTTAATCTTACTGAGGCTCATTTATACATGACATGTTGCTTCTCTGTTGTGGCTCAGAATTCTTTCTTATACATGACATGTTGCTTCTCTGTTGTGGCTCAGAATTCTATTTCTTTGATATTCAACAATTTAATTATAACTTGGTGTCCTGAGGATCCAGTTGGAGTTATCCTGCTTGGAGTTCATTGAGCATTTTGGATTTGTGTATTAGTGTCTTTTGTTAAATTTGGGAAATTACCAGCCATTTTAAAAAGCATTCCCTTGGCATTTTTCTCCCTTCCTTTCTTTCTTCTCCTTCTGGGACTCTACAGTGTGTATATTTGTACTCTTGATGGTGTACCATAGGTTCCTCAGGCTCTGTTCACTTTCCTTCATTCTTTCTTCCTTCAGCTTCTCACATTGCATTATTTCAATTCTCTTATCTTCAAGTTCACAGATTCTTTCTCCTGCCAGCTTTTATGCACTGCTGAACCCCTCTAGGGAATTTTAAATTTCGGTTACAGTGGTCTTCAGCTTTGCTTCCTTTTCATAATTTCCTCCTCTCTATTGATGTTCTCTTTTGTGTTCATCTGTTGTTTTCCTGATTTTCTTTAGTTCTTTGTTCACATTTTCCTTTAGCTCTTTGTGCATATTTAGGACCATTTTTTAAGTCTTTGTCTGGAATGCCCCAGGTCTGATCTTCCTCATCGATAATTTCTAATGTGTTAATCTCCATTGCTTGGTCTATCACTTCCTATTCCTTTATATGTTTTCTAAGCTTTTGTTGAAACCTGAACATTTTTATGTTTTAGCATATTATCACTCAAATTTAGACTCTGAGGTATCTGTTCCTGAAGCTTGTATCTGGCTAGTATTGTGACAGACCTTTTTCTTGGATGCCAGAAGCTAACAAAAATAAAGGACAAAAAGGAAAATGCCTTTCCCAGTCTTTGAAGATTAACTGTGGGAATGCTCTCCTTCAAGGCTTATCAATTGCAGAATAGCTCAAGCCAAAGCATGGGGGCCACTATAATTCTTTCTGCACATGACTTTTATCTTGAGCAAGAGAGAGTGGCCCTAGGAATTCCCTCATTTACACAGAACGGAATGTCTTCTCTTCCCTAAGACAGTTTCCTCACAGTCCTGGGAACTTTACTGTAGGTTTTACATCTAGCAATCCCTTGCCCCAGGCTGCTTGACTTCACTACTCTCCCACAGCTTTCTGTAGGGGAGCTTGGTGAGTCACCTTTTACACTGAGGAGAAGTTCTGGATCATCAAGACTCTCAGTCCACCACCAAAAGATTTGGGTCAGGCATGCATGCTCCTAGTATATGCATGATGGGTTATTCTGCTCCCACCTAACTTGGGATCTGGCTAGGACCTGGAATGTGTACTTCCAGAGCAGGCTGCCTCCATGCTGAGCCATTGAGAGGTTGGGGGAGGGGCCAGCCAGAACACCATCAGTTAACCATTTATAGGTGGCCTTTTTCTTGATTTGTTATTCTCTCTGTTACTGCGTTCCTTTAACTATTTCCTGCAGTTTTTGGAAAGATGTTTCTGCCAGTTCTTGCTGGTTGTTCAAAGATTCTGAAGGGGGAAGGAGCCCTGATGCACCTTACGCCACCATTTTGATCTGGGCATGGCCAAGTAACAATATTTTTACCAATTAGAACAGACATCCATTCATTATTACTTGCTTTGATTACTTTAATTTTTTTTAATTAAGTACCCTCTAGGACCAAGGCATTCTTTTTTTTTTCCATCTCTTTTTTTTTTTTTAACTTTTTTTATTAATTAAAAAAATTAACAAACAAAACATTAAGAGATCATTCCATTCTACATATGCAATTGGTAATTCTTAATATCATCACATAGTTGCATATTCATCATTTCTTAGAACATTTGCATCAATTTAGAAAAAGAAATAAAAAGACAACAGAAAAAGAAATAAAATGATAACAGAGAAAAAAAAGATTATACATACCATACCCTTTACCCCTCGCTTTCATTTACCACTAGCATTTCAAACTAAATTTATTTTAACATTTGTTCCCCCTATTATTTATTTTTATTCCATATGTCCTACTCTTCTGCTGATATAGTAGCTAAAAGGAGCATCAGACACAAGGTTTTCACATTCGCAGAGTCTCATTGTGAAAGCTGTATCATTGTTCAATCATCCTCAAGAAACATGGCTACTGGAACACAGCTCTACATTTTCAGGCAGTTCCCTCCAGCCTCTCCATTACATCTTGAACAACAAGATGATATCTACTTGATGCATAAGAATAACCTCCAGGATAACCTCTCGACTCTGTTTGGAATCTCTCAGCCATTGACACTTAGTCTCATTTCACTCTTCCCCCTTTGGTCGAGAAGTTTCTCTCAATCCCTTGATGTTAATTCTCAGCTCATTCTAGGGTTTTTTCTCAGTCCCTTGATGCTGAGTCTCAGCTCATTCCAGGATCTCTGTCCCACGTTGCCAGGAAGGTCCACACCCCTGGGAGTCATGTCCCACGCAGAGAGGGGAAGGGTGGTGAGACTGCTCGTTGTGTTGGCTGGAGAGAGAGGCCACATCTGAGCAACAAAAGAGGCTCTCTTGGGGGTGACTCTTAGGCCTAAATTTTAAGTAGACTTGACCTGTCCTTTGTGGGGTTAAGTTTCATGTGAACAAACCCCAAGACTGGGGGCTCAGCCTATACCTTTGGTTGTCCACACTGCTTGTGAGAATATCAAGAATTCAACTTGGGGAAGTTGAATTTCTCACCACTCTCACCATTCCCTGAAGGGGTGTCATGGTTAGGGACAGGTGTCAACTTGGCCAAGTTGTGGTACCTGTTCATCTGATTGGGCAAGCGCTGGCCTGTCTGTTGCAATGAGGACATTTCATAGGATTAGGTCATGATCACGTCAGCTACATCCACAGCTGATTCCATTTGTAATCAGCCAAAGGGGAGTGTCTTCTGCAATTAGTGATGCTAAATCCAATCATGGGAAGCCTTTTAAGGAGGACTCAGAGGAGACAGGTGGCATTCCTGCTTTGGCTGGTGAGCCTCTCCTGTGGAGTTCATCCAGTCCATTGGAGTCGTCGGCTTCGCAGCCTGCCCTGTGGATTTTGGACTCTGCATTCCTACGGTCACGTGAGACACTTTCATAAATTTTATATTTGCAAGTGTTCCCTGTTGATTCTGTTTCTCTAGAGAACCCTAACTAATACAAGGGGGCTTGCAAATACTTTTCCAGTCACTGATCAAATCACTCTGGGATTCATCGGGGCATCACTCTGGACAAACCAACAAAATCTCATATGCTACCTGAGATTCCAAGTACTTATGACATTCACTCAAACTATCTACATGAGTTATATTAGGAAATGCTCTAGTCAAAATATAAATTTTGTAACAAATAAACATTTTTTGCTTTAGTCTCACACATAAGGTGATATTTTAAAGTATTAATTATCATCTATTTTCAACACCCTGCAATAATGACATTCCTTTGTTCTTCCTCAGGCAAAAACATTTCTTAAATTTGTACATTGTACATTTCACTATTATTATACACTCTAGGCATTCCTAGATTATACCATCTCGATCTTTACCATCTATCTTTCTTTCTGATTTCATTTATGTCCCCAGTCCTCCTCCCTCTATCATTCTCACATGCAGGTTCATTCAGTGTTTTAACATAATTACATTACTGTTAGGTAGTGTTGTGCTGTCCATATCTGAGATTTTATATTCAGTCCTGTTGCACAATCTGTATCCCTTCAGCTCCAATCACCCAATATCTCACCCTATTTCTATCTCCTGATGGTCTCTGTTACCAAGGAAATATTCTAAGTTTATTCACTAGTGTCAGTTCATGTCAGTGAGACCATACAGTATTTGCCCTTTTGTTTCTGGCTAATCACACTCAGCATAATGTCCTTAAGGTCCATTCATGTTGTTACATACTTCCTAACTTTATTCTGTCTTACAGCTGCATAATATTCCATCTTAGGCAAATGTCACAGTTTGTTTAGTCAACTGTCTGTTGATGGACATTTTGGCTGTTTCCATCACTTGGTAATTGTTAATAATACTGCTATAAACATGTAAATGTCCATTTGTGTCCTTGGCCTTGTGACCTTTGAGTAGAGACAGCATATACATGGGTCCTGTTTTTTAAACCATTCTGCCAGACTATGTCTTTTGATTGGAGAGCTTAATCCATTAACATTCAGTGTTATTACTGTATGGGTAATACTTTCTTCTACTATTTTGCCTTCTGGATTTTATATGTCATATCTAATTTTCCTTCCTTTTACCTTTACTCATAGTCTTCCTTTCTACACTCTTCTCCACAACTCTCTCTTCTGTATTCGTATCTGTCTCTAGTGTTCCCTTTAGTATTTCTTGCAGAGCTGGTCTCTTGGTCACAAATTCTCTCAGTGATTTTTTGTCTGAAAATGTTTTCATTTCTCCCTCATTTTTGAAGGACAATTTTGCTGGATATAGAATTCTTGGTTGGCAGTTTTTCTCTTTTAATAATTTAAATATATTATCCCACTGTCTTCTCGCCTCCATGGTTTCTGCTGAGAGATCTGCACATAGTCTTATTGGGCTTCCCTTGTATGTGATGGATTGCTTTTCTCTTGCTGCTTTCAAGATCCTCTCTTTCTCTTTGACCTTGGACATTCTGATTATTAAATGTCTTGGAGTATGTCTATTTGGATCTGTTCTCTTTGGGGTACGCTGCACTTCTTGGATCTGTAGTTTTAAGTCTTTCATAAGAGTTGGGAAATTTTCAGTGATAATTTCCTCCATTAGTTTTTCTCCTTTTCCATTCTCTTCTCCTTCTGGGACACCCACAACACGTATATTCATGCGCTTCATATTGTCTTTCAATTCCCTGAGTCCCTGCTCATATTTTTCCATTTTTTTCCCTATAGTTTCTGTTTCTTGTTGGATTTCAGATGTTCTGTCCTCCGGTTCATTAATCCTATGTTCTGCCTCTCGAAATCTACCATTGTAGGTTTCCATTGTTTTTTTCATCTCTTCTACTGTGTCTTTCATTTCCATAAGTTCTGTGATTTGTTTTTTCAGACTTTCAGTTTCTTCTTTTTGTTCCTTCCTTGCCTTTTTTATATCCTCCCTCAATTCATTGATTTGGTTTTTGATGAGGTTTTCCATGTCTGTTCGTATATTCTGAATTAGTTATTTCAGCTCCTGTATGTCATTTGAATTGTTGGTTTGTTCCTTTGACTGGGCCATATCTTCAATTTCCTTAGTGTGATTTGTTATTTTTTGTTGGTGTCTAGGCATTTAATTACCTTAATTAGTTTATTCTGGAGATTGCTTTCACTTCTTTTATCTAGGGTTTTCTTGCTGGATGAATTTGTTGTCTATCTGTTCTTTGACTTTCTGTTCAGCTTTATCTGAACCTTTAGCTTAGGTTTTGTTTAACAGAGGAGAATTTTTCAGTTCTTGTTTTCTTGTTTCTTGCCCTGCTTGTGTGGTACCTTTCCCCCACACACACTTAGGAGGGTCTGCTTAGATATTATAGACCCCAGCCAGATTTTCCCAGACCAAACTGGCCTCCTATCAGGAGGAAAGAGTCACCTGCATTGGTTTTCCCTGAGCTTGAGACCCCGCAGGTTGAAAGACTTTCCTGTGAAGTCTCTGGACTCTGTTTTTCTTATCCTGCCCAGTATGTGGTGCTTGTCTGACTGCAGGTCCCACTAGCATAAGATGATGCGGTACCTTTAACTTTGGCTGGGGGTTTGTTGGAGACAGAGGAGAGGTTGTAGGCTGGTTTTAATGGCTTCAAATTACCAAGCACTGGTGTTTGAATTCCTTGATGGAGGGATTCCACCTGGGTGGGCCTTCACCCCTCCCCTAGGGCAGGCACAGGCTCCAGATAAGCCCCCAAAAGAGCTAACTTCTGCCTATGCCTGGGGCATTTGCAGCCTGAAAAGTCCTGCCGCTGTATCCAGAGGCAGTCAAGCCTTTGTAGATACACAGCCACAAAAACCTGTTTCCTTCTTTTTTTACCCCTATTTCTGTCAGTCCTGCCCCCTTGGTGCCGGGGCAAAAATGAGCAACCTCTGCTTTGATCGGGTTCACCTAAGCTGGGGGCCTATTTTTAGTAGTCAGAATTTGTTAATTAGTTCCACAATTGGCGTTTGATTGTGCCCAGTCACTGCTGCTGGTAAAGTCCTTTCCTTTCCCCTCTGGGAAGCGGCCTGTGGGGGAGGGGCGCAGGCCACTGCAGCTTTGGGAACTCACGGTTTTGGGGGGGTGCTCGCAACTGGTCCAGCTGGTCCAGACTGGGGTACGCTGTGTGTCTGGTCACTGATGTGGCCCCAGGAGCTGTTCTGTACTGTTTCTGGTTATTTAGCAGTTGTTCTGGAGGATGAACTAAAACGCGCACGTTGTTAAGCCGCCATCTTGACCCGGAAGTCTCTAGACTAGATTCTTAATGGGCCTTTTATAATATGCAGAATTTTTATACATCTTCATTGAACATCAGTATCTTTTCAAAGAAATTCTTTTGTTTCCTACCTTTGAGTCTAACTAATTAATTAATATCTGTTCTTTGCTGGTGACTTGTTTATAAATTCTAAAGAATTTTCCTCTGCTAAGAAATGGCTTGCGATGGTGAAGGTGTCTCCCCTTTTACCCCTCTACCTGATGACCCTGGTCTAAGTTCTCCCTTTCTTCTAAAAGTTTTTGAGTTTAAAAAGATGGTGAAGATTCTAAATGGGTTTTTCATTAGTATTTCCTTTTCTGGTCTTCATCTTACAGGCATTAGGTATAGTATCATAAAGAAGATGCAGAAGAAGCAGACAGATCAAAGATAGATCCTGTGACTTTCTTGCTTCTCATTCTCCAGCTCCTCTTGTTCATTAGAAAGAACTGCTTAGAACTCACAGTGACCAAGTGACTACTTAGCATTGAGTAACTCATTTTACAATCATTAATTCTAAAAGTTTTAAAAATTATTTTACTCATGTAAACTGTGGAATTCATGCACTAGGCAGAGTACCATGAATTCTAATTGAAATGTTAGACTACAGAAGAGATACAGAGTACTCGAAGTTGTCTGTAAAACATTAAATAGAAGTTAAAAAGTTTTATTTAATTTTTTTTCCAATTCAATTTCATGGTTTTCTAATAGGTTCCAAAAGCTACTTGCCCTAGGGCAAGAAGAGGTGATATTATCACTTCCTTAGTAGGCATTGGTTAAACTACAAAAACACCTGTTTCCCTAAGCTTTGTGTTAGGTGCTATGGCTAAAAGGATGAATACAACATGGCATCTATCTCTCGTTGTCCAGTGAGAGAAGGTAACAACTAGTTACAATATAATGTCATGATACTAGAATGGAAGTATTTATAAAGATTGTGGGAGCACAAAGAGGCAAGTCACCCCTCTGAAGGTAGGATGTGGTTGAACAACATCAAGTGAATTCATGATAAGCAGTAAATCAGAGATTGTATAGTTTATATCCTGGTTGGAGTTAAAGGTTCTAGTAGGAACATTTCATGGAGTCAATGTTTACTATTAAAATATTTTCTTGGGTTGAGAACATTTTTCTTCTTTCTGAAAATAATTTTTTAAACTTTTAATTTAAACATTTTTAAATGTTTAATTTTTTTGAATAAAAAAAAAAAACATTTGCAAAATCCCCATTGGGGAATGGTGAGAAAGGGGGAAAATTCAGAAAATTTAAAAAAAAGTTTAATTTTAAACATTTTCTTTTCTTTCTGAAAATAATTTTTTAAACTTTTGGAATTTATTATTGTTAAGTGAGTTATTCAAAGGTAGAGCTAATCCTATGAAGACAAGATAGACTGATAAAGAAAATCAGGCAGTTCTAGGGCAACTAAGATGTTGGCCACTTTTGCAGAGATATTTGTCCTACCTGAAGGAATCACCCATGAGCACTTTCCTTCCTGTCCATAATTTTGAGACATTGGAAAGACACCTTAATGCATGGACCTAACCAATGTTGGCTTGTTCACTTCTATTTTTTGTTTCCTTCAAGTCCATCTGCATGACCCATTTTTGTAAAATATCAGAGGATAGATACGTGTCCTACTTGTGCTTGCTTCAAAATGTACCTTATGTGTATGCTTTAATGATAATATCAAGAAACCACATGAAAAATAATCTAAATAAGCTGGTGGCAATTTATTGTTAATAAACTAACTACCTTTCTTTGGTGTTGACATTCTGTCATATGTCTGTTCTGGGCTGTCCTTGGGGCTCATGTAGATTGTATTACACTAAATTAAATTTATTAAACAGTTATTGAGGGCCTGTTGTGCACCAGGCATATAATCTGTGGGACACATAATGGATCTGGAGAACTCACTACAAGAAGAAAGAGTGTTGGTTTCATTCAACCTCTCTGTTATCATAAAGTAAAGAGATTTTAACAATTCTACACTCAAAAGAACAGAAAATATAGATTTCTGACTACTACATGTAGTTAGTTGAAAGAAATTATCTTAACAGCTGGCACAAAAATTTCTCTTAAGAAAATTGTCTGTATAGAGAAATACCTTGGTAGGCTGTGTGAACAAAAATGACACACTAAAGTGATGTCTCATTTAGTTGGAGGCAAAACAACAAAAGGCATGGAGAGGATTATTGGAATGGGTGAGCCAAGAAGGGAGGAGTATTGCGATAAAGTTCCCCAGGATGGTTCAGAATGGGGATGTCTAATATTCAATTTTATGTTTTAGTGAAGTAAATTGCCTTTTTGTCCCTCCTACAAAGATTTGGTAAGTTCTCTTACACATGGAAGTCTCTATATGAGTGTGTGTATGGTATGTTTTTGCGGTATGTGTCAGAGAGAGGGAGAAAGAGAGAGAGAGAAAGAAAATGAATGAATATCATGGAAAGGGAGAATATGAATGAATGTCATGGGAACAGACTGTGTTCCAGGTCTGAATTGACACTCAGGGTGGAAGAGGGACAGGACAATTGGATGAGTCAATCTCTAAACTGAATGAATTCTACAGAACCATGCTAGAAGTGACCAGAATAATGCAGATACCCCTCTCTCAAACTTTAAAGTTAGGCTTATACCTTTGGGAAGATGTTGGCAATTTGAGTCCATCTTACCTAGACCCCTAGTGTCCCCATCATATCATTTTTACTTTTATTTTTTTATCATCACAATCAACTTTTTTTCTTTTCTTGTGAAAAATAGCATATGTACAAAAAAGCAAAAAATTTCAAAGCACAGCACCACAATTAGTTGTGGAACATATTTCAGAGTTGGGCATGAAATTTTAGGTTTTTACTTCTAGCTGCTCTAAGATCCTGGAGACTAAAAGAGATAATAATTGAATGATTCAGCAACCATATTCATTTGTTAAATCCTATCTTCTCTGTATAGCTCCACCATCACCTTCGATCTTTCATTCCCTCTCTAGGGTTTTTGGTCTATGGCCATTCTAATTTTTTCATATTGGAAGAGTCTGTCTATAATATGGGATAGGGAGATGAAACTATCTGATGTTCTGGAGAGGCTGGGCCCTCTAGGTTTCAGGATTTATCTGGTCCAGGGACCCATCTGGAGGTTGTAGGTTTCTGGAAAGTTACACTAGTGCCTGGAACCCTTGTGGAATCTTATATATTGCCCTAGGTGTTCTTTAGGATTGGCTGAAATGGTCCTGGTTGGGGGTTGACCGGTTATGACAGGTAGCAAGGTCTAATTGAAGCTTGCATGAGAGCAACCTCTAGAGTAGCCTCTCGACTCTATTTGAATTCTCTCTGCCACTGAATCTTTAATAGTTACTCTTCTTTTCCCCTTTTTGGTCAGGATGGACTTGTTGATCCCATGGTGCCAGGGCCTGATTCATCCCTGGGAATCATCTCCCACGCTGCCAAGGAGACTTTCACCCCTGGATATCATGCCCCAAGTAGGGGGATGGGGGAAGGGCAATGATTTCACTTGCAGAGTTGGGCTTAGAAAGAGTGAGGCCACATATGAGCAACAAAAGATATCCTCTAGAAGTAACTCTTAGGCATACCTATAGGTAGGCTAAGCTTCTTTGTTACCTGCATAACCTTCACAAGAGTAAGCCTCAAGATCAAGGACATGGCCTGTTGATTTGGGTGTCTCTAAAGTTTGACACAGTATCAGGGGATTCCCTGATGGTAAAGTTTAATAGTTCTGTTTTTTTCTCCCATCCTTCAAGGGACTTTGGCAACACTTTTTGATTATGTGCTTAATATACTCTAAGATGTATCCAGGCATTACATTAATCTATACAGTATTAATGGACCTCTTTCTTATTCTGGGCTCCCTGTGTTTCAGTTGTTCAAATGAATTATACAGATAGGTTGAGTTAGATTATATGCTACAAAAAATTTCAGTTCCAGACGAAATTAACCTTTCTTCCTTTGGTCTCCATCATATCATTTTGATTTATTACCTTCACAGCACTTGATTCTGCCAGAGATAATCTTATTTTATTTGTCCCTTTATTGTTTCTTTACTATACCTTCTTTTCTTTACATCCTCTCCTGCACCACCCTTGCCCTACCCGTTAAATATAAGCATCTTGATATCTGGATCTTGCCTTTTATTCATTGCTATACCACAGTGCTTAGCACGATAATAAGTGCACTAATAGGCATTATTTATTAAATGAAATAATCTTTGAACTATCTGGATTACATATAGTTCATACTGATACTGTTTGAAGTATTGCTCTACTTGTAGTCAGTACCACACAGTTCTGCCTTAACTAGACTATGTTTCTTTTTAATTGTCAGTTATTTCTTTTTGCATGGGCAGGCACCTGGAATCGAACCCAGATCTCTGGCATGGCAGATGAGAACTCTGCCTGTTGAGCCATCGTGGCCCACCCTGTCAGTTATTTCTTATACTCAATAATTTTAAAAGTTATTTTGCAGTAAAAAATGAAATAAGAATACTTTTATCTTTATTGATTAGAAAATACCTTTTTTTTTTTTTTTACTTCTCTCTCTCTCTCTTAATCCCTCAGTGTTTCTATTTAAATGGCATATGCATTTTTGTTCCCACTGAATAAATTGGACAGCTGGCAATGGTGATAGGTATGTTATCCTGAAAAAAAATTTGAGTCAGCAGGTTGGGTTGAGTTTGGAGGGTGAGTGTGGGTTACCAGGTCAAAAGAGTACTTTCTATGCCTATTTTGTATTCCTCTTTAGTTGCATGTTGAATGAAAGGATTCTTAGTAGCTGGAGACAGCCAAGGACCTTCAACAAGGATCATATCCACATAGGTATGAATTAGTTCACCATTCTGTCATTTTGACCTGGAAGCAAAGGCTCATAGGAAGAGATATAGAATGATATTTGAGAATTCTCATGGATACTTACTTCTTGTTGGAGATTCATATTTTTGTATGAAGGTTGATCCTCCAAGTTTGCCGTTGGGATATTCATTAGTTCTACAGTTATACTGACTCTCCTCTGAATTACTTGCTATTTCAGATCTTCCTTGGGGATAGGATTCTTAGCTAAAATGCAGGCTTCTCAGTTAAATTTGAATTTCAGATATACAAGTTATAATCTTTTAGTATCCCATGCAATATTTGGGGCATATTTATATTAAAATTATGTATTACTTATCTAAAATTCAAATTAACTGTGTGTCTGGTATTTTTATTTATTTTTTTCCTCTACTTGGGGGAGAAAAGTAACTTGGGACTGAGATGCTGAAATGCACATTTTAGGACATCTGTGGGATACACAATAATATACGTCTGTCTCATGCTGGGAAGAGAGCATGAAACCACTGCAGTTTTTCACCCAAGCAAGGTTGAACTTCTCCAGCATTTTCTTTTCAAAACATGTGCCAAAGTAATTTCCTAGACTGGGGTAATGAATTCTAGATCTTTTAATACCATGTACTGTAATTAGGTGGATAATAATCTGTAATTATTCAGGGAAAGTGAGCCTATGTATAAATTATTAGAACTGGGATCTATACCCTTTTAGTGGAAGAACTTTTGGCATTTTCTAATCAGCTATGACATTCATAATCCTCTGATGTGTATTTGGCTTCTCTCTGCCAGGCCATCAGCATCCTGCTTACTCCATCCATGGACTCTTTTACTTTCTTTGCAGATGTCTGGCAGGTAATGCTGGATTTGCTATGTCAGTAGATGGTACAGAGCTCAGAGCAGACAGACAGAAACACATGTGAGTTCTATGAAGGCCAGAAAGGCACTTCTATAGAAGTTGGAAAAGTAGGTGCCCTTCAGATTTGTGGTTTGGATACTGGGAAGCAATCAGGTGGAAAGTGGAGACGCTGGTTATAAAGAGCCCTTTGGCACAAATCACCTACCACAAATTTTTCCAATACGATAAACTTTCTATACACATAACTTCCATCTAGGTACAGTGATGGTCAGAACTGAAGTTAGAAAAAGCTTATTCTTAGAGCACAATAATATTTTTTTTCTATTATAGTCCAATCCCACTTTCTCTCCACCCAGCCCCCTCCTCGTCTATCTCTTCTCTAAGAAATACACTGAAATGTAAGAGATATGTAAGATGCCTTCTATTAAAAGATTAGTACCAATTCAGATTCTCTGCACTTTATTCTGCTGTAATTTCAAGCTTTATTCTACTGTGTCATGCTGAATCTGGGCAGCATAACACCTTCAATATTAGTGTCCTCCTGACTTCCAGCCGGAGAGTTGTCTGTTTAATGGAATTTGCCATATTTATGCTCAAGAGTTGAAGCTGAGACCTATTGTTTATGCAGACAGAGGAATTCACAGAACAATTACAATTTGTAGGTGATTGTTCACAGTTTGGTAGAAAAGAGCCTTGCTGGCTCGTGTGTACTGCAAGATAATTTATCTCTAAAATAAAAAGGAATAATAATGAGTCCTTTCTTGAGAATCCCCATAAGTGAAAACCAGAGCCATTGCAGCTGACTATATAAGTTTAGAAAAAGCCACTGGGAAGTTTTTAAACTCTGAGACACTGTTATTTAAGTCTTGTAAATGTGTTGCTTTCCATTGTTTTCCTTTTTGCTGTACAGGCGCACAAAGCCCATCAATCCCTTTACTTGGAGGTTTAGAGTTTGGGAGGAATTCTGTGAGATAGCCCACTCCTCCCCTACTTTTATAGCTAATGCACTTAAAGATGTAGGGACATATTTTTGAACTAATTCATACTAAAAGAACCAAAGTTAGTATGTAGCAGACTGAATAAAGAATCTCTCTAGAACAAGTTTTATCCCTGTGATAAATTCATGGTTTGTAATGGATTATAGTCAGAGAGTTTATGCATAAACTTTGTCTCTAATTCTCTTTGGACCTTGAGCAAGCTTCTTTTGTGATGGAGATGGGAATGGGGGTCATTTTCTTCATCTTTATATATCTGTTGGGGTATATTTGGCTGAGACTAAGCATAGATTGGACTGGAGACCCTGGAAGCCCAAACCCACCTTCAACTGGACCTATTCTCATGAAATTATGAGGACCTTTCCCCCTTTTCAGGCAGGAGAGGAAGGAAAGACGTTTCTGTAGAGGTATGGAAAGTTTAAGGTAATGAAAGTGTAAATAATTTGTATTGCTCTTGAGTCCCTACAGCAAGAAAAGTTAGAGTCAGAAGCTAAAGAAACTATTTTTTTTGAGAGTCTTCTTGTCTCTTTAAGCATGGGCAAAGCTGCTTCAGGGCTCTGTTGGCAAAATACACCCAGAAGTAAGAATAGGTCTGTTAGCGTCCACATTCCACCTGTAGTAGTTCAGAAGTGAAGATAATTAAAATTTAAGCCTTAGTAGGCTGTTCTTAAAAGAAGATACCAGGAAGGTGGTGCTAGGAAAGGTGCTTGAGCCCTGTATCTTGGGAACTGACTATCCTCGGAAGACATACCTTTCCTATAGAAAAACGGGTAGATGTATCAGCTTTGCTTAAACTCCTTGGCTATAAGGGATCACTCCTACAATCTCAGGTATTGGCATATCCTCAGAGAATAAATTTTAATAGTGGATAAAATAAGGAAATTTGATCAGCCTTTTGTAGACAGGATGGAATCAGAAACTGAAGATTTTCTTGAGAGTTCTCTTTCAGCCTTAAGAAAAGAATTCTGAACTTTGGCGAAAACTTGCCCCTTGAGAAACATGCTCTGGAAGGAAATAAAAGTTGGATGGTGCTGGACAGTGTGGTGGTTTGGAACTGCATATACCCCATAAAAATCATGTTCTTAAAGCTAATCCATTCCTGTGAGTGTAAGTAGGAACTTACTTCAGTTAAGGCATGACCCAGGGTGAATCTTCTTTTTTGGGTGCATAGTCCAGGAAACCAGGGTGAATCTTAATTCATCTACTGGTGTCCTTCATATGAGAGTATATGTCAGATATATATGGAGCTTGATCCTTATCTTGGGAACTTATTATCCTGGAAAAACATACCTTTCCTACAGAAAAACGGGTAGATGCATCAGAATCACAAAATACATTTGTACAATTTACAGTAATATACCCAGAATAGCTGTATATACAAAACATTACCTAGTTTTAATGTATGTGCTTTATAAATATATATATATATATATATGTAGCCATGAAAGTAAGAAGCTGAATCAATGAAACCTGATAGAGAAGGAAGAGACCAACAGGTGCTGCTGTGTGCTTTGCCATGTGGCAGAGGATTCAAGGATCAAGCAGCAGGTCCTCAGGAAGAAAGCATCACCCTAATGATGCCTTGATTTGGACATTTTTCTCAGCCTCAAAACTGTAAGATTGTAAGCTAATAAATTCCTATCGTTAAAGCCAATGTGTTTCTTAGTATCTGCTTTGAGAAGCCTATATAACTAAAAGAGCTTGCATGGCTTTTCTCTGGAGTCTATCCATCTGCCCTGGCAGATGGTGCCATTACTATGATGAAAAGTTTGGACACACTCATCAATTATTCAGAAACATGTCAGACTACAGGATCATTCAAGTTGTTTCTTATGGCTGACCAAATGATAGAGAATTAATTCTAACTGTGTATTATTGTCCACTTTAAGGCCATTCTATAAGTTTAGGGGATTGGAAATGCTGGTAGAGGAGAAAGACAAGTCAAGAGAATGGAACCATGGGACTGTACCCAAGTTTTAGCCAGTGCTGCTCTGCTTTGAGTATTGGAGCATTATGTATGACTTTTTTAAAAAAAAAATAGAGCATTTATCAATGGGCTAACAAAAGTACTTTTCTTAAATATTCTTCAAAATATATTTGTACAATTTACAATAATATATCCAGAATACCTGTATATACAAAACATTACTAGTTTTAATGTATGTGCTTTTTTCCCCCAAACTTACGAAGTAATTTCTTTTTTATTATTGTTTTTGGCGAAGTTCAACCTTAACAGAGGTGACAATTTTTAAAGTTGGTTTAGAAAATAGAACCTGAGGGAAATTGACACACAGGAGTCAATGACAAGCAAGAGATTGGGGGAATATTTTTAGTTTGTTCAATAAAAATCCTTTTTAGAATGATACTTTTCACATTATGAAAGTAAACCAAAATGAAGAAAAGGTCATGTAAAATGATGAAAAAAAGATTTATAGACTTCTTTTAGTATTTCATATAACCAACAATGCACGTCAAAAAATGAATGCAAGATCAAAACAGTCTTGTATTTGGAGAAGATAGTGAAATTAATGGTCAATTCTATTTTCTTTTAATCGCTATTAATCTGATTGGCTCTTTGATGAATTTGATCCAAGAAATTCTCCAGCTGTTCTGTTGGCATTCACTTTTTAAAGCTTGATGCTTCTTTAATGACATTTTGTAAAAATATTATTAGTCTTGTTTGTAAACTGCCTTGTATATGCTTCAGTAAAATGAAGATTCTTTCAGATTTTATTCCTGGCTTTTGAATCTCTGTCATTATTTATGTTTTTAGTTAGGTGTTGATCCCTTCATGGCTTCTGCAATGCATCCATTTCTTTCCTTTCTTGAGTGAAGATGCTCGTATAGTCTCTTCAGCACATTGTTGTTTATCTTGTGATTCCTCGTTATTTTCTAAACATTCAACAACACTGAGGTCATTAGTTTCTAAATGATCATGACCAACAGCTTCTGAATGATTGGTTGGTCATTCCAGTAAATTGGCTCGAGAAGAGGATGTTGACAATTCAGAATCCAAAGTATTTGATGTAATGTTCGATGAAAGTTAGTCTGTAACATGATTTTCAACCACATCATCTATTGTTGAATCACTAGTGGTTTATGAAATCTTATGAAGAGGAAGGGATTTTATAAGATCTGGCTGTACTTAAGTCATAGGTACAGGTGGTCTTTTTCCTCCAATATGATTGTTTACAACAGGATTCTGTTGTCTGCTTCTGAGTAGCGGCGGCATACACTGACGTCTTTTGGGCATCCCTTACATATTTGGTTCTCCAAGTCGTTTATGTTTATTTTGATGTCCAGCCACAAACTCAGCTGCTTCATCTACCACCATACTCTGCCCCCTTTTTATTTCGTGGGCAGGCACCAGGAATCGAACTCTGCTCTCTGGCATGGCAGGTGAGAATTCTACCTGCTGAGCCACCATCACACCACCCTATCACCATACGTTTTTATCCTGTTTAAAGGGATTCCTGAATGTATGCAATTTTTGTGGCTAATCAGGATGAAGTTCTCTTAGGGGAGAAAATACTTGCTTGAAGTATGCCTGGTAACTCCCCATTTGTGCTATAGGAATACTATACATTTGATCTTCATCCTTTCCTTTGAGAAATTTGCAGGTATTCTTCAAAAGATTAGATCTCTTTCTTGTTAAGTGATTCAAAAGATTCTGTCTTGTTATGTCATAAGCAATTCTAAATATGGTTTCAAATCCATATTTAGCAAAGCCATTTGGAAATCAGTGTACTCATTCATATTAAGGTCTAGTGTTCTGTTAGGAACATCCTCTGAAATTCCTTTGAGCAGTCATTGAAAATCTTTCCTATAAGCCATTGACAAACTGTGTGATTGGCTGCAGACTTTAATTCTGGTCTCCTGTACTACTTTTTTAGCCTACAGATCCAGTGACTCTATCAGATTCTATTTTGGCCTGCTGATGCAGTTTTTTGAGTCTTGAAATGACCATGTAACTAAGTCCATATTTCATACTGTTTGCTATTAAGTTAGGTGCTCCCGTCATCCTAACAGCTTTCTTCAAGGGCCCAAGATAGTAGGAAGGTATTGTCTTCGAATAATTTTCAAAGGACTGTCTCCATTTCAGTGTTGGTTTTGCTTTATAAACTTTAAACAAGTCATCTAAAAAGGGAGGAAGAGCTGGATAATTGTAAGGCATCGCAGATAAGTTGACAGTTTAGTGTTGTGCTGGCTTTCAAGTAACCAAAAGGATGGCCCAGTCCACTATATTTTGCACTATTGCTCACATATACCTGACAACATGTTTGAGGAGATTTACTTTCCACAACAAATTGAGTCCGTGGTGAAGCTTCCAACTCACATTTGTAAAAAGGCAATTTGTCAATAACCATTGGTTCATAGTCTGTGTAGGAGAACTTCACTACAGGATGAGATGTATGAGGTAGTTCTGTTGGAGAATTCTGATCTGGCCAGAAAGATTCTGGTATGGGCCAGTGATCAATAGGAACTCCAGTCTTAGGATTTGGTCTGATACATATAAATTGTGGCAACTACGAGGCTGAGATCCAAAAGGCCTTGATACCTCTGGCTGCCCATCTTCTACATGGGAGGATCTGATCTTCCTATTTCAAAATTATTACCACCCCACCTTGCACCTTTTCACCAAGGACTTCTGACATTGTCTAACCATTCTTGGGGAACAAACAGAGTATGAGTGGCCTCCTGTCACTTCACACTTGGGTGTGATTGCAGAGTCATCTAAAGGCACCCCTGACAGTTGTTCTGATTCTACTGAAATGATGCCAGTCAACTGCAACACTGATATTAACATATGATTTTGATTAAGCAAAACACCTTTTAGTTAAACAGCTGCTAAGGAAAGCCTTCTTGCTTGGCAATATGAATAGCCTCTGTTAATATGGGTTTCATGGACATAATTTAAGGAAAAAAGAAAGGAGGAAGAACCCAAACTACTGTAATAGTCTCTAAGACCCTTGTAAAGAATTAGGACACAATAAAGTAGTGACTTTGCATTTTAGGACATTCCCTAAGATTAAGGAAGCATCATCCAGCCTTGAAGTGTGAGTGTTTCTTCAACTCCAGGGACTTCCTGAGCAGAAAGTCTGTTGTTTTGTTAGGCAGAGGATGACCATTTCCTGGAAGACTGAAAGTTTAAGGAACCTGTAATTAGTGACTCAGAAGCAAAATCTGCTTGGATACAGGAACTATATTCCCTCGCTTCTTCTTCCTACCCTTCCTTCTCCCAATTCCAAAAAGAAACGGTTCAGCTAGTAGAGATTGTGCTAGTTTGAAGCTGTTATATAGCTCAGAAAAGCCATGTTCTTATAATCCTGATCCAATATTATAGTACAGGACCTCTTGATTAGATTGTTTCCGTGGAGATGTTATGCACCCAATTGTGGGTGTGACCTTTTGATTAGATGGAGATGTGACTCTGCCCATTCACGGTGGGTCTTAATTAATTTATTGGAATCTCTAAGAGAGCTCACAGAGAGGAAAAGAGTTCTGAGCTAACACAGACACAGACATTTGGAGATGCAGAGGAAAACATCAGAAGGACCCACAGGATCTGTAAGGACTGTTTGAAACCAGAAGCCAGGAGAAGAGCCCTACAGATGTTGCCATGTGCCTTGCCATAACATTCTAAGCAAGCCAGAGCCCAGAGTTTGGCTCCAAAAAGCTAAGTGAGAGCCCACAGATGCTTAGAGAGGAAGCCACTGGAATCAGAAGCACAAAGTGAAGAACGGGGAGTAAGGACCTTAGATGCCAGTCACACGTCTTTCCTCCTGACAGAGAAACCCCTGATGCCATTCAACTTTTCTTTGGAGTCAAGGTATCTTTCTCTGGATACTGGATCCCTTAGTTTGAACATTTTTAAGGCCTTAGAATTTTACATTTGTAACTTAATAAATCCTCTTCATAAAAACCTTTCCATTTCTGGTATATTGCAATAATGCAGCATTAACAAACTAAAACAGAGATTTCTCTCCAATTGCCTCTTATATTTGAGATTTGATGGAGCTTTAGAAGAAGGGATGTCAAAAGCAATTCCATACCCACACTTGCTCAGGCTAGAAACCTTGGAGTTCTTTCCGATACTCACATTTCACATCCAGTCCATCAACTAGTTTTGTTGTGTCTGTCCTCAATATGGACCCAGAATTGTACCACTTCTCACCTTAACTCTATCACCTTGGTCTCAGCCTTCCTTATCTCTTGCCTAGATTCCTGCAATAGATTCCTAACTGGTATCCCCACTCTCACAGTCCATTCTCAATAGAAAAACCAGAGTGATTCTATTAAAATGGAATATGGGTCATGGTACGTCTTGCTTAAAACCCTGAATGGAGCCCCAGTTCATGCATATTAAAAGGCAAAGTCTTTGTAATGGCCTATTTGACCCTTCTACTTGGTGTGGTCTCCCATTCCCTCTGTAGTAGATTTAATTATGTACCCCAGTGTAGATAATCTTAACCCTCATTCCTGTGGGTATGAACCCATTGTATATAGGTTCTCTTGAAGATGTTATTTTAGTTAAGATGTGGCCTAAATGCATGAAATTGGGTCTTAATCCAGATTACTGGAATCCTTTATAAGTAGAAGAAATTAAGACAAAGAAGAAAGCCATGGGGAGGAGCCAGAAACCAGAAATCAATGGAAGCCTGAAGAGAAAGGAGACGACCTCATCATGTGATGTGAGGCAGGGATACAAGCCAAGTAACCCCAAGGATCACTGGTAGTCAGCACCAGAATGTTACAGACTTCAGTGAAAAGGCATTGCCTTGCTGATACTTCAGTTTTGAAAATCTTCTATCTTAAAAACCTTGAGCCAATAAATTACCATTATTTAAGCCAACCCACTGTGTGGTATTTGTGATGGCTGATCAGAAACAACTGAGACCCCCCCCCCCCCCCACAAATCTCTTTAATTCCTATTGTGCTTCATCCATATTTGCCCTCCTTACTGTTCCTTGAATGATCTAGGCATACTCCTTTTTTAGGGTTTTTGCATTGTCTGTTTCCTCTGCTTGAAGTTCTCATCCCATAGATGACCGCATGGTTAACTTCTTCGTACCCTTCAAGCCTTTGTTCAAATGATATATTCTCAGTTAGTTCTTCCTTGATTTTTCTATTCAAAATTGTACCTATCCTGTACCACACATATTTGCTACTACCTTACTTGGTTTTACCTTTCTTTCTGAGAGAATTTGCCACTTTATAGCATACTATATGCTACATATGTTTATTTTGTGTTTTTCTCTGGTAGGATATAAGCTCTATGAGGGCAGAGACCTTTGCAGTTTTGTTCCCTATTGTATCCAAAATGCCTGAACTCCAGCCTGACACTTATCAAGTGTTCAATAAATATTTCTTAAATGAATAAATTAATAAAGAATTTGGCCTAGATTTTTTTTTTAGTGTTTCTTCTACTTTAACATTGTGTGATTCTGTGATAAAAATAAGAAACTTTTCTTAACGGTTTTCTGGTCAGAAAATCAGATTTGGGGAGTTAGATAGGTAATAGGATCTCTTAAGATCTGCAAATTAAAGGTTCTTGCAATAAGTATTCACTTATTGTGTACCTAGGAATAGCTTTTAATTTCCCTAGAGTTGTTTTTAATGATAATCCTACAGACAATGGGAAAGGAGAAGAAAGAAGACAAATAATGAGGATTAAGGAAGACAGCTTTTGACACCAGTATGTGGGGTAAAGATAGCTTCCAGAGAGTTACAGCTAACACAGTTGTTCTGGAGTGTGCTGACTAATATTTCTAACTGTGAATTTATAAAGTGACATTTGGGTTTCCAGCTTAGTTTCATGTATGTCTTACTGAATGACAGTTTCTCAAGCCTGAGTTGAATCTGTAATATGGTGACCCAGTTGTATTTACTTAGGATGTTTTAAGTCCTGCTCATCTCTTCCTGGCACCATCTGACATTAGTACATCTTCCATCTAATGGTTTGAACAAAAACATAACTGCTTGGAAGAGAATGGTGGTTTGCATCAATATTAGGTAGAGTTATTGATAAAGTTTTTATTGCATAAAAATATGAGTTGTGTAAAAATCAGTTGGTTATGAAGGTGCTATTTGAAGCCAAATTATTCAGTTCCGTCCAGCTTCTCTCTTCTTACCTAACTGCCATACAGACCTTGTTCCACCATCCTCTGTCTACCTTTATAGAACATCTTCAGAAAAGTGAAAAAGAAGTAAGATAGAGAGGTTGAACATGGACTCTTTTCTAGGTTAGTATTTGGAAGGCCAAATAAACCAAGCTTCATAGTAACTGAGTTTCTTTTTTTAAAATTGTGAAATATAACATTTTATATTTTATAATACATTTTAAAGTATATTTTAGCAAATAGTTATAGAACAGATATTAATGTTTGTATGGATTGCAGTTCCACAGTTTCAGGGTTTTCCTTAGAGCTGCTCCAAGACACCAGAGACTTAACAGAAATATCAATATAATGATTCAGTAGTCATACTCATTTGTTAAATCTTAGAAACTTCTCTGTTATAACTCCTCCTTATCCTTTGATCTGTCTCCCAATCTTTAGGGATGTTTGGGCTATGCCCATTTTAACTTTTTTCATGTTGAAAAGGGGTGTTGTCAATATGGAATAGGGTGATGGAACAGGTTGATGTTCTTGGAGAAACTGGCACCTCTGGGTTTCAGGACTTTAACTGGCCTAGGAACCTTTTGAAGGTTTTAGGTTTCTGAAAAGTAAGCTTAGTGTGTGAAACTTTTGTAGAATCTCAGAAAGAGCCCTGGGTGTTCTTCTGGATTAACAGGAATGATATTGGTTGGGGTTTGGCAAACCGTGGCAATTAGCAGTATCTAGCTTATCCTTGCATAAGAGTAGCCCTCAGAATATCCTCTTGACTCCATTTGAACTCTCTAAGGCACGTGTCACGTTTCTTTTTCTCCATTTGGTCTGGACAGCATTGTTGATCCCATGGTTCCAAGGCCAGGCTCGTCCCTGGGAGTCATGTTGTGTGTTGTCAGGGAGACGTTCATTCCTGAATGTCATATCCCATTTAGGGGGGAGGGTAATGATTTTGCTTGCAGAGTTAGGTTTAGAGAAAGGCTGCCTTTGAGAAACAAAAGAGCTTTCTTGGAAGAAGTTCTTAGGCATAATTATAGATAGATTTAGCTCCATGTATTTAGGTTGTTTAAATGAGCTATCCAAGCAAGTTGATTTAGGTTGTGTACTATGGAAGATTTAGGTTCTAGACACAATAAACCTCTCTGCCTTTGGTCTCATACAGTAGTTGAAGCTCTAGAATACATACACTATCAACCTTTGTCCTATATTCAGATTTACTTAGTCCCAAACAAATAAGCTTATTTTTTATTGTTAATTGAAGCCCGACCTCTTTTTTGGTTACTTTAACAGTTGATATGTGTAGCAATGCTGACTTTCAGGGCTTCATAATTCCAGCTCTGAGTCTTAGGTGTCACAGAGGTACCCAAAGTTCCAGGGAAATACCAGTTTATACACACACATATATATATAGCACAGCATCTCAGAATCTAGATATAACAGAATTCCAGATTAAATGTGTCTGGTAGATGAGCTTACATACTAGGCCCCAATTTTCCCATAACTATTTTCTAAAAGGGACCACACCAAATTTGTTCTTTAATTTCTGGCTTATTTTGCATAACACAATGCCCCCATGGTTCATTCACTTCATTGCTAGCTTAATGACTTCATTCCTTTTTGTAGCTGCACAGTATTCCATCATGTGTATACAACACAGTTCGCCATTCTGCTTCTCAGTCAGTGTACCCCTTGGCCCACCCCATCTATTGCACATTATGGATCATCCCCAAAATAAACAATCCATGTCTTAAAGTATCCCCACTTAGTTGTACAATCATCAACACTCAATTTTAGACAATTTTCATTGGCCCAAAGGGACAACTTATAAACAAGCCTCATTAAATATCAAATCTAAACCTCCTCTTATCCCTGTCCTTATCCATTCCCTGAATTATTTGCCATGGTATTGCTGTGGTTCTGTTGATGTCTTTCATTTAACTATAGGGCATAGCCTGCAATATTTGTTTTCCCCTTATACCCTCTATTGTTAACTCTGTATATTTCAAACTTTTGAAGTAGTTCATGAAATAACTTATTTAAAATTATAGAGTTAATCAGTGGGATACATTACTCTGTACAACCCCTTTCAATCCTATTCACCTTCAGTATGGAATGTTGCTAATAATACCACTAATAAACTACCTTCACGTCTATCCATTCCCTTACATTTAAGTTCAACCTCATTAGGTAACTGTTTACCCACCTCTAGCTTCTGTGTACTTCTATGCCCTCTATATTCTCCATTGTAAGCCCCTCAGTTTGCCTTTATCAGAATTATGGTAGCAAAATCATACAGTATCTATCTTTTTGTGTCTGGCTTATTTCATTCAGCATTGTATCCTCAGGGTTCATCCATGTTGTCATATACTTCAGGACCTCATTTTGTCTTACTGTTGCATAATATTCTATCGTATGTGTATACCACATTTTGTTTATCCACTCATCTGTTGATGGGCATTTGGATTGTTTCCATCTTTTGGCAATAGTAAATAATGCTGCTATGAACATTGATGTGCAAATGTCTGTTCATGTTACTGCTTTGAGTTCTTCTGTGTATATTCTGAGTAGTGGTATATTGCTGGGACATAGGGCAACTCGATATTTAGTTTTTCTGAGGAGCCGCCAAACTGTCTTCCACAGTGGTTGTACCATTATATATCCTACCACCAATGAATAAGTGTTCCAGTTTCTCTGCATCCTCTCTAACATTTGTAGTTTTCTGTTTGTTTAATAGCTATCCTACCAGCAATGAATAAGTGTTCCAGTTTCTCCTCATCCTCTCTAACATTTGTAGTTTTCTGTTTGTTTAATAGCAGCCATTCTTATAGGTGCTGAGGTAATAGCTCATTGCAGTCTTAATTTGCATTTCCCTTATAGTTCATGAAGATGAGCATTTCTTCATGTATTTTTTAGCTGTTTGTATTTGTTCTTTGGAAAAATATCTATTCATATATGTAGCCCATTTTATAATTGGGTTGTTTGTTCTTTTGTTGTTGAGTTGTATGATCTCTTTATGTGTACAGGATAACAAACCTTTGTCCCATATGTAGTTTCCAAATATTTTCTCCCATTGAATTGGCTGCCTTGTCACTTTTTTGACAAAGACTTTTATGCACAGAAGCTTTGGCTTTTGAGGGGTTACCATTTATCTATTTTTTCTTTCATTGCTTGTGCTTTAAATGTGAAGTTTAAGATGCTACCTCCCATTACTATGTCTTGAAGGTGTTCCCGTACATTTTCTTCTAGGAGTTTTATGGTACAGGCTCTTATATTAGGTCTTTGATCCATTTTGAAATAATTTTTGTGTAGGGTGTAAGATAAGGGTCCTCCTTCATTCTTTTGATTATTAATGTTGAGTTCTCCCATGCCATTTTTTTTTATTAATTAAAGAAAAAAAAGAAATTAACACAACATTTAGAAATCATTCCATTCTACATATGCAATCAGTAATTCTTAACATCATCACATAGATGCATGATCATCATTTCTTAGTACATTTGCATCGATTTAGGAAAAGAACTAGCAAAACAACAGAAAAAGATATAGAATGTTAATATAGAGAAAAAAATAAAAATAATAATAATAGTAAAAAAAAAAGACAAAAACAAACAAACAAAAAACCTATAGCTCAGATGCAGCTTCATTCAGTGTTTTAACATGATTACTTTACAATTAGGTATTATTGTGCTGTCCATTTTTGAGTTTTTGTATCTAGTTCTGTTGCACAGTCTGTATCCCTTCAGCTCCAATTACCCATTATCTTACCCTGTTTCTAATTCCTACTGGTCTCTGTTACCAATGACATATTCCAAGTATATTCTCGAATGTCGGTTCACATCAGTGGGACCATACAGTATTTGTCCTTTAGTTTTTGGCTAGACTCACTCAGCATAATGTTCTCTAGGTCCATCCATGTTATTACATGCTTCATAAGTTTATCCTGTCTTAAAGCTGCATAATATTCCATCGTATGTATATACCACAGTTTGTTTAGCCACTCGTCTGTTGATGGACATTTTGGCTGTTTCCATCTCTTTGCAATTGTAAATAACGCTGCTATAAACATTGGTGTGCAAATGTCCATTTGTGTCTTTGCCCTTAAGTCCTTTGAGTAGATACCTAGCAATGGTATTGCTGGGTCGTATGGCAATTCTATATTCAGTTTTTTTAGGAACCGCCAAACTGCCTTCCACAGTGGTTGCATCATTTGACATTCCCACCAACAGTGGATAAGTGTGCCTCTTTCTCTGCATCCTCTCCAGCACTTGTCATTTTCTGTTTTGTTGATAATGGCCATTCTGGTGGGTGTGAGATGATATCTCATTGTGGTTTTGATTTGCATTTCTCTAATGGCCAGGGACATTGAGCATCTCTTTATGTGCCTTTTGGCCATTTGTATTTCCTCTTCAGAGAGGTGTCTGTTCAAGTCTTTTTCCCATTTCGTAATTGGGTTGGCTGTCTTTTTGTTGTTGAGTTGGACAATCTCTTTATAAATTCTGGATACTAGACCTTATCTGATGTGTTGTTTCCAAATATTGTCTCCCATTGTGTAGGCTGTCTTTCTACTTTCTTGATGAAGTTCTTTGATGCACAAAAGTGTTTAATTTTGAGGAGTTCCCATTTATTTCTTTCTTTCTTCAGTGCTCTTGCTTTAGGTTTAAGGTCCATAAAACCGCCTCCAATTGTAAGTTTCATAAGATATCTCCCTACATTTTCCTCTAACTGTTTTATGGTCTTAGACCTAATGTTTAGATCTTTGATCCATTTTGAGTTACCTTTTGTATAGGGTGTGAGATACGGGTCTTCTTTCATTCTTTTGCATATGGATATCCAGTTCTCTAGGCACCATTTATTGAAGAGACTGTTCTGTCCCAGGTGAGTTGGCTTGACTGCCTTATCAAAGATCAAATGTCCATAGATGAGAGGGTCTATATCTGAGCACTCTATTCGATTCCATTGGTCGATATATCTATCTTTATGCCAGTACCATGCTGTTTTGACCACTGTGGCTTCATAATATGCCTTAAAGTCCGGCAGCATGAGACCTCCAGCTTCGTTTTTTTCCCTTAAGATACTTTTAGCAATTCTGGGCACCCTGCCCTTCCAGATAAATTTGCTTATTGGTTTTTCTATTTCTGAAAAGTAAGCTGTTGGGATTTTGATTGGTATTGCATTGAATCTGTAAATCAATTTAGGTAGGATTGACATCTTAACTATATTTAGTCTTCCAGTCCATGAACACGGCATGCCCTTCCATCTATTTAGGTCTTCTGTGATTTCTTTTAACAGTTTTTTGTAGTTTTCTTTGTATAGGTTTTTTGTCTCTTTAGTTAAATTTATTCCTAGGTATTTTATTCTTTTAGTTGCAATTGTAAATGGGATTTGTTTCTTGATTTCCCCCTCAACTTGTTCATTACTAGTGTATAGAAATGCTGCAGATTTTTGAAGGTTGATCTTGTAACCTGCTACTTTGCTGTACTCATTTATTAGCTCTAGGAGTTTTGTTGTGGATTTTTCCGGGTTTTCGACGTAGAGTATCATATCGTCTGCAAACAGTGATAGTTTTACTTCTTCCTTTCCTATTTTGATGCCTTGTATTTCTTTTTCTTGTCTAATTGCTCTGGCTAGAACCTCCAACACGATGTTGAATAATAGTGGTGATAATGGACATCCTTGTCTTGTTCTTGATCTTAGGGGGAAAGTTTTCAATTTTTCCCCATTGAGGATGATATTAGCTGTGGGTTTTTCATATATTCCCTCTATCATTTTAAGGAAGTTCCCTTGTATTCCTATCTTTTGAAGTGTTTCAACAGGAAAGGATGTTGAATCTTGTCAAATGCCTTCTCTGCATCAATTGAGATGATCATGTGATTTTTCTGCTTTGATTTGTTGATATGGTGTATTACATTAATTGATTTTCTTATGTTGAACCATCCTTGCATACCTGGGATGAATCCTACTTGGTCATGATGTATAATTCTTTTAATGTGTCGTTGGATTCAATTTGCTAGAATTTTGTTGAGAATTTTTGCATCTATATTCATTAGAGAGATTGGCCTGTAGTTTTCTTTTTTTGTAATATCTTTGCCTGGTTTTGGTATGAGGGTGATGTTGGCTTCATAGAATGAATTAGGTAGCTTTCCCTCTGCTTCGATTTTTTTGAAGAGTTTGAGGAGAGTTGGTACTAATTCTTTCTGGAATGTTTGATAAAATTCACATGTGAAGCCGTCTGGTCCTGGACTTTTCTTTTTAGGAAGCTTTTGAATGACTGATTCAATTTCTTTACTTGTGATTGGTTTGTTGAGGTCATCTATTTCTTCTTGAGTCAAAGTTGGTTGTTCATGTCTTTCCAGGAACCCGTCCATTTCATCTAAATTGTTGTATTTATTAGCATAAAGTTGTTCATAGTATCCTGTTATTACCTCCTTTATTTTTGTGAGGTCAGTGGTTATGTCTCCTCTTCCATTTCTGATCTTATTTATTTGCATTCTCTCTCTTCTTCTTTTTGTCAATCTTGCTAAGGGCCCATCAATCTTATTGATTTTCTCATAGAACCAACTTCTGGTCTTATTGATTTTCTCTATTGTTTTCATGTTTTCAATTTCATTTATTTCTGCTCTTATCTTTGTTATTTCTTTCCTTTTGCTTGCTTTGGGGTTAGTTTGCTGTTCTTTCTCCAGTTCTTCCAAGTGGACAGTTAATTTCTGAATTTTTGCCTTTTCTTCTTTTCGATATAGGCATTTAGGGCAATAAATTTCCCTCTTAGCACTGCCTTTGCTGCGTCCTATAGGTTTTGATATGTTGTGTTTTCGTTTTCATTCGCCTCGAGGTATTTACTAATTTCTCTAGCAATTTCTTCTTTGACCCACTCGTTGTTTAAGAGTGTGTTGTTGAGCCTCCACATATTTGTGAATTTTCTGACACTCCATCTATTATTGATTTCCAACTTCATTCCTTTATGATCCGAGAAAGTGTTGTGTATGATTTCAATCTTTTTAAATTTGTTAAGACTTGCTTTGTGACCCAGCATATGGTCTATCTTTGAGAATGATCCATGAGCACTTGAGAAAAAGGTGTATCCTACTGTTGTGGGATGCAATGTCCTATAAATGTCTGTTAAGTCTAGCTCATTTATAGTAATATTCAGATTCTCTATTTCTTTATTGATCCTCTGTTTAGATGTTCTGTCCATTGATGAGAGTGGTGAATTGAAGTCTCCAACTATTAGGGTATATGAGTCTATTTCCCTTTTCAGTGTTTGCAGTGTATTCCTCATGTATTTTGGGGCATTCTGGTTCAGTGCATAAATATTTATGATTGTTATGTCTTCTTGTTTAATTGTTCCTTTTATTAGTAGATAGTGCCCTTCTTTGTCTCTTTTAACTGTTTTACATTTGAAGTCTAATTTGTTGGATATTAGTATAGCTACTCCTGCTCTTTTCTGGTTGTTATTTGCATGAAATATCTTTTCCCAACCTTTCACTTTCAACCTATGTTTATCTTTGGGTCTAAGATGCGTTTCCTGTAGACAGCATATAGAAGGATCCTGTTTTTTAATCCATTCTGCCAGTCTATTTCTTTTGATTGGGGAGTTCAATTCATTAACATTTAGTGTTATTACTGCTTGGGTAGTACTTTCCTCTACCATTTTGCCTTTTGTATTATATATATAATATCTAATTTTCCTTCTTTCTATACTCTTCTCCATACCTCTCTCTTCTGTCTTTTCGTATCTGACTCTAGTGCTCCCTTTAGTATTTCTTGCAGAGCTGGTCTCTTGGTCACAAATTCTCTCAGTGACTTTTTGTCTGAGAATGTTTTAATTTCTCCCTCATTTTTGAAGGACAATTTTGCTGGATATAGGAGTCTTGGTTGGCAGTTTTTCTCTTTTAGTAATTTAAATATATCATCCCACTGTCTTCTAGCTTCCATGGTTTCTGCTGAGAAATCTACACATAGTCTTATTGGGTTTCCCTTGTTTGTGATGGATTGTTTTTCTCTTGCTGCTTTCAAGATCCTCTCTTTCTCTTTGACCTCAGACATTCTAACTAGTAAGTGTCTTGGAGAATGCCTATTTGGGTCTATTCTCTTTGGGGTGCGCTGCACTTCTTGGATCTGTAATTTTAGGTCTTTCATAAGAGTTGGGAAATTTTCAGTGATAATTTCTTCCATTAGTTTTTCTCCTCCTTTTCCCTTCTCTTCTCCTTCTGGGACATTCACAGCATGTATATTTGTGCGCTTCATATTGTCCTTCAGTTCCCTGATCCCCTGTTCAAATTTTTCCATTCTTTTCCCTATAGTTTCTGTTTCTTTTTGGAATTCAGATGTTCTATCCTCCAATTCACTAATTCTAGCTTCTGTCTCTTTAAATCTACCATTGTAGGTATCCATTGTTTTTTCCAGTTTTTCTACTTTGTCCTTCACTCCCATAAGTTCTGTGATTTGTTTTTTCAGTTTTTCTATTTCTACTTTTTGTTCAGCCTATGTCTTCTTCATGTCCTTCCTCAATTTATCAATTTGGTTTTTGAAGAGGTTTTCCATTTCTGTTCGTATATTCAGCATTAGTTGTCTCAGCTCCTGTATCTCATTTGAACTATTGGTTTGTTCCTTTGACTGGGCCATATTTTCAATTTTCTGAGCATGAGCCATTATCTTATGCTGGCATCTGGGCATTTAATCAGATTTCCCTGGGTGTAAGACCCCGCACGTTGAAAGATTTTTCTGTGAAATCTCTGGGCTCTGTTTTTCTTATCCTGCCCAGTAAGTGGCGCTCGTGGCACTCATCTGTCTGCGGGTCCCACCAGTAAAAGATGCTGTGGCCCCTTTAACTTTAGAAAACTCTTGCTGTAGGGGGGGGTCGCCAGCCGAAGCGGCTTGGAGGAGTGCCAATCTGAATCTCCCAGCTGGCCCAGGGATCCATGCGTGGGGAGGGTCGCCGGCCTCCGCGGCTTGGGGGAACGCCTGTCCAAATTTCCCAGCTGGCCCGGGGCGCCAAGCATGGCGGGGAGGTGCCAGCCGCCACGGCTTGGGGAAGTGTCTGTCCACTGTTCCCAGCCATACCGGGAAGCCACGTGTTTGGAAGGGACCCCGGTTGCCGTTCTCTGCGGCTTGGGGATCTCCGATCCAATTCTCCCAGCTGGTCCGGGGGGCCGCGCGTTGACGGGAGGCGCCAGCCGCCACGGCTTGAGGGGACCGCCTGTCCAATTCTCCCAGCCGGCCTGGGAAGGAGGGAGGGAGGGACCCCGGCCGCATGCCGCCCCGACCCAGGGTAGCCTGCGCCCCTCCGTGATCTCACTGGAGCGGGTTCTCCCAGCCAGTCAGCCGTTCCAGAATGGGGTACACTGTCCTCTTGGTCTCTGTCGTGGCTCCGGGAGCTGTTCTGAATCATTTCTACTTCTCTAGTAGCTGTTCTGCAGGAGGAACTAAGACCTGCGTGTCTTACTAAGCCGCCATCTTCTCTGGAAGTCTGTCCCATGCCATTTTACTGAAAAGACTATACTGTCCCAGTTCAGTGGATTTGTTGAAGAACAATTAACCATAGATTTGGTGGTCTATCTCCACACTCTTGATTTGATTCCATTTGTTAATATTTCTGTTTTTGTGCCAGTACCATGCTGTTTTGACCACTGTGGCTTTATAATAAGCTTTAAACTCATGAAGTGTAAGTCCTGTCACTTCACTCTTTTTTTAAAAGGATATATTTTACCTATTTTAGGTCTCTTTCCTTTCCAAATAAATTTGATAACTAGCTTTTCCAAGTCATCAAAGTAGGTTGTTGGAATTTCTATTGGTATTACATTGAATCTGTAGATCAATTTGGGTATAATTGACATTTTAATGACATTCCACTTTCCTATACATGAGCACGGAATGTCTTTCCATCTATTTAGATCTTTGATTTCTTTTAGCAATGTTTTATAGTTTTCTGTGTTATGTCTTTAACATCCCTAATAAAGTTTGTTCCTAGACACTTGACTCTTTACATTGCTATTTTTTTATGTTGCTATTTTGAATGGAATTTTCCTTTAATCTCCTCAGTTAGGTCATTACTTTCATATAGAGGTATTACTGATTTTTGTATGTTAATTTTGTATCCCACAACTTTGCTGATTTTGTTTATTAGCTTAAGTAAATTTATCACAGATTTCTCAGGATTTTCCAAGTATAGGATCATATCATCTGCAAATAATGAAAGATTTGCTCATGTATAAAATGTTTGACCCATTGATTATTTACGAGTGTGTTGTTTAATCTCCATGTATTTGTTCTGGTTCTGGTTCTTTGGTGGGTATTCATTTCCAGCTTCATTCTGTCATGGTCAGAGAAGTGTTTTGAATAATTTTAATCTTATTAAATTTTTATAAAAGACCTTTTTTATGTTTGAGCATATGATCTGTCCTGGAGAACATTCCATGAGCACTGGAGTAGAATGTATATCTTGGTGTTTTGGGGTGTAATGATCTATATCTATGTCTATTAGGTCTGATTCCTTTATCACATTGTGATAGTTCTCTATTTCTTTGTTGACCCTCTGTCTGGTGGTTTTATCTGTGGAGGAGAGTGTTGTATTGAAGTTTCACACTATTGTTGATGAAACATCTATTGCCCCCTCAGTTTTTTTTTCAATCTAAGTTTATTTTAACATTTGTTCCCCCTATTATTTATGTTTATTCCATATGTTTTACTTGTCTGTTGACAAGGTAGATAAAAGGAGCATCAGACACAAGGTTTTCACAGTCACACAGTCACATTGTGAAAGCCATATCATTATGCAATCATCTTCAAGAAACATGGCTAATGGAACACAGCTCTACATTTTCAGGCAGTTCACTCCAGCCTCTCCATTACATCTTGAATAACAAGGTGATAAACAAGGTGATATCTACTTAATGCATAAGAATAACCTCCAGTATGACCTCTCAACTCTATTTGGAATCTCTCAGCCATTGACACTTTGTCTCATTTCACTCTTCCTCCTTTTGGTCAAGAAGGTTTTCTCATTCCCTTGATGCTGAGTCTCTGATCATTCTAGGGTTTTTCTCAATCCCTTGAAGCTGAGTCTCAACTCATTCTAGGATTTCTGTCCCATGTTGCCAGGAAGGTCCACATTCCTGGGAGTCATGTCCCATATAGACAGGGGGAGAGTGGTGAGTTTGTTGTGTTGGCTGGAGAGAGGCCACATCTGAGCAACAAAAGAGGCTCTCTTGGGGGTGACTCTTAGGCCTAATTTTAAGTAGGCTTGATCTATCCTTTGCTGGGTTAAGTTTCATATGAACAAACCCCAAGACTGGGGGCTCAGCCTATAGCTTTGGTTGTCCACACTGCTTGTGAGAATATCAAGAATTTAACTTGGGGAAGTTGAATTTTCCCCCTTTCTCACCATTCCCCAAAGGGGACTTTGTAAATACTTTTTTATTCACTGTTCAAAATCAGTCTGGGATTTATTGAGCCCCCCTCAGTTTTGCCAATGTTTTTTTTTTTGTCCTTTGCCATATATACTTTGGAGCTCCTTGATTAGGAACATTAGCATTTATGATTGTTATTTCTTCTTGGTGTATTGTCCCTTTTATTAATATATAGTGTCCTCCCTTGTCTCTTATGACATCTTTACACTGAAAGTATATTTTATCAGATATTTGTATAGCTACTCCTGCATTCTTTTGGTTACATAGATTGTACTTCTTTGATTTCCATAATAGTTGGGAAGTTTTCCCCCATTATCTCTTGTATAGATTTTCTTTCACTTTAATTTATTTGTGTCCCTCAGTCTAAGATGAGTCTCTTGTAAGCATCTTTAGATGGATCATATTTTTAAATCCATTCTGCCAATCTGTATCATTTATATATATTTTTTATTTTACACGGGCAGGCACTGAAATCTGTATCCTTTAATTGGTAAATTTAGCCCATTAATACTCAAAGTTATTACTGTAAGAGCAGTTCTTGAGTCTACCATCTTATCCTTTAATTTTATTTGTCAAATGTGTACATTCTTTTCCCTTTTTCTCTTTTTATCCTTTGAATTTCCCTTACTGGTATGCTTCAATTCTGTGCCCTCCTCTAGACATCCCTCTCCTGTCTTTTTTTTTTTTTTTCATCCATCAGAATTCCCTTAAGTATTTCTTGTAGGGCAGGCCTCTTTTTTTTTTTTTCACATGGGCAGGCACCGGGAATCGAACCCGGGTCCTTGGGCATGGCAGGCAAGCACTCTTACCTGCTAAGCCACCGGGGCCTGCCCAGGGCAGGCCTCTTGTTGACAAATTCTCTAAAGCCTTTGTTTGTCTAAGAAGATTTTAATCTCTCCCTCACTTTCAAAGGATAATTTGGCTGGATAAAGAATTCATGGCTGGAAGTCTTTCTCATTCAGGATCTTAAATATATCAAACTACTGGCTTCTTGCTCCCATGGTGCCTGTTGAGTAGTCTATTTTCCCTTGTATATATTGAATCATTTTTTTCTTTCAGCTTTCAAGATTTCCTGCTTCTCTTCAACATTTGACAGTCTGACTAGTATGTGTCTTAGAGGAGGCCTATTTGGATTTATTATATTTGGGGTTGTTGGGCTTCTTTGATTTTCATATTTATATCTTTTATAATAGTTGGAAAGTTTTCCCCCATTATCTCTTCAACTAACCTTCCTAGCCCTTTAATCTTATCTTTTCTTTCTGGGACACCCATGACTCTTGTATTTGTGGTTCATGTCATCAATCATTTCCCTAAAATCCTGTTCCATTTTTCCGTATTTCTTGCCATTTATTCTTTTGTCCACTAGATTTCAATCATCCTGTGTTCTAGCTCACTTATTCTTTCTTCCACCTCTGTCAGATCTGCTGTTGTGTGTCTGTAGTATATATATAGTATATTTTGAATTTGGTGTACAGTATCTTTCATCTCGGTGATATCTGCTATTTTTCTATTTATTCTTTTATCTTCTTCTTTTTTGCTTTTCCAGTGTCCTCTTGATATCTGTCATGTCCTTATGCACACCCTTGATTAGTTCCAAATTCTGTGTCCCCTCTGGTGTTTTAATGTGGTTGTTTGGCTGGGACATATCTGTCTGAATCTTCACGTGCTTTGTGATTTTCTGTTGCATTTGATTATCTTGATAAGGTTGTCTGGCAAGTTAGTTTCCTCCACTTGTCTAAAGTTTGTTTTTGTTTAGGTTTGCTTAGAAGGTTCCCTTTTGCATTTGGTTTGTCAGTAATTACCTGCCAAACCAAGCCCCAGCTCTCATGGAGGTGATGCAATTCTACTTGAGGCTTCCCAACAGAGGTGCTCTTGAGTCATATTTTCCCCTAAGGTGTGCCTCTCCCTGAATGTAGCAGGTATCTGAGCAAAATGGAGACCTGATGTAATACAAGCTAGGGCCTCTGAACTTGGTGCACACTGAGAGCTGTCAACCCTGGGGCTGAGGGATGGACAGTGTGCACCTCAGCAGAGACTCCACTTATGGGCTTAATGGATCTAGTGGCCCTAAGGCTTTTGCCTGTGATGATGTTGGGCTGTGGGGCAGGGTGTTTCAGCTACCCCTGCCAACAGCAAGCTGAGAAATGCCTGGCTGCTGGTCCTGGTATGTGGCAGGCAGCTGGTCCCAGAACCCAGTGGGCTGGCTGGTTATGGTGGGCTGCCTGGCATGCTTCCATGCTCCCCGTGGAAGCTCCTGGCAGTGATGCTGCATGGGAAGATCTCTTAAGCTAGCTGCAGGAGTAGGCTGGAGTGGAGGGATGGTCCATTCCTTTGGACCTGCACTTCCCTGCGCACTGCCATTTGCCCCTGGTGGGATCATGCCTGAGCTCACTCACCGAATTCTCTCCATCTCAATTTCTCCACTTTTTCATCCACAACCTCCCTATGTTAGGTAGAAGACCTACTCTGGTCACTCGTACCCTGAAACTGCAGTCCTGGTCACTTTTCTCTCCCTTTTATCCTTGTTCTATGGAGGAGGAGTGAACTCAGCCTATGCTATTCTGCCATTTCCTGACTTTCTTTTTGAAATCATGTGTCATTCAACAAAGGGCAGATAACTATTTTGTTGGTAATTAGTAGAACATAGGCAGAACTCATCTTTCAGAAAGCAAAACCAAAAAACAGACATGTAGAGCATTTCTGAGCACAGTGCATGGCCAGGTCCGATGATGTTGATTATTATTGCTTCCCACTGTTCAGCCTGGAGGGAGGAGATTAAAGTCCCTAAAGTGAATTTTTACCCATCCCTCCAGGACCTAAAAAGCTTTTATATTCTATATATCTTCCTTTCATGGACTGGATCCTGGGAAATTCATTCCTTCTCTTCCCTGGCCCTTTGATGATTATGATCTTTTCAACATTGGGTGAGTGATTGCAATGACCTAGTTTGTGGTAATATCATGTGCCTGAGTGTATTGTGTATTGTTACATTGTATTAAGATTTGATGATGGCACAAGGGACATTTTCTAGAATCTCTGCTGTGTAATTTGAGATTATTACTATCTTGCATATGAACTTGCCTCAATTACTGCAGTTAAAAAAAAACACCAACTTCCACTAAAATGAAATAACTTCAAAGTGAAGCGATGAAATTTTGGACCTTGCTTTCTTTTACTTTGAAATGTTTACCTGCAAGAATTGCTCAGAGACACCAAAAATGTAAAGCACAGGTAAACAAGTTTTATTGAATGCAGTCTCTTTTGGTGAATGTAGGTCAAACCAATTTTCCTAACCTCATTTGGTCAGATTAAAAAGAGTCTCTTGTCTGTTATTATACTATAGGTGTTTGATGTTGTACGTGCATAAAATACACATACTGTGATTATCTTGACAATTTCTGAAGCTCCTGACATGGTGGTAAGGGCAGTCATGATTTGGGATAAAATTCTTCAATAGCTGGATTAGGGAGATTTGTTTTATGCTTTTTCTTCTTGTGCTTCCTCTTTTGGACCCATTTCAGAAGAGTGATTTGGCAGAGCTGGCTTATTAGTTTTAGAATTCAGGTTGCAGTTTGAAATTGTTCATTGAGGATCTCTGGGCTTGGATAACCAGGATATTCACCTTTTTTTTGCAGAGAGATTGTTCGCACAAAGGGGCTCAGTCATTGATGGTTGTTATTCTTGTTTCTTTCTTTTACCTTCCTACCCCACCCCTAACCTACACCAGTCTATATGGCCAGTAAAATGGCAACTTTGGGAGAAATAATAAGCAAGAGCATTTTCAGTGTAGTAGATAAATATCGTAGGAAAAATGCGAATAGATGCAAATGAGCTTTTGGGTTCATGTTCTGACACCTAGGAATGGTTGTAATTTGTCTAGGATATGCTTCTTGCCACTTGTGATTTTGGTTCCTCTGTCCATTCTGTCTCAGTTGTCCATTCTGTCCTGGAGGGGGGTCATGAGGAGGATCTCTGGGCCTTTGGTTATTTGAGTATTCCTATATGTTTACCTTCTCATTCTGCCTACCCTCTACTTTCTGCTTTTTGAAGTTGAAGCTTTAATAGACTATCTTTTGGGTCCCGGATGAACCTGGATAAAGTGGGATAACTTTTTATATCAGGCATGTTCTCCCCAGGGAGAAGAGGGATCCTCCAGGGCACCATGCTTTTGGTAGAGGGTATCCTAGGTATATGACCTGTTAGTAGCCATACAAATGAGCGATGAGAAAGAGATTATATTTGGTTTTTGGGGTTTGTGGTAGGCAGACATATGGGAATGTTGGGGAAAACAATCCATTCATTCAAGAAACATTTATTCAGCAACTATGTGCCAAGGCTTGAGCTGGGCACTTTTGATATGGAGAGAAAAGCCATAGTTTCCTCCTTCAAGGACTTCCCGTTGTAATAGGAGAGACAAAAAAAGACAAAAGATTGGTAATTATAGTAGCGTGTATTCTTATACTAAAGGTGCTTATACTAAAGGTAAGCACGGTGCTGTATAGGGATACAGAAAAGAAGCATTCACACAAAAAGCTTCAGAGATTGTCAAGATAATCACAGTATGTGTATTTAAGACTTGTTAAAGAGGCCTTAGCTAAGTCAGCAGATAAGGGAGGGGGTTGGCCTAGTAAAGGAGGAGAAAGACCTTTTGGGCAATGGGACAGTTTCCTGGGGTCAGGTTGGAGATGCTTTTCTAAAACATACTTATTTCGCCATCTTCAGACTAATTTGAGAAAGCCTGATATCATCTGGGGTTGAGTTTCTTGTGTGTTTACTGAACTTGCATAACAACTTTGGGTGATTGTTTATTTCTCAAGAAATACATAGGAGCTACTGCTCATTTGATTTCAGAGAAGACTAAATTGTGTGTGCTGTATGCATAGAGAGCCTCTTTGGTGTTTTGTTTTGTTTGTAAGGAACTCATAACAAACTTTCTAATGAAATCATTTTGGTTAAAAGTAATCACTACTAGCTGACAAACGGTTGAATAGTCTTTTGGATTTCCTTCTAAAATTTCTATTCAAACCAGGAGACCTAGGTCAAAAGATGAAGGTTGTTGAAAAGAAATTGTTAAAGAAATGTTCTAACAAAATGGCATCAAATTCTTTGAAGAGAAGGCCCTGCTCTGATCCTTTCAGAATGAATTGACAGTGAATCATAACATACAGTGTTTTATCATTTATCTTGCTCCCCGGGTATATTGTTCTTCCTTTTGCTCAGCTGTAAACTTGTATTTTCATTTCTGGCTTTCTCAAAATGATGAGAGGGCTGGAGGTATTACTTAGCACCACAAACAACAGACGCTCTTTCTGACCATCTGAGAAATTGCCAAAGGTAGAAATGGCTCCCCCCCCCCCTCCCCAGTATTACACTAAGGCATCTGGGTATTTTTTCCTCTCTTGTCTGATGTGTGAAAAAAAAAAGAATTCTGGAGTTTACGCATTGCTACCTCCTATCAAGCCCCGGATCCCAGCTATGAGAGAGCTATACTCCTAAACCTGAGGCTTGTGTTGTGATGGAGTTTGGTGGGTATATTAGTCTGCCAGGGCTGCTATAGAATAAAGTACCCCAAATTAGGTGGTTAAAAACTACAGAAATTTATTCTTTCACAGTTTTGTATGTTAGAAGTCTGAAATCAACATTTCCGTAGGACCATGCTCCCTCTGAAACCTTTAGGGCAGAATCACTTCCTTTACTCTCCCGAGCTGCTGGTAGTTTGCCAGCAAGCCTTGGCATTCCTTGGCTTATAACTGAAGCACTTCAAGCCCTGCCTCCAATAATTGTCTGTCTTCCCTGTGTCTGTTGGTGAGTCCAGATTTCCTCTTTTTGTAAGAACAACAGATGTATTGGGTTAAGGCCAATCCTAATCTAATTTGGCTTCATCTTAATTTACCTTCGAAGATCCTATTTCCAAATAGAGTCACATTCATGGGAACAGGAGTTAGGACTTGGACATGTCTTTTTTGGGGACTCAGCTTAACCCATAACAATGGTGACTGTCAAGGGATAAGGGGTGACAGCTGGGTGATTGCTACGTTAGTGCCTCTATGAAAATCCAGAAGTTCTGAATTTTAGAAAAAGAGATAATTACTTCCTCAGATAGCTGATATATGTTGAGGCAGGAGGAAGCCTCTCTATATCAAAGAACCTTTTTTTAAAAAATATTTTTATTGATAAATCTTTACACACATATATTCCATACATGGTATATAATCAGTGGCTCACAATATCATCACATAGTTGTATAATTCATCATCACAATCATATTTTAGAACATTTGTATTACTCCAGAAAAAGGAATAAAAAGAAAAAAGAAAAAACTCATATATACCATATTCCTTACCCCTCCCTCTCATTGAACACTACTATTTCCATCCACCCAATTTATTTTACCCCTTATCCCTATTTATTTATTTTTTATACATATATATGTTTTTTACTCCTTTGGCCATACCCTGGATAAAAGGAGCATCAGACATAACGTTTTCACAACCACACAGTCACACTGTAAAAGTTATACAATTGTCTTCAAAAATCAAGGCTACTGGAACACAGCTCAACAGTTTTAGGTGCTTCCCTCCAACCACTCCAATACACCATAAATTAAACAGGGATATCTATATAATACATATGAATAACCTCCAGAATAACCTCTCAACTCTGTTTGAAATCTTTCAGCCACTGAAATTTACTTTGTCTCATTTCTCTCTTCCCCATTTTGGTCAAGAGGCTTTCTTAATCCCTTGATTCTGGGTCCTGACTCATCTCAGGATTTCTGTCCCATATTGCTAGGGAGATTTACACTCCTGGGAGTCATGTCCCATGTGGAGGGGAGGACAGTGAGTTTATCTGCCAAATTGGCTTAGAGAGGGAGGCCACATCTGAGCAACAAAAGAGGTTCTCTGGGGTGACTCTTAGGCTTAATTTTAAATAGGCTTAGCCTGTCCTTTTCAGGAATACATTTCATAGGGCTGAACCCTGATATCAAGGGCTCGGCCTATTGATTTGGTTGTCCCCACTGCTTGCAAGAGTATCAGAAATTCTCCAAATAGGGAAGTTGAATATTTCTCCCTTTCTCCCCAGTCCCCCAAGGGGGCTTTGTAAATACTTCTTTATTCACTACCCAGATTGCCCCAGGATATATTGTGGCATCATACTACCTTAACAAATCAACAAAATTCATGCCCTATTCAGGCTTCCATGTATTTATGGTGTTCAGCTAAACTGACCATACAAGTTAAATTAGGTAATGCACTACCCAAAGTATGAATTTTGCACCAAATAAACATCTTTCCCTTTGGTCTCACATGGAGGTTGATTTACCTCAATCCTATCCAGATCAGTTTCCTTCATATCTCTACTCAAAGTCTGATCCCTTTTTCAACAGTTCCTGTATAGGGTACTACTGACTTCAACAGCTTCAGAACTCTGAGTCTCAGTTGTCATATAAATACCCGAAGTTTCTGAGAATGACCAGGTTATATACAAATAGCTCAGTATCTCAGAATTTAGAAATAACAGCTACAACTCCTGAATAGATGTGACTGCTGTATGAGCTTACAATCTAGGACCCTTTACAACAGCCCCAACCTGATAACCCATGCTATTGACTTCAGTTAATTGAGTTTTTATGTTACAGTTAGTCCATATGATTGAGGCATGGTAATATTTGTCTTTATGTTCCTGACATTTCATTCAAAATACACTCCTTAAGGTTCATTCACCTAGTTGCATGCTTCACAACTTCATTCCTTCTTGCAGCAGCTCAGTAGTCAATTGTATGTATACACCATAGTGTCCCCTTCCATTCCTTAGTCATTGTATCCTTAGGCCCTCTCCATTCATTGTGAATCCAGAACACTGCCACCATAAATACCAGAGTGCAAATGTTCACTCATGTCCCTACACTCATTTCCTCCAGGTATATACTGAGCAACTGGGTTTTAGGATCATACAGCAACCCCACCCCTAGCCTCCTGTGGAACCCCCACACTGCCCTCCAAGGGGCTGCACCTCTCAGTTTCCCTACTGACAGCAAACAGGTACATCTCTTTCTCCACATTTTCTCTAGCACTTGTTTTTCTCTGTTCATTTTTAAACAGCTTTATTCACACATCATGCAATTCTAACTAAATGTATAAACATGTCTTCACCACCATAATCAATGAGACATTCCTTTTTTTCCACAAAGATTCCATACCCCTCCCTCATGCCCGCCTCCTGTTGACATTTAATTTTGGCATAATGCCTTTGTTACATTCAGTGGAAGCCTACTACAATGCTACTTTTGACTACAGAACCTAGCTTGCTTTGACTGTGCTTTTTCCCCAATACTATCCATTTTCAACACTCCACAAATGAATGTCCTTGCTTATGCAAGAACATTTTTATTTCTATATTTAATCACCATCATTGTCCATTCTAGGCATTCCTAAATTATACCATCAGTACTGTCTCAGCTTTTATCCTCTATCTTTTCTTCTGTTTTCACACATGTCCGCAGTCCTTGTCCCTCAATCATACTCACATTCAACTTCGTGCAGTGTACTTATATTATTGTGCTACAATCAGGTGGTATTGTGCTATCCATTTCTGAACTTTTACAGTCAGTTGTTATACAGTGTGTATTCCTTCTGCACCAAATGCCCAATCTCTGTCCTATTTCTGTCTCATGATAAAATTCACTTATTAATGTTAGTTTATAATAATCAGACCATGCAGTGTTTGTCCTTTTGTTTCAGGCTAATTTCACTCGGCATTAATCTCTTCAAGGTTCATCCACATTGTTACATGTTTCATGACTTTATTCTGTCTTACTACTACATAATATTCCATCATATATATACCACAGCTTGTTTAGCCACTCATTTATTGATGGACATTTGGGCTGTTTCCATCTCTTGGCAATTGTAAATAATGTTGCTGTAAACATTGGTGTACAAATGTCTGTTTGTGTCCTTGCCCTCAGGCCCTCTGAATATATACCTACTAATTAGATTGCTGGATCACAAGGCAATTCTATACTTAGCTTCCTGAGGAACAGCCAAACTGCCTTCCAGAGAGGTTGTATCATTTTACATTCCCACTAACAGTGGATAAGTGTGCCTCTTTTTCCACAACCTCTCCAACACTTGTCATTTTCTGTTTTATTGATAATGGCCATTCTGGTGGGTGTGAGATGATAACTCACTGTAAGTTTTGATTTGCACTTCCCTAATAGCCCGTGAAGTTGAGCATCTTTTCATGTGCTTTTTAGCCATTTGTATTTCCTCTTCTGAAAAGTGTCTGTTCATGTCTTTGGCCCATTTTGTAATTGGGTTGTTTGTCTTTTTGTTGTTGAGTTGAACAATCTCTTTATATATTCTGGAATCTAAACCCTTATCTGATATATGGTTTCCAAATATTGTCTCCCATCGCGTAGGCTGCTTTTTTACTTTCATGATGATAACATTCTTTGATACACAAAAGTGTTTAATGTTGAGGAGATCCTATTTATCTGTTTCTTTTTTCAATGCTTGTGCTTTGGATGTCAGGTCTAGGAAATTGCCTCTTTTACAAGGTTTGTAAGATATTTCCCTAAATGTTCTTCTAAAGTTTTATGGTTTTAGCTCTAATATTTAAGTCTTTGATCCATTTTGAGTTAATTTTTGTATAGGCTGTGAGATAGGGATCCTCTTTCATTCTTTTGCATATGGATATTGAGTTCTCCAAGCACCATTTATTGAAGAGGCTGCTCTGTCCCAGGTGGGTTGGCTTAACTGCCTTATGAAAGATCAATTGTCCATAGATGAGAGGGTCTATTTCTGAATACTCTATTTGATTCCATTGGCTAGTATATCTATCTTTATGCCAGTACCATGCTGATTTGACCACTGTAGCTTCATAATATGCTTTAAAGTCAGGTAGTGTGACACCTTCCACTTCAGTTTTCTTTCTCAAGATATTTTTAGCTATTTAGAGCTCCCTGTCCTTCCAAATAAATTTGGTTACTGGTTTTCTACTTCTGCAAAGTAATCTCTTGGGATGTTAATACATAATTGCATTGAATCTATAAATCAATTTGGGTAGAATTGACATCTTAACTATATTTATTCTTCCAATACATGATGCCCTTCCGTTTATTTAGGTCTTCCATGATTTCTTTTAGCAATTTCTTATAGTTTTCTGTGTATAGGTCTTTTGTGTCCTTAGTTAAATTTATTCCTAATTATTTTATTCTTTTGGTTGCAATTGTAGATGGAATGTTTTCCTTGATTTCCTCCTCAGATTGCTCATTACTGGTATATAGAAGCCCTACAGTTTTTTGGGTGTTTGTCTTGTAGTGTGCTACTTTGCTGTACTCATTTATTAGCTCTAGTAGCTTTGATGTAGATTTTTTGGGATTTTTGACATATTGTATTATATCATCTGAAGTGAGGGTTTTACTTCTTTCTTTCCAATGTGGATGTCTTTTATTTCTTTTTCTTGTCTAATTTCTCTGGCTAGAACTTCCAACACAGTGCTGAATAACAGTAGTGACAGTGGACATCCTTGTCTTGTTCTTGATTTTAGAGGGAAAGCTTTCAGTCCTTCCCCATTGAGGATGATGTTAGTTGTGGGTATATGTTCCTTTTATCATGTTAAGGAAGTTCCCTTCTAGTTCTATCCTCTGAAGTTTTTTCATCAAGAAAGGATATTGAATTTTGTCAAATACTTTTTCTGCATCAATTCATATGATCATGTAGTTTTTCCATTTTGATTTGTTGATATGGTATATTAAATTAATTAGTTTTCTTATGTTGAACTATCCTTGCATACCTGGAATCCTACTGTATTGTGGTGTATAATTTTTGTAATGTGCTGCTGGACTCAATTTGCAATATTTTATTGAGGATTTCTGCATCGATATTCATTAAAGAGATTGGTCTGTAGTTTTCTTTTCTTATAGTATCTTTATCTGACTTAGGTATTAAGGTGAGGTTGACTTCATAAAATGAGTTAGGTAGCTTTCCCTCCTCTTCCTTTTTTTTTTTTGAAGAGTTGAGCTGGGATAGGTATGAATTCTCTCTTGAATGCTTGGTAGAATTCACATGTGAAGCCATCTGTTCCTGGAATTTTCTGTTTTTGGAGATTTTTGATGACTGATTCAGTCTCTTTACTTGTAACTGTTTTGTTGAGGTTGTCTGTTTCTTCATGAGTCAATGTTGGGTCTTCATGCCTTTCTAAGAAGTTGTCCATTTCATCTACATTGTCTAGTTTATTAGCATGTAGTTGCTCATAGTATCCTCTCATTACCTCCTTTATTTCTGCAGAGTCAGTGGCTATGTCTCCTCTTCCATTTCTAATTTTATTTGTTTGTATTCTCTCTCTCTTTCTCTCAATCTCTCTCTCTCTCCTTTTTAAAAATCTTTTTTGGTCAAGCTAGCTAAGAGTTCATCAATTTTGTTGATTTTCTCAAACAAGCAACTTCTGGTTTTGTCATTTTTCTTGATTGTTTCAGTGTTCTCAATTTCATTTATTTCTGCTCTAATCTTCATCATTTCTTTACTTTTGTTTGCTTTGGGGTTAGTTTGTTGTTCTTTCTCTAGTTCTTCCATTTGAACAGTTAAGTCCTCAATTTTTGCTCCTTCTTTTTTTAATATAGTCATTTATGGCAATACATTTCCCTCTTAGCACTGCCTTTGCTGCATCCTGTAAGTTTTGATCTGCTGTGTTTTCATTTTCATTTGCCTGACGATATTATGGATTTCTCTTGTAATTTCTTCCTTGACCCACTGGTTGTTTAAAAGTGTGTTGTTTAGCTTCCATATATTTGTGAATTTTCTGGCCCTCTGCCTGTTATTGATTTCCAATTTCATTCCATTATGATATGAGAAAGTGTTTTGTATGATTTAAAACTTTAAATTTATTGAGACTTCCTTTGTGACCTAGCATATTGTCTACCCTTGAGAATCATCCATGAATACTTGAGAAAAATGTGTATCCTGTTGTTGTGGGGTGTAATATTCTGTAAATATCTGTTAAGTCTAGTTCATTTATCATATTATTCAAATTCTCTGTTTCTTTATTGATCCTCTGTCTAGATGTTCTATCCATTGATGATAGTGGGGAATTGAAAGTCTCCAGCTATTACAGTAGAGGTGTCTATTTCTCCCTTCAGTATTTTCAGTGTCTGCCTTGTGTACTTTGGAGCACTCTGGCTCGGTGTATAAATATTTATGATGGTTATATTTTCTTGTGCAGTTGTTCCTTTTATTAATACATAGTGTTCTACTTTGTCTCTCTTAATTGTTTTACATTTTGAAGTCCCATTTGTCAGATTTTAGTATAGTTACTCCTGCTCTTTTCTGACTGTTGTTGGCATGACATATCTTTTCCCAAACTTTCACTTTCAACCTATTTTTGTCCTGGGGTCTAAAATGTGTTTCCTGTAGACAGCATATAGATGGGTCCTGTTTTTTAATCCATTCTGCCAGTCTGTGGGGAGTTTTATCCATTAACATTCAATGTTATTACTGTAAAGGCAGTACTTTCTCCTACCATTTTGTCTTTTGGATTTAATATGTCATACCTAATTAAATGTTTCTTTCTGTTTTTACCTTTACTGGTAGACTCCATTTCTACACTATTCTCCAGACCTCTTTCTCCTGATGTTTCTATCTGCCTGTACTGCTTTCTTGCAGAGCCATTCTCTTAGTCAAAAATTGTCTCAGTGATTGTTTGTCTGAAAATATTTTAATCTCTCCTTATTTTTAAAGGATGGGTTTGCCTGATACAGAATTCTTGGTTGGCAGTTTTTCTCTATTAGAATCTTAAATATATCATGCCACTACCTTCTCGCCTCCATGGTTTCTGCTGAGAAATTCACGCATAGTCTTATTGGAATTCCCTTGTGTGTGGTGGATTGCTTTTCTCTTGTTGCTTTCAAGATTCTCTTTCTCTTCGACAATCGATTAGTAAGTGTCTTGGAGTGTGTGTATTTGGATCTACTTTGTTTGGGGTACACTGCACTTCTTGGATCTGTAATTTTATGTCTTTCATGTGAGATGAGAAACTTTCAGTGATTTTTTTTTTCCTACATTAGTTTTTCTACTCCTTTTCCCTTCTCTTCTCCTTCTTGGACACCCACAATACATATTTTTATGCACTTCATTTTGTCATTTACTTCTGAGGCCCTGCTTATATTTTTCCATTCTTTTGCTACATTTTCTTTTTTGTGTCAGATTTCAGCTGTCCAGTCCTCTAATTCACTAATTTTTTTCTTCTTCCTCTTCAAATCTATTGTTGTAGGTTTTCATTGTTTTTTTTTCCATTTCTTCTATTGTGCCTTTCATTCCTATAAGTTCTATGATGTGTTTTTTCAAACTTTCGAGTTCTTCTTTATGCTTGCCCAATGTCTTCTTTATATCCTCCCTGAACTCATTGATTTGATTTTGATGAGCATTCGTATGTCTGTTTGAACATCCTGAAATAGTTGTTTCAACTCCTCTATCTCATTTGAAGTATTGGTCTGTTCCTTTGACTGGGGCGTTTCTTTGCTTTTCCTAGTATGACTCATTATATTTTGCTGGTGTCTAGGCACTTTATTTCCTTAATTAATTTATTCTGGAGGTTGTTTTCACTCTTTTATCTAGGGTTTTCTTGCTGGATGGCTTTGTTCTCTATCTGTTCTTTGACATTCAGTTCAAGTTGTTCTAGACCTCCATTATAGGTTCCGTTTAACTGATCAGAATTTTTCCATTCTTCTTTTTCTGTTTCTTGCCCTGCCTACATGGAGCTTTTTTTTTTTTTTTTTTTTTTGAGGAGGGTCTCCTCAGATATTATAGACCCCAGTCAGATTTTCCCAGAACAGACAGGCCCATGTCTCAGGAGTAAAGTTCAACTAGCATCAGCTTTCCCTGAGGATGAGACCCAGCAGATTGTCAGACTTCTCTATGAAGCCTCTAGTCTCTGTGATTTTTCTATCCTGATCAGCATGTGGTACCTGTCTGCCCATGGCTTCCCACCAGTGTGAAGTGATATGGTGCCTTAATTTCAGCAGCCTCTCTCTGCCAGGGACATGGTTGATACCTAGGTGAAATTGTAGGGTGGCTTTAATTGCTTCAATTTTCCAGTCCCTGGGGCCTGAATTCCTTGAAGGAGGGATTGCACTTGAGCTGGGTCCCCATCTTTCTCTTGGGGAAGATACACCCTTTGGGCAGTTAACTCCTTTCATCTGACTAGGTTCTTTGTCTCTCAAATATGCTTAATTCTGTCCTTGCCTAGGACAATGTTGGAGCCTGAGAGTGCTTCCAGTTATATCTAATGAGCTGTGAAGGAGTAGAAAAAAAGCAAAAAAAGAAAAGCCTTTTCAGAGCTGAACCCCTGCTCCTCAGGTTTGTCAATCAAGAGCTTAAATTGGTATGTGGCTTTGTATAGCTCCAGGATCTATGTTCCCCCTTTTCTTGGGGTCCAGCCCTTTTCCAGTATTTTGTGCTGTCCAACCCAAAAGCCTCTGTTTTTTTTTTTTCTTTTTCCATCAGCTCCACTCCCTCTCTGCCAGGACAACAACTCCAAGTACGTTTAGTGTTTATTCTATGTTTATCTGTGCTGGAGGCCTATTTTCAGTAGTCAGAACTTACTAATTTATTCTGCAACTGAAGCTGGGTTGAACTAAGCCCTTGCTGCTCGCAACATCTGTTTTTTCTCATGGGATCCAGCCTTCTGTGCCCATCAGGGACAGCGCTGGTCTCCATGACTTAGGGGACTTACAGTTCTGTGTAGGGTCTCAGCTGTTTCACCTGGTCTAGGCTGATGTACATTGTGCGTCTGGTCACTGATGTTCCTACAGCAGTTGTTCTGTACTCTTCCTGGCTATTTACTAGGTGCTCTGGAGGATGAACTAAATTCCACACCTCACTATGTTGCCATCTTGACTTGCCTCCAGAGAATCTTTTTTAATTGGCTGGGGCAGGGTATGATGTTCACTGGTGGTAGTTTGGAGAAGGTGAATTGAATGAATAGTTGAAGGAATTTTGAGCACACATGGAGGTTGAACCCACGTCATTGATCCCATTTATACCAAAATCAGGCCACTGAAATTCTTTAGGGGTTAAAGGCATGAATGTCAGCATGAAGTATATGCATTGGTATCAATCATCTGGGTTTCAGATTTAGGTCCCTTACTATCTGGTGTGTGGATTTAGGGACGTTACATAACTTCTGATGATCCATATCCTCTTATATAAAATGGAGATCATTAATTTCAGGATAAAAATGAAAGATTAATAGAAAATTAAGATAAAAGAGGGGATGCAGCAGGCAGAGTTCTCTCCTGCCATTACGGAGACCCAGGTTCAATTCCCTGTGCCTGCCTATGAAAAAAAAAAAAGAAAAGAGGAGATGTCCAAAATATTCTAGTATATGCCTGCTACTCAATAAAAGATACCCAAAGTAGTAGGAGAGATTAGCTGGAGGGTAGGGTATGTGGGAAAATAGGACTTAAAGCATAGGTGAGTATTTTCACTTAACCCCTAGGATAATGGGAAACCATTAGAGGACAATTAACCATATAACTGACCTTCCCCACTTCAAAGTTAATAATAATAGTAGCAGTAATAAAAACAACAATAACAAACATGGATTATAGTATAATCTGATGTTATAAATAGCATGGCTAGTGACTAACAGTGCTCAACTACTGTCCTGACATCTGGTTCTCTGTTCCCCATTTGCCAGGCCTGGGTTCAAAGCCTAATTCACACTGCCCTCCTTTTAAGTCTTGGGATCTGATACCCTCTTATTGACAACATGGTGGGAATTGTTAGAGAGTGGGGGAGCTGATTGGTTGGTCTGCAGAATAGGCCCTGGACTCAAGTTACTCACCATTATATGCCTAGGGGGTGATAGAAAAACATGGGAGAGAAATGACAGGTCCTCTGCTCTCTGAACAGTGAGTTCAACTACCGAAGTGCATGCTGGGGAATAGAGGCCCCCAAGATAGAGTGAGTCCCTTAGGGATATATATATATATACCTTGCAACTCCTTCATTCATGGAGAAGAAGGGGTGAAATGAGGGGACTGAGAGTTTCTTTCACCCCCAGAACGAATGGGACCTAAGATTTACTGAGTTCCCATAGACAGGTCTGGTTGGCTCTTAACCTTGTACTCTTAATCTTGTTGCTAGGGGTTACCAAAAAGGAACAAGTTACATCTGTTCAGATCTTTAAAATAGGGGCAGGAACCCTTCTTGATGAATATTATCCTAGATGTTTCATATATGAAGATCTTCTTTTCTCCTTGTCTTTTAAAGCTTGCAGTGTGTCTTTAATCATATCATACTTAACTCTGAGTGTTCTTTCTTTGGCTCTTGATTTTTTAAAACTTTGTCCGGCTTGGTAGATAAATTAATTTATTTTTGTCCTCTTAGAAATCTATACTGAAAAATTTGTGTCACTTATATATATATGGAGAGAGAGGAAGAGGGAGAGGGGAAGGGGGAGACGTGGTCTTTGGGTAGTTCACATTTGCTTTTATCTTTCATGGATTTACATTTTATATTAGAAAAAAGAGCGCTTAGCACTGGTGTCCAAGGAGAGGGGAAGGGGAGGGGGAGGGGGGAGAGAGGGGGGTAGTTATACTACCAGGTAAGCATTTGTGTTCTCAATTCACAGAATCTATTACGTTTATATGGTTATAGAGCTGGGCCTAGCTGACAAAGGATAAGATCTTATTTAGCCAAATACAGGTGTTTGAGGCCCTGTTAGAATGTACTAGCATGCGTAGCTAAAACATAGTAGATCTAGCTCTGTCATTAGGTGCTTCTAATTATATACTGACTCTTCTAGTAAACGTTTTCTGTATCCATGTCTTCTCTAAGGTGGCATAGAAGAAAGAGGTTGGCCCTATCACAGCAAATATCACTTCTTCGACCATCTGGTTCTTTTCTGGGTGCCTTCAGAAGAAGCCTGAACATTGATTGAATTGTTTTGTAAATAGTAAAGTCCCAACCAAAGGTTACCTATTCTTACGACTATTGTATCAGCAATAATTCAATTTGATTCAGAAAGTGTTTACTGAGTAGTTTTTATGTGTCTAGACTATTCTAGATATTTTGGAGCGGTTTTTATTGTTTTTTTAATTATAGGACTTTTGGTTCTTTACCTCAGGAGATTATAGCTTTCCAGGAATATCTGGCGTTCATGAGAAATATATTAGAAAAGTTATTTGAATTAGAAAAAGAGAAAGAATGTGTTTTGGGGAATAAGCATATTAGGAAAACATTTCTCAGCCAGTATTATCATACTCACATGTATCTTAGTTGTGAAATTTATTACAGGTAATTTATTATTAATAATTGAAGACCTAAAATTTGTGAATTAATTTTTTCATATGAATTGGCAGCATATTCAATATAATGCCTAACAAGTTACTTGTTTGCATGCTGATATGCTTTCTTGAAGAAGAGAAATGGGATAATTTCTACCTAGCAAACTGTAATTAGAGTTTGGGTCCTGGAATCAGGCAACCTGAGTTCAAATTCATTTCCCCACTTTGAATTACCCAACATGCAGAGACTCCTAGATTTGCTATGAGGATTCAAGGAGATGATCTATGTGTAGCCACACTTACCTTGTCATGTTGCATCCACTAGATAAATGTCAGCCAATGTCATAATTAATTGCATCCAGCCCTTGGTACACAGCTGTAGTTCTAAGAGACCAGAAAACAGAGTAAGTTATTTTGGCTGGAGTTAAGAAGAAAAGCCTAAGACAGGATTTGTACAGAGAATGGTGCAAGTTTAGAAGTTTAGTTCACTTTTCCCCAGCTACTAATTGTGCCCCCCCTACACTATGCCTGGCTGCCTGCTTTTCAACAAGTTTGACAAGCCTGTGGTCAGTTTTCTATTGGTTGTACTTGGAGTTTGGTTTGGTCCTTTTGTGATCAGATTGTTTGGCTTTGGGAAGGTAAATAAATTTTTAAGAGTATTCTTTGTGTAGATCATATTAGCGTTGAACTTTCATGGATTTACATTTTATATGTTAAAAAAAAAAAACACTTAGCACCCTTATCCAAAGATGCTTGGACTCTATCACCAAGTCAGTCTGCCACGACATCTATTACCCATCAATTCAGATCATGATAATTAGTACTTTCACTATAGCAAAAGACGATTGGACCAGAGACTTTTTGATGAACTCCAGTGATATAGTGGGCACTGTTCTAGGAAACTAGTTACTTTAGCCAGAAAGTCTTATGCCTCATCGGTCTGGCTATTTCTTGCATGACAGTGGTCAATGAATGTCCCTGTTAGTGTCTGGCAGTCAGAGAATCTGAACTCAAACAGAACATGAAAAATATTCAAGGAATAAATTTCACTCTATTCTCACTCTCTAAGAATAGAGTGAGTATAGGAGTACCTGGGTGACATTAATATTTTTTTATTTCTTCCCTAAATTTGCAAATTTGCAATCACCTTATTCTGAAATTTTTCTCACTTAACTTTATATAGTAGATTCAGCTTTCCTCACAGAATCAACCAGGATCACACTACATATTTTCAATTAAATTTTCGCCAATACCCTTGATACACTTTTTGTTTTTCTCTTACTGCATCATAGAAAAAAATTCCATTCCTGGATCATCTCTCATCTCTACTCCGACACCAAAAAAGACTGCTACACACAAATTATGGTTCTTACCCTGTTAGACCTTCAAGACCTTTATTTATTCTTGCACAGCCTCAAGACCCATTTTCCCAGTAACTCTTTCAAATTGCTTCCCTTAAGCCCACTACTTGTACTCATTGTTTGTTGTTATTATTATTTTTAAAGTAAAATGGTTTTATTATGAACATTTTAAAAAAGCATAAAAGTAGAGAGTATTAATGACGTTCCATATACTTATTCTCATATTCAATAATTTTGAAGATTTTACCATATTTGCATTATATATTTCCTTTCTATTTTTTTGCTGAAGTATTTTTTTAAACTTTTTTATTGTATAATATAGCACATATACAAAGCAAAGAAAGAAAAAACAATAGTTTTCGAAGCATTCTTCAACAAGTAGTTATAGGACAGATCCCAGAGTTTGTCGTGGGCTACCATACCATCATCTCAATTTTTCCTTCTAAGTTGCTCCAGAACAAAAGTGACTAGAAGGAATATTTTTTTTAATATCCCAATAAACATTTTTTTCTCTTTTTTTGTGAAAAATAATATATATTTGTATATGTATACATTTCAAAGCACAGCACAACTATTAGTTGTAGAATGGATTTCAGAGTTAGGTATGGGTTACAATTCCACAATTTTTGGGTTTTACTTCTAACTGTTCTAAGTTACTGGAGACTAAAATATCAATTTAATGATTCAGCAACCACATTCATTTGTTAAACCCTATCTTCTCTGTATAACTCCACCATCACCTCTGATCTTTCTATCGCACTCTTTAGGGATATTTGGGCCATGTCCATTCTAACGTTTTCATGTTGGAAGGGGCTGTCAGTAGTGTGAGGTAGGGAGTTGGAATTAGCTGGTGTTCTGGAGAGGCTGGGCCCTCTATGTTTCAGGACTTCTCTGGTCCAGGGACCCATCTGCAGGTTGTAGGTTTCCGGAAAGTTACACTAGTGCATGGAAACTTTGTAGAATCTTATATATTGTTCTTTATGTTCTTTATGATTGTCTGGAATGGTTTGGTTGGGGTTTGGCAAGTTGTGATAGGTAGCAATATCTAAGTGAAGCTTGCATAAGAGTGTCGCCCAGAGGAACCTCTCAACTCTATTTGAACTCTCAGCCACTGATACTTCATTCGTTGCAATTCTTTTCTCCACTTTGGTCAAGATGGAATTGTTGATTCATGGTGCCAGGGCCAGACTCATCCCTGGGAGTCATCTCTCATGCTGCCAGGGAGATTTTCACCCCGGATGTCATGTCCTGTGTGGGGGGAGGGCAATGATTTCACTTGCAGAGTTGGGCTTAAAGAGAGTAAGACCACATCTAAGCAACAGAAGAGTTCCTCCAGAAATAACTTTTAAGCATACCTATAGGTAGGCTAAGCTTCTCCACTACCTACATAAGCTTCACAAGAGTAAGGCTCAGAATCAAGGACTTGGCCTATTGATTTAGATGTCCCTAATATTTGACACAGTATCAGGGGTTTCCCCGGTGGTAAAGTTTAATAGTTTCATATTTTTTTCTCCCATCCCTAAAGGGACTTTGCCAATACTTTTTAATTATCTTCTTAATATATTCTAGTTTGTATCCAGGCATTACATTAAGCTATACAGGATTAAAGGCCCTCATTCTTATTCTGGGCTCCCTGTGTTTCGATTGTTCGAATGAGCGGTCCAGAGAGGCTGAGTTAGATTATGTGCTACAGAAAATTTAGGTTCTGGACAAAATATACCTTTTTTTCCTTTGATCTCAAAGAGTAAGTGTGATTCTAAAATATAGACAATGTCTTCCTTACTCCTTTATTCTGAATTGCCTTAATCCTGATTCGATTGGCTTAATTCTTATCTCTAAATACCAGGTTATACATATATAAAACAGCCTCTCAAAATCCAAAAATAATCACCAAAAACAAAACAAAAACAAAAACATACCAAAAAAAAGAAAATCCAGAAATAATAATTATGACTCCGGACTAAATATGTCTGCTATAAGAGCTTACAATCTAGGCTTTGTTTTCTTATAAGCATTTCTAAAGGAGATCATACAATAATTGTTCTTTCAGTTCTGGCTTATATTGCTTCACCAAATGTTCCACAAGCTCATTCACACCATTGCATGCTTCATGACTTTGTTCCTTTTTGTAGCAGCAAAATTCGATCATGTGTATACCATTGTTTGCCAATCTACTTCTCAGTGCATTCTTTAGCCACCTGCATTCATTAGGCATCATGTCTAATGCTCAAAGTCCACAGTCCAATAGCACTCTCAATTTTAGATAATTTCATTATTCCCAAGAGAAAGATAACCAACAAACACACTGTCATCAAATAGGAAATCTAAACCTCCCCTTAACTCTTTTTCCTCCCCCCATTATTTACCTCTGCTGTTGCTGTGGTATTGCTGATGTTTTCCTGTTAAACAGCCCATAGCAAGCAATAGCAGTTTCCCCCCTATACACTGGACTTAAACATTCTTTGTATACGAATCATACCAAGACCTTATTTATATTTCTAATGTTAATTGGTGGGAAACAGGTCTATACAACCCCTTTCAATCATGTTTACTTTCAATATGGTAATATTACTTATAGACCCACTAGAGACCCACCTTCACTTCTTTTTTCTTACATTTGAGTTCAGCCTTATTAGCTAACCTTTCACACATATCTAGCTTCTATGTATCTTTAAGATCCTTATATTCTATATTATAAGCCTCTGATTTTACCTTTACCATGGTCATAAAAGCAGAGTCATACAGAGTCTGTCCTTTTGTGGCTAGCTTATTTCCCTCAGCATTGTATCCTCAAGGTTCATACATCTTGTCATGTGCTTCAGGACATCATTTCATCTTATTGCTGCGTGATATTCCAATGTATGTATGTACCACATTTTGTTGATCCACTCATCAAACAAACAAAAGATTGTTTCCATCTTTTGGTGATTGTGGATAATGCTGCTATGAAGATCAGTGTGCAAATGTCTGTTTGTTTCACTGCTTTCAGCTCTTCTGGGTACATACCAAATAGTGCTATTGCTAGGTCATAGGGCAACTGGATACTTAGTTTCCTAAGGAACCACCAAACTGTCTTCCATAGTGGCTGCACCATTATACACTCCCAGTGCATATGTGCATAAGTGTCCCAATTCTCTACATCCTCTCCAAAATTTATAGTTTTCTGTTTGTTTAATAGCAGCTATTCTTACAGGTGTGAGGTGGCATCTCATTGTAGTCGTGATCCGCATTTCTCTTATAGCTAATAAAAATGAGCATCTCTTTGTGTGGATTTGAGCCATCTTATGTTTTCTCTTCGGAAAAATACATATTAATATCTTTAGCCCATTTTATAATTTGGTTGTCTGTTCTTTTGTTGTTGAGTTGTATGATTTCTTTATGTATACAGGATATGAAACCTTTGTCCAATGTGTGATTTCCAAATATTTTCTCCCATTTAGTTGGCTGCCTCTTCACTTTTTTTGACAAAATCTTTTAAGGTGCAGAGGCATTTGATTTTGAGGAGTTCCCATTTATTTTTTTCTTTTGTTTGTGCTTTGGGTGTAAAGTTTAGGAAGCTACCTCCTATTAGTAGGTCTGAAGATATTTCCCTACATTTTCTTCTAAAAGCTTTATGATGCTAATTCTTATATTTAGGTGTTTCATCCACTTTGAATTAATGTTTGTATAGAGTGTAAGGTAGGGGTCCTCTTTCATTCTTTTGACTAGTGATATCCAGTTTTCCCATGCCCATTGTTCTGGTTTGCTAGCTGCTGGAATGCAACACACCAGAGACGGATTGGCTTTTAATAAAAGGGGATTTATTTTGTTGGTTCTTCAGAGGAAAGGCAGCTAACTTTCCACTGAGGCTCTTTTCTTACGTGGAAGGCACAGGATGGTCTCTGCTGGTCTTCTCTCCAGGCCCCTGGGTTCCAACAACTTTCCCCGGGGTGACTTCTCCAAAGGCCTGGGCTGAGCTGCAAGTGCTGAGATGAGGAATGCCGAGCTGCTTAGCAGCACTATGTTGCAATCTCTCATTTAAGCACCAGCCAATTAAGTCAAACGTCACTCATTACAGCAGACACGCCTCCTAGCTGACTGCAGATGTAATTGGCAACAGATGAGGTTCACGTACCAAGGTTCACGTACCACTGGTTTATGTCTGCAGCAACAGGACTAGGTATGCTCACCTGGCCAAGTTGACAACTGAATCTAACTAACACACCCATTTATTGAAAATACTATTTTGTCCCAGTTCAGTAGATTTGGGGGCCTTGTCAAAAACCAGTTGACCATAGATTTGGTGGTTTATTTCTGCCCTCTCAATTCGATTCCATTGGTCAGTACTTCTATCTTTGTGCCAGTACCATGCTCTTTTGACCATTGTGGCTTTATAATAAGTTTGCAAGTCAGGGAGTGTTAATCCTCCCACTTCATTCTTCTGTTTTAGGGTGCTTTTAGCTATTTGGGGTCTCTTTCCCTTCCAGATGAATGTGGTAGTTAGCTTCTCCAAGTCTTCAAAGTAGGTTGTTAGAATTTTTATTGGTACTGCGTTGAATCTGTAGATCAATTTGGGAGGACTTGACATCTTAACCATATTTAACCTTCCTATCCATGGGCAGGGAATATCTTTCCACCTATTTAGATCATCTTTGATTTATTTTAGCAATGTTATGTAGATTTGTGTGTGCTTTACATCCCTAGTTAAGTTCATTCATAGGTATTTGATTCTTTTCTTTTCTTTTCTTTTCTTTTTTAACATGGGCAGGCACCAGGAATTGAACCTGGGTCTCTGGCATGGCAGGCAAGAATTCTGCCACTGAGCCACTGTAGCATAGCCTAGTACTTGATTCTTTTAGTTCCTATTTTGAATTTAATTTCTTAACTGACCCCTCAGGTTATTGCTTGTGTATAGAAATGTTACTGATCTTTGCACATTCTTTTTATATCCCACCAACTTGCTGAATTTGTTATTAGCAACTTTGTTATAGATTTCTCAGGATTTTCCTAGTATCATGTCATCTGCAAATAATGCAAGTTTTACTTCTTCATCTGCAAATAATGCAAATTTTACTTCTTCCTTTCTAATTTGAATGACTTTTATTTCTTTGTCCTGCCTCATTGCTCTAGCTAGAATGTCTAGTACAATGTTGAGTAATGGTGACAGAGGGCATCCTTGCCTAATTCTTGATCTTAGGGGGACAGCTTTCAGTCTCTCTCCATTGAGTACATTGCTGGCTATTGGTTTTTTTATATTTGTCCTTTATCGTATTGAGGAAGTTACCTTTGATTCCTATCTTTTGAAGTGTTGTTATCAGAAAAGGATGTTGAATTTTGTGGAATGCTTTTTCAGCATCAATCAAGATGATCATATGATTTTTCCCTTTGAATTTATTAATGTGCTGTACTACATTAAGTGATTTTCTTGTGTTGAACCATCTATGCATTCCTGGTAAAAACCGCACTTGGTCATGTGTATAATTCTTTTAATGTGTTGTTGGATTCGATTTGCTAGTATTTTGTTGAGAATTTTTGCAATTATGTTCTTTGGGGAGATTGGCCTGTAGTTTTCCTTTCTTATAGCATCTCTACCTCATTTTAGTATTAAAATATTAGCTTCATAGAACAAGTTAGGTATTGTTCCTTTTCCATCAAGTTTTTGGAAAAGTTTGAGCAGGATTAGTGTTTGTTCTTTTGGGAATGTGTGATAAAATTCCCTTGTGAAGACATCTGACCCTGGGCTTTTCTTTGTAGAAAGATTTTTGATGACTGATTGACTCTCTTTGCTTGTGATTGATTTGTTGAGATCATCTATTTCTTCCTGAGTCAGTGTAGCTTGTTTGTTTGTTTCCAGGAATTTGTCCACTTCACCTAAGTTGTCTAGTTTGTTGGCATATAGTTGTTCATAGTAACATCTTATGATTTCTTTTATTTCTTCAGGGTCTATGGTAATTCACCCCTTCTCATTTTTTATTTTGTTTATTTTCATCCTCTCTTTTTTTCTTTGTCAGTCTCACTAGTGGTCCATCAATTTAATTGATTTCCTCAAAGAACCAACTTTCGGTTTTATTGACTCTTTCTGTTGTTCTTTTATTCTCCTATTCATTTAACTCTGCTTTAATCAGTATTTCTCTTCTTCTGTGTGTTTTAGGGTTAGTTTGCTGTTCTTTTTCAAGTTCCTCCAGGTGAGCAGTTAAATCCTCGGTTTTTACTTTCTTGTTTTTTTTTAATGTAGGCATTTAGGGTAATAAATTTCCCTCTCAGCACAGCCTTTGCCACATCCCATAAGTTCTGATATGTTATATTCTCTTTTTCATTCATCTCCAGATAGCTACTGATTTCTCTAGAAATTTCTTCTTTGACGCACTGGTTGTTTAAGAGTGTGTTATTTAATTTCCATATATTTGTGAAAGTTCTCATGCTTTGGTGGTTATGGAGATCCAGCTTCATTCCATTGTCATCAGAGAAAGTGCTTTGAATAATTTCTGTGTTTTTAATTTTTAAAGACCTGTTTTGTGCCCTTGCGTACGATCTGTCTTGGAGAATGTCCCATGAGCACTACAGAAGAATGTATATCCTGGTGTTTTGGGGTGCAATGACCTATATATGTCTGCTAGGTCTAATTCCTTTGTCAAGTCGTTTAACTTCTCCATTTCCTTGTTGATCTTCTGTCTTATTTTTCTATCTATAAGGAGAATGTTGTATTGAAGTCTCCTGCTATTATTGTTGAAACATCTGTTACTCCCTTCAGTTTTGCCAATGTCTGTCTCGTGTTCTTTGGAGCTCCTTGATTTGGAGCATAAACATTTATGATTGTTATATCTTCTTGGTGAATTGTCACTTTTATTAATATGTCCTTCTTTGTCTTTTATGATGTCTTTACATTTGAAGTCTATTTTTTCTGATATTAGTATAGCTACTCCTGCTTTCTTTTGGTTACAGCTTGTGTGGAACACCTTTTAGGGCTGTTCTCTTGTTGACAAATTCTTTCAGGATTTGTTTGCTGAGAAAATTTTAACCTCTCCATCAGTTTTTCAAGGGTAGTTTGGCTGGGTACAGAATTCTTGGCTGGAAGGGTTTCTCTTTCAGGATCTTAAATGTATCATACCACTAACTTCTCTCCTCCATAGTGCCAGCTGAGTAGTCTGAACTCAGTCTTTTGTGATTACCATTGAATGTAGTTTTTGTCTTGCTATGTTCAGGACTTTCTGTTTCTATTCGAGATCTGACAGACTGAATATTATGTGTCTTTGGGAAGGCCTATTTGGATTTATTCTATTTGGAGTTTTTTCAGCTTCTTTGACTTGCATACTTCCGTCCTTTATAAGAGTAGGAAAGTTTTCCCCTATTATATTCTTAACTAATCTTCCTAGCCCTTTACTCTTCTCCTTTCCTTCTGTGATACCAATCATTCTTACATTTGTGTGCTTTGTTTTGTCCATCATTTCCCTGAGATCCAATTCAAATTTTTCCCTCTTTTTTTGCCATTGTTGTTTTAAGTGCTCTAAATCAGCTGTCCTGTCCTCTAGTTTGCTTATTCTTTCATCTGCCTCTCCAATTCTTCTGATGTCTGTTTTTGGTAAAATGTATTTTTTTTTTTTGTCTACAGCATCTTTAAAACTGTGATATCTGCTATTTTTTCTATTTATTCTTTCAAATTTCTCTTTATGCTCTTCTAGTGTCTTCTTGCTCTCCCTTATGTCATTAGCCATTCCATTTATTTTATTTAGTAGCATTATATGAACATCTCTGATTAGTTGTTCCAATGTCTGTGTCTCCTCTGGTGTTTTAATTTGGCTGTTAGGCTCAGCTATATCTGTCTGCATCATGATATGTTTAATGATCTTTTGCTGTCTCTTCGGCATGTAAGTATCTTGATTGTTTTTGGAACTTGATTTCCTTCAGTAGTCTAAAGCCTTGTCTTTGCAGGATGGATGTGGATCAGGATGCAGGGCATGGGGCGGGGCAAAATGGTGCAGTGATGTGTTGCAGCACAGGTGTAGGCACAGGTTGGGGATGCTATGCTGGTACCTGTGAGCATGGGGGCCCAGTGGCAGAGAGGATGTGGCTGTGTGGATACACAGGTATGGGGGGCAATGCCCTGGTGTGTGCTACTCTAGAGGTGCTGGGCCTTTTGTGTGCATGTGTATAGCTGAGGGTAGTGGGTTGAGCTTGTACCTTCATGGGCTGGGGGTTATGTGGCCTGGCTGTGCAGGCCAGTGCTTGCCCAGAGCTGGGGGTTATGACTGTTGGTCATATGCATTCACATGTCTGGGAGGACCATAAACTGATGTATGCATGCACAGAGGTCAGTGTGTATGGGGGGGTGGGCTGGGGTTGCATGATTTTATGGGCTGGGGACAGGTATAGCCTGGATATGGAGGTAAGCTCCCATAGCCTTTATGCATTGTTGACCACCTGCAGGGGGCAAGGACTAGAAGATAGGGCTTTGGAGGGGCGGGGTGAAACTGCACTTTTGTAGGAGAAGGGGGTCGAGCTGGGGCAGATGTGCACAGTCTTGGGGTGGGATTGTGGTGTGGGTATGCGTGCGAAGAGTTGGTGGGGTGGGTACACTTGGAGCATGGGAAGGGGGCCTGTTGATGTGGTTCAGGTGCCTAGGGTGTGGGGTGAGTCACAGGTTTCAGGGCTGCATTGGTGAATGTAGTGCATTCAAAGAACACAGCTTGGCTCACTTCCTAGTCCTTGTCTCCACATCTGTGTACCTGAGGGCTCCAGACTCCTGCATTAGGCTGTTTGCTTAACTCTGCTTCTCAGTTCCTTAGCTTTTGCAACCAGGGCTACCCTGTGTGGTGCAGAAGACTCTCCCAGGTCACTTACACCCTGGAATCACCATCTCAGTCAACCTCCCATTTCTTCTCTAGCTGTTCCTTGGAGCAGGGGGGAACTCAATCTGCCCTATTCCACCATCTTCCCAGAACTCCTTGGCCTGTTTTTATTTTTCAGTTTTTATTTTTATATTCTTATTTTCTTTTTTGGCCTGTCTTTTTACAGCTATCACTTTTTCTCAAACCTTTTTAAAATAAGATTTTTGAAAGTTTCTCACTGAATTTTTACTTCTTTTTTGGCGTGGGCAGGCACTGAAATTGAACCTGGGTCTCCAGCATGGCAGGTAAAAACTCTGCCACTGTGCCACCATTGCCCACCCTCACTGAATTTTAATTAACATTTTTTTCTTTTCCCCTTTCCATCCTTTTATCCCTTAATGTGCTTTTTTGTTGTCTCATGATGTATGTGTCCTTCTTAATTTTTAGTTTCTGAAAATATTTTTTTAATTCTTTTCTGAAACTCTTCCACTCTTACTTTTTGTATTCTTCTTGTCTAGTCTTAGTATATCTGAGCTTTTCTATATCTGATTCTGATTTGCATTATTTTTCAAAGCTTTAATCATTAATTTGTTTACTTCATTTTGAACCATTAGGTTAAAGTTTTCATCTGCTTTGTGACCACATTGTCAGAATGTCATAAGATCCCTTTTCAGCATTTTTTTTTTCTTTCATGTAATCATTTTGTATAGGATTATCTTATTGTTGTTGTATAGGTTTAAGTGACTCCAGTGTTCTTGGTATTAAGAGAAAATTTCTGTGAAACAGTGAGCTATGGTAATTTTTTTTCTGGTTTTATTCTCTCTCCTATGTATTTACCATGAAGTACTTAAAATAAGACCTTTCTAAGAGCAAAGGTTGTTCAGGAAAATGTTTCTGGCTCTCAACTCGGTGCTGTAGGAAGTTTGTTTTCTATGGTGGTACACTCACCTTTAGAAGTTGTCCTTTGCTTTACAGTGCTCTGGGATCGGGATTTTCTGTGTCCCACCATGTGCCTCTTCCTTCTCTCTCTCTCTTTTACCCTGGGTGTTTTGCTCTTCTCACTTTGGTTCCTGGTTCCACTGACTTTCCCTCAGGATGAGAATCAAGTCTTCTGGAAGATTTTGATGACATATTCTAGGATCAGAGAGCTGCAACACTCTTTGATTTTCTCATGTTCTGGTGCAGATTTTTATGTCATCTGCAACATACTGTCTAGGGGAAATTTTGCTGTTTTACTTGTCATTCTTACATTTATGTACTCAGAGTCGGGCTTCAGAGTAGGACTCTCTTTTGGGGGTAAATGTTTTTAGGCAATTTTTGGCTTTTTACAACTTGAAGGGTTGAGTGGTAGTCCCCCTTCACTTTCTGCCTCTGAAACCATGTATCCTTGAATACCGGCGTTCAAAGCTGTTGGTGGTGTTGTTGCATTCACCCACATTCTGGATTTGTGGGGGATTCTCTGTCACTAAATTTGTGGGTGATACTGTCTGTGAATTTTTTTATTGTTTTACTCTCATTGTTGATCTGTTTGCTTTGTAGCAGTTATTATCTGGAGACTCAAAAACTTTACTTTCATAATCATATTGTCTTCCCCAGCTCCTCCTTATGAGATGAATTTACCTCCTATTTCAACAAGAAAGTTAAAGGCATCAGGTATTCTATCTGAAACTTCCTGCCTGCTTGCCCCATATACACATGTATTTATATCTAGGCATATCTTTACCTTCTTTTCTTCAGATTCAAAACTATATTCTGAATATAATCCATAGTCTGGGCTTTCAATTCTGTTTATAGCTTTTTCTTTCCCCTTGTGACTTCTGGGAACTTATTCTATTGGTTATCAGATATGTTCTCCTTTATCTTCTGAAGAACCTCTCTCTCCACTGACTCCTTGCCCTTACTACATAAATTATTATCATTTAAAGAAAATCCTTCTTTGACATTGTATCCCCATTTAATCTCAACTTTTCTCAAACACTGATTATTTATAGTCTTCATTTCCTCACCTTCAGTTTTTACTGTAACTCACTGTAAACTGCCTTGTCTTCTCATCACTCCTTTGAAATAGATCCTGCTATAGTTAGTTACCAATGAGTAAAAATTGCAAATGCAGTAGATACTTCTAGATTTATCTTATTTGGCCTTGCTGTTGTAGTGAAACTATTCTTATATGCTCTCCTATTTCTCCTTGTAAATTCTATCTGTTCCTATTCTATTTTTTAGTATTTACTTTCCTAGCCTACTGGTTTTCTCATTCTGCATTTTCTTCTTAGTGGTCTTATTTACTCTCATGATTTTGAATACTACTCATAGGCTGGTTAACTTCTAAGACTTTATCTCCTGCCCAGACCTATCCCCTGAGCTTTCTTATTATTTTTTTAATCTATGTGTGGACTGGGCCTCCCCAAACAAATGTTTGAAAAACATCTCAAACTCCGTATACTCAGAATGAGTATACTCATCTTCCTTCTCTTGGATGTTTTCTCTCACTGGTGGCAATCATGCATATTAGAAACACAGGAACCATCTTTGATTATTCTTCTTTCAGTCATTCTCATGTATTTATATAACAAATCCTGCCAAGTTACCTCAAAAATATTCCTTAAATTGGCCCCTTTATCCTGACTATTCTAGCCTTCACCGCCTCTATCCTGGTGTGCTACTAACTGGTCTTCTTTTATTATTATTATTATTATTTTGGTTTTTTTAAAGTTTTAAATTTTATTTTTTTAAATACCAAAAAACACCAAGCAAACAGAAACATTCCTATTTTGATCATTCTGTTCTACATATGTAATCAGTAATTCACAATATCATCACACAGTTGCACATTCATCATCATGATCATTTCTCAGGACATTTGCATCTATTCAGAAAAAGAAATAAAACGAAAACAGAAAAAAAAAATTATGCATACCATACCCCTTACCCCTCCCCCTCATTGATCACCAGCATTTCAAACTAAATTTACTTTAACATTTGTTCCCCCTATTATTTATTTTTATTCCATATGTTCTACTCGTCTGTTGACAAGGTAGATTAAAGGAGCATCAGAAACAAGGTTTTCATAATCACACAGTCACATTGTGAAAGCTTTATCATTATACAATATACTCAGCATCAAGGGATTCTTCATCAATTGAAAATTGGTGAATCCATCAATATGAATTCTCATATTCAAGAAACTTGGCTACTGGAACACAGCTCTACATTTTCAGGCAGTTCCCTCCAGCCTCTCCATTACATCTTGAACAACAAGGTGATATCTACTTAATGCGTAAGAATAACCTCCAGGACAACCTCTCGACTCTGCCCGGAGTCTCTCAGCCATTGACACTTTGTCTCATTTCACTCTTCCCCCTTTTGGTCAAGAAGGTTTTCTCAATTCCTTGATGCTGAGTCTCAGCTCATTCTAGGATTTTTGTCCCACACTACCAGGAAGGTCCACACCCCTGGAAGTCATGTCTCACGTAGACAGAGGAAGGGTGGTGAGTTTGCTTGTTGTCCTGGCTGGAGAGAGAGGCCACATCTGAGCAACAAAAGAGGTTCTCTTGGGGGTGACTCTTAGGCCCAATTTTAAGCAGGCTTGACCCATCCTTTGCTGGGTTAAGTTTCATATGAACAACCCCCAAGACTGGGGGCTCAGCCTATAGCTTTGGTTGTCCACACTACTTGTGAGAATATCAAGAATTCAACTTGGGGAAGTTGAATTTTCCCCCTTTCTCACCATTCCCCAAAGGGGACTTTGCAAATACTTTTTTATTGACTGTTCAAATTACTCTGGGGGTTATCGGGGCATCACTGTGGACTAACCAACAAAATCTCATGTCCTACTCAAGGTTCCATGTACTTATGGTGTTCAATTAAGCTGTCTACATAAATTATATTAGGAAATGCACTACTAACTGGTCTTCTTGATTCCAGCCTGTCTCCCTCGATTACCAGAATGATCTGTTTGTTCATGTCACTGTCATATTCTGAACTTTTCTATGTGTCCCCATAGCCTTGAGGATGAAAACTGAGTTCTAGGACCTGTTGGTCTGACCTGTGGCTTTTTCAATAGCTTTTTTTTTTTTTTTTTACCACTTCTAGACTGTAGTGCCATGTTTCACCAATACTAAACTGTTTCAGCTCCCTGAACACACCATGTTGGCTTGATTTTCTGTGCATTTGTTCTTGCTTTCTTTCCCCTTTACCCTCTTTTCTTAATTTACACAACTTCTTTTCATTCTTTAAGACCAAATTCAGATATTAAATCTTTCATGAAGACTTTCCTGGCATCTTCCCATCCACAAACCTCAATTGGATTTCTCTTAACAACTATATTTCAATAGACTCTATGTTTTTTGCTTCCTCCCCCTAAGTCTTCCTTTGGATTCTCAAATTCTAAAAGAATATGTAGCAGAGAGAGCAGATGCAGATATGCAGAGCAGTTGTTTCAGAGCTGACAGAGCCAACATGAGACACAGACATTTGGTGATGCAGGGCCCAGCAGATGTTGCCGTGTGCCTTCCCATGAGATACTAAGCAAGTCAGAACCCAGAGTTGTCCCAGAGGAGCCAAGTGAAGGCCGACAGGTGAAGTGAGGAACCCTTATGGAAAACAGAGGCTGAAAGCAATGGAGCCCAAGAGCAAGGGACCAGTGGATACCAGTCACGTGCCTTCCCAGCTGACAGAGATGTTCTGGATGGCATCAACCTTTCCTGAGTGCTCTTGTTGATGGTTTAGTTTGAGCATTTTCTCAACACTAGAACTATAAGCTTCAAACTATTAAATCCCCTTCTTAAAAGCCATTCCATTTCTGGTGTAGTGCATTCTGGCAGCTTAACAAACTAATATAGATTTTTGTATCAGAGAAGTGGGCTGCTATGGTTTGCAAATACCAAACATGTTGGAATGGCTTTTTAAATGGATAAGGGGAAGATTCCAGAAGAGTTGTGAGAAGCTTGGTAGAGAAAGCCTAGAATGCTTTGAAGAGACTATTGGTAGAAATGTGGACTCTAGAGATACCTCTATTGAGGCTTCAGATGGAAACAATGAACGTGTCAGTGGAAACTGGAGGGAAGGTAGCCCGTGTTTTCTAGTGGCAGAAAATTTGGCAAAATTAGGTGCTGGAATTGGATGGAAGGCAGAATTTAATAGTGATTTAGCATAATAAATTTCCAAACCAAATGTGGAAAATGCAGTCTGGCTACACCTTGCAACTTATTATAAAATATAAGAGGAAAAAGATGAGTTAAGAACTGAACTGTTGGATACAAAGAAAACAGAAATTGATGGTCTTGGAAATTCTGGTCTTCCAGAAAATGAGACTGCAGTGAATAGGGCCCCACATGAGGATTTAACCAAACATGGAACCACTCAGCCATTTCAGAAAAAGCCAGAATTAGATATAGAGTTATCCAGAAAGAATTTGTGGAAAGTCTGTTGTCTAACGGCTTTGATCCTTGTGTAGTTCGTGAGAAAATCAGCAATTTTTTGTGAGTTCTATATGAACGGACCCACTGCAAGTCTGGACTTAAAGGGACAGAAAATGGACATATTGAAGAAAAATGGCATCTGAGGCAGAAATATGGAAGCTAAGGTCTGGAGCCAGGAAATCCCAGGCCAGGAGAGCAGACCCATCCAGACACCTGGAGAGGGTGAGTATGACTTGGAAATACAGAGGGCAGGCCTTCTGCCTTGATGTTCAGGAAGAGTTTTGTTACTCCAGACCTTGGAGAAGGTGGAGTACATAAACTGAGGATTGGGAGGAGCCTGACAGCTACCCCATTGTTCTGGAGGGTTTGAATGTGTACCCCAGAGATGGCAGAGAGCCCATGTGCTGCCAAAGCTTGGAGAGAATGGAGCCAAGAAAAAGGTGGTCCCCACAACAAACCCCAGTCTTGCAACCCTCTCACCCCAGCATTTGGAGAGTGCAAAGCCACTGAATAGGCCCTTAGAAAGAATGGGACTGATGCTTTCTAAAGCCCTGAAGATAAATGACTCTCAGACCTTGAAATTCAGTGGAGTTTGCCCTACAGGTTTTCATAACTGTTTGGGTCCAGTGAACCCTGTGTTACTTCCAGTTTCTCCCTATGGCAGTAGAAACATGTATCCTATGACAGTCCCTCCTTTGTATATTGGCAGCAGATAACTTGTTCTGAGTTGCAGAGGTCCAGAGCCAGAGGAGAAATTTTTTTTGCCTTAGGACAGACAATGCCTATAGCTGATGTTGATGAGATTTTGTACTGGTTCTGATTTTGTATTGTATTAATATTGTTACTGAAATGTTTAAGGCTTTGTGATATTATAATGGAATTAATGTATTTTGTATATGGAAAGAACATACCTTTTTGGAGGTCCAGAGGGTGGAATGTGCTAGTTTGAAAATATTATGTACCCCAGCAAAGACATGTTTCAATTCTTATCCAAATTTGTGGGGCAGCCTGATTCAGTATGGTAGGATGGAAACTTTTGATTAGATGTCCTCCATAGACATGTGGCATGCCCAATTATGGGTGTGACCTTTTGATTAGATGGAGATATGACTCCACCCATTCCAAGTGGGTCTTGATTAATTTATTGGAGTCCTTTAAAAGAGGAAACATTCTAGAGAGAGCTGACAGAGAGAGCAGATGCAGATACTTGGAGAACATTTGCTTCAGACCTAACAGAGCCAACAGGAGACCCAGATGTTTGGCGATGCAAGGCCCAGGAGATGTCGCCATGTGCCTTCCCATGAGATGCTAAGCAAGCCAGAACCCAGAGTTGTGTCCAGAGTAGTTAAGTGAAGGCCCACAGATGCTACATGAGGAACCCTTATGAGAAACAAATGCTGTGAAAACAAAGGATCCCAGGAGTAAGGGACAAGCAGATGCCTGCCACATGACTACCCAGCTGACAGAGGTGTTCCAAACGGCATCAGCCTTTCTGGACATTTTTCAGCACTAGAACTTTAAACTTGCAGCTATTAAATCCCCTTTTTTAAAGCTGTTCCATTTCTGGTATAGTGCATTCTAGCAGCTTAACAAACTACTACATCTGTGAATGCACTAAAAGCCATTGAACTGTAGAGTTTAAATGGGCAAATTGTGTGGTGTGTGAATTGTCTTAGTATACCTGTTAAATATTTTAAATAGCCTGAAATGTGATGTGTAGATTTGAGCCATTGAATTATTACTTGAGTTCATTTTACTTTTGCTAACAGTCTACAGGCTGAGCTTATTAGACTGGTCAGATACCATAAATCATTTTCAATGTATTAAAAAAATGTCTATGACAAATCCTAAGAAAGCTTCTCCTTGTGCTCTGAATTTCTTTTCCATGATTGAAATTGGTTTATTTTACTGGTTGTATTCAGCATAACTCTCAAATCCAAAGCCTTGCCCCAGTGGAGAAAGAGCACATCCTCATGGCCTGCTCTTTGCATCAGACTTGTAGTTTGCAGTCCAGAGTTACAGTTAGCCGTAAGGGTATGGTCTCACTTTTGGTGGAAATAAAATGAATCAAGTAATAAAAAAAAAAAGATTATATAACACCTATAAATCACTTAATATTATGCATTTATTAGACAAACCACCCATTGGGCTTTAGCATTATGAGTGCAAGCAAGAACATGGTTGTTGCATTTTTCCCTATTTTTATATCATTTGCCATAGTGCTGATGGCTGTTCCTGTTCTCAAGAAGTACCGTTTTTGGTTAACCATATGAGAAGGAAAATCTCCCAGGCTTGTAATATGAAGAAATATAGCTTAGAGAAAAATGTCTATGAATGAAGTTATTTGGGGACCTGGTATCTCTTGCTAATTTTCACCTTGAAGGGTGACCGTCCTGAATCTAAAGTGAGTTGATGGCCTAGGTAAGTGCTATAATCCTTCATAGGTCTGCTATGATTCTAAGTAATAATCCATCTTGTTATTGTCAAGAAGCTATTTCAAATAATATGAGATGGCTTGGAGGTAGCCTGGTATAATGGGCTAACAGCTTAAAGAAAATCCAAGACAGTATTGTTAGCACCAATATCTTCCCTGTTGACATAGATTCGTGAATTCTCACAGGTGCTGTGACCTTAATTTCATGCCAGCTCTCCTCCACTTTTGTGCCCCCACTCTTTCGGATTCACCCATGTTGTTCTTTCTTTCACCTCTGCCTACTCATCCTACTCTCCCTCCAAGGCCCTGATCACATCCTATTCCCTGTCCTTCTTTCTCTGTACTTTTCTTCAGTGGAGTTAGGATCATTACTATATTTCAGTGTCTACTTGTCCTTCATATAATTACTATAACTTATATTTACCTTCATGCTGACAATTTTTAATCTCTTAAAGGGCTGAGGTGCATACATTTAAATCTTCAAGATTTAATCAGGGATTTGCACTGTGATAGGCTTATAGAGGGTCCTTATTAAACACTTGCAAGTTGATTGATTGGTACTAATGTTAGAAAAGGGAAACATTGAGCTGGGACTCTTGGTGCTGTGGGAAAATTTCCAGCAGGGTTTCCTCTTGTAGAAGTTTCCATTTTCAGGCCAAACTTAAGTCCTATGCTGTGAATCCAAGACCTATCACAGATGCTTTTGGTATAGTTTTAATTTTCAAGTCATTAGTACTCATTGGTCATCTGTGTGATCAGTGGTGATGGAAAGTATCAGTGTAGGAGCGGTGATCCTTCCCTCTTTAACCCATATAAGGACGGACCTTTGATTATTGGATATAGTGTTTCTTCAGCAAAGCCTGCCACTGTCCATAAAGCAACCTCAGCCTCAGTCAGACAGATTTCTTTGCTAAAAAAGAGCTACCCCAATCTTAATAGCTTCCTGATGAACTGTTCTGACTACTGTTGTCACTTCTCAGTGCTCCACAGCTTTGTCAGGCCACCTGAAGCTTCACAATAGGCTATCCTTAAAGCATTTTCCTGCTCTCTTTTACAGATTCATAGACAAATTTGCCTGTATGGCATACTCTATATATCAAATGGCAGATGGAATCCCCAAAAGCAACCCTTCTGGATGCCTGCCAGGGAACAAAAATAGAAAGTACGTTGGTTATAGCTGAGCTGGGCAGATGCTGAGGATGTTAGATATGCTAAGGTGAGGATCTTTCTGTTACAGAAGAGGGTGGGCAGTATTTCATGAATTTGGGCTGAGGGATCATTGCACTGTCAGGAAACCCTTGACTTCCTTCACATGGAGACCTGAGTGTGTCTGTTCCCAAATTTATTTATGCAGTTACTCCTAGATCCAGTGTCATGCTTTTTTTTTTGGCAGAAAGTTCTTATGTGCACCTTTTCATGGGTACTTTATAGAATGTGGCTGTTACTGTGGCTTTTAATATCTGTTATTCAATTAACTTCATTTTAATTCAACAAATACTGATTAAGATTCTGGGGCGCTAGGATTACAATTGTGAACAAGGTAACATTGCATATGTTCTCTGAGATTATAATGCAATTTTCTCTCATATTTTCTTCTGGAACTTTAGAGGGATATTTTTTATTGAGATATATTATATATTCACATACCATATAATCATCCAAAATGTGTACTCAGTGGTTCACAGTGTCATCATGTAACTGTACATTCATTATCACAGTAGATTTTTGAACATTTTCATTAATCCCCAAAAACTAAGAATAAAAATAAAAATAAGAATAAAAAAGAACACCCCAAATATCTCTCCTCCCTCATCCCCCCCCCCATTGGTTATTTATTTTTTGTCTTTTTTTCCTTACTCATCTGTCCATACACTGGATAAAGGGAGTATCGGTCACAACATTTCCACAATCACACAAACATACCTTAAAAGCTGTATAGTCAATTCAGTCATCTTCAGGAATCAAGGTTATTGCATTACAGTTGAACACTTTCAGGTATTTCCCTCTAGCTACTTCAATACACCAAAAGCTGGAAAGGAATATCGATATAATACATAAGAATAACCTCCAGAATGACCTCTCCATTCTATGTGAAATCTCTCAGCCACTAAAATTTATTTCATTTCATTTCTCTTGCCCCTTTTGGTCAAGAAGCCTTTCTCAATCCCATGATGTCAGGGCTACACTCATCCCTGGCATCATGGCCCATGTTGCCAGGGATTTTTACACTCCTGGGAGTCATGTCCTACATAGTGGGGAGAGCAGTGAGTTCACCTGTGGAGTTGGCTTAGAGAGAGAGGCCACATCCGAGCAACAGAAGAGGTTTTTGGGGGGTGACTCTTAGCCATAATTTAAGTAGGCCTAGCTTCTCCTCTGCAGAAATAAGTTTCATAAAGTCAAGCCCCAAGATTGAGGGCCTGGCCCATCAAATTAGCAGTCCCAAATGCTTTGAGAATAACAAGTCTTCCCCAGGTAGCGTGGTTTTAACATTTCCACTTTTTCCCCCAGTCCCTCAAGAGGATTTTGCAAATACTTTTTAATCTTCTGCCCAGATTATTCTGGGATGTATTGGGGCATCACATCAATCTGTGTAAACCAACAAGATCTCACCCCCTATTGAAGGTTCCATGTAATTACGGTGTTTGAATAAGCTGGCAATACAAATTACCTTTGACAGTGTACTTTAGCGATTTTAATTTTACATTTAAATATTTGATTCATTTTGGTATAAGGGGTGAAATAGGGACCCAATTTTTATTATTTTCTGGATGGTGACCCGCTTGTCCTTTTCTTGAATTTCTTCTTGCATTTGTAGTGCTCCCTTCATAATACTAGAGTGCTTCCCTAGTGTTGAGGGTAATTTTTTCCTAAGGTGAAAATATACTTACTGTTATTAAAATGACAGAAATTTATGTGGATTCCTGGATCTTAAAGCAAGAATCTGTTATTCTAAAACAACCCCATTCTTGTTGAAATTTATGTAGTAATTTCAACAATGAATATTTAGTTACGGCATAACAAAGGCAGGTTTCGGTAGTTAATTTATTTATAATACGGCCCCTACCTATACTTGTTCATCTCTTTCAGAGCTGTTATATATTTTACTCTTAAGGTAATCCTCAAAGAGAGGATTCATATGATCTTCAATATAATTGAAATTTTAAGGCAAAATGAAATTGGTGTAAATGAAGAGCTTATCATTACATACCAATGTAACTTGAGAGAAATTCCTAACAAATGTATACCAACTATATAACTCTAAAGAGGTCTGGGTCCAGTGTCTGATTTCACAACACTGTGCTACTCAGAGGGAATACTAAGTGGTCTTCTTAAATAAAAGTAAATCCTTATATACCAAAGCAGGGGTATTAAATGAAATTCCTCATAATTTGAACTCTTGCCGTTTGTATGGCTGCACAACTATGGCTGTACGAAATCCAATATGTATTTGTGTCTGTTCTGAGCTCACTATCCTGTTAGAGTACCTGTTGGTTTATGCACCAGTATCATGTTCTTCTAATTATTGTATTAATGCATTTTAGTATCTGGTAGGGCTAGTCTCCACTCATTACTTCACTCCTTCCAGAATTTTCTGTTTTATTCCTACATGTTCATTTTTCTGTATGAACTTTAGAAATGGCTTGTCAAATTCTAAAAATTGTACTGATATTTTATTTCCATGGTATAAGATTTATAATTACTTTATGTGAATTAATTTCATTTTGATCCTGAGTCTTCCTAGACAAGAACAAGTATGCTCGTTCATTAATTCACATCTTTTTTGTACCTTCACAGAATTTAACAACTTCATATACTATAATCTTGCACATATCTTGTTAAGTTTATTTCTAGGACCTTAACCCTTTTTTCTGCTATTAGGATCTTTACTAACTGGTTATTTTTTCTATGCAGAATGACCATTGCTTTTTTTTTTTTTTTTTTAGTTTTTATTCAGCTTTTAGTTTAAAATCAATTATAGCCTGGTTTTCTATACTGCTATTATATCTACTATCTCACTCAAACTTGTTTTTTTTATATATAGCCCTATGTTTTATCTTTTAATTTTTGTTCTAGTAGCATATATGACCTAAAGTTTCTTCTTTAAACCACACCCACCATATAATTCAGTTCTATTAATTCACCCACAATATTGTACTGCCATTACTACCATCCATTTCCAACCTTTACAATCCACCTGAAAAGAAATTCTGTACAAATTAAGCATCACTTCCCCATTCTCTAAACCCCAATCTGTCCCCTGGTAGCCTTAATCTAGATTCTAACTCAATGAGTTCACATATAATTAGTTCATATTGGTTAGATTGTACAGTATTTTTCCTTTTGTATTTAGCTTATTTCAATCAACATAATGTCCGCAAGGTTCATCCATGTTGCTGCATGCATCAGAATTTCATTTTTTTTGCAGCTGTATAATATCCCATCAGATATATATATTACATTGTGTTTAACCATTCATCAGCTGATGGACACTTGGTTATTTCCATCTTTTGGCAATGGTGAATAATGCTATTATGAACATTGGTGCATAAATATCTATTCAAGTCCCTGCTTTCAGTTCTTTTGGGTATATACTTAGTAGCAGGATTGCCAGGTCATACAATCTTTCTATATTTAGCTTCTTGAGGAACTGCCAAACTGTCTTATACATTCCTCTCCAGTGCTTACAATTTTCTGTTTTTGTCTGTTTTTTAAAGTAGGAGACATTCTACTGGGTGTGAAATGATATTTCATTTTGGTTTTGATTTGCATTTCCTTAGTAGCTAGTGATGTTAAGCATCTTTTCATGTGCTTTTTAGTCATTTGTATATCTTTTTTGGAGGTATATGTATACAAGCCTTTTGCCCATTTTAAAATTGGATTTTTCTATGTGATATTGTGAGTTATTGATTATATATCAAGAATGGAATGGTCATATGATAAGAATGTTTGTGTTATGGATGGACCTAGAGAACATTATGCTGAGTGAGTCTAGCCAAAAACTAAAGGACAAATACTGTATGGTCCCACTGATGTGAACGGACATTCGAGAATAAATTTGGAATATGTCATTGGTAACAGAGTCCAGCAGGAGGTAGAAACAGGGTAAGATAATGGGCAATTGGAGCTGAAGGGATACAGACTGTGCAACAGGACTAGATACAAAAACTCAAAAATGGACAGCACAGTAATACCTAATTGTAAAGTAATCATGTTAAAACACTGAATGAAGCTGCATCTGAGCTATAGGTTTTTGTTTTGTTTTGTTTTGTTTTGTTTTTACTATTATTACTTTTATTTTTTTCTCTCTATTAACATTCTATATCTTTTTCGGTTGTGTTGCTAGTTCTTCTAAACCAATGCAAATGTACTAAGAAACGATGATCATGCATCTATGTGATGGTGTTAAGAATTACTGATTGCACATGTAGAATGGTATGATTTCTAAATGTTGGGTTAATTTCTTTTTTTCTGTTAATTAAAAAAAAAAAAAAGAAGGGGTAATTGGAGCTGAAGGGATACAGACTGTGCAACAGGACTGGATATAAAAACTCAGAAATGGACAGCACAATACTACCTAATTGTAATGCAATTATGTTAAAACATTGAATGAAGCTGCATGTGAGGTATAGGTGTTTTTTTTTCTCTCTCTATTATCGTTTTAATTCTTATTCTGTTGTCTTTTTATTTCTTTTTCTAAATCGATGCAAATGTACTAAGAAATGATGAATATGCAATTATGTGATGATATCAAGAATTACTGATTGTACATGTAGAATGGAATGATTTCTAAATGTTTTGTTAATTTTTTTAATTAATAAAAAAAGAATGTTTGTGTTTGTATATTGTTATGTTGAATAAAGAAAAAAAGAAAAAAATTGGATTGCTTGTCTTTTTATTGTTGAGCTGTAGGCTGTCTTTAGACATCTGGAGATTAAACCCTTATTAGATATGCAGTTTCCAAATATTTTCTCCCATTGAGTAGGTTGTCTTTCAAGAAAAGTCAGGCCTTTAGATACACCAAAATATTTAATTTTGAGGAGGTCCCATTTATCTATTATGTCTTTCATTACTTGTGCTGTGGGTGTAAAGTCTAGGAAACCACAAGATCTTGCCTATCACAAGATCTTGAAGATACTTCCCAATATTTTCTTCAAGGAATTTTATACTCCTTCATCCTTTATTTAGGTCTTTGATTCATTTAGAGTTCATCTTTATATATAATATGAGATAAGGGACCTCTTTCATTCTTTCATACATTGATATCCAGTTCTCCCAGCACCATTTGTTGAAGAAATTATTCTTTCCTAGTTGAGTGGACTTGGCAGCCTTGTCAAAAGTTAATTGACTGTAGATGTGGGTGTCTATTTTTGAACTCTCCATTCGAGTACCATTTTGTTTTGGTCACTGTACTTTGTAATATACTTTAAAGTCAGTAATTGTGAGTTTTCCAACACTGTTCCTCTTTTTCAAGATACTTTTTGGCTATTCAGGGCCCCTTACGTTTCCAAATAAATTTGGTAATTGTCTTTTAATTTCTGCAAATTAGGCTGTTGGAATTTTGATTGGGATTACACTGAACCTATAAATAATTTTGGGTAAAACTGGCATCTTAATGATATTTAGTTTCTGAAGCATGAACACAGAATGTCCTTCCTATTTAGGTTTTCTTTGATTTCATTTTGCAATGTTTTGTAGTTTTCTGTATACAAGTCCTTTACATCCTTGGTTAAATTTATTTTTAGGTATTTGATTCTTTGAGTTGCTATTGTAAATGAAATTTTTTTCTTGACTTCCTCGTCATCTTGCTCATTACTACTATATAGAAACACACTGATTTTTACATATTGTTCTTGTACCCTACCACTTTGCTGAATTTGTTATTAGCTCTAATAGCTTTGTTATCAATTTTGGGGGACTTTCTATATATAGGATCATATTATCTGCAAATATTGAAAGTTTTACTTCTTACCTTCCATTTGGTTTCCTTTTGTTTCTGTTTCTTGCCTAATTGCTCTTACTAGAACTTCCAGTAGTATGTTGAATAACAGTGGTGACAGTGGACATCCTTTTCGTATTCTAGATCTTAGAGGGAAAGCTTTCAGTCTTTTACCATTGAGTATGATGTTTGCTGTGGCTTTTTCATATATGTCCTGTGTCATGTTGAGGGTATTTACTTCTATCCCTATTTATCTAAGTGTTATCAAGAAAGGATGCTGAATTTTGTCAGATCCCTTTCCTATGTCCATTGAAATGATCATGTGAGTTTTTTTTTGCCCTTCATTTTGTTGCTGTGATGTATTACATTAATTGGTTTTCTTATTTGAATTACCATTACATAGCTGGAATGAAACCCACTTGCTCATGGGGTAAAATTCTTTTGATGTGCTGTTGGATTCTGTTCACAGGTATTTTGTTGAGGATTTTTGTATCTATATTCATAAGAAAAATTGGTGTGTAATTTTCTTTTCTTGTATAAGGGCCATTTTGGCCTCATAAAATGAATTAGGTAGTTTTCTTTCCTCTTCAATTTATTTGAAGAGTTTGAGCAAGATTGATATTAATTCTTCTTAGAATGATTGCTGGAATTCATCTGTGAAGTGATCTGAAGCTGGGAGGTTTTTGATGAGTTTTTCAATCTCTACTTGTGATTGGTTTGTTGAGGTCTTTTGTTTCTTCTAGAATCAGTGTTTGCTGTTTGTGTGTTTCTAGGATTTTGTCCATTCATCTCAGGTTTCTAATGTGTTGTTATTCATTTGTTCATAATACCCTTGCATGATCCTTTTTATTATTTGTGGTGTCAGTAGTGATGTCCCCTCTTGTTTCTCATTTTTTTTTCATCTTCTCTCTCTGTTTTCTTTGTCAGTCTTGATAAGAGTTTGTCAAATTTATTGATCCTCTTAAAGAACCAACTTTTGGTTTTGCTATTTCTCTATGTTGCTTATTTTAAATTCTCATTTTCATTTATCTCTGCTATAATCTTTCTTATTTCTTTCCTTCTGCTTGCTTTGGGATTAATTTGCTGCCCTTTTTCTAGTTCTTCCAGGTGTTCAGTTAGGTCCTTGATTTATTTTATCTCTTTCTTCTTTTTTAATATAAGCTATAAGTAGCCCTCTCAGCATTGCCTTTGCTGAATCCCGTCTTTTCATATGTTGTGGTTTCATTTTAATTCATCTTGAATTATGTACTCATTTCCCTTGCATTTTCTTCTTTGACCCACGGATTGTTTAACAGAGTGTTATTTAAGATCCATATATTTGTGGACTTTCCAATTTTCCACCTGTTATTGATTTCCAGCTTCATTCCATTATGATCAGAGAAGATGCTTTGTATGATTTCAGTTTTTCTAAAGTAATTGAGACTTGTGACCCAATGTGTGGTCTGTCCTGGAGAATGATCCATGTGCACGTGAGAAGACTGTATATCCTGCTATTTTGATGTGCAATGTTCTGTATATGTCTACTAGTTATAGTTCATTTAGCATATTATTCATGTTCTCTGTTTCCTTATTGATCTTCCATCTAGATATTCTACTTGTTGATAAGAGGGGTGTTGTAGAGGTGTTTATTTCTCCCTTCTGTTGTGCTTTTTTTTTTGCCTTGTGTTTTGGGACACCATGGTTAGGTGCATAAATATTTATGATTGTCATTTCTCCATGGTGAATTGATTACCCCTTATATTAATTTATAGTATCCTTCTTTGTTTCTTCTCACAGTTTTGACTTAAAGTCTGTTTTGTCTGATATTAGTGTAGCTCTCACAGCTCTTTTCTGCTACTGTTTGATTGGACTATCTTTCTTTAACTCTTCAGTTTCAACCTATTTGTGCCCTTGGATCTAAGGTGAGTCTCTTGCAAACAGTATATAGTTGAATCATGGCATTCTATCCATTCTGCCAATTTGCATCTTTTATTGTGAAGAGTTTAATCAATTAACATTTAGTGCTATTACTATAAAGGCAATAATTACTTCAGCCATTTTATCCTTTGATTTTTATATGTCATATCTTTTTTTTGGTCTTTTTTCCCTTTATTTCAGTTTTCTTTTCTGTGTAGTTGATAGTTTGTGATTTATCTTACTGATCTCTTTCTCATTTCATTTTCTGAATACTTTTTAAATATTTTTTTTCTGGTTACTCTGGTGTTTATATTATACAACCTACATTTATAACTTACTGATTTGAAAAGATACCAATTTAGCTTCAGTAGCAAACATGTTCTCTTTTCTCATATCCCTCTGTTTCCCCTCTTTATATTGCTTTATCACACTTTATCACTTTATATTTTGTAAGTTCGTTATCAGGAAATATGCCTTTTTCTTGTTTAATTGCTATCTTATTCTTATATGAATTATAGAGTTGATTTACGTATTGAAGATACAGTACTACTGGCTTTTGCATTTATCATCTTAGTTACCCTTACTGACTTTGGTGGTTTGAAGCTGTATATACCCCTGAGAAGTGTGTTGTTAATCAATTCTGGTGGATGTCTACCCATTGTAGGTAGGGCCTTTTGATGAGAATACTTAAATTAAGGTGTGACCTGTCTCATTCAGGTCAATCCTTTTACTGGATTCCTTCATAGGAGAATAAATTGAGACAAAGAGAAAACAACCGCAGAAGTAAGAAGCTAAAAGCACTGAAACCTGGAAGAGAAGGGAGAGGCCAGTACACACTGCCATTTGCCTTGCCATGGGATAGAGGAGTCCAGGATCACCTGAAGCCAGACTTTCGGAAGAAAGCATCACCTTGATGATGCCTTGATTTGGACATTTTCATAGCTTCAAAACTGTAAGCTTGTAAGCTAATAATTTCCCATTGTTAAACGCCAACCCATTTTATGGTACCTGCTTTTGGCAATGTAGAAAACTAAGACACTGATGATCTTCATTTCTTCACGTTACTCCAACATACTCTCTCCTGTCTGCAGCATCTGATTATTTTGATGAGTTAATTCTGACAGCTTCTCCTCTGGTTTAGGGCTTTATTGGTGATTGTTTTTGTGTTAAGACTCTTCTTTGATGCTTTGAATAACTTATTTGGGACCTTTAGAATACTCTGTGTTTTTCAGTTTGCTCAAGCATCTGAAAAGCAATATAACAGAAATGGGTTGGCTTTTTCAAAGGGGATTTATTAGGTTACAAAGTACAGTTCTAAATCCATAAAAATGTCCAAACTGAGGCCTCAAATAAGAGAATAACTTGACTGAAGAAAGGCTGATGGTGTCTGGGGTTCCTGTATTACATGGGGAGGCACATGGCAACATCTGCCATACTTTTCTCCAGAGTTGGTTTCAGAATGTCTCTCTCAGCTCCTATTGGTCCTTCTGGCTTCTCCTGGGGCATTTTTATTTCTTATCATCTCTAAACACTATGCTTTCTCTCGTTAAGGGTTCTGAGAAAGGATTAAGACTACCTTGAATTGGGTGGGTCATATCTCCATGGAAACAGCATGATTAGAAGAATATGGCTATTTGGGAGTACATAGTAGTCTCGAACAAGCATCTTCCACATTCCGAATCCCCAAAAGGCATGTTCTTTCCATATGCAAAGTATGTTCATTCCATCACAATATTGCAAAAGGCTTAAACTATTTCAGTAATGAGAAAAATACAATAAAAAGTTAAAAACAGTATCAAGTCTTATCAAAATCTACAGGCATGGTCTGTACTGAGGCATTATTCTCCTCCGGTTGTGAACCTGTGAAACTCAGAACAAGTTATCTGCTTTCAATATACAAAAGAGAGACTGTCATAAGATATGCATTTCCATTGCCTTAGGGAAAAATAGAAAGGAAACCGGGTCACTGGACCCAAACAGTTCTGAAAACCTGCAGGACATACTTCATCAGATTTTAAGGTCTGAGAGTCATCTATTGAATGATGCTTAATCTCAGGGCTAGAGACAGTAGCCTCTCCAAGGCCTTAAGCAGTGGCCCTGCTCTCTCCAAACACTGGGATGATAGTTTCAAAATTGGAGAGTATTGGGGAGACCAGCTTGTTCTCAGCTCCACCTTCCTCAGGTCATCTAGGTGGCTCCTGGACTCTGCCATCTCTGGGGCACATGTTCAACCCCTTCTGAACAATGGGATGGTGGCCAGGCTCTCCCCAATCCCTAGGGAATGTGCTCCACCCTCTCTGAAAACTGAGGCAGCAACACTCTTCCTGAAAACAAGGAAGAAACTCTGCTCTGGGGCAAACTCTGCTCTGGGGCAAACTCACCCTCTCCACATGCAAGAGTGGTTCCACTTTTCTGGCCTGAGGTTTCTTGGCTCCAGACCTTAGGTTCCATGGTTCTGCCTTTGAAGTCTTTTTTCTGTTGTTGTTAATCTGTCCCTTTTCTGTACCTTTTAGTCCAGATTGACAGTGGTTCTGTTTATACAGATCCTGCAACACTCTTGATTTTCTATGTAGTATGTAGGGGAAAAAACTGTCAAACAACAGGACTTTCCACAAATCCTTCCTGGATAACTCCATCTCCAAACATGGCTTTTCCTGTAATGGCTGGTGTCATGTTGATTAAATCCTCACATGGGGCACCGTCCCCTGGGGCCTCACTTTCTAGAAACCCAGAATTTCTAAACTATCAATTTTCAGTTTCTTTGTACCTGAGAGTTCAGTTCTCAGCTTATTCCTTTCCTCTTGTATTTTACTATAAGCTACAAGGAGCAGCTAGGCTGCATTTTCCACATTTAGCTTGGAAATTTCCTCAGCTAAATATACTAGCTTATTGCTTTCAAATTCTGCCAAACATCCAACACTGGTAATTTTGCCGAGTTTTCTATCACTTTAAAACAAGATTTGTCTTCCTGCCAGTGTGCATTAACACATTCATCATTTCTGTCTAAGGCCTCATTGGAAGCACCTTTAACATATTTCTACCAACAGTCTCTTCAAAGCAGTCTAGTCCTTTATGATCAAGCATATCACAATTCTTCCAGAATTTTCCCCTTATCCATTTATAAAGCCATTATAGCAAATACCAAAAAATTTTGATATTTGCAAACCACAGCACCTCACTTCTCTGATACCAATATGTGTTTCGGTTTGCTAACAGTACCAGAATGTGCTATACTAGGAATTGGTTGGCTTTTTCAAAGGGGATTTATTAGGTTATGAATTTACAGTTCTAAGGCAATAAAAATGTCCAAACTAAGGTATCAACAAGAGGATTCCTTCACTGAAGAAAGGGCAGATGGTGTCTGGATTTCCTCTGTCATGTGGGAAGGCACATATATCTTGCCCTGGACATGTGCTTCAATTTTTAAGATTGCTCTTTTTTAAAAACTTTTTTATTGTAAAATATAACATGTACATAGCAAAGAAAGAAAAAAGCAATAATTTTTAAAGCACACTTCAATAAGTAGTCACAGAGCACATCCCAGAGTTTATCATGGGTTACCATTCCACTATCTCAGATTTTTCCTTGTTTTATCTCAAGGAGAGAACTTCCTTTCCTCATTTACTTCTCTGGGAATCTTGATCTGTTCTGTTTTGGGGCAGAGATTTTGTCCCAGATCCTATAACTTGTTTAAATTCTCTCTCTCAGTTATTGCCCCATTTTCATTGTACTTTTCAGTTTTGAGGCTATAAAATAGGCCTCAAATTTTATAGCTGTTCACTTTAACTTCCGACCCTTTATTATTTTTTTTCTCTGAGAGGCTTTTCTGCCTCTGGTTTCTTCTCCATGAGGGTATCCTGCCCCAGGGAGACAGATGGGGGCAATCCAGAAAGGTGGGTCACTTCAGAAAAATGCATTTTGCCTTTAGGTATCTAGCTGACTGAAACTGGATTGAGGGCACCACTGATTTTACCAGCATCTCTATCGTGGTGTATGTTTTGTTTTTGTTTCTGTCCATGGTGGACCTTTTTTGGGCGGCACTCTTCAGCAGCTTGTATTTCACCCTGGGTCTCTGAAGATGTAGATCTCTATGCCTTATATGCATGGAGTTCTAACTTTCTGCCAACTTGCTATACAGTTGCATTCCGTGGTGAGAGATACCCAGGCTGTGCTGCTTCTACACAACTCCCAAGTTGAGTGGGACTGAATGAGGGAAGAAGAACAGGAACCGACCAATATCCAGGACAGAATTCTCCTACCTGAGATTTTTCTGTTCCTTTGATTCGGAATTTGTGGAGTCCTTCTCTAATCTCTACTATCTACCAGTGTCCTGAGCAAGTGAGATTTGTCTTTTTATTATACTAAAGCCCTGGGGAGTCATTTTCAGGGATGTCTTACATCACCAGGTTGATGATATCACCAGGATATTTGCTTTGAAATTTGTGATAATTTCTTCTAATACTTTTTCCAGGGATGTCTTTTGCTTCCTTTTAATTTTCTTGCACCTTTCTTTTCCTTTTTTATTTCCCTGTTTAATAACTTTGTATAGATCTTGATTTTCTGTCCTCCACCGTGCCTTATTACCAAACTTCTGCCTGCAAGGATAGTGTGCGTGTATGTTACCGCATTCAATTTCTTTCATTCTGTGGTGCTGAGTGAGGTCTAAGAAAGACTTACTGCCAAAATGTGCATTCCATTCTTGTTGTTTTATAAGGCTGACATTGGTTTTGTTCCTCCAAGCATACCTGAAACTGTCCTCTGCTTTGTTCATGAGCTTCATCCAGACAATCTTTCTGAGTGTTCCATGCACCCTTGTTTTTTTTATTTGGCAATGGTTTGTAGTTTAGGATTATAAATGTCTATATTTTGAAGGTGACTTCATGAAGACTGATGGGCAGAGATGTATATACTCTGTCATCTTAATTCTGGAAGTTTAAAATAGCTACTTTTATAAAAATTGTTAAGAAAATTTTGTGTCACAAACTTGAGTTTGGAGAGGCTGACTTGGCAGTGAAACTATTTTCTTATCAAAGATTTTAATGTCTTTTCAGCAAATTTTTATTAGGTCAAAACAAGGTATGAGAAACATGGTGGCAGTTACTAGGCCATTACTTGGGAGGTAAGAGATCCAATGAAACAGGCTAAAACTTGGGAATGAGTTCTAGATCTATGAGAAACTGGATTAGAGATACTTGGAGAGAATTAATTAGTGAGGGACCAGCCCAACATTCCTATAGGATATTTGGGTTACATTATCTTGGCATGAAAGGCCTCTGACTATAATTAGATGCTTTCTACTGGTGCCAGGGAAGCTGCTAATAAACTCTAAGACTTGTTCTCATTGATTAGTTGATTCATTCAATAAGTAGATATTGAACAGTTACTATGAGCCAGGTACTGTTCTTTGGATTTGGGGTAGGCAGTGGAAAAGATAAATTCCTTGTCCTCTTAAAGATTACATTGAGATTGATGGAAGAGAATGTGAGGATTTCTGCTAAATCTAGGCAGAAATAATAGTATTTTGAAGCCCAGGAGCATTAAATATGGGTCATATATGGGAAGCAGCATGTAGTTTGTCTTGAGCAGAATGTAAATAGAGGGGAGTGGTGATGGGGCAGGGGTGGTGAGAAATGAACCTCATGAGGTGAGAAGGGCCAGATTATGCAAGACCAGGCTAAGGAGTTGAGTGAAAGCAGTGAAATAATATTGTCAGTTGTGTGCTCTCATTCGAGTCACTCATGGTATTCCAGAGAATGAATTAGAATTGTTTTAGACCAGTCTGATGACCTCTTGGGTCACAAATTAAAGTTCAAGTGTCAATAGTCAATATAAGTGATGCTGCGGATGGGGGAGTGGGGGTTGAGAGGAATATTAATGAGGTAGAGTCAACAAGCCTTGGTTATACATAAGGGATAAAATAAAAGGGGAGGCTGAGGGTGAGTCCCATGTTTTTAGTTTGGGTGGATGATGATTCCATTCACTTGGACAATTTACAAGATAGAGAACAGGCCTTATCTATCTTCTAATCTACAGGCTAGAAAATGTTTAGCATTGTCAGTATCAACTAGTTAGATGATTGCTCATCTAAAATTTAGAGGAAAATGCATTGTATCTCTAGTTTGTGCATATATTTTTCATCATTAAATGGTCAATTTATATGGAAGTTTTTGTTATTTTCTGTTGCCCTTTAAGGTAAAATTGAGATAAAAGGTATAGGCTCAAGTTGGTTGTTTATTTTTCAAGTTTTTATACTTTACTTTAGATTAGATTTCATTCTTCTTTTCACAAATGTTTTCATTATTTACCTGCAAGGAGAATTAAATAAGCATGATTTCTAAGTGTATAGCTTATTCACAGCTTTCTTTGGAATTTTTAAAAGGTGCCAGAGTTGCCAGTATAAAGTGTTTTCTCATTTCTCTTAAGTCTTTTCACACTTTTTACTACAGGCTGTTTTCATTCTTATTGGAAATGAGTAGTTATGAATCATAAGCCTAACCGCTTAGCATAACAGTCATCAACATTTCAAAGAAGACCTGTCAAAGGTAAATTAGGACACTTGTCTGAAGGATAGTTCAATGTTTTAAAATTTTAGTGAAACATGTTTTAAAGGCATAGAATGAAGGCGTATTGTAAAGGCTCCCTGTAGTTGGCTAGTAGATAAATAGTAATTTGAGATTTTTGTCTCTATACTTATCATTAGGTTTAAAAACATATATACGAGGGTGAGGGGAGAATACATTGCTTCTCATATGTTTTCTATGTCTGATCTTTCCTTATTACCTTTAAAAAATTTTGAATTAACCCAAAATATAACCAAATTGTTAAAAGGAATTCACAATGCAAAAATTAAAACAATATGTAAAAATTTTTATATTAATGACACTTCGATGTAATAATCCTTTAAAAAAAACATGTCTCATCTTTAAAAAGATGTAGAATATTGTTTTGCATTAGTGTTTTTAAAAATATAATTCTATATGCTTTACCTACTTTGAAACTACTTGAAATTATTAAAATACAATTTTAATTTTGCTCTTTAGTTTTTGTAACTCTTAGAACTTTTTTTGTCTGTTAATTCTTTTGTTAATGCCTACTTTTATATTTACTTGATTTTTTTATGTTGTATATATTGATTGCCTTCTCATTTCTATTTGGATATATTTTTCATATATTTTCCTTGTGGTTACCACAGGGTTAAAATTTAACATCCTAAATATATAACAATCTTGTTTAGTTTGGTACCATCTTAACTTGGATAACATACACATATATTTATCCTATACCCCTCCACCTTTTTTTCATACTTGTTAGCCATTATATCTTTTGTGCATTGTATGTCCAAAACTGTAGATTTATCATTATTTTTTATGAATTTACATTTTAGTACCTGTAGAAGTAAGAAGTGGAATTACATACCAGAAAAATGCAATACTACTGACATTTACAGTTATCCAAATGGTTACCTTTACCAGAGATCTTTATTTCTTTATGTCTAGAGTCCTTTCCTTTCAGTCTGAAGGACTCCTTCTAGCATTGTTTGTAAGGCCGGTCTAGTGGTGATGAACTCCATTTGTTTACCTGGGAATATCTTAATCTCTCCCATATGTTTGAAAAAAGTCTTGCCATACCTCCTAGTTTGCTAACAGCTGGAATGCAATGTACCAGAAATGGAATGGCCTTTAAAAAGGGGGATTTAATAAGTTGCTAGTTTATAGTTCTAAGGCCAAGAAAATGTCCCAATTAAAGCAAGTCTATAAAAATATCCAAATTAAGGCACCAACAAGAGCTTATCTTCATTCAAGAAGGCTGATGAAGTTCAGGGTATCTCTCTCAACTGGAAAGGTACATGGCGAACATGGCAACATCTTCTAGCTTCCTCTCCAGGCCTCTTGCTTCATGAAGCTCCCCTAGGGACATTCTCCTTCATCTCCAAAGGTCGCTGGCTGGTGGACTCTGTAGTTCTCCTGTCTCTGCTGCTCTCATCATCCTTGTCAGCCTGTCGATGCTCTGCTCTCTCAGAATCTCATCATTCTGAAGCTTTCTCCAAAAATACTTCCTCTTTTTAGAGATTCCACTAAACTAGTCAAGACCCATCTGGAATGGGTGGAACCACATATCTGTGGATATAATCTAATCAAATTTCCAACATACAGTACTGAATAGCATTTGAAAGAAATGGCTGCCTCCATAAAATGGATTAAGATTAAAACATGGCTTTTCTAGGGTATATAGTCCTTTCAAACCAGCACACCATATATAAAATTTTTGATTAGCAGTTTTTTTCTTTTAACACTTAAAATATTTCAGTCACTACCTTCTTTCTACCATGGTTTCTGCTAAAAAAATTGGCACTCAATCTAATGGGGACTCACTTCTACATAATAAGTTGTTTAGCTCTTGCAGTTTTCAGAACTCTCTCCTTATCCTTTGAATTTGACAGCTTGACCAGTGTATGATGGGATGTGTTTTTTTCGTGTGTGTCCTGTTTGGTGTTCTCTGGGCTTCTTGAATGTTGTTCTAGTTTGCTAGCTGCCAGAATGCAATATACAGAAATGAAATGGCTTTTAAAAGGGGGAATTTAATAAGTTGCTAGTTTATAGTTCTAAGGCCAAGATAATTGTCTCAATTAAAGCAAGTCTATAGAAATGTCCAATCAAAGGCATCCATGGAAAGATACCTTGGTTCAAGAAGGCCACTGAAGTTCAGGGTCTCTCTCTCTCAAGTGAGAAGGCACATGGCAAACAGGGTCAGGGTTTCTCTCTCACCTGGAAAGGTGTGTGGTGAACATGGTTATCATCTGCTAGCTTTCTGTTCTGGCTTCCTTTCATGAAGCTCCCTGGGAGGCGTTTTCTTTCTTCGTTTGCAAAGGTTGCTGGTGGGTGAGCTTTCTGCTTCTCGTGGCTGTGTCATTCTGTTCTCTCAGAATCTCTTAATTGCTCTCATTCTCCAAAATGTTTCCTCCTTTATAGGACTTCAGAAACTAATCCACGGAATGGGTGGAGACATGTCGTCACCAAACCAGCTTAACAACTACTCTCAATTACATCACATCTCCAGGGAGATGATCTAATTACAGTTTCAAACATACAATGCTGAATAAGGATTAGAAGAAATGGCTGCCTTTACAAACTGGGACTAGGGTTAAAATATGGCTTTTCTAGGGTACATACATCATTTCAAACCAGCACAGATGTGCATATTCACATCTTTTGCTAAATTTGGGATGTTCGCTGTCATATTTCCTTAGATATTTCTTCTGCCCCTTTCTCTTTTTCTTCTCCTTCTGGGACTCACATAATGCACATATTGGTAAACTTGATGGTGTCGCAGAGGTCTCTTGACCTCTTTGGTAATGGATGGTCATGATGGTAGCACAACATTGTGAACATAATTAGTAACACTGGGATATATATTTGAATGTGAATAAAAGGGGAATTATTAGGTTATATATATTGTAATAGAATAAAAATTTAAAAATCCATGTGAACCCTCAGTCAAACCATGGACTATAGTTAATATTGCAATTATAAAATTGTGCTTTTGCCAATTGTCACAAGGTACTACACTGGTGCAAAGTGATAATAGGGGGTATACGGGGATCCTGTAATTTATGCATGATTGTTCTGTAAACCCACAACTTCTCTAACAAAAATAATACAATTTCATTTAGAATTTTATATTTTTAAAAGAATTCTTAAAAAAAAATTCTTCACAGGCCTCTAATTTAGAGATTTACTGAATTATGTACTAGGCCAGCACTTCTTATTACACAATCTTTTTTTCCAAGTATAGCTGTTTTTTTAAAGGATTCTTCCAATGAAATGTTTACTTTCAATAACATAGTGCCATAATTCCTAGGTAATCCTTCATGTATGCTAGGCAAAATAAATCTTCAATTTCTCTAAAACACAATTCTGAATTTGGTTGGTGACATTCTTTTCTTGCCAGGTTTTTCATATTTAGGTCTATGAATTTTTTTTCCTTAATACCATCTGTCTACTCTTTTATCTTCTTTAAAACTGCCAGCATTCTTAAGTTAATATGTAGGAAGTTGAGGCATATTGCAGAAAAAGAATGTGTGTTCTAAAGATGTTCAAACTGAACTATATGGCTAAGAATGTTGTGATGATGTAGAGGCTATATGCCACAGAAATGGTCATGTTCTTTTGCTCTGTTACTATGGGTGCAAATCTTTTGAAGGTAGGACCTTTCAATTAGGTTATTTAAATTGAAAGGTGGTCCACCTTATTTAAGGTTGGTGATAATCCTTTTATTAGAGTCTTTTAAAAGAGAAGCTCCTAAAGAAAAACTCCAGAGAAGCTATGAGAGGACCCACAGAGGCTCAGAGAGGAGGTCACTGGAACCAGAAGCTGGAATGCAATGGAAAACAGAATGAAGGACCAACAGATGCTGACCTTGTGCCTATCCATGTGACAGACATGTCCTGGATGTCTTCAGCCTGTCTTCAGAGTCTGTCATGGTCAGGTTCATGTGTCAACTTGGCCAAGTGGTGGTACCTGTTTGTCTGGTTGGGCAAGTGCTGGCCTGTCTTTCGCTATGAGGACATTACATAGAATTAAATCATGATCATGTAGGCCACATCCACAGTTGGTTCCATCTGTAATTAGCCAAGGGGAGTGTCTTCTGCAATGAGTGATGCTTAATCTAATCACTGGAAGCCTTTTAAGGAGGAATCAGAAAAGACAGACCCTCTTCCTGCTTTGGCTGGCGAGCCTCTCCTGTGTAGTTCTTCCAGCCCCTCAGTCAGAATTGTCAGCTTCACAGCCTGCCCCTGTTTCAAAATCATAGATTTTGAACTCTATGTTCCCATGGTTACATGAGACACTTTTATAAATTTTATATTTACAAATATTTCCTGTTGATTCTGTTTCTCTAGAGAACCCTAACTAATACAACTTGGTACCAGGAGTGGTACTTAACAAACTGAATCTTAAAAATGGGTTTTTATGAATGCTTGTCTAAACAGACTAGACTCAAAGGCACTAAGGACTCTGATTCCCATAATCAGAATGACATTGCTAATCCATGGAGTGAGTTGGCAAAAGAGTCAAAATATCACCATTTGATTCTTCTAATGCTTCACTTGTACAAAGCCAAGCTCTGGGGGATAATGTTTTTGACACCTTTACAGAGTTTTATGGAAGTAGAAAGTATAGAGATGTTGGTTGGTTGTTGTTAGATACACTGTACATTAATGAGTGAAAGGTCTGGGCTTAAGACTTCAAACGAGAAGCTTAAATGCTGTCTGACAGATGTAGAAATTTCTGTGAGTGTCCTGAAGGAAAATCTTATTTCCTGCAGCTGTAGACTTGAGAGCTCTGAAAATCTTATTGTTAGAGTAGCAACTTTACAATGCAAACTGAAATCTCAGTCTTGCATGGTGTCTGCCGTTAAAATAAGGGCATTGATTGGAAAGGAGTGGGACTCTGAAAAATGGAATGGTGACATATGGATTGATAATGATGTCGGTGGAGAGGTTGAAACCCTAGGTCATCCTGAGTCTTCTCTGGATAACCCTGTAATAGTCTGCCCTGAGGACATAGCCGCCCCACATCCAGTCTGCCTTGAGTTGGCCACCTGACCTCCACCTGAAAGGATTAGCCCTAGAGTGATTAATCCAGTTTCACCAGATGAAATTGCAAATGAATGCCCTGAGGCAAATGGCTTGGACAATACTTCTAATTCTTTTCATGACCCACCCCCACCACCCCTCGTTTTTTCTAGACCTATAACTAGACTAAAGTCCCAACAGGCCCCTAAAGGTGAGGTACAAAGTATCACACATGAGGAGGTATGTTATACTCCAAAAGAACTGTGTGGGTTTTCCAATCTATAAAGACAGCAATCAGGAGAATATTTGTGGCAATGGATTTTAAGGGTGTGGGATAATGGTGAGAGGAAAATAAAGCTGAGTCAGGCTGAATTTATTGATACAGGCCGACTAAGCAGAGATATTGCATTCAATGTTGTAGCTCAAGGGGTTAGAAACGGCAATAACAGTTTGTTAGGATGGTTGGCTGAGCCATGGATCAAAAGGTGGCTGACATTACCTACCATCTGTGGGCTTAATGAATGTCTCATCTATGGTCATGGTATTCCACACAGCATTGCTTCTGATCAGGGAACACACTTCACAGCAAATGAGGTACAGAAATGGGGCACATGCTCATGGAATTCTCTGGTCTTACCATGTTCCCCATCATCCAGAAGCAGCTGGATTGAAGGAATGGTGGAATGGCCTTTTGAAAACTCAATTACAGTGCCAACTAGGTGGCAATACCTTGAAGGGCTGGGGTAATATTCTCCAGGAAGCTGTGTATACTCTGAATCACCATCTGCTGTATGGTGCTGTTTCTCCCATAGCCAGGATCCATGGGTCCAGGAACTAAGGGGTGGAAATGGGTGTGGTACCACTCACTATTACCCCTAGTGATCCACTAGAAAATTTTTTTCTTCCTGTCCCTGCAACCTTGAGTTCTTCAGATCTACAGGTTTTAGTTCCAAAGGGGAAGTTCTTCCACCAGGAGAAACAAAAATGATTCCATTGAACTGGAATCTAAGACTGCCACCTGCACTTTGGGCTACTCATGCCCCTGAATCAATAAGCCAAGGAGGGGATTACATTGCTGGCTGGGATGATTGACCCTGACTATCAGGGGGAAATACAACTTCAACTACCCAATGGAGGTAAAGAAGGGTTTTCCTGGAATATAGGAGATCCCCTAGGGCATCTTTTAGTATTACCATGCCCTGTGGTTAAAATCAATGGAAAACTGCAACAGCCCAACCCAGACAGGGCTATCAATGGCTCTGAAACTTCAGGAATGAAGGTTTGGGTAACCCACCCCCCCCTCCAGACAGAGAACCACAGCCAGCTGAAGTGCTTGCTGAGGGTAAAGAGAACATGGAATGGGTAGTAGAAGAAGGTAGTGATAAATATGAACTACAGCCACGTGATAAGTTATAGAAACGAAGATTGTAATGCTGTTTTGTTCATGTTATACTGTTTAAACTGTAAGATATTAAGTTTAAGAATGAATATTACCCAAGGACTTGCACCCTATTCTGGAGAGATTTAATGTGTTTCCGGTTATATGGAGAACAGTTGAGTATTGTTAGGTGAGAAAAAAATGTATCTTTCATTGTTTTCTATTTAGAAATTAGGTATGGTTTAAGGTAATGAGTATAGCTGCCAAATTGACAAGGGGTGAACTGTCATGGTCAGGTTCATGTGTCAACTTGGCCAGGTGGTGTTACCTGTTTGTCTGGTTGGACAAGTGCTGGCCTGTCTTTTGCTATGAGGACATTTCATAGGATTAAAACATGATCAAGTCAGCTACATCCACAGTTGGTTCCATTTATAATTAGCCAAGGAGAGTGTCTTCTGCAATGAGTGATGCTTAATCTAATCACTGGAAGCCTTTTAAGGAGGAATCAGAAAAGACAGACCCTCTTCCTGCTTCGACCGGCGAGCCTCTCCTGTAGAGTTCATCCAGACCCTCAATCGGAATCCTCAGCTTCACAACCTGCCCTAAAGAGTTTGGATTCTGTGTTCCCATGGTTACAGGAGACACAAATTTTATATTAATAAATATTTCCTGTTGATTCTATTTCTTTAGAGAACCCTAACTAATACAGAGTCCAAGTATTGTTCTGTTGATGCTTTGAGTTGGACATTTTCACAGCCTAGGAACTGTAAATTTTAAGCTAATCAATCCCCATTGTAAAAACCTACCCTTTCTGGTATATTGCATTCTGACAGCTTTAACAAACCGAAACAGATATCAAAAGCCCATCTTATATGAGACAGCAGCATTAAAGCAAATTTCCCTTTCTTAATTCTCAATGTTGCTGCTCTAATTTTTTATGGGTATATCACTTTAAAAATTTTTATTTTCAAATAATTTTAGATTTACATGCAGTTCTAAGAAATGATACTACGATATTCTGCGTACCTTTAACCTGTATTCCCTCAATGGTAACATTATGCAGAACTATAGTGTAATTTCCCCAGTTTTCATTGTGTGGTGCGTTTTCATTCATTTCTGTACAATTGTATCTAAAATAAATTTTGTACAATGTAAATCTTGTAATTTCCTGTATCTTTCACCACATCCAACATACAGAACGTTTCCATTGCCACAAAGATCCTTGTATTACTCTTTTGTAACCAACCACCCCCATTTCCTTCCCATTCCACCCCATTTCTTAACACCTAGTAATCACTAAAATGCTACCATTTCTAAAATTTTATCATTTCAAAAATGTTATATAAATGGAATCACTCAGTATGTAATTGGCTTTTTTCACTCAGTTTAATTCCTTGGAGATTCATCAGCATAGTTGTGTGTGTGTGTGTGTGTGTGTTTATATATACACACACACATATGTATGTGTGTGTGTGTATATATACTAATATGCATATTAGTTTGTTCCTTTTTATTGCTTATCAGTATCCATAGTATGGGTGTACTACAGATTGTTTAACATTTCATCTGTTGAAGGACATATGGGTTGTTTCCAGATTTGGCCCATTATAAATAAAGCTACTGTGAACATTCATGCACAGGGTTTTATGTGAGCATAAATTTCTCTGGGATAGAATGCACTTGCTAGGTTGTATGGTAATTGAATGTCTAATTTTATAAGAAACTGCTAAATTGTTATATTGTTTTGCATTTCTACTCGTAATGTTTGGGTGATCCACTTTTTCTGTGTCCTTGTCAGCCTTTGGTGTTTTCACTAATTTTTCCTTTTTAGCCATTCTGATAGGTATATAGTGACATCTCACTGTGGTTTTAATTTATATTTACCTAATAGAAAATGGTGTTGAGCATCATTTCATGTGCGTATTTTCCATCTGTATATCTTCTTTAGAGAAATGTCTGTTTGTGAATTTTGCCCATTTTCTAATTAGATTGTTTTGTTTTTGATTGTTTGTTTTTACTGTTGAGTTTTGAGAATTCATTGTGTATTCTAGATACTAGTGCTTTGTTGGATATGTGATGTGAGATATTTCTCCCAGCATGTAGCTTGTCTTTTCAGCAGGTCTTTGCAAAGTTAAATTTTAAAATTTTAATGAGGTCAAATTTATCAATATTTCTTCTCATGGATCATGCTTTTGTGTCAAGTTTAAGAACACTTTGCCTAGCCCCAGATACCAAATATTTTCTCCATTTTTTCCTAAAAATTTGTAGTTTTACTTTTTATGTTTGTCTGTGGTCAATTTTAAGAAAATTATTTTTTGTATAATGTGTGATACAGTTTAAGATTCATGTTTTGTTTTGTCCTCTCTTTCTTATGGCTCCTATGGATGTCCAATTGTTCCAGCACCATTTGTGGAAAAAGTCATTTTTCTTCCATTGAATTACTTTTGCACCCATGTCAAAAATCACTTGGGTATATTGATGTGGGTCTATTTTTGGTGTTTCTGGATTCTCTCTTCTGTACTAGTGATCTATGTGTCTATCCCTTAGCCAATACTATTGTCTTTATCACTGTATATATATATATATAGTAAACCTTAATATTGGGTAGGGTGATTCCTCCCATTTTCTTCTTTCTTTCAAAAATTTTTAGCTATTTTAGGGCTTGTGACTTTTCATATAAATTTGTCTATGTACACACACATGCACTCAAACCTTGCAGAGATTTTGATAGGAATTGTACTAAGCCCGTGGACCATTGTAATGATGTCAGTTATCCCCAAATTGACCTATAGGTTCAATTCATCATGATGAAAATCTCTGTAAGTTATTCTGTGTTTTGCAAACACACAAGTTGATTTTAAAATTTATATTGACTTGCAAAAGGTCAAGAATACCAAGACAATCTTGAGGAAGTTGAATAAAGTTGGCAAATTTGCATCATCATTTATCAAGACATTTTTAAACTATTGTAATTATAGTAACTCTAGTGTGGTATTGGCACATTGCTAGAGACATAAACCAATGAAACAGAATAAACAGTCCAAAAACAGACCTAGAACTTACACTGTCACTTGATTTATGGCTAAGGTGGAACTGCACTCCTCTGAGGGAAAGGATAGCTCAACAAAAAATGGCACTGAATCAGCTAGAAAGCCATATAGAAATTATATGGCTCCCTACTTCACGTCACACTAAAAATCAATTTCAGATGAATTTGTAGATCTAAATACAAAAGGTAAAACAATAAAGCTTCTAAAGGAATACATGATGGAATATCTTTGTGACCTTTTGGTACACAAGGATTTCTTAAACAAAAACAGAAAGCACTAAATTTAGAGGAAAGAGTGACAAATTGCATTTTGATAAAATTAAGGATTTCTAATCATAAAAAGAAATTGTTGAGAATGAAATGATATGCTGCATACTGGGAGGAGTTATTTGCAATACATATATTTAACAAAAGAGTTATTTAATTATATAAAAACCACTAAGAATCATTGAGAAAAAGAGAGTCAACCCAAATCAAAAACTGCCAAAAGATGTGAATAGGTGCTTCATGAAAGAGGAGATCCAAGCAGCTGAAAAACATAAGAAAAGGTGCTCAACCTTATTAGGGAAATTCAAGCCAAAAGCACGCTAACACTTACCAAAAGGGCTAAAATGAAAAGATTAACATTTCTACAGGTCGGAAAATATCTGCAGTAAATGGAACTGTTGTATACTTTGGTGTGATCATAAATTGGCACAACCATTACTTAGGAAAACTGGCTGAACCTATGAAACATAAACATATGTGCACCCTGCGAGCCTGCAATTCTACTCCTCTTTTTATATGCAGCGGTAAAATATGTATAGATATATATATATATGTATATGAAAAACGTGTGCAAGAGTTTTTATAGCACTATTATTCATAAGTTCTTCAAACTGGAGAATCAAATTGTCTATCAACAGTAGAATGGAAAGCATCACAACATGACAATGAAAATGTACAAACTGTTGCTACTTGCAACAGCCTGCATGGATTTTACAAATAACGTTGAGAGAAGTAAGTCAGACATGGAACGATACATACTGTATGATTTCATTTACATAAAATTCAAAACTTGGTAAAACTAATCTATTGTATTGAGTGTCAGAATAATGGTTAGTCTTAGGATGGATATAGTTACCAAGAAGAGGTACAGAGGAGCTTCTGGTAATATTTTTTTTCTGTTTGTGAGGAGTGGATAAATGGATGTGTTTACTTTCTGTAAATTTATAGAGCTAAATACTTGATTTGTGCTCTTTTCTGCCTTTGTATTATAATGCAACAAAAATATCTAACAAGACAACTGCTTTACCATATTATCCTCATGTGCTAACCAGAGGAGCATCTGAACCACAATTCCTGTCTACTTCTGACCTGAATTATATTTATATACTACCAAAATCCTGTAGATAAAAAGTCTTTACCAGTGTGTGGAACTAATGAGGCCAGTTCGGGTTGCTGTAGCTTCCAAAAGTGAGTATCACAGAGGTGGGGAGAAAGTTTTCAAATTTCCATTTTTTAGAATTCCAGAGGGACTCACCTACTCTCCATTTCTGAAGCTCTAGTGCCAACAACATAGACACATCTCAACCAGCATTTGTTTAAATACATTAATAATGCTGTTTATGTATATGTGTGTTTTTATAACTAAAATTTAAATTTTTTAAAATTGTGCAATATGAGAAAAATGCATAAAATATATATTCTTGTCACCATCATCCAGGTCAAGAAATACAGCATTACCAATATTATAGAAAGCCCCTCCATCCTCAGTGGCCCTCCTTATCTCTAAATATGTATGCATGCATGTGTGTGTGCGTGTATCTCTACTGAAGGAACACTTTAATCTATGATTCAAATTTCAATTTTGTATCTGATTCAAATTTCAATTTTGTTCAGTTGACCTAATAATGTCTTTTATGGCATTTTTCCCTTTTATCCAAGGATCCAATTCAGGGTCAGAGGTTAAATTTAGTTGCCATGTCTCTTTAGCCTCTTCTAATCTGAAACATTTTCATTGCCTTTTATGATACTGATAGCTTGGAAAAATATAGTTCTCCTCCCTCTTTTTAAGAAAATGTGTCCCACTTTGAGTTTGACCAGTGTTTTCTCTAATCATTATTAGACTAAGATTATGTAGTTCTTGCTAGATTACTGCAAGGTGATGTTATGCCTTCTCATGGTATTGCATCTGGAGGTTTCAGGGTCTATATGTCCATCACGGGGGATGTTAAGTTTCAACCAGCCAGTCAAGTGCTGTCCAATTTCTCAATTGTATATTACTGTTCATGATTTGCTCTTGCAAAAGCATTCCAAAGGGAGGCATGCTGCTCTTTATCAAGATTTTCTCTTGAATTAACATCCATTGACGACTCTTACTTGATTCACTATTTATCAAAATGAATTAAAATGATGATTTTCTGACTCCAGGACCAGCACCTCTTCCACATATGCCAGTTGATACTCACCATTCTACTAGAAGCAGTTATATGTTTACTTTTCTAATATCTAAACATTTAAATAACTCCCATAGTTATTTGTTTATATAATTTTTTATCAGTATTAACTCATGAATCCCTATTTTTAATGGTTCATAGTTTGTTACTGAATTTACTTATTTATTTTCATTTTTCAACAGTTCAATTCACAGATCATACAGTCCAACCCAAGTGTATAGACGTGCCTTCACCATTACATTGAATTTTTTGAACTCTTTTTTTTTGTATAATATAAAATATATACAAAGCAAAGGAAGAAAAAAGCAATAATTTTCAAATCACTCTTCAACGAGTAGTTAGTTACAGGATATATCCCACAGTTTGTCATGGCTACCATTCCATTATCTCAGATTTTTTCTTCTAGCTGCTCCAGTACATTGGAGGCTAAGAATATATATATAGTTTTTATCATCACAATCAACTTTTTTGTGAAAAATAACATATATGCAAAGAAAGCAATAAATTTCAAAGCACAGCACAACAATTCGTTGTAGAACAGATTTCAGAGTTAATCATGAGTTATAATTCCACAGTTATAGGTTTTTACTTCTAGCTGCTCTGAGATACTAGAGACTAAAAGTATTGAAATTGTCCCAGGTTTGGCTAGTGGGATCCCCTTCAAACTGACTCACTATTCTTTTTTTTTTTTTTTTTTTTTTTTAACATAGGCAGTTTCTGGAAATCGAACCCAGGTCTCCAGCATATCAGGTGAAAATTCTGCCACTGAGTCACTGTGACCTGCCCTCACTATTCTTTTGATATTCATCAACTTCCTTCTTTTTTTTTTTCTTTTTTGAGCATTTCCTTACTTTCTGATATAAAAACTGCAGCTGATTATTTAAGGTCTAGTTTAAATGTCACCTTTTCCAGGGCAACCTCCACAACTAACACTGCCTCATAGATAATTTTATTTTTAAGTACATTGGTGTACAGGTCATACTGAGCTCTATCATTTTTGCTTATTCCTAGAATTGATTTCTAGTTGTTTCATGTATTTGATTTATTTTTTGATGGATTGAAAGTTTCAAGACTGTGTTTTTTAATTTTTAGTTTTGTATGGGCAGGCACCAAGAATCTAACCTGGGTCTCTGGCATGAAAGGCAAAATTCTGCCACTAAGCCACTGTGGCACCACCCCAGACTGTGTTTTTCTTAAAAATTAAGAATGCCCCTTGGGAACTTGGACTGTTCTAGTTATACAATAGATGCTATTGTTTATTTAATGTTGTTCAAATGAAGCAAAATTGTCTTCCTAGAAAAGTGTTTCTGTTTTATGCTTTGCAATTTACATGTTGATTGGAAACTGATCTAAACTTTGGAAGGTAATTGGAGTAGGAGAAAACAATGGGATTTGGGTGCCCACAAGCTAGTGATATAGAAAAAATAAAATAAAACAAAAGGTCTTTCACATTATAAATTAACTATTAATGATCTCAGTTACCCATCCAACTGATTGGTTTATTCTTTTTATTTATAGTTTAATACAGTTATGTTGCATATCCTATTTTAGCAGGTTTTAGTGTTCATTTTTAGGTGATGTAGCTAATGTATTATTATTTTTATTATTATTATTTGATAAAGATTGCCTTAGTTTTTATTAAAGTCATTTCTTAAGTAGTTGATTCAAAAAGTTATTGACTGTCTCATTATGGATTTTTTTGGATGGTGAACCAATTTATCGTCAGGAGGTAAACAGTAGAAACCTTTATCCTTAATGTTGTTGCTTCAACTATCCTCTCATGTCTGTTTCTCCCTGTTGACCATACACCCACAGGGATAAAGTATGGGTGTGAGCATGACCCCTTGCCTCATGCCCCATTTCTATGGGGTCCATGGCTTTATTCCAGTTATCAAATTCAACAAAACTACCTAATCTGAGCAAGAGTAGAAAGATGTCATGAATATTAGAGAATATTTAGATAGTAAAAATTGTACTTTTTACAAGTAGTCTTGTAACAATAATTCATCAGAGCATATTAATCATGTTAAATGCCCTTGGATACTTGACTTGCTAAAATAATTAGCCTTGTAAGCAACTGATTGTGTTTTTCATAAACTCATGGCTGTAACTCTGCAGGTCATATAGTCAGACCTGCTATTCGTACAGGTGAAGAGATTGGGACCCAGAAGTGTCAATGAGAGCCAGTCAGTGGCAGAGCTGGTAAAAGAACCCAGCTCCACTGGCCCTTGAGTGAGAGCTCTACCTACAATCCTCAGAACAGTTTATTCTGCTTATGAGAGTCACTCACCTCATGTCATACTCAACATTTTCTTAGTGAGTCTATAAATAGAGGAAACAAGGAAACTTCAACCCACTGTAAGTACTACTCTGAAATCCAAATGTCTGAAGTCTAAATTTATGTTTCTACTGTAGTTCTTCCTAACCCACCAGAAACTTCAGGTCTTGTTTGGCTGGGTAGAAAATGAGTTAATCAGCTATAGAACCTGTGCTATAGGCATTTCTGCATTCCATGAAGACTTTCAGATTAATTTGTAATCTGTTTAGTTACATTGCTGTATCATGATAAACATTGGCTTTAACAGCAGCATCTTCTCTATGCTGAGGGGCAGAATATGTTATGCTAATTAACTCCTCCTGCTAACTCCAACAACTGCATTCATTCAAAAAATATTTGAAGCTTTTGTGCCAGACCCGGTGCTTAGAATTGGGGATACAAATTATAACTTGTAAGAATTGATCACGCCTCTCACTGAGCTTGATAGATGATTAAAAGGTAAAATCCCTTAAGTAAGAAACTGTGATAGAAGAAGAATATGCAACCATGAGAATATGTAACAAGAGAAACTCATAGTCTGGCAAGTGCTGCTTAAACTGAGACCTGAAGAATAACTAGGATTAGCCAGATGAAGATACAGGGAAAGATTCCCCCTAGGCAGTGAGGACAACATGTGGGATAATTGGAGGCAAAAGAGAGCCAACAGGAAGTGTACCAGCTGGGACATAGTCAGGGGACTTAGGGGAGATTAGACTAAAGAGCTGGGCAGAGGCCATATTCCGGACAGCCTTGAGAGCCGTGTGAAAGAGTTATGACATCATTCTTAGACAATAAGAAGACAATGAAGGATTCATACTGTATTAGTCAGCATTCTATAGAGAAACAGAACCAACAGAAGATATCCATAGTATGAGATTTATAGAGGTGTCTCAGACAATTGTGGTAATGGAAGAGTTCAAAATCCATAGGGCAGGCTCTGAAGCTGGCAGCTACTATGAAGGAACTTGACAAATTCCACAGGAGAGGTTTGCTGTCTGAAAAAGCAGTGAGAAAGTCTCTCTTCTTCCTTAAAAGTCTTCAGCTGATTGCATTATCTCATTTGTGGGAGACAGGCTCATAGTGATTGCAGATCAACAGGTGCAATCAACTGAATGATGATTTAATAAACCAGCCTTCTGTTTATCAACCAGCCATGAAATATCCTTGCAGCAACAGTCAAGCCAGTGTTTGCCTGACAAAATAACTCAGTATCATCACCTGGCCAAGTTGACACCAGAACCTAGCCAATCACAGTCCACCTTTTGTCAACTTGGCAGCTATACACATCACCTTGAAACATGCTTAATTTCCAAATAGAACACAAAAACAGACATATGTTTTGTCTAATAATATATAACTGCCCTGTGTACAATGCACTACATCTCTCCAGCATGGAGGACGAGTCCATAGGCAACATTAACTCTTAAACTTCACATCCTATAACTAAAATACTATAACATTAACAGTACAATTTATGTTATATGATAAAAGGAAAACAAAATATTTGCTTATGTACAAATACAAACATACTCATAATAAAATAGGGAGGAAATAATCGTAATAGTCCTCATTTCTGTAACTGGTCACATGGTTCATATTTATTTCTACCATCTTCCACTACCCATTCCTCTCAGCAAGCACTTTAGCTGGCCATGGCTCTTTGCCTGGTAGGGTGACCCAAACTGCCATTCCTGAAGTTTCTTGGCCATTGGTAGTCCTGCTTGGATTGGGTTGTCACAGTTTCTTGTTGACTTTAATCACAGGGCATGTAGTACTAAGAGATACCTAGGGGATCTCCTGTACTCTGGGAAAACTTTTTTTTTTCTTTTTTACCTCCATTGTGTAGTTGCAGTCATATTTTCCTCTGATAGTCAGAATCATACAATCCCCTTTCTTGCCTGTTGATTCAGAGGCATGAGAAGCTCCAAGTGGCCAGGTGGCAGTCTTAACTTCTAGTTCAGTGGAATTATTGTTGAGTTCCCTGGCAGGAGCATTCCTCCTTTTGGAATTAAGAACTGTAGACCAGCAGAGAGTAAGCTTTCAGGGACAGGAAACAAAAATTTTCTAGTGGATCACTAAGGGTCATAGTGAATGGTGCCACTCCCATTTCCACCCCTTGATTCCTGGACCTGTGAATCCTGGCTATGGCAGAAAAAGCACCATACAGTGTGTGCTGATTCAGAGCATACACAGTCTTCTGGAGAGCATCACCCCAGCCTAATTGGTATCTTCAAAAGGCCATTCCAGTGTTCTAGCAACCCAGCTGTCTCTGGATGATGGGGAACATGGTAAGACCAAAGAATTCCATGAGCATATGCCCATTCCCACACTTCATTTGCTGCAAACTGGCTTCCTTGATCAAAAGCAATGCTCTGTGAAATACCATGACACTGGTTAAGGCATTTCATAAGTCCATGGGTGGTAGTTTTTACAGAAGCATTGCAGGCAGGGAAGACAGACCCATATCTGGAGTATGTGTCTATTCCAGTTAAACAAATCACTTGCCCTTGAATTATGAAAGTTGTTCTAGTTTGCTAACTGCCATAATACAATATACCAGAAAGAGAATGGCTTTTAAAAAGGAGAATTTAATAAGTTGCAAGTTTACAGTTCTAAGGCTGTGAAATTGTCCAAATTAAAGCAAGTCTATAGAAATGTCCAAATCAAGATACCAACAAGATATTACCTACACTCAGGCTGGTGAAGTTCAGTGTTTCTCTTTCAACTGGAATGGCACATAGTGAACATGGCGACATCTGCTAACTGTCTCTCTAGGCTTCCTGTTTCATGATGCTCTCCCAGGGGTGTTTTCCTTCTTTATTTCCATAGATCTCTGGCTGGTGGTCTCTCTGCCTCATGGCTCTGCCATGGTTCTGAGGCTCTCTCCTTATTCTCAAGCTTTCTCCAAAATGCTTCCTTTTTTAAAGGGTTCCAGTAAAGTAGTCATGACCCACCTGAAACGGGTGGAGTCACATCTCCTTCTATTCAAAAGTTAATATCCACAATTGGGTGAGTCACATCTCTGTGGAGATAATCCATTTAAGTTCCCAACCTACAGTACTGAATAGGGATTAGAAGAAATGGCTGCTCCCACAAGATGGATTAGGATTAAAACATTGCTTTTCTAAAAGGTACATAAATCCTTTCAAAGCAGTACAGAAGTGGTCCAGTGTAAGATTTTGGTACCAAAGAAGTGGGGTGCTGCTATGGTTTGCAAATACCAAACATGTTGGAAAAGCTTTTTTTTTTTTTTTTTTGCATGGGCAAGCACCATCAATTGAACTCAGGTCTCTGGCATGGCAGGCAAGAACTCTGCCTGCTGAGTCACCGTGGCCTGCCCTGGAATAGCTTTTCAAATGGTTAAGGGGAAGATTCTGGAAGAGTTGTGAGGTGCTTGATACAGAAAGCCTAGAATGGTTTGAAGAAGCTGTTGGTAGAAATGTGGACTCTAGGGATACTTCTGATAAAGACTTTGTACAGAAATGGTGTGTGTTGTTGCAAACTGAAAGGAAGGCATTCTTTGTGGATGGAAGGCAGAATTTGAGAGTGATGAACTTGGATATTTAGCAGAAGAAATTTCCAAATTAAATGTGGAACATGCAGTCTAGCAGATCCTTGCAGCTCATAGTATAATGCAACAGGAAAGAGATAAGTTGAGAACCAAGCTCTTGGGTACAGAAATTGATGGTTTGGAAAATTCTGGGCTTTCAGAAAGTGAAGCTCCAGTGAATAGGGTCCCACATGAGAATTTAATCAAACAAGTAACCAGTCAGCCCTTTAAGTGTCCTTAAAGGGACACTTAAAGCCTGGATTGGAAATGGGGTTATCCAGAAAGGATTTGTGAAAAGTCCTATTGGCTGATAGTTTTGACCCCTGCATACTACATTGAAAACCAACAAGAGTATTGTGGGATCTTTATAAACAGAACCACTGCCAGTCTGGACTAAAAGGGACAGAAAAAGGACAGAGTGAAGGAAAAATGACTTCAGAGGCAAAACCATGGAAGCTACGGTTTGAAGCCAGGAAATCTTGGGCCAGGAGAGAGGACCCACCCATACACTTGGCAGAGGGTGGCCCTTCCACCTAGATGTTCTGGAACAGTTATGGTACCTCAGGCTCTGAGAGGGTGGAACACATTCCTTGGGGATTGGAGGGGGGGGACTGGCTGCCACCCATTGTTCTGGAGGAGTTGATTTTGCCCCCTGGAGATGGGAGGGATCCCAGGTCCTACCCTGGTGCTTAAAGAGAATGGAGCTGAGAGAAGGGTGGTCCCCACAACATTCTCCAGTGTTGGAAAATTCATCCTAGCATTTGCACAGAGCAAGGCCACCATGCAGGCCCTTGGAAAGGGTGTGACTGCCGCTTTCTAAAACCCTGAGGATAAATGACTCTCAGACATTGAAATCCAATAGAATTTGCCCTGCAGATTTTCAGAACTGTTTGAGTCCAGTGACCCATTTACCTTTCAATTTCTCCTTATGGCAGATGGAAATGTATATCCTATGTTGGTCCCTCTTTTGTATACTGGCAGCAGATAAATTGTTGTAAGTTTTACAGGTCAACAGCCAGAGGAGAATATTTAGCTTTAGGACAGACCAGGCCTGTAACTGATTTTGATGAGATTTTGTACTTTTTTTTTCTTTGTATGGTATTTGTGTTGTTACTGAAATGGTTTAAGGCTTTTGTGATATTGTAATGGAGTGAATGTATTTTCTTTATGGAAAGAACATGTCTTTTTGGGGGGTCCAGAGGGTGGAATGTGCTGGTTTGAAGCTATTATGTACCCCAGATAAGTCATACTTCATTGGTCAAATGTCTGCCAGCTATGTGTTCATGATATCTTTGTTGCTTACTCTTCACAACAGTTCAATTATGGGTCTAGATAACAAATGTTCAGAAGTGGTTCTTGTTAAAAGCATTTGTTGACAAAAACCCTCAGATGATGGTCATACTTTGCAGGGGAATGCTGAAATTCTGAAGACCACAGCCATAGTTGACCTATTATAGGCACTTCTGGTGCTCCCTAAGCACTGCTCAAGGTGGCCAAATTCAATTACCCCAATTTATATGTTTGTTATTTATGTGAATTTGTTGGGTGTTTGCTAGCTGCCAGAATGCAATATACCATAAATAGAATGGCTTTTAAAAAGGGGAATTTAACAAGTTCCTAGTTTACAATTCTAAGGCCAAGAAAATTACAAGTCTATAGAAATGTCCAGTCAAAGGCATCCAGGGAAAGATTCCTTGGTTCAAGAAGGCCAATAAAGTTCAGGGTTTCTCTCTCAGCTGAGAAGGCACATGGCGAACAAAATCAGAGTTTCTCTCTCATCTGCAAAGGCACATGGTGAACAGCCAGGGTTCCTCTCTCATCTGGAAGGGCACATGGTGAACACGGTATCATCTGCTAGCTTCTCCTGGCTTCCTGTTTCATGAAGCTCCCCAGGAGGAATTTTCCTTCATCTCCAAAAGTCACTGGATAGTGGACTCTCTGCTTTGTGGTGCTGCAGCATTCTCTGCTCTCTCTGAATCTCTCTCATTCTCCAAAATGTTTCCTCTTTTATGGGACTCCAGAAACTTATCAAGACCCACCCAAATGGGTGGAGACATGTCACCACCTAATCTAGTTTAACAACCACTCTTGATTCAATCACATCTCCAGAGAGATGATCTAATTACAGTTTCAAACATACAGTATTGAATAGGGATTATTCTGCCTTTATGAAGTGGAATTTAGATTAAAACATGGCTTTTCTAGGGGACGTACATCCTTTCAAAACAGCACATTGGGGTTTTGCATAAAGTCTCCATACTATTGCACAACTTTATAAATTCCCCCTTTCATTTTCTTTTTAGTCAGGAGAAAATCCACTATCTTATAAAACATGGTTATTTCTGATATTGATCCACACAGTTTTGATTGATTTTGATAATTCCTTTTATCATTAAGTGAAGTATTTTACTGATTCCTGATCCTTCTCTTCATAATAAGTAATCTCAAACCTCAGTACTTATTGCCGTGGAAACCAAATCTAGGGTGATTCTGCTACTTCAGAAATTTTCATTCTCTATGGGTTTCTTGGTGAGACTCTGTCAGATACTGCAATCCCTTAAAATCCTCTTTCCATTAATGTGTGTATTTGTGTGCATGTGTTATGTATTGTGTGTTTCCTCACTTGGATTAGGAATTACCTTGATCTGAGAAGGTAATTCTCAGATCCCCCCACAGTCATCTCTGTCTGTCTATCTGTCTGTCTGTCTCTCTCCCTCTCTCTTCCTCTTGCTCTCTGTTTACACATATATTATTGTTGAAGAAATAATAAAAGAAGTTGGTGGAAACTGCCATGTTTTTTTTCCTGAGGGTGCTTTTCTTCCGCAGTTGGTTCTGATTTGGTCCTGATTGTGTGTTTGTGTGCATGTGCATGCAGAAGGATTGGACGCTTTGTCTCTACTGATAATTAATGTGACTCAAGTTATATGAGGAATAAGTTCTTTGGTGTAATTACCAGCATAGTTCTTTTCATCTTTTCTTGATCTATAGGAAAACAAATATAATGGATTAGGCTCTACTTCTTATATCCCGTAAAATACTAAGATGCAAATTGTTCCTGCAGTGCCCCACCATAACCAAATTAGATGCTCTTTTGAGCCAGGGGAATTTATATTTCTTATTGAAACTAGACATCAGTGATGTTTTAGTTTAGAAGTTGCCAGAATGCGATCTACCAAAGTTGTAAGTTTTTATTTCTAAGGCCATGAAAATGTCCAAATTAAGGCAAAGCTATAAAAAATGTCCAAAGTAAGGCATCCAGGGAAAGATACCTTGGTTCAAGAAGGCCAATGATGGTCAGGGTTTCTCTCTCAGCTTGGAAAGGCACATGGTGACATCTGTTAACTTTTTCTCCAGGAATCTTCATTGGTTTCCCTGGGGCTCTATCTGTTCTGTTGGCTGTCTTGGTTCTGGTGACTCTAAGGTTTTTTCCAAAGTAGTTCCTTTTTAAAGGGTTCCAGTAAGCAATCCCACCTTGAATGGGTGAAGACACATCTCCATGGAAACCATTTAATTAAAAGTTACCACCTACAATTGGGTGGGTCACATCTCCTTGAAATAATAAAAAATATACAACCCAGCAGTACTGAATGAGGATTAAAGGACATGGCTTTTCTGGGGTATAGAATACATTCAAACCAGCATATGTAGAAAACACAAAAACAAAAGAAAGTGATAAACCATGCTGCAAATATCACAAATTCTATAAATTCGTGAAGTGATATTTATACAACGTAGTGTAAAGCAATTTCCAGGATGCTTCAGATTAATAGCAAAGTGCATGTTTTGGCCTCTGAACTGACTGGGCTGCTGCTGCACAGTGGAACCCATTGCCAGTGACCCACCGTTGACTGGCTAGAGAATGATGGTTATTTATACTGCCAATATGTTGGAGACCATGTGTCCTATGAGGCTGTGCTATAATGATAAGCAATTCATAAATACTGTAAGGAGAGAAGAATAGTGAAGATGAGAACTCAACCTAATGTTGAACTTGCTTTTTTCCCTTGTTATGGGTGTGCCCTTTAGAAAGGGGAGGGTGAATGTGTGTCTCTAGATGTTTTCTTTCAATCTCATTTTCTTCCTTTCCTCCTGTGCCTTATTCCTAGAGGGCTTTGTCAAAATTTAGGTCAGGAAATTGTCTTTTCTTTCTCTTGGTAACAGATTGTACTCTCACAGCTTCAACTCCCACTGCTGATCAAATGATTTCACATCTACCCCTCCAGGTATCACTTTTCTTCTAAACTCTGGTCCCTCATTTCCAGTTTCCTGTTGAATATGACCTTCTAGATATCCTATTTGCGTCATTCCTCATAAACCAGCTCATCCCCCCCTGGCTTCTTTAGTGTTGTTAAAGTGACTATCACCACTTTCTCAGTCAGCTGGGTTTATACCTTGGCTGCATTTTTGACTACTTTCTTTTCTTTTCTTTCCCTAAACTACATGCATTACTGATTTTACACGTATAAAAATTCTTACATTCAATGATTGATTATGCTACCATTTTGTAGACCCAATTATCTCTCATTTAGTCATTTGCCCTAGTTTAACAACCAAATTTCCTAGCTACTAGCCTGCAAATTGCTATTAAAGTATTTGTATTAAAGTTTATCTCTCATTAATCTACTTCCTGATTATACATGAACATTTAGTAGCTCCCTGTTGCCTCTTAGCCAAACATCTACAGCCTACCATTTTCAGATTCTTTAAATTTTGCAGCCTTATTCACCAGCACTACCCTAAGTCTTTAAGATGAACTAGAAAACTTTATTTTATCCAAATATATTCCTGTGTCAATCTAGAAATTTTGGATTTGTTTGAGTGTCGCCTTGTCTGTCTCACAAAGTAGACTGTGGGTTCTAGGAGCAAATATTGTGCCTGTTTTTTGTTTTGTTTTTTAACACTTTAACCTTTTTTAAATTGTGAAATGCAACATATATTCAAAAAAGCAATAAATTTCCAAGTACATTTTAACAAGTAGTTATAGAACAGATTTTAAAGTTTGGTATGGATTACAGTTCTACATTTTTCATTTTTTCTTTCAGCTGCTCCAAGACATTGGAGACCAAAAGAAATATCAGTACAGTGATTCAGCAGTCATACTCATCGTCGTCTCTGTTTTACTCATCCTTCTCCTTTTTTCCCCTTCTTTTTGTGAAAAATAACATATATACAAAAAAGCAATAAATTTCAAAGTGCATCGCAACAGTTAGTTATACAACAGTTTTCAAAGTTTGGTATGAGCTACAATTCCACAATTTCAGGTTTTTACTTCTAGCTGCTCTAATGTACTGGAGACTAAAAGAGATACCAATTAAATGATCAGCAATCATATTCATTTGTTAAACCCTACCTTCTCGGTATAACTACAACATTACCTCTGATCTTTCTCCCACTCTTTAGGGGTATTTGGCCTATGCCTATTCTAACTATGTCATGTTAGATGGAGCTGTTGATAATATGGGGTGGGGAATGGAACTAGTTAATGTTCTGAAGAGGGTGGCCCCTCTGCATTTCAGGACCTATCTAGTCCAGGGACCCATCTGGAGGTTGTAGGTTTCTGGAAAGTTACCCTAGTGCAAGGAAACTTCATAGAATCCTATATAATGTCCTAGATATTCTTTAGGATTGGCAGGAATGGTTTTGGTTGGGGGTTGGCAAGTTATAGTAGGTAGCAATGTCTAAATGAAGCTTGCACAAGAGTGACCTCTAGAGTAGCCTCTCAACTCTATTTGAACTCTCTCAGCCACTGATACCTTATTTGTTTCACTTCTTTTTCCCCTTTTGCCAGGAAGACATTGTTGATACCACAGTTCCAAGGCCAGGCTTATCCCTGGGCGTCATCTCCCCAGCTGCCAGGGAGACTTTCACCCCTGGATGTCATGTCCCAAATACGGGGGAGGGCAATGGTTTTTTACTTGCATGGGTAGGCTTAGAGACAGAGAGACCATGTCTAAGCAACAGAAGAGGTCCTCTGGACATGACTCTTAGGCATACCTATAGGTAGGATAAGCTTCTTCGTTACATACATAAGCTTCACAAGAGCAAGCCTCAAGATCAAGGGCTTGGCCTATTGATTTGGGTATCCTTAATGTTTGACATGGCATCAAGGGTTTCCCCACTGGTGAAGTTTAATAGTTCTATATTTTTTCTCCCATTCCTCAAGGGATTTTGCTAATACTTTTTTTTTTTTTTTAATGTGGGCAGGCACTGGGAAATGAACCTCTGTTTCCAGGCGAGAATTCTGCCACTGAGCCACCATCGCACAGCCCTGCCAGTACTTTTTGATTGTCTGCTTAATATACTCTGGCATGTTTCCAGGCATTACATTGAGCTATACAGGATTCAAAGCTCTCATTCTTATTCTGGGCTCCCTGTGTTTGGATTGTTTAAATGATCTATTTAGATAGGTTGAGTTAGATTATCTGCTGCAGAAGATTTAGGTTCTGGACAAAGTAAACCTTTCTTCCTTTGGTCTCAAAGAATAGGTGAAATTCTAAAATACAGACAATGTCTTCCTTATCCCTGTATTCTCATTTACCTTAATCCCAATCTGATTAGCTTTGTTCTTATCTCTAAATACCAGGTTATACATATATAAAATACCCACTCAAAACCCAGAAATAACAATTAATATTCCAGACTAAATGTGACTGCTATAAGAGTTTACAATCTAGACCCCAGTTTTCTGATAAGTATTTTCCAAATGAGATCCTACAATACTTGCTCTTTTGTTTCTGGCTTATTTTGCCTCACCAAATATCCCACAGTTTCATTTACATCATTGCATGCCTCATAGCTTCGTTCCTTTTTTGTAGCATGACAATGTTCGATCATATTTATACACCATCATTTGCCAATCTACTTCTCAGTCAGTGCATCTTTCATCTACCTCCATCTACTGGGCCTCATGTATAACGTCCAAAGTCAACAGTCTATCAGTGCTCTCAGGTTTAGACAATTTCATTGTTCCCAAGAGAAAGATAACCAATAAACACACCCTCACCATATAGAAAATCCAACTCTCCCCTTAACTCTTTATCTCTAACCTGCCTCCCCCTCTTCCCCATCATGTACTCCTGGTATTGCTGCGGTACTGTTGATGTTTTCCTGTTAAGCATAGCCCATAGCATGCAATAGCAGTTTTCCCCCATACTCTGAAATAGTGCACTCTTTGTGCAAGACTCATACCTTTGCAGTAACTTATTTATATTTGTAGTGTTTATAGTGGGACACATGAGTCTATACAACCCCTTTCGTTCATGTTCACCTTCAGTATGGTAATATTACTTATAGGCCCACTAATGAATCACCTTCACTTCTCTCTGTTCCCTTACAACTATGTTCTAGCTCATTAACTAACCATTCACCCATCTCAATATTCCGTGTTATCTCTAGGTCCCCTGTATTCTGTATTATAAGTCTCTGATTTTACTTTTAACATAGTGATAAAAGTGGAATCATACAGTATCTATCCTTTTATGTCTAACTTATTTTACTCAGTGTTATGTCCTCAAGGCTCATCCATCTTTATATACCACATTTTGTTAATCCACTTGTTTCTTGAGATAATCTTCTTACCTATTACAGCATCTGGCACAAGGCATAGTAGCTATATTTAGAATGAATATATTATGTGACTTGCTGCTACTGAATCTTTGTGAATGCATTTCTTATGGCTAGGTTATCCTGTTTGTATGACTCTGCCAATTGTAATACTCTTATCCTTTATGCCTACTCAGATATTACCCCTTCTATTGATTGTTTCCTAATCTCTTTCCCTTCTAATCCTATCTGTGTTCCCTTTCTTCCCTTTCCCAACTAAGGATGTACTATTCCTCCTCCTTCTGTTTGCTTTGAAGGTCCCTTTGTCAGTTGGCATATAACAATGTCACATTTTGGATATTTATACACTATTAGCCTTCAGTTCACCTAGTAATGGAAGTTTTCGGCTGATGTTGTTTGGCTCATCTTGTTAAGCATTTCGCTCATGATTTAGACAACTGTGTAGAAAGCATGCTGATTGCATTGGTAGATGACATGAAGCTGAGGGTATTGAATGCCTTAGTATTTGAAAAAGCCTTGAGAAGCAGGAAAAGTGGATCATATTTAACGAGTTGAAATTAAACATAAATATATTTTATGTGCAAAGGCCTGAAAACATCTGTAAAAGTATAGACTGGGGAACATGCAGATTCGTACAAATTTAGAACCTTAGTTGACAGTTGGTTCTGTATGGGAATGGTGTTTTGACCACCAAAATGCTGAATGAATCTTGATCTTTGATGCTTTGATAGAAACAGACTCCAGAATGAAGGAGGAGATAGTTCTCATTCACGTTAAGTTGGACAGGCAACACTAAAGAGATATAGAAAGTCTGAAATATGTTCAATAGAGAAGAACCAGGGTTTGAGTTATCTGAAAGCCAAACAATCATGGTCTTTTCAAGAAAATAGAGATTTTTGTGATGGAGAGAGGTCATGAAAACTGCTTTTCAGATGAAAAATCTCCTTTATGGAAGAAAGATTAGAAGCTATAGGAAGCCTTTGGGGAATCAGATGAGGGGAGAATGTTGTGTTGGCCAGAGCTGTTCAAGGTTGAGTTTACTTCCTTCAGACAGTGTGTTTCCTGTGTCTGGAAGATGCTAGCTGAAGCTGGGTAGCGCAACTGGTTCCTAAGGTCTTTTATATCCTACAGTCCTAAGATTCTAGATTTTAAACGTTATTTGGAGGTAGAGTCAAAACTTTTCTTTTACCCCTGCAAGAGCCTAGTAACTTATTTCTTGTAAATACTTAATTTTTTTGGATTAGTTTTTTTGAGTATGCTTTTTCTGGAGTTTCTAGAATGGAATCTTGGTTCCTCATCTTTAAGCAGAGATAGAGTAAGTAGGTGGCTGCCTACTCTCTGGATAAATACGCTTGCCACAGCAGTTGAGAGTCTACTACTATAAATATGTTTCTTTATGTTGAAGGATAGTATTTCCTGACATCCTATATTCAAGTGCAATTACCCCTTCCAGATAATACAGTAATGAATTTTTAGCTACTTATGACTTCCCATGAATTAGTTTGCTTTTCACAGGAAAAGCTAATTATTTGCTAGTGTACAATGTGGTAAGGAAATAGGAGATGGGGAGGTAAACTGTGATGCAGGGTAGGAAATCAGGGTGGCAACCTAAGGGCAGTTCTTGGTATATGACCAAAATATATGTGTGGGATGGGTAGTTAGTTTTTACCCCCAGAGCCTTGAGTAACCCAAATGTACTCACAGTAAAAAGCATGGTGTACAGTACACTCACTTGCATTTTCTTATTTTTGATTAAAAAGAAAGTTAAGAAAGAAAGAAAGGGAACATAAAGAATATCACTGGTAATCATATAATCTAAATCAATCTCTCTCTCTCTCTCTCTGTCTCCCTCCCTCCCTCCCTCCCTCCCCCCCTACCTACCTACCTACCCACCCTGTTGAGATTTTGTGGTAGAAGCTTTCAGACAAGAGTAGACTTAAACAGAACTAATGAAGTTTGTGTACATCTGTGCCCAGGTGCTAGCAGGGGCCTAAGTGTTTTATAGTCATCATTATTTACTCCATTCCTAAAATGATCCCATGTTGTATAAGCTGTATATGACCTGGATTTTTAGATTATTTATTTGCAACTAAATTTCAGTTTTACAGAAAATAGGATCATATTCTATTAGCTTTTATTCCTTAAAATATCATCAATATCTTTCCATGCTGTCAAATAGTCTACAATATTAGTTTTATGGAGTATTGTTACTTGTCATATGCCTATATCATAATGTATTTAATTAAGTGACTGTCTTTCGGACGTTGAGGCTGACATTAAACATGCTGCAGAGCTCTGGCTAGATGTGACAGATTATCCACATGCTCTGCTCAGGAGTCCTGGAGCATTGTTCTTTACATGCTGTTTCTGGAAGTAGAAGTAAAATACTGGTGAATGGTGAATCACTGTTTCCTCAAATTTTCTCTTCCTTCTGCAGTGGTAGTGTGGATTTGGGCAGAGTTTGGGGTGACTCTTGCTTTAGTTGGATTATCCATAATATGTGAAATAATTAAAATTCTGCCTGATAATGGGTTTTAAACTTGTCCAATTAATAGAATGTCCATTCAAATTGTTAAAACAGTTTAAAATATGATTCCTGGTTGTTTGAAAGTTAAAAATAGATTAGGTGAATGGCTTTTTCACATTTATTTATTTATTGGCTCTGAAACCCGGGATCCACACATATGTAGAACATGCTTATTAGGTATTTGATTATAACAGCATGAAATTTTAATGAAGATGCTAAAAGTCTAATTAAAAATATATAGGAATAATTTTGAGAATCTGGAAAACACCTAAAAGGAAATACGATTTCATCACAAACATTATATAATTTACCTTGAATTTGGAACAATATTACAAGGATATTTTGATATTCAGATAATAGTACAAATGTGATCAGATATCATTGCATGAAATGACATAATACTAGTAGATAACCAACTGTATTTGGGTGTTAAAAACTATTGCTCATCAAAAGGTTTTTAATATTTCCTGGTTTGGGAATTATCTCCTAGGGTGTCCTGCAATATTTTGACACCTATATTGATGGTTAAATATGCAAGGCAGGAGACTTCCAGTCAATATGGTAGATTGAGCTGATGTGCAAAGTATGGATACCATATCATGGAGTTGTTACAATGTAATACAGCTAAAAAAATAGTTCAACTCAAAGGGAAAAGGATTCTGAGGAGCTAGAAACTAAGTGGAAACAAAGTCAGAGCATGGGAGCAAGTTACGTTTGAATGGCCTACGGACCTGTTGAAACTTGATATAAGGCTAAGGAGCTAGAAGTTATAACCTTGGAGACAGGGATGGAAATTAAGATTGAGGACCTCTTGCACCTGAAAGTGAGTCTTCTGCCTGAACTAGAAACAGGGAAAGACTGTATTTTCCCTCAAACTGGGTCTAGGACAATTCTGCCCATTGGTCCAGGGACACAGGAACTACAATGGCCCTGCCCTGTGAGAAACTGGAACTCTGGGGCTCCTCTGGAGATGTGGGAGTTCTGAACCAAGAAATTTTATTCAACAAATGCTATGCAGTCAGGTAGTACTTCATAGATATTAAGTCACTTAATTCTGGTAATGACGTTCTGATAAAAATTGGGTTAGTAAAGGGAGGGCCACAGTGGCTCAGCAGGCAGAGTTCTTGCCTGCCATGCCGGAGACCCAGGTTTGATTCCTGGTACCTGCCCATGCAAAAATACATACATACATACATACATACATACATACATACATGCATACATACATAAAAATAAAAATTGGGTTAGTGAAAAGTGGCAAACACTAAAGTACCCTGTGGGGTCTTTTCCAAAACCTAGATTTCATGGAACTCTCAAGGAAATAACTACTGCTTAATATGAACTAAGCTAAAATTTACAAAGCACAAATGAAAACAACCGTGATTAAAAATCAGCAGATATAATTCATACTCATTACAGATAATAAGAGTACTATGTGGAAATTATCTTATTTTCTAGGTAATAAAATTGAAATTTCGATAGTGACCTCTTACACAGGTGCTCAATAAAGTGCCAGGGCTAGAATCTAAATTCCAGATTCCAACAAAACATTGTTTTGGCCTGTATTGTTTTTTTCTACAAAATTAAGTTCCTTACTGATATACTATAAATTTACCAAACTCTGCATATATAGATATCTCTGAATATACTTAATCACAGAGACACATTTCTGTCAATAATAGCCATAGTTGAGTTAAAAGTAATAATAGTTAAAAAAAACACGCATCTTAGTCTGGGTGAGTACATTTTCTCAGTATAAGGTATACCTCCCAGTAATTTCTTACTCAAGTTTTCTCTTTCTTTAATTTAAAACTTGGCCTGATTTCTCCCCAGAGGCAGAAATCTCAAGAGTATTTTCCTCTCCTCTTGCTGGGTATGGTATGCTGTTAATGACCAGAGAAGAGGCATTGTTTCCCCTTCTACCTCTGATAAGTAACTCCATAGCTAGCTTCCAGTAGTAGGTCTGCTTTCCCCCCTCACAGTCTGTAAGGGAAAAAATTCCATCTCTCCGTCGCCTTACAAACTGAACTAAATCTCATGAAAGAAAACATTATCCTGTGGTCTGAACTTTACTTACCCAAATTTTCTCCCATCAGGGTCAGTGTCCTTGGTTATTCTTAGCAGGTACCAGTTTTTTCACTCATCTGCCCCTCTTCCACCTTTGGAATGGACAGATGATCCCCATTGGACAATGTTTATTGGGGTCCGGCAAACTTTTTCTCTCTGAACTTTGGTTTGTGAAGGCCCTAAACTATTTCCTGGTGTTAAACAGAATATCACAGCCACTTCCTTATCCTTAACTATAAATGACTTCCTTCCTTATCACAATATCCTGCTTTTTACAACCCTGCATTGATGATAGCTATTTGGCTAAATTCAAGATGCTTTTCTAATCAGAACAACCTCTTAACCTGAGATTTCCTCCTGTCTTGGAGCCCAAGCCTTTGCTTCAGTCAGGCATATTTGTCCACTCTTGTACCTGCTCCACTCTTACCTTTATGCCACTGCAAATATTGTTCTGTTCCTAATCTGAAATTTGCTTCTTTGTCATTATTGCCAAACCATTTTTTCTTTCTCTGTAAAACCTTTATTTTGTGATTCACCCTCAAGGTCCCTTTTATCTCTAAAATGCTATGATATCTCCTCAGACACTTCCCTGATCAGCCCTCAGTAGGAGACCCCCTAATGCTGACCCAATAGCATCCCCCATCCTTGCCTCTCTTCTGTGTACATAAACATTTCCTTGGATGCCCCTTAACCCACTGAGAAGTGCACTGCGTCTTCGTTCACTTTATATGTCAAAGAGTCTATATTATTTTGTTGCCCTTATTTTACTTAATTAAATCTTTCTTATTCCCTAATGGATTTGAGGCTACTATCAAAGACACTTAAAACAGGAAAAGATTTAAAAAATCCACACACTTTGCAATCAGCAATGAAATAATTCAATCTGAGGGAAAATAAACATACAAAAACTAAGCTAAAGCCAGGAGTGAGGCTAGTACAAAAATATATATTTTTCATAATATATGAAACAACACAAATGGGAGGGATAGGATCATGGTATGGGGTCAGTAATCATTTTAAGTTGCTTGACTGTGTAACTAAAACCTGATCAGTGGTTGGGAAAGCAGAGGTAGTTTCTGAATTTTGGGTCAATTTCCTTAGGGAAGCAGCATGGAAGGTATAAAGGTTTGAAGTTCAGCTGGAAATGTGTTAATTCCACCTCTGTTACCAGTTTTGTGATGATTAACACATTATTTAATACATTGGAACTAAATAGGTATTATGGACATGAAGAACCATAATACCTATTTAGATGGATAATATTTTGAAATGTCATCATTTATCCTCTTTTTGCTAATTTCAAAGCTTAGAAGATTGGTCATGGAAAAGGCAAGGCTACATCTACCTAGTAACCAACAATTAGGAACAGAGATTAGTCAGTTAAAAACACCAAAACAAATTTGTGAGAATCTGGAAACATTAGGACTACTGCCCTGCTAATGTCTAGTGAGAGTCCAAAATTCTTAAAGAAATCTGCCACCAGCCTAGGGCTGTCTCTATGGATTAAGGAAGAACCTGAGTGGGTTAGCCTAAGGTCAGTCTCACTGGCTTTCAATGTGGTACAGAGAAATCAGTTGAAAAATCTTGGATACTAATGGGAAGTTTGTGTTTGGAAGCATTAGGAGGGTCTGTGGTCAGTAAAAAGCTTAGTTAGGATGAGAAGCCTGAGAATTTGGGGACCTAATGATTAGGGAAAGTGAGAAGTATCATATGCACATCAGTTGTCATGATGCCCAAAGACCAGGTGAGGTTGGCCATAACTCAGCAAATACCAACCCAATATATCCAGTGACCAGAAAGGCCAACCATCATATCAGCAAATTCAGAGGATGATGGCAGCCATGAATGAACTGCATGAGAAGAAGGTAGGTGCCTTTTCTGACGGCACATAGAATGGGCAGGCTTTTCCCTGAACTTTACTGCCATCTTGCAGAGGAGAAGTAGAAGATGAAAACACTTGAGAATGGAGCAAAATGCAGAAAGATTTAATAATTACTTAAAACAGAGTTAGCTTGGATTGTTAAGGTAACATTTATTCTGCTGTCAGTGGGACTGGAGAGCATATAGGCAAGAGGAGAACATTTAAATAATATGCAGAATATTACTTAATTTTTTCTGTGTGTACGAGGAGTTGTATGTAATTGTGACTCATTTTTTCATTGATTATTGGGAAGATTCAGTGAGACGACATGGAAAATGTCTTGCTCAGCATGTGGTACTCAGAGCTCAACACTAGTTGATTTATTCTCATTTAAAAATTGATAAGAAGTCCTGGTATTTGTTGTTGTTGGTGGTGTTGGTGTTTTTTTTTAATTTAAATTTGTTTTTATTAGAAGAGTTGTAGGTTTACAGAAAAATAATGCAGAAAACACAGAGTTCCCATACACAGTTCCAATACACCATTATTAATACCTTGCATTAGTGTGGTAGCTTTGTTACATTGATTAATGATTATTATTATAATTGTACTATTAACTATAATCTATAGTTTATATTAGGGTTCACTGTTTCTGTTGCACAGGCCTGTGGTTTTGTTTTTTTATTTAACTTTTTAATTGTACAGTATAACATATATACAAAGCAAAGAAATAAAAAAGCAATAGTTTTCAAAGTACTCTTCAACAAGTAGTTACAGGACAGATCTCAGAGTTTGTCATGGGCTACCATACCACCCTCTCAGATTTTTCCTTCTAACTGCTCCAGAAAATAGGAGGCTAGAAGGCTTACATATTTTTTTTATCATCACAATCAACTTTTTTTCCTTCTTTTTTTTTTTTGTGAAAAATAACTTATATAACAAAAAAGTGATAAATTTCAAAGCACAGGACCACAATTAGTTGTAGAATATATTTAAGAGTTTAACATGGAGATCTAAAATTTTGGGTTTTACTTCTAGCTGCCTAAGATACTAGAGACTGAAAGAGATAGCAATTTGTGATTTGTTAAATCCTATCTTCACTGTATAACTCCACCAACTCCTTTGATCTTTCCATCCCTTTTTTAGGGGTATTTGGGACTATGGCCATTCTAACTTTTTCCTATTGGAAGGGTCTGTAACTAATATGGGGTTGGGAGGTGGAACTATCTGATGGTCTGGAGAGGCGGGGCCCTCTTGATTTCAGGACTTATCTGGACCAGGGACCTATCTGGAGGTTGTAGGTTTCTGGAAAGGTACTTTAGTGCATGGAACCCTTGTGGAATCTTATATATTGCCCTGGGTGTTCTTTTTTTTTTTTTTTTTTAATGAATAAAACCAATCAACATGCAAATGAACATTCTTTTTTTTTCCATCATGTAGTTGTATATTCATCATCATGATCATTTCTTAGAATATTTGTATCAATTCAGCAAAGGAAATAAACAGGAAACAGAAAAAAATCATACATACCATACCCCTTTCCTTCCTTTCATTGATCACTACCATTTCAATCTACTAAATTTATTTTAACGTTTGTTCCCCTATTATTTATCTTTAATCCATATGTTTTACCTATCTGTCCATAACATAGATAAAAGAAGCATCAGACACAAAGTTTTCACAATCACATAGTCACATTGCGAAAGCTATATCATTATACAATCATCTTCAAGAAACACAGCTACTGGAACACAGCTCTACATTTTCAGGCAGTTTCCTCCAACCTCTCTATTATGTCCTAACTAAAAAGGTGATATCTATTTAATGCATAAGGATAACCTCTTGACTCTGTTTGGAATCTCTCAGCCAATGTCACTTTATTTTTCTCATTTCTCTCTTCCCCCCTTTCGTTCAAGAAGGTTTTCTCAATCCCTTGGTGCTGAGTCCCAGCTCATTCTAGGATTTCTGTCCCACGTTACCATGAAGGTCCACACCCCTGAGAATCATGTCCCACATAGAGAAGGGGAGGGCAGTGAGTTTGCTTGTTGTGTTGGCTGAGAGAGAGAGGCCACACCTGAGCAACACAAGAGATTCTCTGGGGGTGACTCTTAAGTCCTGGAATTTTTAAGAGGCTTCTTCTGCTGATGAAAGCTCAAAACATCTTGTCTGAAAGCCAGGAAAATATTTTTTTGGTACAAGGAGGGTCTGTAAGAGGGCAAAAAGTAGAAATAAAAGTAATACAAACAATAGGAAACTTCGTTTTTCTCACCTTCTGGCAATAGCTTGAAGAAATAAAATACCTTTAGTGGATATAGATGAATTTTGAATATCCATTAAAGCCCACCCCAGGTCATCACTATTTCTCAAGTTTTAAGGCTAGTCACATAGCTCCTTGCCATTATTATGGTCTCAGTATAGGGCTTTGATGGCGTGTACTTTTTACTGCCAATTAGGACTTCCCCAAGATGGGTCATCTGGCTCTATAAAATTCTCTCAATCTTCTGAGCCTTGTAGGAATGGGGCTGGTCACAATTATGTCAATGGAGACACATAGCTTTTTATGGACTTCGTTCTTAAAAGCACTGTTTAAGATGGAAAATAAAAGTGTATAATACTTCATTGGCATACTTTGCTGTTCCTGGGTGTCCTGTGGATTTCATACTCAGCATTTGAGGTTGTTGATGACTTACTGTCAAAGAAGATAAAGTTGCAACATACAAGCTGAACAAAATTAATTTGATCTGGAGTCGGACAGAGCCATTGGATAAGGAGGCTGCATTGGACAAGCATTTCTCACCACATGTGTCAGTGTTTCCTTCTAAGCTCTATGGAGCCCAGGGCTCTAGATTTGATACCTGATTGGAACATTCTTTTTAATTTATAAATACTGATAATTAAGTGGCAGCTCTTCCCAAAGGAATGTTTCTAAAACAGACCTCAGAGGTGAAATGACACTTTGCCAGCTGAGGATTTTTTCCTTTAAAGTGTGGATATGTCTGAAGCTTGTTTCAATATATTTTTGTTTTATTTTTTAAACTTCTGTAAATCTTGATTCTGTAATTTTAGGGTGCTAGCTATTTAGTGACCCTATGTTCCAAATCCCAAATGAGGACATTTGGTAAGATATAATTTGGGGGTCAAGGGTGGTCCTATAGATGTGACAATATTAGTGCTTTTCTCTGTACTTAAAACACATTTTGGGTCATAATAGATATAGTAGTTGCAGAGAGGCTTATCTATAATTTTGGACTTTGTTCCTATTGTCTTTCATCTCTATTGAGGTCAATGTTCAAATTGGTGTAGCTATTTCTTACTTCTCAGTTCTAAATTTGAAGATCAAATGCAATAATATTTATAAAAGTACTTTCAAATGAACAGCATGCTGTACAAATTTAAAATTCCACTAAAGAAAACTGTGATAACTTATTACAGCTAAAGAACAAGTGAGCTTAATAAGAGAAGGGTGGCAAAGAGAGGTGAACCAACATTTGTTGATGCCTGAAATAGGACAGGTACTTAAAGCTATCATGATCTTATTTCATCTTTAAACACTCCTTGTTGTCAATCCTTGCTGTATACATGGTCATGCTGAGGTTCACATAGCTTAAGAAACTTCGGACCTAAGACTGTGACTCCAAAGCCAATGCTTTTCATACAGCATCAACTAGTGCATCTCAAATATATCTTGCTGGCTGTTCTAGTTTGCAAGTGTCAGAATGTGATATACCAGAACTAGAACAGCTTTTAAAAAGGGGAATTTATTAAGTTGCAAGTTTATAGCTCTAAGGCCATGACTATGTCCCAATTAAAGCAAGTCTATAAAAATGTCCAAATTAAGGCACCCATAAGAGGGTACCTTCACTCAAGAAAAACTGATGAAGTTCAGTGTTTCTCTCTCATCTGGAAAAGCACATGGGAAACATGGTGACGTCTATTACCTTTCTCTCCAGGCTTCTTGTTTCATGAAGTTCCCCTGGTGGTGAATTCCTTCTTCATCTCCAAAGTTCTCTGGCTGCATAGGTTCTGTGGTTCTTGTGACTCTGAAGCTTTTTCCAAAATGGTCCCCTCTTAAAAGGTTCTAATAAGGAACCCCAACTTGAACAGGTGGAGACACATCTCCATGGAACATTTAATTTAAAAAGTTACCACCCATAATTGGGTGGGTCATATATCCATGGGATCAATCAAAAAGCTCTCACCCAGCAATACTGAATGAGGATTAAAGGGCATGGCTTATCTGGGGTTCACAACAGATTTAAACTGGCACATTGGTCAATGAAGAATAATCTGATCATTTTGGAAGTTAGAATTCTCCTGGTAGAACCTTGAGAAGCTTTCTGAAGCAATGTTTCTGAATTACACAAACAGGGAAAATTTTTAGCTCTTTAAGATGTATAAATTTGATATCTTAGTTCCATAGTCTTACTTTTTTCCATGTTCTTTTTTTTCAATTAACAATTGTGAAATATTTTACACATCCAAAGAAATCTATAATATAAAAGGTATAAAAATGATAATAAAGGCAGCATATTCACATACCAGTTTGAGACACAGAATACCACAACTATTAGTTGAAGACATAGAATATTACTAGTTTTTAAGATCCTTATGCATCCTTTCATAATTATAACTTCAAAGGCCTTTCCTCAAGAGGGATCCATTAACCTGGATTTTTTTTTTTTAAATATCTTTTGGTGCATGCATATGTTTATACTATGGAAATCTATACTGAGAGGAAAAATCTGAGATCTAATAGTTGATAGTGGTAAACAGTTTTCCATAGTATCTGTACAAATTTAGACTTCTAGCAGCAAAGTATGAGAGTTCTGGGTACTCTCCATCCTTGTCAGCACTTGATACTGTTGTCTTTTTAATTTTAGTTATTATGGTGGATATGCAGTGATAGCTCATTGTAGTTCTAATTTGCTGGTCTCTAATGATTAGTGAGGTTGAATCCCTTTACAAATTATCAGCATTTAGGCAGGTACCTGCTTAAATTCTTTTGTCCATTTCTATTGGATAATTATCTTTCTTTATTTTTAGAAGTTGTTCATATATTCTAGATATAAGGCCTTTATTGGTTATATGTGTTACATATATTCTCATTGCTTTTTTTAATGTGAATTTTTAGTTTAATGTGTTTTTATGTGTGTGACTCCCTAAACAATATATTTTGTTTTGAATGTTTTTTAAATTGTGAAAAATATCATATATACAAAAAAGCAATAAATTTCAAAGCACACTGCAGCAATTGCTTGTACAGCAGATTTCAGTTTGTATGGGTTACAATTCCACAATTTTAGATTTTTACTTCTAGCTGCTTCAAGACACAGGAGACTAAAAGAAATATCAATAATAATGATTCTGCAATCATACTCATTTGTTAAACCCTACCTTCTCTGCATAATTCCACAATCTCCTTTGATCCTATAATCTGTTTGTTCTATGCCCATTCTAACTTTTTCATGTTGGATGGGACTGTCGATAATATGTGATAGGAGAGTGGTACTAATTGATGTTCTGGGAGAGGCTGGTTCCTCTGTGTTTCAGGACTTATCTGGCCTAGGCATTCATTCATCTGAAGATTGTAGTTTTCTGGAAAGTGATCATAGTGCATGGAACCTTTGTGGAATCTCAGATAAAGTCCTAAATATTCTTTGGGTTGGCAGGAATGGTTTTGGTTGGGGTTTGGCAAACTATGGTAGGTAGCAATGTCTAGCTGAAGCTTACATAAGAGTAGCCTCCAGAATAGTCTCTTGGCTCTATTTGAACTCTCTCAGCCACTGATACCTTATTTGTTATACTTTTTTCTCCCTTTTTGGTCAGGATGGCATTGTTGATCCCATGGTGCCGGGCCAGGCTCATCCCTCAGAGTCATAGCCCACGCTTCCAGGGAGACTTTCACCCACTGGATGTCATATCCCAGGTAGTGGGGTGGGTAATGATTTCATTTAGCAGGGTTGGACTTAGAGAGAGAGAGGCCACATCTGAGAACAGAAGAGGTCCTCTGGAAGTAACTTTTGGGCATAACTGTAGAGAGGCTAAGCTTCACAAGAGCAAGCCTCGAAATCGAGGGCTTGGCCTATTGTCTTGGAGTCCCTAATGTTTGACACAGTTATCAGAGGTTTCCCTGGTGGTAAAGTCAATAGTTCATATTTTCTCTCCTGTCCATCAAGGGACTTTGTCTCTACTTTATGATTATCTGTTTAACATATTCTAAGTTGTATCTGGGTATTACATTAAGCTATACAGTATTACAGGGCCTCATTCCCACTCTGTGCCCCCTATGTTTGAGTTGTTTAAATGATCTGTCCAGACCAGTTGAATTAGATTATGTGCTACAGAAAATTTAGGTTTGGGGCAAAACAAGCTATTCTTCGTTTGGTCTCATAAAGTAGGTGAAATTCTAAAATACAGTGTCTTCCTTACCCCTATATTCTGAATTACCTTAGTTTCGACCTGATCAGCTTTGTTTTTATCTTTAATTAAAGCTTATCCCTTTTTCAATTTCTTTAACAGTTGTTAAGGAATTATACAAACAAGGAAAATTTTAGCAATGCTGACCTTCAGAACTGCAGAATTGCAACTTTGAGTCTTAGGTGTCACACAGGTATCAAAACCTCCAGGGAAAACCAGGTTATACATATATAGCACAGCCTCTCAGAATCTAGAAATAATTCCTGCTCCAGACTAAGTGCGATCACTATGAGTTTACAATCTAGGCCCCTCAATTTTCTTATAACTATTTTCTATATGAGACCATACAATATTTGCTCCTTTGTTTGTGGCTTATTTTGCATCACAAAATGTCCCACAAGTTCATTGACAAAGTTACATGCCTCACAACTTTGTTCCTTTCTGTGGCAGCACGCTATTCGATCATAAGTATACACCATTTTGTTTGCCAATCTACTTCTCAGTCAGTGCATCCTTCAGCCACCTGCATTCATTAGGCATCATGTATAATGCCCAAAATCCACAGTCCATCAACACTCTCAATTTTAGATAATTTCTTTGTTCCCAAGAGAAAGATAACCAATAAACACACTCTCACCAAATAGGAGCTCTAAATCTCTTCTTAACTCTTGTCCCTCCCCCCATTATTTACCCCTGCTGTTGCTGTGGTACTGCTGATGTTTTCCTGCATGCAATAGCAGTTCCCCCCCTGTACCCTGGATTTAAACACCCTTTGTACACGAATCATACCTTTGAGTCGTTTTTGCAAAAACTTATTTATATAATCAGTGGGAAACATGGATCTATACAACCCCCTTCATTCATGTTCACCTTCAATATGGCAATATTACTTATAGACCCACTAATGAACTGTCTTCATTTCTATCCATTCCCATACATTTAAGTTCAACCTCATTAGCTAATTGTTCACTCATCTCTAACTTCCGTAAATCTCCAGGTCCCCTATATTCTGTATTATAAGTCTCTGGCTTTACCTTTACCATGGTGTTAAAAGTGAAATCATACAGTATCTATCCTTTTGTGTCTGCACTCAGCATTATACTTTCAAGGCTCATCCATCTTGTCATGTGCTTCAGGATATCATTTAGTCTTAGTGCTGTATAATATTCCATCATATGTAAATAACACATCTTGTTAATCCACTCATCTGTTGATAGGCACCTGAATTGTTTCCATCGTTTGGTGATTGTGAATAATGCCACTATGAACATCAGCATGCAAATGTCTGTGTCACTGCTTTCAGCTCTTCTGCGTATACACCGAGTAGTGATATTGCCAGGTTATAGGGCAACTTGATAATTAGTTTTCTGAGGAATTACCAGACTGTCTTCCATAGTGACTGTACCATTATACATTCCCAACAGAAATGCATAAGTGTCCCAATTTCTCCACATCTTCTTCAACATTTGTAGTTTCCTGTGTGTTTAATGGCAGCCATTCTTATAGGTGTGAGGTGGTATTTCATTGTAATCTTGATCTGCATTTCCCTTATAGCTAATGAAAATGAGTATCTCTTCATGTGCTTTTGAGCCTTCTATATTTGCTCTTTGGAAAAATGCGTATTCATATCTGTAGCTCATTTTATAATTGGGTTGTTTGTTAGTTTTTGTTGAGTTCTATGATTTCTTTATGTATACAGCATATCAAACCTTTATCTGATATGTGATTTCCAAATATTTTCTCCCATTGAGTTGGCTGTCTCGATCTTTTTGACAAAGTCTTTTGAGGTACAAAACCATTTTATTTTGAGGAGTTCCTAGTTATCTATTTTTTTTCTTTCATTGCAAGTATGTTAGGTGTAAGAATCTACCTCCTATTACTAGGTCTTAAAGATGTTTCCTTTCATTTTGTTTCAGGGGTTTTATGGTACTGTTTTTTATATTTAGGTGTTTTATCCAGTTTGAGTTAATTTTTGTATAGGGTATAAGGTAAGGGCCCTCTTTCATTCTTTTGGCTCTGGATATCCAGTTCTCCCATCCCTATTTATTGAAAAGACTGTTTTGTACTAGTTCAGTGAATTTGGGGGCCTTGTCCAAGATCAGTTGTCTGTAGATTTGGTGGTCTATTTCTGTGTTCTTGATTCAATTCCATTGGTCAATACTTCTGTCTTTGTGCTAGTACCAAGCTGTTTTAACCATAGTGGCTTTATAATAAGCTTCGAAATCCAGAAGTGTTAATCCTCCCATGTTCTTTTTTTCAAAAGATTTTTTTTTTTTTTTTTTTTTTTTTTTTTTTTTTTTTTTTTAGCAATTTGGAGTCTCTTTCCTGTCCAAATGAATTTGTTAACTAGCTTTTCCAAGTCTTCAAAGTAGGTTGTTGGAATTTTTATTGGTACTGCGCTGAATCTGTACATCAGTTAGGGTAGAATTGACATCTTAACTACATTTAACCTTCCAGTCCATGAGCAGGGAATGTCTTTCCACCTATTTAGATCTTCTTTGATTTCTTTTAGCAATGTTATATAGTTTTCTGTGTACAGGTCCTTTACATCCCTAGTTAAATTCTTTCCTAGATACTAGATTCTTTTCATTGCTATTTTAAGTGGAATTTTTTCTTTAAAAATTGCCTTCTCAGTTAGGTAACTTTTTTGCTTGTGTACAGGAACATTACTGATTTTTGTACATTATTCTTATATCCCACCATCTTGCTGAATTTGTTGAATAGCTCTGGTAACTTTGGTGTAGATTTCTCAGGATTTTCCGAATATAGTATCATATTATCTGCAGATAATGAAAGTTTTACTTCTTCCTTTCTAATTTAGATACCTTTTATTTCTTTTTCCTGCCTGATTGTTCTAGCTAGAACTTCCAATACAGTGTTGGATAATAGTGGTGTCAGAGGACATCCTTATCTTGTCCCTGATCTGAGGGGAAGTCTTTCAGTCTCTCACCATTGTGTACTGGCTCTAGGTTTTTCATACATTTTCTTCATCATATTGAGGAAGTTACCTTTAGATTCCTTCCTTTTGAAGTGTTTTCCTCAGAAAAGGATGTTGAATTTTGTCCAATGCTTTTTCAGTATCAATCAAAATGATCATATGATTTTTTTCCTTTTGACGTGTTAATGTGCTGTATTACATTAATTGATTTTCTTGTGTTGAATCACCTTGCATTCCTGGTATAAACTGCACTTCATCGTGGTGTATTTTGTTGAGAATTTTTGCATCTATATTCATTAGGGAGATTGGCCTGTAGTTTTTCTTTCTTGTAGCATTGCTACCTGTTTTTGGTATTAGAGTGATGTTAGTTTCATAAAATGAGTTAGGTAGTTCTTTTTCCCTCAGTTTTTCAGAAAAGTTTGAACAGAATTGGCATTAATTATTTTTGGACTGTTTGATAGAATTCCCTGTGAAGCCATCTCTCCCTGGGCTTTTCTTTGTAAGAAGATTTTTGATGACTGATTGAATCTCTTTACTTGTGATTGGTTTGTTGAGGCTTCTATTTCTTCTTGAGTCTTTATAGGTTGTTCATGTGTTTCTAGGAATTTGTCCATTTCATCTAAGTTGTCTAGTTTGTTGGCATATATTTGTTCATAGCATCCTCTTGATTTTTTTTTTCGTTCCTTCATGGTCCAGGGTGACAACCCCCCTATCATTTCTGATTTTGTTTATTTGTATCCTCTCTCTTTTTTCTTCATCAGCCTCGCAATAAAATTGATTTTATAGTTTTCTCAAAGAACCAACTTTTCGTTATATAGATTCTTTCTGTTGTTTTATTTTCTTTTGTTGTTCAATTATTTTAATTCTGCTTTAATCTTTGTGAAGTCTCTTCTTCTCTTTGCTTTGGAGTTAGTTTGCTGTTCTTTCTCTAGGTCTTCCAGGTAAGGTGTGAAGTCCTCCACTTTTGCTCTTTCTTCTTTTTTAATACAGGCATGTACAGTACTAAATTTCCCTCTCAGCACTGCTTTTGCTGCATCCCATAAGTTTTAATGTGTCGTATTGTCATTTTCATTCATTTCCAGATAGCTGCTGATTTCTCTAGCTGTTTCTTCTTTGAGCCACTGTTTGTTTATGAGTGTGTTATTTAATCTCCAAGTATTTGTGAAAGTTCTGGTTTTTTGATGGTTATCAATTTCCAGCTTCATTCCTTTGTGATCAGAGAAAGTGCTTTGAATAATTTCAATTGTATCTCAGCATTAGATCTATCCTGGAGAATCTTCCATAAACAATACAGGAGAATATATATCCTGCTGTTTTGGGGTGTAATAACCCATGTCTGTTAGGTCCAATTCATTTATCACATTGTTTAAGTTCTCCATTTCCTTGTTGAACCTCTTTCCACTTGTTCTATCTGTGGAGGAGAATGATGTATTGAAGTCTCCTACTATTACTGTTGAAACATCTATCTTGCCCTTCAGTTTTGCCAATGTTTGCCTAATGTGCTTTGGGTCTCCTTGATTGGGAGCATGAACAGTTATGATAGATATTTCTTTTTGGTGAATTGTCCCTTTTATTAATATGTAGTGTCCTTCTTTGTCTCTTAAGAGAGTTATATGAAATTTTTTATTCCAAAATCTGTGTCTCCTCTGGTGTTTTAATTTGGTCATTTGGCTGGCCTATATCTGTCTTCATCTTCATATGCTTTGTGATTTTCTGTTGCCCTCGAGGCATGCAGTAATCTTGATAGAGTTACCTTGGAAGTTTATTTCCTCAGTAGTCTAATGTTTTGTATTTGACGGACAGGTATTAGGTAGGACACAGTGCATGGGGTGGGGCCCAGCGGTGTGGTGACAGGTTATAGTGCAGGAATAGGCATGGATTGGGGGTGCTATGCCCAGGAGCATGGGGTGCAGGGGATGGGGTTGTTGGAGGGCAATGCAGGGGCAGTGGGAGTGGGAGGCAACTCAGGCAGACCTTGGAGTGCAAGAACAGGCACAACATGGGGGACACAGAGGCCCAGTGGGAGGCAGTTCTGGGGGACTCTGGATACACTGGGGTGGGTGCATGGGCAGGTTGTGGGTGGGCACTTGGAGCGTGGAGGTTGTGGGTATCAGGGTGCAGGTTCAGGGTGCAGGGAGCAGGGCACGGGTGCATGTTGGTGCAGAAGGAAGAGGGTCGAAGGGGACTGGGATGCAGATACATGCGTGCCTGGGGTGAATCACAGTTTGAGTTGGGGAGGGCGTTTGGGATGAGGATGTACATGTGCACAGAGGTGGTGCACAGGTCACAAGGCATGGGTCCAGGCCTCTGTGTGCCTGTTGTGGGTTGGGCGGGGTCCTCTCCTTCTCTTCTCTCTTCCATTCCCTTCTCCCTTCCCTTCCATCTCCCTTGGCTTATTTCACCTTTATCTAGCTAGGTCCCACCTAAAGACCCAATTTCTAGGTATTGGCACATCCTTTCAGGAAAACTGTTAGAAGCAACCTTCTTAGGTAATCACTTTCTAGCCCCCCCCCCACACACACACAACTGCCTCCCAGTGTGATTGGCAGGCTACACTACCTACCAGTTTTGTTTTTTACTTTTACACTTTTAAGATGCTTTACACACATACACATTTTATCTAGCCTTGCTTTTAGCAGAAGACTTAATACTAATAAGTTTAACCTGTTAGTACTGGAAACAGAACTCATTTTAAATATGTCTTTAATGATTCATCTAACATTTTTGTGTTTTGCAGCAGAAGGGTTTTCAGGAAAACTCCTCCAAATTTCCAGAGTCTCCGTTTTTTTTCAGGCTTTTCTAGTAAGTAGGTAGAGTTCCATAAATATTTACTGTAAATATGATATTTAAAAGTACAAATGATCACCTTGAGGGCAGTCTGAAGAGCTAGGTCTGGTTGTTAATTCACTCCTTTTGGTGTAAAGCGTATTGTAATTTCCAGTTTCCTTCCATGTTCTAGGCCCTTTAGCCAGTTCTGGCTTAACATAGTTCTGGTTAATGTTAATGTGATTGAAGTCATTTTTGTACTATATAATATTTATCTCCAAAGTATAACTCATAAAAGGGATTAGTATGAAAACAAGCACAGTTGGACACAGTTTTACGTGAATATTGAAAGGAAGATGAACAAGCAGCTATGGATTTAGCCCATTTTTTCATGTCCTTTGGTCTATGCTGTGACTGTGTTCATTCATGGGGTGACAGAAATTCTAGTCTTGACTTATCTCTCTGTCACTTAAGTCTCAGTACTTCAATTTTATCTTAATTTAGGGTTGTTAAATGTCTTTTATGCCCAGTGTTCTCTACATTGCTATTTTATATTTACACTTTCATTTGTATCTGTCATGTAACTAGAAGTGAGGGTGACCAGTGGATGTTTTTCTGTTTGAAGAAATGAATTCAATCTCAGAAATCATTCCAATTTGTGCATATAGAGAGATTTAGATTTATTCTCTAGTCCCCTTTTGATAGAACCTCTTGTTTTGACTGCTTCTTGACTAAAAGTTTAAAAAAATTCTTCAACTCCTCAAGCCTAAATATTGTTTTTGTTTCTCCACACTTAGGTTTTCAATGTCAAGAGAATACTTTTGTGCATGGATACACTTGGATTTGAAAATATATAGATAGTAAAGTTCCTTAAAACTCAATCTTGCTGTACCACTGGGTCTTTGCTCATGTTTCTCTCTCTCTCCTTCATTCCCTTTTTCTGCTTTCTGCATGGACAACTCCTTCTTATCCTTCACAACTTCACTGGGAAGCCTTTCTTGACTTTCTAATCTGAGTAGAGTTTTGCAACTCTGTACTCCCTTCCCAGGCTGTACTTGTTCTACCATGGTGTATTTGGCAGGTAAGAATCTATGCTCTGATTGTTCTCATTCAAATTGGTATTCCATTACCCATGTTCAAACTTAGGTTGCACTAATGACAAGCTCTCTGGCTATGGACATATTATTTAATCGCTCTGTGCCTCAGTGTCCTCATCTGTAAAACAGGTTAATAACATCACCAAAGAATTGTTTGAAGATTCAATACGGTAATATATACAGAGATCTTAATTGAACTTGTTGCTAAAAGAAACTGAATAAATGTTTGGTATTAGTTTTTGAGACTCTAGAACATTGTACTGACATCACTGACTTCTATGCAATCCTTACCTCTCCTCTCCCTGGACTGAAATCTCTTTGAGATTAGATCTCTGTCTTCTTAGCATCTAATGCAGTTCCTGACACATGGCAGATTCTCGGGAAGTGTAGGACAAAAGAATGGATGAACCCCTGTTTTTAGAGCTCTCAGGAGAGTCATTAAATTGTCATGAATGCTTATGCCCCAGATTTCTGTGACCTTAAATTCCTGTCACAACATCTCTGCTAGAGAGTTCTGCCAGGGTAGCTGTTGTACCGGCCTTTATTATAATATGCTGCCAAAGCGGTTGTAAATATAAAATCGACCAATTTGAAGACCAGTTTGAATGATGGAGTTGTGTGGGCGTATGCTTTGTGTGTGTATGAGAGAGAGCGAGAGAAAGAGAGAGATAAAGATGGAGAGTGATGGAGACAGAGAGAGAGAGATGAAAGAGACAGAAAATATAAATTCCTTAAGATGGCATAGCCAAATCTGCCTGAAGCAGTGTGCTAAAAATTAGTAAAGACCAAAAGTTCTTAGTAAACCATTCACCAACCTTCTCTAGTGCAAAGTCCACAAAGACAGGGGTGAAAGCAAAGCAGACATATTGCCTCTCCCCTTTTCCACTGGGTTACACTTGTGGTAAATCCATGATACAGGATCATGTAACCCTTCCATGAGGTCAAGACCCATAGGAGTCAGAGACTACTATGGCAGAGAGGACACTCTGAGGAAGGTCCTTGAGGAAAGGTTCCATTGGCATAGCAGATACTCTGGTTCTCCATCTCCTCTGGCAGGACTGAACCATGTCAGTATACACAGCTGAGAGTGAGGGCTGGTTGGACATGCCTCCTGCCTAACACTGTGAGACCAAGGAGAGAATTAGTGGGAATTGACAGAAGAAAAATTATCACTGCTTATGCTGATGGTGTGGCTGACACCTCCTCCACTGGAGTAAGCATTGTGAGTGTCTTAATAAACACCTGACTTCCCAGTGATTGTCATCACATTTTCTTTTCCTTTCATAATGATTTGGTGCTCTTGTAGGGTTCTCAGTATTTGGAAATCTTGGCTCAGATGATGCCCTTTCACTGAGGTGGCCCTGCTGCTGTTGGAAATTTTATGTTCTTATTGTTTGCTTTCCCCTCTGTAGTTGTTGTTTCACTACTCCAGCAGCATCCTCAAGGGGCAGTAAACCTGGTTGGAAAAGAGCTGGGCTTAAAGTCAGAGATGTATTCCATCCAAGTGCCTGTCCTGGCTGTCCATGAGGTGTGGTCTTGGGAAAACCACTTAACCCCTGAATTTTCTTATCTGTAAGGTGGATGGAACTCTTAACATTGCTTGCTTTTCTCACAGGATTGAGATGAGGATCCACCAGATCTGGATAATTAAAGTACTTCTATTATTGTTGTTATTTTAAGGTCTCCTAGTTCCTGGCTCCATTGATATGTGAACTTGCTTTAATATGGTCTGCCTTTCTTGGGAGAAAAACACTGCTTTAGGGATAGAGGCAAAAGCTGTACTTCTCCATGAATCATTTAAATTAATTTACTTAATTAATTAAGGATCTCCAAAGGACTTCTGGAAACAGTAAATAATTACTGCCCTTTGTTTTCACGTCTTCCCATATTCATTCTGTTGAGGAAAAGAAAATAATTTAGGCTATTTGAAGGGTTTTATTCAGATACTATTTCTGTGATTGTTAGCAGCATAAGATATCAGAAATACCAAAATGCAGCATTTTTTAAATTTAATTTTTTTAAATTGTGATAATATACCTATATGACATAAAATTTGCCATTTTAGTCACTTTCAAACATACAATTTGGGGGGCATTAATTACATTAATTACTATCAACATCATCCATTACCAAAACATTTCTTTGTACTCAAAACAGAAATTCCGAACCCATTAAGTAATAATTCCCCATAACCCCTTTCTTTTAACCTTCAGTCTACTTTCTATCTCAATGACTCTGCCCATTCTAAATATTTCCTTTGAGGAGAATCATGCATTATCTGTTCTTTTGTGTCTGCCTTCTTTACTTAGCATAATGTTTTTCAAGGTTTATCCCTGTTGTAGCATGTAGAAATAATTCATTCCTTTTTATGGCTGAATAATGCTCCATTGTAGCTTATCCATTAATCTGCTGATGGACACTTGGATTGACTCTTATCTTTTGGCTGTTGCGAGTAATATGGCTGTCAACATTGATGTACAAGTATCTATTTGAGTCCCTGCTTTCAGTTCTCTAGGTTGTAGACCTGTTTTGGTTTGGTAAAGCTGCTGGAATACAACGTACAAGAAATGGATTGGCTTTTACAAAGGGGATTTATTAGGTTGCAAATTTACAGTTCTAATGCCAAGAAAATTTCCAATTTAAAGCATCAACAAGAGGATAACTTCACTCAAGAATAGCTGATCTTATCTGGGCTCCTCAGTCATAGGAGAAGGCACATACTCATGTCCGCTTCTCTCTCTCCTGGCTTCTAGTTTCAAATGGCTCTCTCAACTCCTTTTTCCAGTGGCTTTTTCTCTTAAGCATTTGTGGATCCTCACTTAGTTTCTCTTGGGGCAGACTCTGGGTTTCATCTCTTAGCTTAGCATCTCCAAACATCTGTATTTGGACTCACGACTTTGTTCATTTTATAGCAGCACAATATTCGATCGTATGTATATACCATTGTTTGCCAGTCTACTTCCCAGTCAGTGCATCCTTTAGCCACCTGCATTTATTGGGCATCATGTAAAATGTCCAAAGTTCACAGTCCATCACCACTCTCAATTTTTATGATTTTAGAGGTTTTTGTATCACTTCTTTGAGATGATGAACAGTAATTAAGATGGTGAAAGGCCCAGAACTAATTCATATAAAATGCCTAAGAACACTGTTTCATTGTTCCCAAGAGAAAGATAGCCAATAAACACACCCTCATCAAATAGGAAACCCAAAACTCCCCTTAGCTCCTGTCCCTCCCCCCATCATTTACCCCTGCTGTTGCTGTGGTATGGCTGATGTTGAATTTGTTTATTAGCTAAAGTAATTTTGGCATAGATTTTTCAGAATTTTCCAAGTGTAGTATCATGTCATCTGCAAATAATGAAGGTATTACTTCTTCCTTTTCAATTTGGATGCTTTTATTGTTTGTCCTGTTTGATTTTGCTAGCTAGAGGTTCTAGTACAATGTTGAATAATAATAGTGACAGAGGGCATCATTGTCTCATTCCTGATCTTAGGAGGACGTTTTTCAGTCTTTCTCCATTAAGTACAACACAGGCTATTGGTTTTTCATTTATCGTATTGAGGAAGTTACCTTTGATTCCTATCTTTTGAAGTGTTTTTATTAGAAAAGGATGTCGAATTTTGTTGAATGCATTTTCAGAATCAATTGAGAAGATCATGTGATTTTTCCCTTTAAATTTGTTAATGTGCTGCACTACTTTAATTGATTTTCTTGTGTTGAACCATCCTTGCATTCCTGGTATAAACCCCACTTGGTCATGGTGTATAATTCTTTTAAGGTGTTGTTGGATTTGATTTGCTAGTATTTTGTTGAGAATTTTTGCATCTGTGTTCCTTATGGAGATTTGCCTGTAGTTTTCCTTTCTTATAGCATCTTTACCCAATTTTGGCATTAAAATGATACTAGCTTCATAAAATGAGTTAGTTAGTGTTCCTTTTCCCTCAATTTTTTGGAAAAGTTTGAGCGGGATTGGTGTTAGTTCTTTTAGGAATGTTTGATAAAATTTTTCTGTGAAGCCATCTGGCCTTCGGCTTTTCTTTGTAAGAAGATTTTATTATTGTTGTTGTTGTTGTTGTTGTTTGCATGGGCAGGCACCGGGAATTGAACCTGGGTCTCCAGCATGGCAGGCTGCCACTGTGCCACCATTGCCCACCCTGTAGGAAGACTTCTGATGACTGATTTAATTTCTTTACTTGTGACTGGTTTGTTGAGATCTTCTATTTCTTCTTGTCAGTGTAGCTTTTTTCTGTGTTACCAGGAATTTCTCTATTTCACAAAAATTGTCTAGTTTGTTAGCATATAGTTGTTCATAGTATTGTCTTATGATTTCATTTATTTCTTCAGAGTCTGTGGTAATGCACCCCTTCTCATTTCTGATTTTGTTTTTTTGCATCTTCTCTTTTATTCTTTGACAGTCTTGTTAGTGACCCATCAATTTTATGGATTTTCTCGAAGAACCAACTTTTTTTTTTTTGGCTTTTAAATGGAGAATTTAATAAGTTGCTAGTTTGCAGTTTTAAGGCTGAGAAAATGTCCCAATTAAAGCAAGTCTATAGAAATGTCCAATTTAAGGCATCCAGGGAAAGATACCTTGGTTCAAGAAGGCTGATGAAGTTCAGGTTGCTCTCTCAAGTGAGAAGGCACATTGTAAACACAGTCAGCGTTCCTCTCTCATCTCATAGGGCTCATGGCAAACACAGTCAGGTTTCCTCTCTCATCTGGAAGGGCATATGACAAACATGGTGCCATCTGCTAGCTTCTTCTCCTGGCTTCCTATTTCATGAAGCTCCCTGGAGGCATTTTCCTTCTTCATCTCTGAAGGTCGCTGGCGGGTGGACTCTGCTTCTTGTGGCTATGTCATTCTACTTGCTCTCTCTGAATCTCCTTCATTCTCCAAAATGTTTCCTCTTTTATAGGACTTCAGAAGCTAATCAAGACCCACCCAAATGGGTGGAGACATGTCATCACCTAATCCACCTTAACAAAAACTCATGATTTAATCACATCTCCAGGGAGGTGATCTAGGTACAGTCTCAATCAAACAGCATTGAAGAACCAACTTTTGATTGGCTTTTGGTTTGTCCTTTTGCTCTCCCATTCATTTAACTCTGTTTTAATCTTTGTTATTTCTCTTATTCTGTTTGCTTTGGGGTTAGTTTGCTGTTCTTTCTCACGTTTCCCCAGATGAGCAGTTAAGTCCTCAAGTTTTACTGTTTCTTGTCATTTTAATATAGGCATTTAGGACAATAAATTTCCCTCTCAGCACAGTCTTTGTCTCATCCCATAATTTCTGATGTGTTGTGTTCTCATTTTCATTCTTCTCCAGATAAGAATGCTAGTAATTTCTCTAGCAGTTTCTTCTTTGACCCACTGGTTGTTTAAGAGCATGTTATTTAATCTGCATATGTTTGTGAATGTTCTCATTCTTTGGTGGTTATTTATGTCCAGCTTCATTCCATTGGGTTCAGAGTAAGTGCTTTGAATTATTTTAATGTTGTTAAATTTATAAAGACCTGTTCTGTGCCACAGCATATGATCTGTCCTGGAGAATGTTCCATGAGCATTAGAGAAGAATGTATATCCTGGTGTTTTAGGATATATGTCTGCTAGGTCTAGTTCATTTATCAAGTTGTTTAACTTCTCTATTTCCTTGTTGATCTTCTGTCTGGTTGTTCTGTCTATAGAGGAGAGTGGTGTATTGGTGTCTCCTACCATTATTGTTGAAATATCTATCACTCCCTTTAGTTTTGTGAATGTCTGTCCCATGTACTTTGGAGTTCCTTGATTGGGAGCATAAACATTTATGATTGTTATTTCTTCTCGGCAACTTGTCCCTTTTATTAATATATAAGTGTCCTCCTTTGCTCTTATGATGTCTTTACATTTAAAGTCTATTTTGTCCAATATTAGCACAACTGCTCCTGCTTTCTTTTGGTTACAACTTGCTTGGAACATCTTTTTTCCATCCTTTCACTTTCAATCTATTTGTATCCTCTTATCTAAGCAGTGTTTCTTGTAAGCAGACTATAGCTGGATTTTATTTCTTAATCCATTCTGCCAATCTGTATCTTTTTTCTTTCTTTTTTTTTTTTCACATGAGCAGGTATTGGGTATTGAACCCAGGTCTATGGCATGGCAGGTAAGAATCCTGCCTGCTGAGCCACCATGGTGCCCCAATCTGTATCTTTCAATTGCTAAATTTAGTCCATTAACATTCAGTTATTATTGAAAAAGCATTTCTTGAATCCACCATCTTATCTTTTGGATTTTATTTATCAGATCTATATATTCTTTTCCCTCTTTTTTTTTTTTTTTTTTTTTGCATGGGCAGGCACTGGGAATTGAACCCAGGTTTCTCTAGCCTGGCAGGTGAGAACTCTGCCTGCTGAGCCACCATGGCCTGCCTCCTCTTTCTTTTTTCATCCTTCAAGTTACTCTTACTGGTTCTCTTCAATCTGTGCCCTCCTCTAGATCTTCCTCTCCTGATTTTTTGTTTTGTTTTGTTTTTTGTTTTCAGCTAGCAGAACTCCTTTTAGTATTTCTTGTAGGGCTGATCTCTTGACAAATCCTTTTAGGAGTTTTGTCTGTGAACATTTTAACCTCTTCCTCAGTTTTGAAGGACAATTTGGCTAGGTGTAGAATTCTTGGCTGGAAGTTTTTCTCTTTCAGGATCTTAAAAATATATCATGCCACTGCCTTCTTGCCTCCATAGTGCCTGTTGAGTGGCCTGAATTGAGTCTAACGTTAGTTGTACATACCTTGTATGCAGTAAATTGTTTTTCTCTTGCCACTTTCAGTATTTTCTGCTTCTCTTCCACATTTGACAGACTGATTATTATGTGTCTTGGGGAAGGCCTGTTTGGATTTATTCTATTTGGAGTTTGCTGAGCTTCTTTGACTTGCATATTTCTGTCCTTTATAAGGGCTAGAAAGGTTTCCCCCATTGTATCCTCAACTAATCTTCCTAGCCCTGTACTCTTCTCTTCTCCTCTGAAACACCAGTGATCTTATATTTGTATGCTTTGTTTTGTCCATCATTTCCCTCAGATGCAATTCAAATTTTTCCATCTTTTTTTGCTATTTGGTTTTTGAGTGTTTGAAATCAGTTGTCCTGTCCTCTAGTTCACTTATTCTTTCTGCTGCCTCTTCAAATGTGCATTTGTATGACTCTAGTATGTTTTTTATTGTCTACATCATCTTTATTCTCTCTGATATTTAAAATTTTTCTATTTATTCTTTCAAATTCCTGTTTATGCTCTTCTAGTGTCTTCTTATTCTCTTAGGCTGGGCTCTATCTGTCTGCATCATGATATGCTTAGGATCTTTTGTTGCCTTCATGGCCTGTAAATATTTTGGTGCGTTTACTTTGGAAGTTAATTTCCTTCAGTTGTCTAAAGCTTTGTATATACAGAATCAATGTGGAGCATGGTGTGGGATGGGGCTCTACAGTGTGGTGATGCATTGCATCAGGTTTAGGTTTAGGCTGGGGATGCTATGCTGGTGCAAGTGAATGTGTGCGCCCAGCATGGAGAAGATGTAGCTGTGCAGTTGCACGGGTCTTGGGGGGGGAGGGGTTCCTGGTGTGCACTGGTCTAGGGCTTGGGGCCCTTTGTATACATGCACAGAGCTCAGGGCAGTGAGTCAGCATTGTGCCTGCAGGGGCTGGGGGTGGATGTGGCCCAACTGTGCAGGTCAACGCTCACCCAGAGCTGGGGAGTGTGACTAAGGGCCATGCGCATGTGCAGATCTGGGAGGGCCATGAGCTGATGTACATGTGCATAGAGCTCAGGTGGTGGGGTGGGGTTGTAGGACTGTATGGGCTGGGGCTGGGTGTAGCCTGGGTGTGGGCTGGGGGCAGGCATAGCCTTAATGCACTGGTGACTGCCTTCAGGGGGCAGGGAGAGGGAGGTAGGTCTCGGGATGGGTGTGGGGGAGACTGTACTTTTGCAGGACAAGTGGGTTAGGCTGGGGCATTTGTGCCCACACTTAGGGTGGGGGTGTGGGAAGTGTAGAGTGCAGGGTGGGGGGGTTGTGAGGTGGGGGTGCTTGTAGCACACAGAGTGGGGGTGGGTTATGGGGTTCAGGTGTGTGGGGTGTGAGGTGAGTCATGGGTCATGGGACTGAACTGGTGAGGGTAGCATGTTCAAGGAATGTGGCTTGGCTTACTTCGTAATCCTTGTCTCCCTGTCCATGCACTCCTGAGGGCTCCAGGCTTCTGTGTTAGGCTGTTTGTACCAGCCAGATGATCTCAGGTTATTGCTTAATTTTAACTCCTTAACCCATATGGAATTTATCTGGATAAAATAGTATGATAATTGAATACATTATTTCCCATATAGCTAAAAAAAAGCTGGTCTCAGTAGTATTTATTGATGTCTCTACCTTTCTTCTCTGATCTGTAATTATGTGTTGATATCCTAAATATACTGGCTCCTGTTTCCTGGTTGTTTATTTAGTTTCATTGATCTGCCTATCTATTTTTGTCCCAATGCCACACTGATTAGCTTTGTAATGTTTTTATATCTAGCAAGGCCATTACTTATCTTTTTAAATGTTTTCTTGTCTATTCCAGATGAACTTTAGAATCATTTTGTCAAAATATTTTAAAAGGCTGTTGGGATTTTGATTGGTAATAAATCCTCAAATTAATTTGCGAAGTATTGACATTCCTTGGTAGTTTTTCTCCTCATTCAAGAGCATGTATTGCCTATTTAATCAGGTTTCTTTTATGTCTCTCAGTAGAGTTTGGTAGTATTTTTTTTCCCCTCCATGCAACTCTAACCCTGATTTTAGCTGTTATTTTCTTAAAATTTTTTCTTTTTCTTTAAAGATTGAAAAAAGTTTTCCTCAAACTCCAATTCTATAATTTGTGGAGTTGAATGACCTCTGTAAAATATTTTGCAATGTGCTTAATTAACTTTTTTTCTTAATTGGAGAAGTTATAGGTTTACAGAGAAATCATGTAAAAAAAACCACAGAATTCCCACATACCATCTCCTATTACTGATACTTTGCATTACTGTGGTACCTTTGTAATGGCTGATGTAAGAATATTATAATTGTACTATAAACTATAGCCCATAGTTACATAGTTTACATTAGGGTGTTTTTCCCCATTATTACAATATTATTAATACCTTACATTAGTAGGGTAAGTTTGTTATAATTCATGAAATACCATTTTTATAATTGTACTATTACTTTTATGATCACCTCTTGCTCGAAACTTATGCCTTAGCTAAGTTTAGTCTATGGATCACTTGCCATTTTACCCTGGCTACCTCTATAAGAAACCCTTAGGTTCTCTTGCCTTGTCCATTAGCCTTTTCATATCCCAAATGTTTCTTTATTTATCAAGCAGACCAGTTCTTCTATCTCTTTTGATTCTTTTTCCTAACTCTCCTTACCTACACTATCTCCTCTTCTATCCTAGTGGCTTATCAAGGTATTTTCCCTAATATGGTTCTGTCCCTCATACAGGGCCAGATGTTAAAATAATATTCCCAGCAATATAGGTTTCTTGCATTTCTTCTTGGATGTGTTCACATATATGTTTTATATTTCTAGTTATTAAGATTGGACTTTTTTGTTGTCCTTTAACAAATTATCAGTGGTATTCATGAAACTTTTTTTTTTTTTTATTTTTATTTTTTATTAACGGAAAAAAAAAAAAAGAAATTAACACAACATTTAGAAATCATACCATTCTACATATGCACTCAGTAATTCTTAACATCATCACATAGATGCATGATCATTGTTTCTTAGTACATTTGCATCGGTTTAGAGGAACTAGCAACACAACAGAAAAAGATATAAAATGTTAATATAAAGAAAAGAAATAAAAGTAGTAGTAATAGTAAAAAACAACAACAACAAACAAACCAACAAGCAAACAAAAACAAAAAAAACCCTATAGCTCAGATGCAGCTTCATTCAGTATTTTAACATGATTACTTTACAATTAGGTATTATTGTGCTGTCCATTTTTGAGTTTTTGTATCTAGTCCTGTTGCACAGTCTGTATCCCTTCAGCTTCAATTACCCATTGTCTTACCCTGTTTCTAACTCCTGCTGAACTCTGTTACCAATGACATATTTCAAGTTTATTCTCGAATGTCTGTTCACATCAGTGGGACCATACAGTATTTGTCCTTTAGTTTTTGGCTGGATTCACTCAGCATAATATTCTCTAGGTCCATCCATGTTATTACATGGTTCATAAGTTTATCTTGTCTTAAAGCTGCATAATATTCCATCGTATGTATATACCACAGTTTGTTTAGCCACTCTTCTGTTGATGGAGATTTTGGCTGTTTCCATCTCTTTGCAATTGCAAACAACGCTGCTATAAACATTGGTGTGCAAATGTCCGTTTGTGTCTTTGCCCTTAAGTCCTTTGAGTAGATACCTAGCAATGGTATTGCTGGGTCGTATGGCAATTCTATATTCAGCTTTTTGAGGAACCGCCAAACTGCCTTCCACAGTGGTTGCACCCTTTGACATTCCCACCAACAGTGGATAAGTGTGCCTCTTTCTCCGCATCCTCTCCAGCACTTGTCATTTTCTGTTTTGTTGATAATGGCCATTCTGGTGGGTGTGAGATGATATCTCATTGTGGTTTTGATTTGCATTTCTCTAATGGCCAGGGACATTGAGCATCTCTTCATGTGCCTCTTGGCCATCCGTATTTCTTCTTCTGGTAGGTGTCTGTTTAAGTCTTTTTCCCATTTTGTAATTGGGTTGGCTGTCTTTTTGTTGTTGAGTTGAATAATCATGAAACTTTTAAAATTGTATATTCATTTCATATATTGATGCTTACCAAGCACTGTTATCCATTCTTAAGTACTTTTTAAAAGTCCATAGTATCAATCGTAATGCATATACTCTCCTGTTTACCAATAGTTGGGAACCTCTTTTTTTGCTTTATGTCATATTGTAAAACATATGTTTTTCTTTGTGTGTGTGTGTGTGTGTAACCACCCTGCACCCATATCAAAGGTTATCTATTTTTTACTACTAAGGGAAGAGATGATATAAAGGTTGTACGAATGACTATAAAATTATGTTCCTTCATTATTTTCCTCCAATTTCAATATATCACTTAAAATTCAGGATATTAAAGACACTTTCTGGTGAAAAGGGTCCACTAATGATAGCTTCATAGCAACAGCATAACAGTAATAAAAGTTGTTTTCTTTCTTGCTGATTTCAAAAACTGACAGCTGTTGATCTGTTTTCCAAAGAAACAACTTAACTATATACTCTACTTGTTCATAGTACTTTATCTCTAAATATAGTGCCTTGGTTTCCCATTATACATCCCCGATATGGGTTTTTCTAACATACATCCTTGACATACTCCCATAGCTTTCTGATAATTCCTATCTTAACAGTGGTTAAATTTTGGGAATAGTAATCATAAGTACTTAATTTCATTTTCTCTTTTTCTTTCTATAATATAGCACTGGTATTTAAAATATAAAGCTTAAAAAATTAAAGAGCCCCAAATTTGCAGAGAAGGAATTTTGGATCAAATTTCCCACTAAGGATAAGTAGAAAAATCTGAAGAACAATAAAAAAAAAATGTTTGCTTAAAGAAATCAGAGAACTAACGAGGCAGTGAATAATTGCTGGGCCAAGATCTGGAAAAAGCAAATCTGTATGGAGCTTTTAATTTCCCCTAGAGCCATCTAGTAATTCCTTAAGAAGCTGCTGATGAGCTGAGAATTCAATCAGAGCTTTTGGAAGCCTTGTGAGACTGTTTGGTAGATATTAGGGTGCAAAGACCACCATGGGTAAGGGGTGAATCACTTTGGTCTTGATTGAAATGTAGAAAGGTTAACAGTTTACAAGTAAGGGTAAACTAGGTGAACTAGAAATAAACAGATTTTCACAGGGATTGCTGCCTTCTTTCAGTCATCTCAATACCTGAAACGGCCACAAACAAATGGAAATCCCCCTTGAAAAAATAAAACATTATTCTAAGCCTCAATTATTTCTGCATTTAAAAAAAATGTGACGAAAACAAAAACAAAGCGAAACAAAAAACAAAATACACCAAGATGAGTTACAAGGAAAAAAGCATAACTGCAATTTTGAGTGGGCCATGGTGGCTCAGCAGGCAGAATTCTTGCCTGCCATGCTGGAGACCTAAGTTTGATTCCTGGTACCTGCCCATGCAAAATAATAATAATAACAATAGAAAATATAACGTGCAGCATATAGCCACAAATAACTGGGGATGTGAGCAGATAAGACAGCATGAATAAAGAACAATAGACAAAAGAAACACACCCACAAGGGTTCCAGATATTTAATGAGTATGGTTAGATATTAAAGTTTTCGTGCTTACTGTATTCAAATAAATAGAAGAAAAGATTTTAAATGTTGGCAAAGAACTGGGAAGCATAAAAAAGAATATCAGATTTGGGAAAAAATAATGAAATAGAAATTCTAGAGCTAAAAACAGTAACTGAAATTAACAACTCAATGGATGGGTTTAACAGCAGATTTGATGCAGCTGAAAAAAGAATCAGTAAATTTGATGATGGGTCAAAAAAATATCCAAAATGAACCACTGAGAAACAACAAATGGAAAACTTAGAAGAGAAAGAAAGAAACAGAGGATACAAGCAGAAAGTCTGTCATTTATGATCGGAATTCCAGAAAGACAGAGAGAGTGAGAGAGAGCAGAGAAAAGAGCAGAAACAATATCAGTAAAATATAATGGCCTAGATTTTCTGGATCTGATGAAAGACATCAGGCCATAGATTCATGAAATCTTATGAACATCAAAAAAAGAAAAGTTTAAAGCAATACATATCTAACAGAACATGGGAAAACTAGTAAATACAAAGGACAAAGAGAAAAATTTAATAGCATACAGAGAAAATTAGATGCATTTCCTTCTAAGGAGCACTAATTAGACTGACAGTGAATGTTTCAACAGAAAAATGTAAACCAGAGGGCAATGGAAATATATTTTCAAAGCTCTGAAAAACAATCACTGCCAATTAAGAGATCTACACCCAACAAAAGTATCTTTCAAGAATGAAAGTGGAAAAGCCATTTCCAGGTAAAGAAAGCTAAGAGAATTAATTGGCTTTAATCTCTCTTTAAGGAAATAATAGATTTTTTTTTTTAGAATCTTAGATTGAAGAAATGCAAGAAGGATTAAAGAGAACATAAAGTATGATTATGAGGTATACATAATTGAATAGTAACTCTTTAAAACAAGAATAATAATATATTGTGAGTTTAAAATAAATAGAGTCAAAATACTAAAAGTTTGGCAGGATGGGCAAATTGCTCTGAGGTCCTTTCATTGTCTAGGAAGAGAGTAAACATGCCAATTAACATTAAACATTAAAATCTGATAAACTTCCATGCTCTAATATTTAGAGTAGATGTTAAAGGAATAATAAAAATGATACAACTCCTAAAAGGTTAAGTTAAATAGTTAAAATAAGCAGACCAGTAACTAAGAAACCTCAATAACTTGAAAACTTCCTTCTAGAAGTTATAAAAAGAACAGCGTATTAAAACTAAAAAAAATAGAAGTAAGGAAGTGGTTATAACAATTCTAGTAAAAAGCCCAATTGATATTTTAGGGTAGGAATTAAAAGTCTGTTCTAAAATTTATGTGAAATTTATATTAAATTCAATATCAATGCAAAAATGTTCGACAAATTTACTAGCAATCTGAATCAGGCAGCACATTAAAATGATTATACACCATAATCAAATGGGATTTATCCCAGGTATGCAAGGTAGTTCAACATAAGAAAATCAGTTAATACACATTAACAGAATGAAGGAAAAAGAAACATGATAATCTCAATTGATGAAGAAAAGACATTTGACAAATGCAGCACCTATTCTTGATAAAAACACTTATAAAACTAGGAATAGAAAGAAACTTTCTCAATATGATAAAGGACATCTGTGAGAAACCCACAGCTAACACCCTCCTTAATGTGAAAGACTAACAGCTTTTCCTTAATATCAGAAACAAAACAAAGATGTCCATTGTCACCCCTGTTATTCGACATTGTATTGGAAGTTCTAGCCAGTTAGGCTAGAAAAAGTAATAAAAGGCATACGAATGAAAAGGAAGAATAGAAGCTTTTCTTATTTGTGGATTACATGATCCTATATACAGAAAATTCTGAAAAGTCCACAACAAAGGTATCAGAACTAGATTCAGCAAAGTGGCAGGGTATAATATCACACTCAAAAGTCAATAGTGTTTCTATACAATAATAATGAATAACCTGAAGAGCAAATCAAGAAAAAAAAATTATTTCCAATAGCAACTAAAAAATCAGCTATCTAGAAATAAATCTAACCAAAGATGTAAAGGGCTTGTACACACACACACACAAATACAAATATTTGTTAAAAGAAATCAAAGAAAAGCTAAATAAATAGCAAGACATTCTGTGTTTATGAATGAGAAGACTATATGTTGTTAAGGTGTCAATTCTGCACGAAACAATTTACAGATTCAATACAATTCCAATCAAAATACCAACAGCCTTATTTGCTGAAGTGGAAAAATCAATCATCAAATTTTTATGGAAGGGCAAGCAATTCCAAATAGACAAGACCATCAAAAAAAGAATGGAGTTGAAGGACTCACACTTTCCAATCCTAAAACTTATGAAGCCACAGTAATCAAAACAGCATGGTACTGGCATAAGGACAGACAGGTAGACCAATGGAATCCAAATGAGAGTTCAGAAATCAACCCTCATGTTTATGGCCAACTAATTTTTGACAAAGGGGCCAGTTCTCCTTAACTGTAAAAGAATAGTCTCGTCAACAAACGGTGCTGGAAAAATTGGATTCTCACATGCAGAAGAATGAAGGTGGACCCTTACATCATAGCATATAGAAAAATCAACTCAAAATGGATCAGAGACTTGAATACAGGCACCAGAATTATATAACTCCTAGAATAAAACATAGGGAAACATCTCCAGGGCCTTGTGTTAGGCAAAGTTTCTTAGTCTTTACAACCAAAGCACAGGTAACAAAATAAAAAATAGATAAATTGGACCTCATCAAAATTAAAAAGTTTTGTTCATGAAACAGCTTTATCATGAAAGTAAAAAGACAACCTACACAATGGAAAAAATATTTGGAGGCCACCTATCTGATAAGGCTTTAATATCCAGAATATATGAAGAAATGCTACAACTATAAAACAAATAACCCAATTTAAAAATGAGCAAAGGATTTGAGTAGACATTCTTCCAAAGAAGATCTACAAATGGCCAAAAAGCACATGAAAATATGCTCAACATTCTTAGCTATTGCGGAAATGCAAATCAAAACCACAAGGAGTTATCATTTCACATGCACTAGAATAGCTACTATTGTAAAAACAACAACAATGGTAAATTACAGATGATGGCGTTGGAAAATAGCTACGCATTTATTATTGGTGGGAATATAAAATGGTGCAACTGTTGTGGGAGACAGGTAGGCAGTTCCTCAGATAATTAATATAGAATTACTGTATGACCTGGCAATCTCACTTCTAGGTCTGAACCCAAAAGAATTGAAAGCAGAGACTCAAACAGATGTTTGCACACTGATATTCATAGCAACATTATTCACAATTGCCAAATATTGAAGCAACCCAAGTGTCTATTAACTGATAATGGAATATTATTCAACCATAAAAGGGAATAAAGTTCTGATACATGCTATGGCCTGCATGAACTTCAAAGATATCGTGTTGAATGAAATAAGCCTAACACAAAAGGACAGAAATTGTATGATCTCACTGATATGAAATAATTAAAATAAGCAAATTCATAGAATCAGATACTGGAATATAGGTTACCAGGGGCTTGGGTGGGGATATGGAATGGGGAGTTAAGACTTAAATTGTACAGAGTTTCTCTTTAGGATGATGGGAAATTTTTCATAATGAATGGTAGTGATGGTGAGTTTAATTAACAGCATTAAATTATATATTTGTGGTTAAAAGATGAAATTTTAGGTTATGTATATGTTATTAGAATAAAACTTTTAAAAAATTTAAAAGGCTGTACAACATAAACTGTGTACCCTAATGATAGGAGAAATGGATCAATGAACAAGAGAGAGTCCAAAAATATAACCGTGCATTTATCATCACCTGATTTATAACAAAGGTAGCACTGCAAAACTGTGAAGAAATGATACTTTTTAAATACTTGCTGCAGCACATCCCATAAATACTTAAGTGGAACTAAAAGAAAAGGGTTCTTTAAAAACACAACCACAATAATATTATTACACCTCAAAATTTCTATAATTTCATAGTATACTCAAATATATAAGCAGTGTTTAAATTTTCTTGACTGCTTCTTAGTTTTTCATAATTGGTTTGTTAGTTTCTGTTTCCAAGTCCAAGTCCCCCACTTTTCATTTGCTTTTTATCTTTAAAGTCTCTTTTTTTTATTATTTTTTTATTTTTTATTTTTTTATTAATGGAAAGAAAAAAAAAAGAAATTAACACAACATTTAGAAATCATACCGTTCTACATATGCACTCAGTAATTCTTAACATCATCACATAGATGCATGATCATCGTTTCTTAGTACATTTGCATCGGTTTAGAGGAACTAGCAACACAACAGAAAAAGATATAAAATGTTAATATAAAGAAAAGAAATAAAAGTAGTAATAATAGTAAAAAACAACAACAACAAACAAACAAACAAGCAAACAAAAACAAAAAAAACCCTATAGCTCAGATGCAGCTTCATTCAGTGTTTTAACATGATGACTTTACAATTAGGTATTATTGTGCTGTCCATTTTTGAGTTTTTGTATCTAGTCCTGTTGCGCAGTCTGTATCCCTTCAGCTTCAATTACCCATTGTCTTACCCTGTTTCTAACTCCTGCTGAACTCTGTTACCAATGACATATTTCAAGTTTATTCTCTAATGTCCGTTCACATCAGCGGAACCATACAGTATTTGTCCTTTAGTTTTTGGCTGGATTCACTCAGCATAATATTCTCTAGGTCCATCCATGTTATTACATGGTTCATAAGTTTATCTTGTCTTAAAGCTGCATAATATTCCATCGTATGTATATACCACAGTTTGTTTAGCCATTCTTCTGTTGATGGACATTTTGGCTGTTTCCATCTCTTTGCAATTGTAAATAACGCTGCTATAAACATTGGTGTGCAAATGTCCGTTTGTGTCTTTGCCCTTAAGTCCTTTGAGTAGATACCTAGCAATGGTATTGCTGGGTCGTATGGCAATTCTATATTCAGCTTTTTGAGGAACCGCCAAACTGCCTTCCACAGTGGTTGCACCCTTTGACATTCCCACCAGCAGTGGATAAGTGTGCCTCTTTCTCCGCATCCTCTCCAGCACTTGTCATTTTCTGTTTTGTTGATAATGGCCATTCTGGTGGGTGTGAGATGATATCTCATTGTGGTTTTGATTTGCATTTCTCTAATGGCCAGGGACATTGAGCATCTCTTCATGTGCCTCTTGGCCATCCATATTTCTTCTTCTGGTAGGTGTCTGTTTAAGTCTTTTTCCCATTTTGTAATTGAGTTGGCTGTCTTTTTGTTGTTGAGTTGAACAATCTCTTTATAAATTCTGGATACTAGACCTTTATCTGATATATCATTTCCAAATATTGTCTCCCATTGTGTAGGCTGTCTTTCTACTTTCTTGATGAAGTTCTTTGATGCACAAAAGTGTTTAATTTTGAGGAGCTCCCATTTATTTATTTCTTTCTTCAGTGCTCTTGCTTTAGGTTTAAGGTCCATAAAACCGCCTCCAGTTGTAAGATTCGTACGATATCTCCCTACATTTTCCTCTAACTGTTTTATGGTCTTAGACCTAATGTTTAGATCTTTGATCCATTTTGAGTTAATTTTTGTATAAGGTGTGAGATACGGGTCTTCTTTCATTCTTTTACTTATGGATATCCAGTTCTCTAGGCATCATTTATTGAAGAGACTGTTCTGTCCCAGGTGAGTTGGCTTGACTGCCTTATCAAAGACCAAATGTCCATAGATGAGAGGGTCTATATCTGAGCACTCCATTCGATTCTGTTCTTTAAAGTCTCTTTTAACTGTAGATCTCTCTCCTCTTTTTTTTCTTGTAAGTTATTTGTAAAAATAACAGGATTCTTTTTCCGGTACAGCTTCCTACATTCTGAAGTTTGCCTTCGTGTTGTGTCATTTAATACATTCCTTTGACATATGTACTTTCTGTAAGGTAGTTGTTAGATAGAGGTTTAATCTCATTCAGGTATATTTGTCAAGAATGTTGTTGTTGTGCTCATTTCAACATAGCTGGAGGCACATAATTATGCTTGTCTTTATTCTTTGTGATTTTAATATTGATCAGTGAGCTCATTTATTGTTAACCTGACCCATCCATTATAAAATTCTTCATCAGCATTTAACCTAATGGGTTTAGCAGCCCTTGATAATCTACCTTGACATATTATTTCATTAAAGGTTACAAAATGATGATAGTGTAATTTTCCTTTTGTTAGCTTTAATTCTTCTATAAATAACTTTCTTTTATCAACTACTTAGTTCATTTGGATACAGTTCATATGGAAAGACAGGATTAATTCTTGATTCTGTCCTTTTATTTTCCATTTTTTTCAGAATAATATATTAGCTACCTAGCAGTCTTCAATATTGGTTAATAAGATTTATTTTAGGCATGGTTGATTCATGGATATTCAGCATCCTTGATTTTTTTCAGTATATAGTAGTTGTTATTATTTTGATGTCCAAATTATTCCATTTTTAATTAGAAGGCTCCTTTCAGACTGGTATCTGAGCCCTTTTGACATTTGTCAGTAATCTTTGATAGGTATAATTTGCTCTCTTCGGTGACAAGATATTCTACCAGGCCCTTCTTGTTCATTTCCTTCTTTTTTGATCATCTTTTGCTGTCCTAGGCATTGACATTTTTACCAGTTTTGTCGTTGTTTCTACAATAGATTTTTTTAAGTAAATAAAGTCATATTGATATTTGCAGTCAATATCTAGAAGTATAGAGTTTTTAATTATCTTTTTTATTTTATATTTATATTTTTCCTTTTACCTGAAAAACCTTATTCTTAATAGCACTAGCATTATTTATCATTTTAATTTATTTGCTTTATCTTACTACAGACACAATAGTTTCACAAAAAAATAGTTACAATATTATTGCTAATAATTTGTTTTAAAAATAGTTTAAGATTTCTTTTAAGTTCTTTAGGACACCACCCACTCAGGATATGCTGTGAAATTATTATGTTTTAAAATAACTTAAAATGGTTTCTCTCTGTGTGGTTACAATTATTTTTATGGCTTTCAATTTGGGGAGATTGCCTTTTTTAATTTGTATTCATTTTTATTCAATTGTGTTTTATAATTACCTAACATGGGTCAAAAGACAAATATACAAAATAAGCCCTTAAGATTTCTTTCCTGGCCCCTCCACCCTGTTTTATCCCTCTAAGTAATTATATTTATTAATTTTTTGGTTTATCCATCTTTTTGTTAAAATGTATGTACACATATACACACACACATAGAAATGCTTATTTGCATATTTGTGTTTCTCCTTCCTTTTCTTATAAAAAGCAGCAAACTATACACTGCTCTGCACTTCCCTTTTTGCTCTTAGCAATATGGTAATATATAGAAATATTCCACAATCTTTTTTCACAGCTGCATAGTGCTTAATTTTGTAGCTGGACCATAATTTATTAAACCAGTCCCCTAGTGATGGCCAATTGAGTTTCCATTCCTTTGCTTTTACAAATAGTGCTGCAGTGTATAGGCATGTGTATATGTCTTCTTGTATTTTTGAAAATATAGGTATTGTTGAGTCAAAGGTCAAACATGTAAACAGTTTTGCTAGAAATTATTGAAGTCTTAAATATTTTGACTAAATAAGATCCTCTAACAAAAGATACCATTAAAAGAATGGGAAGGCAGATAAGTAAAAGATGTTTTCAACACACATATGAATGATTTCAATACACATATGATTGAATCATGTCCCTACAAAAAATATGTTCTTGTTTCTGTGGGTGTGAACCCATTTGTGAATAGGACCCTTGAAGATGCTGTTGTTAGTTAAGGTGTGACCAGAGGGTGGACCTTGATTCATATGACTGTGGTACTTATGAGCAGAGAAAATGTGGATGCAGTCACGTCAGGAGAAGCCAGAAGCCAGACTTCTACATGAAGTGTTCTGGAGGACTTTTGCAGGGAGTGTGTGTGTGTGAAAAAAAAAAAAAAAAAAAAAAAAAGCTGCAGCCACATCCATAAATTAGGAGAAGCTAGAGATGAGGCAGATTATATGTTGCATGTGACAGAGGCAGAGATGGACGCCAAAGAACACAAAGGATTGCAGCAAGCCAGCCCCATAATGTTACAAACTTGGGGAGAAAGCATGGCCTGTCAAGACCTTGATTTTGGGCTTCTAGCCTCTAAAACCAAGAGAAAATAAGTTCCTATTGTTTAAAGTAGCTCATACTGTAGTAAATGTCATAACAACCCTGCAAACTAAGGCACTGACAAAAGGGCTTGTTCTAGTTTGCTAGCTGCTGGGATGCAATACACTAGAAATGGAATGGTTTTTAAAAAGGGGAACTTAATAAGTTTCTAGTTTACAGTGTTTAGGCTGTGGAAATGTCCAAAGTAAAGCAAGTCTATAGAAATGTTCAATCTCAGGCATCCAGGGAAAGATACCTTGGTTCAAGAAGGCTGATGAGTTTTAGGGTTTCTCTGTCAACTGGAAGGGCATATGGTGAACATGGCGATGTCTGCTAATTTCCTCCTTCAAGAAGCCTGCCAGGGGCATTTTCCAAAGGTCGCTGGCTGGTGGAATCTCTGCTTCTCATGGCTATATCATTTTGAAGCTTTCTCCAAAATGCTTCCTCTTTTAAAGCATTCCAGTAAAGTAATCAAGACCCACTTAGAATGTATGAAGACATGTCTCCATCTAATCAAGTTTAAAACCCACAATTGATTGAGTCACATCTCTGTGGAGAGAACTTAATCAAGCTTCCAACCTATAGTACTGAATAGGGATTAGAAGAAACCATCGCTCTCACAAGATTGATTAGGATTAAAACATGGCTTTTCTAAGGTACATAAATCATTTCAAAGTAGCACAGGGCTCTTATCCAGAGCATGTGTGTATAAATTTTCAAAAATCCATAAGAAAAAGATGGACAATCTAAACTAATAGAAAAATGGGTTCAATCTCATGAAAATTATGACATACAAACTGAAATAAAAACTTGTAATGCTAAAATGAAAAATACTGCTAAAACAGAGTGTTAGTGGGAATATTAAGCAGTGGGAAAATTGGTAAGAGTAAAATTGGTATAATCAGTCTGGAAAACAACAGTCTGACACTAAAGCTGAAAGTACACGTATTTATGATACTGCAATTTCTTTCCTAGGTAAGTGCATGACTAAAATGTGTGTTCATGTGCACCAAGATGTTTATACAAGACTGTACATGTCTATCACAAGTAGAATGGTTAATAAATGATGGTATATCCATTCATTTGGAATTAAAAGAAATAAACTATCTACATGCAGCAGTATGAAACTTTTCAATATATTGTTGAGTGAAATAAGCCCAACACAAAATACAGATTCTGTAGAATTATAATTTCATGTATATAAATTACAAAAATTAGCAAAACTAAATCATATTGGTAACAGGTTAGTTAACTTTGAGTGGAGAGGAAAGTAACTGAGGTAGTGATTAAGAAGGTTGTCGAGGAAGGTCAGGGATTTCTGGGCTGCCACTAATGTTCTATATTTTGACCTGGGTAGTAATTAAATGGGTATTGGCTTTATTGAGATGCATTTTTATTTTTATGCACTTTTTACATGTGTGCCTTACTTTCTGATAAAAAGTAAAAACTAAAATATTTAGAAGAGGTGTTTTTATTTTCACTGTTTGCGCATGTCTGCATTTTCAGAAGAAGGAGGAAATAATGAATCTCTGAAGTGACAGTACCTTCATTTTTACCCTAGCTTAACTATTTTCTAATTTTGTGATTTTGGAAAGCTACTTATCTTTTTGTGATTCAGTTTCCTAACGTCTAAAATGGTAACTGTTTCACAGTGTTCTAAGGATCCATTGAGTTAATTTATTAAATATGCTTATAATACTGTTTAACATATATAAGGAGCTCAGTATATGTTAGCCATCCTTTTTCTCTTTTTTCTCTCCTCCTCCCCCCATTTATTCTAAGGGGATTACTAATAATTAGTATTAATCTATACTAGGGGAAATACTAATAATCATTATTAATTAATAATACTAATAATCCTCAGTATTATTATTCTCGTCTCAGGGCACTGTTAGTGCAGGGGCTTTAAACTATCTTTTATAGTTAGTTAGAAAGGAGAGGGCTCCAAACCCTTTCTAGGAACTCTTCCTAGAGAGAACACCCTTTTTCTTTAGAGAACCATTACCAGGACTTGAGCCTGGAGGCAAAAGCTGTTCTCCCAGCTGTTCTGTATGTGCAGGTGATAGAGAGAAGTCTAACAAGCCCAGCTGTTCCAAATGTAATTCTTAAATTAATTACCTCGATGATTACCCTTTAGGTCTCTCTGACTCATTGTATTTGGTTGCTTTGAGCTTAGGGCTTCTGCAGGGCATCCCTGGAGAAGACCTATATGTTCCTCTAGTATGTTGGACAGATGCTTTCTCTGCTATGGCTTTTCTGTCTAGCTGATTTGAGGAATTCCCAGGTATTATAAACTTGTCAAAAACTTTAGTCTGCTGTTTGTACTGTTGTTTTTTATTGTTTTCTAGTATTTTGGCTTTGTTCTTTTGAAAATAGGCGGGGTTTTTTGTCATTTCAACAGAACCTTTGGAGAGAAGGGGTAAATTTATGTGCTCATGTTGCCACCTTGAGTAGAAATACACCTCTTAGATCTTATTTGTTCAAAATAAGACCTTATTGATAGTTGTTATTTAAATGTGTTGTCTGTCAGTCCCCTCTGATGTCACATCTTCTTCTTTGAGTTTAGCTTAATTTGTTAGCTTTCCCCCAGCTCCTGGTTAGGTTTCCCTCTCTCTTCCTGTTCTTCACATGCTCTGAACCCTTTCTGGGGGCTAACACCTAGAATAGTTCCCCAGTTTGACATCCAGTGAATATTTGAGCAGTTTAGTTAAATATGGTGTCTTCCTCTAATTTCCTTTGTTTTTTTTTCATAAAAGTAATTTTCTTGAATGTCTGTCACTTCATTTCTTCCATGGATATGCCAGTTGATACAATATTTGGTCACTGGAAAATATTAAGAAAATACTTGCTAAGCCTGACCTTTGAACCCAGGACTGCTAAGTCTCTCCCAATTTCCGGTGACAGTTGAATGACTGATGGCTCACAGATCCTTCCTGTAGTAATTTGGTGGGAGTGCTCAGATGGCAGGAAAGATCCAAGTTAAGAGTGGGGTTACATAAACAGCTACAGAACTTCCATTCAAACCATAAATTCTCAAAGGGCATTATGAACTCAGGCTCCATTCAAGCTTGGACCAATATTCAATATTTCTACATTTCTGGCTTTACAGTAAAAGCCTTTATGCAGGGCTGATAATCATCATCCAGAGGATGAGTGTGCCTTTATTCTGTTTGGTCTCTCTGTTTTTGGATAATAGCCCTATTCAGATCCAGGATGTAGAAGAAAGTTTCTGACAAGTGCTAAACAGCAATCTAGAGCTCAGACCAAATAGGCTGAGGTTTGAGACACAAATCTTACTTCTATGGTGATGGAGTTGCAAAGCAGAAAACCACAGCAACTGTTTTTTCATATGATTAGGAAAACACAGGGGCGATGGGAAGTGGGCAGCAGCTTGAGACCCGCTTGTGACCGTCAGGAGCTCATTCAGATACCAGTCACTGAGGATGGGTCTCTGAATGGACCTTCAAACCTGGTGAGGGCTGACTCAGGCTTGGCTAGGGATCAACTTGCAGAGTGAGACTGGGAGAGGTAGGGATTAGCATGCCATCTTTGTTCCTCCAATTTACTCATCTGTTTTTTCAGAGCCCAGCTATAAGACCTACTGCTTTTTGCAGCTGGGCCTTTTTATCTGCCAGTCTGTCTTCATTCCTAAAAATGGGTGATGGGTAAAATGAATGCATCTGATCTCCACCTTTCCAGCCTTTGATCCTTTAAGAAGAGCCAGTCTGAAGCAGAATCCTGAATGAGTAGGCTCCAGGGATAGTAACCTGTGCACTGGTATTACTCTGTCTTGGGATTTTTTTTTTACAAGTTTGACAGGTAGTGATGCTATTGAGTACTGATAACCCTTGCAGGCTCACCTTGCCAACTGCTCCTGCCAAATCTGGAAGGTGAAAGAGCAGCAACAGATGTTGCCATAGCAGCTGCAGCCTTCTGTTGAAAGATAAAAGGCATTGCCAAGAACAGTGCAGGGAAGAGAAGAGGGTATAAAGAGGACACACTTGAGATGAGTCAGCTGCTCCAGCTTAGAATCCAGAATCAGCAGAGTCAGAAGGTGGTTTATTGTTTTCCTATCCTAAGGTAACTCTCCACACCTCCCCATCTACTTCTCCAACTCTGCTGTTTCTTGGCAAGTATTTAGATGGTGAACAATGTCCACTCTTCTTTTTGTGAGAGAAGTTTACATTCTACAAACTGTAAGTCCCTGCCTTCCAAGTATAGATCATGTCATTATTTGGCCTTCAAGTTCCCTGGGCTCTAGTCTTGTTAATTAAAATTAAAATAAAAAGTTCTTCCTCTTTCTTGAATCTTTTTTCAGTAATAACACAGAAGCTAATGCCGTTCTCATTTAGGCCACTCAGACATAGGAGTTACCATGATTTTGCTTATTAATATACAGGTCTATGAAGGATATAAAGACTGTTAGATAAATTCTCTAGACCTCAAATATTTCTGGCATGGCAATGAAAGCCTTTATGCAAATCAAATGAAGGGGGACATTTGAGTTAATAAATTGTAATATTAATTAAGTATTTAATATATGCCAGGCACCAATTTAAGCACTTTACATTTATTAACTTAATTGATCCTCAGAAAAAGTCTGAGAAAAAGTATTATCCTGAGGCTCAGATATTAGGTAACTTTTCTATACAGCTGGAAGCAGTAGAACTAAAATTGAATTGTAATCAGCTGGGCTCTGCATTGTGCATTTCTTACCATATTATACTACCTCTGTAGAATTCTTTTCAATTTTAAAGTTCTCTGATTTTCTTCAAAGCTCCAGCCTTTTCTTCTCCTTGGGGAGAACACAGTTATTAGCATTTCAGACTTTAAATAATTCCAAATTTACCATCTTATAAAAATAGAACAAATAATATCTTCATTTTTAGAACTCTTTGCTGTTTTCTAACTTCTCTTCTACTCCCAAGTGCCCATAACTGCACATTGTCTATACCATGTGTGCTGGTTTGAATTGTTATGTACCCCAGAAAAGTCATGCTCTTTTAATCCATTCTTGTGGGGGCAGACTTATTGTGGGTAGGACATTTGATTAGATTATTTCCATGGAAATGTGACACACCCCCATTTAAGATGGGTCTTAATTACTTTACTGGAGTCCTTAAACGAACTGACATAGAGAGCAGATGCCTAGACACAGACACTTGGAGATTCTTGGAGAGCTGACAGAGCAGAAAGATGAAAACAGACACAGACATTTGGAGATGCAGAAGGAACTGAGAGAGCTGTTTGAACCCAGAACCCAGGAGAGAAGGACAGTGACTTCCTATGTGATAGAGAAACCCAGGATGTGATCAGCCTTCCTTAAGTGAAAGTATCTTCTTGTTGGCCTTGATGTGAACATTTTCACAGCCTTTAAAATTGTCATTTGTAATTTAATAAACCCCCTTTATAAAAGCCAACCCATCAAGATAGGTTTCTGGACCAGATAAGTCCTGCAGTGAAGAGGGACCAACCTCTCCAGAACATCAATTAGTTCCATCCCCCTAGCCCATGTTATCAGTAGCCACTTCCAACATGAAAAAGTTAGAATGGATATAGCCCAAATACCCCTAAAGGGTGGGAGAAAGGTCAAAGGTGATGGTGGAGTTATACAGAGAATATAGGGTTTAACAAATGACTATGACTGCTGAATCATTATATTGATATTTCTTTTAGGCTCCAGTATCTTAGAGCAGCTAGAAGTAAAACCTTAAAATTATGGAATTGTAATCCATACCAAACTCTGAAATTTGTTCTACAACTATTGTGCTTTGTAATTTATTTCTTTTTTGGCATATATGTTATTTTTCACACACAAAAAAGAAAAAATAGTATGTATTTCTTCTAGCCTCCAGTGTTTGGGAGCAACTAGAAAGAAAAATCTGAAATAGTGGAATGGTAACCCATAACAAACTCTAAAATTTGTTCTGTAACTACTTGCTGAAGTATACTTTGAAAATCACTGCTTTTTCTTTGTATATATGTTATATTTAGCAATACAAAAAAATTTTTTTAAAAGCCATCCCATTTCTGGTATATTGCATTCAAGCAGCTGTAGCAAAACAGAACAGATTTTGGTACCAGAGTAGTGAGGTGCTGTGGTTTGCAAATGCCAAACATGTTGCGACAGCTTTATAAATGGATAAGGGGAAGGTTCTGGAAGAACTGTGATATGCTTGATAGAAAAGACCTGAATTGCTTTGAAGAGACTGTTGGGTAGAAATATGGATTCTAAAGATATTTCTGTTGAGGCCTTAGAGAGAAATGATGGGTGTGTCATTGCAAACTGGAAGGAAAATGATCCTTCATTTAAAGTGACAGAGAATTTGGCAAAATTGAGTCCTGGTGTTGGATGGAAGGTAGAATTTGAAAGTGATGCACTGGGATGCTTAGCTGAACTTGGATATTTAGCATAAAAAATTACTGAACTAAATGTGGAAAATGCAACCTGTCTGCTCCTTGCAGTTTATAGTAAAATACGAGAGGAAAGGAAGAAGCTGAAAATTGGACTTCTGGGTATGAAGATACCAGAAACTGATAGTTTGGGAGGTTCTGAACTTTTGGAAAATAAGACCCCAGAGGATATTGCCCCACATGAGGATTTAACCATGTTGGATGGTTAAATGGATGCAGTCAGCCATTTCAGAAAAAGCCAGGATTGTAGATGGAGTTACCCAGGAAAGATTTGTGGAAAGGCCTATTGTCTGATGATTTTGATCCCTGTATGCTAAATGCTACATGTAACTTATTAAATTCACTTTTTAAAAGCTGTTACACTTCTGGTATATTGCTTTCTAGTAGCATTAGTAAACTAATACAGATTTTGATATCAGAGAAGTGGGGTGCTGTGGTTTGCAAACACTAAAAATGTTGGGATAGTTTTCAAATGGATTTGGGGAAGACTGTGGAAGAGTTATGAAGATTATCATAGAGAAGGCCTGAATTGCTGTGAAGAGACAGTTGATAGAAATGTGGACTCTAAAGATATTTCTGATAGGGCCTTAGAGAGAAATGAGAAATGTGTCATTGCCAACTGGAAGGAAGACATTTTTTCATAGATGGAAGGCAGAATTTGAGAGTGATGAACTTGGATATTTAGCAGAAGAAATTTCCAAACTAAATGGAAAATGCAATCTATCTCCTCCTTGTAGCTCATAGTAAAATGCAACAGGAAAGAGATGAGTTGAGAACCGAACTCTTGGGTACAAAGAAACAACAAATTGACGATCTGCAAAACTGTAGGCTTCCAGAAAGTGAGAATTCAATGAATAGGGCCCCACATAAGGATTTAACCAAACATGGAAGCAATCTGCCATTATAGGACAAGCAAGGATTAGAGATGGAAGTTATCCAGAAAGCATTTGTAGAAAGTCTGTTGGCTTTGATCCTTGTGTATTACATGGATAGACTCACTGTAAGTTTGGGCTAAAAGGGACAGGAAATAGACAAATTGAAGGAAAAGTGATTTCAAAGGCAGAACCATGGATGCTAAGGTCTGGAGCCAGGAAATCTTGGAGTAGGAGAGCAGACTCATCCATAGAATGGAGAGGGTGAGCTTGCCATGGAAACAGAGGGTGGGCCTTCTGTTTCATTGCTCAGGTAGAGTTGTGCCACCTCAGGCCTTAGAGAGGGTGGAGTGCATAAACTGTGGATTTGGAAGAGCCTGACTGCCACCCCCTTGTTCTGGAGGGGTTCAGCATATTCCCTGGAGATGGCAGAGATCTGGATGTTGCCCCAGTGTTTGGAGAGGTTGGAACCGAAAAAAAGGTGGTCCCCCTAATGCACGTCTGTGTTGCTATTCATCTCAATGTTTGGAGAGAGTAAACTGCTGCATAGGCCCTTGGAAAGGGTGGGAGTACTGCCTTCTAAAGCACCAAGGATAAATGACTCTCAAACTTTAAACTCCAATGGAGTTTGCCCTGTATTTTTAGGAATTGTCAGGACTTTTGACCCCTGTATTCCTTTCACTATCACCTATGGAAATGGGAATATGTATCCTATGACTGTCCTTCTTTTATATATTGATGGCAGATACTTATTCTGAGTTTCACAGATCCACAGCCAGAGTAGAGGTTTTGCCATAGGACAGACCACTCCTGTAGCTGACTTTGATGAGGTTTTGTACTGTTTTTGACTTTGTATGATATTTGTATTGTTACTGAAATGGTTTAAGGCTTTTGAGATATTGTGATGGAGTGCATGTATTTTGTATATGGAAAGAACATGTCTTTTGGGGGTCCAGAGGGTGTAATGTGCCAGTTTGAAAGTGTTGTGTACCCCAGAAAAGGAGAAGTCATGTCCTTTAATCATGATTCAATATTGTAGGGTGAATACCCTTTTGGTAAGATTATCTCCTTGGAGAGTTGGTGCTCCCAGATGTGGGTGTGACTTGTTTATGAGATTATCTCCATGAACTCATGACTCTGCTCATTCAGGGTAGATCTTGATTAGTAGTCCTTTCAAAGAAGAAACTTTTTGGAGAACGCTCAGAGCCAATGTAGAGGTTTGGAGATTGAGACAGAAATAGCCTGGATGCTAAGCAAGAATTCACAGATAAAGCCAGAATCTGAAGAGAAGAAATCTCCAGCCCTTTCATTTCTTAAGCTTAGAAATGAAGCCCAGAGCAGCTAAGTGAAGGCCCACATATGTTTAGAGAGGAAATCACTGGCGTCAGAAGCTGGAAGCAATGGTACCAGGAACAAGGACCAGCAGACACCAGCATGTGCCTTCCAAGATCACCCTCTCTTGAACCAAGATATCTTTCTCTGATGCTTTAGTTAGGACATATTTATGGCCTTAGAACTATAAACTTGTAAATTCTTAAATTCTCTTTTTAAAAGCTGTTACATTTGGTATATTCCTTTATAGCAGCATTATCAAACTAATACAGATTGCAGGAAAAATGACTTCAAAGGCAGAACCATAGAAGCTAAGGTCTGAAGCAAGGAAACCTTGGGCCAAGACAGTGGATCCACCTATGCATGTGGAAAGGATGAGTTTGTCCCAGAAGCAAAGGGCAGGCCTTCCACTTCATTGCTCAGGAAGAATTTTGCCCCTCAGGGCTCAGAGTGGGTGAGGTACATTCCCTAGGGATTGGGGAGGGCCTGGCTACCACCCCACAGTTCTGAGGTAGTTGAACTTGTGTCTCAGAGATGGCAGAGTGTCCAGGTGCCAACTAGATGCCTGAAGAGAGTGGGGCTGAGAACAGGGTGGTTTCCCCAGTGTTTGGATATATTGAAACACTCATCCCAGTATTTGAAGACAGCAGCATTGCTACATAAGCCCTTGGAAAGGGGCAGGACTGCTGTTCTCTCAAGTCCCAAGAATAAAAGATTTCCTTTAAATCCAATGGAGTTGGTTTTTGGAACTTGTTGGTTTTTGGAACTGTTTGGGTCCAGTGACCTGTTTTACTTTTATTTTCTCCCTGTGGCGATGGAAATATTTATCCTGTAACTGATCCTCCTTTATTGGTAGCAAATAAGTTGTTCTATGTTTCACAGGTCCACAGCCAGAGAAGAATTTTTATGCTAGGGCAGACCATGCTTGTAACTAACTTGATGAGATCTTATACTGTTTCTGACTTTGTTTTGTATTTGTGTTGTTACTGAAATGGTTTAAGGCTTTTGGAATTTTGGGATGGAATGACTGTATTTTTATATGGAAAGAGCATGTCGTTTTAGGATCTAGGGGGTAGGATGTGCTGGTTGGAAGATGTTATGTACCTCAGAAAAGACATGTTCCATTTCATCCAGGCTTGTGGGTGCAGACACACCATGGGAGAGACCTTTTGATTAGATTATTTCCACAGAGATGTGGCCCTCCAGTTCAAGGTAGGCCTTAGTTTACTGGAGGCTGTAAAAGAGCTGACACAGAGGGCAGAAAGATGAAATCAAGAGACACAAACATCTGGAGATACAGAAGACACTAAGAGAGCCATTTGAACCCAGAAGCCAGGAGAGAAGGACAGCAGATATCACCATTTGGCAGAGAAAGCCCGAATGTGATCAGCTTTTCTTGAGGAAAGTTATCTTCTTTTTGATGCATTACTTTGGACATTTTCACAGTCTTTAGAATTGTAACTTGTAACTTAATAAATCCCCTTTATAAAAGCAAATCCATCTTTCTGATATATTGCATTCAGGCAGCTTTCACAAACCAAAACACCATGTCACTCCTTATCACCATCCAGAACCATCCATTGACTTTTCAGATCAAATGTCAACTTCTTTCTACCTTCAAAGCTTTCCATTAGAATGATCTAGTGTTGCCTTTGTGAGTTCAATGTTTTCCAACACTTTCCTCCTTTTAGTCAAATTTGCCTTCTTATTCTCCCATCTTTTCAACTTCCCTTGCCCTCCAACATTCTCTGTTTTCATAAGAAAAATGTTGTTTTATATTTGTTTATTTCACAGTTCATAACATGCTTGCATATACGTTAGTTCATCAGTTACCCACAACAAGACTTAGTGTATTACCTGGATTATTTCAACCAGAGACTGATCTCTGTTCTTCCAGTCTTGTCCAATCCAAAGCTTCCTCCTCATTGTTGTGGGAGGAATCTACCTTAAAGGACAAATCTATTCATACTACACCCTCGTTTAAAACCTTTAAGTGGGTTCTCATGCCCACTGTTTTAGAATCTTTCTGTTTTATACCCTTCCTTAAGATTCACTCAAATCAAGGCCTTTCTGAGTTTATGTAGAAAATAGCATGAAGCTGGCCATGATGAATGGCTCACTTCCCCTAGGCTGGCTTGGCATACTTTCCATTGGAATGTTTTTCTAATGTGTTGTTTTTGCTTTTTCTTCGTTTCTTCTGATTTATCTTTGTAGCTCAGGTATAGGTATATATAATAGGCATCAAGCAAATGCTTCTTCAATGATCAGTGAAGCTCATGCATGTTTAATCCAATTCCACTGTGATTAAGCTTCAGAAGATTCCTTAAGGAAAGTTATTAGGTCAGAAGATTCAGCACTGTACTAAACAAAAATAAAGCAAAACAAACAAACAAACTCATTGCGTTCTGGGTACCCCCAGAAAGCCCAAATAATATGAGGTAGTTAGGTAATAGTAAAGGAAGGAAAGAATAGATAGTTATGGAGCAAATACCAGAGGCAAGGCACTAGGCTAGGTATCTACACACACATTTTCTCTATATTTTCAAGGCAGGAAAACTAAGGGCCTGAGAATATAAGTAATTTTCCCCAATTCACACGGGTAGTAAATAGGAGATCCAGGATTTGAAAACAGGTCTAGTTTGCTTCTCTTACTCACCCAGTCATATGCCTATATCCCATCTTAGGTCTGAGGAATGAAAGGATGTAATACCAGAGCACCTTTATTTTTGAAAGAGAAAATCATTCTGGATGCCTCAGTTTAATGAAAGACATCATGTCTTTTATTTGAAAACAAGTTAGGGTAGGGAAATACATACCATTAGGCAAGAATTGCTGTTTGAGTAAATCAACATTAACAGCTTCTGTTTAAGAAAGTATACAATATACAGAGGAACTGAGAGATAATAGAATGAGAAGAGATATGTGTAATATGTTGTGATAAAAGCAATATCTAAAATATACAAGAGACTTCTCCATTTAAATGGGAAAATACAGGAAACAATAGTGACTAGGAAAAGGAAACAGGAACCTGAATGATTTTAAATACTGAGATTGCTCAAACTTACTGTAATGGTTTGGCTAGTGTTCTCCCCCCTTCCAAATTTGTCCAAAATTTAATCCTCATACTGTGAATGTGACCTTATTTGCAAATAGGGTCTTTGCAGATATAATTAAGTTAAGGATCTTAAGATTAGATCATCCTGGACTTTGGGTGGCCCTAAATTTAATGCTGACTGTTTTTATAAGAGACAGAAAAGGAGAAGACACAGAGACACAGAAGGAGAAGGCCATATGAAAAGGAAAGCAGAGATTGGAATGATGTATTTACATGCCAAAGAATGCCAAAATTTTCCAACAGCCATCAAATACCATGGGAAGATGCATGGAATGGATTCTCCCTCAGAGTCTCCAGAAGAAACCAACTCTGCTAACATCTTGATTTCAGACTTCTAGTCTCTGGAACTGAGAGAGAATACATTTCTGCTGTTTTAAGCCATCAATTTTTGGTAATTTGTTATGACATCCCTAGGAAAATAATGTACTCACTAATAGTCAAATGTATAAATTATAACAGCCACGCTATTCATTTTTTAAAAATCTGGGTGTAAATTGGATAAGTCACGTGTTAGCAAAGGTATCTGGAAACAGAGACCCTTTTTCATAACCAGTAGACTGTGAACTGACAGAGGTAGTCTGAGGTGTGATCTTGCAGTCCTCATGAGGATGCAGCAATCCCACTCCTGGCAATTATGTCCCAGGAAAATCCTCATATAAGTGCACAAGGGTAAATGTCTGAGAAGATTCAAAGTTTGTGAGAGTGAGGAATTAGAGAAGCCTATGTGCTGGAAACTTTCTGTGAACTACTCTCAGCAATTAGGAGCAAGAAACACACAACAACATGGAATAATCTTAAGAATGAGGTATCAAATGATAAGGGTAAAGGGGATAAGGTCTGTTATGTAAAACTATTTATGTAAATTAAAAATAAAACTTTATGCTCTACAAAAAACTTGTTTAAAGAAGCAAAGGAATGTGGTTCTTAACTTCCTGTATATCTAATTTTTGAGGTTTAAATTCCTAAAAATGCTTATGGAAATATCACATGGGATTACCTTAATAGATGTATTGGGAATTTATCAGATGTGCTCCTAGTGTATAAAAAGCAACTTATGTAGATTAAAATCTTCTATATACTTTAGAATTTTAAGATAAATATATGGTAGAAGCCTGTCATTTTTAAAACATGGAAAACAGTTATTTTGTAAACAGAATAATTATTATGATGTCTATTTCTGTCTGATTGTTTTCTGTCTGAGATTTATTACAGCAAAACTGCATTGTTATTTTCTGAATAAAAGAGTTAATGACCACTCTTTTGATGGAGTCTGTTTTAGTTTACTAAAGCTGCCAGAATGCAATACACCAGAAGTATGTTGGCTTTTATAAAGAAAATTTATTAAGTTAGAAATTTACAGTTCCAAGGCCATAAAAAAATGTCCAAACTGAGACATCCAGAGAAAGATATGTTAACTCAAGAAAGGCTGATGGCATCTTGAACACCTGTGTCAGCTGGAAAGGCACGTGGCTGGCATTGCTGGCCCTTTGGCTTCTGGTTTCAAACATCTTCCCAAGGGTCATTTTCTTTCTGCATTTCCAAATAGAGATTGTCTCTGAATGTTTCCCAAAATGATTCCCTCTTAAAAAATTCCAGTAATCAGATTAAGACCCACCTTCAATGGGTGGAGCCACATCTCCATGGAAACAACTTAATCAAAAAGATCCCACCCCACAATATTGAATCAGGATTAAAGAACATGTCTTTTCAGTGGTACACAGCAGTTTCAAACCAGCACAGTCCTTCATGTTCTCTCAAAGATGTTATCATAGGGTTCTTTTTGCAGGGGGGATCACTGAAGGATAGTAAAGTTACAGAGAACAAAATAAGGGTGAACAGAAATTGTCTCAGTCTGTGTGGGAGCTGAGATTTGTAAAGCGAACACTTTCCTCAGTACATAGATTTTCTAACAATGTATTAGGAGAAGTAAATGGATGTATGTCTTTGTGTTGGAAAGTCACCCTATCTTAAATGAGACAAAAGATTTGCACAATGGAGTATCCAGATTGAAGACTGTTACCTGAGAACTGGCAGAGAAAGCTGGGCTAACATAGGGAAGGCTCATCTCAGATTTGTGCCAGAGAGGCAGACAATCTTTATGAGGGTCACTATAAGTGGTTTTATATGGCTTGAAATGCTTGAAACTGATTCCAAGGCAATTACTGAAGTGACTGGTACTGCCCAAACTAAGGGGCCAGAATCATCTGCCAAGAAGCTAAAATAGTGGCAGAGCCATTTTCCAGACAAGAGGAAGTATATCTTAGAGTCAGTGATTTCTGTTCAAGGGTGACAGCCACCATTTCAGGTGATCACCTGAAGTGACGAAAGATCATTTCAGGGTGATCTTGCATCTTTGCATCATTCAAAAGTAAATCTGATGAGATTTACTTGCACCTTGTCTGCAGTGTTGAATGCCTTCAATGTTGCAGCTAAAGAGTTTCCATGGTAGTCAGGTCACTTCCAAGGTGACAATGGGGACAGTGACTGACAGCAACTTTGGAATGTTTGAGATTATATGTCATTCATCGTGTAATGGACATTTGTAACTTATTTGGCTCCTGAGCATCTGAACTTCCTTTTTCTTATTTGGCCTGTGAGGGTAGGAGGGGGATGTCATATGAGCCTGTCTCCCTCTCTAGACTCTGAAAATGCCTGATGATTCAGTTTTGCAGTTCCCCTTGCAGTTAGGGCACAGGCATAAAAATGGCTGCCACTGATCAGATTCAGCTGTCCTTGAATTTTGAATCAGGAATGAGGGGTATAAAGAAGCCAGAATGTGGGAACATGGGGAACCATAATGTGAGTTTCCAGGGGCAACAGTAGTCACAGTGTAGTGGCTGTATCCACTCACCAGGGCCCAAGGTAGTATTGGCAATGTAGGTATCTGTCTAATGTTTAGAGGTGATAGTATCCTCAGAGGTCTAGTTGTGTGGTATGATTTTGGCTGAGGTCCAGATTATTGCATTAGCTTCCCTTGTTCTTAACTGTTCTCCTGAAAGGTCCAGTAGCCTTTCAATAAATATGTTTTCTGCTAGAGTAAAATCAGTGAAGCTTACTGGAAAAGAGCGCGTACCTAAGGTTCTTATGGTAACTGCTTTCTGAAACAAGAGACAAAATATGATTTGTCTCTAAAAGAATCTGCAGCCACTAGAGAAGAGCTTCTCATCAAAGTGCTTTCAGACTCTGGTTTCAGTGCCACATCTTTGTTACTCACTAAATCCACAATGTTTAATGAACACATATTTTATGTGGAGTATTGTGCAAGACATTGGTGAGATAATGAAAAACAGTTCCTATTCTCAAGGTGCTGTGTGTCTTAGAAAGGAGACTGATAAGAAAATGGGCAGTTACAAGAAGAAACTTATTTTTAAAGGAAAGGGGGTTCTACGAGGGCCATCTAATTCAGCCTTGCAGAGGATTGGGTTACTATATAGTATATCTTTATCTTAATGTTATGCTTTTGTCCTAAACTCATCTATATTTTCTACCTTTTGCCCTATTACTTGATTTTATTTTTTTATTTTCATTTTTCACACCATTAGACTCCAAGACACCTAACCCACACCTGGAATACAATTTTTCTCCTTCATTCTTTATGTTTATTTATCAGTATTGCAAACTAATAACACATGAAACCAATGCCTGAAAGAATAGTTGTGTGAAATAATACTTTATGTGATGGCCTCTTATTTTCTATACTTTTTCTGTTTAAGGTTTTGAAAATGCTATTTACAACCCACTAAATTGATTTCATCGTCTGCTAATGTTTATTATGTACTCCTGAAAAACTCTGTATTCTTCTGTGTATTTATAATGGTTTGAAGCTGTATATACCCCAGAAAAACGTATGTCCTCCTTTACCGTCTTGCAGTGATGCTATAAAAAATCCTGTTGCTGTGAACATTTAAATGCCTTCATTAAAAATTTTGCTCTCTAGTTGCAAATGTTAAGACTGTTCTCTTAAACTCTTTTGTGGAATCCATTTTTGTCTTTTCAAATGAGGAATGAGAAATGTAAGTATCATTGGAAGCCAATTACACTTGGGGTCAATGTCTTCTGTAAAAAAAATTCACAATCAGGAGAAAAAGCCTATCCTGGAACAGGGAGAAGGCGTCCTGATTATGCTTCCAGAATCATTTCTGTATGGTGAGGTTTAACATTTGAAGTTTAGAAAGGTGAACTCAAGCTGAGCACAGTGTATGAAAACAGCCTTCTTTAGCTTAGCAAATTGGTTTGTAAGTGATTCACTGTTGCATTCAGGAAGGCTTGTGCTGGCTCTCAGAGGAGAAGTTTCTACCAATGAGATACTAGTTATCCATCCAAGCTGATCAATCAATAGTCAGAATTGAGATTGAATATCTTGATTTATATGATAATGACCAGGGAAATGAAGATGTCCTGGAGAATGGCATGAAGTAGAGAAGGCTTTGGGTTTCAACAGCCTACCCTAAAGATGTGTTCTACAATATTTTTCCTAGGATCATGCTTGATATCCATTTAAATATTCCCTAAGGAACACAAAATTTTGCAGATTCCCTCTTATTTACTGACTGTTCTTAGAAGAAAGAATGCAGACTGCAAAGTAGTTTTGATATTTTGGATGTAAATAAACAAGGCTCATCTAGAGACTTAAGTAACATTTATCATGCATTTACTATGCACCAGACATTGCTGTTTTTACAGTTTTGACTTTTTTTAAGTTCCTCAGTAATATTGTGACATAGGTATTGATGTTCCTATTTTGCAAATAAGAAAATTGAGGCTCGAAAATTTATGAGTCTTTGCAAAGATACCATGCAAGAATCAAGCAGGTTCTTTAACTCCAAGTCTCATATTCCATCCTTCCCTGGACAAAGTCATGTAAATGTTCCAAACCCCATGAAGCTGGATGACTCATCCAGCTTAAAACTTATTCATCACTATGGGTAAAATGAATACGCTACTTTAGCTCTTTAACATTTTTTAATTAAATGGAGTGGTAACCACATAACAGATCACAAACTGACTATAGTCCTCATCCTGGAATTTGTTTGAAATATTTTTAAAACATGTGAAATTACATAATTGCAATGATGAAGTATTTGTAGCAGGTTGTAGAACAGGGCTCTCATATTTGAGGCCCTCAGGATACAGGAAGACAGTTGTTGTGTTTTGATTGATCAGTATGGTGTATTTTTGTTTGATTTGAATAGTTTTGAGATCACTTTTATGCAGGGAAGATATTCCCATGAGTTTGTTCCTGGTCTCACTATTCCTTGATTGTTAATTATGGCCAATTCATGCCATTCTGTGACCTACTTAACTCCTGAAGGCATTTGAGTTTGAATCCACGGTTAAAGACTTCAGAATCCATTTTAACTTCACTTTTGTTCCTAGTACTGTCATTGCCTGAGGATTTCAAGTTTTATCACCCTTGAGGACAGTATGCATCCATCTGATTAATTCACTATGGACTAGACTCTGCTAGGTGTAGCTGATAAATAATATTTAAAACATGTTTCAGAAGTGGGGCAAGATGGTGGCATAGGGAGGTGTGGAATTTAGTTAAATCCTCTAAGTTTACAATGGTACACTGTACCCTTGTAGGGTAGAACTGAGATCACAGTGCAGAACTATAAGTAAAGTCTCCCAAGCTGTGGAGTCTGGTGCCCCTCCACTACTGGTACTGCAAGTTTCCTGTGGGAAAAAGAAGCAGTCTCCACTAGGAGCAAGGCAAGGAGAGATCAAGCAAGCTACAATTATGGATGTTAATTGACAAATTCAGATGCTGAATACAAGCCCCAAGCACAGATAAATCCAGAGCAAGAACAAAAGGAACTCAGAGATCTTTCCTGACAGATAGGAGGTGGAGTAATAAAAACAAAAACAAAACACCGAGGCTTTTGGAGTTGGCTGAGCTCAGAATACTGGAAAAGGGCTATGCCCTAAGGAAAGGGCTGTCCCCCAAGAAGAGAACAGGGGTAGCTATTTTAATATCAGACAAATTTGACACCAGATGTAAAACAGTGAAAAAAAAACAAAGACAGACATTATATAGTAATAAAAGACACAGTTCATCAAGAAGACATAACGATCATCAATATTTATGCACTGAGCCAAAGTATATGAGGCAAACATTGACAACACAGAAGGGAGAAGTAGACACCTCTACAATAATAATTGGAGACTTTAATACACCATTCTCATCAATGTATAGAACATCTAGACAGACTATCAATAAGGAAACAGAGATTTTGAAAAGTATGATAAATGCACTGGACTTAACAGACATTTACATAACATTACACCCCACAACTGCAGAATACACATTATTTCAAGTGCTCATGGATCATTCTCCAGGATAGACCATATGTTGGGTCAAAAAGCAAGTCTGAATAAATTTTAAAAGATGTAAATTATGCAAAACATTTTCTTGGATCGTAATGAAATGAAGTTGGAAATCAATAACAGGCAGAAGGCTGGAGAATTCACAAATATATACAGACTAAACAACACTTTTATTTTGTTGTTTTTCCTTTTTATTTTATTAAATGTTTTGGGTTTTTATGCTTCTTTATTTAATCAAGGTGACTATATTAATAACTATATTTGCCTGATAAAGCATAGAATCTTTGTCATCTAGGAAGATTACTCAGATGGTTAAAAACCTTTTATACCTTCTCACTAAGAACAAACAAATAATCCAAGAAAACATTATCATTTTAACAGAGTGAAAACCAAATTTTTGTTTTGCATGATATACATCTGATGATAAAACTATTAAAAATCTTATGAAACTATAAAATCTTAGCCAACCTTAACCACAACAAATAAAATTCACTTCCAGTAAGACTTCCACAACTTTCTATATCCATGCATTTTGTCTTACACATTCCTGTTTCTCATTCTGCAACAATCAGAATTTTATTTTATTTTTTGGGAAAAAGTACTCTCTTTTTCCTTAACAAAAACACTTCCTGCAAACTTTACATATTTAAATTACCTAAAAAGATCTTGAAATCACTCTTCATGCGAGCATCCTATAAAACACAACTCTTCTGTTTCCTTTTTTCCTTTTTAAACAACACACCTTTAAACAACCAGTGAGTCAAGGAAGAAATTACAAGAGAAATCAGTAAATATCTTGAGGCAAATGAAAAAACTGCATATCAGAACTTATGGGATGCAGCAAAGGCAGTGCTGAGAGGGCAACTTATTGCCCTAAACACCCTATATTAAAAAAGAAGAAAGAGCAAAAATTGGGGAATTAAGTGCTTACCTGGAGGAACTAGAAAAAGAACAGTAACTAGCCCCCAAAAAAACAGAAGGAAAAAAATTAAAAAGCAGAAATAAATGAAATTGAGAACAATAGAGAAAATCAACAAAATCAGAAGTTGGTTTTTTGAGAAAATCAATAAAATGATGGACTCTTAGCTCGGCTGATTAAAAAAAGAAAAAGGGTGCAAAAAATAAAATCAGAAATGAGAGGGGGGACATAGGTACTGACCCCACAGAAATAAAGGAGATAATGAGAGGGTACTATAAGTAATTATATGCTAACAAACTAGGAAACATAGATGAAATGTACAGCTTCCTAGAAAAGCATGAACAACCAGCATTGACTGGAGAAGAAATAGAAGACCTCAACAAACCAGTCACAAATAATGAGATTGAATCAGTCATCAAAAAGCTTTCAACAAAGAAAAGCTAGGGCCAGATGGCTTCACGTGTGAATTCTACCAAACATTCAAGAAAGAAGGAGTAGCAATTCTGTTCAAACTCTTTAAGATAATTGAAAAGGAGGGAAATCTACCTAATTCATATTTTGAAGCCAGCATCACCCTAATGCCAAAGCCAGACAAAGATACTACAAGAAAACTACAGACCAATATCTTTAATGATACATCCTCAGCAAAATACTTGCAAATTGAATCCAGAAGCACATTGAAAGAATTATACGCCAGACCAAGTGGGTTTTATTCCAAGTATGGAAGGCTGGATCAACACAAGAAAGTCAATTAATGTAATATACCATATCAATAAATCAAAGGAGAAAAACCACATGATCATCTCAACTGATGCAGAAATGGCATTTGACAAAATGCAACATCCTTTCTTGATGAAAACACTTCAAAGGATAAAGGGAATATAAGAAAAATCCACTAACATCATCCTCAATGAGAAAGACTGAAAGCTTTCCTTCTAAGATCAGGTAGAAGACAAGTATGTCCACTGTCGCTATTGTTAGTCGACATTGTCCTGAGAGTTCTAGCCAGAGCAATTAGGCAAGAAAAATAAATAAAAGGGGCAGGCCATGGTGGCTCAGCAGGCAGAGTTCTTGCCTGCCATTCCAGAGACCCAGGTTCAATTCCTGGTGCCTGCCCATGCAAAAATAAATAAATAAATAAGTAAGTAAGTAAATAAATAAATAAATAAATAAATGGCATCCAATTGCAAGAGGTAAAACTCTCACTGTTTGCAGATGATGTGATACTATATATCAAAAATCCCAAAACTACAGCAAATCTACTAGAGCTAATGAGTAAATATAGAAAGTGGCAGAGTTCAAGATCAACACAAAAAAATCAGTAGTGCTTCTATACAACAGAAGTGAGAAATCTGAGGAGGAAATCAGGAAAAATTCCATTTACAAAAAAGCAACCAAAAGAATCAATTATTTAGGAATAAATTTAACCAAGGACTTAAAAGACCTGTAGGAAACTACATAAAAATTAGTAAAAGAAATCATGGAAGACCTAAATAATGGAAGGACGTACCATGTTCTTGGATTGGAGAACAAAATATAGTTAAGATATAAATTCTACCCAAATTGATTTATAGACTCAGTACAATACCAATTAAAATCCCAACAACTTACTTTTTGGAAATAGAAAAACTAATAATCAAATTTAGTTTGAAGGGCAGCACGCCCCCAATAGTTAAAAATATCTTGAGAAAGAAAAATGAAGTGGGAAGTTCTACACTACCTTACTTTAAAGTATGTTACATATCTACAGTGGTCAAAACAGCTTGGTACTGGCATAAAGATAGCTATTTTGACCCATGGAATCCTCAGAAATGGATCCTCACATCTATGGACAATTCATGTTTTTTCTTTAACATTTTCTATTGTGAAATATAACATATGTACAAAAAAGCAACAAATTTCCAAGTACATTTTTACAAGTAGTTGTAGAACATATTTCAAACTTTGGCATGGGTTACACATTTTTATGTTTTTCCTTCTAGCTGCTCCAAGACACTGGACTAAAAGAAGTATCAATATAATGATTCAGCAGTCATACTCATTTGTTAAATTGTATCTTCTCTGCTATAACTCCTCCTTCTTCTTTGATTCTTATCCACATATTTATGAGTATTTGGGATATGCCCATTCTAACATTTTCATGTTGAAGAGAGTTATCAACAATATAGGAGAGGGTGATGGAACTTGATGAATTCTTGGAGAGGCTGGCCCCTCTGGGTTCAGTATTTGTCTGGCCTTGGAACCATTTGAAGGGTTTAGGTTTCTGGAAAGTAAACTTAGTGCATGAAACTTTTGTAGAATCTCAGATAGATTTAAGGTTAACATGAATGATGTTGGTTGGGGTTGGGCAATTAGCAATATCCAACTGAAGCATACATCAGAGTAGCCTCAAGAATAGCTTCTCAACTCTATTTGAACTCTCTTAGCCATTGATAGCTTATTTTATTACATTACTTTTCCCCCTTTTGGTCAGAAAGGTGTTGCTGATCCACAGGGCCAGGGTCAGGCTCATCCCTGGATGTCATGTTCCATGTAAGGGGGAGGGTAATGATTCTCCTTGCAGAGTTGGGCTTCGAGAGAGCGAGTCCACATATAAGCATCAAAAGAGATTTTCTCAAAGTAACTATTAGGCACAATTATAGGTAGGCTTAGCGTCTCCACTATCAAAATAAGTTTTATAAGAACAAACCTCAAGGTTAAGGGCTTGGTCTATTTGCTTGGGAGTCTCTAATATTTGAGAAAATATAAGGGGTTTCCCAGGTTTAATAGTTCCAGATTTTTTCTCCAGTCCCTCAAGGGACCCTGCCAACAACATACTCTGCCTAACATACTCTGAGATGTGTCCAGGTATTGCATTAAGCTATAGTGAATTACAAGACCTTGTTCCCATTCTGGGCTTTATGTGTTTGGGTTGTTTAAATGAGCTATGCAGCTAGGTTGAGTTAGATTGTATGCCACAGAAAATTCAGGTTTTGGACAAAATAAATTTTTCTTCCTTTATTCTCAAACTGTTGGTGAAGCTCTAAAATACAGACAATATTTTCCTTTGTCCTGTATTCTGATTTACCTTAGTCCCAACCAGATCAGTTTCATTCTTATCTCTAATTGAAGCCTTATTTCTTTTTTGTTTTCTTTAACGCTTGTTGTATATAAGAGTGCTGGCTTTCAGAGCTGCAGAACTCCAACTCTGGTCTTAGGTGTCACATACACACCCAAAGTTCCAGGTAAATACCAGGTTAAACACATATAGCATGCATCTCAGAATCTAGAGATAGCCCAACTCCATACTATATGTGAGTCCTATATGAGCTTATAATTGAGGCCCCAATTTTCTTATAAGTATTTTCTAAAATGACCATATGATATTTGTTCTTTGTTTCTGGCTTATTTTGCACAACACAAATGTCCCCAAGTTTCATTCACTTCATTGAATGCCTCACAACTTTGTTCTTTTCTATAGAAAAATAGACCCTTTCATATATTCCATCAAATGTGTACATCACAGTTTGCTCTTCTGTTTCTCAGTAAATATACCCTTCACTTATCTCCATCCATTAGGAATCATGGATAATGTCCAAAAATAAGCAATCAGTGTCTTACATATCCTCACTTAGTTATACAATCATCAACACTCTCAATTTTAGACAATTTTCATTGCTCCAAAGAGAAAAGTAACAGTTAAACAAACCCTCACCTTAACAAGAGTTAAGGCAAATCTAAACCTCCCCTTAACTCTTGCCCCCTCCCAATTATTTACCCTTAGTATTGCTGTGGTACTGTTGATGTCTTCCTGTTAACTATAGGCCACAGCATGTAATAGTAGTTTTCCCCCTATACCCCTGTATTGTTGACTCTTTGTACAAGATTCCTACTTTTGAAGTGGTCCTTATACAAGTAGTATTTATACTTGTGGTATTAACCAGTGGGATACATAGCTCTAGTCAATCCTTTCCAATCCTATTCACCTTCAATATGGAAATATTACTTATAACCCCACTAATGAACTGTGATTACTTCTATCTGTTCCCTTAAATTTAAGCTCAATCTCATTATGTAACCATTTACCCATCTCTAGCTTCTATGTATCTCTAGGTACTCTATAGTCTATATGATAAGCCTCTGAGTTTACCTTTCCTGGGGTCATACTAACAAAATCATACAGTATCTATCCTTTTGTATCTGGCTTATTTCCTTCAGCATTATGTCCTCAAGTTTCATCCATGCTGTCATATGCTGCGAGACCTCATTTTGTCTTACTGCTGCATAATATTCCATCATATGTATATACCACATTTTGTTTATCCACTCAGCTATTGATGGGCACTTTGGGTTATTTCCATCTTTTGTCAATTTTGAGTAATGTCACTGTGAACACTGGGGTGCAAATGTCTGTTCGTGTCACTGCTTTAATCTCTTCTGGGTGTGTACTGATTACTGGTATTGCCAGGTGTAGGGCAACTCAATATTTAGTTTTCTGAGGCACCACCAAACTGTCTTCCACAGTGGCTCTGCCATTATACATTTTGACCAGCAGTGAATACGTGTTGCAATTTCCCACATCCTCCCCAATACTTGTAGATTACTGTTTCTTTAATAGCAGCCATTCTTAAAGATATGAGGTGATATCTCATTGTAGTCTTGATTTACATTTCCCTTATGGGTAATGAAGATGAGCATCTCTTCATGTGCTTTTTAGTCATTTATATTTACTGTTTGGAATATGTCTATTCATATATTTTGGCCATTTTATAATTGGGGTGTTCTTTTGTTTTTGAGTTATATAATATCTTTACATATATATGATACCAAACTTTTGTCCAATATGTGGTTTCCAAATATTTTCTCCCGCTGAGTTGGCTGTCTCTTCACCTTTTCAATAAAGTGTTTGAGGCACACGAGCATTTGATTTTGAGGAGTTCTCATTTATTTATTTTTTTCTTTCAGTGTTTACACATTCTGTGTAAAATTTGAGAAGGTACTTTGTATTACTAGGTCTTGAAGATGTTTCCCTATATATTCTTCTAGGAGTTTTATCATACTGGCTCTTATATTTAGGTGTTTGATCTACTTTGAGTTAATTTTTGTATAGGGTGTAAGGTAAGGGTCCTCTTTCATTCTTTTGGCTCTTGATTTCCCATTTTGTTCTTGTTCAGTGGACTTAGGGGCCTTGCTGAAGATCAATTGAAAATAGATTTGGTGGTCTATTTCCACACTCTTGGTTTGATTTCATTGACCAATACTTCTATTTTTGTGCCAGTACCATGCTGTTTTGACCACTGTGGCTTCACAACAAGCTTTAAAGTCAGGAAGTATTAGTGCTCCCACTTTGCTTTTCTCTTAAAATATGTTTTTAGCTATTTGAGGTCCTTTTCCCTTCTAGATAAATTTGATGACTAACTTTTCCAAGTCTTCACAGTAGGTTGTTCAAATTTTGAGTTGGATTGCATTGAATCTGTGGATCAATTTAGGTAGTAGAATTGATATTTTAACTAGATTTAACCTACCTGTCCATGATCAGGGAATGTCTTTCCGCCTATTTAGATCTTCTTTGATTTATTTTAGAAATGTTTTGTAGTTTTCTGTGTATAGGTCCTTTATCTCCCTGATTAAGTTTATTCATAGATACTTGATTATGTTAATTGCTATTTGAAATGGAATATGTTTGATTCTGTAAATTGCCATTTGGAGTGGAATGTTTCCCTTAATTTTATTCTCAGGTCATTGCTTCTGTATAGAACAATTACTGATTATGTACATTAATCTCATATCCCACCATTTTGCTGATTTGTTTATTAGCTTAAGCAGCTTTGTCATATATTTTTCAGGAGTTTCCAAGTATAGGGTAATGTCACCTGCATATAATGAAAGTTTTACTTTTTACTTTCTAATTTTGATGACTTTTATTTCTTTTTCCTGCCTGCTTGCTCTGGCTAGAACTTCTAGTACAATGTTGAATAATAGTAGTGACAGTGGTCATCCTTGTCTCATTCCTGATCTTATGGGTAAGGCTTTCAACTTGTCATTGTTAAGCATGATGCTAGCTATGGGTTTTTCATATATACCCTTTATGATATTGAGGAAGTTCCCTTTGATTCCTACCTTTTGAAGTGTTTTTATCAGAAAGGATGCTGAATTTTTTCAAATGCTTTTTCAGCATTACTCAAGATGATCATGTGATTCTTTTCCCTTTCTATTTGTTAATGTGCTATATTACATAGATTGATTTTCTTCTGTTGAACCATTCTTGCATTCTTGCTATAAACCCCACTTGGTTCTGATGTGTAATTCTTTTAATGTGTCATTGGTTTCTATTTGTAAGTTTTTTTTTACTTTTTAAATTGTATAATATAACACATATACAAAGCAAAGAAAGAAAAAATCAATAGTTTTCAAAGTACTCTTCAACAAGTAGTTACAGGACAGATCCCAGAGTTTATCATGGGGTACTGTACCATCAACTCATATTTTTCCTTCTAGCTGCTCCAAAATATAGGAGGCTGGGAGACTTAAATATTTTTTTTTTATCATCACTATTGACTTTTTTCCTCTTTTTTGTAAAAACTAACATATATACAAAAAAATAATACATTTCAAAGCACAACACAACAATTAGTTTAGAACAGATTTCAGAGTTTGGTATGGGTTACAATTCCACAAATTTAGGTTTTCACTTCTAGCTCCTCTAAAGATATTGGCAACTAAAAGAAATATCAGTTTAATGATTCAGCAATAATATTCATTTGTTAAACCCTACCTTCTCTGTATAACTCCACCATCAATTTTGATCTTTCTAGCTATTCTTTATGGGTATTTGGGCTATGGCCATTCTTAATTTTTCAGGTTGGAAGGGGCTGTCAATAATATGGGGTAGGGAGATGGAACTATCTGAAGTTCTGGAGATGCTGGGCCCTCTAGGTTTTAGGACTTACCTGGTCCAGGGACCCATTTGCAGGTTGTAGGTATCTTGGAAGTTACCCTAGTGTATTGAAACGTTGTGGAATTTTATATAGTGCCCTAAGTGTTCTTTAGGATTGACTGGAATGGCTTTGGTTGGGGTTTGGCAAATTATGATAGGTAGCAATGTCTAACTAAAGCTTACATAAGAGCAACCTCCAGAGTAGCCTCTCTACTCTATTTGATATATCTCAGTCACTGATACTTTATTAGTTACATTTCTTTTTCCCCATTTGGTCAGGTTGGAATTGTTGATTCCATGTTGCCAGGGCAGGACTCATCCCTGGGAGTCATCTCCCATTCTGCCAGGGAGAATTTCACTCCTGGGTGCCATGTCCCACATATGGGGGAGGGCAATGATTTCACTTATAGTTGGGCTTAGAGAGAGTGAGACCACATCTGAACAACAAAAGAGGTCCTTCAGGTCCTTAGGTATGCCTAAGTAACTCTTAGGCATGCCTATAGCTAGCTAAGCTTTTCTGCTATGTACATAAGCTTCACAAGACTAAGCCTCAAAATTAAAGGCTTGGCCTATTGATTTGGGTGTCCCTAATGTTTGACACAGTATCAGGGGATTCCCTGATGGTAAAGTTATTTTCTCTCACATTCTTCAAGGGACTTTGTGAATACTTTTTGATTATCTGTTTAATATAGTCTAGGATGTATCCAGACATTACATAAAGCTATACAGGATTAAAGGCCCTCATTATTATTCTGAGCTCCCTGTATTTCTATTGTGCAAACAAGTTATCTAGACAAATTGAGTTAGGTTATGTGCTACAGAAAATTTAGGTTCCAAACAAAATAAACCTTTTTTCCTTTGGTCTCAAGGAGCAGGTGTGGTTCTAAAATATAGACAATTTCTTCTTTAGCCCTGTGTTCTGAATTACCTCAATCCCCACCTGATCAGCTTCATTCTTATCTCTGAATACCAGGTTACATATATATATATATATATATATATATATATATATATATATATATATATATGTAACAGCCTCTCAAATTCCAGAAATAATAATTACCTCTCCAGACTTAAAGTGTCTGCTCTAAAGAGCTCAAAATCTAGGCCCCTGTTTTCTTATAAGAACTTTCTAAAGGAGACCATGCAATAATTGTTCTTTTGTTTCTGGCTTATTTTGCCTCACCAAATGTCCCACAGGTTCATTCACATTGTTACATGCCTCACAACTTTGTTTCTTTTTTGTAACAGCACAGTAGTCGACCATCTATACACCATCTTTAGCCAGTCTACTTCTTAGTCAGTGCATCCTTCAGCCACCTGCATTCATTAGGTATCTTGTATAATGCCCAAAGTCCACAGTCCATCAACACTCTCAGGTTTAGATAATTTAATTTTTCCCAAGAGAAACCAAAAACACACCCTCACTAAATAGGAAATCTAAACCTACCTGTTTTAGTTTGCTAACTGCTGGAATGCAATATACCAGAAACAGAATGGCTTTTAAAAAGAGGAATTTAATAAGTTGCTAGTTGACGGTTCTAAGGCTGAGAAAATGTCTCAATTAAAACAAGTCTATAGAAATGTACAATCTAAGACATCCAGGGAGAGATACCTTGGTTCAAGAAGGCCGATGAAATTTAGGGTTTCTTTCTCAAGTGGAAGGGCACATGGTGAACACAGAGTTCCTCTCTCATCTGAAAAGGCACATGGTGAACATGGTCAGGGTTCCTCTCTCATCTGGAAGGGCACGTGGTGAACACGGCGTCATCTGCTAGCTTCTTCTCCTGGCTTCCTGTTTCATGAAGCTCCCCGGGAGGCATTTTCCTTCTTCATCTCCAAAAGTTGCTGACTGGTGGACTCTGCTTCTTGTGGCTATGTCGTTCTGCTCTGCTCTCTCTGAATCTCCTCATTCTCCAAAATGTTTCCTCTTTTATAGGACTCCAGAAACTAATCAAGGCCCACCCAAATGAGTGGAGACATGTCATCACCTAATCCAACTTACAACCACTCTTGATTGAGTCATATTTCCAGGGAGATGATCTATTTGCAGTTTTAATCATACAGTACTGAATAGGGATTAGAAGAAATGGCTGCCTTTACAAAATGGAATTAGAATTAAAACATGGCTTTTCTAGGGTACATACATCCTTTCAAACCAGCACACTCCCCCTTAACTCTTATCCCTCCCCCCATCATATACCCCTGCTGTTGCTGTGGTACTAGCTGATATTTTCCTGTTAAACCTACCCTGTAGCATGTAATAGCAGTTTTCTCCTTATACCCTGGACTTAAACACTCTTTGTACATGAATCACACCTTTGAAGTAATTCTTACAAGAGCTTATTTATATTTCTAGTGTTAATCAGTGGGACACATTGGTCTATGTAATCCTTTTCAATTATGTTCACCTTCAATATGGTTATGTTACATATAGACATACTAAAGAACTAACTGCCTTCACTTTTATCTATTCCCTTACATTAGAGTTCACCCTCATTTAGCTAACTGTTCACCCATCTCTCACCTCTATTATCTCTAAGTCTGCTATATTATGTTTTATAAGCCTCTGATTTTACCTTTACCATGGTCATAAAAGTGGAGTAGTTATACAGTATCTATCCTTTTGTGTTGGCTTATTTCACTCAGCATTATGTCCTCAAGGTTCATCCATCTTGTCATGTGCTTATGTTTGTCATTTCATCTTACTGTGGCATAATATTCCATTGTATAAATACCACATTTTGTTAATCCACTTGTCTATTGATGGGCATTTGAATTGTTTCCTTTTTTTGGCGATTGTGAATAATGCCGCTATGAACATTGGTGTGCAAATGTCTGTTTGTATCACTGCTTTCAGCTCTTCTGGGAATATAACAGGTAATGTTAGCACTGGATCATAGGGCAATATGATATTTAGTTTCCTAAGGAACCACCAAACTGTCTTCCATAGCAGCTGTACCATTATACATTCCCACTGGCAGTGTGTAAGTGTCCCAATTTCTCTACATCCTCACCAACATTTATAGTTTCCTGTTTGTTTAATAGCAGCCGTACTTATAGGTATGAGGTGGTATCTCATTGTAGTTTGATCTGCATTTCCCTTATAGCTAATGAAAATGAGCATCACTTCATGTGCTTTTGACTCGTGTGCTTTTTTGCTCTTCAGAAAGTTGCTTATTTGTATTTTTAGCCTTATTTTATGATTGAGTTGTTATTTTCTTGTTGAGTTGTATGATTTCTTTTTTTAAAATTTCTTTATTGTGTAACATATGTACAAAGCAAAGAAATAAAAAAAGGAATAATTTCCAAAGCACTCTTTAACAAGTAGTTACAGGACAAATCCCAGAGTTTGTCATAGGCTACCATGCAATCCTTTCAGATTTTTCCTTCTAGCCACTCCAGAATATAGGAGGCTAGAAGACTAAAATATTTTTTTATCACCACAATCGATTTTTTCCTTTCTTTTTTTGTGAAAAATAGCATATATACAAAAAACAATAAATTTCAAAGCACTCCACCACAGTTAGTTGTAGAATATATTTCAGAGTTTGACATGGGTTACTGTTCCACAATTTTAGGTTTTTACTTCTAGCTGCTCTAAGATACTGGAGACTAAAAGAAATATCAGTTTAATGATTCAGCAATCATATTCATTTGTTAGATCCTGTCTTCTCTGTACAAATCCACCATCAGCTTTGATCTTTCTATTCCCCTCTTTAGGGGTATTCGGATTATGGCCATTCTAACTTTTTCATGTTGGAAGGGCTGTCACTAATATGGGGTAGGAAGATGGAACTATCTGATGTTCTGGAGAGGTTGGGCCCTCTAGGTTTCAGGACTTAACTGGTCCAGGGACCCATTTGGAGTACTAGTGCATGGAACCCTTGTGGAATCTTATATATTGCCGTAGTTGTTCTTTAGGATTGGTTGGAATGGTCATGGTTGGGGTTTGGCAAGTTATGATATCTAACAATGTCAAACTGAAGCATGCATAAGAGTAACTACCAGAGTAGCCTCTCAACTCTATTTGAACTCTCTCAGTCACTGATGCTTTATTAGTTACACTTCTTTTTCCCCTTTTGGTCAGAATGGAATTGTTGACCACATGGTGCCAACACCAGATTTGGCCCTGGGAGTCATCTCCCATGTCACCAGGAAGACTTTCATCCTGGATGTCATGTCTCATGTAGTGGGAAGGGTGATGATTTCACTCATAGTTGGGCTTAGAGAGAGTGAGGCCACATCTGAGCAATAAAAGAGGTCCTCCAGAATTAACTCTTAGGTATACCTATAGGTAGCTAAGCTTCTCTGCTACCTACATAAACTTCCCAAGAGTAAGCCTCAAGATAAAGGGCATGGCTATTGATTTGGGTGTCTCTAAAGTTTGACACAGTATCAGGAGATTTCATGATGTAAAGTTGAATATTTTCATATTTTTTTCCCATCCCTCAAGGGACTTTGCCAATACTTTTTGATTATCTGCTTAATAGAGTTTAAGATGTATCCAGGCATTACATTAGACTATACAGGATTAAGGGACCTCTTTTTTTATTCTGGGCTCCCTGTGTTTCAATTGTTCAAGTGATCTATGCAGATAGGTTGAGTTAAATTATGTGCTACAGAAAATTTAGGTTCCAGACCAAGCAAATCTTTCTTCCTTTGGTCTCAAAGAGTATGTGTTGTTCCAAAATAAAGACATTGTATTCCTTACCCCTGTGTTCTGAACTACTTTAACCCCAACCTGATGAGCTTTGTTCTTATCGCTAAATGTCAGGTTATATATATAACAGCCTCTCAAAATCCAGAAATAATAATTACCACTCTGGACTAAATGTGTCTGCTATAAAAGCTTGCAATCTAGGCCCCTGTTTTCTTTTCTTTATTTATTAATTAAAAAATAAAGAAACAAAATAAAACAACATACATAATCAGTAATTCACAGTATCATCACTTAGTTGCATATTCATCATTTCTTAGAACATTTGCATTAATTCAGAAAAAGAAATAAAAAGACAATAGAAAAAGAAATAGAACTAACACAGGAAAGAAAAAAAAAGATTATACCTACCATACCCCTTAACCCTGGCTTTCATTGATCACTAGCATTTCAAACTAAATTTATTTTAGCATTTGTTCCTCCTATTATTTATTTTTATTCCATATGTTCTACTTCTTTGTTGACAAGGTAGATAAAAGGAGCATCAGACACAAGGTTTTCACAATCACACAGTCACATTGTAGCAGCTGTATCATTATTCAATCATCCTCAAGAAACATGACTACTGGAACACAGCTCTACATTTTCAGGCAGTTCCCTCCAGCCTCTCCATTACATCTTGAATAACAAGATGATATCTACTTGATGCATAAGAATAACCTCCGGGATAACCTCTGGACTCTGTTTGGAATCTCTCAGCCATTGACGCTTTGTCTCATTTCCCTCTCCCCCCTTTTGGTCAAGAAGGTTTTCTCAATCCCTTGATGCTAAGTCTCAGCTCATTCTAGGGTTTTTCTCAATCCCTTGATGCTGAGTCTCCGTTCATTCCAATATCTCTGTCCCACATTGCCAGGAAGGTCCACCCCCCTGGGAGTCATGTCCCACGTAGTAGGCCCCTGTTTTCTTGCAAGTTGTTTTCTAAAGGAGACCATACCATTATTGTTCTTTTGTTTCCAGCTTATTTTGCCTCCCCAAATGTCCCACACGCTCATTCACGTTGTTGCTTGCCTTGCGACTTTGTTCCTTTTTTGTAGCAGCTAACATTCGTTCATAAGTGTATGCCATCGTTTGCCAATCTACTTCTCAGACAGTGCATCCTTCAGCCACCTGCATTCATCAGGGATCACGTTAGTGCTCAAAGTCCATAGTCCATCAACACTCTCAAGTTTAGTTTCATTGTTCCCAGGAGAAAGTAAACCAGTAAACACACCCTTGCCAAGTAGGAAATCTAAACCTTCTCGTAACTCTTATCCCTACCTCCATTATTTACCTCTGCTGTTGCTGTGGTAGTGTTGATGTTTTCTTTTTAAACCTAGCCTATAGCATGCAATAGCAGTTTCCTCCCTGCACCCTGGACTTAAATACTCTTTGTACGTGAATCATACCTTTGAAGTAGTTCTTGCAAGAACTAATCTATATTTCTAGTGTTAATAAGTGAGACACATAGGTCTATACAACCCCTTTCAATCATGTTCATTTTCAATATGGTAATGTTACTTCTAGACCCACAAGAACCACCTTCACCTCTATCTATTAACTTACACTGGAGTTCAACCTCATTAGCTAACCATTCACCCATCTCTAGCTTCTGTGTATCTCTAAGTCCCTTATATTCTGTATTATAAGCCTCTGATTTTACCTTTACCATGTCATAAAAGTGGAATCATAAGTACCTGTCATTTTGTGTCTGCCTTATATCACTCAGACTTATGTCCTCAAGGCTCATCCATCTTGTCATGTACTTCAGGATGTCATTTTGTTTTACTGCTGCATAATATTCCATCATATGTATATACCACATTTTGTTAATCCACTCATCTATTGATGAGCGTTTGCTTTGTTTCCATTTTTTGGCTATTGTGACTAATGCTGCTATGAACATCAGTGTGCAAATGTCTGTTTGTGTCATTGCTTTCAGCTTTTCTTGGTAAATACCAAGTAATACTATTGCTGGGTCATAGGAGAGCTCAATATTTATTTTCCTACAAAACCTCCAGACAGTCTTCCATAGTAGCTGCACCATTATATACTCCCACCAGCAGTGCATAACTGTCCTAGTTTCTCTACATCCTCTCTAGCATTTATAGTTTCCTGTTTGTTTAATAGTCATTCTTATAGTTGTGAGGTGGTATCTCATTGTAGTCTTGATCTGAATTTCCTTTATAGTCAATGAAAATGAGCATTTCTTCATGTGCTTTTGAGCTATCTGTATTTGCTCTTCATAAAAATACCTATTCATAACTTTAGCCCATTTTATAATTGGATTGTTTGTTCATTTGTTGTTAAGTTGTATGATTTCTTTGTGTATACAGGATATCAAACCTTTGTTGATATGTGGTTTCCAAATATTTTCTCCCATTGAGTTGGCTGCCTCTTCACCTTTTTGACAAAGTCTTTTGAGGTGCAGAAGCATTTGATTTTTAGGAGCTTCAATTTATCTATTTTTACTTTGGTTGCTTGTACTTTGGGTGTAAAATTTAGGAAGCTACCTCCTATTACGTGGTCTTGAAGATGTTTCCCTACATTTTCTTCTAGAAGCTTTAGGGTGTTAGTTTTGATATTTAGGTGTTTGATCCATTTTGAGTGAATTTTTGTATAGGGTGTAAGATGGGGATCCTCTTTCATTCTTTTGGCTATTGATATCCAGTTCTTCCATGCCCATTTATTGAAAAGGCAATTTTGTCCCATTTCAGAGGATTTGGGGGCCTTAACTAAAATCAGTTGACCCTAGATTTTGTGGTCTATTTCTACACTCTTGATTCAATTCCACTGGTCAGTATTTATATCTTTGTCCCAGTGTCATGCTGTTTTGGTCATTGTGGTTTTATAATAGGTTTTAAAGTAAGTCTTTAGTTCTCCCACTTTGTTCTTCTTTTTTAGGGTGATTTTAGCTATTTGAGATTTCTTTCCCTTCCAAATGAATTTGGTAACTATTTTTCCAAGGCTTCAAAGTAGGTTGTTGGAATTTTGATTGATACTATGTTGAATTTGTAGAACAATGTGGGTAGAGTTGGCATGTTTAGATCTTTGATTTCTTTTAATAATGTTTTGTAGTTTTCTCTGTATAAGTCCTCTATGTCCCTAGTTAAGTTCATTCCTAAGTATTTAATTCTTTTAGATGCTGTTTTGAATGGAATTTTTTCCTTAACTAACACCTCAGTTCAGTCATTGCTTGTATGTAGAAACGTTACTGATTTTGCACATTAATTTTATATCCCACCACTTTGCTGAACTTGTTTATTAGTTCAAGTAACTTTGCTGTAGATACCTCATGTTCTTCCAAGTATAGTGTCATGTCATCTGCAAATAATGAAAGTTTTACTTCTTCCTTTCCAATTTGGATGCCTTTTATTTCTTTGTCCTTCCTGATTACTCTAGCTAGAACTTCTAGCACAATGCTGAATAATAATGATAACAGAGGGCATCCTTGTCTCATTTCTGAACTTAGAGGGGAGACTGGGGGGACTTTCAGTCTCTCTCCACTGAGTATGATGCTGGCTATCTGTTTTTCATATATTCTCTTTACCATATTGAGTCAGTTACCTTTGATTTCTACTTTTGGAGTATTTTTATCAGAAAAGGGTGATGAATTTTGTCAAATGCTTTTTCAGCATCAACCAAGATGATCATGTGATTTTTCCCTTTTGATTTGTTAATGTGCTTGTGTTGAACCATCCTTGCATTCCTGGTATAAACTCCACTTGGTCATAGTATATAATTCTTTTATTGTGTTGTTGGACTTAATTTTCTAATTTTTTTTTTTGATAATTTTTGCATCTATTTTCATTAGGGAGATTGGTCTATAGTTTTCCATTCTTATAGCATCTATACTCAGTTTTGGTATTAAAATATTAGCTTCATAAAATGAGTTAGGTAGTGTTCCTTTTTCCACAATTTTTTGGAAAAGTTTGAGCAGGATTGGTTTAGCTCTTTTGGGAATGTTTGATAAAATTCCCTTGTGGAGCCATCTGGCCCTGAGCTTTTCTTTGTAGGAATACTTTTGATGATTGATTGAATCTCTTTACTTGTGACTGAATTGTGAGGTCTTCTGTTTCTTCCTGAGTCAGTTTAGCTTGTTTGTGTGTTTCCATGAATTTGTCCATTTCATAAAAGTTGTCTAGTATGTTGGTGTATAGTTCTTCATAGTGTCCTCTTATGATTTCTTTTGTTTCTTCAGAGTCTGTGGAAATGCACCCCTTCTCATTTCTGATTTGATTAATTGCATCCTCTCTCTTTTTTCTTTCTCAGCCTTGCTAGTGACCTGTCAATTTGATTGATTTTTCTCAACCAGTTTTTTATTTTATGATTTTTTCTATTGTTCTTTTGTTCTCCCATTCATTTAACTCTGTTTTTATCACTATTATTTCTCTTCTGTTTGCTTTGGCACTAGTTTACTGTTTTTTCTCAAGTTCCTTTAGGTAAGTAGCTAAGTCCTCAATTTTTGCTCTTTCTTTTTTTTTTTTTAATATAGGCATTAAGGCAATAAATTCCCCTCTCAGCACAGCATTTGCCACATCCCATAAGTTCTGATACATTGTATTCTCATTTTCATTCATCTGCAGATACCTACTGATTTCTCTAGTAATTTCTTCTTTCACCCACTGGTGGTTTAAAGTGTGGATTATTTAATCTCCATATATTTATGAAAGTTCTTGTTCTTTGGTGGTTATTGATATCCAGCTTCATTCCATTGTCATCAGAGAAATTGCTTTGAATAATATAAATGTTTTTAAATTCATAAAGACCTGTTTTGTGCCCCAGCATATGATCTATCCTGTAGAATGTTCCATAAGAACTAGGGAAGAATGTATATCCTGGTGTTTTGGGGTGTAATGACCTATGTATGTCTGTTAGGTCTAATTCATTTATCAAATCCTTTAACTTCTTTGTTTTCATGTTGATCTTCTGTCTAGTTATTCTATCTATAGAGGAGAGTAGTGTATTGAATTATCCTGCTATAGTTGTTGAAACATCTATCACTCCCTTCAATTTGCCACTGTCTGTCTCATGTACTTCAGAGCTCCTTAATTTGGAGCATAAACATTTATGATTGTTATTTCTTCTTGGAGAATTATCCCTTTTATTCATATACAGTGTCCTTCTATGTCTCTTATTATGTCTTTACATTTAAAGTATATATTTTTTTGTATATTAGTAGAGCTACTCCTACTTTCTTTTGGTTACAAGTTGCGTGGAACATCTTTTCCTATCCTGATCTAGTTTGCTAGCTGCTGGAATGCAACATACCAGAAATGGAATGGCTTTTAAAAGGGGGAATTTAATAGGTTGCTAATTTACAGTTCTAAGGCTGAGAAAATGTCCCAGTTAAAGCAAGTTGAAAGAAATGTCAATCGAAGGCATCCAGGGAAAGATACCTTGATTCAAGAAGGTCGATTGAAGTTCAGGGTTTCTCTCTCAAATGGAAGGGCACATGGCTAACACAGTCAGAGTTTCCCTCTCATCTGGAAGGGTACATAGGGAACATGATGTTATCTGCTAGCTTCTTCTCCTGGCTTCCTGTTTCATGAAGCTCCCCAGGAGGCTTTTTCCTTCTTCGTCTCCAAAGGTCACTGGTCTGCTTCTTGTGGCTTTATCATTCTGCTCTACTCTCTCTGAAGTGTTCTCATTCCCCAAAATGTTTCCTTTTTTGTAGGGCTTCAGAAACTAATCAAGGCCCTCCCAAATGGGTGGAGACATGTCATCACCTAATCCAGTTTAACAACCACTCTTGATTAAATCACATCTCCAGGGAGATGATCTGATTAGTTTCAAATATACAATACTGAATAGGGATTAGAAGAAATGGCTGCCTTTACAAAATGGGATTAGTATTAAAACATGGCTTTTCTGAGGTATGTCTGTCATTTTGAACCAGCACATTCCACCCTCTGGACCCTAAAAAAGACATGTTTTCCCCATATACAAAATACATTCATTCCATACAATATCAGAGAATCTTAAACCATTTCAGTAACATTACCAATACAATGCAAAGTTAAAACCAGTACAAAATCTCAAAGTTAGTTACTGTCCTAAGGCAAAATTCTCCTCTGTCTCTGAACCTTATTTGCTGCCAACATACAAAGGAGGAACAGTCATGGGATACATACACGCATTTCCATAGGGAGGAAAAAACACAGGGGTCTCTGGACCCACAGTTTCAAAAAACGGCAGGGCAAAGTCCATAAGATTTCAAAGTCTGAGAGTCATTTATCTTTGGGGCTTCTGAAAGTGGCAGTCTGACCCTTTCCAAAGGCCTATGCAGAGGCCTACCTCTCTCTGAATGCAACCTTGGGGGACATTGGGGAATCCACCTTTTTCTCAGCTCCACCCTCTCCACGCATTGGGGCCACACACAGGCTCTCTGCCTTCTCCAGGGCACATGCTCAACCCCTCCATGTGGTGGCAGCCAGGCTCTTCCCAAACCCAAAGGGACGTGCTTCACCCTCTCCAAGGCCTGAGGCAGCATGACTCTTCTACTGCAATGAGGTGAAAGGCCCATTCTTTGCTTTCGGGGCAAACTCACCTTCTCCAGGTGCTTGGGTGGGTCAAGTCTCCTAGCCTGAGGCTTTTTAACTTCAGACCTCAGCCTCTATTGTTCTGCCTCTGAAGTTATTTTTCCTCCAATGTGTCCCTTCTCTGTCCATCTCAGTCCAGACTGGCAGTGGTTCTCTTTATACAGATCCCACAACACCCTTGTTGGCTTTCTATGCAGTAGTCTTGGATCATGTCCATTAGACATTAAGAGTTTCCACAAATCCTTCCTGGATAACTCCATTTCCAATCCTTCTGAAATGGCTGACTGGTTCCACATTTGGTTAAATCCTCACACAGGGCACTATTCTCTGGGGTCTCCATTTCTGGAGGCTCAGAATTTTCAAGAACATCAATTTCTGGTTTCTTTGTACTCAAGAGTTCAGTTTTCAACTTATCTCTTTCCTGTTGCATTTCACTATAAACTTCAAGGAGAAACCAGGCTGCACTTTCCACATTTAATTTGGAGATCTCTTCTGGTAAATATACAAGTTCATGGCTTTTAAAATCTGCCTTCCAGCCAAAGCCAGTAGTCAATTTTGTCATATTATCTCCCATTTTAAAACAAGGATGGTCTTCCTTCCAGTTTGTAATGATACACATCTCAGTTCTGTCTAGAGCCTGGTCAGAAGTATCTTTAGAGTCCACATTTCTATCAAGATTCTCTTCAAAACATTTTAGGCCTTCTCTGTCAAGCTCCTCACAACTCCTCCAGATTCTTCCCCTTATTCATTTAAAAACCCATTCCAACATGTTTGGTATTTTCAAACCACAGCAGCCCCCACTCCTGTTACCAAAATCTGTTCTAGTTTGCTAGCTGCCGGAATGCAATATACCAGAAACAGAATGGTTTTTTAAAAGGGGAATTTAATAGGCTGCTAGTTTACAGTTCTAAGACTGAGAAAATGTCCCAGTTAAAGCAAATCTATAGAAATGTCCAATCTAAAGCATCCAGGGAAAGATACCTTGATTCAAGAAGGCCAATTGAAGTTCAGGGCTTCTCTCTCAAGTGGAAGGGCACATGGCAAACACAGAGTTTTTCTCTCATCTGGAAAGGCACATGGGGAACATGGTGTTATCTGCTAGCTTCCTCTCTTGGCTTCCTGTTTCATGAAGCTCCCAGGAGGCATTTACCTTCTTCATGTCCAAAGGTCACTGGCTGGTGAACTCTGCTTCTTGTGACTGTCATTCTGCTCTGCTCTCTCTGAATTGCTCTCATTCTCCAAAATGTTTCCTCTTTTGTAGGACTTCAGAAACTGATCAAGACCCTCCCAAATGGGTAGATACATGTCGCCACCTAATCCAGTTTAGTAACTACTCTTGATTAAATCACATCTCCAGGGAGATGATCTAATTACAGTTTCAAACATACAATGCTGAATAGGGATTAGAAGAAATGGCTGCCTTTACAAAATGGGATTAATATTAAAACATGGCTTTTCTAGGGTACATACATCATTTCAAGCCAGCGCACATCCTTTCACTTTCAATCTGTTTGTATCCTTGTGTCTAAGATGAATCTCGTAACCAGCATATAGCTGAATTATATTTCTTAATCCATTCTGACAATCTGTACCTTTAATTGGTAAGTTTAGTCCATTAACATTCAAAGTTATAACTGAAAAGGCATTTATTGAATCCACCATCTTATCTTTTCTACTTTATTTGTCAACTCTATATGTTTTTTTCACTCTTTCTCTTTTTATTCAAGAAACCCTTACTGCTTCTCTTCAATTCTGTGCCTTCCTCCAGAATTCCCTCTCCTGTCTTTTTTTCTCAACTGGCAGAACTCCCTTTAGTGTTTCTTGTAGGGCCAGTGCCTTGTTGACAAATTCTTTCAGGATTTGTTTGTCTGTGAAAAGTTTAATCTCTCCCTCAGTTTTGAAGGACAATTTGGGTACAGAATTCTTGGCTGGAAGTGTTTCTCTTTCAGGATCTTAAATGCATCATACCACCACCTTTTCACTTCTATGGTGCTAGTGGAGTAGTCTGAACTCAGTTATGTGGTTACTTTTGTATGTAGTAGATTGTTTTTCTCCTGCTGCCTTCAGGATTTTCTGCTTCTCTTCAACGTTTGACAGATTGATTAGTATGTGTCTTAGGGAAGGCCTATTTGGAGTTTTTTGAACTTCTTTGACTTGCATATTTCTGCCCTTTATAAGGGTTGGGGAATTTTACCCCAATATATCCTCAACTAATCTTCCTAGCCCTTTTCTTTTCTCTTTCCCTTCTGTAACATCAATGATTATTCTATTCGCATGCTTTGTTTTGTCCATCATTTCCCTGAGGACCACTTCAAATTTTTCCATCTTTTTTTGCCATTTGCTGTTTTGAGTGTTCAAAATTAGTTGTCCTGTCCTACTGAACCAACGACCTAAACATTAGAGCTAAGACCATAAAACTTTTAGAGGAAAATGTAGGGAAATATCTTTAAAACCTTGTGATAAGAGGTTGTTTCCTAAACCTTACACCCAAAGTATGATCAGTGAAAGAAGAAGTTGATAAATAGGATCTCCTCAAAATTGTAAACCTTTGTACTTTAAAGGACTTGGACAAGAAAGTAAAAAGGTAGCCTATGCAATGGGAGACAATATTTGGAAACCACATATCAGATAAGTATTTAATATTCAGAATATATAAAGAGATCCTACAACTCAACAACCAAAGGATAACAACTGAATTTTTTTAAATGGGCAAAAGACATAGACAGACACTTTTCCAAACAGGAAATGCAAATGGCTCAAAACAATATGAAAAGATGCTCAATTTCACTAGCTTTTAAGGAAATACAAATCAATGTGATATCATCTCACACCTATTGAAATGGCCATTATTAAAAAAAAAAAAACAGCAAACGACAAGTGCTGTAAAGAGTGTAGAGCAAAGGGCACTCTGATTCAGTGTTGGTGGGAATGTAGAATGGTGCAACTGGTCTGGAAAACAACTTGGCACTTCCTCAGGAATCTAAATATAAAATTGCTATATGATCCAGCAATTCCTTTACTTGTATATACTTGGAGGAACAAAGGCAGGCACACAAATGGACATTTGTACACCAGTGTTTATGGTACCATTATTCCCAATTACCAAGACATGGAAACAGCTCAAATGTCCATCAGTGTATGAATGGATAAACAAATTTTGGTATGTACATACAATGGAATATTACACAGCTGTAAGATAGAATAAAGTCATGATGCATGTAAGAATGTGGATGAAACTTGAGGACATTATGATGAGTGAAATTAGCCTGAAACAAAAGGACAAATACTGTGTGGTCTCACTAATATGAACTAACTATATTGGAAAAACTCTGAGAGTTGAAATTAAGAACACAGGTTATCAGGAGATAGAAAGAGGGTAGGGATTGGGCATTTGATGCTGAAGGAGTATAGGATGTTCAACAGGATTGGTTGTAAAGTTTCTAAAATGAATAGCACAATACTATCTAATGATAGCACAATTTTGTAAAAATGTTGAATAAAACTCAGAGTGAGTATGTTTGAAAGAGGAAGGTGAGGGGCATGTATAATACCAGAAGGAAAGATAGAGGATAAAAATTGGTACTGTATAACTTAGCAAAACCTAGATTGGATGATGGTGATTAAATGAGAGAGAACAATGAATGCCATCATTACAAGGTGGTAAAAATGGGGTAGTCTATTGAAAAAATACAGTCAGTGTAAAGTAGGGTCTATAATTAACAATAATGCTGCGATAGTCTTCCATTACTGGTAACAAAAACAGTATTCCAAAGCTAACTGTCAGTGAGAGGGGGATATAAGGGAGGGGTGTGGATTTTTTGTTAATGGTGTTGTTTCTCCTTTTCATGTTTTTATTCTTTGTTCATTTATTTTTATCCTTTGTTTTTTCTTTTTTAATTAATTTAAAAAGTATTTTTAATGTTTTCCTTTTCTTTCCTTGCAGAAGAAATGGAAATGTTCTCATATAGATTGTGGTGGTCAATGCATTAACAAGTGATTATAATCGGGAGCCATTGATTGTTCATTTTGGATAGTGTTCTAGGTTGTTAGCTGCTGGAATATGATATACCAGAAACAGAATGGCTTTTAAAAGGGGGAATTTAATAAGTTGCTAGTTTGCAGTTCTAAGGCTGAGAAAATGTCCCAATTAAAACAAGTCTATGGAAATGTCCAATCTAAGGCATCCAGGGAAAGATACCTAGGTTCAAGAAGACCAGTGATGTTCAGGGTTTCTCTCTCCACTGGAAAGTCACATGGCAAGGTTTGCTAGATTTCTCTTCCAGCTTCTTGTTTCATGAGGCTCCCCGGGAGGTGTTTTCCTTCTTCGTCTTCAAAAGGTGCTTGCTAGTGGACTCTGCTTCATGGTTCTGTGGCATCCTGAAACTTTCTCCAAAATACTTCTTCTTTTATAGGATTCCAGTAAACTAATCAAGACCCACTTTAGAATGGGAGGAAACACATCTCCATCTAATCAAATTTAATACCTACACTTGATTGAGTCATATCTCCGTGGAGATAACCTAATCTTGTTTGCAACCTATAGTACTGAATAGGGATTAGAAAAATTTATTGCTCCCACAAGGTTGATTAAGATTAAAACATGGATTTTTAGGGTACATAAATCCTTTAAAACAAGCACAGATGTATTGTATGGTGTGTGAATAAAACTGTTAAAAAATGAATAGAGAAATACAAATGCTGGAGAATACGTGGACAGAGATATAGCTACTCACTATTGGTAGGGAAGTAGAACAGGGCAGTGCCTCTGGAGGGCAGTGTGGTGGCTCCACAGTAAGCTAAGTAAAGGGTGGCCAAATAATCTTGCAACCCAGTTAATTGGTATGCACTTAGAAGAACTGAAAGCAGGGTCACAAATGGACATTTACACACTGGTGTTTATGGCAGCAGTATTCACAATTTTCAGTTGATGGAAGTGCCTCAGGGCACATTAAAGGATGAATGGAAGGGCAAACTGTGGTGTGTACACACAGTGGAATATTGAGTGGCTGCAGGGAGGAATGAAGTTGTAAGGCATGCAAATAGGCTAATGAACCTTGAAGACATATTGAGTGAAATAAACTAGAAACGAAAGGACAAATATTGTAAGACCTCACTAATATAAACTAACTGTAATGATTAAACTGTGAGTGTTAAAGTTCAGAACACAGGTTATCATGAGAGAGAAAGAGGATGGAGATTGAGCAATCAACAATAAAGGAGTACAGAATGTTCAGTAAGTCTTATTGTAACAGTTCCTGGATTGTAAGCTCTTATGGCAGTTATAGCTATTCCTGTTATTTCTAAGTTCTGAGATGCTGAGCTGTTTGTCTATAACCTGGTCATTCCCTGGAACTTTGAGTATTTGTGTGACATTTGAGACTCAAAGTTAGAGTTCTTCAGCTCTCAAAGCAGCATTACCCCAATCAGAAACTGTTAATGAAGCTGAAAAAGGGATCAGATTTGAATTAGAGATATGAATGACGCTGATCTGGTTAGGAATAAGGTAAATCAGAATACTTGGTAAAGGATGATATTCCTGCATTTTAAAACTTCAGTTTCTGTATAAGTGCAAAGGAAGAGATGTTTATTTGGTACAAAATTTATATTTTTTGTAGTACACTATCTAATTTAACCTGTATGTTCAGTTTATTCAAACAACATAATTTAATAGGGAATGTGGTCTTGTTGTTTTATACAGGTTGATATAATACCCCAATACATGCCAAGGTAATTTGGGCAGAAAATAAAAATGTATTTACAAAGTCCTCTTGAGAAACTGGGGGAAAATGTGAAAATATTAAACTTCCCCACCTGGGGAATTCCTGATATTTCACAAGTATTAGGGACTCCCAATTTAATAAACCAAGCCTTCAATCTTGAAACTTATCCTTGAAAAGAAGCTAAGCCTATTTATAGTTATGCATTAGAGTTATTCCCAGAGAATCTCTTTCATTGCTCAGATGTGGCCTCTCTCTCTAAGCAACTCTGCAAATAAACTCGCTGTTCTCCATGCTACATAGAAAATGACTCCCAGGAGTGTAAATCTACCTGGCAATGTGGAACATGATGCCCAGGGATGAGACTGGCCCTGGCATCAAGAGATGGAGAAAGTTTTCTTGACCAAAAGAGGGAAAAGAAATGAAACAAAATAAAGTTTCAATGACTAAGAGATTTCAAATAGAGTGGAGAGGTCATTCTGCAGGCTATTCTTATGCATTATATAGATATTCCTTTTAGTTTCTAGTATATTATAATGGCTAGAAGGAAATAATTGAAACTGCTGAACTGTAATCCAGAAGCCTTAATTCTTTTATTTTTTAATATTTTTATTGACAGATCTTCACACACATACATTCCATGCATGGTATACAATGAATGGCTCACAATACTATCACATAGTTATGTATTCATCAGCATGATCGTTTTTGAGAACATTTGCCTCACTCAAGAAAAAAGAAAGACAAAGAAAAAAAAACTCATACATACTATGCCTCTTACCCCTCCCTCTCATTGACCACTAGCATTTCCATCTACCCAATTCATTTTACCCTTTGTCCCCCCATCATTTATTTATTTTTATCCATATTTTTTTTACTCATTTGTCCATACCCTGGATAAAAGGAACATCAGACACAAGGTTTTCACAATCACACAGTCACATTTTTAAAATTATATCTTTGTACAATCATCTTCAGCTCAACAGTTTCAGGGTGTTTCCTCCAGCCATTCCAATACACCATAAACTAAAAAGGGATATTTATATACTGCATAAGAATAACCTTCAGGATAACCTTCCAACTCTGTTTGAAATCTCTCAGGCACTGAAACTTTGTCTCATTTCTTTCTTCCCCTTTTTGGTCAAGAAGGCTCACTCAGTCCCTTGACGCTGTGTGCTGGCTCATCCTGGGATTTCTGTCCCATGTTGCCAAGGAGATTAATACCCCTAGGAGTCATGTTCCACATACGAGGGAGGTCAGTGTCTTCAACTGCTGAGTTGGCTTAGAGAGAGAGGTCACATCTGAGCAACAAAAGAGGTTCTCTGAGGGTGACTCTTAGGCCTAATTTTAAGTATCATCCTTTGCCCTGTATTCTGATTTACCTTAGTCCTATCTAGATCAGCATTATTCATATCTCTACCTGAAGTCTGATCACTTTTTCAGCTTTTTGAACAGTTGCTGTTTGGGGTGCTGCTGATTTTCATAGCTCTAACTCTGAGTCATATAAATATATGAAGTTTCTAGGAATGATCAAGTTATAAGCAAACAGCTCAGATTCTCAGAATTTAGAAATAATAGTTACAAATCCTGAATTGATGTGACTGCTGTTAAGAGCTTACAATCTAGGACCCTTTCAGTAGGCCCCAAACTGATAAAACCCATGTCCTTGACTTCAGTTCACAGAGTTTTTTTTTTTGTTTGTTGTTTTGCATGGGCAGGCAATGGAAATTGAACCCAGGTCTCCAGCTTGGCATGTGAGAACTCTGCCACTGAGCCACCATCACCTGCCCAACTGAGTTTTTATATTATACTTAGTCCATGTGATTGAGGCATGATAATATTTGTCATTATGTTCCTGATATTTCATTCAACATACAGTCCTTAAAGGTTTATACACCTAGTTGCATGCCTCACAACTTCATTCCGTTTTGTGGCTGCTCAGTAGTCCAATGTATGTATTCACTGTAGTCACCCCTTTCATTCCTCAGTTGTTGTTTCCTTAGGCCACCTCCATCCATTGTGGATCGTGAACACTGCCACCATAAACATTGGTGTGCAAATGTCCATTCCTGTCCCCACACTCAGTTCCTCCAGGTATATTCTGAGTAAAAGTGTTTCAGGATCATGTGGCAACCCCAACCCTATCCTCCTGTGGAACCCCACACTGCTCTCTTGATGAGCTGCACCTCTCAGCTTCCCTACAAACAATGAATAGGTACATCTCTTTCTCCACATTTTCTCTAGCACTTGTTTCTGTTCATTTTTGAATAGTTATTTGCATATTATAGAATACAACCTAAGTAAATAGACATGCCATTGCCACCATAATCTATATGAAGGCATTTCCTTTTCTTTCACAAAGAATCCGTACTCCTCCCCCATGTCCCTCTGCCTGTTGACATTTGGTTTCAGCATAATGCCCTTGTTAAACATTCAGTGGAAGCATATTACAATGTTACTGCTGACTATAGACCCCTAGGTTGCATTCATTGTACTTTTTTTGTATACCATCTATTTTCAACACCCTGCAATGTTGGTTTTCTCCCTCATGCAAAAACGTTTTTTTTATTTCTACATTTAATCACCATTATTGTCCACTCTAGGCATTCCTAAATTATACTGTGGTAGTTGGATTCAGTTGTCAACTTGGCCAAGTGAAGGTACCTTGTTCTGTTGCTGTAGGCATGAGCCAATGGTACGTGAACCTCATCTGTTGCTCGTTACATTTGTAGTCAGCTAAGAGGCATGCCTGCTGTAATGAATGATGTTTGATTTAATTGTCTGGTGCTTAAATGAGAGAGCTCAATGTAGCATAGCCCAAGCAGCTCAGCATGCCTTATCTCAGCTCTTGCAGCTCAGCCCAGGCCTTTGGAGATGCAGAAAGAAATCACCCTGGGGAAAGTTGTTGGAACCCAGAGGCCTGGAGAGAAGGCCAGCAGAGATCACCCTGTACCTTCCCACATAAGAACCTCAGCTGAAAGTTAGCTGCCTTTCCTCCAAAGGACTAACGAGATAAACCCCCTTTTATTGAAAGCCAATCTGTCTCTGGTATGTTGCATTCCAGCAGCTAGCAAACTAGAACATATACCATCTAAATTTTTATTCTCTATCTTTCCTTCCGGTTTCATATGTGCCCCAGCCCTTCTCCCTGAATCATACTCATTCATATTCAATCATAACTTTCAACTTCATTCTGTGTACTTATATTATTGTGCTACAATCAGATAGTATCGTGCTATCCATTTCTGAATTTTTTCAGTCAATCCCGTTGCACAATGTGTATTCCTTCAGCATTGAATGCCCAATCTCTACCCTGTTTCTATCTTCTGAAAACCTGTGTTCTTAATTTTGACTCTCAAATTTGACCGATTAATGTTAGTTTATATTAGTGAGACCATACAGTATTTGTCATTTTGTTTTGGGCTAATTTTGCTCAGCATAATGTCCTCAAGATTCATCCACATTGTTAAATGCTTCATGACTTTATTTTGTCTTACAGCTGCATAATATTGCATCATATCTATATGCCACAGCTTGTTTAGTCACTCATCTGTTGATGTACATTTGGGCTCTTTCCCTGTCTTGTCAATTGTAAATAATGCAGCTAAAAACATTGGTGTGCAAATGTCCATTTGTGTCCTTGCCTTCAGTTCCTCTGAATATATACATAGTAATGGGATTGGTATATCATATGGCAATTCTATGGTTAGCTTCCTGAGGAACTGCCAAACTGCCCTCCAGAGGGGTTGTACATTTTACATTCCCACCAACAGTGGATAAGTGTGCCTCTTTCTGCATATTTTCTCCAATACCTTTTTTTTTATTTTTTATAATGGCCATTCTAGTCAGTGTGAGATGATAACTCATTGTGGTCTTGATTTACATTTCCCTAATAGCTATTGAAATTGAGGATCTTTTTACGTGCCCTTTAGCCATGAAAAGTTCATGTCTTTTGCCCATTTTTAAATTGGGTTGTCTTTTTTGTTGTTGAGTTGAAGTATCTCTTTATATATTCTATTTGCTAAACCCTTATCTGATATGTAGTTTCCAAATATTGTATCCCATTGCTTAGGCTGCCTTTTTACTTTCCAGACAAAGTTCTTTGATTCAGAAAAGATTTAATTTTATGGAGAACCCATTTATCTATTTCTTTTTTTCAATGCCCATGCTTTGGTATAAGGTCTAGGAAACCACCTAGACTGTTAATTATAGATCCATAGGAAATATGAGATATTTCCCTACATTTTCATCTAAAAGTTTGTGTTCTTAACTCTAATGTCTTTGATCCATTTTGTGTTAATTTTTGCATAGAGTGTGAGATATGTATTCTGTTTTATTCTTTTGCATATGGATATTCAGTTCTACAAACACAATTTGTTGAAGAGGCTGCTTTTCCCAGGTGGGTTGGCTTGACTGCCTTATCAAAAATAAACTTTCTATAGATGAGAGGGTCTGTTTTTTGAATATTCAGTTTAATTCCATTGGTCAGCATATCTATCTTTATGCCAGTACCATGACTTTTTGGCCACAATAGCTTGTAATATGCTTTAACGTCAGGTAGTGTGAGACCTCCCACTTCATTTTTCTTTGTCAAGATATTTTTAGCTATTTAGGGCACCCTGCCTTTCCAAATAAATTTGGTTATTGGTTTGTCGGTTTCTTCAAAGTAATTTGATGGGATTTTAATTGGTATAGTATTGAATCTATAAATCAATTTGAGTAGAATTGAATCTTCACTATATATAGTTTTTCAAACCATGAACATGGCATGCCCTTCCATTTATTTAGGCCCTCCATTATTTCTGTTAGAAATTTCTTGGAGTTTTCTATGTACAGGACTTTTGTATCCTCACTTAAATTTATTTCTAAATATTTGATTCTTTTTATTGTTATTGTAAATGGATTTTTCCCCTTGATTTCCTTCTCAGTTTTTTCATCATATATATATATATATATATATATATATATATATATATATTTTATATATGATATTTAGGCATTGATCTTGTACCCTGCCACTTTGCTGTACTCATTTATTAGCTCTAGTAGCTTTGTTATAGATTTTTTGAGATTTTTGATATATAGTATCATGTCATCTGCAAACACTGAGAGTTTTAGTTCTTTCTTTCCATTTTGGATGCCTTTTATTTCTTTTTCTTGTCTAATTGCTTTGGCTAGAACTTACAGTATAATATTGAATAACTGTGGTGATAGTGGGCATCCTTGACTTATTCCCAATCTTAGAGGGAAAGCTTTCAGTCTTTCCCCATTGAGGATGATGGTAGCTGTGGGGTTTTCATATGTTCCCTTTTTCATGTTGAGGAAGTTCCCTTCTATTCTTTTCCTTTGAAGTGTTTCATCAAGAAAGGATGTTGAATTTTGTTGAATGCCTTTTCTGCATCAATTGAAATGATTATGCGATTTTACTGCTTTGATTTGTTCATGTAGTATATTATGTTAATTGATTTTCTTATGTTGAACTAGCCTTGTATACCTGGAATAAATCCTACTTGATCACAGTGTATAATTATTTTAATGTGCTGGGTGGATTCAATTTGCAAGTATTTTGTTGATGATTTTTGCATCAATTCATTAAAGAGATTCATCTATAATTTTCTTTTCTTGTAGTATCTTCATCTGGCTTTGGCATTAGAGTAATGTTCAGTTCATAGAATGAGTGAGGTAGCTTTCCCTCCTTTTCAATTTTTTGAAGAGTTTGAGCAGGATTGGTAATAATTCTCTCTTAAATGTTTAGTAGAATTCATGTGTGAAGCCATTTGGTCCTGGACTTTTCTTTTTGGGGAGCTTCTTGATGACTGTTCAGTCCTTTTACTTGTGATTGGTTTGTTGAGGTCATCTATTTCCTCTCAAGTCAATGCTGGTTGTTCATGTCTTTCTAGAAAGTTGTCCATTTCATTTACATTGTCTAGTTTATTAGCATATAGTTATTCTCATAGTATCCTCTCATTACCTCCTTTATTCCTGTGTGGTCAGTGGTTATGTCTCCTCTTCCATTTCTGATTTTATGTATATGCTTCCTTTCTCTCTCTCTCTTTCAACTCAGCTAAGGGTCCATTGATTTTATTGATTTTCCAAAGAACCAACTTCTGATTTTGTTGATTTTCTCAATTGTTTTCAAAATTCATTTATTTCTGCACTAATCTTCATTATTTCTTTCCTTTTGTTTACTTTGGGGTTAGTTTGCTGTTCTTTCTTTAGTTCTTTGAAGTGAACAATTAATTCCTCAGTTTTGCTCTTTGTTGTTTTTTAATACAGACATTTAAGGTAATACATTTGCCTCACAGCACTTCCTTGGCTGCATCCCATAAATTTCGATATGTTATGTTTTCATTTTTCTCAAGATATTTACTTATTTCTCTTGTAACTTCTTCTTGGTCCACTAATTGTTTAAGAGTGTGTTGTTTAGCCTCTGTATATTCATGAATTTTCTGGCCTTCTGCCTGTTATTGATTTCCATGTTCATTCCATTATGATCTGTGAAAATGTTTTGTATGATTTCTGTCTTTTTCAATTTAATTGAGACTTGCTTTGTGGCCCAGCAAATGATCTGTCTTTGAGAATGATCAATGAGCACTTAAGAAAGAGGTGTAACATATCCTGCTGTTATGTGGATAATGTTCAGTAAATGTCTGTTAAGTCTAGTTCATTTATTTTATTATTCAAATTCTCTGTTTCCCTATGATCCTCTGCCTAGATGTTCTATCTATTGGTGAGAGTGGGAGTTGAAATCTCCAACTATTATGGTAGAGGGCCTATTTCATCTCCAGTATTGTCAGTGTTTGCCTCATGTATTTTGGAGCACTCTGGCTTGGTACATAAATATTTATGATGGTTATGTCTTCTTGTTGTATTGTTCCTTTTATTAATAGATAGTGTCCCATTTGTCTCTTTTAATGGTCTTACATTTGAAGTCTGATTTGTCAGAAATTAGCATAGCTACTCCTCCTCTTTTCTGATTGTTGTTTGCATGAGATATCTTTTCCCAACCTTTCACTTTCAACCTTCTGTTGTCATTGGCTCTGAAATGGGTCTTCTGTATGCAGCATATTGATAGGTTTGGTTTGTTCAATCCATTTTGCCTTTCTGTGTATTTTGCTTGGGAAATTTAATCCATTAACATTTAATGTTATTGCTCTAAAAGCAGTACTTTCTTCTACCATTTTGTCTTTTGGATTTTATATGTCATATCTATTTTTTTCTCTTTTTACCTTTACTGTTAGTCCTTATTTCTACACTGTTCTCCAGTTCTTTCTTACTTTTTCCTATCTGCTTATAGTAGCTCACTTTAGTATTTCTTGTAGAGCCAGTCTTTTAGTCACAAATTCTCTCAGTAATTGTTCATTTGAAAATGTTTTATTCTCCCCCTCACTTTTGAGTGTCAGTTATTCTGGGTATAGAATTCTTGGCTGGCAGTTTTTCTCTTTCAGAATCTTAAATATATCAAGCTACTGCCTTCTCACCTCCACAGTTTCTCCTGAGCTTCCCTTCTATGTGATGTATTGCTTTTCTCTTTCTGTTTTTAAAATCCTGTCTTTGTCTTTAACATTTGACAATCTAATCAGTGTTTTGGAGTATGTCTGTTTGGATCTGTTTTGTTTGGGGTATGCTGCACTTCTTGGATCTGTAATTTTATGTCTTTTATAAGAGATGGGAAATTTTCAGTGATTATTTCCTCCATTAGTTTTTTCCCCCTTCTCTTCTCCTGGGACGCCCACAACAAATATTCATGTGCTTCATTTTGTCATTCATTTCTGTGAGACCCTGCTCATATTTTCCCAATATTTTCTTTCATGGGTCAGATTTCAGGTATCCAGTCCTCTAGTACACTAATCCTTTCTTCTGCCTTTTCAAATTTATTATAGGTTTTTTTTTTTGTCTCTTCTGTTGTGCCTTTCATTCCCATAAATCCTGTCATTTATTTTTTTGCAAACTTTTGAGTTCTTTTTGTTTGCCCAATGTCTTCTTTATATCCTCCCTCAACTCATTAGTTTGATTTTTGATGAAATTTTGCATGTCTGTTTGAACATCCTGAATTAGTTGTTTAAACTCCAGTCTTTCATTTCAAGTATTGGTTTTTTCCTTTGACTTGGCCATATCTTCATTTTTTCTGTGTATGACTCATTATTTTTTGCTGGCATCTAGTCATATGAATGCCTTAATTAGTTTATTCTGGAGGTTGTTTTCACTTTTTCACCTAGAGTTCTCTTACTGGATTACTTTGTTACCTATCTGTTCTTTGACATTCAGTTCAACTTATTGTATACCTCTAGCCTAGGTTATGTTTAACTGATTAGTATTTTTCAGTTCTTGTTTTTCAGTTTCTTGCCCTCCCTATATGGAACCTTTTTTTTTTTTTTTAAGGATGGTCTTTTCAAGTATTATAAACCCCCGTCAGTTTTTCCCAGACTAGACAACCCCACATCTCAGGAAGAGAGAGTAGCCAGCCTCATCTTTTCCCCAAGGTAGAGACCCAAAAGATTGTCAGACTTTACTGTGAAGTGTCAGACTTTGCTTTTCCTATACTGCCCAGCCTGTGACACTTGTCTGCCTGTGGCTTCCCACCAGGTTCATGTGATACAGCATGTTTAAGTTCAGCTCCCTGCCAGGGGCATTTTTGAGATAGAGGTGAGGTAGTAGGATGGCTTTGCTTTTTTTCTAGCCCCTGGGGTTTGAATCCCTTAAGGGAGAGATTCTTCTTGAGCTGAGCCCTGCCCCCTTTTCTTGGGGAAGATACACACTTTAGGGAATTAATCCCTTTCACCAGATTAGTTACTTTGTCTCTTAGAAAAGCTTAATTCCACCACTTCCTGGGGCAATGCTGGAGCCTGAGAGTGCTTCCAGTTCTATCTAATCAGCTGTTTAATGATTTTTAAAAAAAGCAGAAAAACCTTTTCAGAGCCAGACTCTCTTTCCTCAGGTTTGTCAGTCAAGAGCTTGAGTTGGTACATGCCTCTGTGTATCTCCAGGCTTTATGTGCCCCCTTTTCTTGGGATCCAGCTCTTTTCCATTATTTTGGATTGTTCAACTCAAAAAACCTGTTTTATTTTATTTTATTATTATTATTTTTTCTGTCAGCCCTGACTCTGCTCTGCTGGGGCAAAAACTCCTAGTTACTTTAGTGCTTATTTCAGATTTGTCTGTGCTGGGGGCCTATTTCCAGTAGTCAGAACTGGTTAATTAATTCTGAAATTGGAGCTTGATTGAGCTAAGCCCTTACTGTAAAATCTGTTTCCTTTCCGCTCGGGGAACCGACCTGCCATGCCAGCTCAGGAGGGGGTCCCCCCTCCTCAGCTTGGGGGACTTACAGTTCTGAGTGTGAGTTCAGCCATTCTACCAGGTCCAGACTGGTTTGAGCTCTGTGTCCAGCCACTGATGTCCCCCAGCAGTTGTTTTGTATCATTCCTGGCTATTTACTAACTGCTCTGGAGGACAAACTAAATTCTGCACCTCGCTGTGCCACCATCTCAAATTCCCTTTTTGAAAGCCATTTCATTTCTAGTATATTGCAGTTTGGCAGTGTTTAGCAAACTAATACAGATTTCGTCACTGGAGAAATGGAGTGCTGCAGTTTGGAAATACCAAAAATGTTAGGATGGCTTTTTAAATGGATAAGGGGAAAATTCTAGAAGAGTTGTGGAGATTTTGATAGAGAAAGCCTGAATTTCTGAAGAGATTGCTGAAAGAAATGTTGATTCTGAAGATACCTTTGATGAGGTTTTAGACAGAAATGAGGACTGTGTTATTGCAAACTGGAAGGAAGGTGACCCATGTTTTAAAGTGGCAGAGAATTTGGCCAGATTCTGTACTGCCATTGGATGGAAGTTAGGATTTAAAGGTGACAACCTGGGATACTTAGCTGAGAAAAAAATGTCCAGACTGAATGTGGAAATTGCATCCTGGTTGCTCCTCGAGGCTTATAGTAAAATGCGAGAGGAAAGAGATAAATTGAGAATGAACTCTTGCTTACAAAGAAATCTGAAGTTGGTAGTCTGCACAATTCTGGACTTCCAGAAAGTGAGACGTTGTATAGGGTGCCACATGAGGATTTAATCAAACATGGAAATAACCAGCCATTACAGGAAAAATCACGATTGGAAATGGAGTTATCCAGAAAGGATTTGTGGAAAGTCTTATTGCCTGATGCTTATGATCCTTGCGTATTACATAGGAAACTGACAAGAGTGTTGTGTATAAATAGAAGCACTGTCAGGCTGGACTAAAAGGGACAGAAAAGGGACAAACTGAAGGAAAAATAACTTCAGGGGCAGAAACATGAAAACTGATGTCTGAAGCTAAGAAACAGGCCAGGAGGGTGGACCCACCCCTGCACTTGGAGAGGGTGTGTTTACTCCAAAGGCAGAGGGCAGGCCTTCCATCTCAATCCTCAGGAAGAGTTTTGATGCCCACCTCAGGGAAGATGGAGAGCTGTGGTAATTAGGTTCAGGTGTCAACTTGGCCAGGTGATGATGCTGAGGCCTTAAATCACCAGTATGTGAAATTCAGATATGGCTGGCTACATTTGCTATTGGCTGAGTGCCTTCTACAATGAGTGGGGTTTAATTTAATTAGATGGAAGCTTAAGACAGATAGGTCAGAAGAGAATTCAGAGCTCAGCACACCTCATCTCAGCACTTGCAGCTGAGCCTAGATTTTTGGAAATGCAGAAAGGAATTGCCCTGGGGAAAGCCGTTGGAAAACCATAAGCCAGGAGAGAAGGCCAGTAGATGTCACCAGGTGCTTTCCCATGTGACAGAGAAACTCAGTTGGAAGCTAGCTGCCTTTCCTCTGAAGAACTATACATTTTTAACTAAATAAATCCCCTTATTAAAAACTGGTCCATCTCTGGTATGTTGCATTCTAGCAGCTTTGGCAAACTAAAACAAGCACATAAACCAGGGGTTGAGGGAGCTTGCCTGTCACCCCTTCATTCTGGAGTGATGAAGTCCTGGAGATGGCAGAGATCCCAAGTGCTGCCCTGAAACTTGAAGAGGGTGGAACCAAGAGAAAGGTGGTCTTCTGCAATGTGCCCATGTTGCAACTCACCCCAGCATTTGGAGAGAGAGCAGAAGGGTGGGGCTGCACTTTCTAAAGATCTGAGGATCTCAGACTTTGAAATCCAATGGCATTTGCCTTGCAGGTTTTTAGAACTGTTTGGATCCAGTGACCCCTGTTTATCTTTAGATTTCTCCCTATGGCAATGGGGACAATGTATCCCATGACTTTCTTTCCTTTGTAGATTGGCAGCAGATAACTTGTTCTGAGTTTCACAGATCCACAGCCAGAGTAGAATTTTGTGCCTTGGGATAGACCATATCTATAGCTGACTTTAATGAGATTTTGTACTGTTTTTTTACTTTTTATGGTATTTTTATTGTTAATGAAATGGTTTAAGGCTTTTGTGATATTGTGATGGAGTGTATGTATTTTGTATATGGAAAGAACATATCTTTTTGGGGGGTCCAGAGGGTGAATGTGTTGGTTTGAAGCTATTATGTACCCTGTAAAAGGCATGCTTTAATTCTGTTTCCATTTTATGGTGGGGCGGGGGGGCAGCCATTTCTTTTAATCCTGATTCAACATTATAGGGCAGAAATAGATTAGATTATCTCCACAGAGATGTGGCAAGCCCAATTGTGGGTGTGGCCTTTTGATTAGGTGGAGATGTGACTCCACACATTCAAGGTGGGTCTTGATTAGTTTACTAAAATCCTTTCAAAGCGGAAACATTTTGGAGAAACCTTTGAGGTAGGTGCTTGAAGAATCGACAGAGACACAAATATTTGGAGATGCTTGGACTGCCAACAGAGAGAACAGATGCCTAGACATGGGTAGAGCCCAGTAGATGTCACCATGTGCCTTCCCATGAGATGCTAAGAAGCCAGAACCCAGAGTTGTGTCCCGGAAGAGCTAATGAATGCCCATAGATGCTTAGAGAGGAAACTGCTGGCATCAGAAGCTGAAAGTAATGCAACCAAGACAAGGACCAGCAGATGCCAGCCACATGTCTTCCAAGCTGACAGAGGTGTTCCGGACAGCATCAGGTTTTCTTGAGTGAAGGTAACCTCTTATTGGTGCCTTTATTTGGACATTCTCATAGCCTTATAACTGTAAACTTGTAACTTAATAAATTCCCTTTTAAAAAGCTGTTCCATTTCTAGTATATTGCATTCTGGCAGCTTTACCAAACCAATATTGTAGAGGTAAAGATCAAAAGGTTCAACAGAGCATGTGACTTATTGTCTCTCTCACTCTTTTTTTAAAGTATTGTCATAACATATATATAATACAAAATTTCCCATGTTAATGACTTTCAAGTTTTCAGTTCAGTGGTATTAAGCATGCTCACCATGTTATGCAACAGTCAGCATCATCCATCACCAAAACTTTTTCATCACCCCAAACAGAGACTGTGTACCCATTAAGAATTAACTCCTTAGTCCCTGCCCTCACCTCCTGCCCCACTTGTCCTGGTAACTTGTAATCTATTAGCTGACTCTATGAATTTGTATATTCTAGATCTTTCATGTAAGTGAGATTATACAGTATGTGTCCTTTTATGTCTAGCATATTTCATTTAGCATTATGTCTTCAAAGTTCATCCATGTTGTTGCAAGTGTCAGAATTTCGTTCCTTTTTATGACTGAGTAATATTCCAGTGCATGAATATACCACGTTATATTTATCTATTCATTTGTGAATGGATACTGGCTTGCTTCAACCTTTTGACTATTGTGAATAATGCTGCTATGAACATTGGTGTACAATATCTATTTTGAGTCCTAGCTTTAATTCTTTTGAATATATACCTAGAAGTGGAATCACTAGATTTTTCAATTTGCTGATGCTGCTGGAATGCAATATACTAGAAATGGATTATCTTTTGTAAAGGGGATTTACTAAGTTGCAAATTAAAATTCTAAGGCCACGTAAATGTCCGTAAATGTCCAAATTAGGTCACTAAAAAGAGGATACCTTCACTCATGAAAGGCTGATGAAGTCCAGGTTTTCTCTTTCACATGGGAGGGCACATGATGAAGTCTGTTGTCCTTCTCTCTGAGCATCTGTTTTTAAATGGCTCTCTAAGTATTTCTAAGCATCTGTGTCTAGATGTGTGCTTTCTGTGTTAGCGCTCTCTCTCTCTCTCTCTCTCTCTCTCTCTCTCTCTCTCAGTGAGCTGTTTTAAGGACTCCAGTAAACTAATTAAGATCCACCTTGAATGGGTGGGTTCATATCTCCATGGGATAATCTAATCTAATGGTCCCACACAAACAATAGGTCTGCCCCCACAAGATTGGATTAGGATTAAAAGAACATAGCTTTTCTGGGGCACATAACAGTTTCAAACCATCACACTAGGTCATATAGTAATTATATACATAATCACCAAATTGTTTCCCACAGTGGCTATACCACTTTATATTCTTACCAAAAATGTACAATGGTTCCTCTTTTTCTGTATCCTCTTCAACATTTGTTATTTTTATCTTTTTTAAAAATAATAGCCATTCTAGTGGGTATGACGTGGTAATTAATTGTGTCTTGAAATTAGAGTAGACATTTCCCAAAGCAACAGTCAAGAAAGGACATTTCTAATACATACTAAAATGCAAATGTATTAACAGTACACGACCCGATGAGGGAAAAGCTGGCTGTCTGGTTGTGGTTGTGGTATCATATGCATGGGACAAATGGTAAAAGTTGATATAAGAAAGAATAATATTATAGAGAATGTGGAGAACTTTGTACATTTTGCTAAGAAGTTAAAATTTTATTCTAAAGGTAAAGGAGAAATATTCAAAGATTTTAATTAGGGAAATGACAAAGCTAACTTCCTGTTTTTAGATAAAATTTGTTGGAATTCAAATTAGAAGGTAAAGAATTTGAAGAAAGGAGTCAAGTTAGGAGTTTATTCAATAGCTGAGATGAGAAATGAGAGACTAAGGAAATGGCAATGGATAAGAAGTAGTGCAGCTTCAAGGGATTACTAAGATAATTGAGAGGCAGAATGGACCATCCTGAGTAAAGGATTGAGTAGTAGGGTGTGGTGCATGTATGCAGCCTGAAAATGGACTGCTGCAGTATTATAGTTCACTCATGGGGAAACTTAAGAGATAGTGGTAAGGATTTCTCCTAATGTAATAGATCTTTGGGCAGTGTACTTGATCATCCACTTCAGGTGGAAAGAGAAGTAACCCAAGTTAAGAATATATACAAATTCATAAGTAGTGGTTAATGACTTGGTTGATTGGTCAGGATTTTAGAAGTAGTAAGATTTGAAGATTACAGACAAGCAGGTCTGCAGGAGAGGCATGTGTAGGTACCTATGGAAATGGGCACAAAGTATGAAGATCTTTTCATTGAATGTTAATTCTTGCCAGACAGCACCTGTTGCAGAAGAATACCAGCCAACCAAGTGGAAAGTATGGCATGATCAGTAAATGTCAGCCAGCCTCTGTCCTTGGTCGTCTCACTGTTTGCACAGTAGGTTCCTGAAAGAAGAAGATATCATGGTGGAGACAGAGGCTCAACATGGGCCTAACAGCATGGATCCTTCTCACTAAGGCTAGTCCAATTGCTCCTGCTGTTGTGTTTCTGACCTGTCAGGAACAGAGACCAATACTGAGCCCCTTGATAGAATGTCACACCTTGAGGAGACATCCTGTCATTTGGAAGAAACTGTGGTCGTTGTAACCTTATTCTTAGAAAGGAAGACATTTCATTCTGATTGGGACTAATATACATTCTGGGTATGGGTTTGCATTCCTGCCTACAGCGTCACAACCCAGCACCACTATGGAAAGGCTTAGTAGGTGTCTGACCCACTAGCATGAGCGGCCATGTGACATTGCCTCAGACCAAGGGACCATTCACAGCAAAGGAATTATGGCAATGGGCACATGACCATGGGATCCTATGATTCTTCCACATACCACATTACCTAAAAGCTGATGTCATGATAGAGCATTAGGATCACTTCAAAAGGCATAACTGAGGCACCAGCTTAAAGTGACACTGTTTCAGTCCACTAAAGCTGCCAGAATGCAATATATGAGAAATGGGTTGACTTTTTCAATGGGGATTTATTAGGTTAAAAATTTACAATTCTAAGGGCATGAAAATGTCCAAATTAAGGTATCAAGAGGAAGATATCTTCTCTGATGAAAGGCTGCTAGCATCTAGGGTTCCTTTGTCACTTGGTAAGGCACATGACAATGTCTTCTGGTCTTTCTGGTTTCACTGGCTATCTCCAAAAGTCTCTGAGCATTTCTCTCTCAGCTCCTGTTGGTCCTTGCTTATTTCTCCCAAGGTGTTTCTCTCTAGGCTCTCTGGGCTTTTACTGTCTTTTAACCTTTTCACAAAGGACTCCAGTAAAAGATTAAGATCCATCTTCAGTAATCTGGGTCATATCTCAATTGAAATAGCCTATCCAAAAGATTCTATCCACAAATAGGTCTGTCCCCATAAGAATGACTTAAAAGTACATGGCCTTTTGTGGGGTACATAACAGATTCAAACCAGCACAGACACCCTGGGAAGATATGATGCCATCCTTCAGCATATATCATATAGCTCAATTCTTAGGTGATTATATGGTGATGGTTCCCAATACAAGAATCAAGGAATGGAAGTAAGAGTGGTTCCATTCACCATTTCCAGGCCACACTTGGAAAACTTGGGCTTCTCAACTCTTTGACTTTAATTTGATTTGCATAAAGGTCTTTCATTCAGGGAGGGGTATATATTTCCCAGGATATAAAGAGAGTCCTACGAAACTTAAAGCTGTAGCTTGCACTTGGTCACCTTGGAATCCTTATGTTATAAGACCACCAACAAGGGTAATTGAACCTTTGAACCTTATTTTCTGAATAGGTAGGATTGCTGCTACACAATAGGGACATAGAAGAATGTGTTTAGGACTCAAATGTTCCTCCAGGGTATCTTTTTTTAACCTTTTTTTAATTATGAAATATAACATGTACAAAACAGCAATAAATTTCCCAAGTACATTTTAACAAGTAGTTATAGAACAGATTTTAAAGTTTGGTATGGGTTACAGTTCCATGATTTTTATTATTTTTTTCTTCTAACTGCTCCAAGATACTGAAGACAAAAAGAAATATCAATATAATGATTCAGCATTCATACTCATTTGTTAAACCCTACCTTCTCTGTATAACTATATCATTACCTTTGATCTTTCTCCCACTCTTTAGGGGTATTTGAGCTATGCCCATTTTAACTATTACATGTTGGAAGGGGCTGTCAATAATATGGGATAGGCAGATGAAACTAGTTCATGTTCCTTCCAGGTAACTGTAAAGGGGAAACCTCAACAAGTATAATATGAGAACCAGGTCTCCAGAGCTCAGAACTTTCAAGGAAGAGGGTCTGGGTCATTTCACCAGGCAAACCACCTAGACCTACACAAGTGCTAAACAAGAGAGAAGAGAATCTAATATGGTTAGTAGAAGAGGGAGAAAAGAAGTTATCAGTTATAGCCATATGACCAACTATAGCAGTGTGGGGAGTAATTCATATTACTAACTCAGAAATTTTCCACTTTGGCTTGATAAAATTGAATGTCTCTAATCCCATGTGAGCCGTGGATATTTTTCATCTTACTGCTTTCTGGTAGATCTTTGCCTGGCCTTTTGTGTTTCACTGTAAATATTCTCAGCTTAGTATTCAGCAATAGATTCAAGATGACACCATGCACATTTTTGGAGATGTTTCTCTACTAGATCTGGTTTCTCCAAGATTCTATCCTGCAAATTCAGCCATCTCAGCTTCCCTGAACTCTGATTGTTGGCTTCCCAACTTGGTGAGACCACATGGATCCCCTGTACCTGTACTGTGGTTCCAATTGTGCCCCCAAACAAAAATTCAGAGCTAATGTAGGGCTTACCTGGATTTTTTCTACCTCTCTCAGGATTTACTTTCCTAACTGATTATCTGTTTCCCTTTGTCAGAAAACAGCTGTTTCATATATATCACCCTACATTCTATTTGTATATAGTAGAAGATGCAAGTTCAGTATCACTTACTTGGTTATGGTCAATGAAAAAAGGAAGATGTCTACAAATGACTTTTAATCTTTTGAAAGCATGTTCAACCTCACTCATAATTAAAGAAGTACAAATTAAAATTTACATATTTTATTAATTCTGAAATTGGGATGTTTTTGTATGGAATAGAAGTGAAGTACAGTTTGATAATCTCCCCTATCCTCAATGCACAGGATCCTTTAGCAACCAGGAGGTATAGGACAACATATTTGTATAGAACATACATACAGGGAAGGTGGATTTTAAGCTCATGTCTGAATACCTAACCACCTCAGCTTGGTAATCAGTTTTGCTTCAATTTCTAACTCCATTTCCAGAGTTCTTGGATTGTGATTTGTTCTCTTCATGGCCATCCTGTAAGACCTTTACTCCTCAATTACTTCAGGGTAGTCTAGGAAAATTGAAGCTTCCACAGCTGTAGTAATATGTCAGAGAAGGAGTTATAATTATTTCCTGCAGAAACTAGACCATCAGTATAAAATATAAGGAAGGCTGGGGATGCAAGGGTAGTTCAGTGGTAGAGTTTTCTCCTGCCATGTGGGAGACCTGGGTTTGATTCCTGCCCCATGCACTTAAACTTCCCAAACAAACAAACAAGCAAACAAACAGACAAAAACCAAAGCAATCAACAGTTCAAAAAATGGTGCTGCGATAAGGGGATACTCATATGGAAAAAAATAATGAAATATGACCCCCACCATACCAAAAAAAAAAAAAAAAGGCTGGAGTGCATCTGAGGTTTGCCATATCCATTTACATTTGGGTAGTGTTCATTAAATTCCTAGGCTGTGGGTGTCATTTTCATCACTATTAAAATTACGAGGCCCTGAAATGATGCATACATAGGTATGGTGAGAAATATGGTTGTTTCATTTTAAGTCATTTGTATAAAGGATGTTTCTATAAAGGGAAGTACTGGCATTGTGTTCCCATAAGACTTCTATCTATTCTTCCAATAGTGTACTCAGAAAGGTTTCATCACATGTATAGTATTACTCTTGGTCTCATGACCCCAAAGATCACCATGCCTTCTTGATTTTATGCTTATTTTTGGGGAGATGGTGGGTGGAGGAAGAAATTGTGGTTAAGTGCATAAACTTTGGAGTTAAGAAGGTTTCAAAACCTGGTTCAATCACATTCTAACCCTGTGGCCTTGGGAAATTTATAAATCCTTTCTGGGACTGTTTTCTTCACTGGTAAAACTGAGAGTTATAATTCCTTTTTTTTTTTTTTTTTATAAGGCTGCTGTTTTAGTTTGCTAGCTGCCAGAATGCAATATACCAGAAATGGAATGGCTTTTAAAAAGGGGAATTTAATAAGTTGCTAGTTTATAGTTCTAAGGCTGAGAAAAGGTGCCAATTAAAACAAGTCTATAGAAATGTCCAATCTAAGGCATCCAGATAAAGATACCTTGGTTCAAGAAGCTGATAAAGTTCAGGGTTTCTCTCTCAAGTGAGAAGGCACATGGCGAACACAGTCAGTGTTTCTCTCTTGGCTGGAAGGGCACATGGTGAACATGGTGTCATCTCTTAGCTTTCTCTCCTGGCTTCCTGTTTCATGAAGCTCCCCGGGAGGCATTTTCTTTCTTCATCTCCAAAGTGTGGCGGTGGACTCTGCTTCATGGTGCTGCAGCATTCTCTACTCTCTCTGAATCTCCTCTTTCTCCAAAATGTTTTCTCTTTTATTGGATTCCAGAAAACTAATCAAGACCCACCTGAATGGGTGGAGACACATCTCCACCTAATCCACCTTAACAACCACTCTTGATTGAGTCACATCTCCAAGGAGATGATCTAATTACAGTTTAAGCATACAGTACTGAATGGCAATTAGAAGAAAGGGCTGCCTTTACAAAATGGGATTAGGATTAAAACATGGTTTTTCTAGGGTACATACATCCTTTCAAACCAGCACAGCTGCTTTGAGGATTAAATAGGATAATTTCTGTTAGCACTAAATTTGGAAGGTTATAACATACCAATAAATTGTCATTATTATTATTATTAGCATTATTATTTAAATTTATTGCTAAATTCCAAAAGATGAGATGCCAAATATTTTAGTCATAATTGTTGCTTTATTTTGATTCTATCCTTATTCATATGACAGACTGTGAGATATTTTTAGGTCTAGAGTCACTTTTTTTGAGACAACTAACATCCAGCTATTCTGTTTGGAGGCCTGTGTATTATTTAGTGTTGACAAACTCCTGCAGTAATAGAAGAAACAGAGTTGCATTTGAAATTAGAATCAGATGATGACCCTGTTGCCTTCCCATCCTCTTCCCTCACAACACAGACACACTAATACAACACAAGCTTATCCTGAGGTTGGGTTGAGGATTGAAGGGATGGAGCTACCAGGAAACGATTCTGACTGAAGTTTGTCACTGTCCATCCACATTTCCATTCCAGGAATAAACCTATCTGAGTCTCTGATATGTAGACAGATGGTAATTGATGATTAATTCTAACTATAATTCTTACTAAAATCATTCTCTAAAGATAATGCTGCTGAGCATATGGCCATAATCTAAATTTAAGATTATAGGTTATCTGTAGGTCCCAGCGATAGTGTTGAATGGTTCTCAGAGGCATCTCAACTCTTCCTCTCCTGTGTGTTTTAATGACAGTGATGAGCCTTGCGGAGGACAGACTTCTCTTCCCATTTGGATTTCTTCCTTCTGCTCTCCTCAGGGGTCTCAGGGAAATTCTGATTTCAGTGGAGATTGAGGTGTTTGTCCTTTAGCTTCTCCATTAGGTTACTGTAATTACAGGGCTTTTTTAAAATTCCAATGGATGTTTTCCTTACTTATAAAAGTAATATGTTGATACTGTAGAAAATTTATAAATATTTAGTCCTTGAGAGAAAGAAAAATCACTGTCCCTCATACCTATACACACACAAAGTCCTGTCATCCAAAGATAAGCACAATTTGAATTTGGCTTTTTCTTTTATGCTTTTCTTTTCCTATAATCAGATTTTTGTGGCAGATGAAATTGTTGCTTACTTAGCAGCTATTAGCTTTCCTTTCTTGCTCTTGGAACCCCCAAATCATTTGAGAGGCAAAGTGCTGGTCTCAGGCGGTGAATCATAATCATGATAGGTCTAAGCCAATCATGACAATTCGGTTCTGCTTGGCCAGTGATTGGGCCAAGAATGAGCATGCTTCCCAGGCTAGTGAGATCATGGGGAAAGTCTGTTGGGTGGCAGAGAGGTGGGGAAATATTTTATCTCTGATAAATATAGAATCAAAGAAAGAGAATTTTGAATTGCTGACATTTAAAATTATTCTGTTTGTAGGATTAGCAGCCATTTGCAACTACCTGTCTAAGGATGCAAGTCAATTGCCTGAAGATGATAGAGTGGGAGGTTGAAAGAGCTTGGGTCTTTGATGATGCTGTGGAGCAGGCTAAGCATCCCAACTTCATGTTTATAAACAGTATCATAATAATACAAAGCAGTGTTAGTTTTTTTTATTGCTGTTATTTGGTGTTAAATGTATACTCTTACACACTATTGTTTTGAAAAACTGTACTGAACAAGTATCAGCTGTGAGGCTGAAACAAAGATCCTTGTTATTGGAACTAGGAGAAGAGTTAGAAAACTTCAGAATCAGGGAGATATCATAATCCATGCTCTGTGCCCATTAGATATCTTGATTAAATGTTATTTTCATGAAGGAAATTGGAAGAGAGCTGAGGCTGCTCTTTCCTCATGTGCATATGTGTTTCTGGAGCAGATTCTTCATGAATTATTTACTGGCCTGATCAGAATTTATTTTGCAAAATGTTTGAAGCCTGGCAAGTGTAATTGTAGAAGCTATACTGGACGCATTCCATACTGGAGTCAGTGAATTGCCATTTGTCTGTTTCTGGAAACAGTAATACACAGTTCATCTGCGTTTGAACAGGTGTGTCACATCCTAAAGAGAATGGTATCTTGGCTACTCCTCAAGTCTTATCTGATTCTAAAGGGCGTGGTTAAATTAAGATAGAAATGAAAAATGATGGACTTTTTCTCTCTAAGAAAATGAGAGTTAAACATGTTCTGCTAACATGAGAATGTAATAATCTACAGCATTCTGAATAAATTAAGTGTTGGGGCCAGCCTTAGTCCCAGAATAATGCAGACAGATACCATTGATTGCACTCCTAGAATATACCTATCATTTTATATTTATCTCATTCAATAAATACTTAAAAGTAAGGTGACTTCAATTCATTTGTTAGAGACTATTGGGCTTTGCACTTAAACATGAGAGGGGTCCTCAAGCAGAAGCTGCTCTAGTCTAGTTAGAACCCATTGTTCTCTCCAAACTTCTGTATTTCCTTGGGTATTAATAAGAAACTCTTGGTTTTCTCTTAGTTGAATATGTGGCCCCTTCATTTATGTTTGTCCAACATACTGATGCTGAGAAGTATTGGAAATCAATGTGGGAAAATGAAACCGGACTCACATTATACACAAAAAGTCAATTTCCAAGTAGATTGTTCATCTGCATGTAAAGATAACATGGAGGAATATCTTCATGAATGTGGCTAAGAAATTCTTTCTTCAATATTATGAGGTAGCAGTTCAACTCCTACTCATACACTCAGAAGAAAGGTGTGCACATATTTGGAAGTAAAGATAATGGTTACTGTAGGGGAATAGTGATAGGGAGGAGGCCCTGCAGATAAGGGTGAGGAAGAGATTTGAGATGCCAGCAATATTGTATGTGGTAATTTATTGAGATGTACATTATGTTTTGTACACTCTGGTATAAGTATATGTTACATTTCACAATAAAACAGTAAAAAGAATTGGCTGTAGAACCTAAAAAAGGAACTCAAGTAGGGTTTTAGTACTAGAGTCATTGTGAGAAAATTTTTCTTTCCCATCACAGAGGAGGAATTTAGGGAAACAATGAGGGCTAGAGGCTCATAGGCAGAATGAACATAATGTGGTCAATATTGGAGGGGAAGAACAAATAAGGACATGTGTTCTAGTTTGCTAGCTGCCGGAATGCAATACACCAGAAATGAAATGGCTCTTAAAAAGGGGAATTTAATAAATTACAAGCTTACAGTTTTAAGTCCATGAAAATGACCCCAATAAAAGCAAGTCTATAGAAATGTCCAATCTAAGGCATCCAAAGAAAGGTACCTTGATTCAAGAAGGCCGATGCAGTTCAGGGTTTCTCTCTCTAATAGAAAGGTACATGGCAAACATAGTCAGGGTTTCTGTCTCATCTGGAAAGGCACATGGTGAACACAGAATCATCTACTAGCTTCCTGGGAGGCATTTTCCTTCTTCATCTCCAAAAGTCACTGGCTGGTGGCCTCCCTGGTTCATGGTTCTGCAGCATACTGAATCTTTCTCATGGCTGTCATCATTCTCTGCTCTCCCAGAATCTCCAGCATTTTCCAAAATGTCTCCTCTTTTATAGGATTCCAGTAATCTAATCAAGACCCACCCAAATGGGACGAGTCACATCTCCATTTAATCTATTCAAGTTTAAGCCCCACACTTGATTGAGTCACATCTCCATGGAGATGATCTAATCAAAGTTTCCAACATACAGTACTGAATGGGGTTTAGAAAAAATGGCTGCCTTTACAAAATGAGATTAGTATTAAAACATGGCTTTTCTGGGGACCATACATCATTTCAAATTGGCACAACATGTGATTATGATGTCAAAGTAAGATCTTTATATTTTTCAGAGTTACATCAAGGTCATGCCAAATCATTAAAATTACAACAGGATGTCAGCATCTCAGATCATATGGTAAAGAGCACTGGTTCTACCATTCTGTTTCCATGAAATAAGTTATTTAACCTCTGAAACACTATATGCTTGCTGCTAAATGTTGAAAAGACCCATCTCTTGATGCTATTGTGAAGAATAAATAAAATAAGGTGCACAAGCACCTGCATGTCATATAATAATGGTTTCTTTATTACCACACACCATTTTACAGTTATGCTGCATTGTTAGCTTATTGTATTGGTCATTAGGATCAATACTCCCAATTTTCAATTTACCCCCTCCTTGTCATGGAGTAATGATACAATTTTAGAGATAAATTCCAGTTCTGACATTGGATTCTGATTGATTTAAGCCACTCGCAGCTATCTTAATCTCTTTGCTAGTGATTGGTTCAAGAACAAAGGCTGTAATTCTCCTAGCAACTCTATTTATGAACAGGAGAATTCCAATCTGAGTATGAAGCTGAACCATGGCAAAGAGTATCCCTGAGAGAATTGAAGGGAAACAAAAGTTAAATCCCAATCATGACGCATCTGAAGCAACCCCCACCTATTTTTGAACTTCTGGTTATATAAATGAAAACCATTTTAAGCAAATAAAATTTCACATTTCTTAAAGACCAGATAGGTTGGGTTTCTATTAACTAATATGTTTAATATTTGCTGGTGAACAAAACTTCCTATGAAATATTTTTAAGCTCTGTTTTTTTTTTCTAATGGCTGATTTTGAAACTTAAGTGTAATACAGAGTAATTATCTCCATTAAATATTACTTAATTTTATATATTTGATATATTTGAAGTTTCTTTTGTGGAATTCCTATTAGCAAGATCCCTTCACAAAGTCCCAATTCCAGAAAAATAAATCATTGCCCGTGGCACTGGCCTTTCCAATAATCAATAAGCAGGGTCTTGATTGCTTCCCTCTTTGTCATAACTTATCACTGTGTGTGTATATGTGTGGCCTCTGCCTTTATTGCTTTTTGCTTCGGTCTCTATTTCTTTCTCTTTGTCTTTGAGTTTCTCTGTCACTTCTTATTCTTTTGTCTCTCTTTCTCATTGTGTTTCTGCATCTCTCTTTCTTTCTGTCTGCCTTTATCTATCTCCATATTGTCTTTCTCTATCACTATCTTTTTCTCTGTTTCTTTCTATCTTCTTACCAGCACAAGGAGATTTTACTCTCTTTGCACAGCAGAATTTGATAATTATTTGGAACAATGAGTGACTGGTGTGTGTTTCTGACTAGCCTATTTTCCACATGGGAATTTTACTGTGATTATCCTGTTGTTCCCCCATCATTGGTAAAACTGTGAGCAGATAACTGATCTTTCTATGTTTGTATTATTAGCCCATCAGGACTCCCAGCTTAATCTAAGGAGAGATTCTGGAGTTTGAACTAAATGGAGTATCCAGATGGGACTTTGAACATGTCTCGCCTGGGAAGAAGTATGTTCATGGATGGGAAAATAATCATGGAAGTTTAGGTAGCCAAATCTTTAAACTGTGATAGAAATTGTAGATTGATCTCCCCACCCCCAGCCCCTCACAGCTACCAGTGGCTGTTCTCTTAGTCTCTGAGTCTGGATAGGGAGACATTGAGGCAAGTTACAGAAATTACTTTTCCGGTCTCCTTTGCAGCTAGGTATGGCCATATGTAGTGTTTCTATACACTAGTAATGAACAATATGAGGGAGAATCAAGAAAAAAATTCCATTTACAATTGCAACCAAAAGAATAATATATTTAGAAATAAATTTAACTAAATATACAAAAGACCTATACAAAGAAAACTCCAAGAAAATGTTAAAAGAAATCACAGAAGACCTAAATAAATGGAAGGGCATGCTGTGTTCATGAATTAGAAGACTAAATATTGTTAAGATGTCAATTTTACCTAAATTGATTTACAAATTCAATGCAATACAAATTAAAATCACAAAAACTTACTTTTCAGAAATAGAAAAACCAATAACCAAATTTATTTGGAAGGACAGGGTGTCCTGAATAGTTAAAAGTATCCTGAGAAAGAAAAATGAAGTTGGAGGTCTCATGCTACCTGATTTTAAGGCATATTCGAAGCTACAGTGGTCAAACAGCATTGTACTTACATAAGATAGATATACTGACCAATAGAATTGAATAGTGTTCAGATATAGACCCTCTTGTCTATGGACTATTGATCTTTGATAAGGCAGTCAAGCCCACTCACCTGGGACAGAACAGTCTCTTCAATAAATTGTGCCTAGAGAACTGGATATCCCCATGAAAAAGAATGAAAGAGGATCCATATCTCACACCCTATACACAAATTAACTCAAAATAGATTAAAGACCTAAACATTAGATCTAAGACCATAAAGCTTTTAGGAGAAAATGTAGGGAAATATCTTATGAATCTTATAATAGGAGGTGGTTTCCTGGACCTTACATCTAATGCATGAACATTGAAGAAATACATAAATAAATTGGAACTACTCAAAATTAAACACTATTGTGCATCCAAGAACTTCGTCAAGAAAGTAGAAAGACAGTCTACACAATGGGAGACAATATTTGGAAATGATATATCAGATAAAAGTCTAGTATCCAGAATATATGAAGAGATTGTTCAACTCAACAATGAAAAGACAGACAACCCAATTACAAAATGGACAAAAGACATGAACAGACACTTCTCAGAAGAGGAAATACAAATGGCTAGAAGGCACATGAAAAGATGCTCAACTTCACTGGCTATTAGGGAAATGCAAATCAAAACCACAATTAGACATCATCTGACACCCACCAGAATGGCCATTACCAATAAAAAGGAAACCAACAAGTGCTGGAGAGGATGTGGAAAAAGAGGCACATTTATCCACTGTTGGTGGGAATGTCAAATGGGACAACCACTGTGGAGGCAGTTTGATGGTTCCTCAGGAAGCTAAGTATAGAATTGCCATATGACCTGGCAATACCATTGCTAAGTATCTACTCAGAGGACATGAGGGCAAGGACACAAATGGACATTTTCCCACCAATATTTATGGCAGCATTATTTACAATTACTGAGAGATGGAAGCAGCCAGAATGTCCATCAACAGACGCATGGCTAAACAAGCTGTGGTATATACATACGATGGAATTTTATGCAACTGTAAGACAGAATAAAGTTATGAAGTATGTAACAACATGGATGGGCCTTAAGGACATTATATTGCTGAGTGAGAGTAGCCAGAAACAAAAAGACAAATATTGTCTGGTCTCACTGATATGAACTGACATTAATGAATGAACTTGGAAAACTTCAGTTGGTAACACAGACCATCATGAGATAGAAATAGGGTAGGTATTGGGTAATTGGAGCTGAAGGGATATAGACTGTGCAACAGGACTGATTGTAAAAATTCAGAAATGGACAGCACAATGCTACCTAACTGTAATACAATAATGTTAGAACACTGAATGAAGCTGAATCTGAGAATGACATAGGAAGGAGGCCTGGGGCATAAAGGAAATCAGAAGGAAAGATAGATGATAAAGACTCAGATGGCAAAATCTAGGAAAGCCTAGAGTGTATAATAATAGTGACTAAATGTACAAATTAAAAAATGTTTTTGCATGAGGAAGAACAAAGTAATGTCAATAATGCAGGGTGTTGAAAATGGGTGGTAATTAATATTTTAAAACTTTAACTTATGTGTGAGACTAAAGCAAAAAATGTTTGTTTGGTACAAAATTTATATTTTGACTAGTGCATCTCCTTATAGAACTTATGTGAACAAATTAACTGAACACCATAGTATGTGGAACCTTGAGTAGAGCATGAGATTTTTGTAGGTTTGCCCAAAGTGATGCCCCAATAAATCCCAAAGTGATTTGAACAGTGAATAAAAAAATATTTGCAAAGTCCCTTTGGGGAATGGTGAGAAAGGGATAAAATTCAGCTTCCCCAAGTGGCAAATTCTTGATATTCTCAAAAGCAGTGGGGACAACCAAAGCAATAGGCTGAGCCCCCAATCTTGAGGTTTGTTCATAAAAAGGGAAAATACAACTTCCCCAAGTGGAGAATTTTCCCTCTTGATGCAAATGTTCTAAGAAATGATCATGATGATGAATATACAACTATGTGATGATATTGGGGGTTACTGATTATATATGAAGAATGAAATAATCATATGGTAAGAATGTTTGTTTTTGTATGTTCACATGTTTAATAAATAAAATAAAATAAAATAAAAGTAAGATCTCTGAATAGAAGGTCTATTCAGTATGGGAAGTTATAGCCTGAGAAGACTAAGGAGGAAAGTGCATGGTGTCAAAGCCCAAGAGAGGTGAGAAAAGTGTTTATGATGGAGAGGCAGAGGGTGGGGAATTGTGGCCTAAAAGAAGGTGACAGAAACTGAGGTAGAGGAGAGAATATCTTTGAAGGAGTAGCCTGGAAGTGTGCCAGAGGGTATCCATGTGAAGAGGCAACCTGAGCAGGGTGAGGAGGACATCCATGTAGGATGTGTCAGAGTTTGAAGGGAGTGAAACAGTACCTCAGTAGCAATGAGCACATTGACACCCAGATTTTAGCTTCTAAGCCAGATTTTCATTCCTTATAAAAATGACTGATTCTACAACTGGGCCATAGAAAGCAAAAAATGAGCTTGGAACATCTTTCTGTGCCAGAAAGCAATGAAGTTGTCAAAGAATTGTGGGGACATGACAAAAGTCCCAGAAAACAGATTCAATAGGCTCCCATTGGTTGAATTAAGGACTGTGTGATCACCAACAAAAATCATTCAATCAAATAAAGAATCACAAATCCAGTTATAAAAAAGAAATAAATTGGAAATCGTATGAGGAACAAGATATTGACATAATTTTAGAGTAGCTACCCATCAAATACTTGTTAATTGCAAAAGAGGAAAGGATAACTTTACAGTAGAAAAGGCTGACAGTTACCACCTTAATCAAGTGGTCGAAATGAACAATTATCAGAAACAAAACAAATTGAAATTGGGAAAATTTGTTAGAATGCACTGATCATACAGGTTGGCAGTCAGTGGTTTTATGCATCTGGAAGGCCATGGCACAGGCCACAGCACAATGGTCTCGGACACAAGATGGCTGCAGAATTGGCAGCATCAGATACTTTCCCTACCATCATTCAAGGCTGAAAGGAGTTAGTTGTGTGTAAATGATTTTGGTTAATCAGTGAGCTTGCTGTATGCTCTCTTTGGAAGTGAGGTTTAGTTATGTTGCATTAGAAAGATTAGGGAAAGAATATTGATTCTCTCTGGCTGTCTCTTAGATTTAACTACATAATAAAGGAAAATTTTATTCTTCATTGCACATGCATCCATACATTAGGGCCTAGAACCAATGTAGAACCTAGAAGTATAAACTGGAAGTTTACTAAACCCATCATGGACTATTTTAATGCAACTATTTATAATAATATCTCATTAATATTCATATCCAGGATAAATGCTAAACTGGTTGGGACATTTGGACAAACAACAGGTATAAACTGAAACTGTCCCTGATAAATCAGAAAGTATAGGACATATTATTTCTTAAGTACTAGGTCTGACCCATCCATGTTCTTCATCTGATGTTAATTATTTGTTGATCTAGAATAGGCTGTGTTGAGACATCTACCTCAAAATATCTGTGGCCTAACATGATTTACATTTATTTCTGGCATACAACACGCAGTTTGATCAGGTGTGGAAGGTTACCTTCCACATGATGATTCAGAGATCTCAGCTCCTATTTTGTGGCATAGCCATTTTCTAAGACCTTCTCTCGTTGGACTCTCTGGATTCAGCTGGCCAGCAGGTGAAAATGTGGAGAGTTACATGGGATGTTTTTATCACCAAACCTGGAAATGGTACGCATCCTTTCCCATTGGCCGGAACTCACTTGCATGGTTCCAACCACCTAACTAAAGTAGACTAGTAAATGTAATCTTTGCCCAGGAATGGGGAACAAGATTGGTTAGTGTTTAGCCAGTCTCTTCTATAATAACTTAAAAAATTAGTCTACCAGTAGTAATGTTAAAATTTTTTTTATCGTACTTTGGTATTCAGCAATGACTATTAAGACAATGACCAATTATTCTGTGATTCTTATAAAGCATCTGTGCATATAACTTTTAATGTTAGCTCATTTAATCGCCATAACAACCTTTTGAAAGAAGTATTAGTATTCCTATCTGCAGATGAAGAAATTGAAGAATAGGCTGACTTAGTTGTCTAATCCCATAGCTGGGAAATTAGAGTCAGAATTCTAACCCTGGTTTGTGAACTTCCAAAGCCATTGCACTTCATCATAATTCTTTGCTATATTGTTTGTCTTTCAGTGTTTGTCTATGTACTTCTTAAATCCAAGTATACCCTTAATGTAACTACACTGGTTACTCTAAACATATTTTTCCTTAATGTGTTAATTTTATATTTTTAATGAGAATTTTCATTTTTCTCTTTCTCTCTGTTAGAAAAGAAAGCATGGTGATTAATAGCCTGATTTTGGAATCAGACTGAGTTGGGTTTGAATTCTAACTTTACTATTACTATTCATGTGACTGGTAAAGTAAATTAAACTGTTGAGTATTGACTTCACTATATGTATACTAGAAATTATAATACCTAATCAAAAGTGTTGTTGTAGGATTACATGGAATAGCATATATTGGGCCAGATATATAGCATCCTTAACGGAGTCATCATTGCCTTTCTCCCTTGAATTCTCTTCTTCCTCTCTATAGCCAAAAACATGTGCCATACTTTCCCTGAATGTTAAATAGTTTGCCAATCTGAAGTGTGTGTGATATATGACTTACTATACCTGGTATTTTATTTTTCACTTTTATGAACTATTAAGATTCTTCACATTTCCTGATCTAAGTATTTTATATATATATATTTGTCTTTTTAAGTCCTAAAGAGAACAGAGGAATGAACTGAGTGTGATTTTTGGAGCAAAATCATCATATGTTTCTTCTGACCAAGTAGTTGTGGAATGTGACCACAAACATATCATTTCTATGTTTCTGTTATTTATCTTGTTCCCAAACTCTAGCTTCTAGATTTCATAAAAGAATTTGTCATCTTGCCTTAGAAATCTCTTTATTTCTAAATATATTGTGCCAGTTTGAAAGGATTTATGTACCCTAGGAAAGTCATGTTTTAATCCTAATCAATCTTGTGAGAGCAATAGTTTCTTCTAATCCCTATTCAGTACTATAGGTGGGAAACTTGATTAGGTTATCTCCACAGAGATATGACTCAATTGTGGGTATTAAACTTGATTAAATGGAGATGTGTCTCTACCCATTCTACATGAGTCTTAATTAGTTTACTGGGATCTTATAAAAGAGGAGACATTTTTGGAGAGAATGTGTTCTGAGAATGATGGGAGAATGAGGAGAACAATAGGAGAGCAACAGAACAGAGTCACAAGTATGATAAAAGAACCGTAGAGTCCACCTGCCAGCGATCTATGGAGGTGAAGAAGGAAGATGCCCCATTGTAGTTTGCTAGCTGCCAGAATGCAATATACCAGAAACAGAAATTTTAAATTTTAAATTTAATAAATTGCTAGTTTACAGTTCTGAAGTCGAGAAAATGTCCCAATTAAAACAAGGCTAGAGAGATGTCCAATCAAAGGCATCCAGGGAAAGATACCTTGGTTCAAGAAGGCCGATGAAGTTCAAGGTTTCTCTCTCAAGTGGAAAGGCACATGGTATACACGGTCAGGGTTCCTCTCTCATCTGGAAGGGCACATGCAAAAACGGCATTATCTGCTAGCTCCTTCTCCTGGCTTCCTGTTTCGTGAAGCTCCCCAGGAGGCATTTTCCTTCTTCATCTCCAAAGATCGCTGGTGGTCTCTGCTTCTCACGGCAATGTCGTTCTGTTCTGCTCTCTCTGAATCTCTTTCATTCTCCAAAATGTTTCCTCTTTTATAGGACTCCAGAAACTTATCAAGACCCACCCAAATGGGTGGAGACATGTCGTCACCTAATCCAGCTTAACAACCACTCTTGATCAAATCACATCTCCAGGGAGATGATCTAATTACAGTTTCAAACACACAGTGTTGAATAGGGATTATTCTGCCTTTATGAAATGGGATTTTGATTAAAACATGGCTTTTCTAGGGGACATATATCCTTTCAAACCAGCACATGCCCCTTGGGAGGTTCATTAAGCAGGAGGCCTGGAGAGGAAACTAGAAGATGTCTCCATGTTCACCACGTGCCCTCCAGCTGAGAGAGAAGCCCTGAACCTTATTGGTCTTCTTAAACCAAGGTATCTTTCCCTGGACACCTTAGATCAGATATTTCTATAGACTTGCCTTAACTGGGACATTTCCATGGCCTAAAAACTGTAAACTTGCCACTTACTAAATTCCCCCTTTTAAAAAGCATTCCATTTCTCATATATTGCATTCCAGCAGCTAGCAAACTAGAACACACATCTTTAAAATATGCTAATTTTAAATAATGTATGCCCTCCACTGAATTTTGGCCATGAGTTTCATCCAATCAAATTTTGCAAGTATTTATAATATTTTTAGTTATATTAAAACATAAAATTTATTTGTTATATTTATCTCCTACCATTGCTGGGTACTAGGTGCTGAGATCATAGTGTTGGATAAAGTAAACCCATCTTTCCCACTCAAGTAGTCTACATTCTGCTTCCTAATCCCTTTCCTTGTTAATTTCTGTTTTGATTTTTCGAACAGTCTCTCTTATACTATTTTTCTTTCTGTGGTACCATTGTATACTTTAGAGTATTATTTAGCAATTTATCTTCATCTCCCTTGAACATTTGTTGTAAGTCTTAGAGGTCATGGTGGTGGTTCTTTTCTTCTTGTTTTTCACGGGACATGGCCCTTGTCTTCCAACAGCCTTCCATTTTGGAATCACAAATCACCATCTGGAAACTTATTCTTTGATACCATCTGTTTAATCATCAATAACCCTACCAATATCTTCCTTCCCCTTCCTAAAGAATGATCTTCACCAGGAAAAAAAAAAAAAGAAAAACATGATCTGTGCTTCTAGCCCATCAGTAATATACTCATTGCATGTATATTACAAAGGGTCATCAGCTTAGTATTTGATTGAGCTGACTTGTATCCTATGCATTACTTTTGTTTTTCTGAAGAAAATATATATGCTCTGAGGGTGAAGAATACTGTTTTCTAATTCTCTTTTTATGTCCTAGAATGTTAAGCACTGAGATGGGCACAAAGTCATCATTCAATGCTAACACATGAGGATTGTCAACAGTCTTGTACATGGCCAACCTATTTAAGTAAAATTTGTCTCTAGAGCACACCACCAGAACCCAAATCTTCACGGAGCTTCTCCCTTCAGGCTCACTTGTAGTAATATCAACCTTATGAGACTCTCAGAGGCCTCTGAGACCAATATAGGTACTCTTCAGAAACTTCAATCTGCTCAATGAAAGAAATTGTATTCTGGAGACTACAATCCTCCCCCAGAGAATTGTTAAAATCCCTTAGGGCCAAATCTGGGAATAACTTTTTACATCCTCATAAATTCTGAATATCATTAGGACCTAACTAGTGCTTCCCAAAGAAACTTTTTTTTGACTTTTTTTATTGTATAGTATAACATATATACAATGCAAAGACAGAAAAAAACAATAGTTTTCAAAGCCCTCTTCAAAAAGTGGTTACAGGATAGAACCCAGAGTTTGTCAAGGGCTACCATATGATCCTCTCATATTTTTGTTCTAGCTGCTCTAGAATATAGGAGGCTAAAGGGCTTAAGTACTTTTTTATCAGCACAATCGACTTTCTTTTCCTTCTTTTTTTGTGAACAATAACATATATACAAAAAAGCTATAAATTTCAAAGCACAGTACCACAATTAGTTGTAGAACATATTTCAGACTTTGACATGGTTTAGTTTCACAATTTTAGGTTTTTACTTCTAGCTGCTCTAAAATACTGGAAACTAAAAGGAATATCAATTTAATGATTCAACATTGTATTCATTTGTTAAGTCCTATCTTCTAAGTATAATTCCACTGTCACCTTTGATCTTTCCATACCTCTCATTGGGGTTGTTTCGACTATGGCAATTCTAAATTTTTGATATTGGAAAATAGGGAATGGAACTATCTGCTATTCTGGAGAGGCTGGGCTAAAGTTTCAGGACTTATGTGGACCAGGGACCTATCTGGAGTTTGTAGGTTTCTGGCAAGTTACTTTAGTGCCTGGAACCCTTGTGGAATCTTATAAATTGCCCTAGTGTTCTTTAGGATTGGCTGGAATGGTCCTGGTTGGGTGTTGGCAGGTTATTATAGGTAACAAGGTCTGCCTGGAGCTTGCATAAGAGCAACCTCCAAGTAGCCTCTCGACTCTATTTGAACTCTCTGCCACTGATACTTTATTAATTACACTACTCTTCCCCCATTTGGTCAGGATGTAACTGTTGATCCCATGGTGCCAATTCTGGATTCATCCCTGGGAATCCTCTCCCACGTCACCAGGGAGACTTTTACCCTTGGATATCATGTCCCATGTGGGGTGGGGGAGAATGATTTCACTTGCAGAGTTAGAATTAGAGAGACTGAGGCCACATCTGAGAAAAAACAGAGGTCCTTCTGAAGTAACTTTTAGGCATGCCTATAGGTTGTCTAGGCTTCTATGCTACCTACATAAGCTTCACAAGAGTAAGCATCCTGATCAAGGGCATGGCCTATTGATTTGGGTTTCCCTAAAGTTGGACACAGTATCAGGGGATCCCCTGATTATAAGGTTTAATAGTTTCACAGTCTTTCCCAAAGAATCCTCATGGTTATTTTTTCTTTATTAAAGAAGTTGTGAGATTACAGAACAATCATACTTAAAATATAGAATTACCATGTACTACTCCATCACCAACACTTTGCGTTGGTTTGGAACATTTGTTACAATCAATAATAGCAAATTTTTATAATTGTACTATTAATTAAAACATGGTTTAACTTAAGGTTAACTGTATAGTGAGTGTATTTCCATGGCTTATTAAAAATTTTTGTTCTGTTACCATATTTACAATCTAACATTTCCCCATTTAATCATATTCAGATATATATTTCAGTGTTGTTAACTGCATTCACAATGTTGTAGTGCCATCACCACCATCCATTTTAGAACATTTCCATCATTCCAAACAGGAGCCCTGTACATTTAAACTTTAGCTTCCCATTCTTTATTCCTACCTGGTCTCCTAGTAACGTATATTCTAGATTCTGATTCTATGAGTTTGCTTATTCTAATTGTTTCAAATCTGTAAGATCATACAATATTTGTTCTTTTGTGTCTGCTTGTTTTACTCAACATGCTATCTTCAAGGTTCATCCATGTTGTTGCATGTATCAGGACTTTATTCATTTTTATGGCTAAGTAATATTCCATTGTGTGGATATACATTTTATTTATTCATTTATTGGTTGATGGACACTTGGGTTGCTTCCATTTTTTGGTGTTGTGAATTATACAGTATGAATATCAGTTTGCAAATATCATTCAAGCCCTGCTTTCAGTTCTTCTTGGTATGTACCTAGTAGTGGGATTACTGGTTCATATGATAGTTTTATACTTAGTTTTCTGAGGAACTGCCAAACAGTCTTCCACAGTGGCTGCACCATATTATTTTTGCATCAATTGAGATGACCATATGTTTTTATCCTTCATTCTGTTAATGTGACATGCTGCATTAATTTATTTTATTATGTGTAATCAACCTGGCATGCCAGGAATAAATCCCACTTAAACATGGTATATAGTTCTTTTAACATACTGTTGGATTTAGTTTGGTGGTGTTTTGTTAAGGATTTCTGCCTCTTTAGTCATAAGAGATACTGATCTGTAGTTTTCTTTGTGTGGCTTATGTATAAGAGTAATATTGGCCTCATAGAATGAATTAGAAAGTGCTCCCTTCTCTTCAGTTTTTTGGAAGGGTATGAGCAGAATTGGAGGTAAGTCTTTGCTAATGTTTGTTAAAATTCCTCTGTGAAGCCATCTGGTCCTGTTTTTTTCTTGTTGTTGTTGCGAAGTTTTTGATGATTGATTTATTCTCTTTATTAGTAATTTTTTTTGAGCTCTTCTATTTCTTCTTGGGTTGATGTAGGTAGTTCGTGTTTCTAAGAATTTGTCAATTTCATCCAGGTTTTCTAATTTATTTGTATGCACTTGTTTATAGTATCCCCTTATAGTTATTTTTATTTCAGCAGTTTCCGAAGTAATATCCCCCTTTTCATTTCTTGTTTTCATTATTTGTACCCTGTCTCTTTTATTCTTTCTCAGTCGAACTAAAGGTTTGTTGATTATCTTGATCTTTTTTAAGAACCAACTTTTTGTTTTGTTGATTCCCTCTATTGTTTTGTTGCTGTTGTTGTTTTCTATGTCATTCATCTCCACTGTAATCTTTGTTGTTTCCATTCCTCTCCTTGCTTGGGGTTTAGTTTGCTTTCCTTCTTCTAGTTTTTCCAGTTTTTTGATTAGGTCTCTGATTCAAGGTCTTTCTTCTTTTTAAGTGTAAGCACTTAAAACAGTTTGCTACCCTCTCAGGGCTTCCTTCACAGTGTCCCATGAGGTTTGGTATGTTGTATTTTAATTTTCATTTACCTCAAGATATTTCCTAATTTCCCTTGTGATTTCCTCTTTAACTAATTGGTTCTTTAAGAGTATGTTAGGGAGGCAGGGAAATATGGCAGCATGGTGATTTGTGGAATTTAATTTGTCCTCCAGAGTAGTTAGTAAATAACTAGGAACTGTACAGAACAACTGCTAGGGGGACATCAGTGACCAGACAAACATGGTACACCAGACTGGAATAGGTGGAACATCTGAGATCCCACACATAACTGTAAGTATACCAAGCTGCAGAGGCTGGTGCTTCTCTCCCATGGGCATGATAAGCTAGTTTCCTGAGGGGAAGGGAAACAGAGTTTACTAGTAGCAGGGAATAAGCTCAACCAAGAGCAAATTGCAGAATTTATCAACAAATTCTGACTGCTGAAAACAGGCCCCAAGCACAGATAAATGTGGTGTAAACACTAAAGGAACTAGGAGTTTTGCCCTGGCAGAGAGCTAGTGGGGCTGATGGGTAAAAATGAACAGCCAGAGAATTTTTTACTCAGACAGCACAAAATACTGGAAAAGGGCTTGACCTAAAGAAAAGGGGGTCACATATAGCCTGAGGACATATAGAACCATGTACCAACTCCAGCTCTTGACTGACAAGCCTGAGAGCAGGGGTCTGGCTCTTAATAGTTTTTTGTTTTTCTTTGTTTTCTTTTTAACCTCTTAACAGCTCATCAAATAGAACTGCAAGCATTCTCAGGCTCCAGCACTACCCCAGGCCAGGGTGGAATTAGGACATGTCTGAGAAACAAAGCAAATAGTTACATGGAAGGGGACAATTCCCTAAGGGTGTATCGCCAAGAAAAAGGGGGTGGAGCCCCAGTTGAGGTAGAGACCCTCCTTCAGGGAATTCAGATGCCAAGGGCTAGAAAGCAGAAGCAACCAAATCTTGTCTAATACCTCAGTGTCCATCTCACCCACACCACTGGCAAGGAGAGGCTGTTGAAATTAAAGTCACTGTATCACTTCACACTGGTGGAAAGCTGCAGGAAAACAAGTGTCACATACTGGACAGGATAGGAAAAGTATAGAGTCTAGGGGCTTTCTAGAAAATTCTGCCAATCTCCTGGGTCTCACCTTCAGGGAAGCTTGATACTGGCTAGTCTCTCCCCCTGAGACATGAGCATGTCTGGTCTGGGAATATCTGACTGAGGTCAATCATATCTGAGGAGACTCTCCTCAAAAAAAAAAATTGCTCCTATAAGCAGGGCAAGAATCCAAAAAACAAGAACTGAAAAATCCTGTTCAGTTAAACAGAATATATACTAGAAGTCTAGAAAAATTAGAACTGAATGCTAAAGAACACATAGAAAACAAAACTATCCAGCAAGAAAATCCTAGGTAAAAGAGTGAAAACCAACCTCCAGAATAAACTAATTAAGTAAATCAGATGCCTAAACAGCTGTGAAAAATAATGAGTCATACTAGGAAAAGGAAAGAAATGGCTCAGTCAAAGGAACAAATCAACACTTCAAATGAGATACAGGATTTGAAACAACTAGTTTAGGATGTTCAAAGACATATGCAAAATCTCATCAAAAATCAAATCAGCAAGTTGAGGGAGGATATAAAGAAGACATTGGGCAAACATAAAGAAGAACTTAAAAACAACTCACAGAACATATAGGAATAAAGGGCATAGTAGAAGAGATGGGAAAAAAAACAATGGAAATCTGCAAGGATAGATTTGAAGAAGCAGAAGAAAGGATTAGTGAACTAGAGAACTAAACATCTGAAATCCAACACACAAAAGAAAATATAGGGAAAGAAGAAAAATATGAGCAGGGTCTCAGGTAATTGAATGATAATATGAAGTGCATGAATAAATGTACTATGGGTATCCCAGAAGGAGAAAAGAATAGAAGGGAAAAAGAGGACAAAGACTGATGGAGGAAATAATCACTGAAAATTTCCCATCTCTTATGAAAGTAGTAAAATTACATATCCAAGAAGTGCAGCATACCCCAAAAGAATAGACCCAAATAGACATACTCTAAGACACTTACTAATCAGATTACAAATGTCAAAGAGAAAGAGATAATTTTGAAAGCATCAAGAGAAAAGCAGTCCATCACATACAAAGGAAACTTGATAAGACTGTGTGGATTTTCCAGCAGAAACCAGGGAGGCCAGCAGGCAGTGCTATGATATGTTTAAGATTCTGAAAGAGAAAAATGGCCAACCAAGAATTCTAGATGCAGAACAGCTGTCTTAAAAAATGAGAGAAAGAATAAAATATTTTCAGACAAAAAGTCTTTGAAAGAATTAGTGACTAAGAAAACAGCTTTATGAGAAATACTAAGGGAGCAATGCAGGCAGATAGGATAGACAGGACAGACAGGTTTGGCAAAAAGTATAGAAATTAAGACTATCAGTAAAGGTAAAATGAGAAAAAAACTAGGTATGATATATAAAATATAAAAGACAAAATGGTGGAAGAAAATACTTCCTTTACAATAATAGCATTAAGTGTTAATGGATTGAACACCCCAATGAAGAGACATAGACTGGCAGAATGGATTAAAAAACAGGACCCATCTATATGCTGTCTACAGGGAACTCATTTTAGACCCAAGGACAAACATATGGTGAATGTGAAAGGTTGGAAAAAGATATTTCATGCAAACAACAACCAGAAAAGAGCAGGGCTAGCTGTATTAATATCTGAGAAAGTAGACTTCAGTATAAAACAATAAAACGAGACAAAGAAGGACACTATGTATCAGTAAAAGGAACAATTCAACAAGAATATATAACAATCTTAAATATTTATGCACCATGCCAGAATCTGGCATGCATGAAGTAAACACTGACAACATTAAAGGGAAAAATAGACACTTCTACCATAGTAGTACTAAGAGACTTCAATTCCCTGCTCTCATCAATGGATAGAACCTCTAGAGCAAGTGTCAGTAGTAAACAGAGATGTTGAATAATATGATAAATGAACCAGACTCAACAGACATTTACAGAACATTATACCCCACAAAAGTATGATACGCATTTTTCTGAAGTGCTCATAGCTCATACTCAAGGATAGTTTATAGGCAGGGTCACAAAGCAAAGTCTGAATACATTTTAAAAGACTGAAAATTATATAAAACACTTTCGTGAATCATAATGGAATGAGATTGGAAATCAATAACAGGGAGAGGTCCAGAAAATTCACGAATATGTGGAGGCTAAACAATACATTCTTAAACATCCAGTGAGTCGAGGAAGAAATTACAAAAGAAATCAGTAAATATCTTGAGGCAAATAAAAATGAAAACACATATCACAATTTATGGGAGTCAGCAGAGGTAGTGCTAAGAGGAAAATGTATTGCTTTAAGTGTCTATATTTAAAAAAGAGGTAAGAAGGGCGGGCCGCGGTGGCTCAGCGGGCAAAGTGCTTGCCTGCCATGCCGGAGGACCTCGGTTCGATTCCCGGCCCCAGCCCATGTAAAAAACAAACAAGCAAACAAAATACAATAAAACAAGAAAATGTTTAAAGATGTTTCCCTTTCTTCCTTCCTTCCTTCCTTCTCTCTGTCTTTCCTTCCCTTCCTCCCTCTCTCTCTAAAAAAAAAAAAAAAAAAAAAAAGAGGTAAGAAGAAAAACTGAGAAATTAACTCTTCACCTGGAAGAAGTAGAAAAAGAACAGCAAAACTAACCCTAAAGCTAACAAAAGGAAAGAAATAATAAAGATTAAAACAGAAATAAATGAATTTGAGAATATGACACAATAGAGGAAAAACAACAAAATCAGAAGTTTTCTTTGAGAAAAAATCAATAAAATCAATGGACCCTTAGCTAGACTGACAGAGAGAGAGAGAGAGAGAGAGAGAGAGAGAGAGAGAGAGAGAGAGAGAGATGATGCAAATAAATAAAACCAGAAATGGAAGAGGGGCATAACCAATGACCCAACAGAAATAAGGGAGGTAATGAGAAGTTGCTATGAGCAACTATATGCTAATAAACTAGACAATGTAGATGAAATGGACAACTTCCTAGAAAGATATAGCAACCAACATTGACTTGAGAAGTAGATGAAGAAGCCCCCCAAAAAGAAAAGTTCAGGATCAGATAGCTTCACATGTGAATTTTACCAAGCATTCAAGAAAGAATAGGAATGAATCCTGGTCAAAACTCTTCATAAAGATTGAAGAGGAGAGAAAGCTACCTCACTCCTTCTGTGAAGTGCACATCACCCTAATACCAAAAGCCAGACAAAGATGCTACAAGAAAATAAAAGTATAGACCAATCTCTTTAATGAATATAGATGCAAAATGATAAGAAAAAACTTGCAAATCAAATCCAGCACCACATTAAAAAAATTAGACACAGGAATAAGTGGGATTTATTCTAGGTATGCAAGGCTGATTCAACACAAGAAAATCAATTAATGTAATACACTCTATCAATAAATCAAAATTGGAAAACCACATGATTATCTTGATTGATGCAGAGAAGGCAGTAACACAATTTTACGTTCTTTCTTAATGAAAGCACTTCAAGGTATAGGAATAGAACAGAACTTCCTCATTATGATAAAGGGAATTCATGTAAAAACCCACAGCTATCATCATCCTTAACAGGGAAAGACTGAAAGTTTTCCCTCTAAGATCAGGAGGATGACAAGTATGCCCACTGTCACCATTGTTATTCAACATTGTGCTGAAAGTTATAGCCAGAGCAATTAGGCAAGAAAAAGAAATAAAAGGCATCTAAATTGGAAGGAAGAAGTAAAACTCTCACTGTTTTCAGATGATATGATACTATATGTCAAAAATCCTGACAGAGTTCTTTGATACACAAAGTGTTTAATTTTGAGCAGCTCAGTAGGGCATACCTTGTTCGTGGATTGGAAGACCTACTATAGTTAAGATGTCAATTCTACCCAAATAGATTTACAGATTCAATGCATTACCAATTAAAATTCCAACTTACTTTGAAGAAATAGAAAAATCAATAACTTAATTTATTTGGAAAGGCAAAGTGCACTGAATAGCTAAAAATATCTTGAGAAAGAAAAATGAAGTGGGATATATAAACAAAGGGTCCATTGACTTTGTGTATCAAAGAACTTTGTCAGGAAAGTAAAAAGGCAGCCTATGCAATGGGAGATAATATTTGGAAACCACATCAGATAAAGGTTTAATAACTAGAATATATAAAGAGATCCTTCAACTCAACAACAACAATAAGACAAACAACCCTATTTAAAAAATGGCAAGAGACATAAACTGACACTTTTCAGAAGAGAAAATACAAGTGGCTAAAAGGCATGTGGAAAGACCCTCAATTTCGACAGCTGTTAGGGAAATGCAAATCGAAACCACAATGAAATATCATCTCACACCCACTAAAATGGCCATTAAAAAAAAAAACAGAAAATGACAAGTGCTGGAGAGGATGTGGAGAAAGAGGCACACTTATCCACAGTTGGTGGAAATTTAAAATGGTACAACCCCTCTGGAAGACAGTTTGGCAGTTCTTCAGGAAGCTCAGTATAGAATTGCCATGTAATCCAGCAATCCTATTACTAGGTATATTTCAGAGAAACTGAAGACAAGGACACAAATGCACATTTACACACCCATGTTTATAGCAGCCTTATTTATGATTGCTAAGCAATGGAAACAATCCAAATGTCCATCAGCAGACAAGTGACTAAACAAGTTATGCTATATACATATGATGGAATATTATGCAGCTGTAAAACAGAATAAAGTCATGAAGCATATAACATCATGGAAACACCCAGAAGACATTCTGCTCAGTGAAATTAGCCAGAAGCAAAAGGATAAAAACTCTATGGTCTCACTAATACGCACTGAACATTAATGGGTGAACTTTGAGCATTAAAGTTAAGAACACAGGTTCTCAAGAGATAGAAAGAGGGTAGAGATTGGGCATTTCAGTGCTGAAGTACAGGGATGATTGTAAAAAATCAGAAATGGATAGCACAGTACTATCTTTTGTAGCACAATAATATAAGTACACTGAATGAAGCTGAGTGTAAGTATAGTTGAAAGAGGAGGGCTGGGGGCGTATATGACCTTTCCAGAAGGAATATAGAGGATAAAGAATGAGAAGCAATGACATAAAAATGATGGTGATAAAGTGTACAAATTAAAGACATTTTTGCATAAAGGAAAACAAATGAGTGTCAATATTGCAAGGTGTTGTATAGCTATATAGTTTTACAATGTGACTATGTGATTGTGAAAACCTTGCATCTGATGCTCCTTTTATTCAAGATATGGGCAGATGAATTAAAAAATAAGGATAAAAATATGCAAATAATAGGGAGCATATGGGGCTAAAAAATGGGTAGATTGAAATACTAGTGGTCAATGAAAGGGAAGAGTAAGGGGTATGGGATGTATGAGTGTTATCTTATTATTTCTTTTTCTGGGGTGATTCAAATGTTCTAAAAATGATCATGGTGATGAATACACAAATGTGTGAAGGTCTTATGAGCCATTGATTGTATACTTTGGATGGACTGAATGTGTGTAAATATATCTCAATAAAAATATGTTTTAAAAAAGTGCATGAGAGGTTTTCCAAACCTTGGGAGGAGCTACCCTACCTCAACCCACCAGTGGAAAATAAAAGAGTATGTTATTTAATTGCCCCCTTTTTTGAATACTCCATTTCTTCCTCTCTTATTGATTTCTAGCTTCATTCTATTGCGTTTAGGAATATACATTGTATCATTTCAATATTTTTGTACTTATTGAGACTTGTTTTGTGACCCAACGTATGGTCTATCCTGCAGAATGACCCATGTGCACTCAAGTAGAATGTGTATTCTATTTTTGTTGAGTGCATTGTTCTATTTATGTCTGTATTTAGAGTATCATTCAAGTCCTGTACTTCCTTATTGATCTTCTGACTAGATGTGGGGCATTAAGTGCTCCTTCTGTTAATGGAGAACAGTTCATTTTCTCATTCAAATCTGTCAGTATTTGCTTCATATACTTTGGAGTGCTGCTGTTAAGTGCATATATATTAATAAGTGTTACATCTTATTGAATTTTTCCCTTTATCAGTAGGTAATGACCATCTTTGTACCTCATAACTGTTTTTGATTAAAGTCTATTTTATCCGATATTAATATAGATACCCCAGCTCTCTTTTGGTTACTATTTGCATGGTTTATATTTTTCTATCCTTCCATCATCAATCTACTTGTATCTTTGAGTTAAAGTGACTCTCTTGCTGACAGGATGCAGGTGGGTCATGCTTTGTTATCTATTCTGCCAATCTGTGCCTTTGGACTGAAGAGTTTAACCCATTTAGATTTAAAGATTCTACTGATAATATAGGTCTTTCTTCTGCCATTTTGCTATTTAACCTTTTGTAAGTCTTTTACTGTTTTTGTCTTATTTCTATTAAAGCTACTATAATATTTATTTGCTTTCTTGCATTGTGCCATATTGAGTGCCTTCCTATTTCTATCTGGATGTATATTTTTTCTTCTGTTTTCCCTGTAGTTACTGTAGGGTTAAAATTTAATATCCTAAATATTCATAACATCAAAGTTGTATCTACTTTGATACAAACTTAACTTCGGTAGCATGCACGCACACTTTTTTTCCCCTTTATTCCTTTATCTCCACCGTTTTTTTTTTTTTTTTTTTTTTTTACTTGTTCCCATTCATATCTTCATAAGCTGTATGTTCAAAACCTAGATGTGTCATTACTTTTTATACATTTGCGTTTTAGTACCTTCAAGAAGTAAGAAATGGAGTTAAGCACCACACAGTATATTATAAGAATACTGGCATTTATAATTACCCAAACGGTAATGCCCTCCTATTAGGAACATTTGTGCAAGGCAAAAGCATTTTGCAGGTTCTTTCCTGTTTTAACTGGGACTATATCTTGTCCTGGGTTTTTGCTTGTTATTTGTTTTAGAATTACCCTGCTTGTAGGTGTTTGGTTATTCCCTGTTTCCCAGGGATAATCTCCCTCCCCCGGGTATCTGAAGCTGGTGGATCTTTGTACCAGGTTGTCTGCCTCTGGTTTTTTATACTCCTTTCTTTGTCTCACGGTGCTTTTGCCTGGAGGGCAAATTCTGGGAGGAGGTCACCCCAGAGAACACTTTTCCAATTCAGTCTTTTCTGACCAGGGACCCACAAAGCGGGTACAGACTGACTCCAAAGTGTTCTGTGGAGGACCTCAGGAAGGGTCCCTAAAACTTCTTTGAGGGCTCCACAAATCTGAGCTTTTATGGCCTGCCCAACAAATGCAGGCTTTCAACTAACTTCCCCAATAGCTCCTAGAAAGCACTGCATCTTTAAATCTTCATCACCTATGCCCCTGTCTAGGGAGGATTTAAACAGTGGCTGCCTCTGTCTGTCACGGGGTTGAATCAATGGCTGTTGCTGCTGTTTTCTAGGGCTCGTTTAAATAATAACTGCCCTCAGTGTTGTGGCCCAGTGATGCAAATTCTCTGTCAAAAATCATGATCGGTGATTGTCTGTGCACACCACTGTTCTTGGGGATGAGGGTTTTTAGGTCCTCTTCTTCCAGTGACAGGACCCGGGGGCTTCCTGCTGTGAGAGTGGTGATGGGTGCTGGTAGTCACCATGAGAAGAGAGCAATTTATAGTTCTTACCATGATTTATCAGCCTTTTCTTCCCACTCTTCCCTGGATGCTGTGCAATGTTCTGTCTTCTGGAGTTTCAAAATAGTTGTTTCAAACAATTCCTGCCTGTTTAATCATTGTTTTGGTAAAAGTACTGAGTCCTGGAGCTCCCTACTCCTCTATCTTCCCCAGAAGTCCAGCATAACTTTTAATATGGAGCAAAAATTACCCATCTGTGAGTGACTATAGCTCATATCCACCCCTCATATATATCAGAAAATTTTATTATTAGTTGTTCAAATGCTAGAGTTTAAAAAATAAGTTCAATTATTGTTTTGTTAAGATCTGGAAAAATTTGTAAATTGCTCTGAAAATATAGTGTATTTCCCTAGAGATAAATCCTGACAGAAATATAAACTTTGAAGTCTCAAATACAAGTTGAAATGTTCACTTAAAAAAAAAATAGGCGGGCCGCGGTGGCTCAGCGGGCAAAGTGCTTGCCTGCTATGCCGGAGGACCTCGGTTCGATCCCCGGCCCCAGCCCATGTAACAAAAACGGAGAAACAGAATACAATAAAACAAGAAAATGTTTAAAAATGTTTCCCTTTCTTCCTTCCTTCCTTCCTTCTATCCTTCCTTCCTTCTCTCTGTCTTTCCTTTAAAAAAAAAAAAAAAAAAAAAAAAAAAAAAAAAAATAGTCCAAATTTTAGTTAACATAATTTAAATCTTACCAAAATCATAGTAACCTCTAAGCATTAAGAAAAGCCAAATATAACATGGTTGAATAAGTACAGAGAAATTATTGAACTCTTGCTTTTATAACACACATTTTGGCTGATAGATGTTTCTAGATAACAAGAGAAAATTGATAAGGACAAATACTTCCAGATGAAAAAGTATGACTGGTTTCAGGTACTCAATATTTTTGTATGCTTATAATTTCTTAGTTTGACCTATACTGTTATATAAGAGTAAACATAAAGTGAAGGTGATATTAATCAGGATAACCATGAAACTAACCATTGTACTTTATAGAAAATGGTTTATATTAAAGGTCTGCTCATGCAACTAATAGTTAAACCTTAGAAATTTAAACACTGTGATAATACTGATGATATAAAAATATGTTATCGGGCGGGCCATGGTGGCTCAGCAGGCAAGAATGCTCGCCTGCCATCCCAGAGGACCCGGGTTCGATTCCTGGTAGCTGCCTATGTAAAAAAAAAACAAAAACTCTAAAAAAAATATATATATATTATTTGAGACCTACTTCCATATTATAATCAATCTAGTAGGGATAATAAGACTGTACAAATTTAACAAGTATTTGTCATGCTTGTTGGCTTCCTAGACTCTAACCCTCTTCCTATGTTTAGAAATATTTTTTTTAACTTTGTGAATCTTGGTGAGAACTAAGGCCTGTCCTACAGTCCAGATATTCCAGATACTTACTTTCCAATCTAACCCTGTATCTAAGGCATGACCATGCCAGCTGGTACCTACTAATCATAAGCAACCATTCTGGGACAAAGATTGTGGGATGGGGTAAGTTCTTTATGGTGGGGTTCTCATAATGTTGAGTTCCTCAAAAAGCAGTGCAGAGGACAAGAGTCAGCATCCCTGACTCAACATCCCTGACCCAACAACAGTGCTAGCAATGTTGTTGGGTCAAGGTGCAATCTTTGGAGGCTGGCAGCAGCAGCTGTGATAAATGTACTCTCCAGAAAAGTTCTGAAGCCTGATTTGGGGCAGTATTCCTGGTTCTTACCTCCATACTTGTTTCTTCAGCTTTCCTGGTTAATTCTGTAAGCTCTCCAATTTGTTTTAAATAACCTTCCTGCTTAAATCATTCCAATTTAGTTTTTACTTTTTAATTAAGAAGCTTGAGTTATATATATAGTAAAATTCAATTTATGGTGTCATAAAAATTATAGAAAAAAAGGCAGAAGAATGGATTACTTCTGGATATGTCCTTTGAATGACTCATTTACCTTTGATAAGAAGGGGTGAATCCATGGTAACCCACCATAATGTCAACCTTGAAAGATTGAGTAGTCTTCAAGTGAAACAATAATTTTTTTCATTTAATAGTCTGTCATCTGAATTTCTACGAATCTTGTTGAAACTGTAAAATACTTTCATGCCATAACCTTATGAGACATAAGGCATTTCTTACATTGATTATACAGTAAGTACCTCATGATACTTTTGTCCTATAGTAGACCTGGTTAATTGATTATGAATGAAGAGAGTAAAATCATAATATTTGAGTTAAAAGAACTTTAAAAAGTACTTTAACCACATTTTCTTTTTTGATTGGGTTGGTAGGATAATTGTCAATACTTCCACTTTCCTTTTGGTTCACTGAAATCTAGGTCAAGGACCAATAGACTGCATGCTCTATAGTTGTTGTTCAACTACACAGGTTGTGAAGAGTGCCAGATACAAATTTCTGTCAAGTAAGCACACATGTGCTCTGGAAGGTGGGACCAATTCTGTCTTCCAGGCATGCCAATTCCACTGTAGTCATATATACACATTTAGAATCCTATAACACTTTCTCCTTCTTTATGATATTGTTTCTACCATTATAAGCACCCTCTTGAGAGTATTATTTCATTAACAGTTTGGAGGATGACTTACAGACCATAATCAAATCAGTATCTCCTGCCCTGTATTCCCTACTCTTGTCAGACTTTTCTAGGGTTTAGAATTAATCCATGCCTCATACTCAGATTGGAGATTTTCTCATCTGTCATACAAACTGATCAATGGAATTTAATTCACTGGGTGTTTCAAAGCATTTGCTTTGTGTCCAAGGTGAAGTATAAGTACCCTTCATCAGTTTGAGCAAAGATAAGTCACTCATAACTATTCATCTCCTTTGGAAAGCTGGTGACTCTATTTTATAGTCATTGACTTCTAAGTGGATTCTTTAAACAATGATCATGGAACTCTGCCACCTTCGGTTCCTCTATCCTCTAAAATTCCCCTGACCTATACTTATACACCATGCAACTTTGAAAATTCATCTTTTTAGCTAGATGTTGATCTAGCTCAATATTTGATATATTCATTTGATTTATTATTTTATGTTGTAGGTTGAAGGATTGTTGAGGATAGATACTGTATCTGTTTTATCTGCCTTGGAATATGACTTTCCCCTAGGAAACCTTAATTGAGAATGATCTATTATAATTATATGTCTTTGTCATGGATCCATATTGAAAGTAGTTGATATTTTAAAAGACATCATATCATTATATATCCATATGACTATAATTTTATTTCATTTTCTTAATACCATATAAAAAGGGATAGATGTTAAAGAGGATTTGAGGACATGAGGTGTAGTAATTTAATGAGAGATAAGGTTGAAAAGTTAAGCTGAGACCAGTTTAGAAAGGGCTTGAACTTTAAATAAAAGAGTTTGGACATCATTATGTAGGCAGAGAGGAAATGGTTAGGGTCTTTGAACAAAGGAATGATGTGATCAGAGTAGTTCTTAGGGAAAATCAATCTTGCATCCAAGTGTGGGCTGGTTTGGAGAAGAGTGGACATGGAAGTGAGCGCCAGTGAGGCTCTACTGCTCTTGACGTGGTTCTGAGTTGCTGAGCTGAGCAAACATGGCTGGCGGTCATATTATTGGAGGTCTTTTTCCAGAATTGAGTAATGTTATCTAGTGCCTTGCAACATGAAACAAAAAACTTTGTGTTCTCAGTTCCCATTTATCCATGAAAAATCAGGTAGCTAAAGCCAGTGAATTCAAAGTAAGCTCTTTGGTGAACCAGAGAACATTAAAGGGGATTATACTGAACAGTGATTGGGTTTGTGTGATATACATATTGCATTCCTATTTCTAAATCTATCTACCTATACTCCCACAGGGTCTAAATATACATTTAATATCTAGGGCTTCATATAATAAAAAAATGCAGAGAAGTGGTGGGCCACAGTGGCTCAGCAGGCAGAGTTCTCGCCTGCCGTACTGGAGACCCAGGTTCAATTTCCAGTGCCTGCCCATGCAAAAAACAAACAAACAAACAAAAAATGCAGAGAAGGGAGAATTCAAAAGGGAATGCACTAAATATTGAATTAATAATATATATTATACATATTTTATATGTGAGCAAGTGAAGAAAAGGGTCTCCATATTTTTCAGGGGGAGGTTCTCATTTTCTCAGATTGGGAGGTTATCTAGAGATGCCAAAATAGGTTGAATAAACAGGCCTATTCTTGCGTCTTTGGGAAGTGTATGGCAATGCTGAATTTTACCTGAACCTTATGCTTCTGGAAGAGAGCAAGGCTTATGATATCATTCTACCCTTTTGTGTTCCAGAAATGGCTTATTGTAATGGACTGCCCTTTTTCATATGACTTGGATAAGACACAATGATCCTCCCCTATTTTTTAAAATGAGCAGTATTATTTTTAATTTGCTGATTTTTTTAAATATGTGAAGATGCTGTTACCATTAAACAACCCCCATTTACTTAAAATAATTATTGAGCTCAAAGTGGCTTTTTAAAAAAATCCACTTTAGTCACACACCATACAGTCCAATCCAAAGTTTACAATCATTGGCTCTTGGTATAATCACAGAGTTATGCATTCATCACTACAATTTGAGAACATTCTGCTTGCTCCAAAAAGAAAAATTCCATACCCTTTATAGTCCCCTTATGGGTGACACTTAGCATTGGTGTTGTACCTTTATTACAATTGATGAAAGAATATTATAATATTGCTGTTAACTATAATCCATAGTTTGTATTAGTTGTATTTTTTTGCATACTACTCTATTATTAACATCTTGTAAAAATGATGTACATTTCTTCTGGTTCATGGAAGAACATTCTTTGTACAGTCATTGTCCACAACAGGGTTCACTGTGTTACACCGTCCCATGTTTTGCCCTATATCTTTCCTTCTAGTGATAAACCCAACCCTAAACTTACCCTTTCTACTATAATTACACACATAGTTTAGCATTGTTAATTATACTAACAGTACTGTGCTACAATCACCTGTATCCATTTCCAAACATTTACAAATGGCCTCATTAAAAATTCTGTACAAATTAAACATTAGCTCCCCATTCTCTACCCTCATTCTATCTCCTGGTAACCTATACCCTAGATTTTAACTAGGGTTTGCTCATTATAATTAGTTCATGTTAGTGAAGATATACAATATTTGTTCTTTTGTGTATGACTTGTTTCACTCAGCATAATGTTCTCAAGGTTCATCCATGTCGTGGTATACATCAAAACATCATTCCTTCTTTTAGCTGAATAATATTCCATCATATATATATATATATATATATATATATATATACACACCACATTTTGTTTATCCATTCGTCAATTGATGGACACGTGTTGTTTCCATCTTTTGGCAATTGTGGATAATGCTGCTGTGACCACTGATGTGTATAAATCTGTCTGTATCTCTGCTTTCAGTTCTCCTGAGTATATACCTAGTAGTAGGATTGCTGGATCATATGGCAATTCTATGCTTAGCTTCCTGAGGAACCAGCAAACTGTCTTCCAGAATGGCTATACCATTCTACATTCCCACCAGCAGTGAATAAGTGTTCCTATTTCTCCACATCCTCTGCAACATTTGTAGTTTTCTGTTTTTATGACCATTCTAGTAGATATGAAATGATATCTCATTGTGGGTTTAATTTGAATTTTCCTAACATCTAGTGATGTTGATTATTTTTTCATGTGCTTTTCAACTATTTGTATTTCCCCCTTTGAAAAAGTGTCTAATCCAGTCTTTTTGCCCATTTTAAAAATTGAGTTGTCTTTTTATTTTTGAGTTTTAGGATTTCTTTATGTATTCTGGATATTAAAGCCTTATTGGAGATGTGGTTTCCAAATATTTTCTCCCATTGAGTAGGGTTCCTTTTCACTTTCTTGACAATCCTTTGAAGCACAAAACAATTTAATTTTGAGGAGGTCTGTTTTTCTATTTCTTTTTTCTTTTGTTCTTTGGGTTTAAAGTCTAAGAAACCATTTCCTACCCCAAGAAGTATTCCTCTATTTTACCTATGACAAAGCCATATATAGACTCTGCAAATTCCCATTCTTTGCCTCATAAAAAATTAGTTGAGCTGTTTGTACTCACTCAAAAATCTGGGCAAAATATGCACTATCTTGATTTGACCAAACTTTGGTTAAGCTTCTCTCCATCCATCAAGCCCTTGACTTTTGACCCATTTTATTCTGAGCCAGCATATCTTCCCTTTTTAATCTCCCATCCTGAGTATCAACTGATCTCAGGGTAAAGCATTCCTTGGTCAACTGTCCTCTCAGGCTACCTTTTCATCCCACTTACCCACACCCTTGAATAGCCCTGCCTATAAAAATAAAACCCCTTTGTGCCTCCCTTTATGAAGCTTGCAGATTTTATGGTCAAACATTCTCTCTGTTGTAATATTCCCTTTGCCCCCTCTTGCAATAATAATCCTTTTGAATAAAGTCTGACACCACCTAAGTCTGGATTTGTTTTTATTTGACAAGCAGAATGTAGGAAATGAGATTTTTTAGAGGAGCCTGCCAACTTTGATCCCTTCCTTGAAAATTCCAACACAACAGGAGAGAAGAAGATAGCACAGTGATAAGTGGGCTGGACAATCTACTCTTCCCATAGGCTCCTCTAACTAGAGTGGATCCTAGGAATTAACCCTCAATTTGCAAATGAGGAAGCAATGGTCCTATGCATCAGTTTTCTATTGCTATGTAACAAGCCACTCAAAACATAGTAGCATGAAACAGAAAATATGTATTTTGCTCAGGATTCTGCTGACTGGCCTCAGCTTTTCAGCTCTGTGAGATTGGGCTGGGGCTTATTTGTGGGTCTATGGTCAGCTTCCAGGCCAGATAAGGACTGACTGGTTTAGGGGGGCCTTGGATGAGATAACTTACCTCTGCTCCATTAGCCTTTCATCCTCCAGCAGGCTGCCCTGGGCTTGTTCATATGATGACTGTGTGGAATTCGAAGAGATCAAGTAGAATTGTGCAAGGCCTTTTGAGCCTCAGATACAAAAACTGGCATCTCATTGTTCCACTATATTCTGTTGGCCAAAACAAGTCACAAGGCCAGCCCATATTCAAGAGGTAGAGAAATAGATTTCATGTCTTGATGGGAGGAGCTGCAAGGAATTCAGCCTTTTAAAATTTTAATCTACACAATCCCATGAGATGAAATCCAGTCAGTGGCAAAGGGACTAAAACAAATGGTGTGTATCTTAATTCAATGCATTGCCCTAGTCACAGCTTTGCAGTCTTCAGATGCCAATATTCTTGAACTAGAAGAAAGAGGGAAAGAACAATCCATTTCCAAAGGATTTACCATGAAAAATACTTGAGAGGATGAGATTAATAGTGCTACTGTATAATATGATTGTTCAAGTTTTGCCCTGCACAAGGATGACAGGCCATGAAGGTAAACAGGAGCTGATAGTCAGTTTGTGCTCTGCCTGCAAAGCCATGTACTCTTCTGCAGGTTTTATTTGTCTGGAAAAAGAACTTCCTTTTACTAATTTGTACAAAGGCACTGTTCATAGCAAATCATATGCCTGCCTAAGGAGATGCTTATGTCTAATCCATACAAAACTCCCTGAGCTAGCTCTGGCTATGGATACAGAGCTCCCAAAGCTGCTGAGAAGCTGAATGTACAGACAACTGTTCCAAGCTTTTCTCCCAAATCAGTCATTCCAGTGAACAGTGCAGAGATGTTTGCCTTTGGAAAACTATTTATGGAAACTTTGGACCATGTACTGAAAAATCAGAATTTGCAAGAGTCAAATCCTATTTTGAAAACCTGTAAAGACATTTTCAGGAACAGAAAAGGTCCTTCTTATTGTTTTTGTTACATCCCACACTTGACTTCCTGTTCCTCTTACCACTTTAATCTAGCCCCTATATCTCTCTAGAAATATCTCTTTTGTAAGTGTTGTCGACTGTATTAGTTGTATGCTTCGTCTCAGACACCTCCTTAGCAACTCATTCCTTATGTTCACTGATCTCTGTGAGCTGTTCTGCTTGAGTTCCTCTCTGCACATGGTTTTTTCCTGTATGAAATTTATTTCCCTTACTTATAAAGGTTTGAAGAAAAATGATTTCTTTGATTTATTTCTGAGAATAAAGTATATGACATTCCCTTAAATTGAAAGATCATCTTTGAAAATAAACTCCACAGGTGTTTTCAGTAGCTTGGTTCGGTGCTGTAAACCTGCCCCATGAGGGGCTCCCTAATGAGCTTGGGAAACATTCCTTATTGTATCCTCCTCTTCAAGGGTCATGTACATTTACATGTTAGAGGCTGTGGGAAGCCCTCCAGAAATGAACCCTATTTTGTATATATATATGTGTGTGTATGTGTGTGTGTGCATATATATATTTTATATATATGTGTGTGTGTGCATATATATATTTTAATATATGTGCACGGTCCGGGAATTGAACCTGGGTCTCCCGCATGGAAGGTAAGCATTCTACCACCGAACCACCTATTTAAAATATTTTTAAAATGTTCTCAAACTTATTTGATTATGCACACTTACTAATATTTGGTTGGGCTAGTATTGTTTGGTGCACTTAAAAAATGCTGCACTACCTGTGACTGCAACACAGAAAAATATGGTTTAATAGAATTAGGGAGGATTAAGAACTGTTTGACTTAGGTTATGACTGCCTCTCCACTGCTAGCCATCTGTGTGACTTAGAGGGGTCCAGTCACTCAACCTCTCCTAACAGGAGACATGACAAAGCTCTATGGGAAAAACACAGGCAAGATTACTAACACAATTATTGTAAGAGAATTTTAGGACTATGAGAGGCCACGAAAACTTAGGGTGACCCTGCCTCTGATGTGCAGCTTCAACCCCCCAACCCAGTCCTGCCTTCAGATTGGATTTAATTCTCCTGATATAAAAATCTTTGGTGAGTTTCTGTTGCCTACAAAATGAGATACAAAATTCTTATTCTGGCATGCAAAAAATACACCAGACTGTTCCGGTTTATCTCACTGGCCTTATTTCTCACCATGTCCTACCTAATATCCGATATTCAACTTATGCTGACTTCCTATTATTGTTTTTTAAATATTGTAAGCACTTTTCACTTATGCTCACATTCTCTCTACCTTTTCTGCTTGGAAGTCTCTTGTCATCCTTCAATGTCTGTCCAGAATGTCTCTCCCCTGGGAAGCACAGCTCTCTTCTTTACATTCATATAGCCTTTTGTACATACCTATACTATAGGACTTACTCACATTTCATTCTAGATGGCCAAGAATCTATATTTCTAATATATTATAAGCTCTTTGATTGCAAGATTTGTACCATAGGCTTCATGGTATCCCAGTGCAGAGCACAGTGCCTGTCACATAGAAGGCATTCAGTACAGACGTGCGAGTAGATTGAAAATGAACCAGCCTCTCCTACGTAAAGCTGGAAGGTATCTTTATGATGATCTAGTCAAGGATATGGCATGTATATGGCTTTCTCCCTCTAACACTCTCCCCTATCAACTCTTGATAGTGATTGCTAATCAAAAATTGTACTTTTCTCGGTGAGACTGGGTGTAATTTCAGAATTCATACCAGCATTATTCTAGGAAGTCACTATCAGTTGGTTAAAGTCAGCACGTAACTTGAAATCTATTTTCCATCCTTGATCTATTTGAACTCCTTTACTTTACAGGTGAGAAAAAAGATTTAATGAGTTATCCAAGAGGACACACAGCTAATAAGTATCAAACACATGACTTGAATCCAGGTGTCTTGATTACCACTCCAGTGCTCTTTCTGCTGTACTGAGATGTTCATGTTTGCTAATTCTTATTTTATTCCTGGGCCCTTAAATTAGCTTGAAATTCTATGAGAAAGAATTAAAGATTATGTGGGGGGTTTTTTGTTCTGTTTTGTTTTGTTTTTTACCTCTTATTGCCTTAAACATTGTAGGATCTCAGGGTATATTTGCAGATTATTTTATTTAATTTGCATGTCAGTCGTGATATGTTCCCTTACCCATATGCTTTCACAATCAGTATGAGGAAAGATTTTACTTGGGGCAGGTAAATGTTAGCCCACATTCTAGCTGGTACGTCATGAATTCTGAATGAAGAGATCAGCTTTCGCTATGCTTCTCTGTCCTGCCATTCCACTCTGCAGCACTGGCTTTGGTATCACAATGACCCTTCACTTAAGAAATTGCCAGATTCTTTGTGAACATTGCATTTACAATCATGGTTTCCCCAATAATCCCAACACAAATCTAGGCAAGCTGTTAGTAATAACTTTCCATCACAGCAGGGAAAAAAAGATAAAGACATTTTAAAGTTGAGTGCTGAGCATTTTGCAACACATCAAGCACACTCAATCTTCCCTTTCCCATATGGGTCTTGTGAGTATACATTTAAGTGGGCCAAAAAAACCGAAAAACAAAAAACAAAATTTTACCATTTATATCCCTTTATTTTGTGTCTAGAATTAATGGTGGATAGTCTTCTTCCTACTGCAGCTGGTAGCACAGAGCTTTGAATCAGGAAAGTACTGGGAAGTGTGATTATCTGAGGTTCAAAAACGGCTTTCTACTCTAAATTGTCTGTCTCCCATCCCCCGCCCTGAGTTGAATAGCCAATGTGCTGAAAATTTCCAGAACTGGAGTCATTCTTTTATGCAAAAGTTGTTTTCACGAAATTTTTGTTCAAAGATTAGAGAGCAGAAAAGTGCCTGAGTATGAGGGTTATCAGCACCCAAGAAGCAGCACATGAATACTGGGTACCTGTAATGGGGTGTTGAATGGTAGACTGCTACCAAAGATACAGAGATGAAGAAATTATAAAAGAACATTTTGTCTTGAATTTAGCTCATGACTCAACGGCCATTAATTTAGCAAGTCATGCCCTTCTTTGAGTGATATATTTTTCCTTTTTGGTTTGGATTTATACCCCATCTTCTACCACTACCTTAGTCTGGTCCGTTTGTCTCTCATGTAAAACATTGCAGATGCTTACCTCTGAATTAATCTGCTTACCTCTAGGTCCTCCAACTCAGGTCATTCTTCACACCAACTCCAAGGTTATTTTAATAAAACACAGTTCTGATCAAAATCACTTTGTTGTCTTTTTAGTTCTGTTCTTTGCCTGATGGGTCTCTCTCTTTTCACCCTCCATCACTCTTAATCAGTATTCCATGCCAAATGCAAGTGTTGCTTTTGATTCACCAGACAGAGTTTATTGCTATCTTACTGTATTCTCATTGTATTTTCTGATATTGATTTTATGGCCTCCCCTACTTGGCCTTATATCTAGCAGTATATCAATCTATTTTCCCTCTTTGAAATCACAAACACTTTTTTTCTGTGTGTCCTTATTAAATGGTTTTTGGAAGTGAATTAAACTCAAGGCATTCGACATTCTTAAAAAAATAGTGTGAACCTGCTGTAAAAATAAGGAATTTTACATTTCAGAGCATTCTCTAGATGTGGGAGCAATATTGTTCAATGTGTAAGGTTTCATTTATCTTTTTTTGGCATTTAAAAATCTTTTCCTATTAACTAGAGGCAAGTTGAATTAAAAAGGAGCCCCCAATTTACACAGAATTCTGTCCTTCCAGCTTGCTTTTACTTTAGATGGTTTTGATTTACTATTACAGAGATTGCTACTCATCTCTTTCTAAGGAGCGATATCTGGTTTATGTATTCCCCCCCCGCCAGCTCCTCTTTTTTCCTTTTCCTTTTTATCTTCCATCAGTGTTGTTGTTGTCATAAGTTATCAAAGCGTCATTATCCTCCCATTGCCCTTCTACTATGTATCAGATGGTTTACATATAGCATATCATACTTAATCTCCATAATATTTTGCATAAAGGTATTATATTTCTCTTTTTCAAGATGAAGAAACTGCAGTTCAGAGATGTTTAGTAACTTTCCTAGTGTCACAGAGCTGGGATATAATGCTAGGAGTGTTTGTCTCTCTCCTTTTTAACTTTCTCCCTCCCTCCCTCACTCCTCCTCTCCCTCTCCTTCGACTTCCTCTCCATCCTCTTCCTCTCCTTCCTTGTCCTCCTCCCCCTCATCTTCTTTTTCTTCTTTTTCCACTATTATAAAAGAAAACAGCTAGGATTTCAAATTCTGCCCTTTTATTTCTGGAACTGGATTTCTTTTGTTGGTTAATACATGCACATGATTTAGGCCTCTGAATTAATCTGCTTACCTCTAGATCCTCCAACTCGGGTCATTCTTCACACCAACTCCATTTTTTCACCCTGTTAACAAGTCCCATATATACTTGAACCCACACTGAGAGGCTGGATTATTCTCATGGTTGTAGAGATACCTGTGCTGTCATACAGATCTGGATAACTTGCTAGTGATCAGCTCTGGATGCATTCAGGTCCTCATTTGTGCTCATTGTGTGGGTGGCTCTTTCTGAGATGGATTTTCCCCTTCATCTCATTTGTTCTTCCTGAACCCTTATTTTAGTTTCCCCAATGCAATAGCAATAGAGTTTTCGTGGATTTAAGGGTGCTATTTTATACCCTAAGGAGGCTAATTCTTAAACTTGGATAGATAGCTAGAGACTCTTAGCCAAGATTTGGGTACATATAGTGTGGTGGATTACAGAGGATTCTTTAATAGGAAAATAGAGGAAAGGTCCCAAATCAGTCTAGGCAATTTTTCTTCTGACTTGTTGACTTCTTAACCATCACTAACCTAGATAAGTGGTAACAGATGGGCTGAGAACTAAATTGAGCTAGGATGTGGTCACCCTTTGCAACCTACTTTGAGTTTATAATCTCTTAGAGAAGGATGCCAGTGCTGAGGAACAGAGTTGTTTTCCTCCCCAGAGGGCACCCAGTGTAAATGGTGTGATAAGTGAAGCATTTTCTCCACTAGTGACAGATTTTCCCTCAAAGTCTCATTGTCCCCAAACTTCATGTGTTCCCGCAAAGGTCACTGCTTTCAAGTCACTGTTTTATTGCATTCTTTTTTGGGGGTAGGCACTGCTTGTCTCAGGGGACAGACAGCATTCTTGTCTTCAGACCTGCCAACTGCTCCTCCAAATAATTCTACCAACCACAATTTCTATGATTTGCTTCATTATGTCTCAACTCCCTTACACAGTGTATGATTTTTATAGCGTTGGTCTTTCTTGGGGAGGAGCATGGAAAGGAATGAGGGGTTTATAAAAATAATAAGACTGAGCTTTGCTTAAAGATTTCCAAATCACTCACTTATAAACTGACTATTTAGAGAGGCAGCTTTCAAAATTTGGCTGCAGAGCTAGAAGGAAAAGAAGTAAAAATAATCCAAGCTCAGCAGATATATATTTAGATAACAAATTCAAAGAGAAGCAGATGAAGAAACCTGGATAGACAGCTAAAATCCAGCAAATGAAAATAACAGATTGCAATTGGGCCACACAGCTGACACATGAATAGTAAATCCTCATGGCGAAAAGCTGCAGATGAGGCAGCCCAGGAAGCAGAGATTAGTGGGGAAGATGTGGCCCAACAGTCCGAGAAACCCAGTGTCTCTGCTTGAGAAAGGCTCTGGAGCCAGGGCTGGGTGAGAATTGCAGAAACCAAAAGAATTCTTTAAGATGCAAAGGAATAAATCATAAATGGGGGCACTTCAGATCATGGTGACTGGTAGATAGGAAAGATACCTTTGGGAAGGGAGTCTTGCTGGCTGTCTCCCAAATAGTACATCACAGAAATTTTCTATTGATAAGTCTGACCCATTAGCCAGTCTTTTAGAGGAAAATGTCTATGGATAGACTCTCAGTGAGTGGATAAAACTCCATTATTGGAGGGTTCAAACTGTGGTTCTTCCTTAGATCAGCCTATAATTGACCACTTATGTGAGAAAACAGCCTATGGGTTAAAAATCAGCCCATATATATGCAGTACATCCTAATGACTCTTCCCTTCTAAATCCTGATTCATTTTTCCCTGAACTATTACAGTGGCCTCCTCCTACTTCTTCTCCCCAGTTTTTGGCCTGCACAGCTACACAGTAGCCAGTCTAACTCACAGCCATGGTCCGCATTGCCACTGGGTCAAAAAAATATTTGATGCTCCTTGTTTTAGAGAAAAATATCCATAGTATAATACTGACAATAAGGGTGATCACACATTGTAGCTTGCCCAGGACAGTCCCAGTTTACACTTGTGGTCTCAGCATCATGGTTCTTCCTTCCCTTCTCAAATGCATCCTGGTTTGGATGTCACCCCCTATTCTAGTTCCTCAAACATATGGTCTTGGCCTACCTTACCAGACTCATCATTTCCCCCCTCTCTGCTATGGCACCCAGTGCTGTAGATAGAGCCCTCCTGGACATCACAGACAGTCTCTGCATTTCTGTAACTATGCACCGGTCTAGCTTTTTGGCCTGTTCAACTTTATCTTTCAAAGTCAGCTCAGATGTCCCCTCCTCCTTTTAACCATCTCTAATAGCTCCAGAGTTCATTGCTTTCTTCGGACCTTGGAACACTTCCTTGATATCTATCATGGCATTTGGTTCCTTCTGTCAAGAATTATCCATGTTTTCTGATCAGATTCTCACACTAGAGTGTGAAATCCCTTAATCCCTTAAAGTAAGGGACTACATTGATTGTCTAACCATTCCTGGCTGCCTGGCCCAGTCATTTGTAAGCAGAAGTAGGCTCAACTGGGAATGGTGACATGTCTTAGTTGTTGTATACTTTAGTAAATTAAGAGTTAATTTTGTTGAATTTTTTCAGGAGCTGTTACCCTTTTGCTGTAGCTGCTCAGTTTAGAAGTTTGTTCACTTTGCCAGCAATTAGATCTCCTGTGGCCTCTGTGACCCTTTACACTTTGCCAGGGAGCCTCACTTTACCTCTTCTTATATAATCAGGTCACAGGTTTCAATCACAGACATATAATCCTTCACCAGATATTCCTTGTCTTATTAATAACCAGTATCTCTTACCATGTACTTGGTTTATTGAATATTTAGATCCTACTCTGAGCAAACCAATACAATTCAATTGGGGTTTCTCAAACACACTAAGGGATAATTGTTTGCTTTGTTAAAAGGTTCTCCATAGGATTGATTTTTTTTTTTTTTTTTTTTTAAAGAGAGAGGGAGGAAGGGAAGGAAAGACAGAGAAGGAAGGAAGGATGGAAGGAAGGAAGAAAGGGAAACATCTTTAAACATTTTCTTGTTTTATTATATTTTGTTTGTTTATTTGTTTTTTACATGGGCTGGGGCCGGGAATCGAACCGGGGTCCTCCGGCATGGCAGGCAAGCACTCTTGCCCGCTGAGCCACCGCGGCCCGCCCACCCATAGGATTGATTTTAATAGTTTAATGCTAGTAATGTTCTTTATTTTAAATAATGTTTGAGGAATGCTTTAGTTAAATTAAGACAGGCTCCGCATTTTGAAGACTGGAGAGGATTTGTCTTGTTAGTTGTTATCCCTTCTTAATTTCTTGATTGTTTTGAGATAAATCTGACCATTCTGGGTTTCTGACCCTGCCAATTTTTTTCTTTTCTTTTCTTTTTTTCCACATAGACTAATTAAAGCTTCAGGTTACCAGGTACATGTTTTTCATTCTTTTAGGCCATCTAGCATCTTTGAATACTATTCTATGCTTGAGGAATTACCTCCTGTGCCATATAGAATAAAAAAATTGTTTTCTAGCTTCCCTTATAGTGAGGATATAGGCATATGGTTTCTGTGCGTATAAGCAGAGTACCCTTGCTAAACTTGGAATTGGCAGCTATTGCTACAGAAAAGGAGATACCTTGAGGTATCTATGACAAGGTGGTGGCAGTTTATACTATTTCCAATGCATCAGTGTCAGAGATTTCATGGATACTTTCAATACCCTGCCTTGACTACATTTGAGGTGCAGCTGTGGGTCTCATGCCAGTAGTGGTGCAATGGTGTTTGCACTAAAACAGCTCTGTGGTGTGATTTTGCCTTTATCCCTGTCTGCTTCTCTGGCCTTACAGGAGATTCTTTGAATGACCTAAATATCCTTTAATAAATTTTTTTTTGTAAACTAGTTAGAGATGTCTATCAAGAAAATCCTGATAGACATGAAGTTCACATTATGCCCCATCTAGTTCATATTGTTTATTCTGCCTCTGGTAGTAGTCTGTCATAGTAGAAGTGATGGTGAGGTGGGAGGATCCAGCTATGGATGGTATCTCTGCAGTACAGATATTGTCTACATCATCAAGCGCTGGGGTTCCAACTTTTAAATAACTCTTAATTCTGTTGACTTCTCTATATCCCTATTGCCAGCATCTGAGGCCATCACTGTCTGCCTTGGTACTGTCTTGGCACACTATAACCCATCCTCCATACTGTAGCCAGGGGAAGCTTTCTAAAGCATTCATTTAATTCTGGTCTTCTATTTTGTGAACCCCTGCAATGACTCTAATACTCCTCAAATAAAATAAAGTCCCTAACATGGTTTGAAGGCTTTAATGTTATAGTTCTACCTCTTTGGCCTAGTATCTCACTTCTCTTATCTGTTCTTTTTTTATAATTCAAACATATTGAGCATGGCTCTAACCTCTGGGTCACTCCGTCCCTTCTGCTTGGTACACTGTTTCTCTCCTCACTCAGCTTCCTTTCTTTAGATCACTCTTTGCATAAATCAGGATATTGTTAGCTGCTATAAAATATAATCTAACATTTTTAGGGATTTTACACAATAAGAAGGTATTTCTCATTTGCTCCAGAATCCAAAAATGGCATTCCTGGACTTAGGCGCTCTCTCTCTCCCCCCCCACCCCCTCACACACACACACACACACACACAGACAACTCAGTCACATGGCCACACCTAATTATGAGGGAGACTGGGAAGACTAGGAAATATATCAGTGTGGCCTGTAAGAAGCAGAAGTAGAAGACTCTACCACAGAATTTATTAATTTTCAGGCCTCCATTGTAACTGCCTTTTTGGAGGCTTCTTCAACTCTCTGCTCCCAATTCCTTCTAGATGTTCTCAAACTACCATGTTTTCTCAGACAGGTAGTAGAGCCTAGAAACTAAAAACGTAGATTCTGGAAACAGGCACACATGAGTTTACATTCCAGCTCCACTATTTTCTAGCTATTGGATTTAAGCCAGTTATCTACTTTTGGGCCTAATTACTTTTTCTGTAAAACTTGGATAACAGTAATGTTTATAACAGAGATTTGTGATAAAGATTAATGAAACAATACATGTGAAGAGTTTAGTACCCTGTCAGACATACAGTAAATGTTTAATAAATATTAGAACTTATAATTTTTTTTGTTTTTCTACCAGAACATGTTTTGTGGTGTGCTAGAGCTGGCTTGCTCAGTAGAGCCAATTTTGTGCATCTCTTTCTAATCCACATTGATAAGTTGAAATGAGCTGTAGTGGGAGTATTTATACCATGGAAATAGGCAGCAAAATATCAGGTTGTTTTATTTTTAAACCACCTTGTTTTCCCTCAAGTGACTCTGTCAGGGAACTTCTGTGAAGGCAAAGCCCAGCACAGTATCAAGTACATAGTAAGTGCTCAATAACCATATATTGAAAGACCGATTCAAAATGTTGGAAGAACATAAACTAGACAATTAGAGAATGTGGCGCAAAGTAATACACATAACATATTTACTTCCTCCCCAAAGACCCTGAGCAACAGAAGATTGAAGAGTTATCTAGCATTGCCAAAGGCTTACCCAATAGTATCTGGACATTTCTTGGCTGAACTCATTAGGAAACCAAAAGTAGAAGTGATGAGGTCAGAATCAATTGATGATAGATGTTTGTGTTCCCCAGGTCTACCTGAGAAGTACAAGGTGGTTTGAAGGTGAACTTGGTCAAGAAACATAAGCTGGTAATTCCTTGAGAAAGATGATATAAGCAATGCAATGGATAACAATGCTCCATAACTGATCTTGGATTCGGTTCCATGCACTATAACTTTGTGCCAAGGTTAACCGACATTCTCTCCCACGGTAATTTGTTGTTTTTTTTTGTTTTTGTTTTTTTGTTGTTGTTGTTGTTTTTGCTCTGGTAGCAGGATTAGCTTGGACACTCCCTTTATTTTATAAATACATATTAATTGTGGAGAGAGGGTCACACGTTCATTTATTATTTCAACGCTTTCTGGATTGTACTGTAGTGTTTGGGGACCTAGAATAATGACCTGATTCAGTTCTCTACCTCCCATTAAGGGTGTCAAGCTCACCTTTGCCTTCCTCATAGCATTTGTCCCATGTTCAATAAATATTTATTGAAAAAATACTGTTGGCTCATTACTTCAGAACACTATCAGACAAGAATGCAATCTAATGTATTTAAAAATATATACAGAGAAGCCTTCTAATTATTCATCAACCATTTATGTGAGAGACTTTCTTCCTTCCTCTCTTCATTCTGTCCTTTCTTTTATTTTTAAGATTTCAACCTAACTCCGTATCTATTACTTCACAGATGTAGTAGTTAAATTTCACCTTCATTTATAATCTCAAAGGCACTAATTTGTGCAGTTAGAGATCATTTAGTTCAACATCAACCCCATCTTCTCTGAACTTCAAAAATTGAATTCCCCATTTTTCTTTGTAAGTTATAAGTTCTGCATCATTCTGAGTCTTTTTTTATATGAAAGGGGTTTCCTCATAGACGTCCTTTTTTGCATTGAAATTTCTTTTTAACCTATCTATCAAATTTAGATGTTGAAGGGAATTTAGAAATCTTCTGTTCCCAAAATTCTCTCCCAGACATACAGAACAACTGAAGACTCGGAAATGTTAAATGAATTTCCAGAGGTCACAACCAGTAAATGGCAGAGCTGAGACTTGAACCCAAATCCTCTGGTACCAAACTGAGCTTTCTCTACAATGTTTCAGTGGATCTGTCTACTACTGAGGATATTCTAATGATTTGTCGATGTAAAGGGCCAGACCATGGTAATGAATGAGAAACCTATAGGACCGTTTTGAGGGCAAGTGCAGTTTATCTAGGTCTTTGGCAGCCCTTTAGCAGAGGAATGGCAATGAAATACTACTTAGAGCTTGCAGAGGTATGATCATTCCTGCAGGAAAGGGAATACACCATCAAATAGAGATGCAGTTTACACCAGGCACTGCTACTTCTGATCCATTACTTCAACTTTTGAGGTTTTTTTTTTTCAACACAAAAGAAAAGGACCTGGGAGTGCAAGGGTAGTTCGGTGGTAGAATTCTCACCTGCCATGTGGGAGACCTGGGTTCAATTCCCAGTCCTGCACTCCCCCAACTGAAAAAAAAAATTCAGTAAACGGTGCTGCAATAATGGGATACGTACATGGAAAAAGAATGAAATGTGACCCTTACCATATGGCATACAAAAAAAATCCCATCTGAACCTGTGAAAATCTTGTTCCTGTTGAGGAAGAAAATATCCATTTACTAGGAGATTAAAATAGTGGCTATTTGCATTTCTCCCAAGTAGATTTTTTTTTAAATATGATGAAATAATATACAACCACATAAGAAAGATACCATCCAATCACAGGAACGTAATAAAGATAAGCCAAGTACAGGAAAATTATGACAGAAGTATGTCCTAACTGTTAAGCCTATCCCCACTCTGATTAATGTGTATGCAATCTCCTTTATTGAACTGGGCTCTGTACTTTTTTGTACTTTTCTGAGTACAGTGCCTGCTGACTTCAGTTTTTTTATGTTTATTTTTTTGCAGCATAATAATTTCCCAAGATGTAGAGACGCTACCCATTTGCTGCCTGGTCAGCCGCAAGAAGTTTGTTTCTGAAATACATGACTGTTGTTGAGCGTCTTCCATAATAGAAATGAAACAAAGGGAAGACAGTCAATATTTTTACTGATACTTTTCATTCCCTTCAAATTCAGAGCTATTGAATACTGTTTACGAACTAAGCAAGGTTGGTCTGAAAACAATAATACAGAGAAGGGTTGTGAAGATGGCTGTTCCTTGCAGCGTCCCCTAATCCTTTGACATGTCTAGGTACTCACAGTAGGTAATAAAATAATTCCAGACCCATTAATGTACCTGATAATAGGCCAAGGATCATATTTCTTTTGTATACTTCCATTAAATATAGCACTGAAATCAGTACATAGCAGGTGCTCAATAAATATTTACTAAATGAGTGAAATGAATTCTTTATTATATTTTGTATTCAAAATGCTTTCATTGACATTAATACTCTTGACCAATACTTCAGGCTCATGATGTAGAATCTATTAACTCCATTATACAAATGTAGAAATAAGCCTTAGAGAGATTAAATTACTTGCCTAAAAAGACATGAAGAAATAGTTCACAAGACTTAAATATAATTAGTAAAAATATTTACATATTTTCAACTTTATTAGTAATCAAAGAAATGTATCTAATTGGAACATACTATTTTCACCTAGCATACTAGTAAAACTTAGAGCAATGAGTGTTGACAAAGTGTGGGAAAACAGGAACTCTTATATACTTTTAGTATAAGTATAAATTAATACAACCTTTCTGCAGGTTAATATGATGCTATGTATCAAAATCTTAAAAATTTTTAAATGGTTCAATCTAGAAATTCCACTTAAAGCGTTTATTTCAAGAAAATATTACACTGTATATTAAGAAAGGTATTTATTAAAACATCATTCTTACTAAAGGAAAACAAAAATGAGCTAAATATCCACCATAAAAGATTGGTTATATAGCATATGTATAAATGTGTAAAAGGATACCATTTAGAAATTAAATTTGACTAATTAGACCATGCCTAATTAGATTAGTGTGTCATGGAAGAAAAGCCTACATGATATATTATTAAGTCAAGGAAGCAGTTTACAAAATAGTATGTATAATATGGATTGCTTTTTTTAAAAACTTTTTTTTATTGTATAATATAACATATATACAAAGCAAAGAAATAAAAAAGCAATAGTTTTCAAAGCACTCTTTAACTAGTGGGTACAGGACAGATTCCAGAGTTTTTCATGGGCTACCATATGATCCTCTCACATTTTTCTTTCTAGCTGCTGCAGAATATAGAAGGCTAGAAGGCTTAAATACTTTTTTATCATCACAATCGACTTTTTTTCCTTCTTTTTTTGTGAAAATAACATATATACAAAAAAGCTATACATTTCAAAGCACAGCACCACAATTAATTGTAGAACATAATTCAGACTTTGACATGGGTTACGATTTCACAATTTTAGGTTTTTACTTCAAGCTGCTCTAAAATACTAGAGACTAAAAGAAATATCAATTTAATGATTCAGCACTCATATTCATTTGTTAAGTGCTATCTTCTATGTATAATCCCACCATCACCTTTGATCTTTCCATCCCTCTGTTTAGGGGTTTTTGGGCTATGGCAATTCTAAATTTTTTGTATTAGAAGGATCTGTCACTAATGTGAGGTAGCGAAATGGAACTATCTGATGTTCTTTAGAGGCTGAGCTAGGTTTCAGAACTTATCTGGACCAGGGACCCATCTGGAGGTTGTAGGTTTCTGAAAAGTTACTCTAGTGCCTGGAACCCTTGTGGAATCTTATAAATTGCCCTAGGTGTACTTTAGAATTGTTTGTTTTCTAGTCCATACTTCTGTCTGTTCATTATATTCAGGTTCTCATTTTTGCTTTTGATTTCTTTTTTTTTTTTTAACCTAGATCTTCTTCAGCTTTCTCATTACCTATTTCCCTGTTGTTATAACCTTCTTTACCTCATCCTCCTCTCCATTCACATGTCTAAGTCCACCTCTCCACCTCACTTGAGCTCAGGGACTCACTCATCATTTTCATTCAGACTCAAGTTTTATTTCCAGAGAGCAGTATACTCCCACCACCCATCCTGTCTGCTTACAGCAGGCAGCTACATTAGCCCACAAGCTGGCTGTTCTCTCTGGTTTTCAGTTTTATGTTTGTATTTGCCCCCTGAGGAATTCCCTTACTCTCCAAAGGGCTCAACTTTAAAAGTATATCGTGGGGTGCATGGGTGGTTCAGTAGTACAATGCTCGCCTTCCATGCAGGAGACCTGGGTTCGAGTCCCAAACCATGCACCCCCCAAAACACAAGGAAAGAAACAAAAAGTATACTGTGTTTTATCACTTGTTTTGTAACAAGAGATTTCCAAGTTATCTCCTGGAAATGGAAATCTTACATAAGTAAAGAGGAAACCAACATGAAGTTTCACTTTGGAAAACAAAAATTATTTATCAAAGGTCAAATATTGGCAGAAGTAAGACGAGAGTAGGTCTTTTGGTTCTGAATCCTATGTTCTTTTTCAATGTGACTGCTGATCTCTTTAACCTCTTAAAAAATGTGAAGAGTAAGGCAGAGAGGCAATGATCATCATATCAGAAGTCAGAAGGCCTAGGTTCTATTCATTAAATTTACCACTTGAGTGATCTGGAGCAACTTCTTTTATTTGTTGGATATTTATTTTCGTTATTGACAAAATGGGAATAATAAAATCTACCCAGCCTATTAACGGTCTTACTATTATGATGTCCATAAACAAAAGATTGAAAGTACTTATGAAAGGTTTAGGAAGAAGAGAAAGAAAGAAAGAGAGGAAGAGATAGATAGTTGATAGATAGATAGATAGATAGATAGATAGATAGATAGATAGATAGATAGAGACTGAGAGGAACACAGAGGGAGGTGGGAGGGAAGGAGAAAGGAAGGTAGGAAGGTAGGAAGGAAGGAAGAAGGAAAGAAGGAATGAAGCAAAGAGTTGTTATATAAAAGAATGTCCTTGGAGGTATGGGTGATTGTCATGGTCAGGTTCATGTGTCAGCTTGGCCAGGTGGTGGTACCTGTTTGTCTGGTTGGGCAAGTGCTAGCCTGTCTTTTGCTATGAGGGCAATTCATAGAATTAAATCATGATCACATTGGCTACATCCACAGCTGATTCCATTTGTAATCAGCCAAGGGGAGTGTTTTCTTTAAAGAGTGATACTTAATCTAATTACTGGAAGCCTTTTAAGAAGGATTCAGAAAAGGCAGGCCCTCTTCCTGCTTCAGCTGGTGAGCTTCTCCTGTGAAGTTCTTCCAGACCCTCGATAGGAATTGTCAACTTCACAGCCTGCCCTACAGATTTGGACTCTATGTTCCTACAGTTATGTGAGCCACTTTTATAAATTTTATATTTATGAATATTTCCTGTTGATTCTGTTTCTCTAGAGAACCCTACTAATACAATTTGGTACCAGGAGTGGTTCTTAAGAAACAAAATCTTAAAAATTGGTTTTTATGAATGGTTTTCTACTCTGACTAGACTCCAAGGCACTAAGGACCCTGATTTCCATAATCAGAATGACATTCCCAATCCATGAGTGAGTTGGCAAAAGAGAGTCAAAATATCACCATTCAGTTCTTCTGATGCTTTGCTTGTATGAAGCCAGGCTTTAGGGGATAATGTTTTTGACATTTTTATGGACTTTTGTGGAAATAGGAAGTATAGAGATGTTGGCTGGTTATTGTTAGATATGCTGTATGCAGTAATGAGTTAAAGGGATGGACTTAAGTCTTCAAACGAGAAGCTTTTGTGCTGTGTAATGGATGTGTTGTGGGGCGCACTGAAAGAGAGACCACACAATTCAAAACTGCAAGCCAATTTGGAGTCGTTATTAGCCAGCTGGCAACTACCTCAAAGAAACCTCCAAGAAAGAGGATTCAGAGAGCAGCCCCTAGAGATTTTCAAGGTGTGCTTATAAAGGCTAAAATCATGCTGTGGTTTTTTTTGCAGTTGCTAGCAAGCAAGCGGTTCATAGAAGCAGAAGAATGCTGTTAGCCGTTGCCAAAACCTATCCCATTCCCACAGTTTCTTAGCATTGGTTATTGTTTAACTCTCGGGGACATTCCGCCCCACCAGTGTGCAGACTCTCCCTGCTTGGGCCTGATTAATTGCTCCTGGCCCTCCACATTCCCCACTGGTTTTATGAGAGAATCAAATTATTGTTTCTTCATTTTGATTATAAATCTGTTGATATTGGGTTTTAAGGACTAACAGTTAAACAGTTTGTATTTTTCTTTGCACATATGAAGTTAGACAGTTGATTACACGGGGTCCAAACATTCAGCCTAATGATATGAGAATTAGGGGCCCTGCTGCAGCGGACAAGAGCGTGGTCAGCCATGGAGACCAGGGAAATAAGTTTTCATACCAGTTGGTTTCAGTTTGTCAGCATTCTTCCCACTCTCGTAACCTGCTACGGACTAGGGATAGACTATTTCTAATTATTCCAGAATGATTGGCATAGAAGCAGCAGGTTGCTCCGAGGGCTACGCATAACCCCCCTTGTTTCAGAAATAGGAGGTCTAAGCCTCTGCGGTTTTGGAAGACGACCTCAGCCAGTGAATTTAGGGAGTTTTCCAAACGGCTGATGGAGCTTTCTAATTCACTAAGATCCAGATCAACTTGTTTACTAAGGGTTTTAAAATTTTGGTCCCTGGTGATAAGGGCTGAAGTCCTGATTGCAGTTGATCCTGCAATGCCCAGTCCGACAAGGAGGGGCACTAAGATTGGGGCTCGCTTGACCCGGTAATTGGTTTCTAAATGTTCCCTACCTCCTTCCCCAGGTGTCCAAACAGTTGGCAGAGATTAAAGTGGAGGGTTGGTTGGAGGGAGTGGTGGTTGTAGCCACCAGTACTCCATGCACCGTTTTTGTGAGTTCCCAGGAATAGTTTATAACCTGGTGAGGGTTTTTTCCCCGCAACCCCCACCAGGGATATTAAGAGGATCCAGAGGGATTTCCGGAAAGTCTTATCTTTAGTGGATCCTCAGTTCACTGGGTGATCCATTTTTCAGGGATCTGGTCTGGGGTGGCCTTTTTTATCTGGGTGTGCTGAATCCAGTGCCATTTTCCCGCAACTTTCATTGCCGTTGGGGTTGAGAGGATCACTGGCAGGGGTCCTGTCCACCGGGCTTCCAAGGTGGCTGGCTGAAGTTTTTTTATCCAGACTAGGTCTCCGGGCTGCACCTGAAATAAATCTTTTTTAGGAGCAGGATTTGTTGGTCCCGGATGGGCTGCTTTCACCAGTTCCCGAGTTTGCTGGGTGGTAGACTGCAGGGCCTGTCATGATTTTAGAAGAGAATGGCTATTTAATTCAGCTATTTTTTCTTCTCCCAATTTAGGGATTAGTGGAGGTGGTCGTCCAAACATGATTTCGTATGGGGTAATTCCCTTAACATAGGGAGTACATCTAGTTTTTAGAAGGGCAAATGGAAGGAGACTCACCCAGTTTTCGTCAGTCTCAAGCTTTAGTTTATTTAAAGTTTCCTTTATTGTTCTGTTCATTCCTTTAACTTGCCCTGACCTCTGTGGCTTATAAATACAATGTAATTTCCATTTGATATTTAATATTTTTGCTAACAATTGGGTAACTTAGGCGATGAATGCCAGCCCATTGTCAGACCCCATTGCAGTCGGGAGGCCGAATTGGGGGATAATTTCAGAAACTAGTATTTTTACTACTATATGTGCTGTCTCGGTTCTGGTAGGAAATGCCTCAGTCCATCCAGAGAAGGTGTTGATGAAGACTAACAGGTATTTGTATCCATATGGACCAGGTAATATTTCCGTGAAGTCTATTTCCCGCTGTTCCCCCGGGCTTGTCTCCTCAGCCTGGTTCCTTGGGGCATTTCTCTCCCTCAGTCGGAATTTACCTGGGCGCAGATGTGGCATCTGGAAGGTATCTGCCGGGCTTGTTGCTGCAATCGGGGAATGTAGTAATCCTTTTTAAGAGTTCAGTTAGTTTTCTACTGCCCAGATGTGTACTTTGGTGAACCTGGGCAACCAAATTGTGCCCCAGGAGCTCTGGCACTAGGATTCTCCCGTCCGGGAGAATTTTCCAACCATCCGGATCTGTTTTGGTGCACAGTGTTTCACCTAGTTTAATTTCTTCCCTGGTATATTCTGGAGAGCTCGGCAGCACTCGCCCCGGTAAAACAGGAAGTATCTGCAGCGTCCGCACTGGTTTTTGGGCAACCTCTTTTGCTGTTTTATCAGCCAGGGCATTTCCTCTGGCAATTTGAGTTTTGGCAGTCTGATGTCCTTTGCAATGTATAATGGCTGCCCTTTTGGTAACCAGATAGACTCTAGCAAGGCGAGTATCTCTGGTATATTTTTTATTTCTTTTCCCCTGATGTCAAAAGTCCCCACTTCTGATACAGTGTCCCATGGACATGCGCAGTTGCAAAGGCATATCTGCTGTCTGTGTAGATGTTGACAACCTTCCCTTTTCCCCACCTTAGAGCCTGAGTCAGAGCTATTAGTTCAGCCTTCTGGGTCGAAGTCCCATGTCCTAGGGCCTGAGCCCAAATGACCCGGTCCACAGTTACCACCGCTGCCCCCGCATACCTGATTCCCTCTGACACATAACTGTTCCCGTCTGTATATAATTCTTCATCAGGATTTGGCCAGGGGTTGTCAGTGAGATCAGCCCTCAGGTTTGTGAAAGATTCCAAGATCTCGTGACAGTCATGGATGGGCTCGGATGGGTCATCATCCGGAAGCAAGGTGGCAGGGTTAAGAGCCGCCATTTTTAGGAAGCGGATTCTTGGGGGATCCAGTAGCAATACCTGATACTGAGTTATCCGGGCATTTGAGAGCCATCTCTCAGGTGGGCTCCTTAGTAATGTTTCTACTGAATGTGGGGCCACTATGTGTAAGTCCTGTCCCAGAGTTAATTTAGATGCTTCTTTTACCAAAATGGCAGTGGCTACAATGGCTCGGAGGCAGCTTGGCCACCCGGCAGCTACATAGTCTAGTTTTTTGGACAGGTAGGCAACTGGCCTTTTCCATGGTCCTAACATTTGGGTGAGGACTCCTTTTGCTATTCCTTGGATTTTAGCAACATGTGGTTGAAAAGGTTTGGACAGGTCAGGCAAAGTCAAGGCAGGGGCACTCACAAGTGCCTGTTTTAATGTTTTAAAAGCTCTTTGCTCAGCCTCGGTTCAGGTTAGAGCTTCCTCTTTTCCCCCTGTGCTAGTGTACAGGGGTTTTGCTATTTCTGCAAATCCAGGAATCCAGAGCCGGCAATATCCAACTGTTCCTAAAAACTCCTGTACCTACCTTTTTGTTTTTGGTTGGGGTATTTTTAGGATAGCTTCAATCCTACTGGAAGACAGAGCTCTTTTTCCCCCTTCTAATTCATACCCTAAGTATGTTGCTGAGCTGGTACAGATTTGGGCCTTTTTGGCTGAGACCTGATAATCCAACTGGGCTAGTTCCTGTAACAAGTTTTCAGTTGCCTTTTTGCAGTTTGACAGGTCATTAGCTGCCAGTAAGAGGTCATCCACATATTGTAGGAGAGTTATTTCTGGATGCTCTTGTCTAAAATGAGCCAGATCCTGGCTTAAGGCCTCATCGAACAGGGTGGGAGAATTTTTAAAACCTTGTGGCAACCGAGTCCAGGTTAGTTGTCCAGAGAACCCCCCCTTGGGGTCAGTCCATTCAAAAGCAAAGATGGGTTGACTTACCGCAGCCAGGGGAAGTGAAAAGAAGGCATCCTTTAAGTCCAGAACAGTGTAGACCTGCTGGCTGGGAGGTAACAGACTCAAAAGCCTATATGGATTAGGCACAGTGGGGTGAATAGTTTCAATTCTTTTTTTTTTTTTTTTACCTCTCGGAGATCTTGTACTGGCTGGTAATCATTGGTCCTGGGTTTTTGGACCAGGAGAAGGGGGGTGTTCCAGGCTGAATGGCAGGGGACCAGAATACCTGCCTCCAGGAGTCTTTTGATATGGACTGTGATGCCTCTTTAGCCTTTAAGCTTATTGGGTATTGTCGGACTCTGATTGGGGTGGCAGTGCTAGTTAGCTGGACAATGATGGGGGGCCGGTGGGCAGCTAATCCTGATAGGTTAGTTTCTGCCCATACACCTGGTATTTTTTCTTTAAACTCCCGCAAATATGGACTTGGGGCTGGCAGTGCCACCTCTGCAGTAAGTAAATACTCTTCCAATAAGGGGCAAGTGAGGAGGGTTGCCGAGGGGGTTGTATCAAAGGAGAGCTCAGCCAAATTGTTTTTGAAAGAGATGGTGGCTTGTAATTTCTGGAGAAGATCTCTCCCCAAAAGGGGATATGGACACTCGGGCACCACAAGAAACGAGTGGGTGAGAGTTCCTACCCCAAGGTTAGTGATCCTAGTCTTAGTCCATGGGTAAGACTTTGTCTTTCCCGTTGCTCCCTGTATGGGGATTTTCTCCTTAGATATGGGCCCTTTTGCTTGCTGGAGGACAGAGAAGGTCATCCCAGTATCCACCAGAAAATTTATAGGCTTGCTCCCGATTTCTAATGTGACCTTGGGCTCCCAGGGGCTCAACCCCTGGCCCCATCAATTCCTCTCTTCAACCAGAACAGGGGTTGGTTTCATTCCTTTAAGTCCTCTTTTAGGGCATTCATTTTTCCAATGTCCATTCTCTTTGCAGTAGGCACATTGGTTTGCACCTAGGCCCAACCTTTTTCCTTGGTTTCCCTTTCATTTTTCAATAGTTCCCCATCTTTCTTTTTGTTTTTCCTGTTCAGCCATTGAGGATACTAAAATTTTGGCTATGTTTTTGGACTGCATGGTCACGGGGTCATCTCTGTCATTAAAAGTTTTTTGGGCAATCTCTATCAGTTCAGACAGCACTTTACCCTCAAATCCTTCTAACTTCTGTAATTTTTTTCTTATGTCTGGGGCTGACTGGGTGACAAATGCTATATTTACAGCTCGCCTATTTTCGGGTGCCTCTGGATCTATAGGAGTGTACAAGCGGTATGCCTCAAGGAGGCGCTCGAGGAAAGCGGCCGGAGATTTGTCCAGCTTTTGTATGGTTTCGCTCACCCGAGACAAGTTGGTCGGCTTATTGGCTGCTGCTTGTATCCCCTGGAGTAGAGTCTGGTGATACTGATCGAGAGCCTCCTTACCTCTATCAGTGTTGGGGTCCCATTCGGGGTGGGTGGAGGGGAACACAGCCTCTAATCAGGTTGATTCAGTAGTAGGCTGCCCATCAGGTCCAAGAATTAACTTCCTTGCCTCTCTCCTGACTCGATCTCATTCCTCAGAGGTGAAGAGGGCCTGGAGGAGTTGTTGGCAGTCATCCCAGGTGGGCTGGTGGGTAAAAAAGACAGTCTCCAAGAGGGAGGTGAGCACTTGGGGCTTTTCAGAGAAAGAGGAATTCTGGTTTTTCCAATTATACAGATCACTAGAGGAAAAGGGGACATAGACCATGAAAGGTGATTGGTCGTCCCCCAGGGCAGGGCCAACCTGCCTTAAGGGTAAAATTGGAACTCCGGAAGAACTCGGTGATTGTGAACGAGAACAAGGGTGGTAAGCAGAGCCACTTCTGGAATGGGGGGGGGGGAGCTGAAGGGTACCTCCTGGCCATTAGAGGAGCTGGTTGTCGCCTCTTGGCCGTTTCTCCCCTCCGGAGGTGGAGGGGTTGTTGGGTATGGGGGAGGGTCTATTAAGAGCAGATCCTCCAGTGGTCCTGTTAATACTGGGATTCCATTAGTTTTTTTCTTTTTGAGAAGTTTTTATTAAGAGGGCCGTTTTAGCTCTGGGGGCCCTTTCTTTTCGGAACTCCAGGCAAGACCGTAACCACTTGGGTTTTTCTGTTAAAATTTCAATCCAAATTAGTATATAGGGGATTTGGTCAGGGTGGCCTGGATCAACAAAAATCACCCTTTGGACTTTATAAGCTATAGATAGGTCTGTGGTTTCCTCAGGAGGCCACCCAGAACCAAAAGTTGGCCACACCCATGAGCAGAATTTTTCCAAGTTGGAGGCGCTGATAGGGGCTCTGTACTCTCCGGCCTTCCACCGAAATTCCTGGAAATGTTTCAAGAAACATTGAAGCGGAGTACAGACAGATGAACTTGACTGACCCATGACAATTACAACAAAAACAACACAAAATGTGACGAGACCAACAATTAAGAGGAGGGACAAAATGAACTAAGACAAACCAATGCCTTATCCCTAATAGATTCCTAACCAGAATCCCAGGCAATGTCTTGCTCCAGGACCGGACCTTGGAAGTAATGCTGTGTCCAGCCTTCCAGAGGTCCCCACTGGATCCAGTAACAGACCTGTACTCACCGGTGAGGTTTCCATAAACAGATGACTCCACCAGATTTTGTATAATTTTGGAGGGTCCTGTAGAACTGGTCCTGTCCCTGGTCCTTGCCTGGGGCGGAGGAACATCTCTTCTAGGCCGGACCTCAGTTCCGGGGGCGATCCCCAGGACCTGTGGTCACCAGATGTCCCATTAGGGATGATCTCACTGGGGCCTCTAAATGTTGTGGGGTGCACTGAAAGAGAGACCACACAATTCAAAACTGCAAGCCAATTTGGAGTCGTTATTAGCCAGCTGGTGACTGCCTCAGAAACCTCCAAGAAAGAGGATTCAGAGAGAAGCCCCTAGAGATTTTCAAGGTGTGCTTATAAAGGCTAAAATCATGCTGTGGGGTTTTTTTGCAGTTGCTAGCAAGCAAGCGGTTCATAGAAGCAGAAGAATGCCGTTAACCATTGCCAAAACTATCCCATTCCCACAGTTTCTTAGCATTGGTTATTGTTTAACTCTCAGGGACATTCTGCCCCACTAGTGTAGGGACTCTCCCTGCTTGGGCCTGATTGATTGCTCCTGCTTGGGCCTGATTGATTGCTCCTGCTTGGGCCTGATTAATTGTTCCTGGCCCTCCACAGATGTATACGTTTCTGTGAGAGTCCTGAAGGAAAATCTTATTTCCTGGAGCCATAAACTTGAGATCTCCAAAAATCAGACTCAGAATCTTATTGTTAGAATAGCAACTTTACAACTTAAACTGAAATCTCAGTGTTGCCTGGTGTCTGCCATTAAAGTGAGGTCATTGATTGGAAAGGAGTGGGACCCTGAAAAATTGATGGTGATGTATGGGTTGATAATGATGTTGGTGGAGAGGGTAAAACCTTAGGTCATGCTGAGTCTTCTCTAGATAACCCTGTAATAGTCTGCCCTGAGGACATAGCCACCCCACCCCAGCCTGCCTTGAGGAATTGGCCACACAACCACACCTGAAGGGATTAGCCCTAGAATGATTAATCTTGTTTCACCAGATGAAACTGCAAATGAATGCCCTGAAGCAAATGGCTTGGAATATAGTTCTAATTCTTTTCATGGCCCCCACCCCCTCCCCTCATTTCTTCCAGACCTATAACTAGACTAAAGTCCCAACAGGCCCGTAAAGGTGAGGTGCAAAGTATCACACACAAGGAAGTATGTTATACTCCAAAAGAACTCTGTGAGTTTTCTGATTTATATAGACCTAAATCAGGGGAATATGTGTGGCAATGGATTTTAAGGGTGTGGGATAATGGTGGGAGGAATATAAGGCTGAATCAGGCTGAATTTATTGATACAGACCCACTAAGCAGAGATTCCGCATTCAATGTTGTAGCTCAAGGGGTTAGAAAAGGCATTAACAGTTTGTTCAGGTGGTTGGCTGAAATATGGATCAAAAGGTGGCTGACATTATATGAGGTTGAAATGCCACAACTGCCCTGGTATAATGTAGATTAGGGGATCCACAGGCTTGGAGAGATTGGAATGTTAGAGTAGATTTATCAAGCAAAGCCTGCTCTTATACTCCAGGAATGTCCAGAGGATGTACCTTTTACCAGAACAGTGAGAAATAAATTTGTGAGACTAGCACCATTATCCCTGAAGAGCTCTGTAGTTGCACTTCTCTGTAGGTCAGATATTACTGTGTAAACTGCTGTCACTGAACTGGAATCCTTAAACACAGTGGGGATGACTGGATACCAAGTTGGTAGAAGCCAGGTGGCAACACTTAATTGCCAAAGACAGGAGAGATGTGGCCATTGTAATAGATAGCAAACTCAAAGAAGGAGTCAAAATAATCTGACTTGCAGAGATTTGTGGCATTGGCTAGTAAATCATGGGGTACCTAAAAATACAATAGATGGGTGGTCTACTAAATTCTTGTTTGAGCTGTATAAACAAAAGAGTTCTAGGTCAAGTGAGCAGAAGTCTAACTTGAATTACAAAAAGACAGAGTCATGGCCCATTAATCAATTTCCAGACTTGAGACTGTTTACAGACCCAGAGCCCCTTGAATGAAGGAGAGGCCAGGTCCCATTGGGGGAGAGCCCTGTTACACTGCCACAAATTTACACTGTTAATCTTTCTCCAAGCCTTCCCCAAGGAGACCGATGGCCTTTTACCAAAATAATTGTGCACTGGGGAAAAGGAAATGATCAGATATTTTGGGGATTATTAGACACTGGTTCATAAGTGACATTAATTCCAGGAGACCCAAAACATCATTCTGGTCCACCAATCCGAGGGGTGGCTTATGGAGGTCAGGTGATCGATGAAGTTTTAGCTCAAGTCCATCTCACAGTGGGTCCAGTGGGGTCCCAGACCCATTCTGTAGTTATTTCCCCAGTTCCAGAGTGCATAATTAGGATAGACATACTGAGCAATTGGCAGAATCCCCACATTGGCCCTCTAACTCATGCAGTGAGGGCTGTTGTAAAGGGAAAAGCCAAGTGGAAGCCACTAGAATTACCCCTACCTAGCAAAATAGCAAATCAGAAGCAATGCTGGATTCCTGGAGGGAGTGCAGAGATTACTGCCACTTAAGGACTTGAAGGATATAGGGGTGGTGACACCCACCACGTCCCCATTCAACTCTCCTATTTGGCCTGTGCAGAAAACAGATGAGTCTTGGAGGATGACAGGATTATTATATACCCACCCAGGAGGTAACTCCAATTGTAGCTGCTGTTCCAGATGTGGTATCATTGCTTGAGCAAATCAGTACATCCCCGGGTAGCTGGTATGCAGCTATTGATCTGGCAAATGCTTTTTTCTCAATAGCTGTTAATAAGGACCACCAGAAACAGTTTGCTTTCAGCTGGCAAGGTCAGCAGTATACTTTCACTGTTCTACCTCAGGGGTATATCAATTCTCCAGCCTTATGTCATAATCTTGTCTGCAGGAAACTTGATCATTTCTTCCTCCCAGAAAACATCACACTGTTCCATTATATTGATGATATCATATTGATTAGACCTAGTGAACAAGAAGTAGCAACTATTCTAGACTTACTGGTAAGGTATTTGCATGTCAGAGGATGGGAGATAAATCCAACAAAAATACAGGGGACTTCCACCTCAGTGAAATTCCTAGGTGTCCAGTGGTATGGGGCATGTCAAAATATCCCTTCTAAGGTAAAGGATAAGTTGCTGCATCTGGCCCCTCTTACAACCAAAAAAGAGGCACAATGCCTAGTTGGTCTCTTTGGATATTGGTGACAACATATTCCTCATTTGGGTATGCTACTCCGGCCCATTTATCACATAACCAGGAAAGCTGCTAATTTTGAGTGGGGACCTGAACAATAGGAGGCTCTGCGACAGGTCCAGGCTGCTATACAAGCTGCTCTGCCACTTGGACCATATGACCCAGCAGATCCATTAGTGCTGGAAGTGTCAGTGGCAAATAGAGATGCTATTTGGAGCCTTTGGTAGGCCTCTATAGGAGAATCACAACACAGACCCTTAGGATTTTGGAGCAAAGCCTTACAATCTGCTGTAGATAACTACTCTCCTTTTGAGAGACAGCTTTTGGACTGGCCTGCTACTGGCCCTTAGTAGAGACCAAATGCTTAAACTTGGGCCACCAAGTTGCCATGAAACCTGAGTTGCTTATCATGAGCTGGGTGTTGTCTGACACACCAAGCCATAAAGTTGGGTGTGTGCAGCAGCACTCCATCATAAAATGGAAATGGTATATATGGATACAGCCAGTGTGTGTGGGTCCTAAAGGCACAAGTAAATTACATGAGGAAGTGGCCCAAATGCCCATGGTCTCTACTCCTGCCACATTACCTTTTCTTTCCAAGACCAGAGTTATGGCCTCTTGGGGAGTTCCTTACAGTGAATTGACTGAGGAAGAGAAAATTCAGGCCTGGTTTACAGATGGTTCAGCATGATATACAGGTACCACCTGAAAGCAGATAGCTGCAGCACTACAGCCCCTTTCTGGGATGTCCCTGAAGGGCAGTGGTGAGGGGAAGTCCTCCCACTGGGCAGAACTTCGAGTAGTGCATCTGCTTGTTCATTTTGCTTGGAAGGAGAGCTGGTCAGAGGTGCATTTGTATACTGACTCATGGGCTGTTACTAATGGTTTGGCTGGATGGTCAGGAACTTGGAAAGAATAGTTGAAAATTGGTGGCAAAGAAGTCTGGGGAAGAGTTGTGTGGATAGACCTTTCTGAGTGGACTAAAAACATGAAGATATTTGTGTCTCATGTGAATGCACACCAGAGGGTGACTTCAGCAGAAGAAGGTTTTAATAATCCGTTGGATAAGATGACCCGTTCTGTGGATACTAGTAAGCCTTTTTCCCCAGCAACACCTGTCATTTATGAGCTCATGAACAAAGTGGTCATGGTGGAAGGGATGTAGGTTATGCATGGGCTCACAACATGCATTTCCGCTCACCAAGGCTGACCTGGCTACAGCCACTTCTGAGTGCCCAATCTGCCAGCAGCAGAGACCCACATTCAGCCCCCGATATGGCACCATTCCCCAAGGTGACCAGCCAGCTACATGGTGGCAGGTTGATTACATTGGACCACTCCCTTCATGGAAGGGGCAGCGATTTGTTCTAACTGGAATAGACACATACTCTGGATATGGGTTCGCTTTCCCTGCACGCAATGCTTCTGCCAAAACTACTATCCGTGGGCTTACAGAATGCCTTATCCATCGTCATGGTATTCCACATAGCATTGCTTCGGATCAAGGAACACACTTCACAGCAAATGAAGTGCGGGAATGGGCACATGCTCATGGAATTCTCTGGTCTTACCATGTTCCCCATCATCCAGAAGCAGCTGGATTGATAGAACGGTGGAATGGCCTTTTGAAAACTCAATTACGGTGCCAACTAGGTGGCAAAAACTTGAAAGGCTGGGGTAATGTTCTCCAGGAAGCTGTGTATGCTCTGAATCAGCGTCCGCTGTATGGTGCTGTTTCTCCCATAGCCAGGATCCATGGGTCCAGGAACCAAGGGGTGGAAATGGGTGTGGTGCCACTCACTATTACTCCTAGTGATCCACTAGGAAAATTTTTGCTTCCTGTCCCTGCTACCCTGAGTTCTGCTGGTCTACAGGTTTTAGTTCCAAAACGGGGTGTGCTTTCTCCAGGAGAAACAACAGTGATACCACTGAACTGGAAGTTAAGATTGCCACCTGGCCACTTTGGGCTACTTATGCCTCTGGATCAACACACCAAGAAGGGGATTGCATTATTGTCTGGGGTAATTGACCCTGACTATCAGAAGGAAGTAGGACTGCAACTACATAATGGAGGTAAAGAAGAGTTTTCTTGGAATATAGGAGATCCCCTGGGGCGTCTATTAGTACTACCATGCCCTGTGATTAAAATCAATGGAAAACTGCAACAACACAATCCAGGCAGGACCACTAATGGCTCTGAGACTTCAGGAATGAAGGTTTGTGTCACCCCACCAGGCAAAGAACCACGGCCAGCTGAAGTGCTTGCTGAGGGGAAAGGGAACATGGAATGGGTAGTGGAAGAAGGTAGTGATAAATATGAACTTCGACCACGTGATCAGTTACAGAAACGAGGACTGTAATGCTGTTTTGTTTGTGTTATACTATTTAATTGTAAGATATCAAGTTTAAGAATGAATGTTGCCCAAGGATTTGCATGCTATTCTGGAGAGATTTAATGTGTTTCCAGTTATATGCAGGACAGTTGAGTATTGTCAGGTAAAAGAAAAAATGTGTGCTTATTTGTTTTCATTTGGAAATTAAGTATGGTCTAAGGTGATATATATATATATCACCTTAGACCATATATATATAATGTACCAAGTTGACAAGGGGTGGACTGTCATGGTTAGGGACAGGTGTCAACTTGGCCAAGTTGTGGTACCTGTTCATCTGATTGGGCAAGCGCTGGCCTGTCTGTTGCAATGAGGACATTTCATAGGATTAGGTCATGATCACGTCAACTACATCCACAGCTGATTCCATTTGTAATCAGCCAAAGGGGAGTGTCTTCTGCAATTAGTGATGCTAAATCCAATCATGGGAAGCCTTTTAAGGAGGACTCAGAGGAGACAGGTTGCATTCCTGCTTTGGCTGGTGAGCCTCTCCTCTGGAGTTCATCCAGGCCATCCATTGGAGTCATCGGCTTCACAGCCTGCCCTGTGGATTTTGGACTCTGCGTTTCTACGGTCACGTGAGACACTTTCATAAATTTTATATTTGCCTGTGTTCCCTGTTGATTCTGTTTCTCTAGAGAACCCTAACTAATACACCTTTTAAGGAGGATTCAGAAAAGACAGATTCTCTTCCTGCTTCGGCCAGTGAGCCTCTCCTTTGGAGTTCATCCAGACCCTCCATCAAAACTGGCAGCTTCACAGCTGACCCTACAGGTTTTGGACTCTACGTTCTGACGATTACATGAGACACTTTAATAAATTTTACATTCACGAATATTTCCTGCTGATTCTGTTTCTCTAGAGAACCCTAACTAATACATTAATGTTGCATGCATTTTGATTCTTAAATATTTTGCTTATGACTAATTTCTTTTTCATTTCATCCTTCATTAAGATTTTCAGCCACCATATGGCCTTCCTTATTCCTTGTCTTCAAAGAATCCTCTGATATTTCTAACACCTCTTTTCCCTCCGTCAATTATTCAGACATCTATTAAAACTCTGTCTGGGGATAGAGAACTATAGACCATGAGGGAAATAGCTGAGTAGAAAGACAGTGACAATACATTGAGATGAGGGTTTGGTAGAGGTAACCACAGGGGACTGGAGAAGCAAAGAAAAGGGGTCTCCCTTCTTTGTTCTCTGTTCCACATAAAAGCTCACATGTTCTGTGTGCTAGTCCTTTGGAGTCCTGTTCCTAACTAGGTGAGTGGATGAGCATAACACACACACATACATACACCAGCTCATCTAGTTTGATAGAGACTACCAATTGCTATCTTTTCAGGAGCTAAACTTCCTAGAGACAGTGCCCGAACCTGAAGGAATGATACTAGTGATGGGTGTTTAGCCTGCCCAGTCTAGCAGAGGGATTGTTTTGGGCCATATCGTGCCAGTTTGCTATGTTGACAGATGGCCTAGAGGAATCTTGCATGGGCAACTCAAGCATGGTTCTCTTTAAGGGAACTATCTGACCAGCATTGACAAGATTCAAGTTTATAGGAGGAATGGCTATGCATTCAGGGAGAGAAATCTCTTCATATTTGTGAATATGAAATGCTATTCATGTTTGTGATGTATACTCTTGGGGTGGTGATGTTGGAACAATATCATAAGCAGTATCAATGCAAAGTTCAGTTTTGCTGTGATCTGCTAAGATGGCTTACAGTATCTCTACCTTTTAATTCTGATTTGTCAGAGTTATAGGCTACAGTAAATTTGTCCAACTGTGAGGAATCTTCTCAAGGAAAATAAATGAGGGGTTGGCGGAGAGAGTGGGGGTGGTTGAAAGGGGGCGACTAATCCTAGAATAGGTTAAAAAAGCAAAACTCCCAAAGTAGAAATATTAAAAATAGAGAAGCCTTCAGGACCAGATGGTCAGAATTATGAACAAGCCTAGGGACAAAATTAAATAAACCCTCAGGGAAATATTTTGTCATCTTTTTGGAAGCCTGGATGGGCACCCAGAACTGCTGAAAGCTTCCTGTGCCCCCTCTTCCATTTGAAAGCTAAAGTAGTGAGAGTTAGTTAAAATCTGACCTACTTCCAGGAAAACTTTTTGGTCAGAAATAAAGGGTAACACACACACACACACACACACACACCAAAAATGATATAGAAGCAGTGGGGTGCAGAGATAAAAAAGACTGGATTTGCCAACCAGGAACCTGGACAACTGTCCTAACTTTCATCATCATCATCATCATCATAACTTATCCATTGCTTATCTAATGATGAGTACTCTTCTAAGTGGATTACATACATTGCCTTATCTAATACTTTACAAAATGCCAATGTATGAAGCTACTGTCCCCATCTTACCCATGTGGAGACACCTAAGAGAGGTTAAGTCCCTTTTATGTTATTCCATAGCTCAGCTATTTGGGAATAGAGCCAAGACTTGATCCTGGGTTATATCTTATCTCAAAGAATATGCTTTTATCCATGTGCTATACTGACTTATACACTTGAATGACCTTGGAAAATTACTTTCTCCCTCAGCCTCAGTTTTCTTTTTCACTGTTGAGTGATCCAGCTAAAATTGTCCCATCTGTTAATAAGGGAGTACATAATTATTGATTTAATGTTCATTTCTCTCCTAGATTATAAACACCACAAAAACAGGGCTTTCTCTTAGAATTACCATATTCCCAGCATCTGGCACAGGATCTGACAAGTGAATGATACTCAATAAATATTTTATGAATGAATAAATGAACCAGAACAAATCTCTTTTCTTTAATCTGTAAATCCCATGACCCAACAACAGACAAGTCACATGAGCCCTTCATACCACTTTTCTCAGCTTTTATTTTTTACGTTTTTTTTTTTTTTTTGCATGGGCTGGCACTGGAAATTGAACCCAGGTCTCTGGCATGGCAGGTGAGACCTCTGCCTGCTGAGCCACCATGGCCTGCCCTTTCCTTAGCTATTTAAAGGACTTTCCAAGGGGGATGAAAACTTGCTTGTTTGGGTTCTCTGTCATTCTTCTCTTGAAGTCAGTGCTGAGTTCTAGCAGTGATTTCTGTTTCAGAAACAGCACCCAACTTTGTCATGGTTTAAAATCTCTATAAAATAAGAAGCAATAGCAAAGTCAATAATAAAAATGTAAAACCATCCTCTCGCTGCCCAGCTTTATGCTAACTATTATGGGTTAGAAGTAATACTAATTTCCACTGACTTAGGATGGAGACTTAGAATTTAGAGAACAAGCAGATACAGTCAGGATAGATTTTAAAAATACTCTGTAGGAAGTGCTCAAAACAGCATGGTACTGGCATAAAGATAGATATACTAACCAATGGAATTGACTAGAGGGTTCAAATATAGACCCTCTCACACATGGAGAATGGATCTTTGATAAGGCAGTCAAGCCAGCTCACCTGGGACAGAGCAGTCTCTTCATAAATGATGCTTGGAGAACTGCATATCCATATACAGAAGAATAAAAGAGGATCCATATCACTCACCTTATGCAAAAATTAATTCCAGATGGATCAGAGACTTAAACATTAGAGCTAAGACCATAACATTTTTAGAAGAAAATGTAGGGAAATATCCTATAAAACTTGTAATAGGAGGTGGTTTCTGAGATCTTAAACCCAAAGCACAAACATTGAAGAAAGAAATAGATAAATAGGAGCTCCTCAAAATTAAACACTTTTGTGCATCCAAGAATTGTGTCAAGAAAGTAAAATGACAGTCTACACAATGGGGGACAATATTTGGAAACTACATATCAGGTAAGGTCTATTATCCAGAATATATAAAGAGATTCTTCAACTCAACAACAACAAAAAACAAACAACCCAATTAAAAAATGGGCAAAAGACATGAACAGACAGACACTTCTCAGAAGAGGAAATACAAATGGCTAAAAGGCACATGAAAAGATGCTCAACTTCACTGGCTATTATGCAAATACAAATCAAAACCAAATGAGATATCATCTCACACCCACCAGAATGGCCATTATCAAAAAAAAACAGAAAATGACAAGTGCTAGAAAGGATGTGGAAAAAGAGGCAAACTTATCCACAGTTGGTGGAAATGTAAAATGGTACAACCACTGTGAAAGGCAGTTTAGTGGTTCCTCAGGAAGCTAAGAATAGAATTGCCATATGATCCAGCAACACTATTGCTAGGTATCTATTCAGAGGACATGAGGGCAAGGACATAAATGGACATTTGCACACCAATGTTTATAGCAGCATTATTTAAAATTGTCAAGAGATGGATATAGCCCAAATATCCATCAACAGATGAGTGACTAAACAAGCTGTGGTATATATATACACGATGGAATATTATGCAGCTGGAACACAGAATAAAGTCATAAAGTATGTAACAACATGGATGGAGCTTGAGGACATTACGCTGAGTGAAATTAGCCAGTAACAAAAGGACAAATAGTGTCTTGTCTCACTGATATGAATTAACATTAATGAGGGAACTTGGAGAATTTCAGTTAAGAACACAGGTTATTAGGAGACAGAAAATAGGGTAGAGATTGGGTAATTGGTGCTGAAGGGATACAGATTGTACAACAGGACTGATTGTAAAAATTCAGAAACAGCACCATGCTACCTGACTTTAGCACAATAATGTAAGTACACTGAATGAAGCTGAATGTGAAGATGATAGAGGGAGAAAGTCTGGGGCACATATGAAGCCAGAAAGAAAGATAGCCAATAAAGACTGAGATGGTATAATCTAAGAATGCCTAGAAGGTACAATGATAGTGACTAAACGTACAAATTAAAAAGTGTTTTTACATGAGGAAGAACAAAGGAATGTCAATATTGCAGAGTGTTGAAAATTCATATTTTAAAACTTCTACTTCTGTGTGAGACTTAAGCAAGAAAGGTTTATTTGGTACAAAATTTATATTTTGACTAGTGCATTTCCTAATTTAGCTTATATGGACACTTTAATTGAACACTATACATATGTGGAACCTTGAATAGGGCATGAGATTTTGTTGGTTTTTCCAGGTTAGTGTGTTGCCCCAATAAATCCCAGAGTGATTTGAACAGTGAATAAAGAAGTATTTGCAAAGTCCCCTTGGGGGAATGGGGAGGAAGGGGGAAAAAATCAACTTCCCTGTTTGGAGAAGTCCTGATATTATTGCAAGCAGTGGGGACAACCAAATCAATAGGTCGAGCCCTCAATCTTGGGGCTTGACCCTATTAAACTTATCCCTGCAAAGAATAGGCTAAGCCTACTTAAAATTAGGCTTAGGAGTCACCCCCAGAGAACCTTTTTGTTGCTCAGATGTTGCCTCTGTCTCAGCCTATATGGCTAGCAAACTCACTCCCCTCCCTCCTCTGCATGGGACGTGATTCCCAAGGGTATAAACCTCCCTGGCAACGTGGGACAGAAATCCTGAGATGAGACAAGACCCAACATCAAGGGATTGAGAAAAACATCTTCATCAAAAGGGGGAAGAGAGAAATGAGACAAAATTAAGTGTCAGTGGCTGAGAGGTTTCAAACAAAGTCAAGCAATTATCCTGGAGGTTATTCTTCAACATTATATAGATTATCCCCTTTTTAGTTGATAGTGTATTAGGGTGTCTAGAAGGAAGTAACTGAAACTTTAGAGCTGTGTTCCAGTAGCCATGTTTCTTGATGATGATTGTATAATGATATAGCTTTTGCAATATGACTGAGTGATTGGGAAAACCTTGTGTCTGATACTTTTTTAATTTATAGTAGGGACAGATGAGTAAAAAATATGGATAAGAAACAAATACTAGGTGGAACAAAGGTTAAAATAAATTGAGTAGATTGAAATACGAGCGGTCACTGAGAGGAAGGAGTAGGAGGTATGGTATGTATGAGTTATTTCTTTTTTCTTTCTTTTGCTGGAGAGGTGCAAATGTTCAAAAAAAGTGGTCATGGTGATAAATGCACAGCTATGTATGATATTGTGAGCCATTGATTGTAACCATGCCAAGAATATTTGTATGTCAAGAATGTTTGCGTGTTTGTTTGTTGTTTACAATTAAAAAATACTCTGTAGGAGAAAGTGCCATGTTATATGATACTGAAGCTAAAAACTATGGTGGGCCTGAGAATGAGATGCCAGTGTTAGAAGAAATCATAGGGGGAGATGGAGTACAGAGGGGAAGAGCTTGATTAAGTAAGGAAGGAGAAGGAGGAAAGGCCTTGAAAACTTTCCTTCTCCTCCTGGAGAGTAGAAGGTTGTACATCATCAATTCCTTCTGGGCCCCAGGCATAGTAATAATGACATCACCTTAACATTTATTATACTTCCAATGTACAATTATTATAAGTTCTTTTTCATGTGTTATATATTGTATAACTCTAAAAGCAACCCAATGAGGTCAATACTGATTATTCTTACTACTTCTATTTTTCAGATAAGAAAATTGAGGCACAGAGAGGTTATCACCTTTCCCAAAGGAACCAACATTCAAACCTGAGAAATTGCATCAGGTAGGACTGTTCATGGGAGAAGAAACTTCTCCATGTTTGCTGTCATGAAAGGAACTCCTCCTACTGTGTTGAGGTGGGGCTTGGGATGTGGACACAAATGGAGACTTTCATGTCCTCCATAAAATTTGGCTACTTCGAAGCCTGGATTCATAGTGAAGATTTCCTCACTTTCAGAATGGCCCTGCTTTGGGAGAGGTAATACATGATTTTCCTTTCACAACCAGGCTTCCGTGACTTTTCATGCCCTTCTGACCTTGGGGCCCAAAAGTGTATATCCTGTCTCAAGAATTATAAGGGAATTTAAAAAAAAAACCAAATTGAGTCCTAATAGGTAGATGATAATTGGAAAACCACAAACCTAAATTAGAATGACTAAGTTGGAATGTGGCTTAGGTAAGTACATCTACCATGAGTTCCCAGAGCCTTAGAAGGAGCCAGTCTGGGGCTGGGAAGCCAGTCTTGTAATTACAAGCCAGTCTTATAATTCCTTGAGTTACAAGAAATAAGGCTCATAGTGTTACCACCCATTTCATCCCCCATAGGCTGGGAAGTATATTTCATGCAAGATTCAGAAAGCTGGAAAAGGTATTGTGGAAAGTCCTGTGCTTCTGGTAAGAGGTCAGCATCATTAGACATAGGTTAGTACCTTCTTACAGGGAAGGGACTAAACACACCATTTACAGGGGCCCCCAGTGGAAAAGTAGTCTGAAAGGGAATGAAGGTAAGTAAGGCAAAGGATAGAGTGGCTCAATCTGTAATCTAGCTTTGTATTACTTCCTGTAAGTGTCTGGAGAGTGGCTATCCCTGGACTTGTCTCAGTAGTAACCTTGCTAATGGCTCTTTCCCATAACTATATTGTGAAGCTATTACAGTCTGTTTTTCAAATGGATTTTGTATTAGTGTACATTAAGATACTAGAAATCTTTTAATGTGTGTGTCTTGTGCCCTTAATTTTGTAAACTTCTGGATGGTAGTTCTCATGGTTGACTTTTATATTTATTGTGGAATGAGTGATCTCAGAGTGATCTCCAGAGTCTCTTCCAGGGCTTATATTGTTGCTTACATCAGACTTTCAGAGGGTCATGAGGGCTGGAAGTAGAGAAACCTGGGGAATGAGTTCTGGCCTGGCAGTCACTAATGCAGGAGAGTATCATCCTTAGGTCATTAATATTCTGGATGAATGATGGGAAGTTGATGTCTGTTGCATAAAATTCTTGTGGATTTTGCTGGTTAAGAACTCTCAGGACAATTTGGGGGACATTTTATAAAATTAATTTCTTTTTCATCATGATTTTATCTTCAATGCAGAAAAGCCCAACTCTGAAACAGTAGTTAACATAAACATTTCCACTTGTCAATGTACGAATTTAAAATCCTTTGGTTAGTATTTCCCAGCAAAGATCAAGATCTACAGTCACTTTCTTCATGAGCACACAAAACATCTTCCTATTATCCTATTACTGTAAGGAATTGCTTCCTGAAGACAAAGGTGAGGCTCATGATGGCAAGAGTGATGTAGTTTAGCTTTCAACTTATTTACATTTCTTAGATGCCAAGTTCTCAAGTCTGATGCTCATGTCCTTGTGTCAGACTGTCTTTATTTCTGCCAAAAGTGTAATAAAAGAAATATATTTATTCTCCAAAGTTTATATTCATAGTGTTTGCTTTTTTGCCGATATGCTATATATTCTCGTATCTGTGATTTCTGAGCGTCCTTCTCCATAACTCTTTATTCACTTAATAAAATGTTATTTTGTCTCATGATCATCATCTGTGTTCAGAATTTCTGTGGAAACAGAAGGCATCTTGGGGGAAATGTCATGGAATTTCGTTGGTAAAATTTTATTCCCTGTATTGGTCAGTAATATTTAATGTTATGGATGACCTACTGTCTTTTTAAACCATTATTCTCTTGAAGTACATCTAGGTAGTTGAAGTTTGGAGCTGTTATGAATAAAGCTGCTATGAATATTTCTGTACAGATTTTGGGTGAAACATAAGTTTTCATTTCTCTTGGATAAATATCTAAGAATGCAATTGCTGGGTTACATGGTACTTGCATGTTTAATTATAGGAGAGTACGAAATTGTTTCCAGAGAGGCTATACCATTTTACATTCCCATCAGCAATGTTAGAATGATTTAATTTTTCTGCATCTTTGCCAGCATTTTGTGTTATCACTATTATTTTTAACAATTTTACCTATTCTGTAGATGTGTCGTGTTACTTCACTGTGATTTTCCTGATGACTAATGATGTTGGACATTTTTTATGTGCTTAGTTGCCACATGTTTATTCTCTATGGTGAAATGTCTGTCTGTTTCTGTCTTTTGCTAATTGACCTTTAAAGTATCCTCTTTGGCAAACTATCTGTTCAACAATTTTTTCCCATTTTTAAAATTGGGTTTTCTGTATTTGTTTCTTTTTCTTTTTGATTTATACACATCCTTTATATATTCTGGATTTAAAGCCTTTTTTGGGTTAAATGTATTATATATCTTTCATTCCATCTTTCACTCTGTTAGTGGTGTTTTGTGATGAATGGGAAATCCTAATTTTTTTTCTATTTTTTAAAAATTTTTATTGATAAAACCAATCAACATACAATATGAACATTTTTCATCACATAGTTGTATATTCATCATCATGATAATTTCTTAGAACATTTGCATCAATTCAGAAAAAGAAATAAAAAGAAAACAAAAAAATTCACACATACCATACCCCTTACACCTCCCTTTCATTGATCACTAGCATTTCAATCTACTAAATTTATTTTAACATTCATTCCCCCTATTATTTATTTATTTTTAATCCAAATGTTTTACTCTTCTGCCCATAAGGTAGATAAAAGAAGCATCAGACACAAGGTTTTCACAATCATACAGTCACATTGTGAAAGCTATATCATTATACAATCATGTTCAAGAAACATGGCTACTGGAACACAGCTCTGCATTTTCAGGCAGTTTCCTCCAGCCTCTCCATTACATCTTGACTAACAAAGTGCTATCTATTTAATGCGTAAGAATAACCTCCAGGATAACGTCTTGACTCTGTTTGGAATCTCTCAACCATTGACACTTTATTTTGTCTCATTTCACTTTTCCCCCTTTTGATTGAGAAGGTTTTCTCAATCCCTTGATGCTGAGTCCCAGCTCATTCTAGGATTTCTGCCCCACATTGCCAGGAAGGTCCACACCTCTGGGAGTCATGACCCATGTAGAGAGGGGGAGGGCAGTGAGTTTGCTTGTCGTGTTGGCTGAGAGAGAGAGACCACATCTGAGCAACAAAAGAGGTTCTCTTGGGGGAGAATCTTAGGCCAAATTTTAAATAGGCTTAGCTTATCCTTTGCAGGGTTAAGTTTCATATGAACAAACCCCAAGATTGGGGACTCAGCCTATTGCTTTGGTTGTCCCCACTGCTTGTGGAATATCAAGAATTCTTCACTTGAGGAAGTTGAATGGAAATCCTAATTTTAACAAAGTCCAATTTATCAAGCTTTTCTTTTATGATGATCACTTTTTTATTCTTTTTTAAAGAAATTTCTGCCTCCTTCAGGATCATGAAGATGTTTTCATATATTTTTTTCTAAAATTATTATTGTCCCTTTTTCTGTATTCCTGAAGATTGTGTATATAAGTTTGATGCTACTTCTTTCTTAAATAGTTAGAATTCACCAGAGAAGCCATCCAAGTTTGAAGTTTTCCTTATGGGTAGAGTTTAAATAAAAGGTCAAATTTCTTTAATAGTTATCAGATTACTAAGAATTTCCATTTCTTGTTTTTTTATTTAAATTGTGAAATTTAATTGATGTAAAGTTGTTCATAATATTCTTTTATCTTTTTTATATCTGAAAAATCTAAAGGTATACCTTCTTTTCATTTCTGGTATTGGTAATTTGTATTTCTCTGGTTTCCTTTATCAGAATTGGTAGGAGTTGATTGATTTTATTTATCTTATGAGAAAACATTTGGCTCTGTTGTCTTCCTTAGTTGTATCTTTGTTTTCTAGCTCAATACTTTTTTTTTTTCACATGGGCAGGCTCCAGGAATCGAGGGTCTCTGGCATGGCATGTGAAAATTCTGCCACTGTAGCTCATTACTTTTTTAAACTTTATTTCCTTCCTTCTACGTTTCATAGATTTGATTTAGCTATTCTTTTTTAGATTAATGAGATGAGAGTTAAATGCTTGATTTTCTACCTTCCTTTTATAATATAGAAATATAAAGGTAATGATTTTCCTCAAAGCAATGCTTTACCTGTGTTCCATAATTATCTTATCTTCATTATCATTCATTTCAAAATGATTTCTAATTTATGTTTTCACATCTTCCTTGATCATAATTTATTCTTAAGTATATTATTTAATTCCCAAGCAACTGGATTTTGTCCAGTTAGCTTTTTGTTATTGATTCTAATTTAATTATATTGTGTTCAGAAAGCATATTCTGAATGATTTCAGTCAAAACCCTAATGAACTGAATGTTTTGAAAGAATGTGGCAAAGCAATACTCTTTTTAAAATTAAAACAGCTAAAATTTAAAATATGTATGCTTTATAAATTCATAGAGATGCAATAAAGCTATATAATAAGATAAATGAGGGAACGATAAGGAATTCAGGATGTTGTTTATTTTTCATAGGGGGAGACAAGAGTATGTTAGGAAAGGATGGGGCATGTGTGGCAACAGAAGCAGACTGTTTTAACATTTCTAGCTTTCAATTTGAATTGTGGGTTCATGGACTCTTACTATATCTTTCATTTAACCAAACTGTGAGTTTTTTCAACAGTTGAAAGAATTATTTCAAACATGCAGGAAAGGGCTGAAAATATTATAAAATAACACTCCTCTACCGGAAAGGATTAAATTAGGTTAACATTTTGCTTTTTCTGTTTTAGATCTTTTTCTACATCCCTTATAAAGAAATGTTAGATACAACTAAATTCTTTTAACCTATTATTTTCTTCTCCCTACTATACGTCCAAAAATGGTGTCTCATTCCTATGCAAATTTGTATGTTTTCACTATATTTTCATTTATGCATAAACTTTTTTGCATGCTTAAAAATCTTTTTAAATAGTATTATGTCTTTAATCTTATTGAAGAGATATAGTTTATTTTAACCGCTGGGTAATAATCCATAAAATAAATAAATTACTGTTATCCATTCCTTAACTTTTTTATCATTATGAATAGTGAACATTCTTTTCACAGGTCTTTTTGGTTATAAATATATCTCTCTGGGGGTACACCTAATAGTGTAATTTTGTTACATATTGCAATATTGCTCTTCAAAATGAATTTAATAAATTATATGACCACCAGCAATGCAATATTAGTAAAATTTCCTTACGTCACTGCCAACACTTGGGGCTATCAGTCTTTTAATTTTTTTTGCAAATCTGTTGACTATAATGATTCGTGTTTTTCTTTTAAGTTTGCATTTCTCTGAAGTTCAGATAAATAGAACATCTGTTCAAATGTTTATTGATTAAATTTTTTCTGCAGTTGCATGTGTATATCCTCTACCTTATTTAATGAGTCAATTTATCTTTTTCATTGATTTGTAGGGGTACATAAATATATACAAATGTTTAAATTATAAATATATTCTGTGTACTAATCTTTTATAAGTTTTATGTATTTAAATATAGTCTTCTAGGCTACATCTTATTTTCACACTTTATGATGTCTTTTGTCAATAAAAAATTTTAGCTTTAGTATAGGCAAATTTACCACTTTATATTTTGTCCTTTTCGTGTCCTTTTAAATAAATCTCCCACACCTTTATGTCATGACTAGTTTTTCTTCTAAAATTTTTTTTAAATCTCAAGTTTTGTTTTTCATATATAGCTCTTAAACTTGGATTTATTTTTATATGTCATGTGAGATAGAAATCTTCTCCTTTTCCTTACTGATGAATGTCTGGTCACCATTTATACATATAGTCATCATTTCCTCACTGATTTGTAACATTATCTCTGTAAGATGCCACATTTTCATATATGTCTACTTTTAGATTTTCTTAATTGATTTCAGTGGTCTAGTTATTTATCCATGTAAACAAAATCCTATGAAAATTAATATAGCTTTAGATTTATTTATAGTAACATAAAAAGCCCTGTCTTTCTCTGCTTCTTCAAATTTGTCTTGATTATTCTTGGCCCTTTACTTTTCCAAAGAAATTTAGGATCAACCTGTCAAGAATTTTCTTAGAAATGAGATTACTTTGAGTATGATTACCTCCTTAATAATACAGACTCTTCTTATCCACAAGTATGATATGCCTTTTCATTTATTTAGGTTGATTTTAATGTCTTTTAATATTTGATAATTTTACCCAAAAAGCTTTTAAACAGCTCTTGTTAAATTATTTCTAGTTACCACATTGCTTTTGTTTCTATCATAAATAGAAATTAATACTTTCAATTAAAAACAAACCAGTAATTGTTATTATTTACAGAAATGCTGTTGATTTTGTTTCTTAATCTGTTATCATCAACCTTCTTGAGCGCTTTAATTTTTTCCAATAATTGTCTGTAGAATCTCTTAGCTTTCTTATGATGACAATAATATTATTTGGGAAGAATGACAACTTTTTAAATATTTTTTATTGTGAAATATAACACATATACAAAAAAAAAGCAATAATTTTCAAAGCACATTTTAACAAGTAGTTACAGGACAGATTTCAAAACTTGGTACCATTCCACATTTTCGGGTTTTTCCTTCTAGCTGCTCAAAAACACAGGAAGCTAAAAGAAATATCATTATAGTGATTCAATGGTCATACTCATTTGTTAAATCCTGTCTTCTCTTTTATAACTCCTCCTTCTACTTTGATCTTACTCCCAAACTTTAGGGGTCTTTGGGCTATTCTTTCTAACTTTTTCATATGGAAAAGAGGTGTCAACAATATAGAATAGGGGGATAGAATTGCTTGATATTTCTTGAGAGGCTGGCCCTTCTGGGTCTCAGGACTTATCTGGACCAGGGACCCTCTGTAGGCTATAAGTTTCAGGAGAGAAAACCTAGTACATGAAACCATTGTAGAATCTTAGCCACAGCCCTAGGTTTTCTTCAGGGCCAATAGGACAACCCGAACATATGGACCCCAGAACAGGAATGAGGCCTTGTAATTCTGTATAGTATAATGTAATACCCAATGATATCCCAGACTATGGTGGGCTGATAATTAAAAAGTATTGGTAGACCAGGGAAACCCCTGATACTATCTCAGATATTAGGAACTCCCAAGTTAATAGACCTCAGTTGATCTTGAGGCTTGCTCTTACGAAACTTATTTCTGAAATGGAGAAGCTAAGCCTACCTATAGTTATGCCTAAGTGTTACTTCCAGAAAACCTCTTTTGTTGTTCAGATGTGGCCTCTCTCTCTCTCCAAGCCTAACTGCAAGAAAAATCATTACCCTCTCCCCTACATGGGACATGACATCCAGAGATGAAAGTTTCCCTGGCTACAGGGGACATGACTCCCAGGAATGAGCCAGGCGCTTGCACCATGGTATCTTCACCTTCCTGACCAAAAGGGGGAAAAGAAATGTAACAAGGTAGGGTATCAGTGGCTAAGAGAATTCAAATATAGTTGAGAGGCCATTCTGGAGGATACTCTTATGCAAGCTTCAGCTAGATATTACTTATTACCATGGTTTGCCAACTCCCAACCAAAACTATTCCTGTTAACCCTAGAGAAAACCTAGGGCTCTATCTGAAATTCTACAAAAGTTTCATACACTAAGATTACTTTCCAGAAACCTACAACCTCCAGGTGATTCCTAAGCCAGATAAGTCCTGAAACCCAGAGGGGCCAGCCTCTCCAGGCACATCAACTAGTTCCAGCCCCCTATCCTATATTATTGACACCTTTTCCCAACATGGAAAAGATAGATGGGTGTAACCCAAATAACCCTAAAGATTAGGAGAAGGAAGACTTATAACAGATGATTTCGGATTTAACAAATGAATATGACCGCTGAATCATTATATTGATATTTCTTTTAGTCTCCAGTATCTTGGAGCCGCTAGAAGATAAAACCTGAAATTGTGGAGCTGTAACCCATACCAAACTCTGAAATCTGTTTTATAACACTTGTTATAATGTACTTTGAAATTTGTTGCCTTTTTTGTATATATGTTACATTTCACAATAAAAAATGCTTTTAAAAAAAAGTAGTGGTAGTATCCCTTGAGGAACTGGAGAAAAAATGTGGAAATATTAAATTCTACCCTCTGGTAAATCCCTAATAGTCTCTCAAATATCAGGAGTTCCCAAGAAAATGGACCAAGCCCTTGATTTAGAGACTTGCCCTTACGAAACTTATTTCTGTAGTGGAGAAGCTAAGCCAACTGTTCTAGTTTGCTAGCTGCTGGAGTGCAATATACCAGAATCAGAATGGCTTTTAAAAAGGGAAATTTAATAAGTTGCTAGTTTACAGTTCTAAGGCCGAGAAAATGTCCCAATTAAAACAAGTCTATAAAAATGTCCAGTCAAATGCATCCATCCAGGGAAAGATACCTTGGTAAGGAAGACCAATAAAGTTCAGGGTTTCTCCCTCAAGTGAAGGCACATGGCGAACAGTCAGGGCTTCTCTCTCAGCTGGAAGGACACATGGCGAACACGGCGTCATCTGCTAACTTTCTCTCCTGGCTTCCACTTTCATGAAGCTTCCCAGGAGGCATTTTCCTTCTTCACCTCCAAAGGTCACTGGCTGGTGGACTCTCTGCTTCGTGGTGCTGCAGCATTCTCTGCTCTCTCTGAATCTCCTATTCTCCAAAACATTTCCTCTTTTATAGGACTACAATAAACCAGTCAAGACCCACCCAAATAGCTAGAGACATGTCATCACCTAATCCAGCTTAACAACCACTCTTGACTAAATCACGTCATCCAAGGACATGATCTGATTACAGTTTCAAGCATACAATATTGAATAGGGATTATTCTACCTTTATGAAATGGGATTTTGATTAAAACATGGCTTTTCTAGGGGGCATACATCCTTTTAAACCAGCACACCTATAATTTGCTTCCAGGAATCTTTAGTTGCTCAGATGTGGCCTCTCTCTCTCTCTAAGCCTCACTGTACAAGAAAAGTCATTACCCTCCCCCTCTATGTGGAACATGACGTTCAGGGATGAAAGTCTCCCTGACAATGCGGGACATGACTCTCAGGGTTGAGCCTGAACCTGGCACCATGGGATTAACAAGACTTCTGGACTGAAAGGGAGAAAAGAGAGGTAACAAAATAAGGTATCATCGGCTAAGAGAGTCAGGTGGAGTCGAAAGACTATTTTGGAGGCAGCTCTTGTGCAACCTTCAGCTAGATATTGGTAATTGTCATGGTTTGCCATATCCCAATTAATGCCATTCCCATTGGCCCTGAAGAACACCTAGAACTTTGGCTGAGACTCTTCAAGGGTTTCATCTGCTTGGTTTGCTCTCCTGAAACCTGTAACCTCCAGAGGGTTTCTGAGCCAGACAAGTCCTCTAGAGCTTCACCTACTGTGTAAGTTCAATGGTAGAGAGGTTTATTGTGTCTAAAACCTTAATTTTCTGTAACACATAATAAATCAACCCGTCAGGATAGCTCATTTAAATGAGCCAAACACCTGAAGCCCAGAAAGAAAGCTTTTTTTCTGACTCATACTTTTTATTCCACAGATAAGGAGGTATTTTATAGTGCTTGCCTTGCCTTTCAGCATAGTGTTGAATAGAATGGGTGATATTGAGTATGCTCTTCACCGTAAAGGGGTTGCTCCTGATGTTTTCCCATTGATTGTGAAATGTTATTTAGGTTATTGATAGATATTTATCATCAAGAAAAGGAAAAGATAATCTAATCATGACTGGTTGAGTTGGTTTTCTAAATCACAAGTGGATATTAAATGCTTTTTTCTGCATCTGTTAATATGATGATAAATTTTTATTTGCTTATATGGTGAATCATAATAGTTAAGATTTTAAATATTAAACTATATTTATATTCCTAGAATAAATTCTGTTTTAAGTTTTTTTAGTGCTTTGCTAGAATTTACTTTTTAATATTTTACTTAAACAGTTTTTTGCATCTGTGTTCATAAGAGGACCTTTTTTTCCCCTTTCCACAAAAGAAAAAAGTAGAAATAATAAAGTGACTTCTGGGATATTTAGGCCTTTTATTTTCTTCTAGACTCAATTTTTCTGTTTTCTTTTTTTTTTAGAAAATTGTCAGTTTTCTTCTAGGTTTCAGTTTTATTGTAGGAAAATAATAAAAATTCTGGCGCTTGAAAGCTCTACTGTATTTTTAGTTTTGTTCCATTTAAAATTTTTTATTGTTTATGTAAGCACTCGTGCTCAAGTGCATGCTCTCTCTCTCCTTTGTCCCTCCTCTCTCACTTATCATCATTCTTGCCAGAAGTTTACTCTGTTAAAGAACCAACTTTGTAAAAGAGTATTTTATTTACCTCTATATTGTTTCTATTTATTATTTCACCAATGCCTACTTTAATGTTAATTATTTCATTCCTTCTAATTTGTATTTCCTGTGTTCTTTTAACTCTTGAGTTGGATATGCACCTTATCAATATTCAGGTTTTCTTCTTTCCTGTTATGCACATTTGAAAATATGAATTTCTTTCTATGCATTGTTTTAATCACATTTCTTAAGTATTTACATATTTTGTTTTCATTTCCAAATATTTCCTCATTCCCAATAAGATATTTTCTTTAACTAATGAATTATTCCAAAAATTATTTAGTGAGTAATAAAAGTGTAAGGTTTTTTGTTTTTGAAAGGATAGTCTTTCTTTGTTGCTGAATCTCAAATTGATTATATTATAGTAAAAAAAAATATGGCCTATATAATGCTAGTTCTTTGGTGTTTATTGCAACCTGCTTTGTGGTCCCATGTACTCAATTTTCAAAAATGTTCCATGTGTGCTTAGAACAAGTTTTGTTCTGTAATTGTTGAGTGGTCTATATATGTCAATTGTATCAAGAGGTATATCAAAGTTTTAATGATGCAAGAAAAATTTCCAATATCTATGTGGATTAGTCTATTTCATTTCTTAATTCTCTTCATTTTTGCTTTATGCATTTTGAGTATATTATTAGATGATGTTCAGAATTAATGTATTTTCTTGACAAATAGTTCTTATCATTTTGAAATGATCCTTCTTAGTTGTTTTTTTTTTTTCTTATTGCATGGGCAGGCACCAGGAATCGAATCAAGGTCTCTGGCATGGCAAGCAAGAACTCTGCCTCTTCTTAGTTTTAAAACTGCTTTTCGTCTTAAATTCTGTTTTGTCTGATATTAAGAAAGCTTCACCAGATTTCTACTGATTTGTATATTCCCATCTTGGCTTTCAAGTTTTCTGGGTCATATTTTAGGTGTGTCTCTTGCAGAAAACATGCATCTGGATTTTTCTTAGCCCAACTTGGGAATTTCTGGTTTTTAACTGATTAATTTAGTTATTTTATATTTATTGTGATATTAACTTTTATTTATTCCATATTTTGGGGGGGATTCTTAGTAAGTTTGCTTTTACTTTGCTCCTTTGTACTCCTATTTGCCTTATATTAGATTTATCAAGTGTTCTTTCTTACATTTTTGCACACTATTGGTGAAAAGATACATGTTTAACTCAAATTATTTTAATGGCTTTTTCTAATATTTTGAATTGATCTAACAAAGTATACAGTTAATAATAGGAATATTCCTTGCTCTGAAGAAATAAAGGGATTTTGAGCATTTTATTTCTGATAACTTTGTTCTAACGTGATTTTTGTTCAATATTTTGCATCCATTCTGTTTTTTTCTAATAAACTTTTATTTTAGAAGAGTTTTAGACTTCCAGAAAATTGCAAAGATAGTACAGAGAACTCCCATATTGCCCCCACCTAGCACCTTTATTATTAACAATTTATGTCGGTATACATGGTGTATTTGTCTCAATTAGTGAACCAATACCAACACATTGTTAACTAAAATGCATTCTTTATTCATGTTTTCTTAGTGTTTACCTAATGACCTTTTTCTGTTCCAGAATACCACATTAAATTTAGTTGTCCTGTCTTCTTAGGCACCTCTTGGCAGTGACAGTTTCTCACACGTCCCTTGTTTTTGATGACCTTGACAGTTTTGAGAAATACTGGTCAAATGTTTTATAAAATGTCCATAATTTAGGATTTGTCTGATTTTTTTCATGATTAAACTGTGATTATATGTTTGGGGGTGGAAGAACACAGAGGTAAATTTCCATTCTCATCACATATCAAGGGTTTGTTCTGTCAAAATGACATCACTGCTGCTGACCTTGATCACCTATCCAAGGTAGTGTTTGTCACCCTTGTCCATTGTAAGGTTACTCCCTTCTCCCAGCTTTCCACACTGTACTTCCCACATTTAAGAAATAGGAACTTTTGCTCCACTCCTTGAGGATAGAGTATCTATATAAATAACTTGGAATTGTTCTGCACAGAAGACTTGTCTCTTTTCTCCTCATTTAAAAATCTATTCAATCATTTATTTATGTCAGTATGGACTACTGGATATTATTTTATAACACGAGTTAGAATTCAAAGCTTTTAAAATTTTGTTCCTCAGCTCTTTCTAGCTTTAACTATTAGGAACTCTTTCCATTGGCTTCTGTGTCCCTTTGATATAACACCCTGTTGTGTTTTTTGTTTGTTTGTTTTAGTACTTCCTCAATTTCTGATACTACCAGATGCTACAAACTCACTTTACATATTTCCTGCCTCAGTCTTAGAATCACATATATCTGCAAGGAGCCCTGGTTCCTTTTATTGGCAAGTGGAATTAGAAACCAAGATCTGGGTACTAATTATACTCATTGTTACAGGTGTGTCATTTCTTCTAGGCTTTCTAAGCTGCTAGAAAAAGAAATATTTGTGTATACTAACCAGCAATATCTATCAATGTTTTTGTATGTATGCATCTGTGTTTATATTAAGCTAAACATGTTTGTACTGATGTCTCTAACTTAACCCATTACCACATGGATAATTTTCCCTTTCTCGCCTTTCTTGTCTGTAACCTCCTACTCCAACAGTGAGAAACCTGACTCCCACCGTTTGCCATCTACTTACTTAATTGTTCAGTACCACTATACATTACAGTGGCTTCACAGCTGTTAACATATCCTCCCATGGGAAACTATCGACTAGGGTATAGTGCTCATATACAGTTCATTTTTCCTTTATTCTTACAGACTTCACTCATTTCCAAGATAATTTATATCAGAATCTTTCACCACCTCTTAACCTCATTTATCAAGGTTGTTTCAAAATTTTGTTATAGAATTTGATTCTTTTGTCACATTTTACATTCCATCTTGGGATCCTCTTACATCTTAAATATTTTTTAAAAATTTCATACCTTAAAGTTTGACTCTTTCTGCTGTAAAGTTCTATGGGTTTTGGCAAAAGCAATTAGTCATAATCACCATGGCAGAATCATACAGGATAGTTTCATTGCCATATAATCCCCTGTACTTCGCTTAATTATCTCACTACCAACTCCTGGAAATCACTGATCCGTTTATTGTCTCTATACTTCTACTTTTTCCAGAATGTGATAAAATTGAAATCATATAATATAAAGCCTTTTCAGACAGGGCTGTGATCATGGGGGCTATGTGCTAGATGGAGGTGACAATATGGATGTTGAATTGGTGGGGATTGCCTTCAAACTGGATGGAAATGCTGTTAAGTTGAAAGGAGAAATCAAGATAAATCAATGTTATCAGAGATCAAAAAATAGTTATATCAACAACATACATGGAGATGTTCATTGTAGTATTATTTATAATAGCAAAAATCTGAAAATAAAGAAATCCTCAATAGGAATGATTGAATAAATGGAGTGTGTGTATGTGTATGTGTGTAGTCTATTATGCCCCTATTTAAAATGTGTAATCTCTAAGCCAATAGAACTGGATGAGTTTACTTAATGTTTAGAGATAAAAGCTAGTGTGTTGAATTTGAACCAATTTTATTTTATTAAACTTCTTAAAATTGTATAATATAACATATATACAAACCAAAGAAAAAAAAGCAATAATTTTCAAAGCACTCTTCAACAAGTAGTTATGAACAGATCCCAGAGTTTGTCATGGGCTGCCATTCCACAATCTTAGGTTTTTCCTTCTAGCTGCTCTAGTAACACTGGCAGCTAGAAGGAATATATTTATATTATCATCTCAATCGACTTTTTTTTTTTTTTTACTTTTTGTGGAAAAATAACATATTTTTAAAAAGCAATAAATTTCAAAGCACATTGCAACAATTAGTTAATGAACAGATTTCAGAGTTTGGTATGGGTTACAATTCCACAATTTTAGATTTTTACTTCTAGCCACTCTAAGATACTGGAGACTGAAAGAAATATCAATATAATGATTCAGTAATCAAATTCATTTGTTAAACCCTACCTTCTCTGTATAACTCCACCATCAACTTTGATCTTTCTCCCACTCTTTAGGAGTATTTGGGCTATGCCCATTCTAACTTTTTCATGTTGGATAATATGGGGTAGGGGGATGGAACTAGCTGATGTTCTAGAGAGGCTGGCCTCTCTGCAGTTCAGGACTTATCTGTTCCTGGGACCCACCTGGAGGTTGAGGTTTCTGGAAAGTTACCCTAGTGTGTGGAACTTTTGTAGCATCTTATATGTCATCCTAGGTGTTCTTTAGGATTGCTGGAATGGTTTTTGGTTAGGGGTTGGCATGTTATGGTAAGTAGCAATGTTTAACTGAAGCATGTGTAAGAGTGACCTCCAGAGTAACCTCTCTCCTTTATTTGAACTCTCTTAGCCACTGATATTTTACTTATTCCACTTCTTTTCCCCCTGTTGGTCAAGAAGGCATTGTTGATCCCACTGTGCCAGGGCCAGGCTCATCTCTAGGAGTCATCTCCCATGCTACCAGGGAGACTTTCACCCCTGGATGTCATGTCCCATGTAGGGGGTGGAGGGCAATTATTTCACTTGCAGAGTTGGGCTTAGAAAGGGAGAGAGGCCACATCTAGCAACAAAAGAGGCCCTTCGGAAGTAACTCTTAGGCATACCTATAGGTAGGCTAAGCTTCTCACTACATACTTAAGCTTCACAAGAGCAAGCCTCAATATCAATGGCTTGACCTATTGATTTAGGTATCCCTAATGTTTGATGCAGTATCAAACTTTCCCTGGTGGTGAAGTTTAATAGTTCCATATTTTTCCCCCATCCCTCAAGGGACTTTGCCAATACTTTTTGATTATCTGTTTAACATAATAAACAGGGATGTAACCAGACATTACATTAAACTATCATAGGATTAAAGGCCCTCATTCTTATTCTGGGTTCTGTGTTTGCATTGTTTAAATGATCTATCCAGACAGGTAGAATTAGATTTTATGCTACAGAAAATTTAGTTTCTGGACAAAATAAAACTTTCTTCCTTTGGTCTCAAAGAATATATGAGGTTCTAAAATATAGACAATGTCTTCCTTAGCTCTGTATTCTGAATTACCTCAATCTTGACCTGATCAGCCTCATCCTTATCTCTGAATACCAGGTTATACGTATATAAAACAGCCTCTCAAAATCCAGACATAATAATTGCCCCTCTGGACTAAATGTGACTGCTATAAGAGTTTGTAGTCTAGGCCCCTGTTTCTTATAAGTATTTTCTAAATGAAACCACAATAATTGCTCTTTTGTTTCTGGCTTATTTTGCCTCACCAAATGTCCCACGGGAGAATTTGAACAAAGTTTAATTAAAAAAAAAGATAAGATATAAAAATGGAAAAAAAATCTATTCATCATGGTAGATTAATTGCTCTAAAAAACAGTCCCAAAATAACAATGTCTTAGCCTAACGAAAGTATTTTTGTTGCTCTAGTCCCTGTCCAACATGAGTAATCTGACATATGGGAAAAGAGAATAAGGTTCACATGTGGAAGTTTTGTTTGTTTGTTTGTTTTTATGAGTCAGGCCCATAGAAATATACATTACTTTCACTTTCATTTTTTCAGGGAGGCCCAACTGCAATGGAAGCTCAAAAATGAAATCCACGTATATTCACAGGAGGAAGAGGGGAGCTAAGATATTTATAGGAGTTAGCAGTCTCTTCTGTAGAGATTTGTCATTGATAATATAGTTTGAGAGAAAGGAGAAATAAAATACTTGTAATGAAGTATTTTAGAGACTGAAATTAGGCTGAGATATTGGGTAGAGAGATGATAAGACATGATGGATTTAAGTTTTGGGCCAGCCTGGGTTGTTGATGAGATAACTTGTTGGAGAGACCCAGTAGGCAATGGAAAATACAAATGGGTCATGGAAGAGAGGCAGAAACTGTAGTACAGTATTGACTCATTTGCCTGAGTTAAAACGCATGCAAACATAAGAGGATACTGAGGAATAAGTATAGAGGATCCACTGACTTCTTTAAAATGGAGTGGGCTAAGGAAGCCAAGAAGGAAGGGAAAAATAGAAAAGCAGGAGGAGAACTAGATATTCCAGTGCCATGGATGCCGTGATTTTTTTTTAACATTTTTTATTGTTAAATGTAGCATATATACAAAGAAACGAAAGAAGAAGCAATGATTTTCAAAGTACACTTCAACAAGTAGTTACTGAAAAGATTTCAGAGTTTGTTATGTGTTACCATTCCATTATTTCAGATTTTTTCCTCTAGCTGCTCCAAAATAGGGGCAGCTAGAAGAAATATTTTTTTTTCTTTTTTTGTGAAAATAACATGTATGCAAGAAAGCAATAAATTTCAAAACACTTACAACAATTAATTGTAGAACAGATTTCAGAGTTTGGTATGGATTACAATTCCATAATTTTAGTTTTTTGCTTCTAGCAGCTCTAACATACTGGAGAATAAAAGAAATATCAATATAATAATTCAGCAATGATACTCCTTTGTTAAACTCTATCTTCTCTGTATAACTCCACTATCAACTTTGATTCTTCCCCACTCTTTAGGGATGTTTGGGCTATGCCTATTCTAACTTTTTAATGTTGGAAGGGGCTGTCGATAATATGGGATAGGGGGATAGAACTAGTTGATGTTCTGGAGAGGCTGGCCCCTCTGGACTTCAGGATTTATCTGGTCCAGGGACCCATCTGGATGTTGTAGGTTTCTGGAAAGTTACCCTAGTGCATGGAACCTTTGTAGCATCATATATATCATCCTAGTGTTCTTTAGGATTGCTGTAATGGTTTTGTTCGGGGTTTGGCAAGTTATGGTAGGTACTAATGACTAACTGAAACCTGTGTAAGAGTGACCTCCAGAGTAACCTCTCTACTCTATGTGAACTTCTTCAGCCACTGATACCTTATTTTTTATATTTCTTTTCCCCCTTTTGGTTAGGATGGCACTGTTGAACCCACTGAACCCACTATGCCAGGGCCAGACTCATCCCTGGGGGTCATTTCCCATGCCATCAGGTAGATTTTCACCCCTGTATATCATGTCCCATGTAGTAGGGAGGGCAATGATCTCATTTGCATAGTTGGGCTTAGAGAGGGAGAGAGAGGCCACATCTGAGCAACAAAAGAGGTCCTCCAGAAGTAACTCTTAAGCATACCTATAGGTAGGCTAAGCTTCTCTGCTACATACATAAGCTTCACAAGAGCAAGACTCAAGATCAAGGGCTTGGCCTATTGATTGGGTTGTCCTTAATGTTGGGCACAGTACCAGGGGTTTCCATGATGGTAAAGTTTAATAGTTCCATATTTTTTCTCCCATCGCTCAAGGGACTTTGCCAATACTTTTTTTCTTTGTTTTGTTTTACCCAAACTTTTTGATTATCTGCTTAGCATACTCTGGGATGTAACCAGGCATTACATTAAGCTATACAGGATTACATGCTCTCATTCTTATTCTGAGCTCCCTGTGTTTGCATTGTTTAAATGATCTGTCCAGACAAGCTGAGTTAGATTATTTTCTACAGAAAATTTAGTTTCTGGATAAAATAAATCTTTCTTCCTTTGGTCTCAAAGAGTAGATGAGGTTCTAAAATATAGACAATATCTTCCTTACCCCTGTATTCTGAATTACCTCAGTCCTTGCCTGGTCTGCTTCATCCTTATCTCTGAATACCAGGTTATACATATATAAAACAGCCTCTCAAAATCCAGAAATAGCAATTACTGGATTGCTCTGGACTAAATGTGACTGCTAGAAGAGCTTACAATCTAGGCCACTATTTTCTTATAAGTATTTTCTAAATGAGACTATACAATATTTTCTCTTTTGTTTCTGGCTTATTTTGCATCACAAAATGTTCCACAGTTTCATTCACAATGTTGCCTGCCTCACAACTTCGTTCCTTTTTGTAGCAGCACAATATTCAATCATATGTGTACACCACTGTTCACCAATCTACTTCTCAGTCAGTGCATCCTTCAGCCACCTCCATTCATTGGGCATCATGTATATATTCCAAAGTCAACAGTCTGTCAGCACTCTCAATTTTAGATAATTTCATTGTTCCCAAGAGAAAGATAACCAATAAACCCACCCTCACCAGCTAGAAAATCTAAACCTCCCCTTAAATCTTATCCATTGCCCCATTATTTACCCCTTGTGTTGTTGTGGTACTGTTGATGTTTTCCTGTTAAACATAGCCCATAGCATCCAATAGCAGTTTTCACCCTATAACCTGAATGTATACACTCTTTGTATAAGATTCATACCTTTGAGGTAGTTCATGCAAGAACTTATTTTTATTTGTAGTATTAATCGGTGGGACACATGGTTCTATACAACCCTTTACAATCTTGTTCATCTCAAATATGGTAATATTACTTATAGACCCACTGGAAAACCACCTTCACTTCTATCTATTCCCTTACATGTGAGTTCAACCTCATTAACTAACTGTTTACCCATATCTAGTTTTCTGTGTATCTCTAAGTCCCCTATATTCTGTAGTATAAGCCTAGAATTTTGAGCCTCATCCATCTTGTCATGTACTTCAGGACATCATTTCCTCTTACTGCTGCATAATATTCCATTGTTTGTATATACTACATTTTGTTAATCTACTTGTCTGTTGATGGGAACTTGGATTGTTTCCATCTTTTGGGGATTGTGAATAATGCTGCTGTAAACTTTGGGGTACAAATGTCTGTTTGTGTCACTGCTTTCAGCTCTTCTGGGTATATACTGAGTAGTGCTATTGCCTGGTCATAGGGCAACTCAATATTTAGTTTCTTAAGGAACCACCAAACAGTCTTTCATAGTGGCTGCACCATTTCACATTCCCACCAACAGTGTGTAAGCACCACAATTTCTCCACATGCTCTCAAACATTTATAGTTTCCTGTTTGTTTAATAGCAGCCATTCTTATCGGTGTGAGGTAGTATCTCATTGTAGTTTTGATCTGCATTTCCCTTATAGCTAATGAAAATGAGCATCTCTTCATGTGCTTTTTGGCCCTCTGTATTTGCTCTTCAGAAAAATGCCTCACAACTTTGTCCCATTTTATAAATGAATGGTTTGTTCTTTTGTTGTTGAGTTACATAATGACTTTATATATACAGGATACCAAACCTTTATCCAACGTGTGATTTCGAAATGTTTTCTCCCATTGGGTTGGCTGCCTCTTCACTTTTTTGACAAAATCTTTTAAGGTACAAAAGCATTTGATTTTGAGGAGTCCCCATTTATCTATTTTTTCTTTTCTTTTTTTTTTTTTTTGTTTGTTCTTTGGGTATAAAGTTTAGGAAGCTACCTCCTATTACTAGCTCTTGAAGGTGTTTTCCTATATTTTCTTCTAGGAGCTTTTATGGTACTTGTTTATATATTAATGTCTCTGATCCCCTTTGAGTTAATTTTTGTATAGGGTGTAAGATAAGGGTCCACTTTCATTCTTTTGGCTATTAATATACAGTTTTCCCATGTTCATTTATTGGAAAGACTATTTTGTCCCAGTTTAGTGGATTTTGGGGCATTGTCGAAGATCAGTTGACCATAGATTGGGTGGTCTATTTCTGAACTCTTGATTTGATTCCAAGATCAGTTGACCATAGATTGGGTGGTCTATTTCTGAACTCTTGATTTGATTCCACTGGTCAATACTTCTGTCTTTGCTCCAGCACCATGCTGTTTTGACCACTGTGCTTTACAATAAGTTTTAACATTCGGAAGTGTTAATCCTTACACTTTGTTTTGTTTTGTTTTTTAGGATGCTTTTTATCTACTCGAGGTCTCTTTCCCTTCAAGATGAATTTGGTAACTAGATTTTCCAAATCTACAAAGTAGGTTGTTGGAATTTTGATTGGTACTGCATTGAATCTGTAGATCAATTTTAGTAGAATTGGCATCTCACCTACATTTAACCTTCCTATTCATGAGCTAGGAATGTCTTTCTACCTATTTAGGTCTTCTTTGATTTCTTATTAGCAATGTTATGTAGTTTTCTTTGTACAGGTCCTTTACATCCCTAATTAAGTTCATTCCTAGATAGTTGATTGTTTTAGCTGTTATTTTGAATGGAATTTTTTTTCCTTAGTTGACTCTTCAGATAGGTCATTGCTTGTGTATAGAAACATTACTGATTTATGCACATTCATTTTATATCCCACCACCTTGCTGAATTTGTTTATTAGCTCAAGTATCCTTTCCTAGATTTCTCAGGATTTTCCAAGTATAGTATCATGTTGTATGCAAATAATTAAAGTTTTACTTCTTCCTTTCCAATTTGGATGCCTTTTATTTCTTTTTACGCCTGATTGCTCTAGCTGGAACTTCTAGTACAATGTTAAATAATAGTGGTGTCAGAGGGCATCCTTGTCTTGTTCATGATCTTAGGGGGAAAGTTTCTGTTTCTCTCCATTGACTGCGATGCTGGCTATGGGTTTGTCATATATGCCCTTTATTATATTAAGGAAGTTACCTTTGATTGCTTCCTTTTGAATTATTTGTGTCAGAAAAGGATGTTGAATTTTGTCTAATACTTTTTCAGCAGCAATCGAAATGATCATGTGATTTTTCCCTTTTGATTTGTTAATGTGATGGATTACATTAATTGATTTTCTTGTGTTGAGTCATCCTTGCATTCCTGGTCTAAACTACACTTGGTCACATTGTATAATTATTTTAGTGTGTTGTTGGATTTGATTTGCTAGTATTTTGTGAGAATTTTTGCATTTATGTTCATGAGGGAGATTAGCCATTTGTTTTCCTTTCTCATAGTGTCTGTACCCAATTTTGGTATTAGAGTGATGTTAGCTTCATAAAATGAGTTAGGTAGAGTTCCTTTTTCCTCAGTTTTTTACTAAAGTTTGAGCAGACTTGGCATTAATTATTTTTGGAATGTTTGATAAAATTCCCCTGTGAAGCCATCTGTCTCTGGGCTTTTCTTTGTAGGAAGATTTTTGATGATTAATTGAATCTCTTTCCTTGTGTTTGGTTTGTTGAGATCTTCTATTTCTTCTTGAGTGAATGTAGCCCCAGTGGGGCAGAATGAGACTGTGTGTCTGCGCAGGAGAGATTGGTCAAGCTGGGGCAGGTATGTGGGCACACAGGCTGGTGTGTGAGGCAGGGACTCATAGTGGAGGGTTGGGACAAGGGCACTTATAGCATGGTGGTGATAGAGTGATGGGGTTCAGGTGTGTGTGGTATGGGGTGAATCGCGGGTCGCAGGGCAGGGGCAACACATGTGAGGGTAGTGTAGTCAACGAATGCAGCTTGGCTTACTTCCTTGTCCCTGCCTCCTTGACTGTGAACTCCTGAGGGCTCCTGGCTTTCTTTTCAGAACAGGTGCATTAAGTTGTTTGCACTAGCTGGATGGTCTCCAGTTCTCTGAGCCTCAGTTGTTCGGTTTTGCAACCAGGGCTTCCCTACGTAGTGTTGAAGACCCTCCCAGGTCACTTACACCCTGGAATCACTGTCCTAGTCACCTCTGTGATGTGTATTTATAAAAGTATATGGGAACATAAGATAGTAGAGGAACCAATTTTCAGTGATAAGAGGAAGACCCTAAGAAGAATTAGCATAGCTTTTAAGATAGTTGTGCCTCTAGAAGCTTTAATTTCTTTTGACATAGCACCTCTGTCTCTCCAGGTCTCTCTATATACATTATCTTTCTACTCCATTGATTGACTCTCTCTGTCCCTCAAAGTGAACTCACATTCATACATTCCAAGAGGGGAGTTGATTGATTTGTGTAGTTATCATACAATATAAAGGGGTCTTATGGGCAAAGGTCTAAAGCTTGGCCTCCCTAAGAGCTATTGGCAGAACTTCAGATATGGACAGGTAGGTTAGCTCAGAATCTGCTGTTTTCTTCTTAATGGGACAAAACAGGATAAGGAGAATTAAATAACACACACAAGTTTTGCTTCCAGTGAAACCAGGAAAGACAGAATATGAAAATTCCAAAAACTGTGTAATGGCTGTCAGAAGTGTATGAGAGACAGAGGATATAGGATTCAGTATTAGGATGGTGGGGAGTTGAACAAAAAGGTACTTAGGGGATTGAGTGGCCACAGACTTCAGGAAAATTTTTCATTCATATAGTCCCTTAGGAGAGAAACAAAACCTGAAAGTACAAAAGCTAAAGTTTAAGTTGCCACTGTTGTGCTGATTTGAAACTATTATGTACCCTCCCCCCAAAAAAACCATATTTAATCCTGATTCAATCTTGCAGGGCCAGCTATTTATTTTAATCCTGATCCAATATTGCAGGGTGGAAACTTCTGGTTAGATTATCTCTGTTTGACATGTCCAAGTGTGGGTGTAGGCTTTTGATTAGATGGAGATGTGACTCTATTCACAGCAGATCTTGATTAGTTCACTAGAGTCCTTTGAAAGGGCAAATATTTTGGAAAAAATTCAGATGTAAACACTTGAAGGACAGTTGCTTCAGAGCAGACAGAGACACAGATGCTTGGAGCACTGACAGAGAGAGCAAATGCCTAGACATGGGCAGAGCCCAGAAAACGTCACCATGTGCCTTCCCATGAGATGCCAAGCAAGCCAGAACCCAGAGTTGTGTTCTAGAGGAGCTAAGTGAAGGCTGACAGAAGCCAAATAAGGAATCCACACAGAAGCATAGAGAGGAAACCACTGTCATCAAAAGCTGGAACAAGGACCAGCAGATGCCAGCCATGTGCCTTCTCAGATCAGCCTTCCTTAAGCTAAGGTATCTGTCTCTGGATGCCTTAGTTTGGACATTTTTATAGCCTTAGAACTGTAAACTTGTAACTTATTACCCTCCCTTTTTAAAAGCCATTCCATTTCTGGTATATTGCTTTCTGACAGCATTAGTAAACTAATACAACTGCTATGGAAAGAACTGAGCTTGGACAGGAATAGGGTCAGGCAGTATCACCTGCATGAGGGCAAATAAAGAGCAAGGGTGAGAAAGTATCACAGAAAAGCCTATGAGGGAGTTCTTCAAATATAGAAACCACAGATAAACAGTTTTAGAAGAATTCAGGAAGAAATTATTTCATGGATTATTTTTAAGGAATCTACTAGAAGATAAACAACCAAGAGATGACTGGAAAATTTTTGCAAAAGACTGGTGTGAGCACTATATATAACTTTAGAACTAAGAAAAAGAAGGAGGAAAAAGCTAAATTTTGGAATGGAGAAAGGGAAGGCATAATAAGCTTATTTATTACTTCATCCCTCCTCCAACCAAATCAGCTGCACATGTATTTGTTACAATTATTGCTTGAGGAAAACAGACAGATGCTGATTTGAAGAAGAAGCTTGAGAACAATGAAACAAGATTCTCCTAAGTTTCTCTCACAGACTGCAATTCTAGAGATCAATGTCTATTTTACACTCAACGCTGCCTCATCACCTTAATTGAACTTGTGAGGACTTGAGTTTGTCCTTTCATAAATGCCTTAGGGTAGAGGGGACCTAGCACGTGACCTGAAATTCTGGGAAGAGCCACTCCAAAGCCTGCCTTCATGGACTTGATTGGGCCTGATCCCTGCTTGTGACCTAAGTGGTGGGTACTGTTCAACCCTAACTTCTTCCCTTTGTAGCTCTTGGGTCGGGTTTGGTTGATTATTTGTGAGGCTGACCAATAGCTGTAGTTCCCTTTCTTTTCTTCTCAGTCCTTCTTCTGAATTATCTCCTTGGATTACCTGCATCCTGGAACTATTGCTGAGCACTGCTTTATGCAGATTTGAGGCTGGGGATGTTGGAGTGGTGTGAAAGGCCAGTTCCTCTATCTCACAGAGGGGATCTTGTGCTGTTTTAGTATCTGCTGCTGATTTTTTATGATCTTATTTTAATTAAGACTGATAGTGTGTTGAATAGGCTTTACAGATGTAGATGTGGAAAACAAAAGGAGAAGGAAAATGGTGATTTAGTTTCTTTTCTAATAGCACTGAAGCAAACTAATCAGTTTAGTCAAATCAGTCAAATTTTATTCCCATGAAATGAATTTATCAATTTGTCTTATTGGCTGAGATGACTGTCCACTAATGTTGTCCCCAAAATGGGAATGGACTAGATAGGCCACTGTGCACTGCCATGTAAGCACAGGGTGAGGAGGAAGTCCTTGGCTCTCTGCTCAGCCTGGCTTGGGTTTGTGGTTCAGCATCACCTGTGATAGAAACAACATTATCTGTGTGACTTACAAATTGTTGAAATTTTACCCTGCTCACAAATGGCCCTTCTGTTGTTCATGAATCCCCAACATTGCTTATCTGTACATATCAGAATCTGAAGATTGATGTGAAAATACAAGTGCCTGGGGGTAGGAATAACATATAAAATTATTATGATCCATTCACCACACGGCTAAAATTCATGTGTAAGTAGCCTTCCAGGCACCTATCAGATGCCAAGTATATGGGGCAAAAGCACAGAGGTTTTAATGGGCAAAAGGGAGACAGGAAAGTGTATAAGGCATAGAGCTACCTGAACAAGGTACCAAGATGGGATACCAGTGGAGACTTTGGGGCATGGGTAAGAAAGGGGTCTCTATAAGGGAGATTAAGACCAGCAATTAAGTTGATTTATTTTGTAATTCTGCGTTTACTTTATAGTTCTGCATAGGGCCAGACCTGCTATTGCCAGAAATGGGAATTTTATATATACTGCACTGCCCTCCTTTCCTAATTTTATTCTGAAAGGCCTTTTCTGTTTGGACCAAGAGGTGAAAATAGGAGGACAAAAGGGCAAAGAAGGGCCAGTTATTTATGGTAGTCAGAGAGAGAAAACATGAAAGTGTTCTAATAAAATTGGACAGAAAGAAGAAGCAGTTAAAAGTCAATCTGTAGGGAATTAGACCACAGGCTAGAAACTCAAAAGCACCAACTTTGTCTCTGTGGAGTGTCCCCTTTCTGTCCTTCCCAAGTAAAATTGAGAACAGTGAGTTTTCTCCTGAAAATGGCCAGGAGCTGGTAGTGGTGTGGTGGTGTACAATAGAGGTCAGGCTCAGACCACAGCTCCTATGTCTGTGGCAAAGCCAAGGTGATGGGAAGGGATAGGAAACTGTATCATGGTCTACAGTTGCATCTCTAATTCTTATTCATTGGGATTGAAGCCTTTGTTGAAAGGAAGATTGTGTGCTACGTACTTTGTTTAGGACACCTATCTGCTGAGCAAACATTTTGAAAAATCAGGTTGAAAGTGATGATGAGGGACACTGCTGAGGATGAAATCAGAGCCCCAAAGGTACAGCCCCTGAAAATAAAAATACCACCATTCATGTGAATTGTGAACTCCTGGGATCAAGAACTATATGTTATAAATTGTTACAGATTGGATTCCCTGGAAAGCAGACTTGGTGAGGGAGACTTGTATGCAACATGTTTCTTAGGGAGTGCTTTTGAGATGGATGCCTATGGAAGACAAAGGAAAGAAGCAGGATTGGGCAGAAAGAGGAGTTGACTGCCCAGTGAAGGCATACCAGTGAAGATTTCAGCTGACCCCCTACAGGGACCTCTGAAGTTGGAATAGCCCTTTAGTTGTCTTGGGTTGGAGGGAGAGAGTCTGACTTTTGTGCTCCCACAACGATTAGATTCAGGGTGCACCTACAAAGAGGTATGATCTTGGCTAAGACAGATTTTTCTGGACAAGGCACCCCAAACAGTGCCAATAGTTGAAAGCTGCCTTCTAATAGCAATTCCAACAACTGGAAAATGAATCCTTATTTCTGAAGAGGGAACTAGATGGTACATCCTGATCTACCACATAAGAACTAACATCCCCAGCACCTAACACTACACTTGGAATATAGTCAGTGCTAGCAAATATTTGTTGACCAGATATTGAACTGATTTCCTAAGAAATATGGAAAAAAAAAACCCTCCTATATCTATAACACTCCTCTGCAGTTAACCTTGGCAGGATGGAACAGGTAACGGAATTAAACTACTGCCTGGTAAAGCTGAACCTGCTTATAACTATGCCTAAGAATAACCCCAGAAGCCCTCTTTTGTTGCTCAGATCTCAGTGTTGCCTCACTCTAAGCCAACTCTGCAAACAAACTCACTATCCTGCCCCTTATATATGACCTGACTCCCAGGAATGTAAGTCTCCCTGGCAATGTGAAACATGACTCCCAGGGATCAGCCTGTCCCTGGCATCGTGAGATTGAAAATGCCTTCTTGACAAAAACAGGAAAAAGAAATGGAATGAAATAAAGTTTCCATGGCTAAGAGATTTCAAATAGAGTCAAAAGTCATTTTCAAGGTTACTCTTATGCAAGCTTCAGCCAGATATTACAAATTGCCACAGTATGCCAGGTCCCAACCAACAGTATTCCTTAAAAACCTAAAGAATACCCTGGGTTCTATCTGTGATTCTGTATGTTTTACATAGTAAGTTTATTTTTTCAGAAACTTAAGGCCTCCGGATTCTTCCTATGCTGGATAAGCCCTAAAACCCAGAGTCTCTCCAAGAATATCAACCAGTTTCATTCTTCAACACCATAATTTTGATACCCCTTTTCAGCATTAAGAAGTTAAAATGGTCATTGCCCAAACATCCCTGAAAATTGAGAGTGATTAAATGAGAAGGAGGAAGTGTTACTGAGAAATTAGGATTTAACAAATGATTATGACTGTTGACTCATTATATAGGTATTTCTTTTTAGTTTCTGATGCATTGAAATAGCTAGATGGAAATACTGGAAATTGTTGAGTTGTAATCCATTAGCTATGATCTTTGATGATTGTATGGCTATATAGCAAAAAAAAGTCAGTTGCCTGTGTTCATATGGATCTACTTCTGAATATTTTATTCTGTTCCATTGGCCTATATACCTATCTCTGACATTACTACACACTGTCTTAGTTAACTTACCTTTATTGTAAGTCTTTAAGTTGGGGTTTTATTTTTTCTTTTAATTTCTTTTTCTGGAATAATGCAGATGTTCTAAAATTTTTGATCATGGTGATGAATGCAAAACCATGAGATACTGTGAATAATTGAGTGTATACTTTGGATTGTATGATGTATGAATATATCTCAATAAAATTCCATTTGAAAATCAAAAACAAAAACTACCACCTGGGCATCCTTCAGTTATTTAATGGGATTATCCATTGGCACACGGAATCAATTATATTATTCCAAAGTGATAGTCTTTGTTAAAGGTTCTTACTGGGGATATTTTGTCTTCCAGGGATATTTGGCAATGTCTGGAGATGTTTTTCATTGTCATGACTGGGGGTCGGGGTGTGCTGCTGGTATCTGGTAGGTAGATGCCAAGATGCTGCTAAATACCTACAATGTATAGGACAGCCCCCACATCAAAAAATTATTTGGACAAAATGTCAATAGTGCCAATGTTGAGAAACCCTGTCTTTGTTCATAGAATAATCATTTCCCAACCTGATGCAATCTCCATCCCTTTGACCTCCCCCACCACACAGAAATGCATGTTGTGGCTATCTCTCTTATATCATCTGAATTCTGTCTTGATTCAAATACTTGTCTTTTTCCCTTAGTAGACTTTGAGTGCCTGGAAGGCTAAGATAGTTCTTATTTAACTCTGTATCCTTCATGATAACTAGTGTGTTGTAGAAGCTATATATATATAATTGAGTTTCAGTGAAATAAATCGAAAGGATCATTGACTTTGTAAGGCTGGGACCTCCGTACTAGAGAGAATTTGTGTCCCTCTCAGAGTATCAAATATAGCACTGGAAGATGTCAAGAACTTGACTCCTGTGTGAGGTTATCAGGAGAACTGGACAGAGGATGTGGAGAACTTAGAGTCTGTACACTGCAGACCATGGCTAGTCTGGAGCCTTTGCTCCTATTTAGATGTCTGGATAATTCAGGACTCAGGGGAAGCTTGGCCTAAAGGTAGTATGTACTTGTTCGTTATTTCCTTGGGGTCTCCGAGCAGGTTGTAAGAGGCAGAGGCTGAGTTAAGAGGACCTCTGAAGCTAAGGTTAGAAGGAAGCACCCAAGAAGACAGAATTGGTTAATATTTATGCTTTGTTCTTTTAATTTTCCCTATGCTCTGGACCCATACATTGTCCCTGTGTTCTTCCCTGTACAGAATCTAGGTTGCAGAAGGCCCATTCCTTATTTCTTTGGATCTCTTGGAATCAAGTGAGCCTGTGATCTTGTGTAAAAGCCATATTCAGGGCTTCAGTCCTCCATTGGGGAAAGAAGTGGTATAAGAATCTCATCCTCTGTTCTTGCTTGGAAGGGAAAGGCAGATTTACTAATCAGTTTTCAAAATTGACTTAGGTTGGAGCTGGATTGCTGTCCCCATTGACAATAATCCTCAGAACCCAACAGCTTATCATTTAATCTACAAGTTTGTTATAACACCCATGATCTAACATGGGTTAACTAAGTCACCTTAGTTCAATAAAAGTCCTTGGCATTAGATTTTGTTGGTTTGTCCAGAGTGATGCCCTGATGAATCCCAAAGTGATTCGATCAGTGAGTGGAAAAGTATTTGCAAAGTCCCCTTCAGGGAATGGTGAGAACAGGGAGAAATTCAACTTCCCCAAGTTGAATTCTTGATATTCTCACAAGCAGTGTGGACAACCAAAGCTTTAGGTTGAGCCCCCAGTCTTGGGGTTTGTTCATATAAAACTTAACCCCACAAAGAATAGGTCAAGTCTACTTAAAATTTAGGCCTAAGAGTCACCCCCAAGAGAGCCTCTTTTGTTGCACAGATGTGGCCTCTCTCTCCAGTCAACACAACAAGCAAACTCACACCCTCCCCCTGTCTACGTGGGACCTGACTCCCAGGATTGTGGACCTTCCTGGCAACGTGGGACAGAAATCCTAGAATGAGCTGATACTCAGCATCAAGGGATTGAGCAACATCCTAGAATGAGCTGAGACTCAGCATCAAGGGCTTGAGAAAACGTTCTTGACCAAAAGGGGGAGGAGTGACACAAAGTGTCAATGGCTGAGAGATTCCAAACAGAGTGGAGAGGTTATCCTGGAAGTTATTCTTACGCATTAAGTAGATATCATCTTGTTATTCAATATGTAACAGAGAGGTTGGAGGGAACTGCCTGAAAATGTAGAACTGTGTTCCAGTAGCCATGTTTCTTGAAGATGATCGTATAATGATATAGCTTTCACAATGTGACTGTATGATTGTGAAAACCTTGTGTCTGATGCTCCTTTTATCTACCTTGTCAACAGACGAGTAGAACATATGGAATAAAAATAAATAATAGGGGGAACAAATGTTAAAATAAATTTAGTTTGAAATGCTAGTGATCAATGAAAGCAAGGGGTAAGGGGTATGGTATGTATAATCTTTTTTTTCTGTTTTCATTTATTTCTTTTTCTGTTGTCTTTTTATTTCTTTTTCTGAATTGATGCAAATGTTCTAAGAAATGATGAATATAGAACTATGTGGTGATATTGTGAATTACTGATTATATGTGTAGAATGGAATGATGATATGTTAATGTTTTAGTTGTTTGTTGTTAAATTTTTTTTAATTAATAAATAAATAAATGTAAAAAAAAAAAAGTCCTTGGCATTAATACTGCCTCAGTGCAGAGGATTTATCTGTTCATGGAATCATTTATTTTTCTGGATTTTTCTGGAAGATAGGCACAGATATTTCAAGCTGGTAGTGGGGCAAAAATTCCTGGGATCTTAACTCTTGAATCTCATGAGATTTATCCTAAATGGGACTGGAAAGTTTTTTATCTCTCCAGTCCCTGAAGACCTGCTTTTCAGCTTTCACCTGAAATATTGGAAGCTATGCTTTGCCCATACCAATAAAGCACATATTTCTCTGTTCTGTGGAGGAGTATGCAATTTACAAAACACATTTGGCCCAATTGGCACTGTTGCAATCTATCATCCAATTAGGTGTTTAGAATGTATCCTATTCTAGTCATAATAATATCATTATGAAAATCCAAGAGCATTCTTCTTGGGCAGACACTGGTTTTTAAATCAGAACACCTCCAACCGTTATTAATTGTTTTTGTGTAAAAATACCATGAGTGATTGAACCAAATTATATATAAATCACCTGCCAAATTAAATTTCTAAAATCACCGTCATTACTGAGTAATGCTAGTGTGAAATAAAAGCAGTCAAACCTAGGAAATGGGACATTCTTACATACCTAACAAGTAGAGAGACAGGCCGGTCTTCTTCCCAGATGCTTTCTTCTCCAATCCCCCCTTGCCATCCTGCCCAATGACGTGCATGCACACCAACACATAGACACAAGTACATATACACACTCACAAACAACGTAACAACTAGATCAAACTTATTAAACTTCTAAATTCCTAAATCTGTTCATATTTAGATTAAGGACGTGATAACATCATAGTGACCAGTGAGTCAAAAGTATAACAGTATGTCTGATCTCAAATCTGAGGCCTTATCTTGTACTAAGGGAGAAAGACAGAATTTTAAAGTATTTTTCTAGGAAAAATGGTGTAGGAATCTTTTATTAACAAGAGAAACCTCAGTAGACATGAGTGCAATTTAATATTTAGAGGCTAAAGCCCACTCTGAGTTGACAGCTTATCAGGAAGATACATAGTTGAAAATGAAAGAAGAAAAGTGATTCCTATAGAGACCAACTGAAACAACAGGAAAAAGTAGATTCAGAGAGTCAGGAATTCCATGAACATGTAGCAAAAAATAGAATGAAGTTTGCAATCAGAGAACGCAGGTTATGTATTTAATGTTTTTGAGTCTTAGCTATGAAATAGAGAAATCAGATATACCTTATGTTACATTAGGAATCATTGAGGAAATATATGTGAAAGCATTTTATAAACTCCATCAGCACATCAGTTATTATTTGTCATTATCAGTATATTTTTTTCATACTTATACTTAATTTGATTTTTATTAGAACTGGGTGCTAAGTTTTAGCCTCTAGATAATAGCAAGCATATTTTTTGAAAGATGAACATAATTTCCAATCTATCTGATTTATCATTAAAAATTTATCTTTCAACAGAAAACCTCTGATTTCTTTATCAGAGGTGTTTTCCACAATTCAAATTAAAGTGCCTTTAATGGAATAATTTATGTTATTTGACCTGGGGGTGGAGGTTGGAGGGCACAATGGAAAAGGGAAGTGTACTGTTGGAAATATTGTAATTTATTATATGCTAGTGAGATTCTACTTTCTAGTCCTTTTTAATCCTTATATACATATCTTAGAACATGTGATACCATCTGTCTTAGCTTGTCAGGGCTACAATGAAAAATACCATACAATGGATTGTCTTAAACAATAATAATTTACTGGCTCATGATCTTAGAAGCAGAACTCCCAAATCGAGGCACTGACAAAGCTATGCTTTTTCCCTGAAGTCTGTAGCATCCTGGTGCCAGTTTACCAGAGTCATTGGGATTCTGTGGCTTGTATCTCTGCCTCTGTCACATGGCAATCTTCATCTCCTTCCATCTGCTCTTCTGGTTTCTGCTGATTTCTGGCTTCTTCCTGTGGCTGTCTCTGATTTCCTTTTGTAAGACCTGTAGTAATACAGATTTAGGCGCACCCTGATTCAGTTTAGTCATACCTTAACTGATAATATAGCATATCTTCAAAGGGTCCACAGGGATGTGAATTAAGATTAAGAACATGTCTTTTATAGGAGTACATAATCCAATCTACCATAACATCTGAGCTAGCTGGCTTTATATGCAATGGGAAAAATTTGAAGTACATGGAAGAGCTGCTCTGATCCCAAATACCTGGCATCCTCACCTGTCTAAAACTTGTATTATTGCTGTCTTTCCTAAAGGAGCCCTACATTTTAACTGGGGAAGTTGCTTTTCCTGAGGATTATATAATCATTCCCCACTTCGGTGAAGAAGGGCACTGTCTCTCAGTGAATGGGGCACAGGGACAACACATTTTGATAAGGGAAATGAGGCAGTAGCAGCATGAAGCTGGCAGGGTGACAGTCATACAATTGGGGCTATTTTGGGTGGCACAGAGATGGTTGTGGCAACTATGGTGTAGGACACTGTATTAGATAGAAAGAGCAGCCGACCTGCTTTCTGGCATCAAAGGCCAGCTCTGCTTGTGAAGGAGTCATACTCACATCTCTCCAGTATTTTCCGCCAAGAGAACCCTAGATGAATGGTAGTTTTATAAGACTGGCTCTCTCTAATGCCAGGAAATTATTGTTGTTTAAGCCAATCCATTGTCTGTTATTCCTTTTTTATTTTCTCCTTTGATGAAAGAAAGACAGAAAGAGAAATAGAGAAAGAAAAAGGAGATTGTAAAACACCAACATGGACTAGAGGTAATATTCTGCTTCCTACTTAGCCCGGGGCTCTTGTCTTAGAGGAGGCAGGCTGAAGTCCTATGCACCAAGGCTGAGGAAATTAAAAGCCTTGCCCATCCTGCTTATTGAGTTGACAAGTGGGATCGTAGGGTAAAAGGAAATAGTTTTCTGATGAAGAATCTGCCCAGGGCATGAGCTTGAGGGAATCTGATGGACATTAGCAACTGTGGAGACCATGACCTAATATCAATCCTGGGGCAGATGGAGGATGCAGACTACTGATGTACAGCCTGGCTCAGAGAAGATTGACTCTATTCCTGGGGGGTGGCAACAGCAAGGTGTGTTAGGCTAGGCCCTTAGTGTGGTAATAGCCTGGGTAACCAACTTGATAAGAATCCTCTGCCCCGGGGTGGGATCTGACTCTAAGCGCTAAGGTCTCTCTTCATGCCTCCACTTGTTTCTCAGCTATTCCTTGCTCTGGACAGCTGTTCTCTTCTGGTTCTTTTCTGCTTAGCTACCCGGCTTCCAATGTTGTGCTTCTTCCTAGTCCTTCATTTGTGTGTGTGCCTATGTCCCTAACACCAAGATATGACCTATGGTGTTTTCCTACCTTCCAGCCTTTCTCTGTCTTTCTAGAGCTATTTGAACCAACAGTGTCTGACTAGTGGAAGAAACATTACATGAGGCTAGAACACAAATATATACAGCAAGTAAACCAATTTCATTTCTGCAAGATGTCACTGAACTCAGTTAAGCAGCTACTCAATTTGTCTAGGAGTGAGGGGAAGCATGGATTGGAAATAAATTAATTAAACTAGCTGGATTAAATTGACTGGTCATTTCAAACCAAATCTTGATCACTTTTCAGTGGGTATGCACCACCTTAGAGAGCTTCTGAAACACAGTTCCCATAGCAACTGTACAAAAAAGAAATGGCAATAAGAATGGCAATAAAATGAATGTGGAATTTATCTATGTTCTTCTGCCTGACTTCTTTAGGGCAATCTCACATTCTCTAGGGTGCTGGCCATCTGGATATGTTCTCTTATTCCCAGCAGTTTCCCCAGGAAAGAAGTACATTGAGAATGCTCCCTTTTTACCTGCTTCTGACTGACAGATTGAGATTGTCATTTGCAATTGTGAACTTCAATCCTTCATGTCTCTAATGAAATCCTGCTGCAAGCTGGCCCTATCCTTCTCCCTTGAATTTTATTGGTTCCCTTTGCTATAGGATTATGGCTTTACTGCAAGGGAGATTAAGATTTTAGCTATGGGACCGGTTCTAGATGATTTCGCTCAGTTAGGGAGTACATCATTTTGTACATAGCAGCTCCTCTAGCTCTAAAAACCTCAAAGGAAAATCTATCCTCAAGGTGTCTCATTCTACTACCCCTTCCTGCCCCCCTTTTTATTACTAACAAGGAGGTGATTCAGAACATTCTGTGTTTTGGCAATTTACAGACTGTTTAATTCAGCCTCTTCTATTGATCTGTATCCTGACTCAAATGTCCATCTTCTAAACCTTGAAAATATCTTCATTAGAACTACACTGAACCTCCTTCTTTAAATAAACACATAACACAACAATGCAGGCTGTCTCACCCAAACCTATTTCACTGTGTATAAAAGAATTTACTCTCTCTCTTTTTTGAAATCTCTCTCCCTAAGAATTGCCTCCAACTCCAGTTTCTAATACATGTACAAAGAGGTTTTGCCTGAAATTGGCTGTTAACTCTTGTATTACAAAAGCAGCAGCAGTATTTCTGAACCGTTATTCCTAGGTTATAAGCCCAATTTCCTCAGGTTAGCATTCAAAGTCCTTTGCAAGTTCATCATGTTACCATTGTAATTTATGCCAAAGCAAATAAAAAATATATATCAAATTTAGCCAAAATAATCTGTTCACTACACACCCAAAACACCTCCCTGTTTGCAGCTACATATCTTTGTTTATGTCATTCCTTTAGCCTGGAATGACCTCTGTCTTCCTCTATGCTGCTGTTCAAAATCTTTTCCCATTCACCCCACTTCAATTTCAATCTCTGTTTAAAGCCAATTCTGATCATTCCATTTTATACATTTTATTAGGTGCTATTGAAATTGGCTGCAGAAAATAAATTGGACTCAACTTTGCTCCCTGTTTGTTTATTTTGGGGCCCAGATGGAAAAGGCAGAGGTTACCTGGTGCATGACTCCTAGCGGCCACTGGTGTACGAAAGAACCATGCCAAACATATAAGCATATTTAAGTCTTCTGCTCAAATCTTATTCACTAATGTCCCATTGTGAAAGCAAGTTATGTGGCTTTGCCCAAGATTTCCTGGACAGGGAAGTCTAAGCCACCCACAATGGAGGGAGGAGTGTATGAATATTGCTGACCAATACTGCAGACTCTCACAGCCTTCTTCATATGTCACAATACCCTCTTCCCATGTAAATATGAATGATAAGCTTCTCCTAAAGGAAGGGACTCTATTTTGTTTATCAGCTCCACAGTATCTGTTCAAGGTCTGACAAATAGCTGAACCCAAATTAATATTGTTTGCCTGTTGGTTTCACTATATATTTTCAGCCTCACCTAAAACGGAGAGATAGCCAGCAATAGTTTTGAAAGGTGTGAGAGGTGTTCCAAAGAGTGCCATCAGTTTGGGATGGCTGGTCAGTGAATATTGCCAAATTCATAGCCATTTTGAGGACTGTGTAGTTGCACTATTGTTAATCAAGATGGACAGAAGATGGTATCTTTATTTGGATTGTTTATTACTGGGTTTATTTGTTTTAAAAGAAACACCAAAAGATTGAACCTTACTCAGAAATTTCCCTGAGAACCATTTGAGTGTGTTCAAGGACCAAAAATTAGTTCTCTGTTTTTATCTTTGTAAATGAGATTGCAGTGTATTTGGTCAAAGCCTGCATTTGTGCTTGGCAATAATAGTTCTCTTTCTTTCCCTTCTTTCTGTCTGTGACACAGATTCCAAGTCTCCTTGAGATCATTTTTGAGAGGCTTATCACAAGGGCTCTTTCTTAGAACTGCATTGTGGATGAACGTGGAAAACACTTCCCAGGGTGACTTTTGTTCACATTACGGAAGTAGTTGAGGCTACACAGGTATTACAACTGACAGGTATTATAGAAAGAGCATGGGTTTTAGGATAAGAAAGACCTGAGTTTGAATCACAGTTCTGACACCTTCTGCCTCTGTAAACTTGAACAATTTACTTAACCTTTCTGAGTAACTGCTCAGTTCCTTTATCTGAAAACTTATGAAATTATCTTCAGTAAATGATTTAAAAATCAATAAGTATTTTTTGAATGTTAAAATCACTTGGAAGTGTCACTGCAAGGTTCAAATGAAATAATGCCTATTTTATGTAAAAGATCATGCTTGGTGAATATGAGGTATTGCATGTTATGCTCTTATTCCTGAACTCTTATGAGATCTTATTTCCTATATTGTGCTGTCCCTCTTCCTGTGACCAACTTGTCTATATGTTTATGCTCTTTAATTTTATCATACTTTAAACAGATGATCAGTCAACCAGTTAATAAATCAGTCCACAAGTATTTATAGTGTGTATATACTATCTTGGGACCTATAAATAAGGATTTATTTTTGCAATAAGATAAGAAAATACATATCTTTGTAAATTCTTACTCTAGAAAGGACAAAGCTGGACCTCCCTCCAAATCAGTGGTTCTCAAATGGGGCCAATTTTGCTGCCCAGGGGACTTCTGGCACTTTCTCCAGATATTTTTTATTGTCATGACTGGGGAGGGGAGGGGTACTACTGGTATTTAATGGTTAAAGGTTTGGAGTGCTGCTCAGTATCCTACAATGCATAGGACATAGCCCTCCCCTTAACAACACAGTCTGTCCCAAATTTTCAATAGTATCACTATTGATAAATCCTGTAGTGTAACTTGGGAAAAGAAAATTCTCTAAGTGAAGAGTAGATTTTGCCAAAATCTCCCTCTTACCTCAAAATCATGCTGAATTTGATAGATGTCTAATAGTGATAAGTGATTTGAGTGATTCACATTAAGGCTATTTATATAAAAATCCATGTGGTCAGTTAAATAAATATAGTGGGATCTTCTCCCTTCTTAATGCTTACAGGTCAAGGTAAATGACTCAGAATTCCTTGGCAGAAAGTACTGACAACAATCTTGTTTTCAAACTGCTCCAGAACCTAGGATTAAAAAGTTCACAAATGTGGATTGACAACATCCTGTGAAAACACAGGCCTTGAGCTGTCCTACCTCTCAACTCCTCACTGAAGCTTTCCTTGGATTTGTTCATGGAATGACCCTTCCATTTCTCTGGTGTTATACTCTGAGGGGTTGAGGTATTGGATAATTTTCATAGACACATCGTCATGTGAGGATCGTAAACCCACTCAGTCTCCCCATTCTCCTATTCCTCCACTTCTTTCACCTTGTGCCATGTGGAAGCTGAAAAAACCACCTCTTACATTGCAAAGATGAGTCCAGGAATTGAAGTTCATCATCCATCATCAGGCTTAATCTATCAGAGATTGAACTAGAGAGAGTAATTTGGTAGAGTCTAGCTAGCTGTTCACAAAATCCATCTTTGCATCCTGAACTCATAGCTAAACTACATTTCCTACCCTCTCTTGCTGCGAAGTGTGAAAACATGACTGGCCATTCAAACACAGTCATAATGTATGATCACTTACAACTCAGGTTGGGCCCATAAAAACATTCCACAGATCTGCCAACTGGATTTGGATATTCAGGGCAACTTTAAAATACATATATTGAAGATTGCAGAGCCCCTTCCTCTCTCTTAAGTAATGCAATCTTGTATGAGAAGCAAGAACACATTCAGAGTCCTGGGTGGAAAACAAGTTGGGGACCAGAGAAGATGGCTAATCACTGGTAGAGAGAACAGATATAAGAAGACAGTGATGATTCTGAAAGAGGGGACTAATTTGATTTTTACCAACTAAGTAGTTAGTAAGAGCTGAGTTAGTGAGAGCTGTGGAGCTCTCACTCTGGGTGCATCTTCCACATACCGCTTAGTTTCTGGGCAATGATTTTGGACAGTTGAAGAGGAATTTGATAAACTCATGGGGCTAGAGAATAATCATGTATAAATCACTGAGATGCAAGCACAGCCCTTACTCTGACAAATCTTCCTGGAGACATAGATGTCAGAGGCAGACAGTTTTACCCTAGAAAATACCACTAATATCTTTCTCCTCCACACACCTTTTGACGAAATATTTTTCCTTCATTATGTTCTCTAGGTGAAAAAGAAAGTTTTTAAAACTAAGAAGAGGAATACTAATGAAAAGAACAAATGATTCTTTCCTGAACTTTCCATTACAAGCACCCTCAGGTTTTAATTAAGAGAATCTATTTTTCCCCTTCCCCAACCTCAAACCTGGTTTCCTGAGCAACACAGGTGCCCATAGAAATCACTTGAAAACGGCCTGGGGGCTTGTTTAATGTCAATGCCTGATCACTTTGCTAAATGTCACTGCTTCAGATCATGCATTTTTATCTTCAGTTTCTCCTCTGCTCATCTTTCCTCCTGGGTAGGAGACCCTCAGTGTATCTTCAAGGAACAATAAAACTTTCTGCTTGACTTCACTTAATTTTTTTTTCTAGAATTATGGAAGAAACTCCAGGCAGGGGACCTTATCAAATGACCAGATAACAATTCTGTTACAATAAAGAACGACTAAGATTCTTTTTAATGCAGAGAATTGGAGTTTTATATGTCTTCCTGTCTCCTCTAAACTCCTGCAATTTCAACAAGGCCCCCTGCCACCTTAACCCTCTACCCAGACCCTTTGAGATACCCACAGGAATCAACAACATTTCTCAGTTTTCTCTCAATGTTTCAATGATGTAATTTCTTCATTCTTTCTTACAACTTCAGCCTTTTACCCAAGACATTTATTCCATGCTCATTTTCTCCACCTTGATATTAAGTAAAAATGGTAATATATTTTAAGCATATTTAAAATAAGTCACAAAAAACATCATATAACTCATTTTGGGGGGTCTTAGTTTGAGAAATGATGTAAAATGAAGTCAATAGAAGGAGAGGTAAATAGATCAAAGAGCACGAGAGGCTTAATCTACTCATTTTGCCTCAGGATCTCAGACCTGCAACATGTACAATATCTTTACTCTCCTCCTTCATCTTCCTCTCCTTTTGAAATGATTGCTTAATGTGGTCAAATGCCTTCTCTTCCTTGTTTTCCTTTTTTGTAAAATGAGTCCTTTTTATTTAATTATACTGTGTCATCATAACAAGTTTCCCAAAGAAGGAAAATTGAGAGCTGCATCAATCAGTGGGAAACACTGCTCATTTTTTTCAAGCAAGCATCAAAAGCTGTCAGTGTCTGGTACTAAGAGATGAAAATAAGCAATTCCTGGCTCCAGAAGTTCCAGTTCCAGTGGTAGCAATGTGCATATCAATGTATTACTACAGAAAATACAATTGTCACAAAGGAGGGTGAACAAGACACCAAAGGAACCAAAGAAGAAGGTGCTTTACCCCATAGAGAAATTGAGGAAGGTTTTCCACAAGAGAAGGCAGTCTTTTCACTTGAATTGTAAATGATGATTAGTGCCATTAACCCAAATGAGGAGACTATAAAAGGAGCATTTCTGGGGATAAGATGAGTTTAAATTGGCTGTAGGATTCAGGTAGAGATGTTCAGAGAATAGATGGAGATATATATCTGGAGTTCAGGTTCTATAATAATAGAATTGGACATCCCAAGTATAAAAGTTTAAGCTATGAAAATATAATTTTCAGGGAGAGTATGTATGGTACCAAGGAAGGAGATAAAGGCCAGAAAAATGGCAAAAGAAGGAATCTGGCACATAGCAGGCTCTCAATAGTCATCTGTTGGATTATTGAATAAATGAATTGAATGAATGACTAAATCTGGGAAGGACATTAAAAAGGAGCAGCACAAGAGATAGGAAGAAAACCAGTAGCGTATGAAATAAAAGACAAGGTGGAATTTTCAAGAAGGATGACTCATCAACAATATACAATCCATAAAAGTAATGGAGATATTGGACTTGACTGAAAGGTGTCTATCGGATTCATCTAACAGATCCAAAATTTATATTTTGCTTTATAGAAAATTTCAGGTGCATTTCCTGTTTACTTCAGGATGTTTTGACCAATGCAATAAGATAAGAAATAAAAAGCATAAGCATTGTAAAAAAAAAAAAAGAGGCAAAACTGTCATTATTTGCAGATAATTTCAATGAAAACCTAAAATCAGAAATCTATTTGACAAATAAGAGACTTTAGAAAGTTTGCTAAATTCAAGATTAACAGTGACTTTTTTTCTATACCAACAATAATTAATTAGGAAATGTAATAGAAAATAGACCACTTAAAATGTGGGGGGGGGGGCTTAAAAATAGAATGCCTAGTAATTAATACATTACTCACAAAAAACCTTGTGTCTGATGCTCCTTTTATCCAAGATATGGGCAGTTGAGCAAATAGATAAGAACAATAAATAAATGAATAATAGGGGGGATAAGGGGTAAAAAAATTAGGGTAGATTTAAGTGCCAGTGGTCAATGAGAGGGAGGGGTAAGGGATATATGAGTTTTTTCTTTTTATTTCTTTTTCTGGAATGATGCAAATGTTCTAAAAATGATCATAGTGTTGAATACACAACTACATGATGATATTGTGAACCATCGATTATATACTCTGGATGGATTGTATGTGTGTGAAGATTTCTCAATAAAAATATTTTTTAATGAATTAAAAAATAAAACATAAAAATAAATTATCCACAAAACTTTCATGGGAAAATATTTTCATGTGGAAAAAAATTTAGAGGCTTTTATTGAGGGGAATATGACAAACTGATTCTAAAATTTAAGTAAATGTCCTTGTATATTGAAGAAATCTTTTGAAAAAGAGAGCAAGAAGGAGGACTCAATTTATCAGATATTAAGAAATATTGAAAAGCTATAATAATTAAAATACCAGACCAGACACAGATATATAGAATAGAGCATAGAAAAGGCACAACTTATAAGCGAATTTAGTACATGGTAGAAGTGATATCACAAATCAGTGGGGAAAGGTAATTTAAAAAGGGGAAATCTAAATAACTGCCGAGTATATGAAGAGATGCTCTGTACACTGGTAATCAGAGAAATGTAAATTAAAACAACAGTGAACCAACTACACTGTTGTAACAACTAAATTAAAGCAACAGTGAACCACTATACAAATGTAACAACTATTACATTTGATAATATTGTTTGTAAGGATGTTGAGTAATGGTTGCTTTCATATCCTACTGGTGGGAAGATTTGGGGCAGATATTTTGGAGACCAATAAGGTAGTAGTTAGTGAAATTAAGTATGCATAACCCCAAGAATTAACTATTTCATTCCTGTGTTGTGTGACCTGGACCAATACTTTTCAAAGTTCAATGTGTGTACCAATCACCTGAGGATCTCACTAAACTGCAGATTGTGATTGAATAGGACTATGGTGAAGTCTGAGATTAATTTCTATCAAGTACCAGATGGTGTCTATACAGCTGGTTGGAGAACCACACTTAAGACCGTGTCCCTAAAACAGTGATTTTTTAACCCCTTTATATTTTTCAGAATCACCTGGGACATTAACAAAAATACTGATGTATAAGTATCACTCCTTATTTGGAAGGTAGCACTGAGGTCTCCAGGTGTTAGATTTAAAACAAAAAATCTTACCCAGATGTGCTGGTTTGAAATTGTGTACTCCAGAAAAATCATGTTCTTTAATCCTGATTCAGTATTGTAAGGTGGGATCTTTTTTATTAAGTTGTTTCCATGGAGATGTGACCCACCCAATAGTGGATGGGATCTTTTAATGAGGTGGTTTCCATGGAGATGTGTTTCTGCTCTTTCAAGGTGGTTATTGATCTGCCTACTGGAGTCCTTTAAAAGAGGAAACATTTTGGAGAGAGTTCAGAGCCGGCAGAGCCAACACAATAACTGGATGTTTAGAGAGGCAGAAGCCAAAGGACCAACAGATGCCAGCCACATGCCTTCTAGCTGACAGAGGTGTTCCAGACCAATCAGTCTTTCTTGATTCAAGGTATCTTTCTCTGGATGTCTTAGTTTGGACATTGTTATGACCTTAGAACTGTAAACTTGTAACATGATAAATTCCCTTTTAAAAAGCCATTCCTCTTCCAGTATATTGCATTCTAGCAGCTTTTAAAAACCAGTGTACCAGGTGATTTTACTATATTAGCCATGGTTGAGAACCTATGCCCTAAGAGAAACTTTATATTTAAGAATGCTTATCACAGTGCCGTTTTAAAGAATTAGTGTAATCAAGATGTTCATCATTTGTGTGCAAATAAGTAAATTCTGGTATTTGTACAGAATGGAGTACCATTAAAAAGTCAAGAGGGGAAATAAAAAAGTATTTACAAAGTCTGCTTGGGAAACTGAGGAGAAAGGAGGAAATATTCAACTTCCACTTTGGAGAATTCCTGATATTTTCACAAGCAGCAGGGACAATCAAATCAATAGGCTGAGCCCTTGATCTTCGGGTTCACCCCTATGAAACTTATTCCTGCAAAGGATAGGCTAAGCCTACTTAAAATTAGGTCTAAAACAGGTATGACCACTTGGCCAAGTTGACACATGAACCTGACCATGACAGGAACCCTCTGAAGGTTTTGGTTTCTGCAGAGTAAACTGAAGGTGGGAAACATTAGTAGGATCTCTACTAATGTTTTAGTAGATTTTTTTTTCACTTTAGACTTTTTAATATTTCATACAGCGATTATGGTGCATTCAGGAACCTAGTCCCCCAAATCCTAAGAGGGCTCCCACCCCTGTCCTCCTTCCCCATTTGAGGGCCCCAGGGTTTAGGGTAGAGGAAGGGAAAGTAACCATCCATCCGGGGGCTGACCCTAGAGACTGTCCCTGCCCTGCCTCACTCATCCCAGGGGTAGGGGGGTAACACCTGGGCACAGCTCCTCATGTGTTCCTCTCCCTGCTTGTGCACATACACACACTATGGCTCCTCAGTGAGTTGGTCAGTTCCTGGCAGGGCCCCTACTCAACAGCACCAAGTGGGAGGGGGGCAGGAGGGCTGGGCTGGGCTAGGGAGACCATGAGAGGGAAGGAGGCCCCGGCTATGGGACTGCAGGAGGGAAGAGTGGGACCCCCTGCCTCATCCATCTGCCAGAGTCTCTGGTAGTCCCCAGGTCCCCCTGCAGCTGGGGATGGCAGGTGGGGTAGGAAGGCGAGTGGCTGAGGCATGCTTTCCCTTAGCTGACCCCAGATAGTGCCCTGAGTGTTCTTTAGGGTTAACAGGAAAGACATTGTTGGGGCCTTGGCAAACTGGCAATTTGCAATATCTAGCTGAAGCTTGCATAAAAGTAACCTGCAGAATACCCTCTGAACTCGATTTGAACTCTTTTAGACACTAATACTTTATTTCATTATATTTCTTTTCAACCTTTTGGTCAGAAAGGCATTGTCAATCTGACTGTGTCAGTGTCAGACTCATCTCCAAGAGTCATGTCCCATGTTTTCAGGGAAACTCAAATCCATGGATATCATCTCCCACATAGGGGGAAGGGTAATGATTTTAACTGCAGAGTTGGGGGGAGAGAGAGAGAGAGAGGGTGGGAGAGAGAGAGAAACCAAGGAACCAAGAAAGTGCTCTGGAAGTAACTCTGAGGCATAATTATATGTAGGCTTAGCTCCTTCACTACAGAAATAGGTTTCATAAGAGCAAGCTTCTAAATCAAAGGCTTGGTATATTAATTTGGGAGTCCCTAGTGATTGAGAAAGACTCAGGGATTTTTCTGATGGGAAAGTGTAGCAGTTCCATGTGCTTTTTCTCCAGTTCCTCAAGGGATTTTTACAATACTTTCTAATTATCTATCCAACATACTTTGAGATGTATCTGGGTATTACATTAATCTGTACAGAATTGCAAGTTGTCCTTCCCATTCTGGGCTTTATGTTTTTAGGTTCTTTATTAAATGGATTAAAGACATGAATAGTCATTTTTCTGATAAACAAATACAGATGGAAAAAAAGTATTGAAGAGATTAAAAATCTCTTTTAAAGATTTTATTGAAGAGAAAAAAAATGAAGATATTATCATTTTCAATAGCTATAATGGAAATGCAGGAAAAGACTACAAAAGGATACCACCTCATCCTTATAAGAATGGCTGCTATTAAACAAATAGTAAATTACGAATGTTGATGAGGAGGTAGAGAAATTGGAAACTTATGCACTGCTGGTAGGAATATGTAATGGTATAGCCATTATAGAAGACAGTTTTGTGGTTTCTTTGCAGACTAAATATCAAGTTCCCATATGACATGGTAATACCACTACCTGGTATATACCCAGAAAATCTGAAAGCAGTGACACAAACCATCATTTTCACACTGATGTTCATAAAGGCATTATTCACAATCACTAAAAGATGGAAACAATTCAAGTGCCCATCAATGGATGAGTGGATTAAAAAAATGTGGTACATACATATGATGGAATATTATGCAGCAATAAGATGAAATGACATCCTGAGCCACATTACAAGATGGATGAGCCTTCAGGACATAATGCTGAGTGAAATAAGCCAGATACAAAGCATAACTAATGCATGAATCCACTTGATGACTATAGAAAAAGCTGTGATTTCTAGTGACATAGTTTGACTCATGGATCCTCAGAATCTGTATGGAGTAGAATCACTTTATCACAGAGTATGTATATGTTCAGCTTTAGAAGACATCACCAGTTTATCAAGTTGATTATATCAGTTTGCATTCCCACCAACAGTGTATGAGGGTTCTCTACATCCTCTGCAACACTAAATATTGTCAACTGGGAAATTTTAGGTAGTCTGATGGGTGATTGGAGATAGATTGTTGTTCTAGTTTGCCAGCTGCTGGAAGGTGATATACCACAGAGTGGCTTTTAAAAGGGGTAATTTATTAAGTTGCAAATTTACAGTTCTAAGGCTGTGAAAATGTCCAAATTTAAGCATCTATAAAAATGTCCAAATTAGGGCACCAACAAGAGGTTACCTTTACTCAAGAAAGATCGATGGAGTTCAGGTTTTCTCTCTCAACTGGAAAGGCACACGGTGAACATGGGCATGCCTGCTAGCCTTCTCTCCAGGTTTCTTTATTCATGAGTTCTCCCAAGGGTATTTCCTTCTTCATCTCCAAAGTCGACTTTGAGCTCTCATGGTTCTCATGGCTCCGTTTTTTTTGTGACTCTTTCCAAAATGTTTCCTCATTTAAAGGATCTCAATAAACAAATCAAGACCCACCTTCAATAGGTGGAGTCATATCTCCCTATAGTCAAAGGTTGATACTCACAATAGGTGTGTCACATGTAATCTAATCAAGTTTCCAACCTATAGTATTGAATAGGAATGAAAAGAAATGACAGCTTCCACAAGATGGATCAATATTGAAACAAGGCTTTTCCTTAGAAAATAATCCTTTCAAACTGGCACACTCGTTGTGATATTTGGTTTGTGTTTCATTAATGGCTACCAATGTTGAACAATTTTATATGCTTTTTGACTAGATCATACCTTTTCAAAAGTGCCACTTTAAACCTTTTGTACATTTGTATCTGGGTTGTCTCTTTTTCTTATTGTTTGTAAGAATTTTAAAAATAAATTTTCATCCTTTTTAAATTAAAAAAAATTGTAAAATAGACAATTTTAAAGATACCAGTAAAAATCAACTATTCAGAAATAAGTTTATTAGAATTTTATTTTATCTTTTTCTTTTTCACTCCATATTATCGATGTTTCTATAAGTTGGGATCATGCTGTAGATACAGTTTACAGTATTTTATAGATACAGTGTTTTAATTCCCCCCATGCATTTATAATGAACTTTTGCTACTTTTTCATTTGGTCTATCAGAGCTCCCCTTGCCCATGCATTTATTCATGTGGCAGAAGCAAATCCAATCAGGAAGGTGAGAGAGGATTGGCTCTTCACTCCAGGATCCTAAATATAAGGGTACAGATCTCTGTCTTTACATGGAAAAAACCTGCATGAGAATGAAATCAGTGTAGAAAGCCGAGCTGGGAGACACTGAAGTCAAGTCCTGGTGATTATTTAATTCCTTCATCCAGCTGTGTCTCTTGGGCTTTCTCCTCTTCTGTGAGTCAATATAGTCCTTCTTGTGAATAAGTTCATTTGTTTTGGTGTTCTGTCACTGTTATCAGACAGTCTTGCTACTATAAATTTATATAATAAAATATTACATTACTTTAAAAAAAAATTAGGTCTAAGAGTCACCCCCAGAAAACCTCTTTTGTTACTTAGATGTGGGCTCTCTCTCTAAGCCAACTCGGCAAATGAACTCACTGCCTTACCCCCTATGTGGGACATGAGTCCCAGGTGTGTAAATCTCCCTGGAAACATGGGACAGAACTCCCAGGATGAGCCAGGACCTGACGTCAAGGGATTGAGAAATCCTCCTTGACCAAAAAGGAGAAGAGAGAAATGAGACAAAATAAAGTTTCAGTGGCTGAGAGATTTCAGACTGAGTCAAAGGGTTATCCTGGAGGTTATTCTTATGCATTATATAGATATCCTTTTTAGTTTATGGTATGTTGCAGTGGCTGGAGGGAAGTACCTGAAACTGTTGAACTGTGTTCCAGTAGCCTTGATTCTTGAAGATGATTATATAAAGATATAACTTTTGCGATGTGACTGAGTTTTTGTGAAAACCTTGTTTCTGATGCTCCTTTTATCCAGGGTATGGACAGATGAGTAAAAAAAAAAATGGATAAAAATAAATAATAGGGGGGATAAGGGGTAAAATAAATTAGGTAGATGGAAATACTAGTGATCAATGAGAGGGAGGGGTTAGAGGTATGGTATGTATGAGTTTTTTTTTTTTCTTTTTATTTCTTTTTATGGAGTGATCTAAAAGATGTTCTAAAAAATAACCATGGTGATGAATACGCAACTATGTGATGATATTGTGAGCCATTGATTGTATACCATGTATGGAATATATGCGTATGATGTGTCAACAAAAAATTTTTTTTTTTTAAAAAGGCTAGAGAAATAAACCAGATTTATATGAAGCAGTATGGCTGTCTGTCAACAATATTCTGAGCAAAGAAAGAAATAAACAAAATTATATTTAGAGCACATTTATCTGTATAAATACAGACAGCAATGCTATATGGTTTTATGCTAACATATGCATATAAAACACATACAAAGTTAATTGGGTGTCTTTATCATGTAAGAAGAATAGATTGGAATGGGCACAAAAAATAAAAATCTTAAAAAATAAAAAAGACCAGGCTTTCATAGAGTATTGGTGACTGCTTGCCAAGATTGTAGAATGTGAAAAATTAATTCTATATATGAGCTAAAAAAATAAGCCTCACCAGGTCTTATTGATGAACGTGTAAGAATAATTTCTGTAAATTTGTTGATGGTAGAAATCAGAATGCATTAGGCTGAAAAGAGACTGTGAAGTGAGACTAGTTTCCTTCATCATTATCATTAGAAAAAAAAAAAGTTACCTGCAAAAAAAATTAAAAAGGTAAGGGCAACAAGAAGAGTTTAAAGAGGGTGTTTTTACATGACATTTTTGAGCCAATGGATAGTTGGACGGAAAGAAACATATAGAGAATACGGAGTTGAGGTCAAAGGACTGAGAGGGTGGCTGACTTTTAAAACAAGTTTCCTGAAAAGACAGGTACAGAAATCCAGAATTGTAGGTCCCAAATTCTGTTCTACAGATTAGAGTCTGGTCTGTTTCGTGATATATAGTGTATATAATCTCCCTCTCCTTTCCTGTTTCTTTTTTATGTCTCCCTATATATATGTATTTCTTTATCTATACATGCACACAAACACAGAGGCAAATATGTGAAACGTATATTATAGGGAATTTTGTTCACACTGTTTTCTGTTTGTTTGTTTGCGGGGCAGGGGAGGGGAGGGGTGCATGGGCAGAGAATTGAACCTGGGACTGCCACATGGCAGGCAAGAATTCTTCCATTGAACTACCCATGTTCCTTCTTTCCTTCTGTACGAAATATTTTACTACAAAGAAATAAATCACTAGCGATCTTGTTAAACTTTGGCTTCCTAAAGTCTCACCCATGGGAATTCATATTCAATAGGACTGGCTGGGTCTTGAGAATCTATATCTTTAACAAGATCCCTAAGTAATTTTTATGCTTCTCAAATTTGGGAGGCACAAATGTAGGGCACAGGTGAAAAGAATACCCTTGGGCAGAAGAAGGGGCACTTTTTTGAGATAGGAAAAAATACCTAAGGATGGGAGAGAGAGAAAATTAGTTGCTAAGCAAGGTTGGCCTCTGGACATGAAATGGACATATCTGCTGAGAGGAGTGAGGAAAATGTGTGCCTTATCTAAAAACATAGAATGAGAACCCAGAAGCAGTTGTCTGAGGATAACACTGATTGGCATTGTTCTAAGAGAGCCCTGACCTCTGTCAGGGAAGTTCTTAAACTCCCAGAAGAGACAGGTGACTATAGCCTTAGGATTAAATTACCTGTAATGCTACAGAGACTGGATGATCTAGGGTCCATCCCAAATGGTAGAGTGAAGGGATTCAGTGTGAAACAGTAGTCATAGAGCTGCCAATAGCTATGGAGCAGTAGAAGTCTTCTAGAAACTGCATCAAAAAGAGGAGAATGACATAGGACTTCTACTCCTTTATTGGGTATTTCATACAAGGGGACCATAGGAATAGTTTTATGGTTTGAATTGTGTCCCCAAAAGTTATGTTCAAGTCCTAACACAAGGTCTCATGAACGTGATCCTATTTGGGAAAAGGATCTTTGAAGATGTTATTAGCTAAAATGAGGCCAGACTGGATTAGGATGTATCCTGATCCAATATGATTGATGCCCTCATAAGAAAGGGAGAATTGGACCCAGTCAGAGAGAGAGGCAGTCATGTGACAGAGTAGAGATTGAATTATGCCACGGAATATCATGGATTGCTTTAAGCCAGAACTTAAAGACTTCAGAGAAAGCACCTAATTTAGGATTTGTAGCTCCCAGAACTATAAAAACAATAAATTTCTGTTGTTTGAATCCATCCAGTCTGTGGTGCTTTTTTGGGGCAGCCCCAGCAAACTAAGACAGGTGGGATGGAGGAGGGGTAAAACCCAGCATGCTGTGTCCCATTTCTGTGCTTTACCTTTGTTTGACTCCCTTTCTTTTCCATACTCCCACCCATATTAGTTCCATCAACTGTGCAAGCTTGAGCTCATTCTTCAGGAACCATTTGCAGAATCATCTTCAAGAGTCATCTTGTGTGAAATTTCTCCTGCCTCCCAGAGGCTGGAGCTATGTTCTTCCACATGTCCAATCCACCTTGTTTAAACCTGCTATTGTAGTATACACCAGATTGCATAGATTCTCAACAAATGACCATGAATTAATAAGGTAATAAACTGAGGGATGGTGGGAGTCACATATCTCTGTGACTGTCAGCCAAGTCCTTGTTTGTCCATACTCAAAGCAGATATGTCCTGGAGTAATAAGTGTTATAAAAGTGTTAACTTGAGAACAGGCTCTGAAAACCAAAGTGCAGAATAAGTTTATTGAGCCAAGTGACACATGTGGGAGCAGAACTAAAACAAAGTTACTGCTCAAAAAAAAAAAAAAAAAAAACATGGTGGAGAAATAGTTTCTACAGAACAAAATAAAGGTGTGAAAGGATGGGGAGGGGGAGGCAAGGAGAACTTGAGCCATGTGAGTTGTCTGTCCGAGGCCCTATGTCCTCGGGTAGATTTGCAAGGACTGTTTGCCAGGTGTTTGTAGGAATGGGCTTATCTGGTGAAGATAAGCAGACCTGCTGGACTTGCTTATTATAGTTTTTCCTTTCCCATGGAGGTAGGGGTCTTATACAGCAAAGGGTTGTTGGTATGCCGGCCTGCCTCCGTTATTTTCTGCTTCCTCTCTGTAGAAAAGGGAGAGTTCAGGCAGATCAAGTTCACTGGAAAACTATTTACCATTCCCACCCTTCCTCACCAGTGAACCAGGAGATCTGGAGCATAAGAGTCAACGGATACTGTTCTATCCTTGGACATTTAAAGGCAAGTAAAATAGTACTAAGTGCCTGTAGGATGAGCTTGCTCTTTGCCCTGGATGAAATAACCTGAGAAAATGGAATTTCAAGGTTATTTCACCTTCTGCTTTTTAGATGCCAATGAAACACAAAGTTCTAAGTGAGAAAGGAACTTTTTTCCAAATAAAAATTGGAAGATTTGTGTTTAGCTGAGAATTGTCTTTCAGGGATCTCCTGTCATGTCATCCATCCTCGCTCTGAATATTTAGGCTATCTGTGTCTATTTCTATACAATTGCAATAGTCTTATATGTGGCATATGCTTAAATGTCAATACGTGTGTCTTATTGTCATCTCGAATTTCCCTATACTTCCCTAATATCTCCTAAGAGTATCTAGATTGTTGCTTTTCACAAAGAGATGTGAAATCATAGAAAGTTAGAGAGCATATAATACAAAGTTCTCATCTTTCCAAAGAGAAAATTGAGCCGCAGAGACATTATTCAAATTTGCCTTATAATACACATTGATTTGAACAATGAAAGAGTCATTAAATCATTTATTCAGTCAATAAATTTTTCAGCGACTTTATGTGCAAAAATACAGTGATGTTCAACATAAATATGAATATGACACTATCTCTGGCATCAGGAATTTTGTAGTCTTTTCAGGAACAAAGTCATAAACAGCAGTATTCTGCCAGTGGAATATATACTTTGATTTATATGCTTGGGCACAGTTTGACAATATATAAGTTTAAAAAAAGTGACTTTGGCCCCTCAATTCTACTGTAAAGAATTAATCCTATAAAAATAAACTTAGATATAAACAAAGATTTAGCCATTAAGTGCTTTGAAATCAGAGTATTGCTTATGAAAGTCTTACTAGATTTCAGAATAAACTATGGTATGTGATACATGGAATTCTTTGCAGTCATTAAAAAGTGAATTGAGCAAGAATATTAATATGGAAACATGATCATGACATATTGTGAGGGCAAAAGAATAGGTACCATTGCAGTTTTTATTTTATGAACCTATTTGTATAAGAGATATCTTTATTCATTCTTAAGATAAAACAACCCGAAGTATTCATTATAGCTATCTCCAAATGGTAAATTACAGATACTGTTCTCTTTCTTCTTCTTCTTCCTTTTTTTTTTTTTCATATTTTCTAAATGTTTTCAATTACTGTAATTTGTTTTCAAATAAATAAATAAAATAAATGGTATCTGAGTGAAAGGCAGCATGGTTGGCCGTGACTATCTGTATCTCCCTGCTTGGAGCCGAAGACATTGAAGAGCTGAACTGTACTGACCCGTGACTCAAGTGACCCCTTCATCATGAGCAGTTGTTTTTCACTCAGTTGTCCCAACTGAGCAATGTAGAAATCCTTTTTTAAATTTCATGGGGAAAAGTCTAAAACCAATGTTCTCTCTAAATCTTGAGAACGGATAAATAAAAAAGTCTTAGGAAAGATGGTATAAAAAATTTCCAAAGCACATGAGAACAGCTCTACTCATTCTCTTGTGCTGGTCAAATTTATTGATGTTTGTCCCAGTGAGCACCATATACCCACCAACCTCTAAAGGGGTCCCCAAATCACCAAATAGCTCATTGTGTTCAGTAGGGGTCATGTGTTTTCATGGATTTTATTCTTTGAAAATGGGTAATTCAGGTATATGTGCTAACTCTTTGTCAGGCAGAACAAGCAGTCACCCAGACCATCCTACTCCCCAACCATCCAGAGTAATCAAGTGTTGACTGTTAACTAGACACCAAGAATCTCTGTTCTCAACAAAGTGCTTTCAATCTATGAGGGAGGGATCGGCATGTTCTCAAAGGACAAACTGAGACAAATTCAATGGGAACACTCTACCAAGGTCAGAGTGAAAAGAATATTTGCCTAACAAAGACCTCAAGGCAATCATATTAAATTAGAACAGGAATGAGTACATGCTCTCCTCTATTTATTTAGTTGGCAGAAGGTACTTTATTTTATATAGATCACATCACCATAATTGAAAATGTATTCTATTTTTAACGTATTGCACCCTGTTGGAGGGAGAAGCTGGCTTCTTAAAAGGGCATAGTGCAGCACAGGAAGGGAGGAAGAGGTAGATAATGAACATTTATTGAATACCCTCTTGGATCTCATTTAGCTCTCTGCCCTGGCTCCTTAATGATACAGTTCCCAGCTTGTCCAGATAATTATTACAATTTCCATTTTACAAATGGGGAAATCAAGGGTAAGTTTCAGAGGATTTAAGAAATGAACTCAGGATTGCACACTTGGTAAATGGCAGAGCTAGATTTCAGACTCAGGTCTGTCAGATTCCAAAGACCATGCACTTTCTAAAGCATCTCACTGCTTCTGACGGTCAGACAGAATGAATGCCAGAGTGTGTTAAATCATAAAGGAGGCAGAGAGAGACCAAGGGACAATGAAAGTAGCTTGGCATGTAAGACATTCAAAAGCCTCTGTGAAGTGGTCACGCAGTTGCCCCAGATTGATATCAGAAGAGTACTAGAAAGGCCGTGGTTATGGGAGGCTAGTTTCTGGGTGTTTGATTTAGAATCAGCCCTCATCAGGCTCCGGGGTATTTTAGCAGGCAGCTGTTCAATTGAATTGACCCTGAGCAAAATCAAGAAGCTTATGTTCATTATCTTCAGTACTGGTGACCCTGCCATTTTTAAATGAGGCAGGTTCGATTCCCAGTGCCTGCCCATACAAAAAAAAAAAAAAAGAGGCAGGGACATGCAAGATTCCAGTGGGTATCCAGTGCCTAGGTGTTTCATCCTGGGCCTAGCTCCCTGCATCTCATTTTGAATCTGCCTCTGTGGCTCTACAGTTACAGATATATTTGGCAAATGAAAGTGGTGGTATGGATCTCTGAGCTTGTCTCAGGGAATCAAGACTGAACTCATGATAACAAGGTCTTCATTGGCCTCCAACATACAGTTTCTTTTCTCAGAAGCAGGAATGAGCCCATTTGGGTTCTGGTCCTCAGTCAGCCAGAAGTCAGAGGTATGACACCCCTTCTGGTACCTGCTCCAAGTCCCCGGTCCCTTTTGTTTCCTCCTATGCCTTTTAGGCCCTCAGGTTCATCCTGCACTTTACAGGATTCTACACCAAAGCTCTACAGGTTGTATAGCTTTATGAAAACTTAGCTCTTTCTTTGCACACCAATGTTCATAGTAGTATTATTCACAATAACCAAATGTGGAAGTAATCCAAGTGTCCATCAGCGGATGAACGGATAAATAAAATATGGTATATACACACAATGGAATATTACTCAGCTGTGAAAAGGAATGAAGTCCTGATATATGTGACAATATGGATGAACCTTGAAGACATCACGCTGAGTAAAATAAACCAGACCCATAAGGACAAATATTGTATTATCTCATTTATTTAAAACAATTAGAATAAGCACATTCATAGAATCAGAATCTAGAATATGGCTTACCAGGGGTTGAGGGGGTATAGGGAATGGGAAGTTAAGGCTTAAAATATACAGGGTTCCTATTTGGAATGATGGAACTGTTTTGATAATGGATAATGGTGATGGCAGCACAACATTGTATACATAATAAGCAGCACTATGATATATATTTGAATGTAAGTAAAAGGGGAAATGATAGATTGTATATATGATAACAGAATAAAAATTTAAAAAAAATATTCCATGGGGTGCACAGGTGGTTCAGTGGTAGAATGCTCACCTTCCACACAGGAGACCTGGGTTCGATTCCTGGGCCATGCACCTAGAAAAAAAAGAATCCATGAAACTACACTACACAAACAATGAATCTTAAATTAAACCATGGGCTTAAGTAGTACAATTAAAAGGTTGCTATATTCCACACTAATGAAAGGTTTGATGGGGGTCAGGGTTGTATATAGGAATCCTGTATTTTTGCCTCATTTTTCTGTAAACCCGCAACTGCTCTAATAAAGAAAAAAATAAAAAACACAAAACTTAGCTTTCACATATCCCCATCCCTTGGGTCCTGAAAGGTGACTGGTTAAACTGAAAATTATGGAATTGTACCTTTGATCTTAGGAATTTATATAGTTTAATCTCAGATCTCTCCCAATTCAGCTGTTGACCTGTTCAACAGAAATTATTTGAAAGTTTGGTCTTTTGTTGAATCAAAATCTGCCTCTTTCAATGAATAGTGCTGAAAAATCTGGATATACATATGCAAAAAAATGAAGGTGGACCCTCTACTTCACGCCATAAATAAAAAGTAATTAAAAATGGATCAAAGACCTAAATATAAGAACCAAAGCTATAAAACTCCCAGAAGAAAACATAGGGAAACATCTTTAGGACCTTGTGTTAGGAAATGGTTTCTTAGATTGTATACCAAAAGCACAAGAAACAAAAGAAAAAAATAAAGAAATGGGACTTCAAGACAATTGAAAATTTTGTATATCAAAGGACTTCATCATGAAACTAAAATGCCAACCTACCGATAGGGAGAAAATGTTCAGAAGCCACATATCTCATAAGGGTTTGAAATTCAGAATGGATAAAGAAATCCTGCAATTTAACAATAAAAAGATAAACAACTCAATTTAAAAATGGGAAAAAGTCTTGAATAGACTTTTCTCCAATGAAGAAATACAAATGACCAAAAAGCAGTTGAAAAGATGTTCAACATCTTTTCCAATAAAACCATGAGATACACATCACACCCACTAGAAAGGCTACTATTAAAATAACAGAAAATTACAAGTATTGGAGAGAATGTGGAGAAATAGGAACACTTGTTCATTGTTGGTAGGTACATACAAGGGTATTCCCCTGTGGAAGAAAGTTTGGCAGTTCCTCAGAAAGTTAAGAATAGAGTTACCATGGGACCCAGCAATCCCACTTTTAGGTACATATCCCAGGGGATTAAAAACAAAGATTCAAAGGCATATTTGCATGCCAAATGGAAGCAATCCAAGTGTCCATCAACCAATGAATGGTTAAATCAAATGTGGTATATATATATATATACACACCATATATATATATATACATAAAATGTGATATTATTTAGCCATAAAAGGGAATGAAGTTCTCATATGTGCTACAGCATGGATGAACCTTGAAAACATCATTTGAGTAAAATAAGTCAGACACAAAAGGACCAATATTGTATGCTCTTACTGACATGAAATAATTAGTATAAGCAAATTTGTAGAATCAGAAACCAGAATACAAGTTTCCAGGAGCAGGGGTAGGGGTATGGAATAGGGATTAATGCCTAATTGGTATAGAATTACTGCTTGAGGTGATGGAAAAGTTTTGGTAATGGATAGCGGTGATGGCAGCAGAACGTTGTGAATTAATTAACAGCACTGAATTATATATTTGAATGTGGCTAAAAAGGGGAAATTTTAGTTTATATATGTTACCAGAATAAACTTAAACATAGGACTGTACAACACAGTGAACCTTGATACAAACTATTGTCTACAAATAATAGTTCAATTATAATAATATGCTTTCATCAACTGTAACAAAGATTCCATACTAATGCAAGGTTTTACTAGTAGGGGGTATATGGCAACTCTCTATTTTCAGCATGATTTTTCTGTAAATATACAACCTTTCTAATACAAAATTATATTAAAAAACAAAAAAGGAAAACATCTTCCTTCTAGCCATCTCTCATTGGTTCAGTTCTGCCCTCAGGAATTATGCAGCCCATGAAAGGTAATGTTAAAAATGTTTAAAAGAGCTAATGTCCTTTAATGAGATTATTAAGAGAGGCTTCTTGTAGGAGAAACTGTGTAAGAGAAAGCTTTAGGCAGGCCACTTCCAAGAGTCACCTTTGAATTCCTAGCAGTCCCATTTCCTCTGTTAGGTGGTGTTTGGAGGTTTTTGTTCTTCACCTGAAACAAGTCAGGAAAAGCCAAGTCTCCAGGTCCAGGCTGAAAATCCTCTAAGTAGCTCTTCTATTGCCAAATCTTTAGAGAGGATGGGCTGTGTAAGACGACAACCTCAGGCTTCAGCATGGCCCTACGTGACATCTCAATTAAAGACATATCCCTGATTAGAAAAAAAAAGGGGGGAGGGGGTGGAAGTAAATTATTTTGTATTTTTTGATGTTACTTTCAAATAAGCAGATGTAAATTACATAAGGCCTAGAAGAGCATCTATATTTTATCGGTACAGAAACAAACAGTAAGAACTTCTTCTATTATATAAAACTGACCATAGCTCACTTATTAAACACTGGATGATTGAAAGCACAGCAGCCATAACTTCAGAAGCAGCAGTTAAACCCTTGAATCCAAATGTCTGAACATCCCTGGTCACACCAGCTCTGCCATTTCTAACTCCTGAAACTCCTGAACATAGGGGCTCAAGACACCCAGTCACCTGAAGGTATAACCATTGCTGGGATCAGTAGCCTGGTCAATGGAGGATGTAAGCACAAATTCATTGGCTTTCATCCCAATATCTTCCAGAAAGGTATCTTGGATTAATAAAGAGTAGGCTTAGGAATCAGGCAGATTGGGTTTGATTCCTGGCTTCATCTCTGACTAGCTGTATGCCTTTGGAAAAACTTTTTCATCTCATTTTCCTCGTCTATTAAATGGAGATAATTCTCTGTTTTCCACAGGAGTTCAAGGATTAGGTGGAATCATGTTTATAAACCTGAACATTATAGTAGTAGTTTTTGTGAAAATGTATTCCCTTTCCCTTCTCTACCATATCTTCCTTGCCTCAAGCTTTTTCTCTAGTCTAGAGTTTAGTAAAAGGATGTGGTAGAAAGGGCTTTCAGATAGACTCTTAAACCAGCCCTTCTTTGTCTACTGCTACTGCTTTGATCATTTTGTTCTCATTACCACCTCCACAAAAAGATGAACCAGGTGACATGGGAGAAGCAAAACTCAAATCCATCTGTTCGATTCTTTGTATGCACAGCTTTTGGAAGAGGGTTAAAAGCTAGTAATGGAAGTGGGGGGGGGGGGGGAGCTTTTATTTATGATGCATTTACTCCAGACAATACAGAGATGCCTGTCTTCCCAGACCTTCTGACCAATGAGGGGGTTGTACATACAGATGAATCATTTCAGAAATGTGATGTGTGTTGTAATAGAGGTATTTACAGGTCATCAGGCAGTTTGGACACACAAATTGCTATTCCTCTCCCTTCCTCTCCCCTTCTCTCCCCTTCCCTTCTCTCTCTTACTACAGCTGAAAAGGGTTCCTGATCTTTCATTATTGAACTGGGCAGCTTACTAAGGGTCTGGGAAAAGCATTAGGCCTCTCCAGCTACCATTGAGGTTTTCTTGTTTTGTTTTGTTTTTGTTTTTTTTTGGAGTGCATGGTCTGGGAATTGAATGCCATTGAGTTTTGCTTCTAGGAATTCATTCCTGGATGTTGGTGGAGAACTTACTGGCAACTTGATATTGTGAGCAAAGAATGACAGATGTGGAGATAATTTTGAATTGTGTTAATGTTCTGGGAAACAAATGAGCTCCTGTTGACATAATACCTGATTTAAATAATGGATTGCAGTGTATTATGATTCAATGTCCTTGCTGAAAACTCAAATCTAAGAGTAAGATGTGCTTTTGTGAGATCTATTGCCATCATAATCCATGAAGTGTGCTTTATTCTGTTATTAAAACAGGATAAAATTCAATTTATTTGGATTATCTGATCCATTTCCTAAGAATAAAAGTATTACACTTGAAAGCTCTTTATAAATAAACATAATAAGGCAAAAAAGTATAATACTTTGTGTTACAAAAATATTATAACTTAAGCTATATGTTATTTAAAGTATGTGTCCTATTTTTCTGGTTTTGGTTTCTTGCTATTAATAATGATCATAAGCTTATTTTGAAAGTGTTTCCAATAATATGGGTCAACTGGCATTAAAGTGGAGACAAAAACAAACAAAACCATCTGTGCTTTCTTTTCTCACTTACCTATCAGACCTGAGTGTGTAGTGGACATTCCACCTCTTAACAGCATTCCTCTGAAAATTTTATTCAGCATCAGTCATGCAAAGGTTGATTTTACATCAACCAGCCCTGATATCATATCTGTATAATTTCAAATAATCTATGAGGCCTGTGTCGAAGACCTATGTTCTGTGAAGTTTCCTCCTCCTTTATTTCTTCTTTCTATGCTATAAAATCATTATGAGTATAAGTACATGGAACCTTAAGTAAGACATGAGATTTTGCTGGTTTGTCTAGAGTGATGCCCTGATAAATCACTCTAGTGTGATTTGAACAGTGAATAAAAAAGTATTTGCAAAGTCCCCTTCAGGGAATGGTGAGAAAGAGAGAAAATTCAACTTCTCCAAGTGGAGAATTCTTGATAATCTCACAGGCAGTGTGGACAACCAAAGCTATAGGCTGAGCCCCCAATCTTGGGGTTTGTTCATATGAAACTTAACCCCCCAAATGATAGGTCAAACCTACTTAAAATTAGGCCTAAGAGTAACCCCCAAGAGAACCTCTTTTGTTGTCCAGATGCGGCCTCTCTCTCCAGCCAACACAACAAGCAAACTTATCACCCTCCCCCTGTCTACATGGGACATGACTCCCAGGGGTGTGGACCTTCCTGGCAATGTGGGACAGAAATCCTGGAATGAGCTGAGACTCAGCATCAAGGGCTTGAGAAAACGTTCTCGACCAAAAGGGGGAAGAGTGAAATGAGACAAAATAAAGTGTCAATGGCTGAGAGATTCCCAACAGAGTCAAGAGGTTATCCTGGAGGTTGTTCTTACGCATTAAATAGATATCACCTTGTTAGTCAAGATGTAGTGGAGAGGCTGGAGGGAAATGGCTGAGAAAATGTAGAGCTGTGTTCCAGTAGCCATGTTTGTTGAAGATGATTGTATAATGATATTGCTTTCACAATGTGACTGTGTGAATGTGAAAACCTTGTGTCTGATGCTCCTTTTAACTACCTTATCAACAGACGAGTAAAACATATGGAATAAAAATGAATAATAGGGGGAACAAATGTTAAAATAAATTTAGAGTGAAATGTTGGTTATCGGTGAGGGTGAGGGGTGGGGGGTATGGTATGTATGAATTTTTTTCTGTTTTCTGTTTATTTCTTTTTCTGAATAGATGCAAATGTTCCAAGAAATGATCATGATGATGAATATGCAACTATTTGATGATATTGTGAATTACTGATTATATATGTAGAACGAAATGATCAAAAGTTACAAATATTTGTGTTTGTTTGGTGTTTTTTGGTATTATAAAAAAATTAATTAAAAAATCATTATGAGTAGAGAGGGAGGTTTAGAGAAGAAAGGGTAGACAAAATTAAAATCTTTATATACAATGTAGACTATAAAAATTTCCATTTACAGAATGCCTTCTGTGTGGTAGGAAATTTTCACCTATGTTTTAAAATCTTCACATTAATGCTTTACAGTAGGACTGTGTTTTCCCTATTTTACAGAGACGGAAACTGAGACTTACAAGTTAAATGACTTGTCCTGAGTCTCAGAATTAGCAGTGCTGAGGTAAGGTGATTCCTAAGTTTGCTAGTTTTCAAATCCCTCACACTGCAGTTGGCCTATAGCAGAAAACTGGTTTGTGGGCCCCATCCAGGTCAAGGCCATGGTGTTTTGTTTTGCTTGGCCAGCACTGTAGCAGGCTCTCCAAGTTAGCCATTTTTATTTTATCATATTCCTCCATTCCCTTCATGCACTTATTTTATCTCTCTAGTCCCTGGTAGAGTTTGTGACTTCTGTCCCTGGTGAATGGATCATGGCTTTGGAGCAGACAGGCAAATCTTACATTCCTGACTCGGCCAGTTGCTTATGATGTGTCCTTTTGGCAAGTCTCTAAGCCCATTTCTTCCACACAAATGCAGATAACTTTACCTACACCATAGAGCTGTTATAAAGATTAGAAGGAAGTATATGTGAAATGCTTGGCATTCAATATTTACTGGTGCCCTCTCTTATCCTCTCCCACCCTCTTTTTTGTGAAATCATTGCTTTGAAAAACTCCCATATGTTCTTTTAACTCTGAAGACTTTACATGTATAGAAGTGTTCATTAAGACTAGTGTCAATTGCTACCATAAGAGGATATCAGATTGGAGTTCTTCTCCCTCTATATTTTATTGAGATGTGGAAATGAAAGGCACCAAATAGCAAAGTGAGTATGAAACCTATCCTCATATATAATGATTTCCAACATAAATATTCAATAACCACTTTCATGATCCTTTGTTCCCTCAACCACATTAAGGATATTAAAAAAGTCATAATGGGGAGAAATGAGAAAGTTGGTGAAAAGATATCCTAGGAGTTGGCTGTGTTAAAAGTCCTTTCGCCTCTCCTCCTTTTCCTCAAGCCTAATGGGGACAGACTTCTATGTGGTCCTTTGTAGAGCTAAATATATGAGTGGCCACAGTTGTTGTGATGGAGAATGAGACTCTGATGACTTGGGTCTGACTCTCATGCAGGAAATCTAGAGGACAAATGTCTAGCAGAATGCTTTCATGGCAGTGTCGGGGGTGTGGGGAGGTTGCTATAATCACATTCGTCTGCATTCCTAGATCTCATTCTAGACAAAGTCATATGAGTGTTTCCCACAGAGCAAATGTGGGCCATGGGAGCAGCTTGTAGCAGATGTTGTCAATGACACACCTATCTCCCCTAGACCCTTACATTTCAGTGTGCTCCTAATTACTAGTGTCTGAATCTCTGCCCTTCAAGACTTTTTCTAGGATTTCAGGGGGTCACTCTGCCTGTCAGTGAGGTAGGCCAGAAATGCCACAGAGTTATAGTCTTCTTTGGAGCTGCTGAAATTATATTATTCTGAGATGGTAGATAAATACCACAGCTTCCTTGTTTCTATGCTGAAATAACTTGGAGACATGTGTTTTACACCATTTTCCAAAATTTGCCTTTGGGATTCAACTCTAGTAGTAACTGGTTTAGTAGTGCACTCCTTACAGGGTATTTTCTCTTCTCTGTATAACTTCTTCACTCCCCTAATATTGTTCTCTCCCAAATAAACTACTTGCAGTTGGGTCCTGGCATCAGGGTCTTCTGGGAAAACCCAACCTCAGATAGTTGGTACTATGAGAGGTCCAAAGGAGAACCCCTTTAGGATGGGATTATGGAACTTGCCAACCAGATCACAAAAGAACCCAATTACTGGTGGTAAGAGAGGTGGTGATAATCCCTGAGATGCTGAGCACCACAAATATTAATGCTCTCATCTGGGGTGAATTGGAATAGGATATGGGCTTATGCAATATCTCCAGCATTTTTAGATATGGTGGCAGTGGCAATTATGAGGACTGTGGAATTGATATTTTGTTGTACCTGTTATAGTGGCATAGAAGAAAATGATATGCTCAATTGGGCTAACTATCAATATGAGCTCAGTGTGAAACCCAGAAGACCTCTGACACAGCATTTAAAACCATATTTCTTGTAGCCAAAGGATAGATCTAGCTGCTTATCAGATTCAGCACCTGAGTGTGAGCAAGGTGGAATTGTGGACTACATTCTGAATCCTGGAAGTTCTCCTATGCTAAAACCAGGCCCTGGAGACCTGACATGGAGATGTTTAGGCAGAGGTGCTTGTGAAACTCAAACCTCCGGATTCTCCTAAACTCTCTGGGCTTGCAGAAATGGTTTACAACCCATTGCTATAGTACAACATATTCTTGTTGCCTGGAGAAAACAAAGAGAAAGATGCCTCATAAGATTGCACTTGTCTTCTTTAAGGTTGCCCCAACCTCTCACTCATGGATTCTAGAATAAAAACTAGGGTTAAAACTCAGCTTGACCTACTGGAAAAGTACTTTTCATGCTCTAAGAAGAAGAGATCATTAACAAAACAGCTTAAAGACCTGGCTAATAAGTCCTGGGGAAATCAGGAAAAACAGACCTAAAAGTGGACCTTGAGGGTGTTAGTCTAGTGGTTGAGGAATATAAAGCTGATAGAATTTTTGAAAGTGGTGCAATGTCTTATGACCTCAGCTTAATGTCTTGGCAGAGACACCTGGAGCTGCTGAGATGGCTCATGAAACCTTAGAAAATGATGGGTGTTAGTTTGCAAGCTACTGGAATGAGATATACCAGAGCTGGGATGGCTTTTAAAATGGGGGATTTAATAAGTTACAAGTTTACAGTTCTAAGGAAGTGAAAGTGTCCAAATTGAGCCATCAACAAGAGATTACCTTCACTCAAGAAAGGCCGATGGGTCAGGAACACCTCTGTTAGTTGGGTAGTCATGTGGCTGTCATCTGCTGGTCCCTTGCTCCTGGGCTCCATTGTTTTCAGCCTCTGTTCCTGTCGGGGTTCCTCACTTTACTTCTCCAGGGCAGACTTTCATCTCTTGGCTTCCCTAGGCTCTCTCTGGGTTTCTAACACCTTATGGCTGCTGGGCTCCAAGCGTCTTCAAACATCTGCCTCTGTTCTCCATGTGTCCACATCTGTATCAGCTCTGCTGTGAAGTTTCTGTTGGCTCTGAGGCTTTTGTTGTTTCTGCCTGTCTCCAAAATGTTTCCTCTTTTAAATGATTCCAGTAAACTAATCAAGACCCACCTGGAATGGGTGGAGTCACATCTCCATGTAATCAAAAGTTTGCACCCACAGTGGGCATGTCACATCTATGTGGAGATTACCTAATCAAAAGTTACTGCCATACAGTATTGAATTAGGTTTTTTAAAAAACAAAAAACAGCCATCTCCACAAAATTGAGTCAGAATTAAAACATGGCTTTTAATGGGTACATAATATTTTCAAACCAGCACAGATGGCTTATAATAAATGAGAAAGAATTAATGTATAAATACCCAGCAGCCTTGCCCTCAAGTGGGCATTTCTCAGGTGGGTGTGAAATGATCTTTCCTGGAGTTTTCTCTTAGATTAAACATCAAGAAGCTGAAAGAAATATCAGATTCCTAGGGGATGAGGAAGAAGCCCGCAAGTGGTAAAGCAGCAAAGAGATTGAATGTGCCCAGATCAAAGAGGAAGCACCTCATCCTAACAGTCAGCCTAAACATCTCTCAGGCCCTAGGAATTTAAAGCCACTGTGTGATAGAACCAGTCTAAGCTGCATTTCTTTTTCTTTTAAATTACATGGGCAGGCACCTGGAAATAAACCCGGGTCTCCAGCGTGGCAGGCGAGAACTCTGCCACTGAGCCACCATTGCCCTAAGTTGCATCTTTTATCCCTTCACCTCTCCTTTGCAGTGACTCCAGGGAGATATGAGAACTGTCTAGCGATCTGGGGATGGGTGACAGGGGAAAAGGAGGAGAAATAAAGGAGAAAAAATAGAAAATAAACCAAACATTATTCCTTTTCATGCTGTGGTCCTTTGGTCTAAAACAAGCCCAAGATGAGGGGGAAGAGAAAATATATGATTAGTATGCTTTTGAATTTTGGTGTTTCTAACCTAGATATTTTAATTACTGAATTGGCATTCTGTTCATGATTTTTAAAAATGTAGGCTGTCATTTAACTAACAGTGGACAAAAAAGACATGAGACCTATTAATTTTTCACCTAGCAGCTCAGAAAATATTTCTGTACAACTTCTAAAGGTACCATAACACAAATTGTTCTACCAAATTATTGTTACCTTTATCTTCCTCAGAAACACTTTGGCTTTACTCCCTGCATATCCTGTTATCAGTAAAAGGCATAGTTGATAGCAGTTGACACAGAGACTAGGTAACAATACAGAGAAGGAAGAAATTTAAGCTGTCCCATGTATTTTTTTCCTACATAGTCACATTTTGTGATGATACCTCCTAAGTTATTTTAAAGCCATATGTACATTGATTCATTTGTTTTCTTTTTCAAACATAAAAAATGATGTGGTTGTTTGAAGTAGTATGAACCCCAAAAAGAACATTTTCTTAAATTTAGTCCATTTCTGTGAGTGTGAACTCATTGTAAATAGGACCTTTTGATAATATTACTTCAGTTAAGAAATAGTCCACTTCAATCAGGATGGGCATTAATCCTCTTACTGAAGTTCTTTATAATCAGAATGACATTCAGACAGGGTTAGAGAAAGTCACAGAAGCAAGAAGCTGAAATTGAAGAGAAGAGAATGGAGAGGCCAGAAGAGGATGTTATGTGCATTGCTATGTGACATAGGAGCCAAAGTCCAAGGACGGCCAGCAGCCAGCCCCAGAAAACCAGTCTTCAGGGAGAAAGCATTGTCTTGATAATTCCTTGATTTGTGCATTTTTCCTAACCTCAAAACCATGAGCAAATAAATTCTCATTGTTTGAACTGACCCATTTTCATGGTATTTGCTTGAGTAGCCAGGTAAACTAATGATATCTAGAGGATTAAAAGAAATTTAATCTAAAAGATAAATGATAAAATCTAAAAGAAAGCTATGGGAATATCTGGCTTTCTCTCTTGGGTCTCCAAATAAATACGGTTTGCTTCATTAGGAAGAAAGAAATAGGAGGAGGAAGCGAGATGACCATCTCCATGTGGAATGTCACCTTACTATTACTGTATTCCATCATTATCATCCAGAATATTGTGTTCTTAGACACTTCCGTGTCCCTAACCGTCTTCCTCTCTTGTGAAAGTTTGAGTCAGAAAAAACAGAACCAAAAGCTGCACTCAAATCCCTCAAGATTACTTCCCCTTTCTTGGCACCTTCATTTACCAAGGAAGGAAACAGTTTTGGTGATATTATTTGTTCTCCCCCAAACCCTCTTGATTGTTCCCTGAGACTGAATATTTTTCACTTTTGTTGCAGATTGATTGCTTAGAGAATGCAATCTTTCCACATCAAAGTATCTCTTGGTTAAATTCAGCACCGCAGAGAAAACAGTTATTGAAGTTGTCCCAAAATATGGGTAGAACTCAGTAAGTTGCCCATCTCTCCCTTTGGATCATGATTTCCTCACTATACAGAGACAAGTTTTATGTCTAATTCAGTGGTTCTTGATGTGAACCTTAGGTAAATTTGGCAATGACTAGAGACAATTTTGCTTGTCATAACTGGGAGGAGCATATGACTAGCATCCAAAAGGTAGAGACCAGGGATGCTACTAAACATCTGTGTTATTTTCCCTATTGCTGCATAACAAATTACCACAACTTTAGTAGCTTAAGTTTATTTTCTCACAGTTCTGTAGGTCAGAAGTCTGGAGGGGCTTGACTGTTTACAGTGTCGGAAGACCAAAATCAAGGTTTTGGCCAACCTGCGCTCTTATCTCGAGGCTCTAGGAAAGAACCTGCTTCTAAACTCATTCAGGTTGTTGATAAAATTTAGTTTCATGTGGTTATAAAACTTTCCTTGTGGGCTGTCAGCCAGGTTACACAGATTATTTTGCATGGGGCTCCCTCCATCTTCAAAGCCAACAACAGTGCATCAAATCCCCCTTGTACTTTGAATCTTTGACTTCTCTTCTGCTGCTCACCAGAGAAAACACTCTTCTTTTAAAGGACTCACTTGATTGGACAGACCTACCTGGATAATCTCCATATTTTAAGGTCAACTGATTTGGGACTTTGAGTATACCTACAAAATCTCTTCATGGCAATACTTAGGCTAATGGTTGAATACATAACTCAGAAATTTAATCTTGGAGTACTATCTTTAGAATTCCGCTTACCACAATCGCTAAGATGTATAGGACAGCCTTTGGCAACAAAGAATTATCTAGCCCAAAGTACCAATAGTACTTGGTTGAGAAATCTTTATCTAGGCATATCTTTTATGCAGGGTGGAAGTATTTTCAGTTTATTTTTCTCATGAAAGATGAATTCACAGCCTATAGCACTTGAAAGAAGCATATGCCATTGGGGTTCTGATCATGATCCAGAATGCTCATTTTCTGGGAGCTTTTGGTCACAAAGATCTTATCAACTGTCTGACATCAGCCAATCATCTACTAGGCCAGCTATCTTTAACACAACCACTTCTCTAACTTCATATACATCAATCTATTTAATTAGTGTACATTCTTTTGTTCTTTGACAAGAGTGGTATTTCAATAGGACATATTAGGAAAAGAGTGAAATGTTATCATTCTCGGCTTTGGACAAATAATCAAATCATGTATTTAACTAGAATGCAGGTTTCCTGATTGCAGAGACTTTCCTTGGTCACTGATATACCAAACACCTAACACAATGTATGGCTTATAATAGGTGCACAATGTATGGCTTATATTAGGCACATAATGAATATTTGTTGATGAGCACCTCCCAGTCAAGGATAAGGAGAAAGAGGAATCTTGACATTTTTCACAAATAACCAAATTTTACTAGGGCTGTAGCTTGATTGGACAAAACTTTTCTTAATGAAATTTAAAGAAGTAAAGCATATGTTTGTGCAACTGAAGGCTGACAGTGCCCTGGTGGTATGTACAAGTGTATAGGCTCTCAACTATTTGTTAAAACTAGAGGAGTCATCTAGTTCAAACTCCCACTCCAGTAAGAAATATCCTCTATGATATCCCTGGTGAGTGTTTGTTTTCCAGCCCTTAGAGATGGTGTCACAGTTCTAGATACTTTGGAATGGTCATTTTCAAAGTTTCTTGCGTAGTCCCTAAAAGCCTTTTAGAAAATCATGGACCTCTTGTCATTTTCAAAGTTTCTTGCATAGTCCCTAAAAGCCTTTTAGAAAATCATGGACCTCTTGCAGATTTCAAGCTGACATCTAAAACATTTTGATCATAAGTTTAATATTTGCAAAGGGTATGATTTCTGGCATATCACTTATCATTTATGTGCTTAAATATATTTTGTCAAAACCTCGGATTGGTAGATTTAACTCATTCTAATTGTCTTCCATACTATCAGGAAAAAACAATTCAAATAGACAAATCAGGCTTATTTTCTGTGAGAAAAAGAGTGAATTCATTTTTTTTATTTAAATAATTGAGAATACTTGTATTCCTGTGACGACCATCTCACTTCTGAATTCTAATTCTAAGATAAATCCATATATAGATAAATAAGGAATAGAGCTTTAAAATGAGTTTATTTTGGATGAAATATGGTACTGTGCCATCAATATTTCTTACAGATGATCTTTTTGCTTTGTTCTCACCTCCTCAGGAGTTAAGCATCTTCAAGGAATTCATTTGTTTTGTTCCTTGATGGTTTTTACACCAAGTAGTTCAGGAATGGTGAGACATACAGTTGTTTCATCCTTTGTAAAATAAGAGAAAGGCAAGGAGAGGTGACAAAGGAATTTTGACATCAGCCAGATAAATTTTGGGGAAAAGAAAAGTACATATAGACATTGAGGATTTGGAAAATAATTCCCTTAAGACTATCCATACCCATATACTCAAGGAAAAATTTTAGTATACTCCCAGGAATTTAAGTTCCTGCTGGTTTAGACAACAATCTGCTACATTGTTAGAAAGCTCTTCCCAATATTGAAATAGTGAATTGAAATCTTCTTCCTTCCCTAAATCTGTTCCACTATACTTTGTTCTCTCTGGAGTACCTAGAGCAAGATAAATTAATCCTCTATGGATAATGCTCCATACATTTGAAGATGCTATCATGCACTCCTTTATCTTTTCATCTCTAGGATTATATTCCTTGTTCCTTGAAATGCTCTTTCTCTGCCATTCTTTTCAGCCCCTTCACCCTTCTAATCATCCTTCCATAAAGGATACTTAATTTTATAAAAATTTTCTGAATCTTGATATCCAAAACAAAATAATGTTACTATTGCCAAAGATAAGCTACCAATATTAGTGAATTCCTTTATAATGTAAATAGCTACCATTTACTGAATGATTACTGTATTCTCAGTGCATAAGGGAACATGACAAAGAAGGTACTATTATTATCATCTTCATTTTTAAAGGTGAGAAGATTCAATTTGAAAAGGACAGTTTGTACAAGGTCAATAACTTCTTTCAGTGCCTTGTTTATTAATTAGTTGCCAGATGGACCAATAGTTGATTTTAAAGTAACATTGCATAAATGGGGCCTGCCTCTGTAGGTATGCAGAGACCCAGAGTAGAGGGGACATATGTTTAGGTAAAATGTCAGGATCAGCTGCACATCCACTCGAAAAGTCCCTGTGAAACCTTGCATGTATCCTGCAGCACTGTGGTCTAGAATGAGCTACTAGGTGACCTAGAGCAGTGTAGCAGTTTTGCAAACTGGATTCTGTTCAGTCCAAAGAGGTCTAAGAGCCCTTTGTGGACTGCCACTGAAGGAATGAGAGGGAGCTTTCTAGCCTCCCTCCTTTGCTTCAACCAAAGAGCTCTTCTTTTTTCTCTAGTTTTACATATCTGCAGTTCTCAATCAGTTTGCATTTGAATAAAGAGTTATACAGCTTAAGAGAGATAGAGGAACCCCCTGCCCCCCACACACACATACACTGACAGCAGTGGGGTTGGGGTGGGGGAGAGGGAGAGAGGGAAAGATTGAAATTGAGAGTGAGTGAGAAAGGAACCACTAGTCATGGAAAGAATATTAATTTTGGAATCTGTTTGTCTAAGTTTGACCCTAATAGCATACTTACTGCTTGGTAACTTAGACATTTTCTCTAACCACTCTGTGCTTTAGTTTTCTCACCTGACATATATCGGATAGGCAAAGACTTTTGTTGAGCAAATAAGTGAATGAATGAATAAGTGATTTTGGAAATAATAATTGTACAGGGTTGTTGTGAGGGTTAATGCTAATAGAGAGAGAGTTTAGTGCAGCCTGGCATAGGGTAGGTGTTTTGCAAGTGACAACAATAGTAATTATTATTATTATTATTATTATTATTATTGATTCAGTGCTTCTTTAGATTGCTGAAACAGGTGCCCATATGTACTACTCTCTAAACTAGATGGAGACCTCTCATTTAACTTGAGAACAAATATTATATGTTACTAAATATTTGGAACCTGTCCAAACCCTGAGGGGTTTTCCCATTATAAGGGAAGATCGAGGGAATGGCAGAATCTAGCCTCTATTCTTGGAAGTATGTCTTGAGAAGTTTGGTGGCAAAGAAAAGTGGCTATCTATTGTCTGAACGAAACTTGGCCACTGTGCCAGCTGTGCCCAAGCCATATAGCCATTGGGTGGGATCAATTCCTGCAGCCCCATAGGTGTGCATATTTGCTGTCATTGCTGTTTCTTGGGCTTGGATTACATTACCTAGTGAAATTCAAGTCTATTCATCTAGCACATTTATCCTCTGGGTAAGACAAATTATAAACACACAGCCCATTCTTCTAGTAAGAGAAAGGAAAAAATATGCTGGGTTTTGACCTAAAAATTATATATTTAGTCTATCTAAATCATTTCCAGCTGAATTCCATTGTCTTGTGAATCATATTCATCTACTGTAGAATGTAAGTTCTCCAGGGTAAGACCTTGTCTTCCCAGAGGTGGTTTAAAATAGTGCAGGCACTTTTCCTGATAAAATATTTAGTTATAATTTATAATGTAAGAATAAGAACAATAGAAGCCTCATCACATGTCCTAGAAACATAGTGTGAAGAGAAATCCCATTACATGTATATTATAATTCCATTACAACCTATTATAAAGGTGTGTTCCTCACTGGGAAAACCCATGCACTCATTTCTCCAAATGTAGAAAACTGATAGACCAGTAAGAGTTAATTATGTAACGATTCTTTGCTTTACAAGATGGTTTTTGCTAAAGATTCTCTTTAAATATCCAGATCTCTTTTTGGAGTATTCAAAATTGGATTTGCTTTACAAAATGTTGATTAGACTCAACTTTTCAGGAACAAAGAGAGTGTGCAAAATGGGGGATTGCCTGTCAAGTGTCAATGGTGAAGTCAGTGAATGCAGTGAAAACAAGGTTCACCATTGTGAGACCATCAAAGCCAGAATACCTAAATATGGCCGGAGGCTTTGGCAGGGCTTCAGAAGGTCCTCATTTCAGACAGGAAACCTAAGCCAACATTAAGGTCTCTGACCATCTTTAACTGTGACTCTGGCAATTGAGGGCATGGAATCCTGCTCTGAAGCAATCACACATTATTTAGCATGTTCTGAAGTATTAGTTTAAATAGGGATATTTTTTAATTGGGTCAAATATATAGAAAGAGTTGATGACTTTTATTCAAATAAATGAAAGCAGAATATTTGGGGAGATATGATGCATTTCTTCCTCCACATATAAGTCATGGGCAAGGAGAGGAAAAGGAGAAGCCGGAATAGGACAAGAGAGGAACACAAGGTCAAAAAAAGAGGAAACCTTTTTGCTCCCCAAGTCACTCTTTTTTTATGAGCATAGCATATAAAAGTAGATAGGTGTGCATGGGTCATTCCTACTAGCCCTTGATTCTGTTGCATAGCAGGAAAAAGCAGTAATGTTTAATGCATCATTCAATCTGGCAAGTAAGTTGTTGCGCAGACACTGTACTAGACTCAAAGATAGGAACAAACAGGGCAAGGCAGGGGAAGTGTGCATTTAATAAAACACCTGTTTTGTTTTCAAAGGCCATACAATGTCTCTTGGTACTGTTCCAAGCTGACTTCTCCTACCGAAAGATAAGCATATTCCATTTCAAGGCTGGCTACTGTAACCAAAGGCACCATTCAGATTTTCCCAAGGATCCTAAACCAATAGTTCACTAGTTGCTGTTTAGATTTAGACAGGGTGATGAGAAACCTTTGGGAAATTCTTTCCATTGTGCAGAAAGGCTATGATTAATAGTACAAAAAAGGCACCAAGCACTTCAACAAGCTTTAAGGCCAATGACAGAGTGCTTTGTGAGAGGTACAATGCGCAGAAGTTTTCATAGTGCTGTACATTTCTGGACTTTTCTAACTGAGGAGTCCCGCCTTGTACATCTTGTGTGTGCTTTGTGTGTTCATGGGTGCACAGATTGTCAGAGGAGAAGGAGTGTTTAATATACTGAGTGGGCCTTGGGCCTGTAGATGAAGAGTGTATGAGGGAGGAAGGGAGACTTCTGAGTCAGGTAGAGCCAAGGATTAGTTGGGGATTCTGGTGGAGAGGAAACTGGTTACTTTGAATTATTTGATGTTAAATGTGCTTTCAGGCTTGAATTTCAGGTTCTTGCATCCAGAAATATCCCCAAATCATCTCTCGCTCTCACACAGTTTATATTCAGAACCATGGGCACCACAGAAGGATTCAAGAAAGGAAGATCGCTATCAGCCAAGGGAGAAAGTCTGATCTGTGCCTGGAGAGGAGATGGGTCTCCAGAGTGTAGAAATGCTTTCCTGGGACCATCTGTAGGGATGTTGAGAGTGAGGAATCTGGCAGCTGGAGAACTGAAGCTTCAACCTTTCCTAGGCCTGGGAGTGCAGAAGGTGGGTTGCTTACGGGGTGGAAGTGGGGGTGCGCATTGTAGCCCCTGGACATGCAGGGAACTGGGTGCAAGGGTGGCAGGGGCCTCGTTCTGCCAGGAACAAGGTGTTGGGGTGTTAGGGTAGGGTGGGGGCCTGAGGGGTGGCTTGGAGCCCTGGCGGTGACTGCCTGACGTCACCGGCCTCTCTGGCAATAGGCTGCGAGCTGAGCTCCCTGAAGCGGCGGCGGCGCCGACAGCAGCGCGGTCGGTCTCTGGCCCCTTCACTCCGCGCCTTCTGCAGCCACCACTGCAGCCGCGCCGCGGGGGCTCTTTCTCTGCAGCCAGCTGGCGGCCCCAGGTAAGAAACGCTTGCGGCTAAAGACTCCCGGCGGTCCTGCGCGATGGGGGAGGGCAGCCCCGGAAGCCTGGGCAGGCACCCCTGGCCATATAGCTTCGGCTCCGGTTCGGACCCGGGCCCTGGCCCCGGCTTGCGCGCCGCCTCGCTGCTCCGCAGTGCAACAGTTTGCAGCTGCCTCTTGGGAACAGCAAGAAGGCTTTATCGCGCGCTGCGGTTTTGCCGGCTCTGGTCTCTGGAAGAGCCTCCGGCCCTCGGGCTGGGAGAGAAGGCCGGAGAGAAGGTCCGTTCCCCAAACTTTGCAGACGGGAACCCTCCTCTTTCCATTTACAACGCCCCTAAAAAGAAACAACATATCGACAAGTGGGGGGCGGGGGAAAAAAGACAAGGAAGATGGGGAAAAGGGGGACATTTGGGGGATGTGATTCAGCTGAGAAAGGTGCTTCATCTGCCTTTGGGGGGAGGTGGGGTGTTGGTGTTGGTTACCAGGGAAGAAGACTAGAGAAAGGATGGGACGCGATCTGCGCGTCCGCTGCTATCGCTAACAGAGGCGAACTGAAACGTTGTGTCAGGCGGTACCACCCTGGAAATAGAGAACCTAAAGGATTTAACGCCAGCCGGGGTGAGAGGGTGGGGGGAGGGAAGACTGAGTACCCGGAGTCGGCTCAGCAGCAGGGGTGGGTGCTGAAGAGGGTAGGATCCAGGCGGAGATGTCCGCGGAGAAGGCGCCAGAAAGAGCGGACGCTTCAGGAAGTAGGGACCGGGATCCGAAGCGGCAGCAGTCTGTTGCAATTAGAAAGTTGCTGAGGCTCAGGGAGACTACCTTATCTGCTGAGTAATCCGCACCTCCGCTGTGCCAGCACAGACCCCTTTCCCGCGAGTGGTGCGAGCAAGTAGCTGAAGGCTCTGGTACACGGCGGGGGGCAGGTGGGCTGGGGTCCGTTGGCTGCGGAGATGATGGGCAGCGCCCAGCCGAGGCAGAGTGCGGGGAAGAACGTTTGGCAGTGGCGGCTGATTATTCCCGTCCTTCGCACTACCTCGAGCAGCGGCTGGGATCCTAACTAAGCCTGCTCTCTTTGCAGCCTGGTGCCTCCGTGCAGGGTGCAGGAAGAAGCGCGCGGAGACGCGTTCCACGCGGGGCCGGAGAGGATCTGCCAGGCGCATCTCGCTTTCTGGCCGGCTTGCTTGCCTGCAGTTGTTCCTTTAGTCCTGCGCTCGTGCGCCAACCCCGGCAAGGCTCAGAGAGTAGTTTTGGGTGGCGTGGGCGCCCTCCTCTTCCTCGCTGGTGGGAACAGTGTGCCTAAGAGGGGAAGCCTGGTGGGCCTGGCCCCTCCCAGCCCAGCGCCGATGAGTGCCAGGGCGCCCAAGGAGCTGAGGCTGGCGCTGCCGCCGTGTCTCCTCAACCGGACCTTTGCTTCTTCCAACGCCAGCGGCAGCGGCAACCCGAGTGTCCGTAGCCCAGGCGCAGGCGGCGGCGGTGGTGGCGGCACCTGCATCACGCAGGTGGGACAGCAGCTCTTCCAGTCTTTCTCCTCCACGCTGGTGCTGATTGTCCTGGTCACCCTCATCTTCTGCCTCATCGTGCTGTCCCTCTCCACCTTTCACATCCACAAGCGTAGGATGAAGAAGCGGAAGATGCAGAGGGCTCAGGAGGAGTACGAGCGGGATCACTGCAGCAGCAGCCACAGCGGCCGGGGGCTGCCCCGGGGGGGCAGCCAGGCCCCAACCTATGCAAAAGAAACCCGGTTAGAAAGGCAGCCCCGGGACTCTGCCTTCTGCGCTCCTTCCAATGCCTCCTTCTCCTCTTTGTCCCCCGGCCTCCCATGCCCAGGCCCCTGTTCTCCTCCTCCTCCACCGCCGGCCCCTAGTCCGCAAGGAGCGCACGCAGCCTCTTCCTGTTTGGACGCAGCTGGCGAGGGCCTTTTGCAAACGGTGGTACTGTCCTGATTGTCTGGTCCCTTTTTGATCCCCTTTCTCTTTTCCAATTCCTTTGCCGTCTTTTGCTTTTTCCCTCTCTTCTTCCTTTTCCCTTCATCTTCTACTTTCCTCTGGCCCCTTTTCCTCTTCCTTCTTTTCATCTTTGCCCGCCCCTTACACTGTTTCTCCTCCGCCGAGGCACTGTGCGGTATTTGTAAATACGGGGCGAGGAAAGTCTAGGAAGAAGGAATAATGCTGATAATAATACTTTATTAATATTTACAATAATTATTATAATACTAACACAACCCAAGCGCATGACAAATCACATAATTTCTCATTGTCAATGAAAGATGTGTCTTCCCTCCCAACCCCAGGACCCCCTCCCACAACCCAATAAGGAGGAGAAACCGCACAAGTTATCAAACACACAGAAGGCATTCACCACCCGGGAACAAAGGCAGGGGAGGGGTCTCAGTGGTGTTGTATATAGCTGTCAAGTTAAGGTTCCATTACCTTCTTCCCCCTAGTCCCCCAAGCTTTCACTCTTCCTTCAGCTTCCCTCCCCTCCCCATTCCCATCCCCAGCCGGACTCAGGCAATAGTATGTTATAAAGAAAACGTCTGTATTTAAGCAACAAAACTAAAAGAGACCACAGAGACAGCTGTACAACCAGGTGAAACAAATGTGAAGAGATTAGCTTAAGGATAGATATTTCAATCCGTGAACAGACCCAGAAAAGGAGGCAACGTTTATGACAGGTACCCCTCTCTAGTCAGCCCCTGTTTTGGTTAACCACTCCCTTGTTCAGGACACTGCATTTTAATTTATTATTAGAAATATCCCTCGCTGGTCGAGATTAAGTATGTTAAAATTATTACATTAGTTAAAAACAAAACTAATCTGCTTTTGCTTGCCCCACCTCTACCTGTATACCTTTAATTTGTGACCATTTTCAGGATTCACAGAGGGCCCCAGGGTTGTCCAGCCAAGTCTGATGCTGAAACCACTTCACTGTACTGGTTATTCCCTCTGGTTGTGTAGGTGAAGGAGGGACTGTTTCGGAAAGTGATTATTTCTAGCTTTCAGTTGGTTTCTTTTTCTGCAATCGGGTTTGTATGTACTATTGATTTTCTTATTATTAGACATCTCATAAGTTACCTTTTGCAAAAAAAAAAAATATATATATATATTAGGTGATGTACAGTACTGAAAGTGCCGTAACTAACCAACCAGAATGTTTCTGTTTTACTTTTAGAACATGTGTACCTTTGTTATGTATTTATTCTATTGGTACCAAATACCAAATCAAACTACAGTTCTGTACTAAGTCCTTCAAACTGTATATCCTTTGTTCTTAATTTCCAGCTGTTGATATAATGGTTACCTCTGAATGAGGAATTCAGTGGTGCAGACCCGGCTTCTGCTGTTTCCAGAAGTTTTCTTTTGTACTATAGTGTAGTTGACTGTTATGAAAAGATGGCATCTATGTTTTCTTTTTTTTCCTCTTGAGAATAACAGAAACAACCACCACAACAGAAAACAAACAAATAATGGATGCGCAGGAATGCCATCTATTAAAACATGGTTAATATTTAAACAGTGCCTGTAGTCCTCCCTGCATGCAGTTACCACCTGGAAGCAGTGATGTGTGTGCCTGCTTGTACTGTATGTGTTTGGGGGTGAGACTGGTGGGGATGTTGGGCAATTTGAATGACAGGACATGCAAATTTCAAGAGCAGTTAAATCCAGTGACTACTTGTAGGAGAAAATGTTTGCAGATTGTTTACGTAGAAATATGTGTCTGCCTCTGTGATGCATCAAAGGAGGGGCTGTCTTTCTCTTTCTGAGTCTGGCTTAGCTAACTTCACTGAATACATGAACACAGATTGAGGAGAAAAGTGGGAGACCAAGGTAAATATTTTGTTTTTTCTCCCCCTACCAGACAAGGACTTCTAAGTTAGAAATGAAGGCCACCTATGGTCAGTTGCCACTTTGTTTCTCTTAGATGTATGGTAGAAGGGCCAGAAGCATATTATAGTCTTAATTATATGCAGCGGCAGCCCTTCTTGGAAATCCATTTTTAGACAGATATTCAAGAGTCTGGAAAATGTATGCTTGGGAATTGTCTACAAAAATCTTAAGTAAAAGACTTCTCACTAACCTGCAGGGTATAATGCAACAGTGCCCCTAGGTGCATCCCTCTCCCAAGTAACTAACTGTTCTAGACTCTGTCTTGGTTCCAGGAATATGTGCTCTTATCCAGAGAAAATATTATCTCTGAGGTTTAGGTCATCTACTAAATTTCCTAAGGTCAGTCTAAATCTTTTATGAAATAATTTAGTAAGATTAATTTTAATCACCCACTTGATTTTCACCCAAGTCCTTTCCTGAAGCACAGAGGATCATCATTTCAGCATGCCATGTTGTAATATTAGGAAGACCAGGTATAATCTTTGGGTATAATATATTAAACAATGAACCAGAATCTCTCCAGTGCCTTAGTCACTTCCTAGTAATAAGTTACAGAGTGCATTAACTCCCTCAGGCCACTAGGGAATCCTTCAGTGCAGCGGAGTCAACATTGTACATCAGAATGACTAAGGCACTGTGAAAAAGAAAGTCCATTAATTTCTGTAGCGCACCCTCATCCAGCTGTAGCTCTTTATTACTTTATTCCACAATGACTTTCTGGACTTGAAATTTAGATAGAATCAGGGACCCAAAAAGGGAGCTCCCTCATTTCCAGTGAGCTCCACTAAGTACATGAATACTATTTTCTTCCATTTATTTGGTGCACTTTTTACAGTGAATAATTTCCCATTTTATTAAAGCAATAAGATGTTCTGTTGTGAGCAATGCTGGATGATGACTCCATTTCTTTGGTGCTGAAGCTATTCATATGTTCTTGCCTTATGAATCATAATGCATTCAAGGCATGCAATAATAATCCCCTTCCAAGGAGCAGCCTGTAAACTCCTGGGAAAAGGGTAGTTATGAAATTGTCCTATATCATCTTTCTTCAAGAAATAGAGGGAGCAGGAGAAATAGATGCATTTATGCATATTGTAAAACAAGATCTTGATATCTCTAAACATGGGCACACATATCGGTAATGTGCTTGTGTTATGTACCTTAAAATTTATATGCCTCTCTTCTAATTGACAATGGTTTGATATTTTTAATAGGGCTCTGTGTAAAGATGATGGGGTTCACAAGTAAAATTTCATGTGAGTTTAATTTATTCAGAACCTTAAACTTCTGTTGGTATCACTTGGTATTTTTTATGAGATAGAAAAGTAATTACATGAAATTCTGGTAATGCCAGTCCCCACACCAAATTATAGAAATAAGCACATATCCAAATAATTTGCACACACCCTGTTTAAAGCCCTGCTTCTTATAGAGCTGAGTCGACAGTCTCAGGAGTTTGGGATGCTACCAAAAGGGCATTTTGACTTTTATTTATAAGAAACAAAAGGCAATCTGGAAAAAAGCTAAATTTATTTTAAGGATTTTACTCACTGATGTCCCGTCAAACTAATTGCTTCACACCCCTGCAGCTACAGCTCAACTCCTCACTTGCTATTCAGTATTAATAAGGTGGCATGCTTGATTCTTATTGTTCTTTAAAATAAGAAAATTAGAGAGAGGATGCCATTATGTCAACTGTATGGGACTCTGAATCTTAAAGATGCAGATGGATATAATCTTCTTTAGAATTTATATACACCCATAGATATGTATTTGTATATGCATACATTTTGTACAAATTTACAATGGAATTTTGTATTCTCTTTTCTGCCATTACAAGAATGAGATGGAAACCAAATAGTTGTTCCAGCCTCTTATCCATAGAGGATACTGAAAAGTCAGGTATATGCATGCACTTATTTCTCTGAGGTCAAATCTGAATGACTTTCTCTTTATTTAATGAAAGGAGAGAGTCCTGATTGGCTCAGGGAATTGGTAATTAGATAAGCTTCCTTTCCTAGATTAGTGACTCAAACATAGCAATGATAGTGATGTTATGACCATCTCTCTTGGTTCAAATGTCTAGATGGAAAGCAAAAATATCCAGAAAAAGTTTAGAGCCACCTAGACTAAAAACCTGGATTGTGGCTAGATTTTTTCATTTATAACCTATATGTTGTATGGAGATATAACGTATATCTTACAGCTAAAAGTAAAGTGGAAATATGACCATTATCTGTTTAGTTTGATGAGTAGTTTTTAGAAAATATGAATAAATTAGGGTTTAACAAAACTTCTTTGCACCTGACTTTTCCACCCTTTATATCTATATCAGTTGAATTAATTAGATAGTGGTTAAAATTACTGGTTTTCCACTGTAGAGACATATGCTTTAAGTACTTTTCTGTGAGTGTCAGTTGAGCGATTCCTAGTTGATAGTACTTGGAAGTTATAGATTAAATTATAACTAGAAACTCTGATCTAATCTGGTCAGCCTCCTTAGGTCCATTCCCATGTGAATTTGGACTTTGAATCTGAATCTAAAAAGCCACTTATCTTGGGGGATCATCCTTTGGAACAAGTGATTGACGCTCACAGACATTTCAGTTCACATTAGAATGAATTGCTGTCTATATAGGAGGGATATTTAATCACTGGATTGAATGTAAACGTGGTTCTGATTTGGGTTTTGACTTGTTTGCTAACAGTTGAGAAATAGCTTCTATGGCTTGACTTATTAATGTCACTGACCTAATAATCAATTGGTACCATGTAGGAATGCTTAGCTGAAAATAAGAACTTAATTAACTTTAATTGTGCGTCTATGACTTATCAAGGTGATCTTTTGAGGGCAGGGATATTTTCCTGACACTTTTGATTTCATTGGGTTGTTTTTATAGAAAGATTAATGATGACAATGACAATGACAACATCATTAACAACAGAGAAACTGAATTTTGAACTTGAGTATATCCAAAAGACAAAATAAAATAGACATTAGAGTTCATGGGAAATTTGTTTTGCTTTTCTATCAATAAAAGAATTTTCTTGTTAATTGGCTGTTTGTACCCTATTTCCTTATTAATTTAATTTATAATACAGCAGGCATACAAAATTATTCATTCTGTTACTCTCAGAAGCTCAAAGAAATTATAGGATTTAAAAAAGAAATCCTCTGTAATTTTTCTGATCTTTCTCATAAACCAGCTAAGTAATGGGAAATATATGCAATTTAGTCAAATTCAGTATACTTAGTCCGATATAATAACTTAGAAGTCCAGTCCCTTTAGGCAGATCTTCAGGCTCTTTAGGTTATATGCTTAGTTTCTTAGATTTCCTCTTTCCCTGCCTGTACTTCTCTAAGATAACCAGCTATAGGGATGTGGCTTACTTGAGGGATTGTGGCATTTGTGGGAAAAGGGGGGCCTCAGATTCATATCATTTCATATAGATATAAGCTGATCCCTTCTGAAAGGCAACAGGTTGGAACTGCTTCCTAGTCTGAGGTGCCATTGTCCCATTTAGCTTTTGTTCTGGTATTCACCACTGAAGTCTTAGACCCTGGGCCTTTGCCCACATTAGGAGTCTAAACATCCTGACTTCTTCCTCACAACGTCCACCAGTTCTTTCACAACTTTGTCTCCTTCTTGGAGATACAGAGCCTTCTGGATACTCTGTATACCAAGGACCTACCATGAAAAGGCTTGGGTTCTATCCCAGGATCATTAATCTAGCCAACTCCCTTTGGCACCTCAGCTCCACTTTTTGCTCAATGTTATATGTGCCATAAATAAGGATTTCTTCTGAGGTGTTGTACACCCACACTCATGTATTTTAGGGGGCTTGTCAGTTAGCCCTGATCCCTAGGCTTCTGCAAAACTATTTAGATATTTAACAAGCACCACAACCCTCTGTATGTGGAGGAGGAGCATGGATGCCCGAACAGCTGCCTGTCTTTCTTTTCTTTTGTCTTATTTTTTCTCACAATTGCAAGAGCCAAATATTTCTTTTTATGCCACCTTTTCCCTACCTGAAACCCCTCCTACTCTGCCTAAGCCATAGAGTTTACCTTCCCACTACCTCATTGACGTCAGTCTCCTTCTTCCTGACTTTAGCTTTGAGACTAACTCTTAATGAACAGGGTTAGGAGAGAAAGAGAGAAGTTTATTGATGGAACCTAAATTGGGAGATATTTGAAGCATAATGCTGCTATAGTAAACCTTTTATATTTCTGTAAAAGACATTTTCTCATGATTAAGGTCCTTCCTTAAGGTGAGAGTTTGTTCATTATCCTGCAGTTATTTCTGTTTCAACTCCTACTCTATCGCTCCAAATTTGGCTAGAAAATCTGAATGCTGATTGAATGTTTTACCTCTATCACTGTAATCACTATTTAGTCTGAAAGAAGGTCTTTACTCCACCCTATCCCCACTCTCTAGGAGTGGCAGATTGTGCATGGGAAATGCGTCCCTTGAGCTGAGATAAACTTCTAGTGGAGGTAGAATACCGGAGTGGAGATGAGTAGCTATCTCTCCCTAAAGGCAATAGGAAATAAGTGTTGGAGCCACAACCAAATCTCTACCATCTTCCTCTTTACTCTTAGGAGATATATATTCTCTAACTTCTGTTTTCTGGCTCAAAAGAGTATGGGTTTTGACTGAACTAACTCTCATAAGAGTGGCATCGCTCCACTGATTCCTTGGATTTCCCTGGTTAGAGTTTATTTATGTTATACTAACTGTGTATTCCCTTTCTGAATATTGTTGAAGTCCAATCACTTCTTTCAAAAATGCCGTCTCCAAATGTGTCCCAGGTGTGAATTGCTGATATTGAGCTTCCTTCTTTGAAAAGTGGCTCTTTTCAAACTTTTACAGACTAGTAAGGGGCTCTAATGATAACTTGTCTTAACTACCCTTTTTTACTCTATCCTGACCATCCTCTTTCTACATATGTACATCCTCTCTCTAAAGGTTATAGTCTTGACTCAAAATTATTTGACTCTTTAATTTTGGCCTAGGGATTTATAATCACTCCATAATGCAAAAATTCGCTACACAGACTCAAAAATTCTGGGAACCGCCCCTAAATGCACTGAGGTGGCATACTCACTCTTCACATACAGATGTGCAAAGCAAATGTGGATTCTCTATTTTGCTGTATTTTATCTTATCTTCTTCATAAGACTGTACTTGCGAGGTAGTCATTTTTAAAAAATTCTGAAATGTTTTCTCCTTCTTCTGCTCCATTCTATAGTGGTATCTGTGTATGATTTATGTTATCACATGGTGGCAGAGAAGAAAGGTTCCTCAGACTCATGCAGTGTTAAATGGATCCTTGCTAGTTCTGGGTGCTGAGTGGCTGACTGGTCTGCTTCCTGAACTGGTGACTGCAAGGATCCAGCAAATCCCATTAAGTGCTTATCATTGGACTGTGATCCTGGACATTTTTATATAGCATCAAACATTTTTATATAGCATCTAATATTTGCTCAAACTGCAGTACCTTACTGTATTCTAAGCATCAACTGGGACAAATGTCAGACACCCATGAGAGAGATTATAGGTGTCACTAGTATCTTGTGCCTCAGTATGGATTGGCCTTTTCTTGAGATTCTCTGATAAAAAGAGAGGAGAGAGGGCAGCTCATGGAGTTCCAAAGAGAAAGGCAACACCTAGGAAGAACAAAGAAAGAAGAGGCTAATTTTGCCCTTATTGATTAGAGCTCTTCCCCATCACAGTGTGTCCTATAGGGATACGGGGACCCATATGGCATTAAAAACCAGTTGATTTAAAAGAAATGCAGTAGGGCTGTGCAAGGTCACGGTGGTAGAATTCTCGCCTGAAATGCCTGAGACCCCGGTTTGATTCCCAGAGCCTGCACATGCACCACCCCCCAAAAAAATGCAGTGACTGCAATTATTAGTTATCCATGAACTTAGCTGAGGTTACTTGTTTACCCTCAGGACTTTAGTGAAGTCGAGGCAGGTGGGCATGAGCATATTAAAGCCAGGCAGCAAACCTGTTTAACCCTATTTGATGCAGTTTATTTTCAGAAGGAAAATATATTTGGGGGCTTGACCTTAAGGTTTTCTTACCTTGTAGTTCTGAAATAATCTGCTCCAGAATAAATGGGCTGTCATTTTTTCTATTCCACAGTTCAGAGGTATCATACTGGCTTAATCTGAGGCCTCTGATTAAAACTCTAGCATGTGATCCTCAATTATACTTTTATTAATTTCCTCCCTGAATGAGGAGCCAAAATACTGTCCAATAGCTCATTGGGCCTATTAGCACATCTTTGATTTTTGTTGCTCCTTCTTCTTTTAGTAAATTCAGGGAAGGCTAATGAGCTATCTTCAGGTTTGGAACCTAATGCATCTGGGCATTGAGTTAAGAGTTGGTTTTACATTTTTCCAAGAGAAATTTGTTCAAGCAGGGATTCTTCCTCAGTAATGGACTTCTTCACAAGCTTAAGGGTGAGATAAGCAAATGAAACAGCAGTAGTCTACCCTAGTGGGCTTCAGGATGCAACACATTCTCCTTAGACTTGAAACCAGAATTAAATTTTCATCTATGGCATGCATCCATTGCACTTATCTGATTATGTGAGATTTTTGCTTTTCTGGTTAGGAATGTCTTTGCACAGAAATGGGACTATTTTCTTCTAGAAGGACTGAATATATTTACCTTCCTGTTCTGGAGATAGATAGGTACGATTACCATTTTACGAAGCAGGGCTTAGGAATGGTAGACAAATTGCTACTCACCATCTGTATTTGTCAGGGTTCTCTAAGGAAACAGAACCAACAAGTGATATCTGTAAATATGAATGTTTACAAAAGTGTCTTATGCAACTATGGGGATGAAAACGTCCAAATTCCATAGGGCAGGCTGCAAGTTGGCAACAATGATGAAGGTCTTCAATGAATTCCTCAGGAGAGGCTGGGTGGCTGAAGAAGGGAAAAAGTTATCCCTTCTGACTGCTGAAGTAATCACCTCTCCCATAAAAATCTTCAATTCATTGAATGAACATCCCTCATAATGGGAGGCACTCGCCTTAGTTGATTGCAGATGTAATCAGACATAGATGCAATCAACTAACTGTTGATTTAAGTCCATGAAATGCCCTCATGTAACAATTAGGCCAGTGCTTACTTGACAAGACACCTGGTACCATCACCTGGCTCTTTGTCAACTTGGTAGCTAAACACATCACTGTAAACATACTTAATCTCTAAATAGAACACAATAACAGACTTATTTTTCACCTAACAATACTCAAATGTTCTGTATACAAGCAGAGATCAACTAATCTCTCCAGAATTGTGTGTAAATCCTTGGATAGCATTCACTCATAAATTTGATAACCTATAACTTAAATACTATGATATGAACAATACAACTTATGTCATTCAATAAGGGGATGAGATAGAGAAGAAAAACAGATAATTGTTTCACATACAAACACAAACATATTCATAACAAAGCAAGGAAGAAGTATTCATGCCATCACAGTCCTCATTTCTGTAACTGGTCACGTGGTCTTAGTTCATATTTGTCACTATCTTCTTCTACTACCCATTCCATGTTCCAATTACTCTCAGCAAGCACCTCAGCTGGCCATGATTCTTTGCCTGGTAGGATGATCTCAACTTTCATTCCTGAAGTTTCTGGGCAATTGGTAGTCTTGCCTGGGTTGGGTTGTTGCAGTTTTCTATTGACTTTAATCACGGAGCATGATAGCACTAAGAGACGTCCCAGAGGATCTCCTGTATTCCAGAAAAACTCTTCTTCACCTCCATTGTGTCATTGCAGTCCTATTTCCCTCTGATAGTCTAGATCAATCAGCCAGCCAGTATAGTAATCCCCTTCCTTGCCTGTTGATTTAGAGGCATGAGAAAGGAAAGTGGCCAAGTGGCAGTCTTAACTTCCAGTTCAATGAAATCAATGTTGTGTGTCCTGGTGGGAACACTCCTCCTTTTTCTAACTAAGACCTGTAGACCAGCAGAGCTTAAGGTTTCAGGGACAGGAAATAAAAGTTTTTCTAGTAGATCACTAAGGGTGATAGGAATGGTGCCACCCCCATTTCCATTCTTGAGCCCATGTACCTGGCTATGGAGAAACAGAGCCATAGAGTGGATGCTGATTCAGAGAACAGCATCCTGGAGAACACTGCCCCAGCCCTACAGGGGATTGCCACCTAATTGATGCCATAATTGAGTGTTTAAGAGGCCATTCCACCATTCTGTTGACCCAGCTGCCTCTGGATGATGGGGAACATGATAAGACCAGAGAATTGCATAGCATGTGCCCATTCCCGTATTTCATTTACCATAAAGTGGATTCCTTGAAAAGAAGTAATGCTGTGTGAAATACTAGGACAGTGGATAACGCATTCCTTAAGTCCACAGATGGTAGCTTCAGTGGAAACAATAGCACAGGGAAAGCAAACCCATATCCAGAGTATGCATCTATTCCAGTTAGAACACATTGCTTCCCCTTTCACCATGGAAGTGGTCCAGTGTAATTAACCTGCCACCAGGTAGCAGGCAGATCACCTCGGGTAATGGTGCAATATCAGGGTCTGAGTCTCTCAATGGGTCTCTACTGCTGGCAGTTTGGGCACTCAGCAGTGGCTGTAGCCAGATCCACCCTGCTGAGTGGAAGTATATGTTGTTGAGCCTGTGCATAATCTCTATTCCTACCACTATGACTACTTTGTTCATGAGCTCTTTGGGCAATGAGAAGAGTGGCTGGGGAAACAGGCACACTGGTATCCACAACACAGGCCATCTTATCCACTTGATTACTAAAATCTTCCTCTGCTGAAATTGCTCTTTGGTGAACATTCACCTGGGACACAAATATCTTCATGTTTTTGCCCACTCAGAAAGGTCTATCTACATACTTCTTCCCCAAACCTGTTTGTTATCAATTTTTCAATCATGTTCCTTCCAAGTGCCTGAATATCCAGCCAAACCATTAGCAATAGCCCCTCTGGCCAGTTCTCCTTCTAAGCAAAATGAACAACCAGGTGCACTGCTTGAATTTCTGCCTACTGGGAGGATTTCCCCTCACCATTGTCCTTTGGGAACATACCAGAAGGGGCTGCAGTGCTACAGCTGTCCACTTACAGGTAATACCTGCATATCATGCAGAACCATCTGTAAACCAAGCCCAAGTTTTCTCTTCCTCAGTTAATTCACTGTAAGGAACTCCCCAAGAGGCCAGTGCTCTGGGCTGGGAAAGAGAGGTAATGTGGCAGGAGTAGAGGCCATGGGCATTTGGGCCACTTTCTCATGTAACTAACTTGTGCCTTTAAGACCTGCTCAAGCCCTATCTCTTATATACATTTCCATTTTATGATGGGATGCTGCTGCACACACAAACTTTATGGCTTGATGGGTCAGACAACATCCAGCTCATAATAGGCAACTCAGGCCTTATGGTAACTTGATGGCCCTTAATTAAGCATTCTGTCTCTACTAAGGCCCAGTAGCAAGCCAAAAGCTGGTTCTCAAAAGGATAGTAGTTATTTGCAGTAGATGGCAAGGCTTTACTCCAAAATTTTAAGTGTCTGTGTTGTGATTTTCTTATAGGGGTCTGCCAAAGGCTCCAGACAGGATCTCTATTTGCCACTGATTCTTCCAGTACCATTGGATCTGCTAGATAATGTGGACCACGTGGCAGAGAAGCTTGCACAGCAGCCTGAACCTGTTGCAGAGCCTTCTCTTGTTCAGGTCCCTACTCAAAACTAGCAACTTTTCTGATCATTTGGTAAATGGGCCGGATTAGCACACCCAAATGAGAAATATTTGGTCTTCAAATCCAAAGAGGCCAGTTAGGTTTTGTTCCTCTTTTTTGGTCATAGTAGCTCCAGATACTACAGTTTATCCTTCACCTTAGAAGGAATATCTCAACGTGTCTCATAACACTGGATACCACTAGAAATTTCACTGAGGTAGAAGGACCCTATATTCCTGTTGGTTTTAGTTCCCATCCTCTGACAATACAAATGCCTAATCAGTAAGTCTAGAGTAGTTGTTACTTCTTGCTCACTAATATAACATGATATCATCAACATAATGGATCAGTGTGATGTCTTGTGGAAGGGAGAAAAGATTAAGGCCCCTGCAGACGAAATTTTGACATAGGGTAGACATATTAGCACATCATTGATAGCTGTTGCTCCTTCTTTTAGTTAATTTTGGGAAGGCTAATGGGCTTCCTTCAGGTTTGGAAACTAATGTATCTGGGCATTCAGTTAAGAGTGGGTTTTACATTTTTACAAGAGAGGTATGTTTAAACAGGGATTCCTCCTCAATAATGGACTTCTTCCCAAGCTTAGGGGTGAGATAAGCAAATAAAACAGCAACATTATTCCCTAGTGGGGCTTCAGGATGCATGACATTCTCCTTAGTCTTGAAAACAGAATTAAATTTTTATCCATGGCAGGCATACTTACACATATCTGATTATGTGAGATTTTTGCTTTTCTGGTTAGGAATATCTTTGCACAGAAATGGGACTATTTTCTTCCAGAGGGACTGAATATATTTAGCCTCCTGTTCTGGATATAGATAGGTATGATTGTAGGGCTTAGGAATGGTAGGCATATTGCTAGTCACCATCCTATAAATCTACCACATCTGTTTCCATTAAATTGGTCCAATACACCCATACAAGCTGGATACATATTTCTCAGCAGCCACTGGCAATCCTCCTTAGAACTGCTTCAGTCCAACTCCCATTTACTTGCTTTTCTACTCTGTTCTCTTTCTTGTTTTCACAATGTGTCCCATGTTTGCTGGATACTATGTCTCCTGCTTTCCCTTCTAACCTTTGGATCTATGACCCAGTTTCTGTTTTTCTATCTACGGCAGTTGTTATCAGTGCCTCCACCATATCCCCTTGATATTCACCAGTCTCATACATGTAGATGGTTTCTTATTGCAAACATCACAACTCCCTACATGAGCACCTTCTGAGACTACGGAGACACTGAGCTTTCTCCCAGGGCAACCAAAAGTACCAGGGACTTAACACCCCCAGGAAGAGACAGATGGGAATTGGTGGATAAATTCCCCAGCTTTCTGGGCCCTGGAATGAACCAATTCTGAAATGTGTTCTGTACAGTCTCCTAGAGTCTCCTTCTTGACTCACCTTTTTCCACTCCCCTACAGATGCTTTCTATAATCGCCTCTCAAATAAACTATTCATACTTAAATCCTTGTCTGAGAGTCTGATTCTGGGGGAACCCAACCTACAACCCTATCCCAGTTTCAGACATAAGTTTCTTCCAGTACATGAAAACTCTCTCTGCCTTCTGAGACTTAGAGTAAGCGAAACCCAGTCTTTAAGTCCTACCATAGTCCCATGAGAATTGACCCAGCCAAACCTGATCCCTACCCAGGTTCCTCTAGGCAGAAAAAGCTTGTGATATTACAATTCATTAGATTGAGATAGAATTTCATGATTTATGTAAGTGAATAGTCATGTAGACGGTTTGTGAAGAACTTTCCAAAGGTATGGTTGTTTCATCAATCATTTTGTCTAAACCTGGCCTGGTATAAAAAGGCAGTAAAATGTGGTGGTGAAGAGCTGGTCTCTTGAGTCACATAGAACTAAGTTCAAATCCTAGTTATGACTCTATCATCTATGTGATCTTGGGACAGAGTATTTATTCTCTCTAGGTCATAGTTCTTTTATCTATAAAATGGGAATGATAATAATTGAACCCACCTTAGCAGGATATAGGAAAATTAAATGCCATAATATTAAAGTCCTCCCCATAAAGCCTAGCACATTATACATATTCAATAAGTATTGGTTCTGATTATTATTATGCCTTAAGGTATGTTATGCCATAGTATGCTCCAAGGCATAAAATAAGGCATTATGTTATATTTTAAGAAAGAAATATATATTTGGATAAAAACACAAATCTGAACATTCAGTTTTCCTGCTACCTAATAAATGGAGATTTGGATTAACACGTGGCTTCTTGTCTTAAACATGGGCATTCTCATGCAAATTGAGTATGGGAGAGCTCTTAGGTGAAACCTGTAAAGGAATGAAGGAAACAGGTTAGAACAAAGAAAGTAAACCAGCAAAGATGTAGAGTCAGTTGAATCTAGACTCAGCCTTGAGGCTAGGGGCAGCCTTTTTTTTTTTTTTTCACCCCTATCACTCCCTCCATTATATGATTCAACTTTAGGGGAAGGGCCTAAGCTTTCAGGTACTTCCAGGAGAGGAAGTGGTTTTAATTTCTTGAAGTCAGTTCTCAGAATGGTACAACTGTGATATGTTAGCAGCCAACACTCAGAGAAGCTTGGGGTAGGTGTACAGTTTAGTAATATAGATCTAAATGGGGTCTCTACAGCAACTACTACACTCCTGTATTTCCATAAGGTGTATTACACATTAATAGAGTTCTGCAGTCATTTCTTCTATGGTAATTGCAAAAACAAAAAATCCACTAATTCTTATCTGGCCTCTTGATCAACTCATAATGCGAAGTACACTTGTAGCTTGCTCCCCACTCCCCAGCCTCCAAGGATGTGATTTCATGCTGGACATAGAGGTCACAAGCTATTACCAAGGAAGATTTATATAAGCTTTTCCCCTTCTGGTACCTCCTATAGGTTCCTGACAATCATGAGGATTCTGAATTTGTCTCAGATCTCATTTGGGCGGCACATCTGCATCTACAAAGACTTAGGTAGGAAAGTACTTCCACTGTCCTGTGGCTTTCTTTATGAGAAGCCCACCAACCTGTTCTTAGAAAAACTGTCTATGTTGCATAGCAACATGTTTTGGGTCCAGGAATTACAAATTTAACCCACTCCATGCTCTTTCTGAAAGTCATTGTCTGGTAATCTTCCCCTTCAAGTCTATAGTTACGCTCCATTTACTGATGGCTAACACAGTTGGCGAGAACTGTGAACACTTGATAAGAATTAGGAGACCTGAATATGAGGCTTAGCTTTACTAGTTACCAGTCATGTGAACCTGAGCACATCACTTTTTATGGGGGGGGGCCTCAGTTTCCATACTTATAAAACTGGTTCAGAATACCTGCCCTAAGTCCCTCAAGGGCTCATTGTTTAAATTAAGTGAGAAAACACACTTACTAAAGGACTTTATGAAAATTGTCCTGAGATAAGTTATTGAATTATTGTTATTGTTATTATTAGTACATTTGCCTTTGATAGTCTCTTGCAGCTCCTCTCAGGTTGATTGATGTGTGATATAGCCCTGGATAATTCCTGTGGAAGTGAGAGCAATAGGCTCCATCTTCCCATTAGGCATTGTCCCTTAGCTCTTCAGTGACTCATGTCCCTCTATCTCTGACATCCAAATAGTTCCCTTAGAGTTATAGGACAGAAATTTTTCTTAGGTTCCAAAAGGGATTTAGGAAGGAAAGGACTATAGAAAGATTTAATGAGATGACCTCCTCACATAGTCTAGTTTATATAAAGCTTCCTTTCCTGGGTAAAAGTTATTATCCAATATTTGTCCCAATTAAATTCCCAGAGAAACAGAATTATGTTGTCACACCAGGGAAGATGACTCAAAGTCCATTAAAATGAATAATTTAAAATTAATATACTATTTATTTAGGTTAATGCTTTTCATACAAAAGTTAATTTTTCTTTCAGGGCATTTCTGAGGCTCTTTAGTAACATCATATCTGACAGAGGCACTGGGCACTTTGCAGTCACCAATAGGAGGCTGTGGATGTTGGTATATTGAAGGTAGTGAAATGTACTGTGTGTATGTAGGAAGGGAGATGCCAAAATTTTCTGCAAGGTCTGTGGTTGGGAAATTTTGAAATTTCGGTTCATCTTTTCTTGGATATTTATTATAGAAATATACATTTATATATATAATATACATTTATTTATAGCTAAAACATTCCTGACCATTTCCTGTGTATTAAGGGCTGTGACATGGGTGAAAGAGTCACAACTGGTAACTTGCAAGAAATACAATATAGGGAATGAAGCAAGAATGATCAATCTTGGGAGGAGAATACAATGATGGTGAGGAGGGAAAAGCAAGTGCCGAATGTGGGCTGAGGATATGACTGGCTACACATGCCATATTGTTACACTGGTAACTGGTTCTGCCATGCAGGGGCCCCTTTGGAATCTTATAAGTATTGCATATTAAAATGTTGAGAATACTCTATGGTTTTGAAGGCAAGAAAGCAGATCAAACTGAGGGGTTTAATTCTATTACTGAGTTCATATATAGCCTTGCTACTCAAGGTGTGGTCCACAGTCTGGCAGCATCAGCATCATGCAGGAGCTTGTTAGACGTACAGAATGTCAGGTCCCATACCAGATGTATTGAATCAGAATTTGCCTTTTAAGAAGATCCTCAATTGATTGCACTTTGGGGTTTGGTAAGTACTGCTACAGAATACAAAGAATTCTCTAGATTGTCTTATATAGAACATAATATAGAGTGTCTTCTTTAAAGAGATGATGCTATTAAGGTATAGAGAATTTAAGAAATATCTATGTGAACCTGTTTTATAACAATGGAAGGAGCCAGCCCCTGCATATAACAACCTCTGCTTCTAGAAATGAGGTTATGTGATATTTTTCAAAAGACTTTACCTAAGGATCTGGGTTTCCTCTCTCACCCAGGACAGGAGCTCTCATCAAAACACTGTGACTCAGCATCTATCCACATCTACCTTTTATATGGCCCTGTATTCCTGCCCTCTTTCTGAGCCTTGCTTCTGCCTTATTTTCCTGCACCTGAGTCTTAATCTTAATAAGCAAGGCCTTATCTTATAAATCCTCCCATCTCCAGTTGTTCTGCTAAAGACTGAGGCTTGCTTGATTCCAGTATGAAGTCATCCTTCCTGCTGAGTGACGCTTTAGATACTGCCTGGACTTTTAAAGAGTCACATTGTTAGAGGTTTTTCACTGCCATATGTTCTTATCCTCTTATTGCCTTTCTTAAACACTCAGTAGAAACAAACAAATGCTCATTTTTATTATGACCTATGTTCCTTTACACTTCAAATACTGTGATTTGCTCTTAGCACTTAACATAACTAATTTAAAATGATGGAAGAAAAATTCTGTTTCCAACATGGCTTAGTAACTACCTAAAAACTGGCCTTTAGTTAACAACTATTAACTCTGGACAAACCAACTGACTGATGACTCTGAATGGATAAAGGCAGGCAAATTTGGGGGTGGAGGTAGAAGCGTGTCTTAGTTGACTTTTCTATTTTAAAAGCTTTTAGCATGAGGGAAGCCTGCAGCTGGCACTGATAAAGCTAGATTGTGATAGAAAACTCACAATTTTTCTGGTCTGAAGAACCAGACAACAGTGTTCAGGGCAATCATGGCTGCTGGAAAAGTGAGAGAAGAGCCCTAGAAGGAGGGTATGCCTTTGTTCTATATTATTATTATTCCATTCATATTTAATGTAACTATTGGCATAATTGGGACTAGAAAGAGGATCTACGTGTCTAATTTGTCCTTATTCAGATTCACAAACATTATTTTCTAATCCCTTATTTCTGCCCTCCAAAGAACCCGTGTCTTTATTGCCTGGTCTTCTGTTGTAATGCACTTGCATTTTATCAGTATCACTCTCTGCAGGCACTTAGGTTTTAGTTTCACCATTATGGTAAATTAGCTTCCATTCTTCTATCTCCTTTCCTTCTGCCAAATATGTGTTGATGTTTTTCACTCATTTGTTCAACAGAAAGTGATTGCATGCCTACTCTAAGTCAGGCACTATTTCAGTTGCTAGGAATATAGCGGCGTGGGGTGGGGGACAAATAAAACCCCTGCGTTCCTGAAGTTTAAATTATAGTAGAGAGACACTGATAATAAAGACACAAATATATAATATGATTTTATGATATATTAAATTTATGAAGAGAAATAAGCTGGGTAACATAGCTTAAGGAGTTAGGATTAGTGCTGCTGTTTAAAACAAGGTGGTCAGGGGCAGTTTGTCTGATAAGGTGTCCTGTCCCATCTGACATCTTTTACTGTTAGTTTTAACATTTTAATTTTTAAAATAACTTTATAGTCACTTTAGTGAGGTTTGGGGAGGAAAGTATCAATAAATACTTATCTTTAATTTACTAAGATTAACTGAAAATATAAGTTATTTGCTAACTCAGTTTTTAACTCTCCTTGTTTTTCTCTAGATCTGTTTAGCTAAACAGGCTTCTGAAGAATTTAAATATCCCTAACTATCCCTCAGTTTTAAACAAGGAAATATAGTTAAAGGTTTCTCTAATCCCTAGAGATCCTTGCCACAAGAGCTCAAATTCTATTAAGAGATATTAACCTAAAAGCACACAGTAGCTTCTTCAAACATAGTTTAACATTTTGAAACCAGTTTTCCAAAGATATTACCCATTCTTCATAATTTCTTCATCTTGCAAATAATTCTAATTGGAAAATTAGCATCTAGTCTGCTTGGCATTGTTATCTAGATATTTAAATGTTAAAAAGTCAAGATTCTATTGTGGAATTTAAGTTATATTTTTTCTCCCCAAGCATTTAGCATTTAAATTTCTGGAATGAATTGTTTACTCCTGCTCTCCTTGTGTTAGAGGTCTGCTATGGAAATGGATTCTGTTACATGCTTGGTAAACACATTATTTTTAGCTCTTTCTTAAGGGACATTAATTTACTATGAAGAGGGTAATTAAAGTGATGTATAAATCAGTGGTGCAGTTATTAATGGGATAATAATGGGATATCAGGCTTTAGTAGCTTGAAGACCACCTAATATGGAAGAGCCATGAAAAATCTTAGGCCTGCTTCTTGTCCTGAGGAAAAATTAAAGCAATGACAACATCACAACAGTATGTTGAAGCTGTAGCTTCTAAGAGTTAAAATGGCATTGTTTTCCCTTTGAGGTGAAATGTGTCTCTTTTAAAATCATCTTCAAAGTAACAGGAAATTATTTCTTAGATCTTGATCATTGATGGTAATATGTGTGCTTTCTAGTGGAATCCTACCTTAATGCTAGGTGATCATTTGTTCATTTATTTATTCAATAAATATTTATTTAATGCCTTCCTTTCATCAAATACTATTTGAACACTGGGAAAACAAAACTGCAAGACACTTCTGCCCTCTTGGAGATCATAGTTGAATGGGGTAGAGAGATGAATTGATAATTAATAACACACTGTGATTGGTGCTGTAAGAGTTGTGCAGTCCCAGTGAAACCTACCTTTCTTTTAGGAGTCAGGCAAAGATTCCAGATAAGAAAGCATTGTTCTCAGTCTCAAAATAGGCGGGACATAATGTGTTGATGGAAGGAATTCCAAGAGCACTAAAGTTTCACAATGGCAGCTCTATGTCTGTTCGTCATTCTGTCCATATCATTTAGCGTTTAGCACAACACCTGGTACACTATAGCCCATCAGTACCCTTTTGTTGATGAAAGGAAGAGTATGGAACAAATTATGTTCCCAGTAACAGTAATGAACTTATGTCTTTACGTATGAATTTGTATATATAGAAATGTAACTCTGACTCCAAATGCTAACTGATATCATCATACTTTTCTCTGCCTTGGAGATATGAGTTCCAACAACTTATAGTTGTTTCCTCGGTGGCAGTAATTGATCAATGCACCATTCACAGTTGGTTGCCTTAGTGAGGGGTTGAAGAGTAATTGCTGAGCATTTATTTGTATTGTTAAATTGGCAATCATTTTTTCAGATGATTAAATAAGACTTCAATTCTTGCTCCCCCTATTGTATATACTCCATATAAGACTTAGAATAAGCTTTTTAATGAACAGAGTAAGACTCAGGTAAAATGGGGATAATAATTAAATTTTTCATTCATCTAATATCCATTGAGAATCTGTGATGTGTCATGATCTGTGCAAAGACTTGGAGATAAGCAGATGAAAAGACACAGCCTCTATCCTCAAGAAGTGTACAGTTTATGATGGAGACAGATGAAGAAACACACAATTACAATGTGCTAAACCACAGCATTTCTGTGTATTTCTTTTTGTCTTTAGCCTTATAATTTCCAATCAAAATATTGTTTTCCAAAATTCCTTAGGTTAGCTCTTTTCTTCCCTAGTCCCTTCAGTGTGAATAAAATAAATTCACTTGGAGTTCCGGGTCAAGATGGCGGCTTAACAACATGCGCGTTTTAGTTCGTCCTCCAGAACAACTGCTAAATAACCAGAAACAGTACAGAACAGCTCATGGGGCCACGTCAGTGACCAGACACACAGCGTACCTCAGTCTGGACCAGTTGGACCGGCTGTGAGCACCCCCCAAAACCATGAGTTCCCAAAGCTGCGGTGGCCAGCGCCCCTCCCCCACAGGCCGCTTCCCAGAGGGGAAAGGAAAGGACTTTACCAGCAGCAGTGACTGGGCACAATCAAACGCCAATTGTGGAACTAATTAACAAATTCTGACTACTAAAAATAGGCCCCCAGCTCAGGTGAACCCGATCAAAGCAGAGGTTGCTCACTTTTGCCCCGGCACCAAGGGGGCAGGACTGACAGAAAAAGGGGGAAAAGAAAGAGAAGGAAACAGGTTTTTGTGGCTGTGTATCTACAAAGGCTTGACTGCCTCTGGATACAGCGGCAGGACTTTTCAGGCTGCAACTGCCCCAGGCATAGGCAGAAGTGAGCTCTTTTGGGGGTTTATCTGGAGCCTGTGCCTTCCCCAGGGGAGGGGTGAAGGCCCACCCAGGTGGAATCCCTCCATCAAGGAATTCAGACAGCAGGGCTTGGTAATTTGAAGCCATTAAAACCAGCCTACAACCTCTCCTCTGTCTCCAACAACCCCCCAGCCAAAGTTAAAGGTACCGCATCATCTTATGCTGGTGGGACCTGCAGTCAGACAAGCGCCACATACTGGGCAGGATAAGAAAAACAGAGTCCAGAGACTTCACAGGAAAGTCTTTCAACCTGCTGGGTCTCATGCTCAGGGAAAACTGACGCAGGTGACTCTTTCCTCCTGATAGGAGGCCAGTTTGGTCTGGGAAAATCTGGCTGGGGTCTATAATATCTAAGCAGACCCTCCTAAGTGTGTGTGGGGGAAAGGTACCACACAAGCAGGGCAAGAAACAAGAAAACAAGAACTGAAAAATTCTCCTCTGTTAAACAAAACTTAAGCTAAAGGTTCAGATAAAGCTGAACAGAATGTCAAAGAAAAGATAGACAACAAATTCATCCAGCAAGAAAACCCTAGATAAAAGAAGTGAAAGCAATCTCCAGAATAAACTAATTAAGGTAATTAAATGCCTAGACGCCAGCAAAAAAATAACAAATCACACTAAGGAAATTGAAGATATGGCCCAGTCAAAGGAACAAACCAACAATTCAAATGACATACAGGAGCTGAAACAACTAATTCAGAATATACGAACAGACATGGAAAACCTCATCAAAAACCAAATCAATGAATTGAGGGAGGATATAAAAAAGGCAAGGAAAGAACAAAAAGAAGAAACTGAAAGTCTGAAAAAACAAATCACAGAACTTATGGGAATGAAAGACACAGTAGAAGAGATGAAAAAAACAATGGAAACCTACAATGGTAGATTTCAAGAGGCAGAACATAGGATTAATGAACCAGAGGACAGAACATCTGAAATCCAACAAGAAACAGAAACTATAGGAAAAAAAATGGAAAAATATGAGCAGGGACTCAGGGAATTGAAAGACAATATGAAGCGCATGAATATACGTGTTGTGGGTGTCCCAGAAGGAGAAGAGAAGGGAAAAGGAGGAGAAAAACTAATGGAGGAAATTATCACTGAAAATTTCCCAACTCTTATGAAAGACTTAAAATTACAGATCCAAGAAGTGCAGCATACCCCAAAGAGAACAGATCCAAATAGACATACTCCAAGACATTTAATAATCAGAATGTCCAAGGTCAAAGAGAAAGAGAGGATCTTGAAAGCAGCATGAGAAAAGCAATCCATCACATACAAGGGAAGCCCAATAAGACTATGCGCAGATCTCTCAGCAGAAACCATGGAGGCGAGAAGACAGTGGGATAATATATTTAAATTATTAAAAGACAAAAACTGCCAACCAAGAATTCTATATCCAGCAAAATTGTCCTTCAAAAATGAGGGAGAAATGAAAACATTTTCAGACAAAAAATCACTGAGAGAATTTGTGACCAAGAGACCAGCTCTGCAAGAAATACTAAAGGGAACACTAGAGACAGATATGAAGACAGAAGAGAGAGGTGTGGAGAAGAGTGTAGAAAGGAAGAATATGAGTAAAGGTAAAAGGAAGGAAAATTAGATATGACATATAAAATCCAGAAGGCAAAATAGTAGAAGAAAGTACTACCCATACAGTAATAACACTGAATGTTAATGGATTAAACTCTCCAGTCAAAAGACATAGTCTGGCAGAATGGTTTAAAAAACAGGACCCATGTATATGCTGTCTCTACTCAAAGGTCACGAGGCCAAGGACACAAATGGACATTTACATGTTTATAGCAGCATTATTAACAATTACCAAGTGATGGAAACAGCCAAAATGTCCATCAACAGACAGTTGACTAAACAAACTGTGACATTTACATAAGATGGAATATTATGCAGCTGTAAGACAGAATAAAGTTATGAAGTATGTAACAACATGAATGGACCTTAAGGACATTATGCTGAGCGTGATTAGCCAGAAACAAAAGGACAAATACTGTATGGTCTCACTGACATGAACTGACGTTAGTGAATAAACTTAGAATATTTCCTTGGTAACAGAGACCATCAGGAGATAGAAATAGGGTGAGATATTGGGTGATTGGAGCTGAAGGGATACAGATTGTGCAACAGGACTGAATATAAAATCTCAGATATGGACAGCACAATACTACCTAACAGTAATGTAATTATGTTAAAACACTGAATGAACCTGCATGTGAGAATGATAGAGGGAGGAGGACTGGGGACATAAATGAAATCAGAAAGAAAGATAGATGGTAAAGATCGAGATGGTATAATCTAGGAATGCCTAGAGTGTATAATAATAGTGAAATGTACAATGTACAAGTTTAAGAAATGTTTTTGCCTGAGGAAGAACAAAGGAAGGTCATTATTGCAGGGTGTTGAAAATAGATGATAATTAATACTTTAAAATGTCACCTTATGTGTGAGACTAAAGCAAAAAAATGTTTATTTGTTACAAAATTTATATTTTGACTAGAGCATTTCCTAATATAACTCATGTAGATAGTTTGATTGAATGTCATAAGTACTTGGAATCTCAGGTAGCACATGAGATTTGGTTGGTTTGTCCAGAGTGATGCCCTGATGAATCCCAGAGTGATTTGATCAGTGACTGGAAAAGTATTTGCAAGCCCCCTTCGGGGAATGGTGAGAGTGGGGAGAAATTCAACTTCCCCAAGTTGAATTCTTGATATTCTCACAAGCAGTGTGGACAACCAAAGCTATAGGCTGAGCCCCCAGGCTTGGGGTTTGTTCACATGAAACTTAACCCCACAAAGGATAGGTCAAGTCTACTTAAAATTTAGGCCTAAGAGTCACCCCCAGGAGAGCCTCTTTTGTTGCTCAGATGTGGCCTCTCTCTCCAGCCAACACAACGAGCAGTCTCACCACCCTCCCCCTCTCTGCGTGGGACATGACTCCCAGGGGTGTGGACCTTCCTGGCAATGTGGGACGGGGATCCTGGAATGAGCTGAGACTCAGCGTCAAGGGACTGAGAAAAACCCTAGAATGAGCTGAAAATTAACATCAGGGGATTGAGAGAACCTTCTCGACTAAAGGGAGAAGAGTGAAATGAGACTGTGTCAATGGCTGAGAGATTCCAAACAGAGTTGAGAGGTTATCCTGGAGGTTATTCTTATGCATTAAGTAGTATCACCTTGTTGTTCAAGATGTAGTGGAGAGGCTGGAGGGAACTGCCTGAAAATGTAGAGCTGTGTTCCAGTAGCCATGTTTCTTGATGATGATTGAACAATGATATAGCTTTCACAATGAGACTCTGCGAATGTGAAAACCTTGTGTCTGATGCTCCTTTTAGCTACTGTATCAGCAGAAGAGTAGAACATATGGAATAAAAATAAATAATAGGGGGAACAAATGTTAAAATAAATTTAGTTTGAAATGCTAGTGGTAAATGAAAGCGAGGGGTTAGGGGTATGGTATGTATAATCTTTTTTTTCTCTGTTATCATTTTATTTCTTTTTCTGTTGTCTTTTTATTTCTTTTTCTAAATTGATGTAAATGTGTAAGAAATGATGAATATGCAACTATGTGATGATATTAAGAATTACCGATTGTATATGTAGAATGGAATGATCTCTTAATGTTTTGTTTGTTAATTTTTTTAATTAATAAAAAAAGTTAAAAAAATAATAATAAATTCACTTGTAATACAGTATTACAATGTATAATACAGTTTAGTTAATTGGCTATTGCTTATATTACACTTTGGGGACCCCCAACAACCTTGTTCATTTTAATTATTTATTTTCTGGGCTTACTATGGGGTTACTATGGTTCTAAAGGTGAAGGCTATACAAAATGTTATAACTCAGGATATATCACCTCCCCATCTCTATTAACCTGTTCTCCTTCCTCAGTCCTTTCCATTCCATTCTCATCTACCTCCATGTGTATCCAACCTTTCTGGTATCTGGTTTATAGTTTATTTCTTATGCACAGGTGACTGGAGATGGATATTATTTTGTATCTCCTTATTTCTTACTTGAAAAGTAGCATAATAAACATATGCTTTTGCACTTCACTGTTTTTACTTAATTTCTATCATAGAAATCCCTCCAAATCTATTTGTAGAGATCTACCTTATTCTTTTGACAACTGCCTAGTACTTCATTGCATGTATATACTGTAAGTTATTCAGCCATTCTTCTATGCCTGAGCATTTAGGTTATTTCCAAATAATGTTGCAGTGAGTAAGCTTGTGCATTGTTTGAAGTGGATCTTTAGGGTAGAAGTACTTAAGTAGTGTGGGTAGGTATTGTCAAATTTCCCTATAGAAAGGTTGATCCAATTTGCATTCTCACCAGCAATGTATGAGTACCTGTTTCTCTGCAGAATTATCAGTGGAATGTGTTGTCATAATTTTTAATTTTGCCAGCTCAAAGAAGTGAGAAATGGTATCTAAGTATGTTTTAACTTGCATTTTCTAATTATGAGTGAGTTTGAGGGCCATTTTAAATCTTTTTTGCAAATTATCTGTTCATGTCTGGGTCAGGAAAAATACAAGATGAGCTTAAAACATTTTGTGATGTCAGAACATAAGGAAATGCTTAAAAATATATAGGGAATTAGGTGACTGGTTGGGGAAGATGGTGAAGTAGGGAGCTCCAGGACGCAGTGCTTCACCAAAACAGCTATTAAACAGCCAGGAACTGTCTGAAACAATTTTGAAACTGCAGAGGCCAGAAGAACACCGTACAGCATCCAGGGCAGAGTGGGAGGAAGAGGCTGATAAACTTCAGGAAAGGACAGTAAACTGCTCTCTCCAGCATCCATCTCCCACTTTCACAGCAGGCCACCTTGAGATCCATTCCCAGGATAGCTCACTGGTGACAGAAAGGGACAAAAAAAAATCCTCTTCCACAAGAACAGGATTGGACATGGCCATCACTGATCATGGTATTTGAATGGGATGTTTCGACTCCTGGGGGCCTGGCCCAGAGGGCAGCTATTTTGTCAATCTGCCTTGGACAAAAGTGTTGGCAGCCATTGTTTCATCCCTCTTTGGATAGGCAAGGTGGTGGAGATTCAAAGACACAACTCTACCTCAGGGCTGCAGGGGACAGTTCGCTAAAAGGCTGCATTTGCTGGGCAGGCCAGGAAAGCTCAGTTTTGGAGAGCCACCAGAAGACCTTTTGGTACCCTACCTGATCCCCTATGCAGAACACTTTGGAGTCCGTTTGTGGTTCTCTGACCCTGTTGTAACTAGGAAAGACTGATTTGGAAAAGTGCTCTCTGAGGTGACACTCTCCCAGAATTTGCCCTCCAGGCAAAAGGAGCTTGAGATGATGAAAGGCATGTAAAAACTATAGAGGCAGACAGTGTGGAACAAAGACCTGCTGGCTTCAGACACCAGGAAAAGGAAGTCAATCTCCTGGGAAACAGACGGGGACAACTAGACTCCTGTAAACAGGGGAACTCCAAAACAACCAATAAGCAAATGACCTAAGACAAGACAAAGGCCCAGAAACAAAGCAAGAACTGCACACTACATTCACTTTGGACAGGCATTCCGTATAGGAGGGCTGAAGCTCAAGACAATCTGTCTTATCACCAGTCAGTCATAAAACTAAGAAACAGACATCTCAGGGAATAAATCCCAGAGTTACCATTTTTAAATATTAAAATATACAGTGTGCAATAAAATACTACAAAACAGAAAAAGTAAAAGGAAGTGATGGCCCATCCAAAGGAATAGGATAAAGATACAGAAAATACCAACAAAGAAAATGAGAATGTTTAAAGGGTTTTAAAGACAACCCCTTTAGAAAAAAAAGTCCTAAAAATGCTCAGGGAGATGAAGGAAAGTGCAGAGAAAGAACTACAGAATATCAGGAAAACAATGAATGGGCAATATGAGAGTCTAAGTAAAGACATAGAAATTTTATAAAGGAACCAAAAGAACTACTGGAATTGAAGACCACAATAACTAACTGAAAAATTGCCAGGAGTGTTTCAAGAACAGAATAGAGCTGGAATAAGAAAGAACCAGTGAATTTGAAGAAAAGACACTTTAAATGAGTCAGGCTGGGAAGTAGAAAGAAATATTAAAAGTAAAAAATAGCCTAAGACAACTACGGGACATCGTCAAGTGCACCAATATATGCATTATGGGAGTCCCAGAAGGAGAAAAAAGAGAGATAGGGACAGAAGGAACAGTCAAAGAAATAATGACAGACAACTTCCCAAACATAGCAAAAGATGTGACTATGGACATCCAAGAAACCAAGAGAACACCAAATAGGATAAGTAATGAAGAAAAATATACCCCATCGTGTATTGATCATAGTATTGGAAGGAAACGACAAGGAGAAAGCTGTAAGAGAAAAGCAATATGTTACATATAGGGGAGTCACATTTAGATTGAGTGTCAATTTCTCAACAGAAACCATGGAAGCAAGAAGTCAATTGGTTGAAATACTTGAAGAGCTAAAGAAAAACACCTGAAAGTCAAGAATTTTGTAACTTGTGAGACTCTTTTTCAAAAATGAGGGAGAGATTAAGACATTCTCAGATAAACAAAAGCTAAGGGAGTTTATCATCACCTGCCCTACAAGTAATGCTAAAGGAGGCACATCAGTTTGGAAAAAAAAAAGGTCACTAGAGAGTGATTCAAAGCAGCATAAAGAAATAAAGATCTGTGGTAAAGTTAACTACTTGGGTATTTATAATATCAGTATTATTATATTGTATTGTTTGGTATATAACTCCACTTCTTACTTTCTACAGGTGATAATATACAAACGCATAAAAATGTAATGAAAATGTTTGTTTTGGGCATGCAATGTACAAAGATGTACATGGAATAAGTACAAAAAATGTTGGAGAGAAGAGGGGTATAAGAAAAGTGTATGTGCATGCTCTTTTTTAAAAAATATCTTTATTGTAAACAACAAACAAACATGCAAACATTCTTGGCATGGTTACAATCAATGGCTCACAATATCATCATATAATTGTGTATTCATCACCATGACCATTTTGTTTAACCTTTGCATCTCTCCAGCAAAAGAAATAAGAAAGAAAAAGGAAAAAAGAAAAAACTCATATATGTCATAACCCTTACCCTCCCCTCATTGACCGCTAGTATTTCAACCTACTCAATTTATTTTAACCTTCGTTCCCCCTATTATTTATTTCTCATTCAAATTTTTAACTCATCTGTCCATACTGTAGATAAAAGGAGCATCAGACACAGGTTTCATAATCACACAGTCACATTGCAAAATCTGTATTATTAAACAATCATCTTCAAGAAACACAGCTACTGGAACACAGTTCTACATATTCAGGTACTTCCTTTTAGCCACTCTAATACACCATAAACTAAAAAGGGGGAATCTATGTAATGCATAAGAACAACCTCCAGGGTAACATCTCAACTCTGTTTGAAATTTCTCAGCCACTGACACTTTATTTTGTCTCATTTCTCTCTTCCCCCTTTTGGTCAAGAAGGTCTTCTCAATCCCTTGATACTTAGTCCCAGCTCATCCTAGGATTTCTGTCCCGCATTGCCAGGAAGGTTTATACCCCTGGAGTCATGTCCCATATGTGTTGGGGCAGAGGGGAAGGCAGTGAGTTTGCTTGCTGTGTCAGCTGAGAGAGAGAGAGGCCACATCTGAGCAACAAAAGAGGTTCTCTGGGGGTTACTCTTAGGCCTAATTTTAAGAGACTTAGCCTATCCTTTGCAGGGATAAGTTTCATAGGGGCAAACCCCAGGATTGAGGGCTTGGCCTATTGATTTGATTGTCCCCACTGCTTGCAAGAATATCATGAATTCTCCAAATGGGAAAGTTGAATTTTCCCCCTTTTCTCCCCATTCCACCAAGGGGACTTTGCAAATACTTCTTTATTCATTGTTTAAATCACTCTGGGCTTTATTAGGGCATCACACTAACCTGGACAAACCAATGTATCTCATGCCATATTCAAGGTTCCATGTACTTATGGTGTTCAATTAAACTGTCCATATAAGTTAAATTAGGAAATGCACTAGTCAAAATATAAATCTTGCCCCACATAAACATTTCTTGCTTTAGTCTCACACAGAAGTTAAAGTTGTAAAATATGAATGACCATCTATTTCAACAGCCTGCAATATCGACATTCCTTTGTTCTTCCTCATGCAAAAACATTTTTTAATTTGTACATTTAGTCACTATCTTTGTTCACTCTAGGCATTCCTAAATTATACCATCTGAATCTTTATCATTTATCTTTCCTTCTGGTTTCATCTGTGCCCCTGCCCTTCTCCCTATAGCATTCTCTAAGTGCATGCTCTTGAAGTTAACATGGTATCAAATCAAATATGATTATTATATACTTGGGATGTTAAATTTCAACCCCATGGTAACCATAAGGAAAAATAGATGAAAAACATGTCCAGATAGAAGTGAGAAGACACTCAATATTGTCCAACACAAAAAAGCCAATAAAAAGAAAAGTAGGCTTTAATGAAAGTGAGATAAAAAAAGATCTGAGACTTACAAAGGCTAAATAGCAAAATGGCAGAAGAAAGTCCTGTATTATCAGTACTGACAGTGTATAAATGGATTAAACTCTCCAGTCAAAAGGCAGAGATTGGCAGAATGGATAAAAAAGCATGACCCAGCTATAAGCTGTCTGCAAAAGACTCACCTTAAGTTCAAAGATAAAGTAGGTTGAGGTTGAAAGTTTGGAAAAAATATATATGATGCAAGTAGTATCCAAAAGATCACCGGGGTGGCAATACTAACATCAGGTAAAATAGACTTCAAGTCAAAAATAGTTACAAGGGACAAAGATAGTCGTTATATACTGATAAAGGGGATAATTCAACAGGAAGATGCAAGAAATATATATATATATTCATCTAACACAGAGCCCCCAAATATATGAAGCAAATACTGAAAGATTTGAAGGAAGAAATTAACGGTTCTACATTAATGGTAAGAAATTTAATACTCCACTTTCAATAAGGATAGAACATCTGGTCAGAAGATTAATAAAGAAGTATAGAACTTGAATGATACACTAAAGCAACTAAACTTAACAAACATATATAGAACACTGTCCCCAACAAGAAAAAGAATACAATTGTGTTTTTGACAAGGTGGCAAAAACCACTCAAATGGAAAAGAATTATCTTTTCAACAAGCGGTGCTGGAAGAACTTAATCTTCATTTGCCAAAAAAAAAAAAAAGAGGATCCTCACCATATACAAAAATCAACTCAAAATGGATCAAACACCTTAATATAGGAGTTAGACCTATCCAACTCCTAGAAGAAAACATAGGGATGCATCTCCAGGTCCATTAGGCAATGGTTTCTTAGACTTTACAGGGAAACCAAAAGGAAAAAAAAGGTAAATAGGACTTCATCAAAAGTTAAAACTTTTGTTCTTCAAAGGATTTTATCATGAAAGTAAAATGACAGCCTACACAATGGGAGAAAATATTTGGAAACCATATATCTAATGAAGGCTTAATATCTAGAATATACAAAGAAATCCTTCAATTTAACAATGAAAAGATAAACGATCCAATTTAAAGATAGGCAAAAATCTTCAACAGATGTCTCTCCAAAGAAGATATGCAAATGTCCAGAAAGCACATGGATAGATGCTCATCATCATTTGCCATCAGGGAAATGCAAATAAAAATCACAATAAGATATCATTTCATACCCATTAGAATGGCTGCTAATTTTTCAAAAACATAAAATAACAAAGTGTTGGAGAAGATACAGAGAAATAAGAACACTCATTCATTGCTGGTACAATGTAAAATGGTGCAGCCTGTGTAAAACAATTTGGCAGTTCCTTAGAAAGCTAAGTATAGAACTACAGTATGATCCAGCAATCCCACTACTAGGTATACACCCAAAAAAATTGAAAGCAGGGACTGGAACTGAAATTTTCACTTTGAAGTTCATAGTGACATTATTCACAATTGCCAAAGATGAAAGCAACCCAGGTGTCCATCAGCTGATAAATGTATAAGTAAAATGTGGTATATACATTGAAATATTATACAACCATAAAAAGGAATGAAGTCTTGAGACATGAGACAACAGGTATAAACCTGGAAGGCATCATGTTGAGTAAAATAAACCAGACACAAAAGGCAGATATTGTATGATCTCACTGATTTGAAACAGTTAGAATGAGCAAATCATAGAGTTTGAATCTAGAATATATCTTACTAGAGGATAGGGGTGAGGATAGAAAATGGGAAGATAATGTGTAAAATATACAAGGTTCTGGGTGGGCCATGGTGACTCAGTGGCAGAGTTTTCATCTGCCATGCTGGAGATCCGAATTTGATTCCCAATGCCTGCCCAAGTGAAAAATATACAGGGTTCTTATTTGGAATGCTGGAAATATTTTGATAATGGATGGATGGTGGTGATGGTAGTACATTTTTGAATGCAGTTAACAGCACTGAAATATATATCTGAGTGTGATTAAAGGGGGAAATGTTAGATTGTATGTATAGTAATTGAATAAAATTACTACACCACATTGTTTAATGGAACTACACTAAACAAATTGTGAACACTATGTTAAACCATGTGTTCTAGTTTGCTAGCTGCTGGAATGCAACATACCAGAAACAGAGTGGCTTTTAACAAGGGGAATTTAATGAGTTGCTAGTTTACAGTTCTAAGGCCGAGAAAATGTCCCAATTAAAACAAGTCTATAGAAATGTCCAATCAAAGGCATCCAGGGAAAGATACCTTGGTTCAAGAAGGCTGATGAAGTTCAGGGTTTCTCTCTCAGCTGGAAGGGCACATGGTGAACACAGCATTATCTGCTAGCTTTCTCTCCTGGCTTCCAATTTCATGAAGCTCCCCGGGAGGCGTTTTCCTTCTTCATCTCCAAAGGTCACTGACTCGTGGACTCTCTGCTTTGTGGTGCTGCAGCATTCTCTGCTCTCTCTCTGAGTCTCTCCTCTCCAAAATGTTTCCTCTTTTATAGGACTTCAGAAACTAATCAAGACCCACTCAAATGGGTGGAGACCTGTCATCCCCTAATCCACTTTAACAACCATTGTTAACTAAATCACATCAACCAGGGAGATGATCTCATTACAGTTTCAAATATACAGTATTGAATAGGGATTATTCTACCTTTAAGAAATGAGATTTATATTAAAACATGGCTTTTCTTAGGTGGCATAGTTCCTTTCAAACCAGCACACCATGGAATTTAATTGACAGTACAATTATAAAAATGTGCTACCGTTGTTACAAGTGTTCCCCATCAATGCAAGGTGGTAGCAATGGTGTGGCACATGAGAATCCTGTATTTTATGCATGATTGTTTTGTAAACCCACAACTTCTCTAATAAAGAACAAAGGAATGGATAAGGAGAACTGGGATCACACATGCGTTGCTGGTAGGAATGTAAAATTATACAGAAACTATAAAAAATAATTTGACAGTTTCTTATAAAACTATGCAAGTAATTGTCATATGATCCAAAAATTGTACTTCTGGGCATTTATCCAAGAGAATGAAAACTAATGTTCACACAAAAACTTGTGCACAAATGTTCATAGCAGCTTTATTTATATGGTATTGTATTTATGGTATTATTATTGTATGATATTGTATTATATGGTATTTATATGTTATTGTACATCTATTACATGGAATACTATTCAGCAATTAAAAATAATGAATTATTAATATATAACAGCTTATATTAATCTCTAGAGAAGTATGTTCAGTAATAAAATCCAATTTCAAAAGATTACAAACTGAAACACCTCATTTATATAACATTTTTTGAAATGACAAAGTTTTTAGAAATGGAAAAAGGATTCGTGGTTGCCAAGAATTAGGAAGGTGGAATGGAGGGGTGGGAAGGAGGTGGGAGATTTATAAAAGAGAAATATAAGGAATTATTTTGGTGTTGAAAGTGTTCTACGTTTTGACTATGGTGGTGAATACAGAACGTACACATATGATAAAATTGCATAAAATTAAATACATACCCCCCATACACTAAATGAGTGCCAGTTAAACTGGGTGTAATTGGAATAAGATTGATGGATTGTTTTAATGCCAATATCTTGCTCTTGGAATGGAAGTATAGTTTTTAAGATGTTACAACTCGGTAAAAGGAAAAAGAGTTCTCTTTGCAGTTTTTCCTGCAGCTGCATATAAATGTACAATTATCTCAGAATTCAGTTTGAAGAAAAATGATGGTGAAATGACAAAGAACACAGAAGCCAATCCATAAAGAGTCATCCAATGCTGAAGCAATGTAAGCCACAAAATAATGTTTTGGATTATAACCCATAGAATAAAATAAATATCCTTGAGTCTATATTGATACAAATAAATAATCAGCTTAAAAAATAAGTGAGAAGGGTCAAAGGACCAACTCTTCTTTTCAAAGGAAATACATACAATAAAATTAGATGAAATTAGGCAAATACTGTAATAACAAATATTGTATGTATCATCCACTGATGATGCTGAAATTAGTGGGTCAAAGTTTGAGGAGAAACAGGATATTAGCATTATCTCAAAATGTCTCTTCCAACATAGTTATTAGTTATAAGGCAAATGCTATTATGAATAAAGTACTATAAACAAACAGGTCTTCTTGCAGATAATATCCCTGCAAGAAGTGTTGAAGTTTTTCAGAGGTATGGAAAATTATATGGATCAGAAACTTGGATCTACATAAATATAAAGGAAGAGTGCTATAGGAATAATAAATGAAGGTAAAAGAAAATATTTTATTTTTTAATTCTTATTTGATTTCAAGGAGAAAAGCTTATTTAAGTAAAAGAATAACAAACATTGGGTGATTATAGCATATTGATAAGTAATATGAATTTCAGTATATCATAAGGGATAGTATGGAAAATTTTTGAATGTTCTTTTAAAAGTTATCACACTACACAGAAACTATATACTGTTATTAGAAAGTGGACCCAGACTAGGATTTAAAATGTAATTTGGAAACTCACTAAATTTTTTCAAAAAGAAATATAATAGATATGCTGAGAGAATATAAACTGAAATCATATAAATGTTCAACTTAAGCCAGAGAAGGCAGGCAAAGTTAGGGGCAAAGAAACAAGAAATAAGGGCAACAAATAAAAAACGGTTACAAATGTGGTAGACAGCAACCCAACCATATCAGTAAACACTTTAAATGTGGATTGTCTAAATATACTAATTAGAGTATCATTAAAAATGGTAAATTATCAGAGTTGATAAAATAACAAGAGCAACTACATATTATCCACAATAGATCCACTTTAATTATAGAGACTCAGGTTAAAAACAAGGGCTGGAGAGAGATATACCATGCTAACACTAATCAAAATAAAGGTGGAATAGATATATTAATTCAGAGAAAGAAGACTTTAGAATAACAAAAATTGTCAAGGATAAAGAGGATATTACATAATGATAAAGGGTCAATTTTCCAATAAGAAATAGCAATCTCATATGTATATGAGTCTAACAACACAGTGTCAAAAGGCACGAGGCAAAAATGATAGAATAAAAGGAGAAATAGACAAATCCAGTATTATAGTTTGAAACTTCAATTGCTCAATTGGTAAATCAAGAAGTCAGAAAATGAGTAAGACTATAATTGACCTGATAAGTACTTTGATTTAATTGATATTTGTAGAACTCTCCTTCCAACAGTAGCAGAATACACATTTTTTCTCAAGCTCACTTGGAATTTTACCAAGATAGACTACATTCTGAGCCATAAACTACAAATTAACAAATTTTTAAAAAAATGTAAATTGAACAAAGTATTACCTCAGACCACAGTGAAATTCAATTTGAAATCAATAATAGAAAGCTGGAAAAAACATCAGATATCAGATATATGGCTATTAAACACTATACTTTCTAATAGTACATGGATCAAAGAAAAGTCTCAAGGGAAATTAATGAATATTTCAAACTAAATGAAAATGAAAATGCAACTTATCAAAATTTGTGGAATGCAGCAAAATCAATGCTTGGATGGCTATGTTTTGTATTATTCAATGTGTACATTAGAAAAGGATAAAAATCTAAAATTACCACTTAAGCTTACACTTTTTGCCTACAGCAAGCAGAATAAAAGAAATACTCAAATTTAATGTAAAAAAAAATCAATGAGATTGAAAAATAGAAAAACAATAGAGAAAATCAATGTGCCCAAAATCTTATTCTTTGAAAAGATCAATAAAATTAATAAACCTCTACACAGGCCATAATTGTTTTTTTAAATGAGAAAATACAAATTACCAGTATCAGAATGAAGGACGGGCATCACCACTCACTCCACTGACACAAAAAGTATAGTAAAGGAATATTACAAACAACCCCTATGCCCATAAATTTGATAATATGAAAAAATCAACCAATTCTTTGAAAAATACAAACTATCAAAACTTACACAAGGAGAAACAGATAATCTAAAGAGGCTTAAAGCTAGAAAAATATTGAATAAATAATTAACAATTATCCATAAAAGAAAACACCAGGTCAAGAAAAAGGAAAAGTACAGACCATAATTTCTTATGAACACATATGTACAATTACCCAACAAAATATTAGCAACTCGGGTGGGTAACTGTGGCTCAGTAGCAGAGTTCTCACCTGCCGTACCGGAGACCTGGATTTGATTCCTGGAGCCTGCCCATGTCAGTATATATATATATACTAGCAGATCAAATCCAACAATGCATAAAAAGAATTATATGCCATGAAAAAATGAACAAGAATCAACAAGGTGGGCTGCAATATTTGTAAACAAATCAATGAATCACAGCACATAAACAGGCTAAAAGAGAAAAATTGTATAATCCTATCAATTGATGCAGGAAAAGAATTTGACAAAATCAAGCATGCATTCATGAAAAAAATTCTCAGAAAATTAGGACTAAAGGATAATGTTCTTGATATGATAAGGAACATCTATAAAAAATCTACAGCTAAAAGCATACAAATGGAGAGAAAATTGACACTTTCTCCATAACATCTGGAACAAGGCAAAATGTTTTATTTCACCTTTCCTATTCAACATCATACTGAAAATATTAACTAGTGAAATAAGACAAGTAAAAGAAATAAAAGGCATACAAATAGGAAAGGAAGAAATAAAACTGTTTTTATTAGCAGATGATATCATTGTATATGTAGAAAATTGCAAAGAATCAAAGAACAACAAAAAAATTCTCTTAGAACTAAATAGTAGCTATAGCGAAGTCTCAGAATATTGCAAAAGTCAACTGCATTCCTGTATAATAGTAACAAACAATTGGAATGTAAAAACAAAAGAATAAATACTTAAGTATAAATCTAAAAAATATATATAAGATCAATATGCAGAAAATTACAAACTCTGATGAATGGAGTCAAAGAATGTCTAAATTAATGGCGAGATATTCTGCATTCATGAACTGGAAGACTTGATATTGTTAAAATTCAATTCTTTTGAACTCACTCTATAGATTCAACACAATCCCAATCAGATACTCAGAAAACTACTGTGTAGGTATCAACAAACTAATTTCAGGGTTTACATGAAAAGTCAGGACCTAGAATTTCAACACAATACTAAAGAAGAACAAACTTGGAGGACTCAGCCTACGTAACTTCAAAACTTCTATAAAGTTTTAGTAATAAAAACAACATGGAAAGGATTCTGTAAATAGTAAGATCCAGAATCAGTCCTTCCATCAGAGCAACTTTTAAACAGGTAGGAAGTGTCTAAATCAACTATTTTGAAACTCCAGAGTTCAGTAGAACACTGTGCAGCAACCAGAGAAGAGCAGGAGCAATAGGCTAATAAATTATATTAAATACTGATAAATTGCACTTTCTACATGACAGTTACATTGCCCGTTTCCCACTCTCATTGCAGGCAGCAGTAGGGTCTGGCCCCTGGCATAGATTGCTGGTGCCAGAGAAGGACATAAAAATCCATTTCCCCAAGATGTGGGGAGAGACATGGTCAGATCCAATTGCTAAGCACACCATTTGATTAGCTACTTTAGATCACTGGGGACCTGGCTCTGAGGGCAGCCAAGGAGAGAACCCACTGTGGATAAAGCTGGTAGAGGAGATGTAAAGATAGTAAGCTTCCTCAGAGCTGCAGAGGACAGCTGAAGTGCTGCATTTGCTGGACAGGTGCTGAATCAAAAAAGCACAGAGCTGGGGGGCTGTGGAAGAAGCTCTTGTCACCCTTCCTGGCCCTTCCCTCCTGCCGTCTCTGGGGAAGTTGAAAGCTAGCTGGCACTCCCTTTATGGGTCCCTGGACTTGTTCTGTCTGGGAAAGACAGACTTGGGTAGTTTTTCTCTGGCATGGGCTCTCTTCCAGAATTTGCCTTCCAGGCAAAAGTAGCTTGAGACAATGAAAGGAAAGCAGTGCAAGAAACAATTGAGGCAGGCAGGCTGGGGCAAAGACTTAGCTGCTTAAGTCCTGGAGTAGAATCCTGAAGAGGAAAGCTTGTTTCCTATAAAGTGGAGGGAACATGCAAACTCCTGTAGAGAGGTGAACTCCTAAGGCCAGTAACAAGCACAAGCCTAGGTCAAGTCAGAGGCCCTGAGAAGATGAAGGTGGGGGGACTGCACTTTACATTTACCTTGGGCCGACCTTCCTGCTAGTAGAGCTGAACTTTAACAGAGGGCACCAACCAATGCAAAGCCATTTTGTGAAGTCAGTGACAGGTGTTCTTTGTTTAGATTTCCTTGGCTTTGTTAGCTCCTGACACTAAAAAAAATATCTGTCATATCACTGGATACAAATTAATGAAATGGACATCTCAGGCAATAAATCCCAGAGTTAACTTTTAAAATATTAAAATGTACAGTGTGCAAAAAAAGATAGAATGTAAAAAAAACAGAAGAAACAAGAAATGATGGTCCATGCAAAGGAGGAGAGTAAAGTCCAGAAAACATCAGTAAAGAAGAACAGAGAGTGGACATACCAGCAAAGAGTTTAAAGACTGCTATTCAAAATGATCAAGGAAATAAAGGAAAATACAGGTACAGAACTAAAGGGTATCAAGAAAAAAAGTAATGAAAAATATGAGACTCTCAATAAAAAAGTAAGACATTTTAAGAAGGAACCAAACAGAACTACTAGAGTTAAAGACCACAATTAGTGAAATGAGAATTTCCCAGGAGGATTTCAACAGCAGATTGGAGTTGGAAGAAGAAATAATCAGTGAACTCTAAATATAGCTAAAACATCTTGAAAAAAGAAGAATGAATGTGAATATGTATCTCCAAGAACCCCAGAGAATACCAAACAGGGTAAACTTAAAGAAAATTGCTATCACATACTGATCAAACTGTCAGATAAAAAGGAAAAGGAAAGAGTTCTGAAAGCTGCACAGTAATGCAATGTTATATACAAGAGTCCCCATTAGCTTAAGTTTCAATTTCACATCAGAAACCATGGAGGCAAGAAGGCAATTGGTTCAAGTGCCTAAAGTGCTGAGGAAAAACAACTGCCAATAAAGATTTTTATATTTGGAGAGACTACATTTCAAAAATGAGGGAAGAATAAAATTTTCTCAAAAACAGAAGGGATGAGGGAATTCATCACCACTAAACCTGCCCTCCAAGTAATGCTAAAGGGAGTTAATCAGACTGAAAAGAAAGGGCACTAGATAGTGGTTCAATGCAGTGTAAGGAAATAAAGGCCTGTGATATAGGTAACCATTGGGTAATTTTAAGTGCCAGTATTATTGTATTGTATTGTTTGGTATATAGCTCCACTTCTTATTTCCTACAGTTGCTAAAATGCAAATGCACTTGCAAATGACATGGTCCTATTTTGGAAAATCCAGAAAAAATGACAGCAAAGCTACTTGACCTAATAAGCAAGTTCAGCAAAGTGGCAGGAAACAAGATCAACATGCAAAAATCAATGGTGTTTCCATACACTAGTAATGAGCTACCCAAGGAGGTAATTAAGAGGAATATTCCATTTACAATAGCCCCTAAAAGTTTCAAATAGCTAGAAATAAACCTAACCAAGGATGTAAAGGACTTATATAGAGAAAACAACAAAACATTGCTAAAAAATAAATAAATAAAAGAAGACCTGAACAAATGGAAAGATATTCCATGTTCATGTTTTAGAAGGCTAAATGTCATTAAGATATCAATTTTACCCATATATATCTATAGATTCAATGCAATACCAATCAGAATTCCAACAAACTACTTTGCAGAAATGGAGAATCTAATCATCAGTTTTTATTTGGAAGGATAAGAGACCTCAAATAGCTAAAAACATCTTGAGAAAGAACAATGAAGTGGGAGGTATCACACTTCCTGATTTTAAAGCACATTATTTCTTAAGTTTAAAGCATATTATAAAGCCACAGTGATCAAAACAGCATGATACTGGCAAAAAGATATAATGATCAATGGAATTGAATTGAGAGCTTAGAAATAAACCCTCAGATCTCTGGTCAATTATTTTTTTTCCATTTATTTACTTATTTAGATCAGTTAATTTTTGATAAGGCTCCCAAGTCCACTCAACGAAAACAGAATAGTCTCTTCAATAAATGGTGCTGAAGATCTGGATATCCGTAACCCATAACCAAAAGTATGAAAGAGGATCCCAATCTCACATCATATACAGTAATAACTCAAAATGGATCAACAACCTAAATTTAAGGGCCAGTACCATAAAACTCCTGGAAGAAAATGTAGGGAAACATATTAAAGAGTTAGTGATAGGCCGTAGTTTCTTAGACTTTATATTTAAAACATAAGCAATGAAATAAAAAATAGATAAATGAGAATTCCCCAAGATTGAGTACTTCTGTACATAAAAGTCTTTGTCAAAAGGTGAAGAGGCAGCCAATTCAATGGGAGAAAATATATAGAAACCACATATGGGACAAAAGTTTGTTATCCTGTACACATAAAGAGTGTATCAACAGCAAAACAACAAACAACCCAATTATAAAATGGGCTACAGATATGGATAGACATTTTTCCAAAATACAAATACAAATGGCTAAAAAACACATGAAGAGATGCTCATCTTCATCAACTGTGAGGGAAATGCAAATCAAGACTACAACGAGATATTACCTCACACCTATAAGAATGGCTGCTATTAAACAAACAGAAAACTGCAAATGTTGGAGAGGATGTGGAGAAATTGGAACATTTATTCATTGCTGGTAGGTATGTATAATGGTACAGCCACTATAGAAGACAGTTTGGCAGCTCCTCAGAAAAACAAAATATTGAGTTGCCCTATGCCCTAGCAATACCACTACTCAGAATATACCCAGAAGAGCTCAAAGCCATAACACAAACAGATATTTGCACACCGATGTTCATGGCACATTATTTACTATTGCCAAAAGATGGAAATAATCCAAGTGCCCACGAACAGATGAGTGGATAAACAAAATGTAGTATGTACATATGATGGAATATTATTCAGCAGTAAGAAGGAATGAAGTCCTGAAGCATGCGACAACATGGGTGAACTTTGAAGACATTATGAAATAAGTTAGACATAAAAGAACAAATATTTTATGATCTCACTGATAGTTATTATTTGTAAACTCATAGGCACAAAATATAGAATAAAGGTTACCTGTATATAAAATGAGGCTAAAGAATGGGGAATAGTTGCTTAATATGCGCAGAATGTTTAACTAGGTGAACTTAAATATTTGGAAATGAACATAGGTGATGGTAGCACATTATAATAACAATAAATAACAGTGATGAATTGTGTCTAAGTGTGGTGGAAAGGGGAAGTTTAAAGTCATGTATGTCACCAGAAGGAAACTGTAGGTTAAAATATGGGAATGTGTAACATAGTGAATCTTGTGGTGGACAATATCCATGATCAGCTATACAAATATAAAAAGTTCTTTCATAAACTAGAGCAAATGTATGACAATATTAGGAGGCATTTATAATAGAAGGATATATGGGGAAAGTGTACCTATTGCAAACTATGAACTATAGTTAACAGCTATATTTCAATACTCTTTCATCAACAGTAACAAATGTACCACACCAATATTATGGGTCAATAATATGAGGGGTGCTGATAAGTATGGGAAGATTAGGATTTTCTTTTTTATTTTTATTTCTTTTCTGGAGTAATGAAAATATTCTAAATATGGTCATGGATGGGGCCAAATGCACAGCCATGTGATGATACTGTGAACCAGCAAGTGCATATTTCATATGGTTTCTAAGCTGTGTGAATATATTTCAATAAAACTGCATTTTAAAAAAGTAGTAATAAATGTTTGTTTTTGGACATACAAAGATATAAGTGGGAACTAGTAAAATATGTGGTGGGGGGATAGAGGAGTATAGAAAAACTAAATGTGCATGCTATTGATGTTAAGTTAGTATCAAACCAAATATAATGTTATGTATTTAGGATGTTAAATTTTAACCCTATAGTAGCCACAAGGAAAATATATGAAAACTATATCCAGAGATAAATGAGAGGGGAGTCAATATGGTACAATAAAAAATCAAATAATTATGGAAGTAAGCATAAATGGAATATTTAGTACAAAATAGGTATAAGACTTACCAAGACCAAATTGCTAACTAGCAAAAGAAATTCCTGCATTATCAGTAGTGACTTTAAATGTAAATGGATTAGACTCCCCAACTAAAAGGTAGAGATTAATGGAATGAATAAAAAGCTTGACCCAAATATATGCTGAAATGGGTTTAGATTTTCATGATATTATGATGGAATAAATGTACTTTGTATATGGAAAGAATATGTCAATTTGGGGTCCAGAGGGAGGAATATGCGTTTTGAACTGTTATGTACCCTAGAAAAGCCATGTTCTTCTAATTCAATCTTGTGGGGGCAGATATGTTGCTGGATGGGACCTTTAAATTAGGTTGTTTCCATGGAGAAGTGACCCTGCACATTCAAGGTGGGTCTTAGTCCTTTCATGGAGTCTTATAAGAGGGACATCTTTTGGAGAAAGCACAGATGCTTAGAGAGCCAACACAAAGGTCAGAGAGATGAAACCAAGAGACATAGACATGGAGATGCTAAGCTAAGAGATGAAATTCGAAGTTTGCCCTGGAGAAGCTATATGAGGACCCATATTGTATGATATCACTGATATGTAATAATTCGAATGAGTGAATTCACTGGAATCAGAAGATGAAAGCAATAAACTGGGAGCAAGGACCAGCAGATGCCAGCCACATGCCTTCTAGCTAACAGAAGTGTTCCAGATGCTGGTTGCCTTTCTTCAAAGTAAAGGTATCTTTCTCCGATGCCTCAATTTGGACATTTTCACAGCCTCAGAACTGCAGATTTGTAGCCTAATAAATCTTCTTTGTAAAAACCAACCCATTTCTTATATATTGCATTTTGGTAGCATTAGCAATCCAAAACAGCCACTTTGAAAAAAAAAAAGAACGAAGCTGAGGGGCTTTCATTTCCCAATCTTAAAACCTAGTACAAAGCCATAGTAATCAACGTAGCATGCTGCTGACACAAGGACAGACATATGGACTAATGAAATTGAATTGAGAATTCATAAATCAACCCTCACATTTATGGTCAACTGAGTTTTGACAAGGGGGGCAAAGATCACTCAATTGGGAAAGAAGAGTGTCTTCAACAAATGGTGTTGGGAAAACTGGATGTTGATATGCTAAAGAATAAAGGTGGATCCCTAGCCCTCATCATATAGAAAACTTAACTAAAAATCAATCAAACACCTTAATGTAAGAGTTAGAACTATCAAACTCCTGGAAGAAAACCTAGGGAAGCATTTTCAGGACCTTGTGCTAGGCTATGGTTTCTTAGACTTTACATCCAAAGTACAAGCAACAAAAGAAATAATAGATAGATGACATCATCAAAATTAAAACATTTATGCCTCAAACAATAATCCACGCAATGGGAGAAAATATTTGGAAACCATATATCCAATAAAGGGTTATTATCCAGAATAAACAAAGAAATCCTTTAACTCAATAACAAAAAGAGAAACAACCCAATTAAAAAATGGGCAAAAGGCTTGAATTGAGTCCAAAGAAGATGATCAAATGGCCAAAAAGCATGTGAAAAGATGCTCCACATCATGAGTCATTAGGGAAATGCTAATCAAAACCATAATGAGGGGCAGTGCAACGGTGACTCAGTGGCAGTATTCTCTCCTGCCATGCCGGAGACCTGGGTTCCATTCTTGGAACCTGCCCATGCCAAACAAACAAACAAAACAAACAAAAAGCATAAGGAGGTACCATTTCAATACCCCAGAATGGCTACTATTAAAAAAAAAAAGGAAAATAGTAAGTGTTTGAGAGGATGTGGAGAAACAGTCACACTCATTCATTATTGGTGGAAGACATTTTGGTGTTTCCTCAGCAAGTTAAGTATAGAATTACCATGTGACCCTTCAATCCCATGTCTAGGTATATAGCCCCCCAAAATTGAAAGTAGGGCCTCAAATTGATTTTCCACACCAATGCCCATAACAGCATTATTCACAATTGCCAAAAGATGGAAGCATCTCAAGTATCCAGCAACATATGAATGTGTAACAATATAAGTTGTATACACATAATGCAATATTACTTGGCTTTAAAAAGAAATGGAGTTTTGACATGTAACAAATGTATGAACCTTGAAGACATCATGTTGAGTGAAATGACTAGACAAAAAGGAAAACTATCATGTGATATCACTGATATGTAATAATTTGAACAAGTAAATTCATAGAGTCAGAATCTAGAATATAGGTTAGCAGGGGACAGACTAGTGGTGGAGAATAGGTCGTTAAGTGTTAAAATGTGCAAAGTTCCTATTTGGGATGATGCAAAAGTTTTGGTAATTGATGGTGGTGATCATAGCAAAACATTGTGAATGTAGTAACAATACTGAATTATGTATTTGAACGTTATAAAATCTTAGGTGGGAAATCTTAGGTCCTATATAAGTTAATAGAATAAAAATTTTATTAAAAATAAACATAACTGTACAACACATAGTGAACCCTAATGTAAACCATGTACTGTAGTTAAAAGCACAATTATAAAAATGTGCTTTCTCAACTGTAACTAATGTACCACCTCAAGGCAAGGTGTTAATAATAGAGTAGTAGACAGGAACCCTGTATTTTATGCAAGATTTTTCTGTAAACCTACAATATACCTAATAAAAAATACATTTTAAAAAGGCAATGCAGTTAAAATGTCTAGCAAATTTACCCAAGTGACAAAAACTTGAATATCCTATAACTATTATGGATATTGAATGATTAGTTGCTGATCTTCCAACAAATGAAACACCAAGCCTAGAGAGCTTTACATATATATTCCATCTGTTCTAAGAAACTGAAAAGCCCAGTCATGTACAACTTTCCTAGAGGACAGGATAAAGAGGAGCATTTTCACCTCAATGAACGCATGATATATAGCATAATGTCCAATGGAGATCAAAAGATGAATTATTCGTTAAACATACCGTGGCAACTGGGAACAATACTTAAGAAGAAATAGTCTGAAAAGGAAAGATGATGTTATTTCATAGTTTTCTCCAAATACAAGTATTGTTGTTTTATTTTCCCAATTTTGCCTCTATTTTTGTACTGGGGACAGACTGGTTTTGTGACACTTAAATATAAATCTAATGGTTAGAGTGAGACAACCCTTCTAATCTTTGAATCATTCCTATAGTACCTCTCACCATAACTGTCATTGTTGGAACACTCTTGTCATCCCAGGTGAATATTCAATAAAGAATCCTTCCCAACTTGGTTTAATTGTAATTTGTACTTGGATATTGTATTTTCAGTACTGTGTGCTCAAGACAGTTTTACCAGTTCTGTAATGATTCTGCAGTTCCTATTATCTTCATGCTGCGTTTAAATTGCATCTCTGTGAATCCCAGCACAAAGCCCTCTTGTGATCACAGAATTGGCTATCTTAGGTCTAAGCAAATTTCTTGGACTGGCTTATATGAAATTTGTGGCTTCAGGTCAGAAGAATATACAGTATTATAAGAAAGCTATACTCCCCAATACACAGAACACAAGAATAAAAGGAAACAATGAGTAATGAATAATTGAAGGACTCTGATTTGGAGACTAAGAAGACTTGAAAGGATTATATTTGTGTTCAAACACCACGGCCTCACTATCTGAAATGAGGAAAACAGGAAAATTAACTGAGTTTTTATCTATAGGAGAAAAAAATTCCCCTTACATAATTTTTATTCAAAACAGCTCTAATTAGTCAAAAAATTATGTGTTTGCAAAACAAATAAAACCCCCAGAACTGCCTGTCAGTTATTACCCACAGAATTACAATTTTTTTATTAACTCTACTTAAAACTTAACTATTAACTAAAAATTAAGTTAGGTTACATTTCAGTCCATTTTTCAAAGGATTTGTCATTTCACTTCAGGAGAGATGAGCCAATATCAAATTTAATATAAAATATATTCATCACTAAGCCCTTCAGCCCTTGTTGGATGGAAGAACCACCTCATTTTCCAGAAGATCCTCATGGGATATACAATTCAGGTAACTTGATGAAGGCAGTCTTGCAGAAAACACAGAGGCTCTTCATGAGCCTTGCTGCTAAGAAAACAATTATTCTACTTTATAAAAGGTATGTAACATAATTGATCACTACCACACTGATGTTTATGGAACCACTGTGTTCACACAAAGGACAAACACCTGAGCTCTGTGTTCTGGAGAACTCATGGGCAAATGTAGAGATACAGGCATGTTTAGGGCAGATCCAGGCATTAGGGCACACACTTGACCTCTCAGTAAAAACGCAGCAGTGTTAACTTAATCTAAACTAATGGGCCATTAACTTGTCAAAAGCTTTCAAATTCATAGTGTTTTCAATCCATTCTTAACTATTTCTTCTATCAGCATCCTAGCTCAGGTTCTCATTTTCTTTCCTTTGGAATATTATAATGGCTTATTTCCTGGTACGGATGCCTCTAAACTACCCTCCATATAAGTTCTGTGTGACCTTCCTAAAGTTCATGTTACATGTTCTGATTATTTTCTGTCTATGGTTCCCTAAAGCCTCTCTTTATTCTTTCATGCTATAAACTCACATTCTAGCCTAACCTCTCACTAACAGATATTCCCAATCCCCAAACTGGATTATTTTGAGTTTGGTCATCCCAGGAATACCCTTTTCTCCTTTGGCAGACAAAAATCTCCTACTTACTCTTTAACGTTCACTCAAAATGCCTTCTCTTTCCTATTTCTTTCTCTCGTAGGCTACGGATCTCAGCCTACATCATCTCTCTTTCATCCATATTGATCATCGTATTTTATTCTAGTTAGTTATGTATATTTTTATCCCTGCTTCCAAAAGTAAGCATCTTGAATTCATGGGCTCCCTTATTTATTGGGATCCCCAGTACCCAAAACCATGCTGGCAAATAGCAAGTGTTCAATAAATGTTTATTGAATCAAATAGAAAATAATACTAAATAGATTTTTGTCATTCTTTTTGGCTGCATGTATCTAAAAACACTTCCTATGCCGGGTGCATATCTCAGTTTTAGAATCTATTGGAAATAGCATCTGTCCCCCTTCATTGAAGTTGAAATTGACTTGCTTTCCAAGGTCCTTTTGCCACCAAAGTATGATGTATGTCTCAGAATTCACCAATCTTGTACTCACTCTGGACTTCAAAAGAGTGGAGAACCCACTCTGGCATCCATGGGTTGCAAAGTTCAGGTTTTGACTATAGCACTGACAACGGTACCTCCTACAGGAGTATACACTTGCCATGCCAACAAACATGTCAAGACTGTTTTATAATTTTATTTGTGACATTGCTTTAGGAAGCTTCTTAGCCTGATTCTTCAGTCCCCCCTGAGATACTCTGTCTAATCCATCTCTTTTTTTCTGCTTAAATTGGACAAAGTCTGTCTCTGTTGCTTGCAACAGAATCCTCAAGGATTCAGAAATCCTACTTCTTGCCCTTGTAGCTTTGCTCAAATCAATTTCTTTGTTTGGAATGCTCTCTCTTGGCTTCTCTTTGCCTGTGAATTCTGACCTTTCCTTAGAGATCCATATGAAAGGTTATCATTTCTGTGCATCCATCTTGATCCTTCTAACATAAAGTTCTCTCTCTCACTTGAACCCCTCAAACAATTATCTTTTTTTAATATGGGTCTTATAGTATCACATCCCAATCTTAGAACAATATATATACTTGCCTTATTTGTTTTGAGGGCAAAAGTTGGGTTTTACTCGATAGTATACTGATAAATGATTAATAACTAGGGCTCTGGTGAAAAATGCATGCATGTATGTATGTATGTATATATGTATGTATGTACGTATGTATGTATATGTATTTATACCTAATTACAGATAAATATAAATAGATATACATATGTTTAAACATACATTTATTTAAAAATTTACTGATTGTGGTGGTTTGGAACTGTATGGACCACAGAAAAACATGTTCTTAAATTTAACCCATTCCTGTGAGTATAAGAGAATGAAATTCAGACAGGCAGAGAAAGCCACAGGAAGCAAGAGGCTGGGTATCAATGGGACTCAGATGAGAAGGGAGAGACCAGGAGATGTAGCCATGTGCTTTGCCATGTCGTAGAGGAGACAAGGATTGCTGGGCACCAGCCCTAGAATGCCATTTTTTTCAGGCAAAAAGCATCGCCTTGATGATGCCTTGATTTGGACATTTTCCTGGCCTCAAAACTGTGAGCAAATAAATTCCCATTGTTTAAGCTAAACCATTTCATGGTATTTGCATGAGCAGCCTAAGAAACTAAAATACTGATATAGCTAATTGGATCTCAGAAAATACTTTGTTTTTGCCAAATGTTATATATATAACCAAATTAAACTTGGCAAGCAAGTGTATTTCTACATGAATATTAATTGGTACACTTATTTATGTTAATTAATGAGAGAAAAGTGAAACAATGAAAATGTATGTCAGAACTTAACTCATTTGTAAATGTCATGAGTGACTTCTTTGCCGATTTGGACAATAGTTGTTGAATATGGAAGAATATTTCCCAATCTTTTGTGCTATTACCAGTGTAACAGTTACAGATATGACATACTTCTGAATTCTATCTGCATTATTAACATTTCTACATCACTTTCATATTTCTGCATGATCAAAAAACATTAATTCAAGCCATGATTGGTACTATTTGTCTATTTTCTTGGTGTAAAAATGCCTATCATGACTGAATTCAAATTACCAACATGATATTGCTCAATGCAAAAAAAAGTAGCATACTATTATTTCCACCATAGACATTGAATAGATGTAAATAACTTCAAAGCATAGATAATAACAAAATGGAGGAAAATAGAGAATGATGTTTTGAGTATGGCATTTTTGTTTAATAGGACATTTAATTTTAAGCTTATGTAATGTAATTTAATTTTTAACAAAGACTTTGTTTAACCAACTCACAAACCTGAAAATTTAACAGTTAGCGCTCATGAGACGATATAAGCCAACATCAGCACGCTGTTGAATTATCGACTGCTACTCCGTTCACTATGTAAAGCACCATGGGCATAAAGAGTTAAGTGCTTAGTAAATTCCTCCTGATTTGAATACCATTTGATGGTTTGGAACACACTAGAGTTCATCCTCTCCAGACCCTGCCATTTTCAAAGGCAACGTCAAAGTCTGAATTGACTCTAGGCCCTATGACCTAAAGCAGGGGTTAGGTGTTCACATCATTAGCCTCTGGTGGCACAACATTGCCGTGGAGGTTACAGAGAGATGGAGAGAAAGAATTTTCTTCACGAGTTACCCTAAATACAACCACCCGACTTCCCGTAGATACAGTAATGTACTGGCTTTGTATTCTTGAATGACTTCTGATGAATACAAATCCCTTGGATTTTTCTTAGAACTATTTTTGGATTATCCTTGGGGGTCTGAAATATCCTAGGCCCCAGATGTTTGAAAATGGGAGTATTCAAAGGGCAGTGTGGTGGTTAAATTTTTGCAATTAAGCAGCTCTATGTTAAAATCCCATTTTTCCCTTAGAGGTTTTATGATCTTTAGTTCACTAAATGTTAACTAAATCATTGGCTATTAAACAGTCCATAAAAATCAACTAAATGAAAGTTTCATAAATGAAAGTTAAGTAAACCCAGGGATTTAGTTGTCTACTGGACTGGGTATATGAAATGAAATTACAGTGATTGTGCCAAAACACTATTTTTATTAAAGGAAAAGATATATTTTTAACTCTCAATGACCTCTCCTCTTCTTTATCTCCATTAGGCCTTTACTATTGGTTACACATTTTTTCACTTAATTACATGTTGTTGTGCATCATTCTTTAGTAGTTCAATACTTATATATCTTGTTTTTCCACTTCTTTATCCTCACCATCACTTCACATCACATGTCCACCAGAAGCTCGATTGTAAACTCCCTGAGGGCTAGGATCTTACCTTAAAAATAGTTTTTGTTCACTTATTTCTATTGTCTAATAAAGGTTTAGACTCACAGGTCTTGATAAGTATCAATAATAATCGATTCTTTAAACCTAGGGTGGAAATAAGAGTTATTTTAGGTTTTGTAGGTTTCAGTGGTGATGCTTAGAGAATATCTTACCTCATTTCCAAGGAAGCTGGATTCATTCACAGCTGGAGGCAATGAACTTAGATAAAAGGTTGTCTTACTTGCTTCATTACCCAACAAATTAGCAGCATAGCAGAATTAAAGAACTCCAACTCCCAGTTTTATTTTTTTAGTTGTGACTAAACCACATCATTACAGAGGCAATTACCTGACACAGATTTCTCAACTAGGCCAAATGAATATTTTACTCACCTCCTCCTCCTTCAACATAATCTTTCCTAAAGAATAAAAAACAATCAAGATAAATTTTAAAACAATAATCAGCACTTTCTTGACAGAAATGAGGAACAATGTTCTATGAAAAGGAAAAATTTTCTGATGATCTGTCCCATTAATTTGAAAATTCAAAGCTGAACCCGGTGTACATTGTGTTGAACAAAATAAGCCAGATACAAAAGGGCAAATATTGTATGGTCTCCCTTATAGGAACTAATTATAATGAGCAAAGTCTGGGAGTTAAAATCTAGAATATAAGTTACCAAGAGATAGAAAGACTGAGCAAATGATGCTTAAGGTGTACAGAATTTTTAAGAAGATTGATTGTAAATGCTTGGAAATGGATAGAGGTGATGGTAACACAATACTGTAAGTGTAAGAACAGTGCTGAGTGTGAGTATGGTTAAAAGGGAAAGTCTAGGGTTGTGTATGTCACTAGAAGAAAAGCTAGAGGATAAAACATGGGACTATTAGACGTGGTAAAACCTATAGTGGATAATAACAATGGTTAATTGTATAAACATAAGAAAGTTCTTACATGAACTAGAACAAATATATATCACTATTTCAAGGTGTTAAAAATAGGACGGTACATGGAAAAAATATAATTAATGCAAACTAAGGACTGTAGTTGACAGTGGTATTTTGATGTCTTTCATCAATTGTAACAAAGGCACTATACCAAAGCCAAGTGTCAATAATATGGAGGGTGGTATTCGAGGTATGGGATTTTTATTTTTTTCCAAAGCAATGAGAATGTTCTCAAATTGATTGTGCTGGTGAATGCGTAACTCTGTGACTATACCAGGAGCCATGGTTGTACACTTTGAATGGATTGTATGGTGTATGAATAAAACTGTTTAAAAAAATTCAAAGCTGAATGTGATGAGCCTGCTGGAAAAATAAAATGTATTAGTCAATTTGAGTGAGTAATAATCTGTGATGCCAATAGTTCAAGCCATGTCCTGAGTATCTTAAAAAACTTCAGTCACACGTACTGCTCTTCAAAGGTATATGATAATTCTACAAATTTTCACAGGGAATTTTAGTTTTTAAATGTTTTTATTATATCATAATTCATATATAATAATATATATATATATACTAGGTGTTCAATTCAATACATTTTAACAATAGTACACACCCATGTCATTATCAATCAAAAGAAGATATAGAATATTTCCTTCTCCCCAGAAAGTTTTTAAACAAGTTTTTCCAGGCAATCTCTCCCAGAAGAAACTACTTTGTAACTAATAAACACATATATTTGTTTTGCCTGTTCTAGAACCCCCGCATAATGAGAATCATGTAGTGTATAGTTTTTTGTGCCTGGTTTGTTTCACTCAGACTATCTGAGAGATTTAAACATGTTTCATGTGTATCCGTAGTTTATTCTCTTTCTTACCAAATAGTATCACATTGATGAATATAACACAGAGTTCTTTTTATCCACTCTCCTCATTATGGGACATTTACATTGTTTACACTAAATTTTGACTATTATAAATGAAACTGCTAAAAACATTCTTGTAATAATCATATTGTGGAGATATACTTTCCTTTTCTTGGATATATTTATAGGAGTGAAATTGCTAAGTTGCAGGATAAATATATGTTTAACATTATAAGAAACTGTGAAATAGTTTTCCAGCATGGTTATGCATTTCTACACTTGCACCAACAATGTATAGAAGTTTTGTGACTCCATATCCCTGCCAATATTTGCCAATGTCAGACGTTTTATTTTAGCCATTCTAGTGGGTATGGAATGGTTTTACATTATAGTTATCCTTTGCATTTATCTGATGACTAATGATGTTGAAAATCTTTTCCAAGATTTCCAATGCCTAGTGGCTGACTATTCTTATATCTTCTTTGGTGAACTGTCCAAAATTTTTGCTCATTTTCAATTTTCATTTACAACAGTTTGGGATTCCAGAAAAATTGTGAAGATGATACTGAGAGTTCTCATATATCCTACAACCAGTTTCCTCTATTATTAAGATTTTACATTAGTATGGCATATTTATCACAATTAATAAATATTGATATATTATTATCTGTTCTAGTTTGCTAGCTGTTGGAATGCAATATACCAGAAACAGAATGGCTTTGAAAAAGGGGAATTTAATAAGTTGCTAGTTTACAGTTCAAAGGCTGAGAAAATGTCCCAATTAAAACAAGTCTATAGAAATGTCAAATCTAAGGCATCCAGGTAAAGATACCTTGGTTCAAGAAGGCTGATGAAGTTCAGGGTTTTCTCTCAAGTGGAAGGGCACATGGCAAACACAGTCAGGTTTCCTCTCTCATCTAGAAGAGCACACAGTGTCATCTGCTAGCTTATTCTCCTGGCTTCCTATTTCATGAAGCTCCCAGGGAGGCATTTTCCTTCTTCATCTCCAAAGGTTTCTGGCTGGTGGACTCTGCTTCTCTTAGCTATGTCATTCTGCTCTACTTTCTCTGAATCTCCCATTCTCCAAAATGTTTCCTCTTTTATAAGACTTCAGAAACTAATCAAGACCTACCCAAATGGGTGGAGACATGCCTCCATCTAATCCAGTTTAACAATCACTCTTGATTAAATCACATAAGAAATGGCTGCCTTTACAAAATGGGATTAGGATTAAAACATGGCTTTTCTAGGGTACATACATCCTTTCAAACCAACACGTTATTAAAGAAAGTCCATATGATACTCTGATTTCCTTAGTTTTTACCTAATGTCATTTTTCTGTCCAGGATTCAATTCAGGATACCACATTAAATTTAGTTGTCATTTCCTTGGGCTCCTCTTGGCTGTGACAGTTTATCCTACTTTCCTTATTTTTTTATGACCTTGCTGTTTGAAGGAAGTATGGTATGGGTATTTTGTAGAATGGCCATCAATTGAGATTTATCTGCTGTTTTTTTTCTCATGATTAGATTGGGATTATGTGTTTTGGGGAGGAAGACCACAGAGGTAAACTGCCATTCTCATCACATCACATGAAAGGTAAATACTATCAACATGACTTATCACTGTTATGTTAAACTTGATCACCTGGCTGAAGTGGTGTTTACCTGATTTCTCCACTGTAAATTTGCTCTTTTTTCTACCATTTCCATCTTTGAAAGGAAGTCATTATGTGAGTTCACACTAAAGGAATGGAGACTTATGCCCTACTCCCTTTGGGGTGGAATATCTACATAAGTAATTTGAAATCCTTCTACCAGGTGACTTCTCAATTCTACCCCATTTATTTTTTTTTTTTTTTTTTTTTTTTTTTTTAAAGGAAAGACAGAGAGAAGGAAGGAAGGATAGAAGGAAGGAAGGAAGGAAGGAAGGGAAACATCTTTTAAACATTTTCTTGTTTTATTGTATTCTGTTTCTCCGTTTTTGTTACATGGGCTGGGGCCGGGAATCGAACCGAGGTCCTCCGGCATAGCAGGCAAGCACTTTGCCCGCTGAGCCACCGCGGCCCGCCCGTCCCATTTATTTTTTAATCATCGTTTATGTCAGTATGGAATCATGGATATTTATTTTATACTTTGGGTTCTAATCCAATACTTCTCTAATATGTGGCTCAAAGTTTCCCAGCTTTGGCCATTGGACACTTTTGCAGATGGCTCCTGTGTCCCTTTGACATACCCTCATCATTTAAGGGTTGTTGTTTTTTTTGTTTTGTTTTGGCACACTTTCTTAATTTCTGGTTCTACAGGATGCTCCAGGCTTACCTTGTTTATTTCCTGCCCCAGTCCTAGAATAAGCCATTTCTCCAAGAACTCTAATTCCTGTCTTCAGAGATTAGTGTTAGAAACCAAGATCTGGGAGCTCAGTGTGCTTGTTACAATGGAGCATTTTATTGCTCCTAAGCATTCTCAGCTGACAAAACAAGAAAGGAGTGTATGTATCCTAACTCACATATATACATTTATCTATAAGCATTTCTATATGCAGCCATCTGAATTTATACTAAATTAAAAATGAATTTGTACTGATGTCTCCACCTCTATACGTTACCAAATGGATCGTTCTAGACTTCTTTTGCTTATCTGTAACCTCCCACATCAAAAATGAGAAATCAGGCCCCCACCATCCACCATTCATTTACTTCATTGTTCAGTGCCAGCATACATGCATAGCAATATCAAAATTGTTAATCCATGGATTACAATTTATCAATTAACTAAAATAATAGTGCTTAAATAAGTTCCTTTTGCCTTTAGACTTACAGAATCCATTTCCAAAGTTACTTAGTTCAGCCTCCTTATCCCTACCATCTTCAGTGAGGTTATTTAGTACTTTTGCAATATAGTTAGATTCCTTTGCAACATTCTACAATCCCTCTTGGGAACCCCCAACCTCGTAAATGATTTTTTGAAAATTTGAATATATTAAGGATCACTCCTTGTGCTGTAAAATTTCATGGGTTTTCACAAACACATGGTGGCATGTGTCTTCTATTATAATATCATTCCAGATAGTCTCACTGCCCTAAAATATTCCCCGTGTTTCACTTATTAAACTCTCCTCTCACTATGAATTTTTGGCAAACACTATCTTTTTACCATTTCTATAGTTTTTTTTTTCCACAATATTACATTGGAATCATAAAGTGTGTAGCTTTTTCAGATGGGCTACTTCTACTTATCATTATATATGTAAGATTCATCTATGTCTTTGAATGGCTTGATATCTCATCTTATCATTGAATAATAATCTATGGTATGAATATACCAAGGTGTGTTTATACATACCTGTTATGCATTCCTATAAAGCACATCTTGTTTGCTTCCAGTTTTTAGCTGTTATGAATTAAAGTTACTATGAACACTGAAGTACAGGTTTTAGGGTGGACATAAGTGTTCAAATCAGTTGGATAAATGCCTAGGAGTTTGTAGGATCATATGATGAGAAATTACCAAACTGTCTCCCAAAGTGGCTGTACCATTTGCATCCATCAAACAAAGAGAGTTCCGTTACTCTACATCCTCACTAACAATTGTTACTATCAATTGTTTTGTTTTTATTTTAGCCATTCTAATAGGTGTGCAGTAGTATATTATTGTCATTTAATTTGAAATTTTATAATGATGAATGATTTTGAATATTTTTTCATATGCCTACTTGCCATCTGTATATCTTCTTTGGTGAGATAGCTGTTCAGATCATTTGCCCATTCTTTCATTGGGTTATTTTTTTATTGTTGAGTCCTAAGAGTTCTTTATATAATATGGATAAAATCCCTTTATTAGATATTTGTTTTGCAAGTATTTTCCCCATTCTGTGGTTTGTCATTGGATTCTCTCAATGGTATTTTGGTAGAGTAAAATATTTATTTTAATGAAAGACATTTTATCAATTTTTCTTTCATGGATCATGCTTTAGGTGCTGTATCCAAAACCTCTTCACCAAACCAAAGGCTTGTGCATTTTCTCCTCATTTCTTCTAGAAGTTTTAGACTTTGCATTTTAAGTTTAAATATGATCAATTTTGAGTTAGTTTTGGTGAAAGTAGTAAGGCCTTTTGTAGGTTCAGTTTGTTTTTAATATGGACATCAAATTGTTCCATTTGTTGAAAAGACTGTCTTATCTCCATCAATTAACTTTTGCTCCTTTCTCAAAGATCAGTTGCTTATGTTTGTGTAAACTTCTTTCTGGGATCCCTATACTGCTTCACTGATCACTGCTATTCTTTTCTAATACCTTCTATTTTTCTTTTCTTAGGGAAATGGGGTTACAGAAAAATCATACGTAAAATATGCCATATACCACTCTATTATTTGCATCCTGCCTTGTGGTACATTTGTTAAAAATGATGAAAGCACATTTTTATAACTGTACTATTAACTTAGTCCATGATTTAACTTGTGTTTCACAGTTTCTGATATGCAGTCCTGTGACTTTTTTTAAAAAAATTACTCTAGTAATATATAAAAACTGAATTTCTCCCCTTAAGCCACTTTCAAATATATAATTCAGTGATGTTAATTAATTAATAATGTTGTGGAACCATCACCAATATGCATTACCAAAATTTTTTCATCAACCCTAACAGAAATTCTGTACCAATTAGGCATTAAATCCCCATTCCATACCCCCACCCTTGCTCCTGGCAACCTGTATTCTGGTTTTTGACTCTATGAATTTGCTTATTCTAATTATTTCGTGTCAGTGAGATCATACAATGTTTTTCATTTTGTGTCTGGCTTTTTTCATTCAACATGTTTCACTCATTAATGTCATCACATGTATCAGAACTTCGTTCCTTTTTATGGTCGAATAATATTACATTGAATGTATATTCCACATATTGTTTCCATTCATCAGTTGATGGATGCTTGCATTGCTTCCATCTTTTAACAATGGTGATTAATGCCTTTATGGATATTGGTGTGAAAAATCAGTTTGAGGTCCTGCTTTCAGTTTTGGGGGGTATATACCTAGATGTGGGATTGCAGGGTCATATGGTAATTCTATACTTAACTTGCTGAGGAAACACCAAACTGTCCTCCACAGTGGCAGCAATGTTTTACATTCCCACCAATAATGAATGAGTGTAACTGTTTCTCCACATCCTCTTTAACACTTATTATTTTCCTTGTTCTTTTAAGTAGCAATTCTGGGTATTATAATGGTACCTCATTATGGTTTTGATTAGCATTTCTCTAATGGTTCATGATGTGGAGCATCTTTTCATGTGCTTTTTGGCCATTTGAGTATCTTCTTTGGATAAAACTCTATTCAAGCCTTTTTCCCATTTAAAAAAAAATTATTTATTTATTTATTAAAAAATTTAACAACAAACGAACAAAAACATTAACATATGATATTCCATTCTACATATATAATCAGTAATTCACAATATCATCACATAGTTGCATCTTCATCATTTCTTAGAACATTTGCATCAATTCAGAAAAAGAAATAAAAAGACAATAGAAAAAGAAATAAAATGAAAACAGAAAAAAAAAGATTATGCATACCAAATCTCTTACCCCTCGCTTTCACTGATCACTAACATTTCAAACTAAATTTATTTTAACATTTGTTCCCCCATTATTTATTTTTATTTCATATGTTCTACTCGTCTGTTGACAAGGTAGAAAAAAGGAGCATGAGACACAAGGTTTTCATAATCACACAGTCACACTGTGAAAGCTATATTATTGTTTAATCATCTTCAAGAAACACGTTTTGCCCATTTTTAATTGGGTTGTTTCTTTTTTTGTTATTGAGTTAAAGGATTTCTTTATTTATTCTGGATAATAACCTTTTATCAGATATGTGGCTTCCAAATATTTTCTCTTCCACAATTGTGTGGATTGTCATTTGAGGCACAAATGTTTTAATTTTGATGTTATCCCATTTATCTATTATTTCTTTTGTTGCTTGTGGTTTGGATGTAAAGTCTAAACAACCATAGCCTAGCACAGGTCCTGAAAATCCTTCCCTAGGTTTTCTTCCAGAAATTTGATAGGTCTAACTCTTATATTAAGGTGTTTGGTCAATTTTGAGTCGATTTTTATCTGTGGTATGGGAGAGTTCTTCTTCCATATGGACATCAGTTTTCCCAGCACCATTTGTTGAAGACACTCTTCTTTCCCAGTTGAGTGATCTTTGCCCCCCTTGTAAAAAATCGGTTGACCATAACTGTAAGGGTTGATTTATGAACTCTCATTTGAATTCCATTAGTCTATATGGCAGTCCTTGTGCTGTTTTGATTACTATGGCTTTGTAATAAGTTTTAAGATTGGGAAATGAGAGTTCCCCAACTTCATTCTTTTTCAAGGTGGCTTTTGCTATACCGGGCCCCTTACCCTTCCATATAAATCTGAAGATTTGCTTTCCATTTCTGCAAAAGTAACTTGTTGAAATTTCCATTGGGAGTATGTTGAAACTGTAAATTGCTATGGGTAGAATTGACATCTTAATGATTTTTGGTCTTCCTTTCCACGAACATAGAACATCCTTCTATTTATTTAAGTTTTCTTGGATTTCTTTTAGCCGTGTTTTGTAATTTTCTGTGTACAAGTCCTTTGCATCCTTGGTTAGATTTATTTCTAGATATTTTATTCTTTTAGTTGCTATTGTGAATGCAAATTTTTTCTCGATTCCTTCTTCTGATTGTTCGTTACTGATGTATTGAAACACTACTGATTTTTTTTAACTTTTTTTATTGTGTAATATAACATATATACAAAAAAAAGAAAGAAAAAAGCAATAGATTTTGAAGCACTCTTTAGTAAGTAGTTTCAGGACAGATCTCAGAGTTTGTCATGGGCTACCATACCATCGTCTCAGATTTTTCCTTCTAGCTGCTCCAGAATACAGGGGACTAGAAGGAATAAATATTTTTTTTATCATCACAATCAACTTTTTAAAATTTTTTTGTGAAAAATAACATGTACAAAAAAGCAATACATTTCAAAGCACAGCACAACAATTAGTTGTAGAACAGATTTCAGAGTTTGGTATGGGTTACAATTCCACAATTTTAGGTTTTTTACTTCTAACTGGTCTAGGATACTGGAGACAAAAGAAATATCAATTTAATGATTTATCAATCATATTCATTTGTTAAACCCTACCTTTTCTGTATAATTCCACCATCACCTTTGATCTTTCTGTCCCACTCTTTAGGGATATTTGGGCTATGGCCATTCTAACTTTTTCATGTTGGAAGGGGTTGTCAATAATATGAGGTAAGGAGATGGAACTAGCTGGTTTTCTGGAGAGGCTGGGCCTTCTAGATTTCAGGACCTGGAGGTCCTGCAATCTGGAGGATGTAGGGCAAAACACTACTGACTTTTGTGGGTTTATCTTATACTCTGAAACTTTGCTAAATTCATTTATTATCTCTAAGAATTATGTTGTGGATTTTCCAGGATTTTCTGTATGTGGGATCATGGTATCTGTGAGTAGGAAGAGTCTCACTTCTTCCTTTTCAATTGGGATGTCCTTTATTTCTTTTTCTTTCCTAATTTCTCTGGCAAGAATTCCAGGTACAATGTTGAATAAGAATGGTGACAATGGGCATTCTAGTCTTGTTCCTGATCTCAGAGGGAAAGCTTTCAGTCTTTCGCCATTAAATATGATGGTAGCTGTGGGTTTTTCATACATGCCCTTTATCATGTTGATAAATTTCCCTTCTTGTCCTAGTATTATAGGTGTTTTTACCAAAAAAAGGTGCTATATTTTGTTAAATGCCTTTTCTAAATCAATTGAGATGATCACGTGTTTTTTCCCTTCATTCATTTAATGGGATATATTACATTAATTGATATGCCTATGTTGGTGCACCCTTCCATATCTCAGATAAATATCTCTTGATCATGGTGTATAATACTTTCAGTGTGCTATTGGATTCATTTTTATAGTATTTTGTAGAGACTTTATATTTTATACAGTCATAAGAGATACAGGTCAGTAATTTTCTTTTCTTGTGGTATCTTTTTCTGGCTTTAGTATATGGTGATGTTGGCCTCAAACAATCCATTAACAAGTGTGCTTCTTAAGCAATATTTTGGAAGAGTTTTAGCAGGGTTGTTGTTCATTTTTCTTGGAATGTTAGGAAAATTCCTCTTTGAATCCATTTTGTCCTGGGTATTTCTTTGTTGGGAGGTTTTTGATTTCTGATGATGCCTTTACTAGTTAGTTTTTGTTGAGCTCTTCTATTTCTTCTTGAACCAGTGTAGGTAGTTTGTGTTTTTCTAGTGATTTGTACATTTCATCTAGGTTTTCTTATTTATTGGAGTCTAGTTGTTCACAGTATCTTCTTATAGTCCTTTTTATTTCAGTGGGGTTGATGGTAATGTCCCCCCTCTTTTTCATTTCTGATTTTTGTTTTTTGTGTCCTCTCTCTTTTTCCTTCATCAGTCTAGTTTGTGGTCCACCAATTTTACTGACTTTTTTCAAAGTGTCAACTTTTGGTTTGTTATTTCTTTCTGCTGTTTTTTTTTCTTCTCTATTTATGTATCTTAGCTCTATTCTTTGTTATTTCCTTCCTTCTGCTCACTTTGCATTTACTCTTCTCTTCTTTTTCTAGGTCTAGGATAAAATTTCTAAATATTTTGACTTCCTTGTCTTTTAATCTCTCATAATTTTATACCTCTGTTTGCCTTGTTGCATGCAGGATAAATATTTATTCAAGTTTCTCTCCAGTTCTTTGCTTCTTTCTTCAATTATTCATATTCTTTAAAAACAATCACTCTGTTTAGAGTTTTTAGAAATGTAATTATGCAAGTATGACATATATGAAAAAGTGCACAATTCGTAAGTGCACAGTTCAGAGAATTTTAAGACTTAGTGCACCAATGTAATCACAACTTAGAACAAGAAGCAGAACATTTCCACACTCATTGATGCTTTTACTGTGTGCCTTCTTCCAGTCACTATCCCCTGTTGTGTGATATTTATAGTATCTCCTGCCTAAGGATTGATCTTACCCTTGCTCCACTCCTCAAGCATTCCTCTCTGTAACTCCCTGAAAATATGCTGAGATTTGGCCGCTACATCCTGAACTTGGCCCACCCCAAGTACATCTTGTTCTGATAAAAGAGCACAATCCAAGATATTTTCCCAAAACTTGCACACAAGTCCCTGGTATTTAGCCACTTTTGTTCCCCCACCATATACAGTCTGTGTACTGGTTGCCATAGATGCAGATGTACTTGAGTGAACTCATTTCCAGTCTCACTATCTATCATTGAATAGTTGCAGCTCTTTTTAAGTCTTCTTATCGTTGAGTTATGTCTTCTTTATACATTCTGAATACACGTCCTTTTTCAGATAATGCTTTGCAGGTGTTTACTCCTGTTCGGTAAATTTTATTTTCTGAGGGCTGTTTTTAGAAGCACGAATATTTTAAATTTTGATGAAACCCAACTTATCTTTTTTCTTTTTATGATTTGTGCTTCTCTTTCAGATGTGAGCAAACTCTCCCTAACCAAAGAGCTGTTTTTTGAAAATGTGTTGTAATATAGACATCCAAGTTTCCCCACAACATTCATTGAAAGGATTATTATTTCCCCATTGATTTATCTTAGCAGCTTTGTTGAGATTCAGTTAACCATAAATGTAAAGGTTGATTTCTGAACAGTATATTCTGTGTCATTTAGATGTATGAATTTCTAATAACACACTGTCCTGATCAATGTTGCCTTGCAATAATTTTAAAATTCAGGTGTATAAACTTTTCACATTTTATTCTTTTTCAAAATTGTCCTGGTTATTATAGTTCCTTTGAATTCTAAAAAAAATTTAAGATTATCTTGTCAATTTGTATATATATTTTAAAAGTCTACTGGAATTTTAAGGATTACATTGATCCTATATAGAAGCCTGGAGATCATTACCATCTTAACAATATTGAGTCTTCTGGTTTGTGAATATGTTATATCTCTCCATATATTTAGGATTTTCTTTTATTATTCTCAGCATTATTTTGTAGCTTACAGTGTATAGATCTTGCTCTGTTTTTAAAAATATATTTCTGGGCAGTGGAAGGGTAGCTCAGTGGCAGAATTCTTGCCTGCCATACTAGAAACCTGGTGTGCTGGTTTGAAAGGATGTATGTACCCTAGAAAAGCCATGTTTTAATCCAAATCCCATTTTGTAAAGGCAGCCCATTTCTTCTAATCCCTATTTAGTACTGTATGTTGGAAATTTTAATTAGATTATCTCCATGGAGATGTGACTCACTCAAGAGTGGGTGTTAAATTGGATTAGGTAGAGACATGTCTCCACCCATTCCAGGTGGGTCTTGATTACTTTACTGGAATCCTATAAAAGAGGAGGCATTTTGGAGAAAGCTGGAGATTCAGAGAGAGCTGAAAAGAAAGACAGAACTACAAGAAAGCCACAACAGAATGCTGCAGAACCACAAAGCAGAGAGTCCAGTGACTTTTGGGGATGAAGAAGGAAAACATCTCCTGGGGAGCTGGAGAGGAAGCTAGCAGATGACAACATGTTCGCCACGTGTCCTTCCAGCTGAGAGAGAAACCCTTCTCATGTTCGCCATGTGTCTTTCCATTTGAGAGAGAAACCTTGAACTTCATCAGCCTGCTTGAACCAAGGTATCTTTCCCTGGATACCTTAGATTGGACATTCTGTAGATGTGCTTTAATTAGTACAATTTCTCAGCCTTAGAACTGCAAACTAGAAACTCACTTAATTCTATACCCCTCCCCCATGTCTCTGTGCTTGTTGACCTTTAGTTTTGGCATAATGCCTTTGTTACATTCAGTGGCAGCATATTACGAGGTTGCTGTTCACTATAGACCCTAGCTTGCATTGTTTGTACTTATTCCCGTATATACCACCCATTTTCAACACTTTGCATTGTTTAGATCCATTTGTTCACCCTTTTGCAAAACATTTTTATATTTATACATTTAATTGCCATCATTGTCTACCCTAGGCATTCCTAAGATATACAGTCTCAGTCTTTATCCTCTATCTTTCATTCTGGTTTCATACGTGCCCCCCACCCTTCTCCCTCAATATGCTCACATTCAACTTCATTGAGTGCACTTATATTATTGTACTACAATCAGATAGCATTGTGTTATCCATTTGTAAATTTTTATGATCAGTCCTGGCGCACAATGATATTCCTTCAGAACCAAGTGCCCAATCTCTGCCCTATTTCTATCTCATAATAACCTGTGTTCTTAACTTCAACTCTCAAAGTTCATTCATTAATGTTAGTTCATATTAGTGAGACTGTATAGTATTTGTCCTTTTGTTTCTGGCTAATTTCACTCAGCATAATATCCTCAAGGTTCATCCACATTGTTACATGCTTCATGACTTTATTCTGTCTTACAGCTGTATAATATTCCATCATATATATACCACATCGTCTTTAGCTACTTATCTATTGATAAACATTTGGGTTCTTTCCATCTTTTAGCAATCATAAATTACAAGATTTATAAGGTATTTCCCTACATTTTCCTCTAAAAATTTTATGGTCTCAACTCTATGTTTAGATCGTTGATCCACTTTGAGTTAATTTTTGTATAGGGTGTGAAATATGGATCCTCTTTCATTCTTTTGCATGTAGATATGCATTTGGATATCCAGTTCTCCAAACAGCATTTATCAAAGAGGCTGTTCTTTCCCAAATGGGTTGGCTTGGCCACCTTCTCAAAGATCAATTGTCCATAGCTGAGAGGGTCTATTTCTGAACATTCAATTCAATTACACTAGTCAGTATATCTATCTTTATGCCAGTATCATGCTGTTTTGAGCACTGTAGCTTCTTAATATGCTTTAGTGTCAGATATTATGGGACCTCCTACTTCACTTTTCTTTCTCAAGATATTTCTAGCTATTTGGGGCACCTATCCCTTCCAAATAAAAATCCCAAATTGGGATTTTAATTGGTATTGCATTGAATCTATAAGTCAATTTGACTAGAATTTATATCTTAACTATATTTAGTCTTCCAATCCATGAATATGGCATGTCCTTCCATCATTTAGGTCTTCCATGATTTCTTTCAACAATATCTTATACTTTTCTGCGTATAGGTCTTTTGTATACTTTGCTAAATTTATTCATAATATTTTATTCTTTTGGTTGCTATTTTAAATGGAATTTTTTTCTTGATATCCTATTCAGATTTCTCATCACTACTGTGTAGAAATACTATTGATTTTTGGATATTGATCTTGTACCCTACCACTCTGGTGTACTCATTTATTAGCTCTAGTAGCTTTGCTGTAGATTTTCAGGATTTTCAACATATAGTATCATATCACCTGCAAACAGTGAGAGTTTTACTTCTCCCTTTCCAATTTGATGTGTTTTATTCTTTTTCTTGTCTAATTTCTCTGTTTAGAACTTCCAGCATTATGGTGACAGTGGGCACCTTGTCTTGTTCCTGATTTTAGAGAAAAGCTTTCAGGCTTTCCCCATTGAAGATGATGTTAGCTGTAGGTTTTTCATATATTCCCTTTATCACGTTGAAGAAGTTCCCATCTATTCCTATCCTTTGAAGTGTTTTCATCAAGAAAGGATGTTGAATTTTGTCAAATGCATTTTCTGCATCAATTGAGGTAATCACATGTTGTTTTTTTTGTATAGTACTGTTCCCTTTCAGATTTATTCCATATCTTTTCTGTCTTTTCTGTTCTATAAATGTTGGCATTTTTCAGGGGCGTATTATCGATCGTCTTCTCTTCTCATAATATCAAAACTCTCTGCCTGAATTTTAAAATGAGGGATGGAATATCATCTCTAGAGCAAGAGCTGAATGGAGCTGGTACAGAACTTGTGCACAAGGATAGTCTGAGTCAGAAAGACAGCAGTAACTTAAAATATGTCCCTATGAAGGGAACTCAAGCTGAAATTGTACCTCGTCTCCAAAACTAGATGTTTATATCATATGTCAAGAGCATCAATGTCACTGTAAGGTGTAGAAGGGAAGGGTGCTCTTCAGCATAGTGAACTTCAATAATTATGTGAGTGATAATGTAAACGGATTGCATTTGGCAAAGAAATGGAGACTGTGGGGTTTTGTGGGCACATGTATATACAATCAGATAAAATTGACCTGAAAATATACATTGTTCCCGCTTCTCTGGTACAATCTCACTAAACCTGTAATTCAATATTCTACCTACCCAGAAGTTTATCTAAAATTAGTAGCTGGGTATTAGAAGCATTTGCATAATTGCAACTCTGAGTAATAAGGACTGGGTAGAAGACCTATTTAAGTAGGGAAAATGTTAATAAAATCTGATGAGGGTGAATATTAGAGGAAAAGGGAAATAATAAGTGAGACACAAGGAAATTTAATAAGCAGGAGGAATGAGATGACAGGTGAAAGGGAGTAAGGAGACTGGAGCAGGTCATAATTGAGATGAGAAAAAAAATCACTGAAGTCTAGAAGACCAAAATAAAATTAGACTATTTCTCTGAGAGGAATATTTTATGGATCTGAGGCATTTTAAGCCATATATACAAGAAAATGTAAATGTTGAACACCTTTATGACCATTATATCTTCTCAGTGAATATGTCACACTTTATACAGCATTTTATCTAGGTAAAACATTCTACAATATTGACAGAAAAGTTCTAATTTAACACAATTGGTCCTCCCTCAAAGATCTCAGGTCCCTACATGCTATCCCACATATTGCTACATGGAGTTTATTCCTTTCTGCTAATTTGTATAGCTCTGCAAGGGCTAAGGAACCAGGAGAGAACTATTTAACCCAATTTCACCTATATCTCATGAGGTATATAGTTACTGTGGACACACTAAGATGGTTAAGCATTTTACAAGAATTTGTTTATTTAATCCTCAAAATAATTTCATGATGTATCTTCACTCATTAGTAGATTGATCTATTGCTCCCAATAATTTATTGTCCCCCAAAGAGAACATCCTGTTCACATCAGGATTGACCCCCACATTGCTTATTTCCCTATGCTATGACTGCAGCATTTGCCATATGTAGGCTTCTTCTTTATCCTAGATCTCAGCATGAAGAATCCATGTCATGAATAACCACATAAGAAGCATGAGTAACATGTAAAACCTATGTTATCTGAAGCTATTAAGATTTGTAGGTTTCTCTGTTACTGCATGTGGTAGTTAGATTAGTTGTCAACTTGGCCTGGTGAAGGCACCTAGTGCTGTTGCTGTGGACATGAGCCAATGGTAGGTGAATCTCATCTGTTGCTAATTACATCTGCAGTCGGCTAGGAGGCGTGTCTGCTGCAATGAGTGACGTTTTGACTTAATTGGCTGGTGCTTAAATGAGACAACGCAATGTAGCACAGCCAAGCAGCTCGGCATTCCTCATCTCAGCACTTGCAGCTCAGCCCAGGCCCTTGGAGATGCAGAAAGAACTCACCCCGGGGAAAGTTGTTGGAACCCAGGGGCCTGGAGAGAAGACCAGCAGAGACCATCCTGTGCCTTCCACGTAAGAAAGAACCTCAGTGGAAAGTTAGCTGCCTTTCCTCTGAAGAACCAACAAAATAAATCCCCTTTTATTAAAAGCCAATCCGTCTCTGGTGTGTTGCATTCCAGCAGCTAGCAAACTAAAACACTGCAGTATAACCTTGTGGGAACTGACTAATACACCTTACTTTACAAACGTTAAAAGTGTCATAGAAAGTTATAAAAATTTTAAATTGCAATTTCCTGGCAATAAAAATTAAGGACAGATGGGCCTCAGATTTAAACCAATAGAGCTCACACAATCACTAGGCTCTCCTAGGCCCTAACTGTTAACGTCTGGATTTAATACATCTTATGCAGGTGTGATCTTTACTTATTATTCAGATTCGGCCCTTTTTGGTCCCACATAGTGCCCTGATGGGAATTCAGTGGGACATCAGCCCTAGATTTAACCTTTCAGAAAGCTAAAATGGGAGAAAGTTATTTTTTAATGTATAGGATTACCTACATAATTGCTTCACTGAAAATACAAAGGACATTACTGGTTTTATTAAAAGATTTCTGGGAATATTTTTTTCATATTGGGCTTATGATCCTTAAAGAAGGTTGGGAATCAGAAGAACAAAGTCGCAGTCCTGGCTCCATTACTTGGTGTTCCATTTTGAAACTGTTGTGTACCCATAAAAGCCATGTTCTTTAATCCTCATTCAGTATTACTGGGTGGGATCTTTTTTATCGTTTCCAAAGAAGTCTGACCCACCCACTTGTGGTTTTGATTAGTTGGTTTCCATGGAAATGTGTCTTCACCCATTCAAGATGGGGTTGCTTACTGGAACCTTAAGAGGGAACCATTCTGACAAGAGCCCACAAAGCTGACAGAGCCACACAGCCAGAGAACTTTGGAGATGCAGAAGGAAAATGCCCCTGGGAAAGACTTGCAATGCTATATGGAATACCATGATGATGAATAAGGCATTCTGTAAGCCCACGGATGGTAGTTTTGGCAGAAGCATTGCATGCAGGGAAAGCAAACTCATATCCAGAGTATGTGTCTATTCCAGTTGGAACAAATCGTTGCCCCTTCCATGGAGGGAGTGGTCCAATGTAATCAGCCTGCCACCATGTAGCTGGCTGGTCACCTTGGGGAATGGTGCCATATCAGGGGCTGAGTGTGGGTCTCTGCTGCTGGCAGATTGGGCACTCAGCAGTGGCTGTAGCCAGGTCAGCCTTGGTAAGTGGAAGTCCATGTTGCTGAGCCCATGCATAACCTCCATCCCTACCACCATGACTATTTTGTTCATGAGCCCAACTTGGCAAAGTTGACACATGAACCTCACCATGACAGATGCCTTTTATTTCTTTGACCTGCCTGATTGCTCTAGCTAGACCTTCTAGCACAGTGTTGAATAATAGTGGTGACAGTGGGCATCCTTGTCTTGTACCTCATCTTAGGGGGAAGGCTTTCAGTCTCTCTCCATTGAGTATGATACTGGCTATCTGTTTTTCATATATTCCCTTTATCACAATGAGGGACTTACCTTTGATTCCTATCTTTGGAGGGTTTTTATCAGAAAAGGATGCTGAATTTTGTTGAATGCTTTTTCAGCATCAATCAAGATGATCATGTGATTTTTCCCTTTTGATTTGTTAATGTGCTGTATTACATTAATTGATTTTCTTGCATTGAACCATCTGTACATTTCCGGTATAAACCCCACTTGGTCATGGTGTATAATTCTTATACTGTGCTATTGGATTCAATTTGCTGATATTTTATTGAGAATTTTTGCATCTATGTTCATTAGGGAGGTTGGCCTGTGGTTTCCTTTCTTATAGCATCTTTATCCAGTTTTGGTATTAAAATTATATTAGCTTCATAAAATGAGTTAGGTAGAATTCCTTTTTCCTCAAGTTTTTGGAAAAGTTTGAGCAGGATTGGTGTTAGTTCTTTATGGAATGTTTCATAAAATTTCCCAGTGAAGCCATCTGACCCTGGACTTTTCTCTGTAGGAAGATTTTTGATGGCTGATTGAATCTCTATACTTGTGATTGGTTTGCTGAGATCTTCTATTTCTTCCTGAGTCAGTGTAGCTTTTTTGCGTGTCTCCAGGAATTTTTCCATTTCATCTAAGTTGTCTAAATTGTTGGTGAATAGTTCTTCATAGTATCCTCTTATGATTTATTTTATTTCTTCAGGCTCCATGGTAATGCACCCCTTCTCATTTCTGATTTTGTTTATTTGCATCCTGTCTCTTTTTTTCTTTGTCAGTCTTAGTAGTGGTCTATCAATTTTATTGATTTTCTCAAAGAACAAACTTTTGGTTTTATTGTTCTTTTGTTCTCCTAATCATTTATCTCTGCTTTAATCTTTGTTATTTCTCTTCTCCTATTTCCTTTGGGGTTAGTTTGCTATTCTTTCTCAAGTTCCTCCAGGTTTGCTGTTAAGTCCTTGATTTTTGCTCTTTGTTGTTTTAATATAGGCATTTAAGGCAATAAATTTCCCTTTCAGCACAGCCTTTGCCACATCCCATAAGTTTTGATAAGTTGTATTATCTTTTTCATTCATCTCCAGATAGCTACTGATTTCTGTAGCAATTTCTTCTTTGATCCACTGGTTGTTTAAGATTATGTTATTTTATCTCCATATATTTGTGAATGTTCTCATTCTTTGGTGGTTATTGAGATCCAGCTTCATCCCGTTGTGATCAGAGAAAGTGCTTTGAATAATTTCAATATTTTAAAATTTATAAAGACCTGGTTTGTGCCCCAGCATATATTCTATCCTGGAGAATGTTCCATGAGCACTAGAGAAGAATGTATGACCTCGTGCTTTGGGGTGCAGTGACCTATATATGTCTGTTAGGTCTAATTCATTTATCAAGTTATTTAACTTCTCTATTTTCTTGTTGATCTTCTTTCTGCTTGCTCTATCTATAGAGGAGAGTAGTGTATTGAAATCTCCTACTATTATTGAAACATCTATCGCTCCCTTCAGTTTTGCCAGTGTACTTCATGTACTTTGGAGCTCCTTGATTGGGAGCATAAACATTTATGATTGTTATCTCTTCTTAGTGAATTGACCCTTTAATTAGTATATAGTGTCCTTCTTTGTTTCTTATGATGTCTCTACATTTAAAATCTATTTTGTACAATATTAGCATAGCTACTCCTGCTTTCTTTTGGTTACAACTTGCATGGAAAATCTTTTTCTGACCTTTCACTTTCAATCTATTTGTACCCTTATGTCTAAGATGAGTCTCTTGTAAGCAGCATGTAGCTGGATTATGTTTCTTAATCCATTCTGCCAGTCTGTATCTTTTAATTGGTAGTTTAGTCCATTAACATTCAAAGTTATTGCTGAAAAGGCATTCCTTGCTTCCGCCATCTTATCTTTTTATTTTATTTGTCTGATCTATATATTCTTTTCTCTATTTCTCTTTGTATTCTTTAAATTACCCTCAATGATACTTTCCAGTTCTGTGCCCTCCTCCAGACCTCCCTCTCCAGTCTTTTTTTTTTTCAGCCAGCAGAACTCTTTTTAGTATTTCTTATAGGGCTACTCTGTTGTTGACAAATTCTTTCAGGACTTCTTTGTCTGTGAAAACTTTAATCTCTCCCTCAATTTTGAAGGACAGTTTGGCTGGGTACAGAATTCTTGGCTGGAAGTCTTTCCCTGTCAGGATCTTAAATCTCTTTCAGGATCAAATGTGAACTCAGTCTTATTTGATTTCCCTTGTATGTAGTAGATTGTTTTTCTCTTGCTGCTTTCAGGATTTTCTGCTTCTCTTCCACATTTGACAGACTGATTAGTATGTGCCTTGGGGAAGGCCTATTTGGATTTATTCTGTTTGGGGTTCTTGGGGCTTCTTTGACTTGTATGTTTATGCCCTTTATGAAGGTTGGGAAGTTTTCCCCCATTATATCCTCAACTATTCTTCCTAGCCCTTTACTCCTTTCTTCTCCTGGAACACCAGTGATTCTTATATCTGTGCACTTTGTTTTGTCTATCATTTCCCTGTATTCCCATTCAATTTTTTCTATCTTTTTTGCCATTTGCTGTTTTGAGTTTTCAAAGCCAATTATCCTGTTCTCTATATCACTTATTCTTTCTTCTGTCTCGTCAAATATGGTCTTGTGTGCTCTAGTATGTTTTTTATTTGCTCAACTGAGTCTTTAATCTCTGATTTCTGCTATTTTTCTATTTATTCTTTCAAATTCCTCTTTGTGCTCTTCTACTGTTTTCTTGATCTCCTTTTTATCATTTGCTGTCCCACTTATTTTATTAAATAGAGTTGAATGAACATCTCTGATTAGCTGTTCCAACGTCTGTGTCTCCTCTGGTGGTTTAATGTGGTCATTAGGCAGGGCTATATCTGTCTGCATTGTGGTATGCTTAGTGATCTTCTGCTGTCTTTGTCGCATGTAAATATCTTGATTGATTTACTTTGAGAGTTGATTTCTTTCAGTAGTCTAAAGCCTTGTGTTTGCTCGATGGTTGTATAGCAGGGAGCAGGGCACAGGGTGGAGCACTCAGTATAGTGATTTGTTTCAGGGCAGGTATAGGTGCAGGTTGGGGATGTTACACTGATGTTTGTGAACGTGGGCGCCCTGTGGCCAGGGAGGATGTAGCTGTGCAGGTGCACCGGTCTTGGGGGTATAACCCTGGTGTGCACTGGTCCAAGGCATGGAACCCTTTGTGCACATGTGTAGAGCTGTGGCAGCAGGTCGGTGTTATGCCTTCATGGATTGGGGACAGATGTGGCCTGGCTGCGCAGGTGGGCACTTTCAGGGCTGGAAAGTGAGGCTGAGGGCTGTGCGCATGCCTGGTTCTAGGGCTGCTGTAAAGTGTGGTTTCCAGAGCTGAATGACGTGATTGGGTCCTGTGCATGCGTGGGCCTAGAATGCCGTAAACGGATGCAGAAACATAAGTAGGGTAGGGTGAGGCTGTGAGACATTATGGGCTGCGGGAGGGATGGGGAGGGTTAGGGGTAGCCTAGGTATGGAGGTTAGTGCCTGCAAGCTTTATGTGCTGGCAACAGCCTGCAGGGAACACGGAAGAGGAGGTAGTGCTCGGAAGGGATGTAGGAGAGGTGGGTTGGGCTGCACTTGGGATGGGAGTGTGGTGCAGGTATGTGCACTGGGGGCTGGTGGAGTGGGGTGCCTGGAGCGTGGGGAATGGGAGTGGGTGATGGGGTTCAGGTGTGTGGGGTGTGGGGAGAATTGCTGTTCATGGAGCTGCACTGGTGAGGGTAGCATGCCCAAGGAAGGTGGCCTGGCTTACTTCCTAGTCCCGTGTGCCCATCCATGAACTCCCGCAGGCTCCTCCACTCCATGCCTGGGTGCGAGGCTCCAGCTTTCTGCCTCTCAGTTCCTCGGCCTCTGCAACCAGAGCTGCTGCATGTGGTGCAGAAGACTCTCCCAGGTCAGCCGCACTCCTGAATTGCCACCTCAGTTGCCCTCCTGTCCCTTCTCTCTGCCCTCCTGTCCCCTCTCTCTGCCCTCCTGTCCCTTCTCTCCCAGCAGCTTTTACAAACTAAAACACTTGGCAAGCATCAACCTGGGGTGAATTAACTTCCCATAGTTTAATTCACATAATTAAAACATGAGGACAGTAATTTCTACAATACCCCCCAAGTCAGTTAAAGGGATTAAATGAGATAAGACATGTGAAAGTCCTTTATCTATTATAAAGAGCTATGCACAAATATAAATGATCATTCCTCCTGTTAGAATCTCAGCATGAGAAAAGTTTTAAAAGATCACAAACAGTTCTTTTCCTTGCAAGAACTGCAGATTCCTGGCAAGAGGGTGAAATGAGAAGCTAAAGGAAATTATTCCCACCTTTAGAAAACTTCACAGTATCTCCACCATTTATTTTGTGAGTCCATTCTATAGTGGGGAGATGCAGACAGATTCTGTAACTAAATCTAGTATAGACAAATGGATAGCTGCATGGAGATGAGAATGGGAAAATAGAGAGGAAAGATTATTTGCTGTATATGAGGTTTCTGATCTCCCAAGTATTTTTATAATCAATGTTTTGGTGATAAATTAATAAATCAAATGCCAACACAGTTCAACAAATCACCTTTCCCATTCATTCAAAAATTTTATTGAGGGCCTACTGTGTGCCAAACCTTCTTGTAGATATTAGGGATACAATAGAAAACAGAACAAAGTCCCTCATTTAATTTACATTTTAGTGAAGGGAAACAATTAATACAAAAGAAACAAACTAATTATAGTAAGTATAATTTCTGATAGTGATAAGTGCTATGGAGAAATTAAGGTAAGGAAATAGTGGCTGAGTGGGAATGAGGCAAGAGTCAAAAGCAGCTACTGTAACCCAGGAAGTTATTGTTGTGTAAGTAACATTTGAGCTGATATCTAAAGGAAGAGGGTATGGCAGAAGAGACTTCCAGTCAAGAGAGAAAGGCAATTGCAGAAACACTGACAAAGAAATGAAAAAGACAAAATAGTTTGATCACAGTCAATTTCAGGGGAAACTAGTATGATATAAATTGAAAAAGATAAGCTCAATTTCATAGGGCTTCAAGACCAAAAGGATTTGACTTTTATTCTAAGTGTAGCTGGAAATCATTGAATAACTTTATTTAGGGAGAGAGATATAAATTTATTTAATAAAAATATCACTTTGATTCCTGCATGCAAAATGGACAGTAGTGGATCAAGAAAAGAATCAGGAAGACCAGTAAGGAGGTTATTGTAGTAATTAAAGTAAGAGATTCTCATAGTTGGGACTAGAGTTGAGCAGTAGAGTTGTCAGTTTGCTAGTATAGTTTGGAATTAGATCCCAAGGGAACATCTTGAATGTTTGGATCTTCAGTGTGAAGGAAAGGACAACCAAGGATGATTCCAAGGTATGGGGACACGTAATTAGGATGTATTTTAGCATTTGCCTAGTTTAGGAAGACTAGTGGAGGACCCAGTTAGACTGCGAAGTGATGGATCAAGAGACTTCTTTTGGATATACCTTGCATTATAGATGACTATTTGACATCCAAATGTATGTATCAAGTAAGCAGTTACATACGTAATTCTGGAGATCAGAGGAAAAATCTAGGTTTGAGATTCATCTATGTGTGTATTACATTTAAATCCCCTAACTTGAAGTATAGATGAAGAGAAACCCTCTGGAAAAATATAATACATAGATCCAAAAACTTTCCATCATCCACACATCTATAGCACATTAGTTCCTCAGTAAATATTTATGAAATGAATGAATTCATACCATAGCTACTGCCCAATTTGTTAGGAAAAAATTTAACATGCTGTGCCTGGGCTAACATGATCTTCACTACTAAAATATGCAAAATAGATCACTTTGATTTTATGCCAATAAATATTGGTGATCAGTAAACTTTAATTCTTCATTATATATGTATATATATACATGTGCATGTGTTTTAACTCACTCTCAGAAAATCTCTGTATAATACTGGTAGGTTTCACCATTCCTCTGGATTGTGTTAGAGGGAAATCTGGACTGCTTTTGTCTAATATCCTTTAAAGTACAGATATGAGTGAAGGCTTTACCTTCCATATTGTCCTTGTCTGTTTTTCACATACAGGAGCTCAACCCAGTATTTGGGCAGGATTGTCAGTGTCCTGAGTCACTCTAATCTGAGCAAAATTTTAGCCCAGACAAATGCCACTCCTACTTGGTCATCAGTATGCCACCAAGAGTCAGTTACTCCTGGGAGGCCCTCACAGGATACTTAAATAAGGCTAATGGGACTTCTTCCAGCAGAAAGTACTCAGTGACAGTGCTCATTTGAACGGTAATAGAAGGTCTGTGTACATTGACCTGGCTCCCTCTTGGGCAGATTTTAGGTTCTCTCTAGTTGCTGATTCCTCTCTGTCCAAGAAGTATATCCTAGTCTAGCATCTTCCTTCATGGTCATGTCTCCTTCCAATTTCCTCCCTATCATCAGCTCTGTGATTTCTCATCTATTCTTGTGACTGGAGTAGTGTAGCTCTTGAACTACCCTCCTTCCAAGTGCGAGAGTGCCCACATGCTCCTTTCCTCAGCATGTGTATTGGTAAATTTCTTAACTACTTGCTCTGAAAAAAAAAAAGGCAGAGGAGTCAGGAAATTCAGTTTTTCATGTGCCTGAAAGGAGAGAAGAATTGGATATTAATGACCAATGCAGTTTACCAGAATCCTCCCTTCCAAATATTTGGTTGACTCTCTGCCTCACATGCAAAATAAATATATTTATTCCTCCCTAAGGAAGATGACTCCAAAGTTGCTTCTACTCCAAGTATTAAATTATTCACCTTTTCCCCTAATGACACACTCAGTAGATAATAGTGAACAGGAATAGGGTAATTGCCATAAACAATCCCATTTGGAAACAGGAAGAATGGGAGATACTAGTCTGTGGCAATTCTGAAATCCTACTGTGTAGACACTTTAAGGGGTTCTTATCCTGGGGGATGGGAACATTCCTTGATTAAACTGCAAGTCTGCCCCCAGGCATAATGCATTTGTTCTGTACTGCATGAACCCTGGCTCTATATTCTGAAATGTTATTCATTTTACATTATCCTTTTTGGCTAGATCTAAAGTGAGTATTGGGGAAATTTCTTCCTTGGGAGCTGAGCGTATTTCTTAGCTTCCTTCTTTCCCATAAAAGGTTAAGGGTCCATGGGTTACCTTAAGTCTTGGTTAAACATAGTCTCCCTTAGTCTAGGCCAATAATTCTTTTGGCAGTAAAACTATCTCAAAAGTTTAATGGATTTCATATATATATATATATATATATATATATCCACTTTGTTCCATCAATAACAACACTGAAAATTATTTTCAAGACACAATTCTCAGGTCTTCTATATTTCTATTCCTACTCACTCCATGCCTTCAATTCCTCATTTAGTTACAGGTATTTTGAGGCTAGAGGCTTTGGTGGCAGACACACTCTTAGTCTTTTTATTCCTCTCTCTTTTATCCAATTGCAAGTATTTACATGGTGCAATCTTCATCCATTCAGAGGTTTTTAAACAGTCTGTGTCATAACCACACCTTTGATTTGATTCCTGTTGCAATTCTGAGTCTTAAACTTTTGTCACTCAATGCATTTTTCAATTTTATCTTGCATTATTTGGGGTTGAGAAGCAATTGTCTCCACTATACATATCCTTTTAAATTGTCCACTTTCCCTGTTCTCATTCCTTCTTGAAAACTGACCAGTTCTTTTCTCTGCTCATGTATTTTTTCTAGTACCTTGCTGAACATAGCTGCTGGCAACCAATACATACTAACAACATTCTCCTTTTCAACTTTTCCCTATTGATAAAAGTTCATTAAGTGCATGATTGTCTTTCCAAGTTATTGTAGATATCAGCTCTTTCAAAAATTTTGCCAGTATATAATATGGGGATGTTATGAATATACCTCTCCAACCAGATTCTTAATCTAATATCACATACTTTAGGTTAATATTTGTGGTGTCACCCCACTTCTAGGTATATACTATTGCATTAGTTAAGAGAATCAAATTATACTGTAATTAGGAACAATCTCAAAATCTCACTGGATTAAAATAACAAAGGTTTATTTTTCAGTTTCTCAGTCATGCCACATATCTATCATAGGTTGGCTGGGAGCACTTCTTGATTTTATCTTACTCTAATGACACACTGAGAGACAGGCAATAATCTTGAAATTTGCTACTGAAGAGTAAAATATATGTTCTGGCAGGTGTCAAACCAGCAATGAAATACTCCAGCCCCAAATGGACACATCATTTCCGCTTACAACTCATGGCCAAAAATAGTCACGTGGCCCCACCCAGCACAAAAGGGCCTGGAAGGAGAAAAGAACCTAATAGTTATTAAGCTTCACAATGACAACCAGAGCCAATCACTAGGTGAAGATCCTGAGCAAAAGAGACTTATACACTGCCTTCTCCTATCTCCTAGTGCTACCTGAAATAGGGAAGCAATGATTCTCCACCATCTAAGTATAATCATTAGGCATTACCTACTAATATGTTAGGCATTACCTACTAATATGTTAGGCATTACTTACTTATACAGCCATATATAGTCCCAGTCTTTCGCCAATTCCAAACCACTTAGGAATGGAGACTAGTAAGGCTGCAGAGACACAAATGTTAGTAATTAAGAAGAGCTCTTGATATAATATAGTCCAATTTCTTATTTTACAGAATAAAATACTATCATTTCATTCATACTACTAATAATAACCACTTATTGAACATTAGCTTAGTATCAGAAACTGTACTAACCAATTTACCTGTGTTTTCTCGTTTAATCCTTCAGACACACCTTGGGGAAAGCATTATTATTATTAGCTGCTTTTTTTTTTTTTTGGCTTTTAACAAGGGGAATTTAGGAAGTTGCTAGTTTACAGTTCTAAGGCTGAGAAAATGTCCCAATTAAAACAAGTCTATCGAAATGTCCAATTTAAGGCATCCGGGGAAAGATACCTTGGTTCAAGAAGGCCGATGATGTTTAACGTTTCTCTCCCAGCTGGCAGGGCACGTGGTGAACATGGCGGCATCTGCTGGCATTCATGATTAGCTGCTTTTATAGATTAAAAACCTGAGCTTGAGGGAGTTGCAGTAACTTGCCAGCAAGTGCTAAGTCTTGGATTCAAATATACATCACCTGTGTCCAATATCACTGTGGGGAAACACGACATGATACCTCCTTCCATGTCTGGTGTTTCATTTATTATTATTAGATTTTCATTCTCAGTACATTCTACTTTAATACAATATTTCATCAAAATCCATTATATCTTTGGTATTAAAAAAAGAAATCTCTCTGAGTTATATAATAAGTGTAAAGAAACACCTTTGCTGAGCTCTTGCTAGAAAAGACTGAATCTGTGAATCCCTGGATGTTTAATTATTGTGTCCAGATGTTAGAATGACAAGTTTCATTTACATGTCCCTCATTTGTTTCCATGCTTAGTCTGGTTCCTTTTTGCTTCGCAACTGTCGTAGGGGGAATTTCTGTTCAATGAAACAAGATCAATGAGAATGTATGTTTTATTAGCCTCAACAAATGGCAGAATAACTGCCCTGATGGCCATATTTTTGTAGCTCTATTACCAGAATTTTGTTGGTTTGAATTTTTTAATTGCCATTTCTCAGGGAAAGCACATTAAGAGAAGGAAAGAGAGTCCCAGTGAAATGATGTGAACCCATGGATCCAGTGAAGTTTGAATTTAGTTACAGCTCTATTCTTCTTGATGTCTTTTTCCCCCTCTTCAGATAGTTTGCATTGAATTCTGTTACTTGAAACAAAGTATACTAATTAATATAGTTCTACTATAGTATTATATTTTTTATTTAATTCACAGTGATCAAAGACCATTAGTCATATTTTCTATTCTTCATTTAATTTCACTTGAATAAATAGTTCCTTCCACCCCAAATTATTAAGAGATACTCTAAAGGACACTGATTAATCTTTACTTCTTGCTTTCAAGGCATATATTTGCATACATTTAGACCGGTGGACAGTAGCTTACTTTGGCAACATTACTTAGCCTTCCACAAAGTTATCTTTACTAAATTGCACTTTGAAATTGGCTTTTATTAGAAATCATTAGAATAAAGAGTCTGCATCAGTTTATTATGGCTGCTGTAACAAGTTACTATAAACATAATGCCTTGAAACTACACAAATGCATTTTCTTAAGGTTCTGGACATCAGAAGTAGAGATTAGCTTCACTGGACTAAAGTCAAGGCATCAGTCTGGGGGACTTTCCTTCCCTTTCCCAGCCTCTATTGCTTTATTTTTTGCATTCCTTGGTTTATGACCTTTTCCTCTATTTTCTAAGTCAGGAGTGTAATCTTTTCAAATCCCTCTCTCTGTCACTTTGCCTCTTAGCCTCCCTCTTAAAAGGATACTTGTGATTGCATTTAGGGCCCATCCAGGTAATTCAGGATAATATTTCCATATTAAGATCCTTAATTTAATTGTTTTTCTTTGCCATATAAGGTGATATTCATCCTTTGTAATATAAAGTATATTAACAGTTTCCTGAAATTAGGAAGTAGACATTTCAGGGGTCATTATGTAATCTACCACAGAGTCCTATTGATGCTGTTTCAGTATTTGTTATAAAGCCTAATTTGAAGACCTTATCTTCTCATATATATTCCTACACATGAAGAATGCAGTTTTAAATTTCATATTGGGGAAATCTTAAATAATAAGTAAAATTTTGATATATTTTATGTAAAATGTTATGGTTGTATTTTTTTGTTCTGAATTTTAGGAACATCCTAGTCTAATTTGCTTAATAATGGAAGCATACTAATTTTAAGGGCAACATATTTACCTCCTCCTCCCTTTATGATTTGATTTTCAAATTATAATATTTTGTTAACCATAATTATATATATTATATATACATATACACATATGTTTATATGTACGTACATGTACAGCAACATATATATGTATATACACACACATCCACACACATAGTCATTCCTTATTTTTGAGGATTCCATATTTTGTGAATTTGTTTACTTGCTAAAATGTATTTGTGACCCCAGAATCAATACTTGTGGTGCTTTTGCAGCCTTTCAAGGACATACACAGAGAAAACTTTGAGTCTGCTAACAGATGTGCACATTCCCAGCTGAGGCTGAACAAGGCAATAATCGGCCTCTTGTTTCAGCTCTCATGCTGTAAACAAGTGCCCTCTTCACGTATATTTAGTGTCACGTTTTACTTTTTTTTGCATTTTTGTGATTTTTGTTAGTGATTTTGCTGCTTAAAATGACTCCTAAGTGTAGTGCTAATGTGCTCTCTGGTGTTCCTAAATGCAAGGCTATGAAATGCCTTATGAAGAAAACACATGTATTAGTTGAAGTTCGTTCAGATATATAGAGCTGTTGACCATGAGTTCAGTATTGATGAAACAACAATATATATTAAATAAGACATCTTTAAACAGAAACACACATGAAATAAGACTGTATAATGATTGGTTGACAAAATGTGAAAGCCTCTGTGATTAGAGGCTTTCAGGAACCTAAAAGGACCCTTAATAGCAATGATTCAGTATTTGCTGATTAAGTGTTCACAACAAATTTATGGAAAATAACTACTGCTTATAACAAGAATTAATTGTATTGAGTGTAAGTTACTTCAATCTGTTTAAACATAAGTGGGTAGCAGGTAATGTTCTAGAGATGCAAGTTGTTTATAGGCCAGAGAATAAAGTAAGTATGCAAAGAAGGTAATGCAAAACATGTAATAAATAGCAATGTAAACAATATTTTCTTAGGGTGAAGTAAGGATTCCTGGGAGAGGTGACATTTGTGGTAAAAAATTTAGAGTAGGTGAAGGAAAGGCAGGGATAGTAATGAATTCCATATTGAGGAGAACACTCATTCATTATTTAATAAAGCTCTCTTGAGCTGTTAGTATGTAACAGACACTGTTCTATAACTAGGGATACCAGAATGAACAAGAGAGATAAAGCCCTATTCTCATGGTTTTGTTTTCAGTTAAAAGGAGATAGACAATAAACATATAAACAAATGTGTGATCAAGCTAACATAGCAAAAAGCATAAAGAAGAAAATTGTCATGTTCCAGGAACATAAATATTGCCTACATGTCTAGAGCAATGGTTCTCAATCTGGGGTGATTTTCTCCCCACAATGGGCATTTGGAACATCTGGAGGCATTCTTTGTTGTCATAACTGGTAGGTGTTACTGGAATCTAGCAGATAAAAGTCTGGAATATTGCTAAATATCCTACTTTACAGAATACAAACCCATGACAAAGAATAATCTGATCTAAAATGTCAATAGTGCAGAGACTGAGGAACTCTGGGAAAGTACATAGAGGAATTAGTGAAATAGACAGGAATTGGAGTCAGAAAATTTGGCAGAGGTTGTTGGCAGTGGTAAAAATTTGGATTTCATTTTATTTGTAATGGAAAGCTTCAATCAGGTAGTTATATAATGTCATTTACATTTTAAATAAATCACTTTAGCTGTTGGATAGAATGAACTATAGTTAATTCCAAGAATAACAGAACAATTAGAAGGTGATTAAAATAATCCTTCTGAGCTAATCATGATGGCTGTGTTACTTTTAAAATATGCCCACAAATTCTTTAATATTCTATCCTTCACAGAGTGGAAATTAATTCCCCTTCCCTTGAATATAGGTCAGATTTAGTGACTTGTGTCTAAACAATAGAATTATATGGAAGTGACAACATATAAGTTCTGAGATCAGGTCACAGAAGACATTGCAGATTCCTGCTTGCTCAATTTCTAGGGTATAGCAAGGTGTCATGTTGAGAGGACACTAAAGCCTGGTGAAGAATTTCACATGGTGAGGAACTGAGCCTTCTGGCCAATAGCAAACAATGGACTGAGGCCTCTACCAAAAGCCATACTAATGAGCCATCTCAGAAGCAGATGCACCAGCTCTAGTCAAACCTTCAGATGATTGCAGTACTGCAATTCAGTGAGAGACCTTGAGTCAGCTAAGCCACCCATCTAAGCCTACCATATCCTTGACCCACAAGAGCTGACATAATACATGTTTGTTGTTTTAAGCTGCTACTATGTTTAGGGATATTTTGTTATGCTGCAGTAATCATTACAGGCCAGGAACCAGGACCAGCTGTGTTGCTTACTGAGGAAAAGGAGAATTATGGGATGAGTAGTGGAGAAAGATAGTTCTAAATACCAGCTACAACAATGTAATCAGTTATAGAAACAAGAATTGTAATAGTTATAGGTCTTGCTTCCATAATTCGATATGTTTCTGCATAGATTAACCAAATTTTTTGTTTCCTTTCAACCTATTTCACTATGTAATATAAGATGTGTTAATAATAAGTAACTGTATCACAAAATTTAAGTTATAGGAGTTTGAATAGCTACAATAAGAATGAACTTCACCCAAAGAGAAAAAAAGTGACTGGCATAATTTGGGGGGTGGAGGGAAGGGTTAGCATGCTTTCAGTTGTATGTGGAATAGCTGTCTCATATTAGGTAGAAGCATGGTTTTGGTATTCTCTTTAAGTGGAAATTCATATACCTAGGTTTAATGAGGTGTGTATGGTTGCCAGATTGATAAGGTATATATTGCTTTTTAATATGTTGACTTTCTTAGGCTGAATAAGTTTCCTAGGGTTCTCTTTCCTATATATTTCTGGTTAGAGTGTGCAACAAGAGATATTTAGCATGCTGTTAGGAGGGCAGAAATGATGTCCCAGCCATTTTGTTTTTTACACATAAAATTTGAAGTGTGTACATTTGTAACTCATACACAGTTGCTTATGTGCTAAGTTGTCTTTTTAGTATGGTGCAGCAACTGGGCCTGGTTGAACTTAGCCTATGTGCCAGTTTGAAACTGTCTTGTACCTCAGAAAAGCCATGCTCTTTAATCCTCATTCAATATTGCTGGGTAGGGTCTTTTTTATTGTTTTCATGCAGATGTGACCCACCCAGTTGTGGGTGGTTTCTTTTGATTAGATGGTTTCCATGGAGATGTGGCTCTACCCATTCAAGGTGGGATTGCTTATTGGAACCTTTTAAGAGGGAATCATTTCAGAAAGAGCCAGCAGAGCCCAAACAGCCAGAGACCTTTGGAGATGCAGAAGGAATACATCCCTGGGGAAGCTTTATGAAACGGGGGGAGAATGCTAGCAGATACCATGTGCTCTCCCAGTGGAGAGAGACCCCAAACTTAATCAGCCTTTTCTTTGAGTTAAGGTATCTTTTTCTGGATGCCTTAATTTGGACACTTTCATGGCATCAGAACTGTAAACTTACAATTTAATAAATTCCCCTTTTAATAGCCATTCCATTTCTGGTTTATTGCATTCCAGCAGCTTTAAAACTAAAACATCCTGGATTCTTCTTCAACTTCTCTGACCCATGACCTAGTATTTGTTTAGGTCTGTGTTAAAACACAAAGACACCCACATCATCCATGGTTGAAGCAATGGAAATAGACATGTAGTCCAGCTTATTCTTGTGGATTCCCTCCTACTCCCCCACTTTCTATTCATTTACCTTTAATGACTTCCTACATGGTAGACTTCAAGACTTCATCAGATACAAAGACCACAGTTCTATAGAATCTGTTTAACTGGCATCTTCAGTTGAGTAAGGTCAAATCCCTACAATGAACAAAATACATACATACACACCACACACACACACACACACACACACGTTCTCATGGATCATCTCTGATTGAATCCTGACTTTGGGGTTAGTGGAGCAGTAGTGAGGAATGGTTGGATTTTGGAGGTAGTTTGAAGGTAGAACAATTGGAACTTTCTGAGGGTTTTGATCTGTGGATTGAAAAAAAGAACGGAATCAAGGATAACCCTAAGGTTCTTGAATCTAACCATTCAGTGACATTAGAAAGCTGAACTGGGGGCACAGGGGAAATCAGAAATTCTGCTTTAGAAGCCTTAAATTTGAGATGACAACAAAACATTAAAGTGAGGGTATCAAGCTAGTATGTGGATATAAAGACTGAGCCCTGAGGTACTTCCAAAATTTAGCAGTAAATCGAAAGTGGCGCCAACAAGGGCAATTGGATGGTAACAGCATGGTAGAAGAAAAACCAGATGGGTGAGTTATAAAAGCCAATAGCAGAGGGCATTTCAACAAAAGTGAACAGTGAACCCCACAGTTGCTGATGTTCCTGGAATAAGGGGAAGTTCCTAAACTCTAGGCACTCTACATAAGACCATAGCTCTCCAACCTCCATACCTTTCTTGGCAGGAGTCAAAGTAGATCTAAAACGCTGAATATTATTGCTCACAGTCTTTTCCTTCCAACAATATTCACAACTGCCATTGCTAAACTTATAATGCTATTCATCCCTTTGACTGGCTGAGATATTTAACCTCTTGAAGTCCAGACCCTCCATATCATTCCTCATCTCCTGAAATCTCATCTCAATATGGGCTCATTACCTCCCTATCATTTCCAACAACTTCTGATATCAACTCTCATGCTTTAGCAGCAACTGTCCTAGTTTGCCAGCTGCTGGAATGCAATATACCAGAAATGGAATGGCTTTTAAAAAGGGGAATTTAGTAAGTTGCTAGTTTACAGTTCTAAGGCTGAGAAAATGTCCCAATTAAAACAAGTCTATCAAAATGTCCAATTTAAGGCAGCCGGGGAAAGCACCCAGCATACTGGGATCTTTTTTTAACCTCCTATCTGCCCCAGCAGTACTTTAAATTACTTATTAGAACAGTTAGGCATTTAGAATATTAATGAAAAATAGCATAATTATCTATTAAATTACGATGACGTTGAAACTCTGAAATTCCATGTCATATTTACTCTGAAGCCTGGGCCGCTAATAAAGGAAACACAGAGTCAAGGTGATTTTCAGATCATTTTAAAGGAGTAACTAAAGTAAAAGGATACGAATTTCTACCCTGAGAGGCTTTCCATTTCAAAGTTGATGAGGACACTGTTCTACTGGCAATAAAGATAGAAAATTTATGAGGGTTTGCAAGACAGATTATGTTACGACCTAGCTGTTGAATTTTTCATCTGTACTATAAACAAAGAAGCATTTACTCTGCATTTCAAAGAAATATACATGAAAAGTGACTGTAGAGTGGGAAACAGCACAATTAATTTCAATCTTTAAAATGTCACTGCATTTTGGACATTTCTGTATATAGTTTCTCATTTTTATTTTTTATAAAACTTTGTAAAACTCCTGTCTCATTTGGAGAACAAGTCAATGAAGAGCAGCAACCAAGGGATTCTAGATCCCAGTTACATTATAGGTCTGAACTAGCTGTCACTCCAATATTTCCCTGCAGCAGTGATTAACATTAGGAGATTTTCTTATCTTTGTAACCTGCTTATACTACAATACAAAGCCCTGATAACCATCCCTGAGCCTCGGCAAGATGTAGTATCTTCACAGATGTTGGCAGAAAGTGAAAATTGGAAATATAAAATTAACTGTCTACAATTTTAGTGACCACATGTTATTGCTATAATGGATGGTTCTGGAGATTTTGAAACATGCTCAGAAGATGGGGAGAAAGATTAAACCAAATGCCTCTGATTGTGACATCAATGGGCCTTAAGAGGATAGGATGCTTGTCTCTTATGTCAAACTCTGTGACCTCAACTGGGACCAGTAGAGTCATCAGGCCAGCAGTTAGCAATTTCTTCTGGTTCAGGTAAAAATTGATCATAACATTTCACTTTTTGCCTTCCCTTACTTATAAACATATGATGGCCATCCATCTTCTAGTTGTTTTTTATTTTTTTATTTGCATGTGTATATACACATATGTATTACAGAAGCTATTTCTTTTCATCTGCTTTACAAAGTGTGATATTATTAAAGGAAGGGAAACTTCATTAATACCTATGAATCACTTTGGTATAACAGATTGAATGAGTATTTTTTATTCGAACTTAAAATGGACTTTTTCATACCCACAGTGATTTCTTAGCAAATGATAATGTATGTGCATAACCAGCAATGTTAAAGAAGCCATCTGTGATATGTTTAAATCATTAGAGATTTAAAAAATATACTTGTGCTCCTTTGGGACTCTGTTGCTCCACATTTATAGGTATAAATTAGAGACCCAAAGCCACAAACAGGGCTATGGTATAAGGTGAAGTTTGTGAGGAGGTGGCCCATAGTTATGTTTTATTTTTCCAACACAGTATCTTAACGTTGTTTAATAGCCAAAATTTATAAAACTAGACTGTTCAGAAAGACATCTGTATTTTTATTTCTCTTGAAATATTGAGGAAACTGGAAACATTTGATCTATAATCACTGCTATGGTGTTAGATATTTAGATAACAACTAGCTCTCAAAAACAAAAAAAAAAAATCCTGATTTGCAGCATCTGATTTGCCAATTCCTGTGGTGTAAAACTTCCATCATGGCAGATGTCAAACTACCATTGTGGCACTACTGAACTGGTATGAGCCAGCTCCAGTGCACACTTTCTATATTTTTCTTCAACATAATTGGCTGAAGTTAGTAATTGCCTCCTTTAGATGAAGGCACGATCTCTCTAGTTCCTCATGTTCTCTCCCCATTCTGTGTCACTTATTTAGGTGACCTGCTAATTCCCATAAGGATTTTGTTTGTATTCCTGATCTCTGGCATAAGGAATAGTTAGGTTGAGAATTGAGACATAGAACCTTCGAAAATTAAATAAACTCAATACTATTTAAGTAGGAATTGTGTAGTTAAATGTAGGCCTTAGGCTGAAAAGAGGTGAACCAAATGGAAGAACATGATAAATTTGGGACAGGCGAAGCAGACACAGATGCATTCTGTTAATATGCATGCATCTGTTGGATGAGGTTCTGTTTTTTTTCTGGAGAACCTGGCCTTTACAATGATTGGTAGACAAAGGTTGGATCAAGGATGGTTGTGATGATAGGATTATAGTGTTGGGCCATAAGAAAGCAGCTAGTCTAGAATATATGAGTAGGGCTGGTGATTTTAGCACGCATCCTGTGATGTGCATTGGCCTTGTACCTCCCCAAGGATCTCTGGGGAGAAATGATCACATAACAGTCAGATCTCCAAGAGGATAGACTTGTCGTACCTACTCTGGCCCTGTGTGTACTCCATTGCTCTGCATTCATGAACCCAAGGTGGAGACTGCACAGAATTGTCACATGGGATCATGAAAGTAACACACATCTAGGTAGTACCTTTCCCATAAACTATTATTTGAATGGTCCCCCTCTAGGCACTCAGTATGCACACAGCCTGTGCAACAATATCTGGTAGCCCTGACTGCCCTTCCCATTCACTACATTTTCTCTGTCATTCTTTTAAGCCTTGTCAATACCAGGTCCTCTCTAACAGTTAAAATGATATTTTACAAAGGCAATTTTTAGGCCGGTGATGGGATGTTCGTTGAGATGTGGGTGAAATGGTCTACATCTCACCACAAAGGTTGAAGGAGGCATAGACACAAGAGAAGGGATAGCTCCGCTGAGCCAAACATGCCCAAGAGATCCAGCCCTTCTCTGGTAATGGCTCTATTGCATTTTGGGGTTGCCCAAGTTTTAACTTATACTTTCATTGGAGGGTTTTCACATATAATATAACTGACCTTTGGAGCCCACCCTGAGTTGTAGAAACCAGTAAAGGGGTTAAGTACATTTTACATACTTCTAAGGGTACAAGTGACAGCCCAAGTGGCTACTGTAAAAGAACTACCAAGTAAATTATGTGAAAGTGAATCAAAGACTACAAAGGCTCTGCTGTTATTCTTCCCTGTAGGTGATATGTTTCTCCATAGAAATGTCTGTCTCTTTTGGGGCTTGCTTATTTCTGCAGTAAGAGCAGAAGCAATGCATTCTATGCTTTTTTGTAACTACCCACAGAACATAATGGGTGCCTTCCATATGTTTCAGCTAACAAACTGTCATGCAGTTTTGAAAAGGAAAGGCATTGGACAAGACATATCTCAAGCAATGAGCTGTATTATGCATTAGCCAACATTGTTAACATTTGAGAGAATACTGTTTGTTTTAGTTTTCCAGGCTGCCATGCAAAATACCACATGATGGGTGGTTGGCTTAGGCAAGGGAAATTTATTGGCTCACAGTTTTGAGGCTAGAAGGCTTGCTCTGGTCTTCAGTGCCCTTCCAGTGCTGACTTGCCACAACCCATGGGCTTCCTTGGCTTGAATTATTACCTCATGTCATAGGGTGGTTTCCTCTCCTTCTCTTTGAGTTCTATTGACTTCCAGCTTCCTGCTCCATGCTGTGGCTTTGTTTTTAAAAAGTCTGTAGTAATCTGATTAAAACCCACCCTTATTTACTTGGGCCACACCTTAACTAAAAACAGCTTTTTCAAGAGATTCTATTTACAATGGGTTCATGTCCACAGGAGCGCAGATCAAGATCAAGAACAAGTCTAAATTGGGATACATTATTAAATCTACCATTGACCTCTGATCAGGTCTTCCTTTCTTTTCTCTCTTTTCTTTTATTTCTTTATTCCTTCCCTTTACCTTGTCTGTGTGCCCTTTGTCTTAGCCATGCCTGTATGTTTTGTTAGTATTGATAGAAGTGTAGAGGGCAGGAATATATTTATTGAATCTGCTTTGCACCACATCTAATGCCTCATCATATCCAGTTTTGTTTTTTGGTTTGACAATTATGCCACCAGAAAGTACTGTTTTCCCCCCAGATGACAGTGAACTTTTCAACTGCAAACCATTTGTATGCGGTCTCTGACAGGAAAAGCAGTCACATCACTTTGCATTATTTATGGTGGTGTCTGTTCAAATATGTTAGCAGGTGTAGAAAAGCAAAAGAAATAGACTGAGAATCACAAAAGCATGATTGCTTTGTTCTAAAGTAGTAATGCTATTGAAAAGTTATTGGCATTTTCTTTTCTCTTAGTGTTTCACATAAAATATAACTGACCTTTGGAGCCCACCCTGAGTTGTAGAAACCAGTAAAGGGGTTAAGTACATTTTACATACTTCTAAGGGTACAAGTGACAGCCCAAGTGGCTACTGTAAAAGAACTACCAAGTAAATTATGTGAAAGTGAATCAAAGAATACAAAGGCTCTGCTGTTATTCTTCCCTGTATTGATCAATCAGCAGTGCTTTGGGTTAGGCTTTAAATTGTTAGGTGCTTTGGTTTGCTTTTAGGGAGACCAAAAGACCCTCCTCTTAGGGTATATATGCCAACTTGAGCACATGGCTCAAAAGTGAGCAGAAAGTGCTTTTGTGAGAAGAAAAGTCACCTATTCCTCTGGGCAAACATGTCCCATGCCAGGGTGGCACAAGGTAAAGCAAATGCTGAGAAAGCTGGACTTCCACTTTCCTTTCCATCCTTGGCTGGGTGGCTATCATAGAATTCCATAATCAGGGTAGTGCCCCCCATCACCCAGTTGCTTTGTGAGTTAGCTGCTATATCAGTTAGGGTTCCTCTAGAGAAATGAACTATAGGATATATATTGAGAGATTGTGAGGAAAGTCATAAATCCATAAAGCACGCTGTCAGGAAGGGCAGGCTGGAAGCCTTGGGCATGAGTTCAGTTCTGTTCTTAAGGTCTTTCACCCTATAATGATTCAGCTAGTTTATCTAGGATAATCTTCCTTACTTAATGTAAAGTGATTATAGACTTTAATCACATCTACAAAATAACTCTGCACAACACCTAGATTAGTGTTTTTTAAAGTTTTCTTATTGTAAAATATAACATATATACAAAGCAAAGAAAGAAAAAAAGCACTAATTTTCAAAGCACACTTCAATAAGTAGTTATACAACAGATCCCAGAGTTTGTCTTAGGCTACCATTCCATCATCTCAGATTTTTCCTTCTGACTGCTCCAAAACACTGGAGGCTAGAACGAATATTAATATAGTGATTCAGCAGCCATACCCTCTTTGTTATACCTTTATTATAACATTTTCTCTGTTATACCTCCTCCTTCTTTAATTCTCCCAATCTGTAAAGAATCTTTAGGCAATGCCTGCTCTGGCTTTTTTTGTTTTGAGAAAGGGAATCCACACTAAGGGTAGGGGGATGAAATTAATCGATAATTGATAATCTTGGAGAGACTGGTCCCTCTAAGTTTCAGAATTTAATTTACCTAGGAACCCTCCAGGGTTCTTATGTTCCTGGAATCCTATGTTCCAGGAAGGCAATCCTAGTGCATGAAATCTTCAAGAGTGTCAGCTCAAGCCCAGGTGTTCTTAAGAGTCAACAGGAGTGATGTTGATTGGGGTTTAGCAAACCATGACAATTAGCGCAATCTAACTGAAGCTTACATAAGAGCAGAATAGCCTCTTGACTCCATTTGATCTCTCTTGGCCACTGATACCTTATTTGTTACAGTTCTTTTCCCCCTTTTAGTCAGGAAGACATTGTCAATCCCATGGTGCCAGAGCCAGATTCATCCCCGAGTGTCATGCCCCACATTGTCGAGGAGATTTTCACTCCTGAATGGCTTGTACCATGGAGGGGCAGGGCAACAAGTTTCCGTGCAGAGTTGAGCTTATATAGAGAGGCCACATCTGAGCAACAAAGAGGCTTCCTGGAAGCAACTCTTAGACCTCATTATGGGTAGTCTTTGCTTCTCCCTACAGAAATAAGTTCCATAAGGGCTAGCCTCAAAATCCAGGACTTGGCTTATTTTCTTGGGAGTCCCCAGTGGTTGAGAGGGTACCTGGGCTCTCCCAGATGGGAGAGTTTAATAGTTCCATATGTATATATATGTTGAATAAAAGTGGTGACAATGGGCATCCTTGTCACATTTCCAATTTTAGGGGGAATGCTTTCAGTCTCTCACCATTAAGTATGATGCTGGCTATGGATTTTTCATATATGTCCTTTATGATATTGAGAAACTTTCCTTCAATTCCTATTTCTGAATTGTTTTTATGAGGAAAGGATGCTGAATTTTGTTGAATGCTTTTTCAGCATCAATCAGTATGATCATGTGATTTTTCCCTTCCAATTTCTTAATGTTCTGTATTACATTGATTGATTTTTCTTGTGTTGAACCACCCTTGCATTCCTGGTATGACTCCCACTCAGTTGTGATGTATAATTCTTTTAATTTGTCATTGTATTCAATTTGCTAGTGCTTTGTGAAGAAGTTTTGCATCTGTGTTCATTGGGTAGATTGGTCTGTAGTTTTCCTTTCTTGTAGCAACTTTATCTAATTTTGATATTAAAGTGATGTTGGCTTCATAAAATGAGTTAAGTAGTGTTCCTTTTTCCTCATTTTTTTTGGAAGTGTTTGAGCAGGATTGGTGTTAGTTCTTTTGGGAATGTTTGATAAAATTCACTTGTGAAGCCATTTGATTCTAGGCTTTTCTTTGTGGGAAGATTTTTGATGACTAATTGAATCTCTACTTCTAATTGGTTTGCTGAGATCTATTTCTTCTTAAGTCAGTGTGGGTAATTCGGGTATTTCTAAGAATTTATCTATTTCATCTAAGTTATCTAGTTTTTTACCACATAGTTGTTCGTAATATTCTCTTATGATTTTTAGAATTTCTTCATGATCTGTGGTAACAACCCCCCTCTTATTTCTGATTTTGTTTATTTGCATCCCCTCTCTCTTTTTCCTTGTTAGTCTAGCTAGGGTACTGTCAATTTTATTGATTTTCTCAAAGAACCAACTTTTAGTTTTGTTGATCATTTCTGTTGTTTTATTGTTCTCCAGTTTGTTTATTTCTGCTTTCGTATTTATCATTTCAATTCTCTTATTTGCTTTGGGGTTAGTTTGCTGTTCTTTTTCTAAATTCTCCAGGGGGGCAGTTAATCCTCGAGTTTTGTTCATTGTTGTTTTTTGTTTGTTTGTTTTTCATGGGGAGGCACTAGGAATCGAACCTGGATCTCCAACATGGCAGGCGAGAACTCTGCTTACTGAGCCACTGTGCCCCACCCCTGTTCATTCTTTTTTAATATAGACATTTAGTGCAATAAATTTCCCTGTCAGCATTACCTTTGTCACATGCCATACATATGTTGTACATGTTGTATGTTGTATCAGTCATCTCCAGATATTTAGTGATTTTTCTAGCAATTTCTTTCCTGACCCACTGATTATTTAAGAGTGTGTTGTTTAATCTCAATATATTTGTGAAAATCTGGTTCTTTGGTGATTATTGATTTCCAACTCCATTCCATTGTGGTCAGAGAAAGTGCATTGGATAATTTCAATCTTAATAAATTTATAAAGGCTCAGCTTGCGTCCCAGCATATGATCTATCCTGGAGAATGTTCCATGTGTGCTAGAGAAGAATGTATATCCTGGTATCTTGGGGTGTAATGATCTATTGATCTATATGTATATATCTATTAGGTCTAATTCATTTATCCCATTGTTTAGGTTCTCTATTTCCTTGTTGCTCCTTTGTCTGGTTGTTGTAGTGGAGAGAGAGTGGCAGGTTGAAGTATAGACTTCAGTACACCACTTTCTACTATAGATAAAACCGTTGAATCTATAGCTCCCTTCAATTTTGCCAATGTTTGCCTCATGTATTTTGGAGCTCCTTGATTGGGAGTATAAACATTTATGATTGTTATTTCCTCTTGGTGAATTGTCCCTTTTATTAATGTGCTGTCCTTGTTTATCTCTTATGATATCTTTACATTTAAAGTCTATCTTATCTGATATTAATATAGCTACTCCTGCTTTCTTTTGGTTACTGCTTGCATAGAAGACCTTTTTCCATCCTTTTACTTCCAATCTAATTGTGTCCTTGAATCTAAGATGTATCTCTTATAAACAGCGTATAGATGGAATATGTTTTTAAATCCATTCTGCCAGTCCATGTCTTTTAATTGGTGAGTTTAGTCTGGTAACATTCAAAGGATTTGCTGTAAAAGCACTTCTTGACCCTACCATCTTATCCTTTAGTTTTTATTTGTCAGATCTATACATTCTTTTCCTTCTCCCTCTTTTTATCCTTCAAATTACCCTTAGTGATTGTTCTAGTATGCTAGCTACTGGAATGCAATATACCAGAAACAGAATGGCTTTTAAAAGGGGGAATTTAATAAGTTGCTAGTTTATAGTTCTAAGGCTGAGAAAATGTCCCAATTAAAACAAGTCTGTAGAAATGTCCAATCGAAGGCATCCAGGGAAAGATACCTTGATTCAAGAAGGCCAATGAAGTGCAGGGTTTCTCTCTCAAGTGAGAAGGCACCTGGTAAACACAGTCATGGTTTCTCTCTCAACTGGATGGGCACATGGCAAGCATGGCATCATCTACTAGCTTTCTCTCCGGGCTTCCTGTTTCATGAAGCTCCCCAGGAGGTGTTTTCCTTCTTCATCTCCAAAAGTTGCTGGCTAATAAACTCTCTGCTTCTTGTGGCTATGTCATTCTCTGCTCTCTCAGAAATTTCCTAATTTTCTCTCTTATCATTCTCTTTTATAGAATTCCAGTAAGCTAATCAAGACCCAACCAAATGAGTGGAGACACGCCTCCACCTAATCCAGCTCAACAACCACTCTTGATTAAAGCACATCTCCAGGAAGATGATCTAATTACAGTTTCAAACATACAATACTGAATAGGTATTAGAAGAATGGCTGCCTTTACAAAATGAGATTAGAATAAAAACATGGCTTTTCTAGGGTACATACATCCTTTCAAGCCAGCACAGTGGGATTCTTCAATTCTGTGCCCTCCTCTAGACTTCTCTCTCTTTCTTTTTTTTTTTTCAGCTACTAGGACTCACTTTAGTATTTTAGTATTTCTTGTAGGGTAGGTCTCTTGTTGACTAGTTCTCTCAATCTTCATTTCTCTTTGAAAATTTTAATCTCTCCCTCAATTCTGAAGGATAATTTGGCTGGATAAATAATTCTTGGTTGAAAGCCTTTCTCTTTCAGAATCTAAATATATCATACCACTGTCTTCTTGCTTCCATGGGACCTGTTGAGTAGTCTGAAGTCAGTCTTATGTGTTTTCCCTTGTGTGTAGTAGATTGCTTTTCTCTCATTGCCTTTGGGACTTTCTGTTTTTCTTCAATATTTGACAGTTTGGTTAACTGTGTGTCTTGGAGCTAGCCTATTCAGATTTATTCTACTTGGAGTTTGTTAGGCCTCTTTGATTTTCATATCTATGTCTTTTAAAGGATTAAGAAGTTTTGCCTGATTATATCTTCAACTAACTTTCCCAGCCCTTCATTCTTCTCTTCTCCTTTGAGGACACCAATGATTCTTATATTTGTGTACCTCTTGTTGTCCATTATTTCCCTAAGCTCCAGATGCATTTTTCCATCTTTTTGCCATTTGTTCTTTTGTGCACACCAGTTCCATTGTTCTGTCTTCTCCACTCATTTATCCTTTCTTCTGCTTCTTCAAATCTGCTATCATGTGTCTCTAGTATATTTCCAATTTGTTCTACTATATCTTTCATTTGTGTGACATCTGCCATTTTTCTACTAAATCTTTTGAATTCTTGTTTATGTTCTTCTAGTATCTTCCTGATGTCCTTTAGTTCTTTATAAATATCCTTGAGTAGTTGTTTCATGTTCTGCATCCCCTCTGGAGTTTTGGTTTGGTCATTTGGCTGGGCCATTTCTGCTTGGATCTTCACATGCTTTGTGATTTTCTGTTGTGTTCAGGGCATTTGATTGTCCTAATATAGTTATTCTGCAAGTTGATTTCCTTCACTCTTCTGAAGTTTTATGTTTACGTGGTTTTGTGTTGAAGGTTTCCTTTTGCACTTGGTGTGTCAGTTATTCCCTACCTAACCAAGGTCTGGATCTCATGTAGGGGATACAGTCTAACTTAAGGATCTATTAAACGCTAGGCCAAGGTGCATGCGTACTTCTGTGGTAGAGTGGCTACCCACCACATGGGAGACCAGGATTTGATTCCCAGCTCATGCACCTCCCACCAAAAAAAAAAAAAAAAAAAGACAAAGAAAAAAGAAAGGAAAGAAAATAAGAATATAATAAAAATACGAAAAAGCAACAACAAAACACACCTCAACAGTAGTAGGCCCCAGACTGAAAAGGAGACACCCCAAGATGCATTGGGAGTAAACTCAGACTGGTGCCCACCAAAGGGAGAAAAAATTTAATAATAATAATAATAATAAATGAAATGAAACAGAATAATAAAAATAGTATATAAAATAAGAAATAAAAAACAACAAAATATAATATATATAAGAATAAATATAAAAATAATAAAAACGATTATACTACTAATAAAAATATATAGAAAAAATACTTTTAAAATCAAGAAAGGAAAAAGAAAAGAGAATGCTAGGGGTAAAATAAAAAAACCTAGGCAGATAGGGAGTTAATCTGCCTGCACTTGCCCTTTCTCTCCAGCAGGTGGTGATCCAAGGCACCTCCTCTCAGGTTCCCCCTTCCCTGACTGCAGTAGCTGGCTTGCACTTACCACTGTTCACAAGCAGGTGACACTCCTAAGGCTCCTCCTCCCTCCGGCCAGCCCTTCCTGGACTACAGTGGTACAAAAATGGCATGCATGGTACAGTTGGGGAGGCTGCTCCCCATGGGTCAGACTACCAGTTGTGGCCTCAGGACTGGAGAGCCAACCAGTATCTGGCACCCAGCAGGTTCCCCAGACACCATGCCTGCAGGGCTGGCTAAACTGGGCGATTACTCCCAGCATGCAGAGGCCCGGTCCCCCACAGTGGACAGTCCGGTCCCCTCAGGGCTCCCTGTGGTGCTGTCAACTACAGACTTGAACAGGGAAGTTTCCCCATCCAGCAGCTGGGGCAGGTTGGAGCAGAGAGATGATCAGTTCCTCCACAGTTCACCCCTGGTAGGGATCACAGTTGATTGACCCACCCCACTCTATCCCCACTTCTCTCCTCCCCCAAATACCCTAGAGGCCCTGTTTGTTTCTCACACCCCAGGACTAAAGTTCCAGTCATTTTCTCCCCATCCCCTATCATGTTCCACAAGGAGTGAACTCATTCCACTCTGCTCTACCATTTTCCCAGAAGTGTCCCCTAGATTAGTGTTTGATTGAATAACTGGGGGCTGTAGCTGAGCCAAGTTGCACACAAAAACGTGGCCATTACAGCTGCTAAGGGTTCACAGAGTTGTCCTCAGCTGATGGGGGCCACCTTGCTCAAGAGGCTACACCTCTACCTCAGTCTGAGCCCACAGCCAAAAACTGATTTATATGGGATTACAAAGGCCTGCTCTGTCCCTCAAGGTGGAAAGTCTGTAGTACAATTTATGCTAGAGTCCCATATTTCCAACCAAGAATCAGAGCAACACAAGACGTAACTATCTGAAGCTACACCCACGACGATTTCCCCTGCCCTACCTTGCTTGCTTCATTTGTTTACAGGTTTTTCTTGAGGAGCGTGCTCTCAGTAAATCACAAGCACCAGAATCCCTGTCTTGGGCTCTGCTTCCAGGGAGTTTGACCTATGACAGTGCCTTTGTGCCATACACAGACTATTCAGTTATACCAGCAACCCTGTGTATGATCCTCCCTTATTTTCCTTTCTACAGCACACTATCTCTTTTCTCTCATTTTGTTTTTCTAGAAATACTTTCTTTATCAGGTTTGGTCTAACTATGCAATGCTCTTAAGCTTCCAAAAGCAGAAAGTACCCCTATAATTAGTTATGGTTCCACTGGATCTTACATGGACAGGACATGGGCCCAGGGCCCTGAATTTTTTTACTCCCACCTTTATCTTATTTCATTTTTTGTTTTTGTTCTTCTTCCCTCTCTCTGTTTCTGCTCCATTTTTCTCTTTTCTTCCTTCTCTTTCCTGTCCCTGCATCTTATGCCTTAGGCTTGCCAGTGGCTGCCTGTGGGCATTGTTCAACCCAGCAAGGAGACTGCCTGAGTAAGGAGGCTGCTAAACTTTGTTCTACTTCACAGTGTAAAATCAACTGTCCAAAGGGCTTGTTATCACAAGAGACAGCATACTGTAGTGAAAAGAGCAGAAGACCCAGATTCCTCTATGTTATTTAGCTTTTGATTTCTGCTTTTTTTAGGTCATCTATTCTAAACTCTCCCCTGGTCTCCCCTACCATTGATGTACTACTGTCTACTCTCTAATTTATAGCAATCCAATGTAAGTGGCACTGCGCTTTACCCCCACCAATTCCTCTCTCTGGATGCAGTAGCTGAAGTCTTCAGGGGCCATTCTTGTTACTGATTGTCCCACTAGAGATCAGAAAGGAGTTGCTGGTTCTCCCAAAATCCTGAAAGAGCAATCTTAGGGACAAGCCCTATCCACATAGAAACTCCCAGGAAGGTCCTAGACAGGAACTCCAAGGACCTCAAGCTGCTCAGGCTCAAACACCCACAATCACAAAAGTGAGTTTCTGGCATCTATATGCCTTATCCTTCTCTTTCTTGGGCCAGGTCATCTAACATCTAGTGTTCTCACCCATTTCAGCTCTTCTTGACTCACTTTCCCTCTGTGGATATCCTTTCCCATTAACTCTTGCTAGTATGTTTTATTCTCTGATTTAATCAAACTTTTAGCCCTTTTTCATTCACTATACGTCCTCTTTAGGGATGCCATTTTCCTTGTGATCCTCTCAAGTGGAGGAGGAGAGGTTTGTCTTCACTTATATACCTTATCTATAAGTCTGAAGTGGTTAGGAAAGGTAAGACATTTTTGAGTTGCCTACAGCCACTTTGAGACTTTTGTTCTTCTCTTGAAAACACAAATGCATATACTTATTGTCAATATTCCAGTACTGTGGATCTTCCTTGGACCTTATCACCACCTTGAGTACACCTCTCTGTGATCCCAAACTCTCATTTCTTGCTGCCATAGTCCTCTGTTCTTTCATCCTGCATACTCTCGACACTGGTGTGTGTGTTTTTTTCACTTACTTCTGTGCCACACGTACCCACCAAATTCCTCCTTGTCTGTAGACAGCCTCATCTCTGCACCTACTTTCTCTTTCTCCTCCTCTGCCTGGAGTCCTTGGCTAGTCATGTCAGTTACTCTCTACTTAGCCTTCTCAAAGCACTTCTCCTCTTCTAAATTTTGAGTGAAGTTGAGAAAAACCACATTAAGGTGGAAACTGGTGCCATACCCATCTTGCATTGAAACTATCAGTGTCTTTACAATTTCATGTATCCCTTGAAAGATCGCGTGCCTATTTCAATTAGCTCTTTCAAAATTACAGGCATTTACTGTTGTTAATTTAAAATAAGTTAAATTCTAACTGGGATGGTCTATGAAATTATGACTGTTTTCTAGATAGCCATAGAGAAAACAGAAGCTATAAGACATGAACTCTCAACTTCCTGTTGCCCCCACCCAGCACCATTTACAAATAAATACAAATAAAGTGAAAACAAACGGGTTTTCTGAATAAAGTGGACTTTCCTCTTCTCAAAACTCCACAAATATTTTGGAGCAAGGGACAAAGGAGATAGGCAGAATATACCCAGTGTCTGTTCTCTAAATCATTAGCCAGATTAAAGCTAAAGGTTTGTGTTGTCTTGAAGCTGTGACAAGGAATTTTTGCAGTTAGCCAAGTTTTACGAAGAAATCACTGCACATGGTTTTTACACAGCTCTTTTGATAACAAAGACATGCTACAGAGATATTTGACAATTTTCTTTACAGAGCTCATTCCAAACACAGTTCTGGACTCAGAGCTTAACTTAGCTTCCACACCGCCTGTCAGAGAGGAGGCTGTAACTTCAGTCTTAGAAGACGATGAAGGAGAGAATGAGATGTACAAAGACATTTTGGCTTTCATTGCCTTTTCACAGTTTTGACCAGAGGCTTAAAAAATAATTGCTATGGCAAAGATTTATATCTTTAGGGGAAGACAGAAATAGTGTTATTTTGACTGTTTGCTGTTGTTCTTTTCAAATAAGTCTTAATTATGACTAAAATGGTCCATGGAATCATGGTTAAGATCACTTTAAGAAGGTTGTAAATAAGAATGGTAAAATATATTATGCTCTATTAATGCAAAGGAATAATATATGAATTTTTTAAAAATCATGTTTCTGCACGATATTAATTTAGGAAAGGGTAGAAAACAGCAGATTATCAAACAGGAGTAATCCAATTAGATTTGTATGTCACAAAGAATATGCATGTTTATATACATAGAGAAAGCCTAGAAAGGAATACATCAAAATTTTAATAACGTGTTTTTTTTTAAAGTTTTGGGTAATATTGATTTTTTTTTTGGAAGGGGAAGGCACCAGGAATCTAACCCAGATCTCCAGCATGACTGGAGAGAACTTTGCCTGCTAAGCCACCATGTCCTGCCCAATATTGATTTTTTAATATGTACTTTTCTGTATCTCACTTTAAATTCCTGTAGGATTTCCTTTTAGGATTTCCTGATTTCTGCTGTAACACCAGAAGAAATTGGAAAACAAACAACTCAATATAACAATAATATAATAGCTAACATTTAGTAGCTTACCATGGGGCTAGGTATACTTTTAAGCATTTTTCATAAATTATCTCATTTAATTCTTACAACAACTCTGCTATTACTTATATCCATTTAACAGATAAGGGAATCAAGGCATGGAAAAGTTAAGAAGGATGTTCAAGGTAAACCAGGTAGTAAGTGGCAGAGCTGAGAATTAACATAAGCTGACTCCAGAGCTTAAGCTCATTACCATTAAACTCTACAAAATGCCTAGGGGCAGGACAGGAGGGGATGGAAAGTGGGCAGTGACCTGTGCTTGTGTTGTTTGGGGGAAACTATATTCCAAGGCCCAGCTTGTTAGAACAGTAAGCGATTGATCTTGGAAAGGATAAAAGGAGATCTCTGAAATAAGAGGGCAGTAGGTTTGCCTAAGTGATACAAGTCCAAACTTGAAACTCTATCTTCAGCTAAAATAAGCTTCCACTTTTTGAAAGTCTGAATGATGGCAACATAATTTGAACTTAATTCCCAACTATAGGGAGCCTTTGAAGGTTTTTGACAGGAGAGTGACGTGCAACTCTGTTTTATTCAACAATAACATTTGAGAATGTATCGTAGGTACAAGGCACATTGAAAGAGCTTTTAAGGCTGGGTTGGAATGAAGGGAGTCTGGAGGCTATTATGATGTACTGAACATAGAAGAGAAGTTGGCTTGGCACAAAGAATGGTAACTAATATCTGCATGCTATATAACCGTTTCCAAAGTGATTTCTTAAACTCTTTTTTTTCATTTCATCCAACAAAGAACCATACAAAATGGAAAAGTAAACACCATTTGCCAAGTACTCACAAATGCTAGGCTCTGTGCTAGAATCTTTGCTTACTCTGTCTCATCTAACCCCCTTAAATGCCTCTTTCAGGAGGTCTTGGTTACATATTGGGCAACTGATCTTCAGAGTGGATTAATGTCTACAAGTTCACATGGTTGTGAGTTATGAAGCCTCCCATGCTGAGTCCATATGTGGAACTCAATCCATTGCACTGTACTCTTGGGCTCCAAGTACCCATGGTTGAAGTTGTTGGAATAGATGTATTTCCCCAAGAGAGATGTTTTTAATCAGTGTGGTACCTCTTTCATCTCCCTCTCCTTCTATAAAAGGAGTTCCTAGATACCTGATGGATTCTTAGAAAATTTCTCCAGTTGTACCTGCCACTAGTTCTAGGTCAGGAACCACTAGATGCACTTGTGGACCCTGACCGCAGGTTTTACAGCTTGGATTTAACTTCTCCTTATTTAGCCTCCATTACATTTAGGCATTGGAAAAATTATGACCCACAGGCTGCTGCCTGTTTTTATAAATAGGTTTTATTGGAATATGCAAATTTGTTTACATATTGTCTATGACTGCTTTTGCTATAATGGTAGAGTTGAATCATTGTGACAGAACCTAGCCTGAAAAGCCTAAAATATTTAGTATTTGGCTCTTTATAAAAATGTTAAGCATTAGATGCCTTGTCATATTATCTGCCTAAGTCATGAGTTGCTGTTCTTCCTGAATGTTATTTTATTTCAGTTCTATCTTTGCTTTGAGTCCATTGGTATTGACAACCCTTTCTACTCCCTGCCCCCACCCCATAATTAGCCTTGGATATGAGTTGATATTTTTTTCCTCTGTCCCAAAAGATTTTTAATGATCTCCTCTTTATGGTTCTGTAGTCATTTGTCCTGTTAGAGTTGAATAAACTATAATATATTATTTGACATAAAGAAGCCACAGGTATAACAGATAAATCTGGCAAGTAGTCCATAAATGATGGTGTCACAAAATCATCACCTGACAAAAGGGCTATGAAGTTAGAGCAGGTAGAGCTTGACTGGCCCAGAAACCTGTCCCAAATACCCCTCACCCCCCATGCCCAGGACACACACACAATCACTGTGCATGCCTGAGCTCTGGCTTCCATTTGGTAAGAAGAGGCAGGCCTCACACAGCAAATGTGGCTAGACCTTAACACTGAACAAACGCCCTAGGAACATGTCCCCTCCCTCCTTTTCTCCCTGACTTCTCTGCTGATCTGATGTGAAGGCCATGATCTCACCCTGAGTTTGTAAAGCCAAATGGACTCCACATACACATCTCTCATGGGATCCTTGTAGTAATCCCTTGAGGTGAGCAGAACCCCATTTTACAAATAGGGAAGTTGAGGCCAGTAGTACTCCCAGGGTCACACTTAGACTGAAAGTAAAACACCAGATGGCCCTCTGTATCTTGTGCATGTGGCTTGCTGTGTCTGATTGAAAAGCCTCACTTTTCACCTGGAATGTCTTGGGTGTAGGACCCAAACAGGTTTATGTGGAAGAGCTGGCCCAGGTCCTGCCAAAGTGCCCACTCCATAGTCAGTCTTGCAGATGGATGTAGGCAGAGGTTCAGGCAGGAAGGGAGAAAACTGGGAGAACTGTGGGAGAAGGGAAGCTTCTTTTCAGGCATCCCCTGTTGCCCACACATTTAGTTGTCCACAAATGTGGAAGCAGAATCCCATTAAAATACTTAGAGGAGCTTACTGCTGAAAAGGTCTCTGGGGGGATCCTTCCCTCAAAGGAGGAGCTCTGATCATTAAGTTTTCCTTCAGTGTGTCTTTTGAAGAAACCCGGATTTTTATCCATCTGGCTAGATGTAGAGAAGAACCTGACTCTAGTTTCTGCTTCTCCCATTGTACTGCTCCCTCTGTTGTCCCATGGGTGTGGAGCAGGGAAGTGGAGTGCCACCTGGGATTCAGACACAAATCTTGGCCCGTTTACTTGCTCCGTTGTTTTCCCACACTGCATGGACCAATATCGGAGTCAAAAGCCATCCTCACTGAGTGCCAGGAACCCTGGCCAAATCAAACCTTCAGGTTCAGTTGGCCAGAAAACCATCAAGTGTGTGTAGATATGTTTGTGTGTGCATGCACATCTGCAGGCTTGTAGTGTGTGTGTGTGTGTGTGTGTGTGTGTGTGTGTGTGTGTGTGTGTGTGCCTACATGTGCAGTTATAGCAAATGCTTGGGCCTGGATCTGTAACTCAAGTTCCAATACAAAGAAACTTTGTTCTTTTTGAAATGTTTTCATTCCAACATGAAAACCAAGAATGGAACTTGGGGAAAGAGGAATGCGATGCTTGGTAATCTGAGATAAAACCTTAGAATGTTGGTTTGAAGAAGTCTGTCTTCAAAAGAAAGTTTGAAGGTGAAGCCTTAGTAGGCAAAACAGATAAAAGCTGAGTTTTTCTGGTGGAAGTGGAAATGGAGCAAGGACAGGAGACCTTTCCTTTTCCTCCACCCCTCTTCCCACCTTTGCAGCTCCTGACAAAGTTCTATGGCACACCTGGGGTTCCACAGCACCTGGTTTGAAAGTCACTGTGCCAGAGTGTCTATAGATCATGGGTCCTGGGAACTTGTGCTTTTACTTCCCTTTTGTGGTGAAGAGTTGGGAAAGAGTGACAGAGGGGTTATCCCCCTTCCGTGGGGCTTCTTGTTGAAGCTACTGACAGTGACCTGGCAGGTGGGTAGTAAAGGGTAGGCACTCTGCTCGACGAGGCCATTTCAGTCCAGGATGGCGATCAAAAGCAATGATGGTGCCTGGACCAGCATGGCAAATGCATGAGGGTTGGGGAGACCATTTTGTTCAGTTTAACAGGAAAAATATCAGAGCAAGTATAGGCCTATGTTTTATAGAGTGAGAGTCTATAAAACTTCAAGATTGAGGTCTAACCCCTCCCTCTTGAAAAAGTGGAGAATGTCAAGTCCCCAGCCCCTGGCTGGAGAGAAGCTGCCTCTGAGCTACTAAAAACATTTAGAAAGTGATTGGCTAGGACTCAGATCTCAGAGTAAGAGGACTGGGTTTTCCCTGCATCTTCCCAAGTGATGCAACTCCAATTGATCCTGGTTGGGGTGTTATACTTTGAAGAGAAGGAGCAGGCAGTTTCTATATCACCTCATCCTTGGATTTCTCTGATGGAGTAATGGTGAGTTCAGTCTCCCTGGGGCCTGAAGGCTGATGACTCTGTCTAACCTGGGAACAGAGCCAAGGCTTCTTGGTCTCTGGAGACTGAGAGATGGGAGATGTGGGACACCAGGGGCCACTCCAATCATGTCCCATGTTTTCAGGGAGACTTTCACCCGTGAATGAAAGGTCATGTCCCAAAGGTCATGTCCCACGTAGGGAAAGTGTAATGATTTTCCTTGCAGAGTTGGGCTTAGAGAGAGAGGCCACATCTGAGCAACAAAAGAGGTTTTCTAGAAGTAACTCCTAGGCATAATTATTGGTAGGCTTAGCTTCTCCACAACAGAAATAAGTTTCATAAGAGCAAGCTTCAAGATCAAGGGCTTAGTCTGTTAACTTGGGAGTTCCTAATGTTTGAGAGAGTTTCAGGGGTTTCCCAGGTGGGAAAGTTTAATAGTTCCATATTTTTTCTTCAGTCCCACAAGGGACTTGTCCACCAACTTTTATCTTAAGTGTGCTTCACAATAATTCCATGAATCATGCAGGGGAAAGTTTACCATCCCGTTTTATAGTTAGGGAAACTGAGCCCAAGAGGTTGAGTGACTTGCTGGAGGCCACTCAGCTGGTAGATGACAGCCAGGATTGAGAACAGGCATTGTAGACATCCAAGCCAGAGTCCTCTGCATGACACACATGTGAGAATCAGGGTGACAGCAACACTTCCAGTTCAACCAACACCTCGATAAATTCACTCTAGTTTATATGGGCCTTGAGGCTTATGAGCCCCATGGAATCCAGCCAAATAATTCAGTTCTTATCTTCCTGGGGACTGAATTATCCTCCTGGTTGTAATGCTGAGAAAGTCCAGCTACCCTCTGCCTTATGGCTGTTCACACAGGGACATGTTCTTCCTCCATACCCAGACTAGGAGGTACATGCCACTTACATGGCCCACTGAGAAATCCCAGCATGGAGCTGCTTGATCAGCAGAAGCCCTAAATGCTTGGCATAGAAACAGTTAATACTGTGGATCAGCACCTGTGGTCTAGCTTCCTCCGTGGTTTCAACTGGACAGATCAACTCTAAAATGGGAAAAAACCCTAAAGGGCAGCACTGAGTCATGCTGGGCATGGGTATGTGGTCTGGTGCTGACAAGGAGGCTGAAAAGCTGATTTGGGCCTTCCTCTTCTGGAAGAGGCCAGAGGAAACACTTCAGCCTGTATGTCCTACTGGGCTGTAGCATATGGTTACATAGGTTGCCATCTGCATGAGGGTACATGGCTAAGGGACAAGTGGGACTAAAATACAGCCTGTATACCAGTCAGTAGTCTGTGCATTTTAGTGTGGGGCTGAATCCACCTGAATGAGCACTGTTTTCTAATTCACACCAAAGCACTATATAGACTAGGAGCAGCCATGGAGCCCTGAATGCAGTGATCCCCTACAACTTTCCCCTGACCATGACTTTCTTGAAGATAGGGGCTGGAGCTGATTCCCCACTGTGTCTCCAGGGCTCATTGTAGAGGACAGAAGTTGCCAGCAAAGGATGGTTAAGCTGAATTCAACTGAGCATGACCACTGCACTTCTGCATTCCCAGATTCAAAAAAAAAAGATATATAGGGCTTTGGTGCTTCCATATAGCTGGAGAAATTAACTAAACAATCTGGGATAAACCCAAAAATGTGAGGGTAATGGTAAGGTCAAGGAAGCTCAAGAAAGTAGCTGTACTGGTTTGAAATTATTATGTACCCCAGAAAAGCGATGTTTTAATCCTGATTCCATCTTGTGGAGGCAGCCATCCTTTTTTTTTTTTAATGTTTTAATTTTTTTAAACATAACAACATACAAACATGAACATTCTTACCATATGATCATTCCATTCTTGTTATATAAAAAATAACTCATAATATCATTACATAGTTATATATTCATCACCATGATCATTTCTTAGAATATTTGCATCAATCTAGAAAAAAAAAGAAAAAGAAAAAAATTCATACATACCCCCCCACCGATCACCAGCATTTCAATCTACTAAATTTATTTTAACATTTGATCCCCCTATTATTTATTTATTTTTAATCCATATGTTTTACTCATCTGTTGATAAGGTAGATAAAAGGAGCACCAGACACAAGGTTTTCACAATCACACAGTCACATTGTATAAAACTTTATCATTATACAATCATCTTCAAGAAACATGGCTACTGGAAAACAGCTCTACATTTTCAGGCAGTTCCCTCCAGCCTCTTCATTATCCATTAACTGAAAAGGTGATATCTATATAATGCATAAGAATAACCTCTAGGACAACCTCTCAACTCTGGAATCTCTCAGCCATTGACACTTCATTTTGTCTCATTTTGCCCTTTCCTCTTTTGGTCGAGAAGGTTTTCTCCATCCCTTGATGCTGAGTCCCAGCTCATTCTAGGATTTCTGTCCCATGTTACGAGGAAGGTCCACACCCCTGAGAGTCATGTTCCATGTAGAGATGGGGAGGGCAGTGAGTTTGCGTGTCATGTTGGGCAGCCATTTCTTTTAATCCTGATTCAATGGTAGAAATTGCAATCATTTGATTAGATTATCTCCATGGAAATGTGAAATACACAATTATGGTTATTAACTTTTGATTAGATGGAGATGTGACTCCACCCATTCCAGGTGGGTCTTGATTAGTTTACTGGAATGAAAGCCATTCCAGTTCTGGTGTAGTGCATTCTGGAAGCCTGCAAACTAACACAGCAGCTAAAAAATATTTTGCTGTAGGATGAGGAAGAGATCAACCCAAATCCTAAATTCTGCTGGGAAAGAGTTAAAAAATAACTGTCAGATTATAGGGTAGCATAGCCTCATGGGAACCAAGGAACAGATTTTAAAAATTATTAGGCATTTTAGTGTCTAGAGTTACAAAAAAAAAATTCAAGTAAAACAAAAAATGAGAAAAAGCTGCTGAATTTGACCATTCACAGGTCACTGGTGACCCTTGGGGTTATAGTATGAGTAGAGTGAAACGGGTAGGAAACAGATTTCATGCAGTAAAGAATGGTTTGGGTTTTCACAATAAATTTATGTTATTGGCTAAGAAAGTTAGTGCTTCTTGCCTCACTAATATCTCGTGGACAATTTCCTAAATGTTTCTTTTTTTAACCTCTCTACACATTAATAAGGGCTAGTTACACTCATCGTTATAATCAAGCAGCTGTTGCATCTGGAGGATCTCTCAATAACCACAATCTATACTCTTGCATATATACTCTATACACTTAATGGAGTGTTTGGTGTACTTGTATTTTTTTTCTTCTTTGATGTGGTGATATGGCTGTTGGCCTGGTCTGTGTTCCTTGATTCCTTTCTAGCAGAAGCTGTGGAATTTTAATGAGGCCATGCCTTTGCAGGTGGACAGAGATCAATGGCTTTCAGATATTAATGAGATATCCTCAAAATTTATGCCCATTGTCAGAGAGCTGATGGTTCCCTGTTGGATTGTCAGACCTTGCTTAAATGGACAACCAAAGGCATTTTTCAGCCCTACATAAATTTCAGTCATCAGTCAAAGATATTCATTAAATGCACCTAAAATTCAAGCTGTCTCAATCATGAGTTTTCTTCCCCTCCACCTTCAAACTTTCATGTCTCTAACCTCAAAGAGAATTTCTTCTTCCCTTCCAAGGTTAACTTCTCCAACTGTGCCTTTGATCCCAATTCTTGTCACCTCCTCTGGAAGTTCATCCATCATTTATCCTATCACTCAATTACGTTCAACTTTTCTCTTCAAATGCTTCTTTCCTTCAGTCTACAAATACATTTCAGCCTCACCCTCCTAAGAAAAAGTTCTCACTTGATCCTGCTTTTCTCTAAAGTTAATTGCACTCTTCCCCCTCCCTTTTACTGTAAAACATTTTGAAAGAGAGTGCTACATTTTGTGTCATTTACTCATCTTTTTTTTTCTTTTATCATCTTGATATTGAAAATACTTTGGAAAGGTCACTAATGACTTTCCAACTGCCAAATCCAGTGAACTTTTCTTAATCCTCTCCTATTTGACTTATAAAGGCATATGATTGTTTTCATGACACTGTTTTATATTATATTCTGTAGAGAAATGTTTTCTGGTTCTTCTCCCTGTCTGATCACTTACTTCTGAGTCATTGTCTATGGATTCCTATTTCTCTGTCAGTTCCTTAATGCTGGGGCCTCACAGATTTCTATTCTAGGCCTTCTTTTCATTTTTATTTCAGAAACCTTTATGGGACCCTTCTCCCTCATTAATGAATTCAAATATCTTCAAATTGCTCACATAGCTCCCAAATATGTATCAGTGACCTTTCATTCTCCTGAGCATTAGACCAGTGGTGTCCAATAGAAGTGTCTGCAATGATAGATATGTTTTCTTCTCTGTATGATATGGTGGCCACTAGCCACATATGACTGTTGAGCACTTGAAATGTGGCTTGTGTGATTAATTAAATTTTTATTTTATTTTGGTCTAAATTTTAATAGCCACATGTGGCTAGTGACAACTTTATTAGACAGCACAGCTTAAGACCCTTTGTTTGAAATTTCCCATTAGATATCTCCTTTCAAATTTTTCCCTTAATGTATTCCAAATCAAATTTATTGCCTAATCCCCCAAATTTTCTCCTTTTCCTATAGCCCCCCCTTTTCATTAAATACCATTACTGTCTAATAACATTTAGCTAAATGGCAAACCTCAAACTCATATTTGACTTTTTCTTTTTCTCACACCAATGGCCAACTGATTGTTTCTGTTACCAGAATATTTTTCAACCTGGTCTACTACTATTGATTCTGCTTTCCTTCCCGCTTTCATTATTAGTGACTTATAGTACATTATCCAATCACTTCACACACACACACACACACACACACATGCTTGGTATTGTCATTTAAAGTGCCATGGCATACTCACCTTTGTCTAAAGGGAATCTCTATATCCAGGAAGATAATCCTGGTTCTGATTCTGAAAAGAATGGGATATTAAATCTAAAAGGAAACATTGAGTTCCTGTTTTCTGGGCAATGTATGAAGTCTTAATTTTTTACTACTTTATAAACTGCCTGTGACACTAACCAGTATTTCCAATGGCAGCTGCCAGTCCCTCACTTTTCCTATTACCTAAAAACCAACCAGTAGCTTACTTCTATTATTCTTCACTCTAGTAATTTTGGAAGCAACTGTATCTTGTTTAGAATGACTAAGTAGTGAGAAGCCATATTGAGGGTCATCATTCTAATTCTACAGAAGCCATAAAAGTGACCCTCAAGGAAGAGTCATATTAGAGTTGTCAGGGTCAGAGCTAAGAGCTCCTTATGTCAGCTCATTAGTGGAGTGTAAATCACTGATTTTCTTCCTAATCCCGAGGTCCATCATAGGATTCAAAAAGTCCACACAACAAAGAATGGAACAGGAGTGCTCTGAGAAACCTCAAAAATCCACCAAGGTCATGCTCATATTTCATTATTGATGTTGCTGTTTCAATGTTTGTCCTTTTACTCAGGACATTAATAGTCAGGGATAATCTCTTGTTTAAGTGTTAGAGATTGGAAAATTTTTACTTTTTCTTTCAGTACATTCACGAAAAGAAGTCAAACCCATAGTGTTGAAGAAAAATACTCAATATGAAATAGATCATTTGAATATCCCTATAACTACCAAGGAAATTGAATTCATAATTTAAATTCCCCAAAAAGAAATCTCCAGGGCCAGATGGTTTTAATAGAGAATTCTACTAAATGTTTAAAAGAAAAATTAACACCAATTCAAAAAAATCTTTTCTAAAAAATGGAACAAGAGTGAACACTTCTTAATTACTTTTATTAAGCTAGTATTATCCTAATATCAAAACCAGATAAAGATAGTTCAAAAAAAGAAACATACATACCAATATCCCCATGAATATAGATGCAAAATCTTAACAAAATATTAACAAATATAATTTAGCAGTATTTAAAATATATACATTATGGGGTGGGGCACAGTGGCTCAGCAGGCAGAGTTCTCGCCTGCCATGCTGGAGACCCGGGTTCAATTCCCGGGGCCTGACCATGTGGAAAAAAAAAAAAATATATATATATATATATATATATATATATTACAATACTGACCATAACTCAGAAAGCAATTGGTGTAATCAACACATTAAGAATTTTTTTAAAAAGTCAAGTGATCATATCAATCAATGAAGAAAAAGCATTTGACAAAATTATATGTCTCTGGTAGGTTGAATTATATACCTCAATAAACCTGGTCTTTAATCTTAATCCACATTCCTTTTGGTGGGAACTCATCGTAAAGAGGACCTCTTAAAGATGTCATTTTTAGTTAAGATATAGGCACGTCAAGCAGGATGAGCCTGAGCCTAGATTACTGGAGATCTTGTAAGAACCCAGAAGTCACAGAAGAAAAGAGAGGACATTTCCTAGGCATGCCAAGGAACCCTCCAAGGATTGCAGGCAGCCAGCACCAGAATGTTACTGTCTTTTGGGAGAAAGCAAGATTTGTCAGTATCTTGATTTTTTACTTTTCCTAGCCTCAGAACCATGAACCAATAAATTCCTGTTGTTTGAGCCAACTCACTGTGGCACTTGTCATAGCAGCTTGGCAAGCTAAGTCAGCATTCATCCATGATTAGAAACTATCAGAAAACTGAAAATAGAAGAGAACTCTCTCAACTTGATACAGAACATCTGCAAAATGCTTAGAGTTAACATTATACTTAATTGTGAACAACTGAATACTTTTCCCCTCAGATTGGGAACAAGGCAAAGATGTCCGCTCTCACCACACATATCCAACATTATGCTGGAAGTTCTAATTATTTCAATAAGCAAGAAAAGGAAATAAAAGGCATACTCATGAGAACGAAAAAATAAAACCTTACCTATTTGCAGATGGCAATTGTGAGTATAGAAGGTCCCAAGAATCTAGAAAAATCTAGAACTAATGAATTAGTTCAGCAAGTTCACAGAACACAAAATAAATATAAAAATCAATTGTATTCGTATCTGCTAGCAATGAACATGTGAATCCTGAAATTTAAAATACAATACCATTTGTAATCAATAAAAAGTGAATTAGATGTAGAGTATGCATATGACTTATAATTGAAAACTACAAATCACTGATGAAAGAAATTAAAAATCTTTCTTTAATGGACAGATATACTGTGTTCATGGATCAGAATATTAAAGACAGCAATATCCTCAAAATTGGTTTACAAATTTAAATAAAATTCCTATCAAAACTCCCAGAAATATTTTCATAGATTTAGAAAGGATTGTTCTAAAATGTATGTAGAAAGGCAAAGAAACTAGAATAGCTAAACCAGTTTTGAAAAAGAATACAATGGGAAGTTTTGTTCTACTTGGTTTCAAAATGTATTATATAGCTACAGTAATCAAGACTCTGTGGTATGGTACAATAATCAAGACTGTATTGTATGGTATGACAGCTAGATCAATAAACAGAATGAGGCACCCATAAATGGACTCACACAAATATACCCAACTGATTTTTTATGAGGGTACAAAAGCAATCCAATGGGGGAAAAATAACCTTTTCAATAAATGGTACAGGAGCAATTGGACATCCATTGGCAAATTGGAGGAAGAAGAGGAGGAGGAAGAGGTGGAGAGGACCTTGAAATAAATCTCACCCTATATATAAGAAGTAACCCAAAATGGATCATGGACCAAAATGTAAAATGTTAAAATATTAAATTAAAAAAATATTAGATAAGAACATAGGACAAAATCTTCAGGATTTAGGGCTATGCAGAAAGTTCTAAAACTTGACACTGAATGAACAATGTATAAAAGGAAACACTAACAGATGGAACTTTATTAAATTAAAAAACTTTTGCTCTGTGTGAAAGACCCTGTTAAGAGGATGAAACCAGCTTCAGATAGCAAAAACATGTTCTCAAATTGCACATCCATGAAGGACTAGTATCTAGAATATATATAGAACTCTTAGAATTCAACAGCAAAATAAACAGTCCAATGAGAAAATGGGCAAAAGACATGAAGAGACATTTCAGTGAAGAGGAAATATATCTGGCAAATAAGCACATTAAAAAATGCTCAGCATCATTAGCTTTTAGGAACATTAAAATTAAAACCACATTGACATATATAATATACCTATCAGAATGGCTGAAATAAAAAAAATAGTAACATTTTCAAATGTGAGTGAGACTGCAGAGGAATTTGATCACCATCTTTTGCTTTTTTCAGAATTCTGGAAATTAACCAAAGTTTGCACTAATTGGGGGGGGGGGGGTGCAGTTAAACAAGAAAAACAACTGAATCTTGGCAAGAGTAGCAAGGTTTGTGTCTTTGTAACTTGCCCTGTTTCCATTCCCATTCTCACCCATTCTGCAGTAACTTTGATATCCAACAGCTCACAATCACAATGAAAACCAGGATCCTGAAACCATCAGAATAGGGGTTGGAGCTCCTTCAAGCCTTATTCCCAGAGAGTTGTCATCATTTGACCAGTGTGGTGGTTTTATAAAAGATCCTACTTACAAGGCTGCCTTTGTTTGATCTGACTCAGAGTTCATCCAGAAAAAAAAAAAAAGGCCTTTTCTTAGGGGGTATTTGTTGAAATCATTTAGAGACAATTGTTCGACTGCTCAGCTGCCTAATGGATAACAATTAGGATGAACAGTAAGCAAACCTAAAGAACTTAAAATGAAAGTCTCAGGCTTTGAAGCTCTTCAACGTCTTCCTGAGAATTTAGAAGACCATGTGGAAGTGTAAGGCAGTGAACATGCCCAGAGCTATGCATAGGCTCAAGAAAGACCTGAGAAGGTCCTAAGCTTATACTGCTAACTGACTTCAAAGCCTTGTGCATGCAGGAAGTGAAGACTAAGGCAGAGCTGTAAACTGCCTGGCTGAGTGTTGAGGGTGTATTTCAATAAGCACATAACCCCTTTGCCAAAGACTAGGAGATTCATTCATTTCAGGCATTTAAAGTAATCTTTGTCCAATCATTAGCTGAACAGTAAGCTAACCAAGCAGAGACTATACACGACTAAGAATACAGATTTTATAGAATTAATTCAGGCAACTCACCAGACAAAAAATAACAACTACACCAAATAGCAACAATAGCGAACCTCTGGGAGTAGGGAAGATCAGACTTTTCAGAGTTGCCATGTTACAATATTTATAATGTTTTCAACAACAACAACAAAAATGAGATATGTGAAGAAAAACGGGAGTATGACCCCTATGCCAGGGGGAAAATCAGAATGGAAACTTTTTCTGAAGAAAATCGGATATTGGACATACTAGACAAATATTTTAAATTTGTTATTTCAAATATACCAAAAAACTAAAAGAGTTACTATCTAAAGAACTAAAGGAAAGTATGAGTATGATATGTCACCACACAGAGTATATCAATAACAAAATTAAAATAATAAAAGGAAATGAGTAGAAATTGTGAAGCTGAAAAGCAAAATAACTAAAATGAAAAACTTATCAGTGGGACTTACCAGAAGACTTGAGCATTTGCACCTCAGTTTCTGTATCTGTGAAACAGGGATAATAATAGTAATAATAATAGGTTTGTAAGTGACTCATGTAAAGTGCTTAGAAATATGCTTAGCAAACTTAAAGAAAAGGCCAATTGGATTATCCAATCTGAAAAGAGAGAGAAAAAAGAATGAAGAAAAATGAACAGAGCTCAGAGATGTGTGGAACCCCATCAAGTATACCAGCATAAGGACAAAGGGAGTCCCAGAGGAGGGAAGAAAGAAAGGGAAAGGAAGAATACTTGAAGATATAGTGCCCAAAAGTCCCCAAATTTGATGAAAAATATTAATTTAGGCATTCAATAAACTCAAGAAATTCCAAGTAGAATGAATTGAAAGAGATCCAAACCTAGCACATCATAATCAAACTGTCAAAAGACAAAAACAATAGAGAAAATCTTGAAGACAGCAAAAGAGAAGCGACTCATCACACTGAAGGGGCCCATATAAGAGGAATAACGTATTCTCATCATGAGGCAGTAGCATGACCTGCTTTTTCTCTCTCTCCCTTCCTTTTTTAATTTCTCTCTTTCTCTTTCTTCCCTCCCTTTCTTCCTTCCTCCCTCCTTCCCTGCCTCCCTTCCTCCCTTCCTTCCTTTCCCCTTTCACGAGTTCATCAAACTTCCATTGGAATTTGGTTAAGTGTAAAGATGGTACCAGATACTGAGGTTACTCCAAAAAATTATCTGAATTCTGTCATCCTTCAAGGAGCTTCTCATGATCTCTCCTGGAAGCGTTATACACAATTGACTTGTATAGAGTTCCTTACTCTCAGGAGAGAAATTAACCTTTTACCTTTAGAGATTCATTTCTCATTTGGGTAAGGTGTTCAATCCATGATTTTAAAGAATCTTTGACTAGAACACCTGACACCAAAGAACAAATTGTGGCAAATTATTTTGGGTTGTTTACATTTTTATTCATGAACTATACATGCCTTGCTGACAAATTGGAGAATTTATTTTACTGAAGTAAAATTTCTGGAGTGCCTCCCATTGACACTTTATTTGTCCTTTTTCTCTGCATAGGTGTAACATGAAAATCTGATCATGCTTTCTCACATGATGGCAGTGCTAGGTTCATGTTTTAGATGACCAAAGTAGTGGGCTCCATGGCATACAACATCTAGTTTAGGGTTTTGATTTTACTTCTGTTTTAGTTGCAAAAGCTCTATTTGTTGTTTAAATGTGCCTTTGTGTTTTTGTTTGTGCTTATGTGTATGTGTGTGATTTTAAACCAGCAGAACATTTATTTCTTTCTTTGCTAAATTTTTTTTAATATCAAAGTAAAGACACCATATATTTTATTATGGATCATAACTTTAATTTATTTGTGTAGGGTTTTTCCAGAGCAATTGAGCCAGTGATTAAGGGGCTGTTTTGGGGGCCAGAATGCCAGTATTACACCATTTGCTCCTGTGTCCTCATTTGTGAAGCAGGAATAATAATAGTAATAATAATAGGTTTGTAAGTGACTCATGTAAAGTGCTTAGAAACATGCCTAGCATGCAGTGAGTACTCTGTAAATCTCAGCTAGCATTACATTATCCCAATAGCACTGCAGAAGTGCCTGTCTTAGTTATATCATTTAAGTCACAAAACACTTAATAAGTAGTTGGAATTTATAGAAAGGCAGGCAGCTCATCATCACTAATAAATATCAAGGCAATGTAGATTAGAAAAAATTTAATAATATTACCTAATGTTCAAAACAGCTCTCTGTAGGTAATGACATGTATTTTTTAAATCATTCATCTCCTGTATTAGTTAGGGTTCTCTAGAGAAACAGAATCAACAGGGAACACTTGCAAATATAAAATTTATGAAAGTGTCTCACGTGACCGTAGGAACGCAGAGTCCAAAATCCACAGGGCAGGCTGCGAAGCCGATGACTCCAATGGATGGCCTGGATGAACTCCACAGGAGAGGCTCACCAGCCAAAGCAGGAATGCAACCTGTCTCCTCTGAGTCCTCCTTAAAAGGCTTCCCATGATTGGATTTAGCATCACTAATTGCAGAAGACACTCCCCTTTGGCTGATTACAAATGGAATCAGCTGTGGATGTAGCTGACATGATCATGACCTAATCCTATGAAATGTCCTCATTGCAACAGACAGGCCAGCGCTTGCCCAATCAGATGAACAGGTACCACAACTTGGCCAAGTTGACACCTGTCCCTAACCATGACATCTCCATATCCATTGCTTTTCTTATCTTATACATTTATAAGGCCTGCAAAGTCATGTCTAGTTCTCTGTTTCACATGCAAAGAAATTTTTTTCAAAGAAACAGAAGAATGTTCTCCATATAAAAATCTCAAACGTCGAGGAGCTTGAAGTACAGCTGTGGTTCCAGTTAATTCTACATCTTTGATTCACATCTCATTTATTTTGCCTAATCAAGAATTTGTATTCTTTGAAAATGAGAAATCTGAGTCTAACAAAAATCTCACCACTTTTCAGTGACATTATTTCTTTTAAGCCAAATAAAGAGTGGAAATATGTAGTCTCTTAGGATTTGTTCTGGTCAGACCTGCCTGAGATATACTCTTCTGTGAAAGCATTTCAGTCACTTTTTTTTATTTCAAGGCCTAAGTTCCACAATCATGTTCCGTAAGGCCTCCCTAATCACGCTAGTCTGAACCTCTACTGCTCTTTTATCTCCCCAACTCCCTGAGAATTTATCCTACACTTCCTTTGATGCTATCTATCTTTTTATGGTCATGCTTATCTCTTCAATTTGACTGTTAACTTCTTCATGCAGAGACCTATGCCTGACATAGTATCTGGCGCAAACAAATTCATAGTTATTTGATAATGATGATGATAATAGTGATGAAGATGATGGTGTTGATGATGTTAGCATGAAGTATGACCTCTTCAATTAACCTTATTGGACTTCTCTCCATGGCTTTGACCCTGGTGAGCAACATTTAATCAGTTGACGACTGATCATATATCTATTCACTCATATTCATTCATTTGAACAATACTTTCTGAGAGTTTACTATGTGCTAGGTCCTGACTAGGAACCAGAGATAGGAAAAGAAACAAGGCCTGAACTCCAATGCTTACATCCTAGTGGAAGAGAAAGATATGCAACAAATAAGTATAACAACATATTTCAGGTACTATATTAAAATATTACTTTTAATATTTTCCTTATAATTTTTAAAAAAAAAACAGATTTGCTCTACAAAAATGTGGGAAAGAGTCTCAAGTTATTTATGGTAGAGAGTAGAGGTGGGTTCTAGAAAAGCTTCAGAGAAGAGATAGTATTTTAACCAAGTCTTAATAGAGGAATAAATGGAACCAACCTTCTTATGTCTGTTTTTTTTATGCTATTGGCAGCAAATATGACCCAAGGCATGACAAAACCACTAATTTAAAATACCCAGAGCTAAAGCAAGACTGGAGGTTTTGTCCATCAATATTTGAAGTAGGAGATAATGACATAATCTAATTTAATAAAAACCAAATTATCTGTTATTTGGAGAAGGTACTGTGAAATGACCTAGAATTGTGTTGAGATCATTGTGGCCTGCTCTTGCAGATGGGCTCTCATCTCTGCCTCTGTGTGGGATTCTAAATATCTCATAAAGAAAAACAGTTGCTCTCACTGTACTCTGCTAGACAAAATCTGTACATAAATAAGATTTTATTCAACACGCATGCATTGAGCACCTACTCCAGGCCAGGTACCTTCATAGGAGCTAATGCTACAGCCATAAAGAAATAAACACATATCATTGCCTTCCTGAAGCTTACATTCTAGTGGTAAAAAAGACAATCAACATATACATAAGTAAGCTATATAGTACATTAGAAGGGGAAAGTGCAATGGAGATAAATAAATCAGGGAAGGGAGGTAGGAAGTATTGAGTAGGGGAGGGGAACAAGAAAGGTACAATTTTAAATAGACCAAATAGGAAAGCCCTAACTTGAAAGGGGACAGGCAAGCCAAGATATTAAAAAGAAGGAGTAAGGTAAATATTAATGCAAATATCTAGGAGAGGAGAATTCCTGGCTAAGCAAATGAAATGTGCAAGTGACCGGAGGTGGGAGTATGCTTGGCTGGTTCAGAAATAATAAGGAAGCCAATTTGGCTGGAATGGACTCAAAGAGGGGAAGAATATGAAGTTAGTGAGGTAACTAGGGGCCAGATTGTGTAGCACTTTTCATTTTTGTAAGTGTGTCAGCTTTTACTTTGAGTGATGTAGGGAACCATTGGAAATTTTGAGCATGATCTACCTTATGTTTCAATGAGAGAACACAGTCTGCTGAATTGAGTATATCCTCTGGGGCAGGAAGGGTGAAATCAGAGAGAACAGTTATAAGTTTTTCAGTAACTGGAGTAAGAATTAAAGGATGGTAATAGTGGTAGGTAGTAATGAGAAGAGTTTAGAATACGAATAGTTTGTAGGTAAAGTCAACAGGATTTATTCATGGATTAGATATATAGTAGGAAAGAAAGAGAAAAGTAAAGTATGATTCTAAGGTTTATGGCCTGATCTACTACTTGCCTTATCTAAAGTGAAGAAGACTGTGGAGACACAGGTTCTGGAGTAAAATAAGTTTTGTACATACTATATTTGAGATATTTATTGGATGTTCAATTAGAAATATGAAGTAGCAAATTGGCTATGTGAGAGTAGAAGTTAGGGGAGAAAGCCAGGGTAGAGACGTAAACCATTGAGTCATTGGCATATGCATGGTATCTGGGTGAGATCACTGACAAAGCAAATATAAACAGATAAGAGAACCCTGGATTGCCTCAATGCGTATAGGCTGTAAATGTGAGAAGGAAGACAAGGAAGGCAAGACAGAGAAAGGGAAGCCAGTGAGACAGGAGGAAAACCAGGAATGTGTGGTATCCTGGAAGCCAAGCAGAAAGTTACAGGAGTGATCAGCTGTGCCCAATGCTGCAATAGATCAAGAAAATGAGGACTGAATCCATCATTGTACTTAACAAACATGATAATCATTAATTACTTTACAGGAACCATTTTCAGTGCCGTAATAGGGAAGAAAGCCTGAATAGAGTTTCAGAGAATATGAGGGCAGAGGAATTGAAGACAGTGAGTACAGGCAACACTTTCAAAGAGTTTCTTTAAAGTGATCAGAGAAATGATATGAAGAGTATAGTATTGGTGTTTGTTTTTAAGATGGTAAAAATATTATATCCCTACAAAGTGTACTACTCCATTATATTGATTAGAAGGATAAAATCTATTTGCCCAGAGTAGAGACAGACTAAAACATGCGTATCTATATCATTGTGCTGCTTTATGGAGATTTGATTTTTTTTAACTTTATTAGAGAAGTTGTGGGTTTGCAGAACAATCACACATACAATACAAGATTTCCATATACCAATCTATTATTAACACCTTGCATTGTGTGGAATATTTTGTTACAATTGATGATAGCACATTTTTGCTATTAACTATAGTCCGTGGTTTAAATTAGGGTTCACTGTTTGTATAGTGAGGTTCCATGGATTAAAAAAATCATATTGTTACCATACATACAATCTAACTTTTCTCCTTTTAATCACATTCAGATATATATTTCAGTGCTGTTAATTACATTCAAAATGTTGTACCACCATCACCACTATCCATTACCAAAATATTCCCATAATTCCAAATAGGAACCCTATACATTTTAAGCCTTAACTTCCCATTCCCTATCCCCATCCTGTTGTTTGGTAACTTGTATTCTAGATTCTGACTGAGAGTTTCCTTATTCTGATTATTTCAAAACAGTGAGATCATGCAATATTTCTCCTTTCGTGTCTGGCTTATTTCACTCAACATAATGTCTTCAAGGTTCATCCATTTTGAGGCAGTATCAGGACTTCATTCCTTTTTATGGCTGAATAATATTCCATTGTATGTATATTCTATATTTTACTTATCTACTCATCAGTTAATTGACACTTGTTTTTTTCCATCTTTGGCAATTGTGAGTAATGCTGCTATGAAATTGGGTGCAAATATCTGTTCAAGTCACTACTTTCAATACTTTTGAGTATATACCTAGTAGTAGGATTGTCAGGTCATATGGTAGTTCCATATTTAGCTTTCTGAGGAAACACCAGACCATGCTTCCAGAGTGGCCGCACCATTTTACATTGTCATCAACAGTGAATGAGTTTTTCTATTTCTGCGCATTCTCTCCAACACTTCTTATTTTATGGTTTTTTAGTGGCAGCAATTCTAATGGATGTGAAATTGTATCTTATTGTGGTTTTGATATGCAATTCCCTGATGACTATGGTGCTGAGCATCTTTTCATGTACTTTCTGTCCATTTGTATATCTTCTTTGGAAAGATGTCTAGTTAAATCTTTTGCCCATTTTTAAATTGAGTTGTTTATCATTTTTTTTAAGTTGAAGGACTTCTTTATATATTCTTGATATTAAACCTTTATAGAATATATAGTTTCCAAGTATCATCTCCCACTGTGTAGATTATCATTTTACTTTTGTGATAAAATCCTTTTATTTATTTTTCTTTTGTGGCTTATGCTTTGGATGTAATGTCTAAAAACACAAGGTCCTGAAGATGATTCCCCTCATTTTTTTTAGGAGTTTTGTAATTCTGGTTCTTATATTTAAATCTTTGATCCATTTCGAGTTGCTTTTTATATAAACTATCAAGTGGTGGGGGGTGTTGTTATAAATGGAGATACAGTTTTCCAAGCACTATTTCTTGAAGAGACTATTCTTCCCCAATTGAGTGGTCTTTGCCCCCTTGTCAAAAACCAGTTGACTGTAAATGCGAGGGTTAACTTCTAATCTCTCAATTGGATTCCATTAGTCTATATGTCTGTCTTTGTGCCAGTGCCATGCTATTTTGATTACTGTAGTTTTGTAATAAGTTTTAACATAGGGAGGTATGAGTTCTCCAACCCCATCTTTCCTTTTCAAGATGGCTTTAGCTATTCAGGGCCCCTTACAATTCCGTACACATTTGATGATTGGCTTTTCCATTTCTGCAAAGAAGGTTGTTGGAAGTTTGACTGGGATTGTGTTGAATCTGTAAATTGCTTTGTGTAGTATTGGCATCTTAATGATATTTGGTCTTCCAATCCATGAACACAGAATGTCCTTCTGCTTATTTAGGTCTTCTTTGATTTATTTTAGCAATGTTTAGCTTTCTGCATACAAGTTCTTTCCATCCTTGGTTAGAATTATTTCTAGATATTTGATTGTTTTAGTTGCTTTTGTGAAAAGAATTTTTTCAGGATTTCTTCTTTCAAATGTTCATTGCTTGCATATATAAGCAATTGATTTTGTGGTGTTGATCTTGTACTCTGCCACTTTGCTGAATTCATTTATTAGTTCTAGAAGCTATGAACTAGATTGTGGATTTTTCAGGATTTTCTGTATATGGGATCATGCCTTCTGCTACAGAATGTTTCAATTTTTCCTTTCCAATTGGGATAACTTTTACTTTTTCTTTTGCCAATTTATCTGGCAAGAACTTCCAGTACAATGCTGAATAAGAGTGATGACAATAGGCATCCTCATTTTGTTCCTGATCTTTGAGGGACAACTTTCAGTCTTTGAGCATTAAATATGATGTAGCTGTAGTTTTTCTTATGTGCCTTTTATCATGTTAAGGAAGTATCTCTCTATTTCTAGAGTGTTTTATCAAGAAAGGTTGCTTGAGTTTTTGAAATGCCTTTCTGCATAAATTGAGATGATCATGTGTGTTTTTCTCCTTCATTGTGTTAAAGTGGTATATTACATTAATTGCTTTTCTTATGTTTTATCAACCTTGCATACCAGGTAAATCCCACTTGATCATGATGTATAATTTTTTAATATGCTGTTGGATTTGGTTTGCTAGTATTTAGTTAAGGATTTTTGCATCTATATTCATAAGAGGTATCAGTCTAAGTTTTCTTGTAATATCTGGTATTGGTATGAGGGTGATGTTGACCTCATAGAATGAATTAAGAAATGTTCCCTTCCCTTCATTTTTTTTTTGAAGAGTTTGAATAGTATTGGAGTTAAGTCTTTGTGAAATATTCGGTAGAATTTCCCCATGATGCCATCTAGTCCTAGGCTTTGCTTTATTGGGAGGTTTTTGATTACTGATTCAATTTCTTTATAGTGATGGGTTTTTTGAGAACTTCTATTTCTTCTTGATTCAGTAGAGTTAGTTTGTGTGTTTCTTAGATTTTTTTATTTTGTCTAAGTTATCTAATTTATTGCATACAGTTGTTCATAGTATCTCTTATAGTCTTTTTATTTCAGCAGGGTTGGTAGTAATGGCCCCCTTTTAATTTCTTATTTTTGTTATCTGTATCCTCTCTCTCTCTCTCTCTTTTTTTTTGTCAGTTGAGCTAAAGTTTTGTCAATTTTATTGAATTTTAAAATAACCAATTTTATTTTGGGTGGCTCTATTGTTTTCATTTTCACTTATGTCCATTCTAATCTTTTTTATTCCTTCCTTTTGTTCACACTGCATTTAATTTGCTCTTCTTCTTCTTCTTTTTTTTTTTATCTTACCATTTTGATGTGTGGTCTCTGATTTGAAATCTTTTTCTTCTATAATGTAAGCACTTATATATTTCCATCTCACCAGTGACTTTGCTGAATCTCATAAGTTTTAGTATATCATATTTTCCATTTCATTTGCCTCAAGATATTTCCTAATTTCACTTCTAATTTCCTCATTAACCTGTTGGTTGTTTAAGAGTGCATTTTTAAATTTCCATTTATTTGTGAATTTTACATTTCTCCTTATCATTAATTTCTAGTTTCTTTCTGTTGTGGTTGGGAAATATGCATTGTATGATTTCAATATTTTCTCATTTTTGAGACCAGTTTTGACCCACCACATGGTCTCTCCTGGAGAATGATCCATGAGTACCAAAGAAAAATGTGTATTCTATTTTTGCTTGGTGCAGTGTTCTATGTATGTCTCTTAAGTTTGGTTGGTTTAGTTTATCATTCAAGTCCTGTACTTCCTTATTGATCTCCTTACTAGATATTCTAACCATTACTGAGAATGATGCATTAAAGTTTCCTACTATTAATGTAGAATTGTCCATTTCTCCCTTCATATCTATCATATTTGCTTCCTATATTCTGTTGCTCTGCTGTTATGTGCATATATGTTTACAATTGTTAAATCTTGTTGAATTGATCACTTTATCAGTATACAATGACTGTCTTTGTCCTTTATGATTGTTTTTTTACTTAAGTCTATTTTATCTGATATTAATATCGCTACCCTAGCCCTCTTTTGGCTACTATTTTCATGCTATACTTTTCCATCCTTTTACTTTCAGTCTTCTTGTATTTTTTAATTTAAGGTGAGTCTCTTGCAGACAGCATATAGATGGGTCATGCTTTTTTTAACCATTCTGTCAATCTCTGCCTTTTGACAGGAGAGTTTAGTCCATTTACATTTAAAGTCCTTTTGCTATTTAGCCTTTTTATGTCTTATACTTTTTATATTTTTTCTCTTAATGCCTACTTTTATATTTATTTGGTTTTTTTCTTGTATTATATTGAATGCCTACTCCTTTCTATCTGGATGTATTTTTCATCTATTTACCATCAGGATGCATTTAACATAATAAATACATAGCAATCATAGTTCGTTTGATAACAGCTTAACTTCAACAAGATACCCATATAATTTTCCTATACCCCGCTGATTTATTAGCATTTTTAATTGTGAAATATAACATATATACAGAAAAGCAATATATTTAAAAGTATATTTTAGCAAGTAATTATAGAACAAATTTGGTATGGATTACAGTTCCACAAGTTCAGGTATTTCCTCCTGCTTGAAGATACTGTAGACTAAAAAGAAATGTCAATATAATGATTCAGCAGTCATACAAATTTGTTAAATCCTATTTTCTCTGTTACAATTCCTCCTTCTCCTTTGATCCTTCTCCTAATCTTTAAAGATATTTGGGCAATTACTTTTTAACTTCTTCATGTTTAAAAGATGTGTCTACATGATGTGATAAAGGGGTGTAACTGGTTGATGCTCTTGGAGAGACTGGTAACTCTGGGTTTCAGGGCTTATCTGGCCTAGGAACCATTTAGAGGTTTTAGGTTTCTGAAAAATAAACTTAGTGAGTGAAACGTTTATAGAGTCTCAGATGGAGCCCTGGATATTCTTTAGGGTTTACAGGAATACTGTTGGTTGGGGCTTGACTTACCATGACAATTAGCAATATCTAGCTGAAGCTTGCTATAAGAGTAACCTCCAGAATAGCCTCTCAACTCTATTTGAAATCTCTTAGCCACTGATACCTTATTTTGTTAACACTTCTTTCCCCCTTTTTTTGTCAGGTACTCATTGTTGATCCCACTGTGTCAGGGCCAGGCTTATTCCTGGGAGACATGTCCCATGTTGCCAAGGAGACTTACACACCTGGACATCATGTCCTATGTAGGGGGTTAGGTAATGATATTCCTTGCAGAGTTGGGCTTAGAGAGAAAGAGAGGCCTGATCTGAGCAACAAAGGAGGTTTTCTGGAAGTAACTCTTGGGCATAATTATAGGTAGGCTTAGATTCTCTGTTTCAGATATAAATTTCATAAGAGCAAGCCTCAAGATCAAGGTGTTGTCCTATTAACTTTGGAGATCCTAATGTTCGAGGGAGTATCAGGGGTTTCCCAGGTGAGAGGATTTTAACAGTCCCATATTTTTTTTCCCAGTCCCTCAAGGGACTTTGCCAATAATTTTTTAGTTATCTGCCCAGCGTACTCTAGAATGTATCTGGCTATTACATTAAGCTAAACAGAATTGCAAGACTTCATTCCCAATTCTAGGCTCCATGTGTTCAGATTGTTTAACTGAACTGGCTAGACAGGTTAAGTTAGATTATATGCTACAGAAAAATTAGGTTTATAACAAAATAAACGTCTCTTCCTGGTCTCATATAGTAGGTGAAGTTCTAAAATATGGACAGTATCATCCTTTACCCTGTATTTAATCTCTAATTGAGGCCTGATCTCCATTTTTGGCTCTCTAACGGTTGTTGTATATAGGAATGCAGACTTTCAGAGCTACAGAACTCCAACTCTAAATCTTAGGTGTCACACAGGTACCCAAAGTTCCAAGAAAATGCCGGATTAGACACATATAGCACAGCATTTCAGAATTTAGAAATAACACTTAAAACTCAGGAATAAATGTGGCTGCTATAAGAGCTTACAATTTAGCCCCCGATTTTATTATGTTTCCTAAAAGAGACTGTACAGTATTTGACCTTTTGTTTCCCACTTATTTTTGCTCAACATAATGTCCTCATGATTCATTCACCTCATTGCATGCCTCTTGACTTTGTCCTTTCTGTAGTTGCACAATATTCCATCATATGTATACACCACAATTTACCCTTCTGGTTCTCACTCAATGGACACTTTGGCCACCTCCGTCCACTGGGTATCATGAATGTCGCCATACACATCATTGTGCAAATGTCTATTTGAATCCCTACTTCCAGTTCTTTGGAGTATATTTCTAGTAAGAGGATTGGCTACTTATTTAGAAAACCTGTGTTTAGCCTCCTGTGGCCTACATTATCTTCTGAATGGGCTGCTCCATTCTGGTACCCTACTGATTTTGAATAGGCATATTTCTCTCCGTATTTGCTCTAGTACTTGAATCTTTCTGTTTATTTTAAATCTGCAGATTTTGTTGAGATATATTCACACTGAATATATTCTATTCAAAATAAACTCTCGGTGTTTCAGAGTATCCTCACTTAGTTGTACAATCATCATTGCTCTCAATTTTAGACAATTTTCATTGCCCCAAAGAGATAAAATAACAGATAGACACATCCACAAGAAAGAGAAAATAAAAAATGCCCATTAATCCTGGACCCCTCCACCCCTGAATATTTACCCCTAGTATTGTCATGGTGCTAGTGTTATCCCTGTTAAATATAGGCCATAGCATGCAGTAAGTATTTTTCTCATATGCCCCTCTATTATTAACTCTTTGTGCAAGTATTATGTTTTGAAGTAGTTTATGCAGCAACTTATTTATATATGTAGTGCTGATCAGTAAGATACATGGCTCTTAACAACCCCTTTCAATCATATTTACTTTCAATATGGCACTATCACTTATAAACCCACTAAGGAACTACTATCACCTCTATTCATTTCTGTAATTTTAAGTTCAATTTTGCTAACTAGTCTGCACATATTTGGTAACCAGTCCTCCCTCTTTAGCTTTTATCTATCTCTAAATCCCCTATAGTCTACATTGTAAGACTCTGAGTGCACATTTTCCAGGGGGTTCATATTAATGAAATCATATAGTTTCTATCCTTTTGTAACCCTTATTTTGCTCAGCATTGTCTTCAAGTTTCATCCATGTTGTCATATGCTTCAGGACCTCATTTCTTCTTACTACCTTATAATACTCCATCATATGTATATACCACATTTTGTTTATCCACTCATCTATTGATGGACACTTGGATTGTTTTCATCTTTTGGCATTGTGAATAATGCCATTGTGAACATTTGCATGTAGATATCTGTTCCTGACACTACTTAAGCTCTTCTGGGTATATACTGAGTAGTGGTATTGCCGGGTTGTCGGGCAACTCGATATTTAGTTTTCTGAGGAATCACCAGACTGTCTTCCATAGCGGCTATACCATTATACATTCCTACCAGCAGTGAATACATTGTTCCAATTTTGCCACATTCTCTCTAACATTTGTGGCATCCTGTTTGTTTCATGGCAGCCATTCTTGCAGGCGTGAGATGACATGTCATTTTGGTTTTGATTTGCATTTCTCTTATAGCTAATGAAGATGAACATCTTTTCATGTACTTTTTAGCCATTTGTAGTTCCTCTTCAGAAAAATATCTATTCATATCCTCCACCTATTTTATAATTGAGTTGTTTGTTCTTTTGTTGTTGAGTTGTATGGTTTCTTTATATATACTGGATATCAAACCTTAAGCAGATATATGGTTTCCAAATATTTTCTCCCATTGAGTTGGCTGCCTCTTCACCTTTTTAACAAAGTTCTTTCAGGCACAGACATTTGCTTTTTTAGAAAACATCTTTATTGCTAAATCTTCACACACACTCCATAACATTGTGTACAATCAGTGGCTCACAATACCATCACATAGTTGTGTCTTCATTACGATGATCATTTTTTAGAACATTTGCATTGCTCTAGAAAAAGAAATAAAAAGAAAAATTCATACATACCATATCCCTTACCCCTCCCTCTCATTGACCACTAATATTTCCATCTACCCAATTTATTTTACCCTTTGTCCCTCTATTATTTGTTTATCTTGGAGGTTATCCTTATGCATTATATAGATATCCTTTTTTTTTTTTTTTTTTTTTAGTTTATGATGTATTGGAGCAGCTGGAGGGAAGTACCTGAAACTGTTGAGCTGTGCTTCAGTAGACTTGATTCTTGAAAATGATTGTCTAAAGATATAATTTTCATGATGTGACTATGGGACTATGAAAACCTTGTATCTGTTGCTTCTTTTATCCAGGGTATGGACAAATGAGTAAAAAAATATGGATAAAAAAATATCATTTGCTTTTGAGAACTTCCTATTTATTTATTTTTCATTGCTTGTACTTAGGGTATAAGGTCTAAGAAGCTGCCACCTCTTACTAGGCATTGAAGATGTTTCCCTATATTTCCTTCTAGGAGTTTTATGATACTGGCTCTTATATTTCTGTCTTCAATCCATTTTGAGTTAATTTTTGTATAGGTTGTGAGGTAAGGGTTTTCTTTCATTCCTTTGGCTATGGATATCCAGTTCTCCCAGGCCTATTTATTAAAAAGACTATTCTGCCGCAGTTCAGTGTTTTGGGGGGGCCTTGTCAGAGATCAACTAGCCATAGATATGGGGGGGTTCTATTTCCAAACTCTTTATTTGATTCCACTGATCAATATGTCTATCTTGGTGCTAGTGCCATTCTGTTTTTACCACTGTGGCCTTATAATAAGCTTTAAAATCAGGAAATGTAAGTCCTCCACTTCATTCTTCTTTTTAAGGATGTTTTTAGCTATTTAAGTCCCCTTTCCCTCCCAAATAAATTTGATGAGTAGATTTTCTAAATCTTCAAAGTAGGTTGTTGGAATTTTGATTGGGCAACATTGACATCTTAATGACATTTACCCTTCCTATCCATGAATATGGAATGTCTTTCTACCTATTTATGTTTTATTTGATAACATCTTATAGTTTTCTGTGTACAGGTTCTTTACATCCCTGGTTTAGTTTATTCCTAGATACTTGATGTTTTTAGCTCTTGCGAATGGAATTTTTTCTTAATTGTCTCCTCAGTTAGGTCATTACTTGTATATAGAAACATTACTGATTTTTGCACATTAATCTTTTATCCTGCCAATTTGCTGTATTTATTACCTCAAGTAGCTCTGTTTTCTCAGAGATTTCTCAGGATTTTCCAAGTATAGTAATCATGTCATCTGCAAATAATGAAAGTTTTACTACTTCCTTTCCAATGTGGACAGATTTTTATTTCTTTGTCTTGCCTGATTGCTCTAGCTAGAAATTCTAGCTCAATGTTGGAAATAATAGTGGTGACATCCTGTCCCATTCCTGATCTAGGGGAAAGGCTTTCAATCTCTCACCATAGAATATTATGCTGGCTGTGTGTTGTTCATATATACCTTTTATCATATTAAGGAAATTTCCCTCAATTCCTACTGTTAATGTGTTTTTATCAGAAAAGGATGCTTAATTTTGTCAAATGCTTTTTTAGCATCAATCAAGATAATCATGTGATTTTTTTCCCTTTGACTTGTTAATATGTTGTAGCACATTTATTTATTTTCTTGTGTTGAATGACCCTTGCATGTTGGCAGCAAACTGCCCTTGGTTGTGGTGAATAATTCTTTTAATGTACCATTGGATTTGAATAGCAAGTATTTTCTTGAGAATTTTTGCATCTATATCCACTAGAGAGATTGGTCTCAGTTTTCCTTTGATGTAGCATCTTCACTCAATTTTGTATTAGAATGATGTTAGCTTCATCAAGTGAGTTTTTAAAATTTCTTCAGGGATTATGGTAATTACCACACTCATTTCTGATTTTATTTATTTGTATCCTCTCTCTTTTTTTCTTTGTCAGTTTAGCTAAGGGTCCATTGATTTTCTCAAATAACCAACTTTTGGTTTTGTTGATTCTTTCTATTGTTTTTGTTGTTGTTCTCCAGTTTGTTTATTTCTGTTTTAATCCTTATTATTTATCTTCTTCTATTTGTTTTGGGGTTATTTTGCTATTCTTTCTCTAGCTTCTCCAGGTGAACAGTTAAGTCTTTGATTTTTTTCTCTTTCTTCTTTCTTAATATAGGCATTCATTTAATGCAACAAATTTCCCTCTCAGCACTGCCTTTACTGCATCCCATAAATTCTTTCATGTTGTATTCTCATTTTCGTTGGTCTCCGGGTATTTACCAATTTCTCTTGCAATTTCTTCTTTGACGTGTTGATTATTTAAGTGTGTGTTAATGCACACTTAAATAATCTCCATATATTTGTGAAAGTTCTGGTTCTTTGGTGGTTATTGTGTTCCAGTTTTATTCCATTATGATGAGAGAAAGTGCTTTGAATAATTTCAATCTTTTTAAATTTATTAAGACCTGTTGTTGCCCCAGTATAGGATCTATCCTGGAGCACATTCCATGAGCACAAGTGAAGAATGTATATCCTGGTGTTCTGGGGTGAAACAATCTATATATATGTCTGCTAGGTCTAATTCATTTATTACATTGTTTAGGTTCGCTATTTCCTTATTGATCTTCTCTCTGGTTGTTCTATCTAAAGAAAAGAGTGGTAAAAGTTTCCCACTATTATTGTTGTAACATCTTTGCTCCCCTCAGTTTTGCCAATGAGTTGTTTGCCTCACGTATTTCAGAGCTCCTTGACTGGGGTGCACAAACATTTATGATTGTTATTTCTTCTTGGTAACTTGCCCCTTTTATTAATATGTAGTGTCTTTCCTTGTCTCTTATGACATCTTTGCATCTAAAGTCTATTTTGTGTGACATTAGTTTAGCTACCTCCGCTTTCTTTTGGTTACAACTTTCATACACTATCTTTTTCCATTCTTTCACTTTCAATCTATTTGTATCCTTGATTCTAAGATGAATCTCTTGTAAATGGCCTTAGATCGATCATATTTTTAAATTTTCCCAATATGTATATTTTAATTGGTGAGTGTAGTTCAACCTTCAAAGTTGTTACTGTTCTTGAATCTACCATCTATCCTGTGGTTTTTATTTGTCAGATTTATATATTCTTTTCCCTCTCTCTCTTTTTACCCTGTAAGTTATCTTTACTTATACTCTTCAATTCTGTGTCCTCTTGCAGATAATTTCTCCTGTCCTTTTTTTCTTTTTTCTGCCAACAGAACTCCCTTTATTTCTTACAGGGCTGCTCTCTGAATTTGTTAATTCTCTCAGCATTTGTTTGTCTGTGCAAATTTAAATCTCTCCCTCAATTTTGTAGGACAACTTTGCTGGCTAAAGAATTCTTGATTGGAAATTTTCTCTTTCAGAACCTTAAATATATCATACCACTGCCTTCTCACCTCCATGGTGCCTGTTGAGTAGTACAAACTGAATCTTATGTGGCTTCCCTTGTATGTGGTAAGTCACTTTTCTCTAACTGTTTTCAGGACTCTGGTTCTCTTCACCTTTTGACAGTCTTATTAGTATGTGTCTTGGAGTAGATTTATTTCGATTTGTTCTATTTGGAGTTCATTGAGCTTTTTTGATGTGCTTATTTGTATCTTTTCTAAGTGTTGGGAAGTTTCCCCCAATTATCTCCTTAAATAACCTTCCTAGCCCTTTACTCTTCTCTTCTCCATTTGGGACACCAATGATTCTAATATTTTTGCACATCAGGTTGTCCATCATTTCCCTGAGATCCAATTCAAATTTTTCTATCTTTTTTGCCATTTGTTCTTCTGTGCATTTGAATTCAGTTGTCCTTTCCTCTAGTTCACTTATTCTTTCTTCTGCCTCTTCGAATCTGCTATTGGGTATCTCTAGTACATTTTTAATTTGATCTATAGCATCTTTCATTTCTATATCTGCTATTTTTCTATTTATTTTTTCAAATTCTTCTTTATACTCTTCTTGTTCTTGATATCCTTTATGTCTTTAGCCAACCCATTGAACTTATTTAGGAGATTTATATGACCATCTTTGATTAGTTGTTCCAAATTCTGTGTTCCCTCTGTTGTTTTCATTTGGTCATTTGGCTGAGCCATATTTTCTTGCATGTTCATATGCTTTTTAGATTTTCTGCTGCCTTCAAGACATTTTGTTACCCTGATAAGGTTATTGTGAAAGTTGATTTCCCTTGCTCATCTAAGATTTTGTAGTTGTTTGGGTTTGTGTTGAAGATTTCCTTTTGCTTTTGTTTGTCACTAATTCCCCACCAAACCAAGACCAGGACCTCAAGCAGGAGGTGCAACTCTAATTGAAGATCTGTTAAAAGCTAGGCAGAAAGGCAGTTTGACAGACGGCACTTTCCATGTCTTCCCAGTAGATGGTCCTCTTGAGCCACCTCTTCCCTTCTGGCCCTCCTCTACCTAGCTCAGTCAGTTGGCTTGGCCAAGACCAATCAGATGAAAATCCAGTCAAGGTCACAGGTCTTAGTGCTTGCTGAAAGCCACCAATCCTGGGGCTGGAGGCAGGGCAATATATTGGTTCCCTAGTTCCCACTTTTTCTGACCTTGGGCTGTGGGACTGAGTATTTCAACAATCCCTACCCACAGCCAGTCCAAGAGTGCTTGGCAATGTAGCATGGCTCACTCCCTCATCCCTGCCTCCCCACCCACACATGCCGTGAGTGCTCTGGACCTCTGTGGAAAAATTATAGAAACAGTGGGACCATGGAATCTCCTTTGCTGACCAATTGTCAGATCACCTCAGCTCTGTGTTCTCCCCTCCTCTCAAGGGGAGGGCTCCCAGTCTCAATCAAAAGCCTGCCTCAGGAGTGGGGGCCAGACACTGTGCACCTCAGCAACATCTCTGTATATAAGTAAACTAAGTCCAATGGCTCCTGGGTTCCCCATGGGAGCTCCCAGGTAAGGAAATGAGAGGGAAGATCTCTCAAGCTGATGTGCAGGTAGAAGTATGGAAGCATGTTACTCCTTCAGCACCCACTCCAGCCTGAACATTGCAGGCTCCCCCAAATGCAGTCTGGACTGAGCCACCTCACCCCATCCTCTCAATCATAATTTCCCTGCTTTTTCATCCAGGTCCTCTCTATACAATGTAGAAGTCCCTCTTTGGTCACTAGTACCTTGGAAACACTGTCCTGGTTGTTTTTCTATTATATCTCTAATTGTCCCATGGAGCAGGAGTGAACTCAACCTATCTTATTCCACCATCTTCCCACAAGTCTCCCCATCTTTTTTTTTTGTTGTTGTACGTTATCATTTATGTCTCTGTACATTGTGTTCCCCAAACAATAAATTTATCATTACTTTTTATGCATTTGCATTTTAGCACCTTGGGAAGTAAGAAGTAGAATTACATTCCCAAAAAATAAAATACAATGAAACTGGCATTTATAATTACCCCAATGATTCCCTTTATCAGAGATGTTTATTTCTTTATACCACCTCAAAGCACCATAGTGTCCTTCCCTTCCAGTCTGAAGAACTCCCTTTATTATTGCTTGTAGGGCTAGTTTAGGTATGATGAATTCCCTCATCTTTTATTTATCTAGAAATGTCTTAATCTCTCTTTCAAGGTCTTTTCCCTTTTTGTCATTTTTTTTCCAGATTTTTTTTTTTGTCAACTTACAGGAAACTCAACTGAAATCTACATGTAGTCTTAGTAGGAGAATTTGGGGGGAGTCTTGTTAGGTTTGGTAGGCTGATCTTCCTTCCATATTTATAACTTTTTTTTTTTACTTTACTTTTTAATTGACTTCAAAGCAACAACACTCATGCAAATGCTTATGCACCAAGGAGGCTATATTCAATGGAATCGACACTATTTGGCAAACTGGTCTACTAAAATAGAGCACTGTTGGTAGTTATTGAAAAGGGAATCCATGAAGTTGTGTTAGCAGCTGTTTATCTGCAAAATCTTTTCTCAATCTTAAAGACCATACGTTCAGAGACCCCAGTGACCTAAGAGAGGGAAATGGGGTCTTTCTCTCATTTTAAAAAGAAAGTCTCAGAGGATATAAAATTCTTGATTGCAGTTGTTTTCTTTCAGCACTTTATAAGTATCCTTCATGCATGGTTTCTGTTGAGAAATCAACATCGAATCTAATTGGGACTCCCTTGTGTATAATACATTGCTTTGCTGTTGCAGCTTTCAGAACTCTGTCCTTGTCCTTTGCATTAGATAATGTGATCAATATATAATGGGATGTATGTTTCTTGATGTGTATCCTATTTGTTGTTTACTTGGCTTCTTGGATATGCATATTCACATCTTTTGCTATGTTTAGGCAGTTCTCTGCCATTATTTTCTTAAATATTCCTTATGCCCCCATTTTTTTTCTTTCTTCTCCTTCTGGGACTCCCAGAAGTGTCTTAGTCTAGCTTTTTTTTTTTTAATAATTCTTTCTTCTTTCTATTCCTCAGCCTGATTCATTTCAAATGTCTTATTTTTTGATTCATTGGTTAGTTCTTCTGCCAGCTCCAATCTGCTCTTGAATATTTCTGGATGTTTCTCATTTCATTTATTGTGGTCTACAATTCCAATAGTTCTGCTTGGTTCCTTTGAAAATTTTCTACCTCCTTACTACCATTCTCATATTGCTCTTTCATTTTGTTTCTGATATGATATCCTTTCCTCTTTTTTTTTTTTTTGTTTGTATTTCCCTTCATCTCTTTGAGCATATTTAAGATCATTGTTCAAGGCTTTGGTATGTCCACCGTCTTATCTTCTTTGTTGATGTTTTCTGGATTTTTATTCTCTTCCTTTGAATGGGCCATCATTTCCTGTTTCTTTATCATGTACTCTTTTGTTGCACACTGTAAATTTTAATATTTAAAACATCAGCTCTGGGATTTACTCCCTGTAACCAGCAGGTGATCAGACAGAGATTTTCTTGAGCTTCAGTCGTGCAGGTTTTTCCCAGTGTTTCCAGGACTTTGTCTTGTCCTAGACTTTTCCTTGTTAGTTGTTTTAGAATTTACCTGTTAACAGGAGTTTGATTGTCCCCTCTGTTTCCCAGGACACAGACCTCTCTCTCCCACGTGTTTAAAGCCTATAAAGATTTGCCTCAGACTGCCCACCTCTATAGTTTCTTACATTCCTTTTCTTGTCTCATGCTGCTTTTGCCTGGAGAACAAATCCTGGAACACTGGAGAAGACTTTCCCATGTCAGTCTTTTCCAATCAAAACAGGAACAAGGACACACAAAGGAGGTGAAGACCACCACTAAAGTCCAGCCAATGCAGCCTTTCAGCAAACTTGCCCCCACAGCCTTGAGGAACCATAGCATCTTTAAGTCCCCTCTGCCTGAGCCTTTGTCCTGGATGGTGAGACAATGACTGTCCTCAGAGCCTGGCCCCAGCAATCCAAGTCATAATCAAGAGCCGCAATTGGTGGTTGGCCAAGCCCATCCCTGGTCTTGGGGAAGGGGATTTTTATGTCTCTTTCTGTCACCAGGGATTTAGTCAGGGGCAGATCCCACAGCAGCCTACCACTAGAGTGGGGGATGGGCGCTGATAGCTGCCATGTGGAGAGAGCGATTTACAGGTCTTTACCATAATTTACCAGCCTCTTCCTCCTGTTTTTCCCTGTAAGCTGTACAGTGTTCTTCTAGCCTCTGGAATTTTAAAATAGCTATTTCAGACAGTTCCTGCCTGTTTAATAGTTGTTCTGGTAGAATGACTGGGTCCTGAAGCTCCCTGCCACACCATTTTACTACAATCCTCCAGAGATGTAATTCCTTCTGATAATTTTGTTCCTTAATTTAACCAAGGTAACAACCAGAATATCCTGGCTTGAAATAGTCCAAATTGTAAAATCCTGACCCTTAAAATTGCCAAAGTCAGGATTCAATAGTGATTTTCCTGATTGATTTCACTCTTAGAAGAACAATGTCCACTTATGATAACTTTAATACAATAATTTGGTTTCCAAGCTATGAAATTTTGATTATTTAAGACTTCACATCTAAGGATTGTGCTTGGAATAATCACCAAATATAGGGCTGAAAGCCACTATGAAGAGTGTTTATTGTACACATTTTTATCAGTTGGTAACTTGAGCCCCTAAAGACTAAAATGACATACCTGAGATCACAAAACCATTAAGGAGGGTCAGGACTAGAACTAAGTCCTGATATGCCCAGTAAGGGCCCATTCTACTATGTCTCAGGAACTTTCAACCCCCCAGGAGTCCCCTGCCAATGCCTAAGAGCAGTGCCCTATATATCAGTTTATATGGCAACTATCCATGATGAACAAACATCATTAAAAAATGCTCTAATTTAGTTGGTAAATGCTGAAGTTAACACTGCCTGTTACTTTTACCTTTGGTCTGCACCTGAAATAGGCAATGAATAGCCAGCAGCTCTCAGTTTAATTCACTGTGTACTTATGGAGCACCTCCTGTAATGCAAGTGTTATGGAGTCATTTAAGAGGAATGCGATACTTTGTGTGCTTTCCTTATGTTGTTTGTGGAGCAGAGGAGGAAGGGGATTGACAATTATTGAGCAGCTGTACTGGGTCACCTTTGTGCTTTATGGCTTTATGCACAATTCCTTCTTTTTTTTACAATTTTTTCTTAAATCTCACCACAGATATACGGAGTTGGGATACTTGTTACTTTTATAAAGATGAAGAAATGGGTTTGACAAGATTAATTAAGTAGTTTAAAAAAGGAGAGCTATACAGTATAGACATCACTGACTCCAGAGTGCATGTTTTTTCCATCAATACCCAGTGGGGAGCTCAAGCCTGAAATTCTATTTATAAGGTCAGGTGGGGGACTCTTACCTGGGAAACTTATTATTGTCTTCATATAATTTTTTTTAACTAGAGAAACTATGTTTACAGAAGAAGCATGCAAAAAGTCTAGAATTACCATATAACCTGCCTATTATTAGCACCTTCAGTTGGTATAGTAACTTTGTTATAATTAATGAAATAATATTATTATAATTATACTATTAACTGTATTCCATAATTTACATTAGGGTTCACTGTTTGTGTTGTAGAGTCCTATAGGGGTTTTTTTTTTGAAATTGTAGCGACATGAAATTTCCCCTTTAACTATATTCTTATATGTAATTCAGGGCTTTTAATTATGTTCACAACGTTGATCTACCATCACCATCACCCATTACCAAAACTTTTCCATTATCCCAAATAGAAATTCTCTATCAATTAAACATTAACTTTTGAATGGCTAGAAAGAAAGGCTGAGGAAATAATTCTAGTGGAACACAAAGGTATTAAGGGCCTTGCATATGTTTTGACCCAGCAGCCCAGAGAAGGGTGATATGCTGTCCTCTCCCTCTCTTGGTAGGATGAGGGTGTGGGTGGGGATTGGGAAGGCCTTATAGTTACTTGGAGTTCATCTGCTTTAAGTCAGGAAATGGAACTAATTTCCAGGATGCTTCAGTACTATGTGAGCATGTTTTTAGGGGTTGGTGATGAATTATACTGAGAGGCCTAGAATTTGGTGATTAAGGAAAGCTCTTGCTCTAACTTGGGAAATGTTGGATCTTAACTTGAACAAAATGGATTCAAATAAAGGGACCTGAAATATGGTGGTGGGAAACATAGGATTCAGAATCACAATACCTACATTTTAGTTCTAATTGCCACTTACTAGCCTTGGGTCTAATGGCAAGTCAAACTTTCTGAGTCCTGGTTGCATCATCTTTAAAATAAGCATAATAATCAATTCTACCTCTTATAGTCCTTGAGAAGAACAAATGAGAACACACTTTATAAACTGTAAAGTGCTATGCAAATCTCTATCATTCTTATAAATTTTCATACATGTCTGAATGCAGTCTTAGGTAGTTTGATCATATCAGGATTCTCCAGGAGTGTTTGTTTCACTTTCCTTGGTTTTGAGAGCCAAAACACTGGGTGTAATTTTGGATCACCCAAACATGAGGTCCAGCTACATCTCTTGGACCACTTCAAAGAATATCTGACTTCCCAGAGTTCTATAGCAGTTGGAGCAAATTATAAGTCTTGGGGTACCACAGACTAAAATCTAGTTCCCAGAAACCACCCAGTGCCAGATCTAACAATGGACACGGATTATGGAAAATGTGACACTACTTTGTGGGAACTGTAAGTTGATAATCAAGACTACCCTAAAAATGGAAAATATGGGCCATTGTTAATGAAAAGATGCTTGTGCATACTATCAATGTGTCTGGATTGCAACACTGGGTCCCTGTACTTGATTTTGTACTTCTGGCCCCTAAAAAATTGGAATCTCCAATGTGCCAATTAAGTAACAGATGTTCTTCGAAACTAATATGAAACAATCAGTAGAAATATCTTCAACATACTGAGATGGTGCATGGGATTCTAATCTCCTTAATTTGCATGAAAGTTTCATTTAAAATCACCCTATAGAAGATGAAAGGTAAATTATCATACTAGGAATGTGAAAAATAAGGAAGACTAGAATAGGTCAGTCTAGGCCAAAGGTATCTGTCTGCCATGTAAGGCAGCCAAAGGGCTAAATCAAACTCCATACTGCAGCCTGCTTGTAAGACAAACTCTGTAGGAAATCGCTTAACCACAAAGCCAGTGCATTAGGTGTGAGGATTTTTTTTACCTCAGTTCTCAGAAAAGGTAGAGAAAAACAGAGAGGAAGAAAGAAGGAACTCTCTTCAGAGGGGAATTGAAAATTTCCACTGTTAAATTGGGGACCCTCTATACCTAGCTTTAAACACCAGTATAGTAACAAGCCATGTATATAAACCCTACCCAAGCCTCATCAGACTGCTCCTATTCTCAGTATGCTCACGTGTGCCCTCTCACCATGCACTCTACTTTTAGTAAACTTTGCTATATGCTACTATCTCCTTTGCTTGTCTTTAAATTATTTTAACAACAGGATGCAAGGGTAGTTCAGTGGTAGAATTCTCGCCTGTCATGTGGAAGACCCAGATTAGATTCCTGGCCCATGCACTTCCCAAACAAACAAATGGTGCTGCAATAAGGGAATACTCACAGGGAAAAAGAATGAACTGTGACCCGCCTTACAACATACAAAGAGAAAGAGAGCAAATTATTTTAACAACAAGAGAACAGACTTGACACAAAGCTAGGCCCCAGTGTCAGCCAGTGTTGGCCCAGTTCCAGTAACAGAAGTTTGAATTGGAATACTGGCTTACTTTTTTTCAAGTTAAATTATTATTTGTCTTTATTGTTTCCCACCTCATTATTATGTTCATGAGTGCAATAGTTGAAAGGTAAATTATTCTGATTTAATGGACTGAAGTTACTGCAGAGAAATTTGATAGTTGGCGTTCTTCTTAGTTCTTGTAATTGAAATAGAATTGCACTAAATATGTACTGTTAACTATTTAAATAAAACACTTTTCATCAGCTGAGAACAGCTTTCATGGGGCAAGGTTGTTCTGACCATTTCTGTTGTGGGTAAATGATTTGATTAAAATTGATCAGCTAAGTGTGACTGCCCTTTAAAGTAATGGAACATTCTAATGAAAAACCCATTTTCTAGGGACAGTCCACTGGTGAGCAGTAGCTGACTGGAATCGACTATGTGGTTTGGGCTGAGGAGTTGCTTCTCTGTGAGAAAAACAAATCAGGGAAGCAGGAATAATCTTCATGAGGTAAAGTTAGCCAAACAAAACTGTGGTTGCTTTGGTCAGTAAATATGTGGCCGCAGGTAACAGAAATCCATTCTAAAAATTTAAATAAAAATTGAGCTCTAATTGCCAAGAAACAGGATGCCTCTCTGAGTATGGAGTGTAAGCAGTCTTACAAAGGGAACCAGAGCCTGGGGCTGAGTCAGCCTGTCTGCTTTGTGTTCTTAGCATCATTCTTCGGATTTATATAGTCTCTTAGTTTTGCTTTTTTCTACACATCTTTTTGAAGACCGTTTTTCTCTGCCACACTTCAACATGAGTCAAATGTAGCCACTCCAGCCCTGAAATGACATAGCCAGCTCCTGAGGTCTTTGTGTGCTGATTCTAAATTTTGGGGAGTTTAAGACCTAGTCCTGTACATTTAATTCCCTTTGGAAATGATGCTAGAGTTCTGGACTTTAGCTCCCCAGAATTGTGAATGAGTTCTAGAACCCCAGGGAAGCAAGAATTCTGACTACCTCCATTGCAATGTATACCTTCCTAGCTATAATCCCCTCTTATTTATTCAGCTGTGATCTGAATGATACGTTTTAGTGAACATGGAGCCGTTCATAGTCAACAACCTGTTTTCAAAAGGCCTTTAAACATTACTCAAATGATGAGAATATCAGACACCAGGAAGGAGGCATTTGGGTTCAGATTGGTCTTTCTGAGATAACCTGGTTTAACATAAAGGTGAGTTTGACATCTGGATTTGAATCCCAGCTTCTTTACTTTTAGTTGTAAAAACTTAGAAATTTGCTAGCATCTATGCTCCTGGAGCATTTTGAATTGTCTTATCTCTAATTACCCCTTAGAATTGCTAAGGTAAAGCGATTAATATATAAAGTACCTAAATATGGCAGGATCTCAGTAAATGATAATCCCTTATTACTCTTTCTCCTTCTCATCCACTTCATTCAACTCTCATCACAAGGGTGTTCTCCTTAGGGTAAGAGACCCATACCCTCTGAGCACCTTTAGTAACACTACTTTCCTTTCTCCTAGGGCAGGTATCTCCCACTCCTTTAAGCACAGATTGGAGTGTTTGAGATGGGATATCTTCCTCTTCTAATAAAAGCTATAGTGGGTGTTCTAGTTTGCTAGTTGCCAGAATGCAATATAACAGGAACAGAATGGCTTTTTAAAAGAGGAATTTAATAAGTTGCTAGTTTACAGTTCTAAGGCTGAGAAAATGTTCCAATTAAAACAAGTCTATAGAAATGCCCAATCTAAGACATCCAGGGAAAGATACCTTGGTTCAAGAAGGCCAGTGACGCTCAGGGTTTCTCTCAAGTGGAAGAGCACATAGCAAACACAGTCAGAGTTTCTCTCTCATCTGGAAGGGCATATGGTGAACATGGCATCATCTGCTAGCTTCTTCTCCTGGCTTCCTGTTTCTTGAAGCTCCCTGGGAGACATTTTCCTTCTTCATCTTCAAAGGTCACTGGCTGGTGGACTCTGCTTCTCGTGGCTGTGTCGTTCTTCTCTGCTCTCTCTCTGAATCATGCTTGTTCTCCAAAATGTTTCCTCTTTTATAAGACTTCAGAAACTAATCAAGACACACCCAAATGGATGGAGATATGCCTCCAGCTAATCCAGTTTAACAACCACTCTTGATTAAATCTCATCTCCAAGGAGATGATCTAATTACAGTTTCAAACATACAGTATTGAATAGGGATTATTCTACCTTTATGAAATGGGATTTTGATTAAAATATGGCTTTTCTAGGGGACATATATCCTTTCAAACCAGCACAGTGGGTTACAGCTGCCAAGAAAGTAAAGGGGGATTCCAAGACAAAAAAAATGCCTCTAATGTAAAATGTATCTGCTGGCATCATGGGCCAAGGGAAAATGGGGACACGTTTCCAGTGGAACCATCTTTTAACCCTGGAAGCCTGTTTATTTTTTTAAAAATAGTTCTATTAACTTTATATTCATTCCCCAAGCTTGACCATAATTATGAAGATAATGGTCATAGTAACAACTGCTACATTTTCTCCAATTGTTCTGTATTTACTATGTATCAATGATGTTGTCAGGCATCTCACACAAAACTCTAGACAGCATTATCCCTTTTTACTAGACAAGGAAATTGAGACTCAGAGCTGAGATAGTCAGTAATCTGCCTAAGGGACAAGATTGTATTGAAAGATATAAGGATTCAAACTCCTGAATGATGCTCTTAATCACCTATAATTTATTGTGCTGTGTTATGCTGCTTCCTATGCCGCTGTCATTGTCCTTGTCTCCTATGATAACTCTCTTTAAGCCACCTAGAAGCTCCAGCTCCCTGCGATCCCAAGCCTTGCTGGGTTCCATGGAAAAACTTCAGCCCGACATCTGGGATCCAAACCTTTTCAGTCTCAGATCTAGGACCTTGTTAGTCACAGTGTGGAACTTCGACTGTACTCATCACTTGGAAACTTGTTAGAAGTGCATACTTTCACCCCAAACCTACTGAATAAAAATCAGCATTTTATAAAGCTCCCCAGAGCATTTAAGAGAACAGGAGAGCTTCCCAGACTCTACTTCATTTATCCTCCTCCCATTACAACCCTGATGAGAAGACCATAGAAAAGAATTTGAGCTAAAGTACAGGCCCCATGATAACCTAGAAGAGAAGTTTGATGCTAGGGCTGCTGAGAGCAGTGCTTATGTGGCTGGGGTGGAGATGAGTAGAAGCCATGGAAAGGGGACTCCTGCACAATTTGATTATTTGATTTCAATGTTTCACAGGTTCCTGTAATGATTTTTTTTAAGTGTCTTCTTGAAGAAGGGATATCAACTGGCAAAGATAAAAGAAGAATAGTGTTGGAAGAGGACTCAGTCACCATCTATGCTAAGAATCATTTTAGTTTTTGGCTATAAAACTAATACATGAGACCTTGGGTTCGATTCCCAGACCATGCACCCAAAACACAAAAAGAACAAGCAAAAAGAACTAAAACATGCTCATTACCAAAAACTTGGTAAACAGAATTGTCCATAGAGAGAAATAAAAATTGCTGGTAATCCCACTATCCAGAATAATTATTTTATATTTGGTTATATTTCCTGCCGTATTTCCACATTTTTTCACTTAATATCATTCATGATCTTTAGTAAATATTTTTAAAGACATGACTCTAATGACTGCTTCAAGTGGATCTGCCCAATCTTGCTTGTGTAAGGTCATTAAGGTGATCACTTTGGCAATTTCCAATTTCTAACTATTAAAAATATCTGCTATAAATATTCTTGAACACAAATCTTTAATGATCTGTGATTATTTCCTTAGGTTAAACTCCTAGAGGAAGGATTATAATGTGAAATGTGATTTTTTTAAAAAAAGGTTTTTGATACATATTTCTGAATTACCATCTGGAAAAACTTGCAGTCTAAATTTTCACTACCCAAATTTGATAGTACCAATCACAGCCTTATTAGATGAAGGAGTCAGTGTGCTTTCAGTTATAAATAATAAACAGTAACTAACTCAAACTGACTTAGAAGGGAGATTTAGCTCATGTAACTGAAGAGTCACAATCTCATTTCACTGTGCCTCACTACTGTCCTCCCTACATTAGCCTCATCCTCAGTTTGATTCCATGTCAGAATCCCTTATAGTTACAAGATTGCGCCAGCAGCAATTGAAGTTATAAACTGCTTCTTTCATAGCTAGAGGAGAAAGAGGATTCGGTCCTGCAACCATTGATACAAGCAAGTCATTCCAATTTGCCAGATTGTGTTAGGATCACCACATATTGGTGTTGGGGCAAATTCTGTACCTCTCATGGTTTTATACTTAGAGACCACCCTAGGAGCAGAATGAAGGTCTAGTCCACCTTCAATGTATAGTTCTGCAATAGGAAGTATAAATAATGGGTGTTGGGGAATCACTGTGTCATTTATACCTTTTAAATAGTCAGTTTTAAAACTTTGCCAACATGATAGGCAAACATGGTATTCCACTGTTGTTTTACTTTGCATTTACTTTAAGACTGCTGTTGAGGTTAATATATTTTAAATATTTATTGGCCATTTGTGTATCTCTTTTGATGAATTGCTTCTTCATACCCTTTTCCCAGTGAAATCCATTCTCCTACAGATTATAAAATCATTGTGCTGGTTTGAAAGGATATAGGTACCCTTGAAAAGCCATGTTTTAATCAGAATCCCATTTCGTAAAGGCAAAATAATCCCTATTCAATACTGTATGTTTGAAAATGTAATCAGATCATCTCCCTAGAGATGTGATTTAATCAAGAGTGGTTGTTAAGCTGGATTAGGTGACAACATGTCTCCACCCATGTGGGTGGGTCTTGTTAAGTTTCTGGAGTCCTATAAAAGAAGAAATGTTTTGGAGAATGAAGGAGATTTGGAAAGAACAGAGAATGCTGCAGCACCATGAAGCAGAAAGTCCACGAGCCAGCGACCTTTGGAGATGAAGAAGGAAAATGTCTCCCGGGGAGCTTCATGAGGCAGGAAGCCAGGAGAAGTAGCTAGCAGATGATGCCGTGTTCACCATGTGCCCTTCCAGATGAGAAAGGAACCCTGACTGTGTTCACCCTGTACCTTTCCAGATGAGAGAGAAACCCTGACTTCATCAGTCTTCTTGAACCAAGGTATATTTCCCTGGATGTCTTAGATTGGACATTTCTATAGACTTGTTTTAATTGGGACTCAATTTTCTTAGCCTTGTAACTGTAAACTAGCAACTTATTAAATTCCCCTTTTTAAAAGCCATTCTATTTCTGATATATTGCATTCCAGCAGTTAGCAAACTAGAACAATCATCTTAAGGAGCTAAAACATGCAGAACAGTGGCTCTCATCCTGGTCATGCCTTAACTCATCTAGGTAATTTCAAAAAAATATGTGCTACAATCCCACTTCTGATGATTCTGATTTAATTTGTGCAGAGTATGCTTTCAAATCCAGTTGCTGGGTAGGCAACAGTGGCTCAGTGGCAGAGTTCTTTCCTGCCATGCCAGAGACCCGGGTTCAATTCCTGGTGCCTGCCCAGGTTAAAAAAAAAAAAAAAAAAAACAGTTGCTTACAAGTTTGAGAAATGCTAATCTTCAGAAATATCCTCAACCCTTTGAATTCCCTAAAATTTCTTTATCTGGTTCACAAAAAACCTGAACTTCACTTCTTTTATAGATTATTCTAGAATCCTACAAGATATCATAAAAAGCTTCAGTAAAGAGAATGCACTTATTAAAACCATTGTAAAAAATAGAACGAGAAGAATATTCATAATCACTTAGTATAAACTAAGTCAAGCAATCAGCAGCTTCTCCAACAGGTACTTACATTCACCAGAATCATCATTGGCCCCTTTCTTTCTGATTAAGGGGAGATGGAAAAGAGGTCTCTCGGAAACCCAACCCAGGGACAGTATACTTATAAACAGGGAGCTAAATAGGAATGCATTCTTGTTGAAAAGCAAAAAAAATATTTACTTCTACCTTGGTTGTTTATGACATGGTAGCTGTGCTTCAGAAATAAATGGTGTTATGCTTGGCTTATTTCCACTCCTAAAGAGCCCAAGGAAATGTAAGCAGTCATTTCTTTTAATAAATGACAGTGTTTCTATTAAGCAACTATTCTGCATGCATCTGCCTCCTCCATGTTTGGGGAATAACAGGGTACTTGTTATTCCCAGGATGTGTTAAGTCAGTGAAATCAAATGAGAAACTTTGTTCCTTCCAACCTTGTACCAACAAATTGGTTGGATTTTTTTTTTTTTTAAGTCAGGAGCAACTTGCTTCTTCAAATCATCAGTCAGGAGAAATTGCTTTGTAAATGCTCCCTTTCCTGCCATAACTAAGATGTGCTTCCTCCTTCAGTGTTTAGGAGGCCTTTGAATGCTTAGAGAAAAACTAGCATTCCATCCCAGTGGTTCTTGCCATTGCTTTAAAGTGTTTATTTGATAAATAATTGTATACACTTGCACTCTTCATACATGCATCATTGATTGATCATCTTTAATTATCTCACTTAGTCTCCTTGTAGATGTATCCATAAGCTATTTGCTGATGTTTTATCAAATTATAAAAATATTTAGCATTTTAAACAAACATACTAACACCATCTGTACAAAATAGTTGCAACTATTACTAAAAAGAAATAATCAGCACTCAGAGATGGTGGACTTGTTGCATTTGACAAGCCCTTTTGTTGTCCACAGGAAAAACGACAGGGCAGGCAAGACAAGTATAAGGCAAAAGGAAACCCCTCACCCCTGAAAAACAGAGCCTTGTATTTTATACATTTAACTCAGACTTGTATACCTGTTTGTCCAAAAGCTGTAATGGAAATGCCTAAAGGACTTTATAATACTAGCAACCTAATTTTACCTACCACACCCAAAGCAGTATTCAGTTAGAAAAAGAAGTCTTGTTTTTTTTCCTGCCTCTTTGAGAATTAATAACACAAAAATGCAGATTCTTGAAAAATATAATCAGTCCCCTAAGAGGTTGCTCCCATCTTCACAATTTGCACATCCAGCAAAGTGCAGCAAACTGTGCAGTTTAGAAATGAGGGGAAAAATCCCAATCTTCAAAGAGTCAGCATAGTTTATTTATTATCTGAAAATTCAAATGTCAAACCACTGGGATAAGTATGGCTGAGATTTTCTTGTCCAGTAGAAAAAAATGAAAGGCAGCCACTAACCCTGGTGATGGTCAGCACAGCATTTTCTTGGAGTGGAAGGCAAAAAATAACCTCCCAAAGCAGGATAGTGTAACAATAACCCAAAGACACTGGGTGGGCCCTCGCACTATTATTGCAGGTACTTCTGCTCCTACCCTTTCTTCCTATCTGTGCCTCCCCTTTCTCCAATATGCCTTTGGCAGAAAAATATACAGCAGAAAGAGAAAGGGCTTAAAAACCAAAGAGAACTTTGTTTATTTCTCCATCCCAAATACACCATGTGATCTTGAGCAAAGTGAGTGATCTCAGTTTTTCAATAACAAAATGGGCATAAAGGGTTTACACAATGTAAAGAAAGGAAGAGGGAGGAAGAAAGGAAGGGAGGGGGATCGATGTTATCATCAGAATCAAGGAAAATAGCTTCTCAATCAACTAACCTAATTCCTCATCTGTTCCCTTTTTCTTTAACCCCTCTTATCCCTCATTACACGGGAGCTTTTTTGTTTCTGGTCTCAGGATAGCAAGCAACTCTTCAAGACTTTAATGATACATGGCCAAAGCCCTCCACACAGGAAGGATCTACCAGCTCTAGCAGTGCTGATGAGCATGGCTGGGTAATGCATTTATGGCAGGAGGATGACAGATGGTATTGCTCTGCTTGAGTCAGGTTAGCTTTCACAGTGGCTGCTTCAGCGGAGGGAAGGTTGAGCATCAAAATGTTGTGAAGCCTGTGAGTGATCTGTTACTGTTAGGCTTGTATTTAATCTCTCCCTTCCCCAACAAAAACTTATTTTTAAATTACCATTATTGTGCTTTACAGAGGAAGAAAAGTAAAACACAAAAAAGATATCAGCTTTTTTTCTTAGAGCAGGTGGGCAGTAGAGAAATGGGCTAGTAATAACTAACGCTCATTGAACATTTACCAAATGCCATTCATTTTAAGTGACTTGCACATATTATTTCATTTAATCATTATAATAACTTCAAGGGTAGCTACCATCGTATATTAGCTCTCTTTTACAAAGTCAATGGAGATACAGAGAGATTGAGAAATATCCTCAACTAGACCTTGAGCTAGAGCTGGGATTGAAACCCAGACATTCTGATTCCAGATTTCTTGAGCTTAATCTTTATGCTGAGAATGGGCATGGGCTTGGAGTTGTACAGACCTGGGTCCAAGAGGTCTCAGTGACCTTGAATATGCTATTGACTTTATGAACCTTTATTTGTTCATTTGTAAAATGGGGATGCTAACAGGACTTTGTATCAGAGGTCTGTTTGAGTATTAAACAAGATAATGCCTGTAAAAACCTTTAGCATGGGGCTTGGCATACAGTAATCTTTCAATAAATGTTACCTGTGAACAATTTCATTTTATTGTACAGGTAACTGAAATATGATACTAACTTTGTATTAATTTTCTAATTTTCCTATATTACCTTCATCACAACATAGGAAAATTAGCATCCATGCAACTTAGATTTTATTTCTTATTAAGCATTGGTTCTTACTTTGGAAAAAAATAATTAAATTCTGAAAATGTCTCATGCATCTGGATGAAATGGTTTCCACTGTTATGATAAAGCTCTTGAATGGAATTTAAAAATCATCCTGGAGAGAAGTTGACTGTGGATAATAATAAATTGCTACCCTGTTATCCCACTTTCTTATTACAATTTAATCCTTGTTGTTTTGTCTACATTAAGAAATAGTATCTGAAAGACTCAAAGGAGAGCAATATTGCAGAAAAAATTAGAGTTCAAAATTCAGATACTTAAATTCTTTTTGTTCAGACTTAAGGCAAATGCACGATTTGGCTTCCCATGCTGGTTATACTTGAATAATCACAGGCAGCCTTTGAGTTTTCTTTGAAAAGGGATATTCCGAAAAATAATAGCTCCATGATGAAGCAACTTAAAGAGTTTCAAACTCTATCAATTCCAGTTTCATGAATGTCTACTTGTTTATTGAATTTGAGCTAGCAGGTTGAGTAAAATAAGAGAAACAATGTAAGCACCTTTTCTTCCTTTAAATTTGTTGAAAAGGTTCCCAAATTTGCTAAATACCCCCAATCATGATACCTGAATAATATTTCACTCTGCAATTTGAGCTTTTTCATAAAATGTTTCCCATAAATGCATATTGTTTCCACACTAATCAATTTTAAAGGGCCTTTGGTAATTTCCAAGAAGCCCTTTACCAAGAAGCCCTGTAGGTGAGAAAGAACAAGAATTCAAGGACAGAAAAGCAGGTAACAAGACCAGGAAAAGGAAATAGAGAGCAGGGGCAGAAAGGCTCAGGGGAAATGAGGCTGGGGAGGTAGGTCTAGAAGATCTAGCAACTAGCTTCTCTACTTAGTATCCCCATTTCAGCTTCTTTAAAGGGTCCATGACTCCAAGGAAGAGAGCAAACTTCCTGTCTTTTCTCCAGAAATATATGGAAGCAAAAAGCATGTTCTTCCTTTGAAAAGGTTTCCGTGGTTGCAAGCATGCTTTCCTTCATTTTATAGTATCTGAAACAAACTGATAGAGAGAAAGAGACAGGGAAGAGGGAAGGGAGGAAGTAAGGAAGGGAAGGAAGAAGGGAGAGAGTGGGGAAGGGAAAGAGAGGAAGAGGAGAAGAAAGGATGATGATACTGGATATCTTTCCCACTTGCTGGCAAAGTAAGCATTTCCTAATTTATTCTGACACTCAATAACATTAGAAGGTAGTCATATAAGAAAAGAGGGTGAGTGCAAATGAGAAGTAGGTGACAAGAAGAATGGAGGTATGGAGAGAGGTAAGGGGAGAGGGAAAGATTGACTAACGGGATAATCATCACCGAAATCCCTTCCTATCCTGTTTATTTTGTGCTTTCAGGGTGTGGGGTTTTTTTGTTGTTGTTTTATTTTCTTTTTATTATTTTGTTATTTTTTCTTACAGGATGTGTTTTATCCTGCACATTTAATAAGCTTCTAAAGGCCACCTCACTCTGATGCCAGCAGCTTCAGCCCTGGGCCAGTCCAGGAACTAGCCAATGCACTTTAGTGTACTACTCAGAAAATCAGTGTAATACATTCTGTATGAGTCATTCTGGAGTAGCAACTTCTTTATAAAACCAAATTTAAGTGACAGTGATTAGTTTCTACTCACAAGCAAGGCATATACGTTATGGACACTTGTATTGAGAAGCAGAATTAGTGGGACTGAGAAGGAAAGTCATATCTATCAGAAAGCATTCTTCATGATGGCCATACACACATGGCAAAGACCTTTGGATCTTGGATTCCTCTTCAAGAGAGAGGAAAGGGAGGGGATGAGGGAGGAAGATGGGGAAAGAGAGAGAAAAGGGAGAGAGAAAGAGAACGGCAGCAAGAGCGAGCATGAGCACAAGAGCGAGCATGAGCACAAGAGCGATATTGCCAGTGGTTCCTTGTGGCTATGTGAGCCATAGAAATACTCCTCACCTTTTAGCAGACATAGGACTTGAAGGATCCATGTTTAAGGTTGAAGAAAATGCATTCTAAACCACAAATGACTTGTCCAAAATTAATCTCTATTGGCTAGCATAAATGGCAAAAAGCCCTGATTCACTCAAAGCAACACAGTGCTTTTAAAAATCATCCTCTGTTTCTCTTCACTCTGAAGAGTCATCAGATCTGAAGATCAATCACCCCATGTCTTAAGGTCTACCAGTATTAAGAAAATGTGGGTGCTCTGTCTCTACCCCAACATTTCTAAGGCATCTCTAGTTTGTCTCCTTCACCTACCACCCACCCACCCAAATACAATACCCAGTTTATTCAGTTCTCATTAGTGTAATATTCTGGGTCTTTGTTGAACATTTGGATGAAGAGCTGTGGGTCATTCATGGAAACAAGCAAAATTACTGCAACAAACACAACAACGCCTCTAGAAACTTGATCTAAAGTCTTCAAAATATCTTATCTAATCTGTCAAATATTAATATTCAGGATGTACCCTTTTATCATGTAAATACTCCTTGAAATCCCTTCTCCTTATTAGGAGGTGAGCTGATTATTTCTTGTCTCCATTCTCTCTAAACGTGTAACTCCATAGCCTCCTCTTCATAACTATGTCATTGTGTCAAATCAGTCATCCTTATTTAATGTGCCCACTTTCTGTACCTGTTCTTGTCACAATGTTACCCCATCTCCCCCTCATCAGAACGAAAGAAAAGCTGCCATCACTCCTTATCCTCAGATTCTGGAATTGTTCTGGCTTATTCCCCCTTGTTTGCTTTATTTCATTCATTGATTTTCCTGATTAGTAACTTATAGGCGCAAGAGATACCAAAAACAAAAGCAAATATGCTCCATGTCCTAGGGAGCTTTTAGCTCAAGGGAAAAGACAGACCTTTGCTACTCAAATTATAGTCCTAGGACTAGCAGCGTCAACGTCATCAGGTCTCGTTAGAAATGTAGAATCTCAGGCCCCTTCCCTGACCTACAGAATCAGAATCTGTATTTTAACACAATCCTCATAAGTAGAATACATATTAAAGATTGAAAAGTACTGAAACATCACCAGATAAGCAAGTATAATACAGGGTAGTCTTTACCCTTAGAGGAACAGTGAAAGTGCTTGTTATAGAAGCATACCGGAGGGCACTTAAACCTGACATGATGGGTCAAGGAGAATTAGGCTGAAACCTGAAAGACATATTTGTGTACATGTGTGCTGGGGACACAGTGGAGTTATAAGGCAGAATAAACCAGGTTATGCTACAATAACAAAACTCCTGAATCTTAGTCACTTACAAATATCAAAGATTTCTTTTCCACTCATTTTACTTACTTATCCTGGGTCATACCTTGAGGTTCAGCCTAACAGAAATTCCTACTCTACTTCCATGTTTGCTGAAACAAAAACAAAGAAGATTCAATGACTTGTTTGTATGCTGACTCTTAAATTTTCAGTTCAGAATTGATGCAAGTCACTTCTGTTCAAATTTCATTAATCTGACAGGTTTATATACTATGCCTAATTAAAAGATGGCAAGGGACTGCAACCCTACTATGCCTTGAAGGAGAAAAAAACAGAATATTAATAAATAACACTTTTGAATGCTATGGGAGAAAAAGCCATTGGGATATATTCTGGGAAAAGAGAACAGCACAGCCAAGACTCAGAGACAAGAGATAGAAAGAGTCTTCTAGGCCCTGATAGACATCCAGAATAAGTAGAGCATGAAGTGTAAGAGGTGAAATTGTAAGAGGTAGAACTTGAGAACTAAGCCAGGAGAAGATCACTCAGAATCTTGTAAACTGTATTAAATAACTTTCCATTTTAACCTAAAAGCAATGGAGTCATTGAAAGATCAGTTTAAAGATGTGAGGTAAGGACCCAGAAGGAAGGCTGGACTGGAAAGCTCACCAGTTTGTCCAATGCGTGTGTCATATGGAGAACCTGAGCAGAGATGCTCAACCAGTTTTGAAGCAGCAGGATGACATCAAAGACACCATATGGGATGTAAAGGGTTGGGAATAGATGGAAAGAGAAGGAGCTTGGAGAAGTTTCCCTGAAGTGCTGCAGAAGCATAGTTGCAGGGGCTTTTTACAGTTGTCTCTGGCCTCCACTCACCCAGGGGTGGGGAAGAGCTCATTCCTATAACTTCATCTTCTTTTCATTCAGTTCAGAGGCCTTTATACCATCTGTCTTGTTCATAGGTTTTTATATTCCATTGTGTAATATTGAAAGGCAAGAACCACAATTACATTTAACAGCTTTGGATGTTCGAGTGCTGGCAAGGATGTGAAGCAAGGGGAAATTTTGTTCAGTGCTGTAGGGAGTGCAAATAACATCACACCCTTTGGTTCAGTAAATCCAGTCCTAGAAGCGCACCCAAGAGAAACTCATGCATGTATATAGCACGATATATGAACAAGAATGTTCATGCAGAATGCCTTGTCATATAAAATTGGAAGCCTCTAAATACCCATGAGTAGTAGATTTATAAATAGATTTTGTATAGTAATAAAGCAGTATACCTACTATAATGAACATGGCCAAATAATAGTCATGGTTAACAGTATAGATGATTCTTACAAACCTAATAATGAATAAAAGAAGCAAGACCAGAAAGAACACATACAATATGATTCTATTTAAATAAGACTTATAACAGAAAAAGTCATCTAATTGTTTCAGGATGCATGCGTAGGTAATGAACCATAAAGAAAAAGCAAGGACATGATTATTGGAAAAGTCAGAATAGTTATCTCTGGAAGGAGGGTTGGAGTTGAGACAAAGGAGAGGCATCCCAGGGTTGTGAGCTCCCAGGGCTATGAATACTCTGTTTCTTGATGAGGTTAACTGTGATACTTTGGGGCAGAGGAATTAAATTCTGGTTTTAAGCTTTAATTCTTAGCTCAAAGGTTAAATATTGCTTTGTTGTAGGTCCTGGAATCTCTGCATTCATCAAAGCAAAGGTAGGTTTAAGTGGGGAAAGTGGAGCAAAGGAATTAGTTGGCATTAGATTGTAATAACTGATGAGAAGACGTTAATGTGGGGTGTTCTTTGACTAGTTTTGTTCAGGGGACTGACACACTGCTGTCCCTGGAATCCAAGGAATGCATCGTTTTCCTCCCATGTTCTGCCTAAATGGAGCAACCTATAATTTCATTCTTTTCTTTTAATTTGACTTTTAGTCACAGTGATTTTTAGGGTCTCTTCCTTTCATCAGAGGGTAGAACATGACCCCAGAGTTACCTTTATGTAGAGTAATGGTTTCCTTAAGGTCTTGATCTGGATTATGATTTCATACAGTGATATATTTTTCTTTGTAAATTTTTATTACATCTTTCCATTTTTAATTATAAAATAACACAAGACTTATATGTATTAACCTAAAGTGCCCACTAAAACATACCATTGAATTAAAAATAGCAAAGTATAGAATATGTATAGAATATGTTTTTTTTTGCATGGGCAGGCACCAGGAATCAAACTCAGATCTCTGGCATGGCAGGTATTACAAAACATTGGAAAATACAAATATTAAAAAGAAGTACTGTGAAACTATCCAAAATCCAATCCATCATCCAGAGATATCTGGCATGTTCCTTTCTGATTGGTTTTATGTATCTGTGCACAAATAAATTTATCTCTGTGGATAGAATTAGCCATAGTACAAAATATGAGTTTCAGATTTCGGATGACCTGTTTCCATTTGCAATACTGAGAAAAATTAACAAAAATTAATAGATAGCACACACATTTGAAAATAGAAATTCGAAAACTGGATGCCATCTTAGAAACGATGTTACTTAATGTTGCTATAGCAAGAAGCCAACTAAAATGCAAGTAATTGCCACTTGTCATTTAATTATTCCATTTTCTCAAGAACATAGTTTGGAGCTCAAGTATGCATATTGGAGAGCGATTAACCTTCAGTAGTCATTTGGAGGACACCAGATAGCTTGTTTAAGCATCTCCCTTCTCAAAATGCCACTAATATGAATTAAGTTCCAATTTCTATTCATAGATTAGAGTAAATTGCTCATTATGGTCAGGCTAGTAGAGACCTTGTGACAAATGGGAGGACACTGGAGTTAGAAATGACTGCCTGTAAGGAAGCTTGTGACAGTGACAAGATTAGGAAGGTGAAAGAGCAAATGCCCTCCTAGCTGGCAGGCACCCTGTATTCCCTAAGATCAGCTCTCCAACACTTTGGCAGGCCTATTAATTCAGCTTGGGTTGGCTTTCAAAATGCTTTGAGATCACCTCCAGATTCTCATTTGGCATACCTTTGCCCTATGCACTTACCCTTACATACCTTCAGAATAACAGGAGAATACAGCGGAACAATTGGAATCAGTTCTCTAAAGTGCTATTTATTCAAAAAATATTTTTCTCCCCTCTGACAACAAAGTGATGAGGTAATAGTCCTGTTAAGCCAAGACAAAACTGTGAAGAAAGCAAAGTTTCTCTGTGACTATAGTTGGGGACTCAAGAATCAGATTATCAGTATTTCAATTTTAGTTCTCCACTGATAAACTGTGCAACTCTGGGCAAGTCCTCTAACCTCTCTAAAACTTAGTTTAGTTTCCCCCGTCTGCCCAGTGCTAACAGCACTAATGCCATTGTTTTCATGATTGCTTGAGGAATAGGTAATATGCCTAAAGCAGTGTACCAGGCACTAAGAACATAATCAATTTTAGGAGTATTATCATTGTTCTCTATTTTTGTTTTCTGGCTGCTTTGATAAATACCACACAATGGGTTAGCTTAAACAATGGGAATTTATCATCTCAAGATTTCAGAGACTGGAAGTACAAATCAAGGCATCGGCTAGAGGCTGGCTTCCTCCCAGCTTAGTGGTGCTCTGGCTGGCCTGCAATCCTTGGGTTCCTTGATATTGTTACTCTCCTTTTTCTTCTGGGTTTCTGCTGACTTCCAACTTCCAGCTCAAACTCATTCAGTTGGGCCACACTTGAACCTAAAGAAACATCTTCAAGGGGTCCTATATACAATGGGTTCATATCCAAAAGAATGCATTTAAAGGTTAAGAACATGTCTAGATTGAGGAACATAATGCAATCTACCACATTCTCTATCCTTATTTCCTCCATTCCAGTGATCCTTTACACCTTATTCTCCAAATATGTGTGTGAGAAAGAAGATTAAAGAAGGCTGAGGAGATCTGGGAACAATTCATGGAGAACATCCCTCACCCATGGCCTATTAGCCTTGCTCTAATCTGCTCTGACCCCTGTGTCTCTTGCTGCCCCTTGGTGCTCTCAGCATGCTGGCTGAAATGATTTATCCTTTCCTTTTGGGTCAGGACAGGAACGAATAGCTTTCTGACCCAGTGCTTCCAGGGACATTTCCATTTATACTCTGATTCATTGATTTATTCAATTAATCAACACATATTTATTGGACACCTGTTCTCTTGGCCAGATGAGGAAAATACAGACACTGTTTTGAGAAAGATTGCAGTTTATTGAAATAAGCAGATAGTTGAACATCTCTCTTAACAGAGGGATGAAGGCTATTAAAAACAAAACAGAACAAAAACAAAAATACTAACCCCCTTTCTCTATATTGCCTTTTCCTCCTTTCTTTAAAAAAAAAATCTGCCTCTTCTCACAACTGCTGGTAAAGAAACAGAATGTTAGCATTTGACATACAAAAGCTATATTTTACATTTAAATTGTTAGGATGGCCATGGTGGCTCAGTAGGCAAGAATGCTCACCTGCCATGCCAGAGGCCAGGGGTTTGATTCCCGGTGTCTGCCCATGTAAAAAATAAGTAAATAAATAAATAAATTGTTGACCATTTAGTAGAAAATATTTTTGGAATTCTTAAATCAAGTAACTTCTTTACTGCCCCAATCTCTCAGAATGTACTAGTGTCTTCTACTTTTGAGTTCCCTACCCCTCCCATTTTTATGTTGAAAGGAAAATACATCAACATTAAGGAAAATTTTGTGGGTTAAATTGAATCCGATTCTAGGACTTATATCCAGTTTTGGGAAATATTGATTTCCAGATAAAACTCTCCCTGACATTGTCATGATGAATTTCCTAATTCTGTTTTGATTGTATTTGCCTCTTTTGTTGTAAGGTTAGGATTTTTTTCTAGTTCTGACTGGTTTAAAATTATTCCTAATGGTTTATTCAGGGAGCTTTTTTGTGGAATCTGTGACCACAGGAGCTACCTCGCTGAGCAAAAATGATAAATTCCATATTGACATCCAGTGAGGTATCATGAACCAGCTCCACCCCGTATGATTTCTAGGCCATGACTCTCTTAAGAGACAGATGTCTCAGAATAAAACAGGAAAAACACCTTAAAGAATGTACACAAGGACAGAAATTCTTTGCAAACGACTTGGTCCTAGGATAAACAGGCAAACCTCCGAGGAAACAATGAATACAGTATATGCTTCAGATTTGGGAATCTGCTCTTGCCTTACCTCTTTCCCTAGCTTTCAAGTGGATTGCCTAGGGGATAGTCTGTGTGTAGAAGCAGTCTGGCTGGTCAATCAGCTTGGTCTTCTCTATAACTGGATTAGTCTGTCAAGAGTGATAACTTCCCTGGTTCTTGTCTTGAAATCCTTTAAATTACTATAATAGTAGCCCCTTACCCTCCATCTGTAGGCTCAGCTTTTCTACAGACTCTAGAACAAGTTTTCCTCAGTTTTGAAGAATCCTGATGTTGCTTCTACATCATCTGCCTTGCTCTTGGCCTCACTCTGACCTTGTGGAACAGACCTAATAGCTGTGTTCTCCTTGATCTTGACGCCTAAATGATTATATTATACATTGATTCCAATAATTATGTCCTACCTTAGTATCTTAGAGACTGGCTTTCTTCTTTGCCTTGGATAATCATCTTAAGGACAAGAATATGGTTCTGAGTGCTAATCCCCATGGCCAGGTACTTGAAACCCAAAGTCAACCTCAAGATTAGGGATTCCTTGTCTCAGGGATAACTATTCGCAGGCTATATAACTGGCACTACTACTCTATCTATTTCACATATACTATATATTGAACCAGACCTATTACCCAGTATTTCTTAACATTGTTCAATTTGTTTCCCCTAATTTCTTAATACTGGCACCACCTCAGATGATCTTAAATTTATTAATGCAAAAAATATTCATTGAGTGCTGTGATAATAATTTTGAATGCAAAGGTGTAAACAGTAGAAAGTGTGACACATTATCTTCAGGATCCTTGTCATCTAATGAGGAATATAGATAAGTAAATGAGCAATTAGAACAGTGTGGAATGCTGTGATAGAGGAAATTTGGGTTCTATGAAAGCATTTGAAGGAAAGCTAAAACTTTGGAGTCAGAGGCGGAATCCTGGAGAAAGTGAAGTATAAACAGGCACTGGAAGTTTAAGCCAGGCAATGGGTAAGAGATGAAAATGGTAATGGGACATTGTATTAGGCAGAAGGACTAGCATAGATGACATCAGGAGATGAGAGAAAGACAGCATGGCATATCTGAGGCATTTGAAAAAACTTGAGAAAATATGTGGTGAGAAAAGAAACTGGTCAGGGCCTAGATTGTAAAAGTAAGAAGTTTGATCTCTATTCTAACAGCAATGGGGGAGAGAGCCTTGAAGCATTTTTAGATCACAGAATGGAAGGTCATGTGAGTGTTCAGCCTCCTTGTCCTGGCCCTGACTTGATCTGGCCCATCCTGTTTGCAATCAGACCCAGGATTCTGACAGTCAGTTATATCAACTACCATTAATCATTTTGTGGAAATGGACCAAAAAAAAAAAACCTTTATTCATGCCATATAGATATATTCTCATCTTGATAGTTGATACGGATGCTTCCAGTAAAAATAACTCTCCTTTGATGATCACAGGCAACTTTCGTACCAATTACTTCACTATTTCCTCTAATAGCTGTGAGGTATATTTTGAAATATCAATCCACCAAAGCCATCTTATTGTGGGAAGTGAAGCCAGATTGTTCTCCAGATGCCATCCTTAGAAAGAAAACACTGGAGTCTAATTAAAATGCAGCTTAGGTTATATTTCACTACAGCTTTATAATAATTATTTCCAATAATTAGAGAAAAAAGACTTTACTTATAATCTATGTCCACACCTTCTAGAAAGCCTTATGCTTATTTTTAAATATTGAAAGAAGGAGCAAGAGAACTTGCAAGAATCCAGTCATATCCTCTTTAAATGCACAGTATCCACTAAGTCTTAATAAATATTCCAATAAACCCTTAGCTTTATGAAGCTGAAAGGAGGAAATTTTTTCTCCTTTTTTTGGGAAAAAGCTTCTAAAACATTCACACTAATTCTTAGATGAAAGGTTAATATAATATGTCAATATCATGTCCATAGGATGCTGCTGCTACAGCATTGTAACTGTAACCTTCTTTCTTTACCTTTCTGTTGCTTACTTGGAGCTCGGGTGTCAGAATAACAGACTGTTTCTGTCTTCTTACACAGATGAAGAACATAGTTTCAAATCTGGGCCTTTGCCCTACTTTTTTTGTTTCCTACTTTTAGCCCTTACCTTCCCCCATTTTATACCCCTATACACCACAAATGCACAGACACATGTATTCAACCACCTCTACATAGATGACAACTCAGGTTCATTGTTGTTGGTTTTTTTTTAATTACATAGAAATTTAAACAATTTCACTTATCTTCTTAAATTTTTAAAAATTAGTCAGGAGAAAATGCATTCTGTTCAAGAAAATATACTTTTCAAGAAATACAAAATGTTGTTTTTCAATTATACATTACAGAAAATTAAAGGAGATAAACAGAGAAGGGAAAGAAATAAGTCTATATGCACACACACACACATATATATATCACAGATACACAGAGCTACTTGGGGAAAGAGATACAAGACAGAAGGACACAGAGGGAGATCCACAGAGGCAAGTGCCCAGTAAAGAAAATAGGTAGAAATTCAGAACTACAGAGAGAAACAAACAGCTGGAGGGCTTTGACAGGCCTTCCTGCTCAGCTGGTCTGAAAGCATCACAAGTTAGAACCTCTGTAACCACCCTTCAAAACTCCAGTGAACTCTCCACCATGAAAAGTCATTCGTTTTCCATGGCAAAAATAATTTTTCTCCTTTTATTTCCTTTATAATTGCAGATGAACACAGATGAACATAACAAAAAGCTAGGCAGGACATAGCAATTGTACTCTAGTTGTGTCCTAGCTGTATACTTGGTCCATGATAGGCACTAAGCAAATATTTTTGGAATATTAAATGAATTAGGAGCTATACCTTTTATTCTTACTGAAAAACAAACCAAGCAACATATTAAAAATCCCTAGTATTTACATTCCACATCCTATTAGTTTATAATGTTCTTAATGTCAGAATAACAGACTGCTCCCTGCATTGTCGTGTATTGATTAGCTCTTGAGATCAGCTTGAAGTTTGGGTATATGTTTATCTCAAACATTTATAAAGGCCAAATTTTATTTTTCAAAAATACAGTAGCACTTTGTTCTCCAAATATTTTGTTTTTTGCATTCTCATTTTATAACTGGAGTGCTTTGGCCATCTTCTCTTGAAGTAAATGAAAGTTAGCTTGATAACCCCTAACATGGGTATACTTTAAGATTTAACTTTTTTCCATGGGAATCTGAAAATATTTGCCCTGGGCTACTACAGGAATGTGAAGATACTGGAAGAGAAAATGGGGGCATTTGTATCTCAGTACTCTCACTATAGCCTAAAACATATTATTAGCTATCAGTTCCATTTTCAAGGTTCAGTGCAACTCCTCTTGGCAAGGAATTTTATTCATCTTTCTTTTTTTTTTCTCCCTGAAAGCTTTCTAATATAAGATTTAAGATTGATGTGTAACAATAGCCTTCTATGATTTTTGTTTCTTCCCAACCATGAGCATCCACACAAGAGATTAAGGAATGAACTGGAAAGAGGCCAGCCTGCAGCCTTTCCATTTTTGCTTCCCCTGCCTTTCTCTATATTTCCCTTACTCCGTGCAATTTTCAAGGTGAAATGAGGATGGGAGGAGTGCTGGTAGATATTGCCCGGATCACAATGAGTCAAATGACAGCAGAACCCAGACAACTATAACGTATGGTTCTTGGTTTTGATGGGATTGTTTGCTACAGTTAATTGCTTTCAAGATTTCTATTTCTTATAAGAATACCTGGATCTAAAAAGTATATTTATACTTGATCTTATCTTCTAATCCTCACTCTAACCCTGAAAGCCAAATGTAGGGAAAACTATTACCTAGCTCTTCTTGCTTCTGCCTCAGTCCATAAAATTGGACCTTTTAACCTCTCAGAATCCTCAGAAGAATGGGGAAATAACTTCAATCATTTCTTCTATCTCTTACTGAAAACTCTTCATGAGAGAAGAGTGCTCTGCCTAGTTGGTGATATGACTGGAGCCTGACATCCATTGGTCTGAGATTTTTCTTTTGTGTCAAGTTTATGTGTCTAAAATTTTGCACAGGAGTGGCCTCAGACTTTTGGACTTTTAATTCCTTTCTGACTTGCTCTTTGGACTCTGTGTATTCAAGAAGTAAGAGGTAGACAAGGTTCTTCTTAATGCATAGCAGTCCAAATTCTTACCTCAGATACTCTTAAAATCGAACCCCCCCAAATGTTTAATTCTCCCCATTTGTCAAATGTGGAAAATCTCTCAGAGAGATTGGTAAATTTGTCATACAGCTAGTGAGTGCAAGAGACAAGGTTTGAACCCAGATATACCTGGCTCCAAGCATATACTTTTTAATTCTCTCTGTCCCATAACACAGACCCTGTAATTCCTGGGCCAACACTGAGGAGTCTTCCGAGCCTTAAGCAGCAAGATCATATTTTTAAGTGGGTGGGAAGAGTACATATACTTTGCCCAGGTATTAGATCAAGAAAGTAATAAAAGCTTCAGATGATCTGAATCTCCTTAAAACACCAGCATCTTCTCTCACGGATGCCATTTTCACTAAAAAGTTGCAGTATTTTATGGTCTGTGTTTCATCCCCCCTTATATTCTCCTTCTCACCTCACAGACAGTTACTAATAAGTAATAAAATGAGCAAAAGATAGACAACAAGAAAATGAAACAGAGAAGCAAATGGCATAGATAATCCAAAACAAAACAGACTTTTCCTGGGTAATCAAGAGCTGTTCATTTGCAAAATAATAGTGCATTCTAGACAGCCCCTTGCTTTCCAAAGTCTGCAGACTCTACAGTATTAGCTAATCAATAAACACGATCCTCCGCACTGAGCTGATTTGCAATTTGCAGGTAGAGACATGAGAAACACAGTGAGGGAGTTACTTTATTAAGAAATCTTTGTATGTGTACAGGTTTTATAGCTCACAGTGAACTTTCACATTCATTATCTTGTTGTGTCTGCCAGCAATGCTGTAAGATATTTAGGAAAGATAGTTACTCTCAGCCAACGGATGAACAAGCTCATACTCACAGAGGTTCTATGCATAGGCAAATATCATACACCTGGAAAGTCTTAGCAGTGGGACTTCAACACAGGGCTTTTATTACTAGTCAAGAATCTTTTTATTAATTATCTAGGCTCTGGATCACAATGAATGTGGCTCAGGAGCATTAGCCCCTTTGGAACACTCAATTTTTTAAAAAAATAAGAATTGTTCTGATTATTTTAACACATGACATTTATGGAAAATTTGTAACAAAATAAAGCACATACAAATCACTCAAAAGCAAATAGCCTGGAGATAGAACACTGAAAATATTTTGCTCTGTATTTTTTCTAACATTTTTGTTGCATAATTAATAACAATAGTTACTAACATCATAATTGTGCTGGGCACTGCTGTAAGTACTTTATAAATATTAACTTTTATACCTTCACAGTAACCCTTTGAAAGTAATACTATTATTTTATTCATTTTACTGGCATAGCACAGTTAAAAACCGGGCCCAGTATCTATTAGTAGCATAGCTATTGTGTGACTCTTGAGTTCATATTCTTATTTACAATGATATATATACACCTCTTCCCCAAAACATGCACACACACAAGTACATACAAATATAAATTTAGGATCACACTCTATTCTTTTGAAACTTCTTTTTTCATTTATTTATATTTCTTGCAATTTTTGCACTGAATCTACAACAAATAATGGGATATATCTTAGATTTGATTATAATATTCTTGACCTCCCCTTATTAATAAATACTTGATTTACTTCTGTTTTTACCTATAAAGAAAAGAAAAGTGAGCATTTTGAACATAATCCATTTTGTCCAGCTCTGATTATTTTAAGATAAATTCTTAAGTCCTTGGTTATAGTCTGATACATTTCCTTTCAGGAACTTTTGTTTTCATATCTACATTGTTGAGCTCAAACTGTGCTTGCAATTTTTATCCTGCTTTTTCATTTAGCAGCATAATATAATCATTTACTCATCATTTAAAAAACCCCATATAAAAATCAATATTTTGCTTTTATGAGACCATAAAAGAAGTATTGAGACATGATCAGATGTTTATGGTGATGACTTGCTTCCAGTTTTGCTCCCTCAAATCCATCCTCCATACCACAGCTAGAGTTGTCTATCTAATATGAAAAAGCAACCATGCTATCCCTTAGATTACAACCCTCCTTGCCTCCTGGTATTTATGGCTATTATCCATCTCCCTCTGTAAGGCACGTGAGGTCCAGCTACACTCACAGTTGGAGAACCTTTAGTCACCCCAATGAAAAGTTTAAGGTTCCCTAGGTGTGATAGTTGGGTTCAGGGAACAACTTGGCCAGGCGATGGTGCCCAGTTGTTCTGTTGCTGTGGACTTAAATCATCAGCATGTGAAATTCATCTATGGCTGATTATATCTGCAGTTGGCTAAGGGGAGTGAATGCCTTCCACAATGAGTGATGTTTAACTTAGTTAGTTGAAGGCTTAAAAGAGAGAGGTCAGAAGAGAGCTCAGAGGCTCAGACCTAGACGTTTGGAGAAGCAGAAAGGAATCACCCCAGGGAAAGCCATTTGAACCCAGAAACCAGGAGGGAAATCCAGCAGATATCCATTCTGTGCCTTCCCATGTCACAGAGAAAGCCAGAGGAAAGCCAGCTGCCTTTCATCTGGAGAACTATAAATTTGTAAATAAATAAATCTCTTTATTAAAAGCCAATCCATCTCCAGTATATTACATTCTGGCAGCTTTAGCAAACTAAAACACCAACCATACCCTGTTTTTTTTCTGGTTTCCTCCCCTGGAATGCTTTCTCATTCCTCTTCTCTGGATTAGCTACTACTTATTCTTTAAGACCCTAGTCAGGAGTCATTTCCTCCAGCAAGAATTTCTTCTCTGACACCACCACACACTGAGTTGAACTAAGTGAGCCCTGCTTGTGTCATCATGTGACACTTTGGACAAGCAAAAAGCTTGAGAACCCTTCCCATGTTTGGAATAAGTCCATTTAGGGACAGGGCCTGCCAAGACATGACATTTGGGTACTCCCCAGGATTTTTTCATGCAGTCTAACAACTCCACTCCTGAGTAATATGGTGGAGTCCTTTAGGAATCCTAAATCAGAAATTTTCCTGGATCATAAGCGCTCCCTGAGGAGAGCAGCTCATGCCTGTACCTCCTTCACTCTCTCCCAACAACCTGGTACAGAGGCCAGTCCAAGCCTTAGAAGGTTTTTCTAAGAGGTTTTCTTCCTCTGCTTCTGCAATAACTCTCTTTAGCTTCTGTCTTACACCTGTGAGAAATACAAATTCCTTTCAGGGTAATACTACTTTTATTAGTTTTCTATACCTTAGTGAGAATGAAGGGTCTGGAAGAAGGATACAGAAAGGAGAGAAAGTAACCCAGCATTCTGCATGTGGCTGAAGACTGATTCTGACCAAGATCTCACACTAAGGGTTGTAGATACCAGCCCCAGGGTGCAAGCCTGGGGAGAACTGTACCCACCAAGAATTTTATTAGGTCACGAAGGAATCCCTGCACTTTAGCCTTCACTGCCAACCATAGCAGCCAGATGATACCCCCATGGGGCTGCCTTGGCTATCTAGCCCTCTGTGAATGAGGCCCTGATGTCTCCTTATTCAGAACTCACATAAAGGCTACTTCTGCATCCCATGCCAGGACCTGGGCACTTGCAAATGCAATTTGAACAACGCATTTTTGTCTGGAGGACTTGTTGCTTGTTCAGCTAAAATCATAATAAACGTATCTACCTCTCCATACCTCCTTTGTAGGAAATTTAGAGTCATTTATTAAGTAGTATCTGCATCTTTTTTAATGGAACAAAGATAGTCTGTCTATTGTTATTTCTTGCCTTAATGTCCTGTTCAAAATAAAAGTAATCTTGTTATAGATACTTCCTGTCCCTTTTGTGCAATCTTTATTTCAAGTCCCATCAGTGAGGCAGCTTACAGAAATCAGTATCCAAAAATTGCTTAGCCCTTATAGCAGATATTGTTCCATTGATTTTAGGGCCTGAAATCAGAGACCCTGTTTGGAATTAAGGTTGCTGGGGTGATACTTGGCTTTTGAGTCAAGTCATTTCCCCTGAGTTTTCATTCCTTTCTAAATCAGAAAATCGGTACCTCCCTCGCTCATCCAGGTGCTGTTGGAGAGCATTGACAAGTGTCCCCAAAGGTTGGAATTATGTGGTTGCTATTTCCAGCGGCATCTCTTTCTTACACTAATGGTTCTCAGGAGCTCAGTGTGGCTCAGGTAAAAATTGCCTTTCTATTTCTTTCTTTCTTTCCAAATTTCCATGGCTAAAAATAGCAATGCTTAGTTCAGTAAAAAATATTGTTATAACAGGCAGCCACTGTAACAGTGTTTGGGCAGCTTCCCCTTCAGGGAGCTGCGGTTTGAGGGGTGTGCTTTATTGGAGATTAAATGAAACAACTTACTGCTTTTGAAACTGAACTTTAAAATGAGTTAAGAATACTGGAAAGTCTTTTTAAAAAAACCATCCCCTTTATTTTTGTTTTCTTTCCTTCCATCAAGGAAAGAAAAAACATCTCAAATGAAGGGGAGGGTCTTGTTTTGAATAAAGTATAAGATGAATCTGCTGACCCACCATCCTGCATTTGAGGGGTCTTTTTGGTACTCATAGTGGTAATGATTTTAATTTTAATGAACATCTTCCTCCATACATGATTTTATAGTTTATAAAGAAGCTTCCCTTAAAAATAAATCAATAAATAAAGCTTCTCTATGCACTGCCACTGAAGTGCTATGGCAAGCCTGGGAAGTAGAGAGAGGATGAGTCCCTAATCAGATGAGAAAATTTAGGCTCAGCCAGACTTGCCACTTGACTCCCAACTGGAAGAGATGGAATGAGAGTCCATATCTCCTTCCTCTGATTTCACTGTCCTTTTACACAGGCCTGATCTTCTTGTGTCTGGGGTCGGGGTGAGGTCTGATTTGAAGTGACTGAGGGAGGAAGGCCTTCCGAGATGGAAAGATGACTCTCCCATAGACAGACTTGAATGTGGACTCCATCAGGGCCTCTCCTATCTAAGAGCAGAGCCCTCCTGGTGTCCACATAGAGAGACTCCATATTTGAATGCCACATTTGGTCTGTCTGCCCTCCCTTTAAAGGACATTTCTGGGTCCTTATTTTCCTCCAGTTTTCACCATTCCAATTCATCTGCTGTCATCCTTTTCACTCTCCTGACAAAAAGAATCTAAGAAATTAACTAACCTAAACGTGTTCATAGAGACTGACAAATCAGTAGGTCCCAGGACAGAGTTTTTGCATTTTAACAGAGACCCTAATGCTTTGACTCGAGTGAATGGCTCTTTACTGCAAGTTTTTCTAACTTGACCAAGGTCAGGATCCAGACCTCAATGTCCTCCACTAGGGCTGCAGTGGGGATTGAAGGATGTTGATCTTAGGAAGATTGAGTACAATAACCTATTCTCTTTTTGCTATTTGTAGAGCATTCTCACAAAATTGCAGTTTAGGTTTTTCAAAGGTTTATGATTATCTTAATCATTTTGTGTCACTATAATTTCTCATACAGGTTTCCTTCCCCTCTCCACTCCACTCCCAGGGCCCATGCCAAATGCTTCAGTGGCTTCCAAGAAGCTCTGGTGCAAAAGTCTCTGATCACTGTTGTGACTGCAGTCACACTACATAGTCAGCTTTCTTCTCACCCTCTGGTGCCCTGCTTACTTTGCCAGGGCTGCTATAACAAATGCCACAGGCAAGTTGGCTTAAACAACAGGAATTTATTGTCTCATAGTTTTGGAGGCTAGAAGTCCAAATCAAGGTGTCAATAGGCCATGCTTTCTCCAAAGTCTGCCTTTTTCTGGTGGTGGCTGGCTGGGAATCCATAACTCAATCCCTGCCTCTACCACATGGCTATCTGTCTCCTTCTGTCTTCTCCTCGTGTGTTTGAATTTCCTCTCCTTATAAGGTCTCCAGGCATACTGGATTAAAATCCACTCTCATTGAGTTTAGCCTCACATTAATAGGATCTTCAAAGATCCTATTTACAAATGAATTCATATTGACAGGCCCAGGGTTAAGATTTGACTATGTCATTGTGTGGGGCATAATTCAACCCATAACATGCCCTGACCACAGAGCTTCATCACTGAATCTATGCACACCCTGGCCACGTGCTGCTTTATGAGGTTGGAAAAGGGAAGAACTCACCACAGGATGGGATCCTTGGCCCAAGAAATATCCATTTCTATGAAAACGGAGTTTTATGTCCTCTCTATGTACTGGACAGATTTTTCAAATGATGATTATTTTGATGAATTTTCAAAATTGATGTCATGAGCAAGTGCTCATATGGCACTTCTCTGCCCTCAGTAATACAGGAGTACAATTTGTGTAACAGAAGGCTCTTCTCAGGTACAGTGATCATACAAATCTGCCAGATACAGCCAGCTCCGCTGCATGGTAATAATGCAAAATGCTTACTATCAAACACCTGCATACAATGAACCAGATAAAACAACTCCACATATATATATTCCTGTATCAGAAATCATTTATTTGTAGTGTATGAGCTTAATGGCTTCTTCCTCAATGAGACTCCCTGTGTGTCTCCCACTCACAACTCTCCTCTCTTCTGGGTTCCCAAGGTATTTGAGCTTATATGTAAGGACTTATCAAACTGTATTATATTTGTCCATTTTCTTAGTTTTCTCCTGTGGGAAATAACTATTTCATTATCTCTGTAACCCCTGTATCTAATATTATATCTCTTGAATGAATCAGACTAAGGGTTTGCAAGAAAATACAGATGGTAAATAGGTCTCATCTCACATGTTAATTCTTATCAGCTGAAAGTAGCTTTCCAGGTAGTGCAGTGATTGATCACTAATGTCTGACTCGGGCCATGATGGGGTCTAGTCTAATGTTGGATGCATTCCATCTCTGAACTAAGCATGCATGGTAGTAAACCCTAGTATACTATGACTTTTCCATACCAGGCCTGGTTTGTAAAATGTTGGGTTTTTATGTCTGGTTGGGTGGTTAAAGATTTAGAAGGCCACTCTGCTTACCTTTTCACTTTCCTTTCTCTATTCCTGATATTGAGATGCTTAAGTATCTATAGCAAGAGTCATATGGGTTAAATTCTTTCAAATGAGGAAGCATACATGCAAACAGTTTTTTTAAATTTTGCCTCTCCTGTTAGATGATTGCCTCTCGCTCTTTCCACATTTCTCACATTTCATATGTAATGAATCCCATTTACTGAGAAAATAATACCAGTGTTTTGAAGCTTTTATATCCAAAAGGGGATATTCTTTGTCTCTACATCTAGAAATCTATCTTGAAATATGTTAGTTTCTTGTATTACCTTATGTTGTCTGGCACCATAAACAGCTATAACTATGTAGAGACAATAATACGTAAATATATGTAATAAATATTCATATATAATAATACATATTTTGTATAATAATTATATGCATAGCTTTTATTACCAAATAAATGATTAGGTGTATGTGTTTGATTATACAGTACCATGTATCTGATAGACAGCTGACAAATCTGGTATTTTATGAACATCTAACACTTCTAAATACAATGTATACATAAATGTCTTATATATTTAACCCTAAAATGACATTTTCTCATTAAAAATAAATTATTGCTGATGGCTGTAATAAGGTTTAAATTACAATCAAAGCATTTATAAAATATGAATTAACATGGAGTATTGAAGTTCTGCAATAAAGATAGAACAGACTGGTTCTAAGGGTTAATAAGCTTAAACTGTATAAGCAAACAACTAGCTAAATTTTTCTGTGCTTGCTGTAGCAATGCTCACCCCCTTCTACATCTCTGAGAAGCATCAATGCTGTTCCAAACTCAGTATTCATTAATTTATTGGCTGTGGCAGAAATAGCAAATGGTCTCCCAATATCTATTCTCCCCTTTTTCTCACTGTAACAGAACCCTCAAGCTCCAGCAGGGTGTGCGTAGCCCTGCTAATACTGTATTTCCTGGCTTCCGCTTTAAGCAGGGTCTGGCCAGATGACTCAGTTGTGACTAATGGATTATGAGCAGAAGCAATGTTTTGAACTACCAGTCATGCATTTTACTTCCCTTGGGGTGTTTTCCTTCTTTTCCAAAGGTCTCTGGCTACGTGGGCCCTCTTGGTTCTGGTGGCTTTTAAGCTTTTTCCAAAATGGTTCCCTCTTAAAGGATTCCAGTAAGCAACCCTACCTTGAATAAATGGAGACACACCTCTATGGAAACTATCTAATCAAAAGTTACCACCCACAATTGGATGGGTGGTCTCATTTCCATGGAAACAATAGAAAGGTCCCACCCAACCATATTTAATGAGGATTAAAGAACATGGCTTTTCTGGAATGCATAATGGTTTCACACTGGCAGAGAGAAGTTGCTGAACTGGCCTGAGATAACACAGCTGGTAATAGGAACCTGGACTCCAGCCCAGGTTTGATAGAGCTTCATAACTATGTTATATTTCATTCCTCTGTTGAAGTCTTCAGAGGAGAAATACTCTTATTGCCTCAGTTTGATCCATGGGAGGAATATGTTTCTAAGTGATCAGTAGGAACAAGTTGAAGATATTTCAAGGTAGAGTACTAGTCTAAAGGATGTTTCATCCCAGTCTTGTACTGGAACAGCCCTTAATGAAAGACCTGATGGGAAATTTATTTGGTCCAATGACTGCCTCCACATGTGTAGCTTTGCTGTGATTATGTCACCCATCCATTTAACAAGAATTTATTAAGAATCTGCTGTTTGCTAAGTGCTGTCCTTAGTGCTGGAATATAGTGGTATATAAGAACTTGGTATAATCCCTATTCCTAAGGAATTTAATTTATCTAATAGTGAGACAACTCATAGACTATTACTATTAAGCTAAATAATGCCTCGATAGAAAAAGTGTATAGCACAGAATTGCATGTTTAAAGGCCACGAGAGAATGTGTGTGCAGTAGTGAAAGCTAAGGTTGAAGCAGTAACCAAGGGCAAGATTATGAATCTTGTAGCCCTATTTTATGTAATGTCCTTTCATTGAGATATAGTCACACACTATACAATCCTTCAAAAGTATACCGTAATTCACAGTATCATCACATAGTTGCGCATTCACCACCATGATCATTTGTACAGCATTTGTGTTACTCCAGAAAAGGAAATAAGAAAAAAGAAAACCATAAACATCCCACACCTCTTATTCTGCCCTCTTTTGACTACTAGCATTGAAATTTACCAAATTTTAAGACTTTCAATAAAGGTAGGTTAACTAAGGCAGTGTAATATTATTAGATATATATAATCAGTGGAACAGAACAAAATATCCACAAGTAGATTCGTGCAAAAATGGGCAACTGCAATATAGTTATACAGACATTAAGGAACAGGGCTACTGGATTACAGTTCAACAACTTCAGGTACTTCCTTCTGCCTATTCTAAAACACTAGATTCTATAAAATGAGTCAGTAGTCACAATCATTTGTTAAATCCTAATTTCTCAATTGGATGTTTCTCTCAATCTTCAGGGATATCTGAGTGATGACCATTTCAATTTGTTCATGTTGGAAAGGGGTGTTGACCTTATGGGGTAGAGGAATGGAACTGGTGGATATTCTTGCAAAGACTGGTACTTCTTGGTTTTAGGGCTTATCTATCATAGGATCAATCTGGAGTCCTTAAGTTTCTGCAAAAAATAAACTTATTAGTAAAAACTTTTATATATACTTAGGTAGAGCCCAGGGCATTCCCTAGGATTTTCAGGAATACAGTTCATTCAGGTTTGGCATTATCATGATAGTATCTATGTAGTCCTATTTTAATTAATGGAATTTATTCCAAGGGTAACAAACTAGGTGAATAACATGAGATTTATATTCTTTACAGGACATTCTGGAAACAGTGTGGAGAAGTATTGGGATAAGAGAAAACTAGAAGTTGGGAGTTCAGCTGGGAGGCTAGAAGCATTGTTTGGGTAGATAACTCCTAGGTTTTGTCCTTAACCATGGAAGGGTATGTAGGCACCATTCCTTGCTGAAGGATATGTCATTATTAGCTGATTAAGAACACAACATGGAATGCAGAAGATGACACCAAATATTTATTTGCTTTCCTTTGCAGTTCATATGGAATTTATCTCCACCTGGATTGGGGACAAGAATCCCTTTGCCCTTTAGTCTCCTTCTCTTCCTCTAGTCTCCTTCTCTTCTGCCACATTCTCTTGACATAATGTGGTGAGAATGTAAGTGGTTATATGCAGGGCAATGGGGGTGAGAAATCCAGGGAACAAAAAAAGAGACAGCCAGGTGCCATGTTGTGGGGAGACACTAAATGCATAATTTGGAGTTTCAAGCATAAGGTCAAGAAAGGGCTAGACACAATGGAAAGAAGTCACTGTGTAAAGGCCAGTCTCTACCCAGGTGGGAGGAAGAAGTGATTCCTGCCAGAGTTTAGGGTAAGTAAGCTTCTGGAGAACAACTAACTGGTGCTGCCAACTAAGTACAGCCATAAAGGCCACTACCCAGGGGTAAAGCTAACAATATTGAATGGAAACTGCAGAGCATTAAAAAGGCAAAGCCTGACTAGAACATGAACCTAATGAAGCTCTGAGGTGAACCAAGGGAATTTTCACCTGCAGGATGAGGATTTTTCTTGTACTCTTGTTTTAAATCTGCTTCGATGCACAGAGACTTGGGCTGTCAAGGAACTGGACACTTCTTGTTAAACACAGTGATTCCTCCTCCCTATGAACCTCTCTTGCCAGCAATGTTCCCCTTAGTCTCCTTCTCACCTTCATAGGCATCTGCCCCAATTCTGTCCAAACATCACCTGCACACTCATACAATCATTTCTTCCTTTCAATGGTTTGATTCTGATCGGTGCTGTAATTATTCTTCTGCATTCAGTGGATCTCAGCTCTGCGAACATTAAAATGAGTGAGAGAGAATGAGAGAGAGAAAGAGAAATTGCAGAATAATCTACGAGAGACATTATGAGAGTTAAGTAGTTGGGTAAGGCCATGAATTTCACATACCTTGGACCACAGTTAACCTACCATAAGAAAAACAGTCGTGTATCAACACTTGTGGGATTTAAAGCTATGGGGGAAATATCTGTTAGGATATTTTGTTAGGAGAGGTTTTTCTGTACCTTTGCTCTGACTCAGGAGGTTGGGAGGAAGGAGAATCATAAATGACCTTGGGGATATTGATGTGGTTTTGAAAGAATTGAATCTGGTCTGAATAGCAAGTGCTACCTGCTCAAAACTTTCTTAGAATTTGACTGATCCATGTCCATGCCCTTTCTGTTTCAACAATGGTTTTATTATTCACTAAATCATAGATCAGTGAATCTACTGGGTTTCTTAAATACGCAAATTTGTTTGTGCAAGGCAGTGAGTAAATGACAGTGGATTCCTGCTCATCAGCAGAATCAGTGCAGATCTGAGCAAGCATTTACCACGTGTGGAATCTTACTGCTATTGTATATGTGACATTATCCGCATCTCTCCCTCAACACACACATATACCGACCCCATACCCTGCCATCAAGACACTGTACACTCCTCTTGGACAGGGACAAATCTTTTTGTATTTGTTTATTCTCATAATACCCAGAAGATTTTCCACATAATACACCTATATATTGTATTTTCCAAAGATGGTTACACAATATATCAAATATCACATGCTCTTCTTACAACGCAATATTGATGTGCCTCCTATTAAGAGGTGGAGTCTTGTGCCTTGAATTTGGACGAGACTGTGACTACAAATGACTTCTGAGCCAAGTTACAAAAAGGCAGTAGTGCTTCTGCCTGATCCTCTTTGGATGTTGAGATGAAAACCAGATACCATGCCATAAGAAAGCCCAAGCCATACAGAGAGGCCATGACAGCTCCAGTCAAGGAGTTGAGGTCCCAGCTGCCACTTGCATAAACCTCCAGACATGTAAATGAATGAATGAGCCTTTAGTTAATTCCAAGCCCACCCTCACCTGCAGCTTTCAAGCCACTCTGGTAAGTGTCATGTGAAACAGAGACAAGTCTTCCCCTGCTAAATTCTGCCCACTTTTCAGATTCATGAGCTAAATAAATGATCATTATTGTTTTAAGCTACTAAATTTCAGGGTAATTTGTTATGCTGCAATAAATACTCAGAACAGCATCTATCAAAACCTCTCCTTTATTTTATTAATCCTATTCACACCTTCTCTTCCCAACAAGATGAAGGTTCTTTAGAATTAGGAGCATGTTCAGTCTAAACTTTCAAAAAACATTCTTTCATAACACACTATATTTTAGTCAAACTAAGCTCCTTGCTGCATGATCTTAGATTCTTAGTTTTGTATGTTTGATCATGCTATTCCTTTGTCATGAATGCTCTCCTTCCCATCTGTCCTTACCCAAGTCTTACTCATTTTACTCAAAGCCTGAGTAACATGCTTTGTCTGAATGAATTTCCTAATTCTTGGTCAGAAAAACTATCTACCTCTTCCGAATTCCCGTAGAACTATAGAGGAATTTCCCTTGCCTGTATTATCACATTCTACTTTATGGTACAGCTACTTATGTACAGATGTTTTTCCACTTTTAGGCTGTCTGATCTGTCTTTACATTCATTTATACAAAAATATTTATGGAGCATTTTGTATTTGTCATCCACTATGGTAGGCGCTGGGTAGAGCATCAAAATAGACCTTGTCCCTGCCCTGATAGAGCTTACAATCTAATGGAGGCTTATTAAATAAATAAATGTGTGTTTAATATTCTGTTTTAGATATTTTAACTAAATTTATCAATTAATCAGTCCAGGACTTTGCATAATACACTACTTCCTTTGAGGCCTTGAGAGGCAACATGGATTACTACAGACCTGAGTTTGACTTCCATCAGCACTGTCATGGTCATGTTCATGTGTCAACTTGGCCAAGTGGTGGTACCTGTTTGTCTGGTTGGGCAAGTGCTGGCCTGTCTGTTGCGATGAGGACAATTCATAGAATTAAATCATGATCATGTCAGCTGCATCCACAGCTGATTTCATTTATAATCAGCCAAGGGGCATGTCTTCTGCAATGAGTGATGCTTAATCTAATTAGTTGAAGCCTTTTAAGGAGAATTCAGAAGAGATAGGCTTCTCTTCCTGCTGTGGCCGGCAAGCCTCTCCTGTGAAGTTCATCTAGACCCTCCACTGGAATCGTCAGCTTCACAGCCTGCCCTGTGGATTTTGGACTCTGCATTCCCACAATTGCATGAGACACTTTTATAAATTTTATATTTGCGAATGTTTCTTGTTGATTCTGTTTCTCTAGAGAACCCTAAGTAATACAAACATCAATTACTATCTGTGGATATGGGTCAAAGGCCTTCACTCTGTGGTTTACCCCCTCATTGATTATGGAGATAATTTTATGCATTTCATAATATTATTAATAAGATAATTTAAATAAACTCCAGCTTTGTACTGGGGCACATAGCAGGCATTCAACTAATTCAGAGTTCTCTTTGTTGCCATCTCCTCTGTTTAGTATGGTGCTCAGTATTCGGCTTGCACTCAACTAATGAAGTTGACTAGCATCAGATACTCAGGTTTTGGACTTTTCTGTACATAAAATTCCCCCCCCGGTTGACTGGCACTGAATATCATTCCTTTATCATAAAAGTGACTCTTACTCATTAAATAAAGTACAGCTGAAATGATATTGCCTTAGGGAGACCATAACCATTACCCACCCAGATCCCCACCAGACTATGTTAGTTTCCCCCTTTTCTATGCTGTCATAGTACCCTATACTTCTCTGTCATAACACTTGGCACAATTGTAATAAAAATCATTATTTTAACTTTCTATCACTTCTGTTCAACATGAGGGCAGGGGTCAGGTATGTGTTGTTGCTCTTATCACCAGCACCAAGTAAAGTGCCTACCATATGGGAGGTACTCAGCATATATTGATAGAATGAATGAATTGGGGTAGGCTCTTCACTAGCAGCTGGAACCCCAAGGGAAGAGAAAACTGAGAGGACACTAAGTCAACAATTTTTCATTATTCTATTTTCCCTCCAACAATCTCACAACCACCACCAGAAATTATTCTCCCTGAGCATTTTAGGTCCAACCTTCAGGTGATACTGAGGTTGGGGGTTGAGTGGAGTCTTTGTTTAATGGCTCCAAAGATAACATGCTCAATTTTATCTTGCCAGCTAACTAATTTCTCTGAACAACACTTCCAGATTGCCTTTGATGACGTATGGAAAGTATAGCAAATGAACTTCTCCAAATCTGATGTTTTAAACAAAGGCAAGCTCCTTTCAGTTATAAGCCTAAAGGAATAACCTGACAGTTTGAGAAAGTTATAGCTGGACTAACTACATTCCCTGAGACCATAAGCCCTATGTACCACCATGGTGTGGCATCACAAGCCTTCTGGACACATCAGATCTCACAGTCTTCAGAAGCTGAGTAGCTCACAAAATTGAAGCTTAAAAACAATAGTTAACAGCTATCCTGTCCTGCCCCGGGGCAGGTAACAGGCCATTCTCCTGACAAACTAAAAAACAAGCTTTTCTATTCTCTCTCAAAGCCAGAGGGTTCCAATAAAATACCTTCCCTCATCAAAATATGAGGCCAGATACAGCAAAGCAATAAAGAAAAGAAAAGAAAATGTGGACCATTTTTGCAAATATTAGCATTAATTATTTGTCTAGCAAGATGAGGCCAAAATCCCTATGTGGTTCAGCTAAAGGAATTGTACCTATTATTACCAAAATGCAAGATATAGTTCAAGATCTGCTTCCTAACTCATATCACTGCTTAAGTACTATTGTGCAATGTTGTGTTTTGTCAAAATTAACACATTTACTAACTAGACCTAATAAATTTTTGTTAGATTAGACCATAATTTTAATTTAGCTTATATCACACATAAAATTCCACATACTTCTAAAAGCTGTAACATGTTGGAAGTGTCTCTCCTTATAGAGAGTTAGAAAGGGCTACTAAAACTGAAAGAAAAGAGTTTAAAAGAGAAATGGGCCTGCTATAGGCTGTTTTTCATGTATCTGGAGAATAATATACAGATATTAAATGAAGTCTATTTCCATTTTGCTATCTCTGGTATTTTTGAGTACTAGATCCTTGGGAAATTCACTCAGCTCTGCTTCCTTTGTGTCCAGATATGTAACTGCTATTAACATGAAACAGGGAGGAAAAGTAAGACACACACATCTCATTTTCCCATAAAAATTTTCCTCAGAGGAACAAAAGGCTTTCTTTTCATCTTACATGCAAAAAATCTTCCTTGAAAATTTTTATGAAGATTCCCTTGCCTTATGAAATCTGAATATTGTACCAACTGGTAGAGGCATAAATTATCTCATGTTTTATTCTGCAAACAAATACTATTTTTGGTTCCAGTAGTCCCTGCTTAATAAACTCTCTCATAAGGTTAATATTGGAAATACAAAGATAATACCTTCATCATAATTATTTTCATTTAGCAAACATTTAATGAGCACTGCCCCAGGTACTATGGGAATAGAAAATCTAATGAAGGGGAGACAATTTCCAGCTAAAATGAGAAGACCAGAAACATCCTTGAATTTAACATGTAACATAGACCACATAAACAAGTCAGTTGTTTTGAGGACACTGGACATCAGGCAATGAAGGACAGTGATTACTGATAGGAAACAAATGAGGTGAGACCTCCAGCTTAATCCTTTGAGAGGGTTTCTAAGATGAAGCACAGGAAAGGTTAAACCAGGAAGAACCTGGGAGATCCCCTGAATTTGGGAAGATGAAGCTCCGAGTACAAGAAGATCTAAGCACTGCTCTGATCCTGCCTAATACATCTTGAAAGCAAGGCCTGCAAAGCTCAAATAGTCTTAAGTAAAATAACTGCTTTGCAAAGCCAAGCTCAATAATATTTATAGAAATTAAAAAATGGCCAACACCCAACAAGATAAAAACACAAGGTTTGGCATCCAATTTAAAAATTTGCCAGATATGCAAATAAGCAAGAAAATAGGGCTCTTAATTAGGAAAATAATCAGTCAGTTGAAACTATTCCAGTATTGACAGAGGGTAGAGTTACCAGGGAAGAACCTTAGAACATTATAGAATAGCTGTATTCTCTATGTTAGACATATAGAATAGCTGTATTCTATATGTTCAAAAAGTTAAGGAAAGAAAAGGAAAATATAAAAAAAACCAGATCAATAAAACGAAGAGCTGGTTCTTTGAAATCAATATAATTGATAAACCTTTAGTCAAAGTAATTACAAGAAAAAATACGACACTAGCCACTACTATCAGGAATGTGAGATGGCATCACTGCAGATTCCATGAATATTGAAAGCATAATAAGGGAATATTACAAGCAACTTTATTCCAATAGATTAACAGCTCAGATAAAGTGGACAAATTCCTTGAAAGCATGAATTACTGAATTTCACTGAAGAAGAAATAGATAACCTAAATATTTGTAAATAAAGAAATTGAAAATGCTAGATCCAGATGGCTTCCTGAGTGAATTCTACCAATCATTAAAGCAAGCTATAGTACCAATCTATACAAATTCTACCATAAAGTTGAAAAGGAAGTAATGCATCACAACTTATTCTAGGAAGTCCATATCAACCTGATACCCAAATCAGACATGTATTGCAGAAAAACTATAGACTGACATCCTTAGTGAGCATAGATGCAAAAAATCAAATCAAAGTTGTAGCAAATACCATTCATTTTAGTTTCCTAGGCTCTTGAAAGCAGATACCATGAAATGGGTTGACTTAGCAATGGAAATTTATTAGCTTACAGTTTTGAGGCTGAGAAAAATGTACAAATCAAAGCATTAATGAAGTGATGCTTTCTTCCCAAGAAGTGGCTGCCAGCAATCCTTGACTCTTGTGCCGCATGGCAAGGCATATGGTGGTGTCTGCTGGTCTCTCCCTTCTCTTCCAGGTTTTGTTGCTTTCAGCTTCTTGCTTCCATGGCTTTCTTCCTCTCTTTCTCTGTATTCATTCTGTTTATGAAGGACTCCAGGAAGAGGTTTAAGACTCACCTGGGCCATGCCTTAACTGGCATAACTTCATCTTAAAGTCCTGCTCACAATAGGTTCACACCTATAAGAATGAATTAACTTTAAGAACAAGTTTTTCTGGGGTACATACAATTTCAAACCACCACACTCCACCCTCTGGACCCCCAGAAGACATGTTCCTTCTATATAAAGAGTACATTTATTCTGTCATAATATCCCAAAAGCCTTAAGTCATTTCAGTAGCAATACTAAATATAAAATCTCATCAAAATCAGCTATAGCTGTGGTCTGTCATGGGACACAATTCTCTTCTATTTGTAGACCTGTGAAACCTAGAGAACAAGTTATCTGCTTCCAATAGACAAAGGAGGGGCAGGTATAGAATGAACATTCACATTCCCATATGGGGGAATTAAAAGGAAAACAGAGGTCATGGATCCTAAACAATTCTGAAACTCTCCAGAGAATGCTACATTAGATTTCAAGGTCTAAGAGTCATCTATGGAATGATGTTTTGTCTTCTGGGCTTGATGGAGCAGCAACCCCACCTTTTCAAATGCTTTTGCAGTGGCCATGCTCTCCCTTCACTGGGGTGGAAACTCCAACCTCTGAGAACACAGCAGACATCACCCTATGCCTTCCCATGTAAGAGAGAACCTCACATGAAAGTTAGCTGCTTTCCTCTGAAGAACTGTAAGCATTTAACTAAATAACTCACCTTTTGTTAAAAACCAATCCATCTCTGGTGTGTTGCATTCTGGCAGCTTTGGAAGACTAAAACGGGTGGATTGAAGTTTTAGTCATACTCGGAATACTTCTGAACATCTCTGTTCCTTGGGTATGGCTGTCCTGTACTTTTTCCGCTTTTTAAAATTTTTTTACAGAGGTAGGTTTACAGTAAGAACATGTAAAAATACAGCATTCACATATACATTCTTATTGACACCTTGCATTAATGTGGTACCTATGTTACATTGATGAAACAATATTAAAGCTGTCCTATTATCATTCATTGTTTACACTAGGGTTCACTGTAATATACAGTGCTATGTTTTATCCTTTAATTTTTACTCTAGTAACATATATATGACCTAAAACTTACCCTTCTAGCCACATTCACATTTATATATAATTCTGTACTGTTAATTGTGCTCTCAATATTGTGCTGCAGTCACCACCATGCATTTCCAAAACTTCATAGTCACCCTAATTAGAAATTCTGTATTAATTAGGCACAACTCCCCTTTTCCTATGCCCAACCCAGCCCCTGGTTACCTATATTCTAGAATAAAACTATGTGACTTTGCTTATTCTAATTATTTTATATCAGTGAGATCATACCATATTTGTCCTTTTGTGTCTAGCTTATTTCACCAGCATAATGTCTTCAAGGTTGTTCTAGTTTGCTAGCTGCCGGAATGCAACACACCAGAGACAGATTGGCTTTTAATAAAAGGGGATTTATTTTGTTGGTTCTTCAGAGGAAAGGCAGCTAACTTTCCACTGAGGTTCTTTCTTACGTGGAAGGCACAAGATGGTCTCTGCTGGTCTTCTCTCCAGGCCCCTGGGTTCCAACAACTTTCCCCAGGGTGACTTCTTTCTGCATCTCCAAAGGCCTGGGCTGAGCTGCAAGTGCTGAGATGAGGAATGCCGAGCTGCTTGGCTGTGCAACATTGCGCTCTCTCATTTAAGCACCAGCCAATTAAGTCAAACATCACTCATTGCAGCAGACACACCTCCTAGCCGACTGCAGATGTAATTAGCAACAGATGAGATTCACGTACCATTGGCTTGTGTCCGCAGCAACAGAACTAGGTATGCTCACCTGACCAAGTTGACAACTGAATCTAACTAACACAAAGGTTCATACATGCTGTTACATGTATCAGGACTTCAATTTGTCCCTTTTCTGTCCCTTTTAGCCAGACTGGCAGTGATTCCATTTATACAGATCCCACAACACTTTGTTGGTTTCTGTGCAGTACACTGGAATCGTGCCCATCACACAAAAGGACTTCCCACAAATCATTTCTGGGTAATTCCATCTCAAATCATGGCTTTTCCTGTGATGGCTGATTCCTTCCATGTTTAATTAAATCCTCACATAGGGTACTATTCTCTGGGATCTCACTTTCTAGAAGTCCAGAATTTTCCAGACCACCAATTTCTGTTTTCTTTGTATGTAAGAGTTCAGTTCTCAGCTTTCTTTTCCTCTCATATTTTACTATAAGCTGCAAAGAGCAGCAGACTGCAATTTCCACATTTAGTTTGGAAATTTCTTCTGCTAAATATCCAAGTTCATCACCCTCAAATTTTGTCTTCCATCCACAAAGAATGCCATCCTTCCGGTTTGTAATAACACATTCCTCATTTCTGTCTAAAACCTTGTAAGAGCCATCTTTAGAGTGCAGATTTCTACCAGTAGTCTCTTCAAAGCATTCTAGGCCTTCTCTATCAAACTCCTCACTACTCTTTCAGAATCTTCCTCTTATCCATTTAAAAAACTGTTCTAAGATGTTTGGTATTTGCAAACCACAGCAGCACCCCACTTCTCTTGTACAAAAATCTGTTTTAGTTTGTAAACCAGGAATGGAACAGCTTTTAGAAAGGGGAATTTATTAAGTTGCAAGTTTACAGTTCTAAGACCAAAGAAATGCCCAAATTAAGGCATCCAGAGTAAAATACCTTAACTCCAAAGAAAGGGCCGATGAAGTTCAGGGTTTCTCTCAGCTGGGAAGGTACATGGCAATGTCTGTTAGTTTTTCTCCTCATTTCATAAGGCTTCCATGGGGGTATTTTCCTTCTGCATCTCCAAAGGTCTCTGGTTGTGTGGGTTTTCCAAAACAGTTCCCTCTTAAAGGACTCCAGTAAGCAACCCCACCTTGAATGGGTGGAGACACATCTCCATGAAAACCAACTAATCCAAAGTTAACACCCACAATTAGGTGGATTACATCACCATGAAAACAATAAAAAGATCCCACCCAGAAATATTGAATGAGGAGTAAAGAGCATAGCTTTTCTGGTGTACGTGGCAGTTTCAAACCAGCTTATGTGGCAATTCTGTAATTAGCTTTCTGAGGAACCTCCAAACCAAAACAGTTGTGTTCTTGTTCTCATTAACCTCAAGATATTTACTGATTTCCCCAGTAATCTCTTCTTTGATCTGCTGATTAAGACTGTGTTAATCACTTCCATATATTTAGTGATTGTCCAGTTCTGTGACTGTTATTGATTTCCACCTTCATTCCATTATGATCAGAGAATATGCTTTGTATGTCAGTCTTTTAAAATTAATTGAGCATTGTTTTATGACCCACCATATGATCTATTCTGGGGAATTATCCATGTGCACTTGAGACAAACATATATCCTGCTCTTTGGGGATGCAATGTTCTGTATTTATCTGTTCGGGCTATTTCATTTATCATATTATTCACATTCCCTCTTTTCTTATTGATCCTCTGTTCTATCTATTGGTGAGAATGGTATATTGTAGTCCTCAACTATCATTGTAGAGAAGTCTATTTCTCCCTTCAATTTTACCATTGTTTACCTCATGTATTTTGAGGCACCATGGTTAGGTGCATAAATATATATTATTGTTATTTCTTCTTGGTGGATTGCCTCTTTTAGTAAGACGTAGTGCCCTTCTTCATTTATTATAACAGTTTCTAACTTAGAGTCTATTTTGTCCTGTGTTGGTATAGTTGCCCCACATCATTTTTGGTAGATTACAATAACAAATACCAGTTGCATGGAATGTCTTTTTCCACCCTTCACTTTCAACTGATTTGTGTCTTTGGATCTTAAATGAGTATCTCGTAAACAGCATGTAATTGGATTATGCTTTTTTTATCCATTCTGCTAATCTCTATCTTTTTATTGGGGTATTTAATCTATTAATACTTAGTGTTATTACTGTAAAGGCAGTACTTCAGCTACTTTGTCCTTTGACTTTAAATGTCATATCTCTTTTTTATCTCTCTTTTCCTTTATTGTAACCTCCTTTTCTGTATAGTTGATCTTTTGTGCTGTATCTGACTGATCCTTTTATCATTATTCTATCTGTGTATTTTTGGGGGGCGGTGCATGGTCCAGGATCAAATCCAGGTTTCCTGTGTGAAAGGTGAGCATTCTGCCACTGAACTACCTGTGCATTCTCTGTGTATTTTTAACATACTTTCTTTGTGGTTACCCTGGAGTTCATATTTCACAGCTTACATCTATAACCAATTAATTTTAAAAGATACCAACTTTGTTCCAGTAGCACCCATGTTCTCTACTCCTGTATCTCTGTTTCCCCCCTTTATTTTGTTTTTGGCCCACAGCATTTCTTTATATTTTGCATGTCCATTATCAAGAAATAAGCATATTTCTGGTTCAACTGTATTCTGACTCATACAGGAATTCTAGAGTTGTATATTGAGGATGCAGTACTAATGGGTTTTGTGTTTACTCAACAGTTACCCTCACTGAAGATCTTCATTTCTTCACACTATTCCAGGCCATGTATTTTCCCTTTAACTGGCTGAACTTCCTTTGGTAATTCTTGTAGGGCAGTTCTTTTATTAAAGAATTCCCTCAGTTTATTTTTATCTATGAATATTTTACACTCTCCCTCATTTCTGAAGGATAGTTTTACTGGATAAAGAATTTGGGGCTGGAAGTTTTTCCCTTTCACTACCTTTAATATATCATACAAGTGCCTTCTCGCCTCCATGGTTTCTATTAAGAAATTGATACTTAGTCTTACTGGGGAGCTTTGGCATGTGTATGAGGGATCACTTTTCTCTTGCTGCCTTCAGGATGCTCTCCTTATCTTTGGTATTTTACATTCAGATTAATATGTGTCTTGGTGTGAGCCTATTAGGATTTATTCTGTCTGAAGTATGTTACACTTCTTGGACATGTACATGTATGTCTTTCATAAGATTTGGGAACTTTTTGGCCATTATTTCCTCAAATATTCTTTCTGCCCATTTTTTCCTTCTTTTTTTTCCTTTGGGAAAACCCATGACATATACATGTCAGATCCCTGAGACGTTGCTCAATTTTTTCTATTCTCTTCTCTATTTGTTCTTCTGACTGTATGATTTTGATTGACCTGTCTTCTAGTTCCCGGATTCCTTCTTCTGCTTGTTCACCTCTGCTATTGTAGGCCTCTAGTGTATTTTTTTTTTGACATGGGTGGTCTCCAGGAATTGAATCTGGGTCTCCAGTATGGCAGGCAAAAATTCTGCCACTGGGCTACCGTTGCACCACCCAGCCTCTAGTGTATTTTTAATCTCCATTATTGTGCCTTTCATTCTCATAATTTCTGTTATGTTTCTTTGTATACTTTCAAATTCTTTTTTATACTCACACATCATCTTTTTAATATCCTTTAGCTCTGCATTCATATTTTCCTCTACCAACTTGAATTGATTTGGGAGATTTGTTTGAACTTCTTTGATAAGTTGTTTCAAATTCTGTATCTCCTCTGATTTTCAATTTGTTCCCTTAACTGAGCCATATTTTCCTGTTTCTTAGTATGACTTGTAATTTTTTCCTGGTGTCTGGACATCTGGTTATCTTGATGAGTTAACTCTGATGGGTGACTTCTTTCCCTTTTCTAGGGTTTTAGTGCTGATTGACTTTGTGTTAATCCTTTTATGGATGCTTGGTCCAATTTATTTTGGACCTTTAGAATAGCCTTTATTTAACCGTTCATATTTCCTCAGCTCTTCTTCACCTGATTCCTGCCCTGGATATGCTCTCTCTCTCTCTCTCTCTCTCTCTATATATATATATATATATATATATATATATATATATTTGTCGTTGTTATTTTCACCATGTTTTATTTGGATAACTTACAAGATGCAGGCTTCTGTAACTAAACAATGACCTTCTTATCAGGTTCTAAATTTCTTTTCAATAAAAAAGAACAGTCTTCCCTATCCTTTAAGCTTTGGCCTATTCTTTTTTTAAAGAAAAAAAACTTTTTTTTTATTGTATAGTATAACAAATATACAAAGCAAAGAAATAAAAAAGCAATAATTTTCAAGCACCCTTCAACAAATGGTTACAGGACAGATCCCAGAGTTTGTCATGGCCTACGATATGATCCTCTCATTTTCAAAGCACTCTTCAACAAGTAGTTACAGGATAGATCCCAGAGTTTGTCATGCGCCATGATACAATCCTCTCATATTTTTCCTTCTAGCGGCTCCATTATATAGGAGGCTAGAGGGCTTAAATACTTTTTTATCATCACAACCGACTTTTTTTCCTTCTTATTATGTGAGCAATAACATTGTGCTGGTTTGAAAGAATGTATGTCCCCTAAAAAAGCCATGTTTTAATCTAAATCCCATTTCACAAAGGCAGAATGATCCCTTTTCAATACTGTATGTTTGAAACTGTAATCAGATCATCTCCCTGAAGATATGATTTAATCAATAGTGGTTGTTAAGCTGGATTAGGTGATGACATGTCTCCACCCATTTGGGCGGATCTTGATAAGTTTCTGGAGTCCTATAAAAGAGGAAGCATTTTGGAGAATGAAGGAGAGATTCAGAGAGAGCAGAGCAGAACAACATAGCCACGAGAAGCAGAGAGCCCACAAGCTAGTGACCTTTGGAGATGAAGAAGGAAAACGCTTCCTGGGGAGCTTCATGAAACAGGAAGCCAGGAGAGCAAGTAGCAGATGACGCCTTGCTCGCCACATGCCCTTCCAGCTGAGAGAGAAACTGCGACTGTGTTCACCATGTGCCTTTAAGATGAGAGAAACCCTGAACATCATTAGCCTTCTTGAACCAAGGTATCACTCCTTGGATACCTTTGTTTGGACATTTCTATAGACTTTTTTTAATTGGACATTTTCTCAGCCTTAGAACTATAAACCAGCAACTTATTAAATTCCCCTTTTTAAAAAGCCATTCTGTTTCTGGTATATTGCATTACAGCAGCTAGCAGACTAGGACAAGCATATATACAAAAAAGTATAAATTTCAAAGCATAGTACCACAATTAGTTATAGAGCATATTTGATACTTTGAAATAGGTTACAATTTCACAATTTTAAGTTTTTACTTCTAGCTGCTCTAAAATACTGGAGACTAAAAGAGATATCAATTTAATGATTCAGCATTCATATTCATCTGTTAAGTCCTATCTTCTATGCATAAATCCACCATCACCTTTGATCTTTCCATATCTCTCTTTGGGGTTGTTTGGGGTATGGCAATTCTAAATTTTTGACATTGGAAGGATCTGTCACTAATATGGGGTAGGAAGATGGATCTATCTGATGTTCTGGAGAGTCTGGGCTAAGTTTCAGGACTTATCTGGACCAGGGACCCATCTGAAGGTTGTAGGTTTCTGGAAAGTTACTCTAGTGCATGGAAACCTTTGTGGAATCTTGTATATAGCCCTAGGTGTTCTTTAGGACTGGCTAAAATGGTCCTGGTTGGGGGTTGGCAGGTTATGATAGGTAGCAAGGTCTACCTGAAGCGTGCATAAAAGCAACCTCCAGAGTAGCCTCTCGACTCTATCTGAACTCTCTCTGCCACTGATACTTTATTAATTACACTCTTTTCCCCCTTTTCATTGGGTTGGAATTGTTCATCCCATGGTGCCAGGTCTGAATTCATGCCTGGGGGTCATCTCCCGTGTTGTCAGGAAGACTTTCACCCCTGGATGTCATGTCTCACATAGGAGGGAAGGCAATGAATTCACTTGCATAGTTGGGCTTAGGGAGACTGAGGCCACATCTGAACAACAATAGAGGTCCTCCAGAAGTAACTCTTAGGCATTTATAACTCTTAGACTATTATAGTCTAAGTTTTCCACTACCTACATGAACTTCACAAGAGTGAGCTTCATGATCGAGGGCATAGCCTACTGATTTGGGTATCCCTAAAGTTTGACACAGTGTCAGGGGATTCCCTGAGTGTAAGGTTTAATAGTTCCATATTCTTTCTCCCCTCCCTCAAGGGACTTTGCCAATACTTTTTGATTATCTGCTTAATATACTCTAGGATGTTTCCAGACATTACAGTAATCTATACAGGATTAAAGGACCTCTTTCTTGTTCTGTGCTTCCTGTGTTTCAGTTGTTCAAATGAGCTATATAAGTAGATTGAATTAGATTATGCACTACAGAAAATTTCAGTTCCAGACCAAATAAACCTTTCTTCCATCAGTCTCAAAGAGCATGTGTGATTCTAAAATATAAATACTGTCTTCCTTACCCCTATGTTCTGAATTACTTTAACCCCAACTTGTTTGGCTTTCTTCTTATCTCTCAATATCAGTTTATATATATAAAACAGCCTCTCAAAATCCAGAAATAATCACCATGCCAAACTTAATGTGTCTGCTCTAAAAGCCTACAATCTAGGCCCCTGTTTTCTTAAGGTGACCATATCATTGTTGTTTTTTTGTCTTTTGTTTTTCTGACTTATTTTGGCTCACCAAATGTCCCACATATCATTCACATCATTGAATTCTCATGACGTTCTTCCTTTTCATAGCAGCACTACCTTCGTTCATAAGTATACACCATCGTTCGCCAATCTACTTCTCCGTCAGTGCGTCCTTCAGCCACCTGAGTTCATCAGACATTATGTACAGGGCCCAAAGTCCACGGTCCATCAGCATTCTCAATTTTAGATAATTTCATTGTTCCCAAGAGACAGAAAGCCAATAAATACACCCTTACTAAATAGGAAATCTAAACCTCCTCTTAACTCTTGTCCCTCAACCCATTATTTATCTCTGCTGTTCCTGTGGTAGTGCTGATGGTTTCCTTTTGAACATAGTTTACAGCTTGCAATAGCAGTTTTCCCCCTGTATCTTGGACTTAAACACTCTTCACACAAGAATCATATCTTTGAAGCAATTCTTTTAAGAACACGTTCATATTTCTAGTGTGGGTCAGTGAGACATGTAGGTTTATACAGCCCCTTTCAATCTTGTTCAGCTTCAATGTAGTAATATTTCTTCTATATCCACTAAAGAATCACCTTTGCTTCTATCTATTCCCTTGCATTGGCGTTCAATCTCATTAGCAAAATGTTCACCCATCTCTAACTTCTATGTATCTCTAAGTCCCTATATTCTGTATTATAAGTCCCTGATTATACATTTATGCTGGTCATAAAAGTGGAATCATACAGTATCTATCCTTTTGTGTCTGGCTAATTTCACTCAGCATTATGTCCTCAAGGTGCATCCATCTTGTCACGTGCTTTAGGATGTCATTTTGTCTTACTGCTGCATAATATTCCATTGCATATATATATACACGCACCACATTTTGTTGATCCACTGGTCTGTTGATGGGCATTTGGTTTGTTTCCGTCTTTTGGCGGTTGTGAATAATGCTTCTATGAGCATTGGTGTGTAAATGTCTGTGTCGTTGCTTTCAGCTCTTCTGGGTATATACCAAGTTGTGCTATTGCTGGGTCATAGGGCAACTCGATATTTAGTTTCCTAAGGAGCCACCAAACAGTCTTCCATAGTGGCTGCACCTTTGTACATTCCCTCCAGCAGTGCATAAGTGTCCCAGTTTCTCCACATCTTCTCCAACATTTATAGTTTCCTGTTTGTTTAATAGCAACCATTCTTATAGGTATGAGGTAGTGTCTCAATGTAGTCTTGATCTGCATTTCCCTTATAGCCAGTGAAAATGAGCATCTCTTCATGTGCTTTTGAGCCATCCATATTTGCTCTTTGGAGAAATGCCTATCCATAACTTTAGCCTATTTTATAATTATGTTGTTTGTTCTCTTGTTGTTGAGTTGTAGGTTTTCTTTATATGTACAGGAAATCAAGCCTTTTTCAAATATTTTCTCCCAATGAGTTGGCTGCCTCTTCACCTTTTTGACAAAGTCCTTTGAGGTACAGAAGCATTTGATTTTGAGGAGTTCCCATTTATCAGTTTTTTCTTTTGTTGCTTGTGCTTTGGCTGTAAAGTTTAGGAAGCTACCTCCTATTACTAGGTCTTGAAGATATTTCCCTGCATTTTATTCTAGAAACTTTATGGTGCTAGTTCTTATATTTAGTGTTTGATCTACTTTGAGTTAATTTTTGTGTAGGGTGTAAGATAGGGGTCCTCTTTCATTCTCTTGGCTATTGATATCCAGTTCTTCCATGCCCAATTATTGAAAAGACTACTTTGTCCCTGTTCAGAGGAATTGGGGGGCCTTGTCAAAAATCAGTTGATGATAGATTTAGTGGTTTATTTCTGCACTCTTGATTCAATTCCATTGGTCAATGCTTCTGTCTTTGTGCCAGTACCATGCTGTTTTGACACCAAAATGGCTTTATAATATGTTTAACATCAGAGAGTGTTACTCCTCCCACTTTGTTCTTCTTTTTTAGGATACTTTTAGCTATTTGGGGTCTCTTTCCCTTACAGATGAATTTGGTAGTTACCTTTTCCAAATGCTCAAAATATGTTGTTGAAATTTTGACTGGTACTGTGTTGAATCTGTAGATCAACTTGAGGAGAATTGACATCTTATCTGTACTTAGCCTTCCTATCCATGAGCGGGGAATGTCTTCCCACCTATTTAGATCTCCTTTGATTTCTTTTGCAATGTTACATAGTTTTCTATGTACAATTCCTTTGCGTCCCTAGTGAAGTTCATTCCTAAGCATTTGATTCTTTTAGTTGCTATTTTGAATGGAATTTTTTCCTTAACTGACTCCTTAGCTAGCTCATTGCTTGTGTATAGAAATGTTACTGATTTTTGTGCATTGATTTTATATCCTGCCACCTTGCTGAATTTGCTTATTAGCTCAAGTAATTTTGCTGTAGATTTTTCAGGATCTTGCAAGTATAGTATCATATCATCTGCAAATAATGAGAGTTTTACTTCTTCCTTTCCAATTTGGATGCCTTTTATTTGTTTGTCCTGCCTGATTGCTCTAGCTAGAACTTCTAGCACACTGTTGATTAATAGTGGTGACAGTGGGCATCTTTGTATTGGACTTGATCTTAGGGGGAAAGCTTTCAGTCTCTGCCCATTGAATACAATGCTGGCTATCTGTTTTTTATATATTCCCTATATCATATTGAATAACTACCTTTGGTTCATATTTTTTGGAGTGTTGAAGTGTTTTTATCAAAAAAGGATGCTACATTTTGTCAAATGCTTTTTCAGCTGATATCAGTCGAGATGATCATGAGATTTTTCCCTTTTGATTTGTTAATGTGCTGTACTACATTAATTGATTTTCTTGCATTGAACCATTCTTGCATTCCTGGTATAAACCCCACGTGGTCATGGTGTATAATTCTTTGAATGTGCTGTTGGATTTGATTTGCTAATATTTTATTGAGAATTTTTGCATCTATGTCCATTAGGGAGATTGGCCTGTAGTGTTCCTTTCTTATAGTGTCTTTATCAGGTTTTGGTAGTAAAATATTAGTTTCATAAAATGAATTAAGTGGAGTTCCTTTTTCCTCAATTTTTGGAAAAGTTTGAGCAGGATTGGTGTTAGTTGTTTGATAAAATTCCCCTGTGAAGGCATCTGGCCCTGGGCTTTTGTTTGTAGGAAGATTTTTGATGACTGATTGAATCTCTTTACTCATGATTGATTTGTTGATATCTTCTATTTCTTCCTGAGTCAGTGTAGCTTGTTTGCGCATCTCCAGGAATGTGTCCATTTCATCTAAGTTGTCTAGTTTGTTGGTGTATAGTTCTTCATAGTATCCTCTTATGATTTCTTTTATTTCTTCAGGGTCTGTGGTAAGGCACCCCTTCTCATTTCTGATTTTGTTTATTTGCATGCTCTCTGTTTTTTTCTTTGTCAGTCTTGCTGCTGGCCCATAAATTTTACTGATTTTCTGAAAGAACCAACTTTTGGTTTTATCGATTCTTTTTATTATTCTTTTGCTCTCCCATTCATTTATCTCTGCTTTAATCTATTTCTATTCTTCTATTTGCTTTGGGGTTAGTTTGCTGTTTGTAAATTCCTCCAGGTTTGTTGTTAAGTCCTTGATTTTTGCTCTTTCTTGTTTTTTAATATAGGCATTTAAGGCAATAAATTTCCCTCTCAGCACAGCCTTTGCCACATTCTATAAGTTCTGATAAGTCGTGGTCTCATTTTCATTCAACTCCAGATAGCTACTGATTTCTGTAGCAATTTCTTCTTTGACCCACTGGTTGTTTAAGAGTGTGTTATTTAATCTCCATATATTTGTGAGTATTCTCATTCTTTGGTGGTTATTGAGATCCAGCTTCATCCTACTGTGATCAGAGAAAGTGCTTTGAATAATTTTGATATTCTTAAATTTATGAAGACCTGTTTTGTGCCCCCAGCATATGACCTATCCTGGAGAATGTTTCATGAGCACTTGAGAAGAATGTATAACCTTGTGCTTTGGACTGCTTGTCTGTTGGGTCTAATTCATTAATCAAGTTATTTAACTTCTCTGTTTTCTTGTTGATTTTGTCTGGTTGTTTTATCTACAGAGGAGAGTGGTGTATTGAAGTCTCCTACTATTATTGTTGAACCATCTATAACTCCCTTCGCTTTGCCAATGTCTGTCTCATGTACTTTGAAGCTCCTTGATTGGGAGCATAAACATTTATGATTGTTATATCTCTTTGGTGAATTGACACTTTAATTAGTAAATAGTGTCCTTCTTTGTCTCTTATGATGCCTCTACATTTAAAGTCTATTTTGTCCAATATTAGTATAGCTACTCCTGCTTTCTTTTGGTTACAACTTGTGTGGAAAATCTTTTTCCATCCTTTGACTTGCAATCTATTTGTATCCTTGTGTGTAAGATGAGCTCTTGTAAGCAACATATAGCTGGATTATGTTTCTTAATCCATTCTGTCAGTTTGTATCTTTTAATTGGTAAGTTTAGTCATTAACATTCAAAGTTATTACTGAGAGGGCATTTCTTGCTTTCCACCATCTTATCTTTTTTATTTTATTTGTCAGATCTATATATTCTTTTCCCTCTTTCTCTTTGTATTCTTTAAATTACCCTTAATGGTACTCCTCAATTCCATGCCCTCCTCCAGACCTCCCTCTCCTGTCTTTTTCTTTCAGCCAGCAGAACTCCTTTTAGTATTTCTTGTAGGGCCAGTCTTTTGTTGACAAATTCTTTCAGGACTTCTTTGTCTGTGAAAACTTTAACCTCTCCCTCAATTTTGAAAGACAATTTGGCTGGGTACAGGATTCTTGGCTGGAAGTCTTTCTCTTTCAGGATCTTGGATATATCATACCACTGTGTTCTAGCTTCCAGGGTGTTAGTTGAGTAGCCTATACTCAGTCTTATTTGATTTCCCTTGTATATAATAGATTGTTTTTCTCTTCCTGTTTTTAGGATTTTCTGCTTCTCTTCAGCATTTGGCAGACTGATTAGTATGTGCCTTGGAGAAAGCCTGGGTGGATTTATTCTGTTTGGAGTTCTTTGGGCTTCTTTGACGTGTGTATTTATGTCCTTTATGAGGGTTGGGAAATTCTCCCCCATTATATCCTCAACTTCTCTTCCTAGCCCTTTACTCCTCTTCTCCTTCTGGGACTCCAAATGGTTCTTATATTTGAGTGCTTTGTTTTGTCTATCATTTCCCTGAGTTCCCGTTCAATTTTTTCCATCTTTTTTGCTGTTTGCGATTTTGAGTCTTTGAAGTCCATTATCCTGTCCTCTATATCACTTATTCTTTCCTCTGCCTCTTCAAATCTGGTGTTGTGTGCCTCTAGTATGTTTTTTATTTGGTCAACAGAGTCTTTAATCTCTGTAATTTCCCCTATTTTTTATTTAGTCTTTCAAATTCCTCTTTGTGCTCTTCTACTATCTTCATGATCTTTATGTCATTTGCTATCCCACTTACTTTATTAAGTAGGGTTATATGAACATCTTTGATTAGTTGTTCCAATGTCTCTGTGTCTCTTGTGTTCTAATTTGGTCATTAGGCAGGGCTATATCTGTCTGCATTGTGATACGGTTAGTGATCTTCTGCTGTCTTCATGGCATGTAAATGTCTTGATTGATATGCTTTGGGAGTTGATTTCTCTCAGTAGTCTAAGGCCTTGTGTTTGTGAGATGGTTGTACAGCAGGGAGCAGGGCATGGGGTAGAGCACTATGGTGATTTGTTTCAGGGCAGGTATGGACACAGATTGGGAATATTATGCTGATGCTTGTGAATATGGGCACCCAGCTGCCAGGGAGGACATGGCTGTGCGGGTGCACTGGTCTGGGGGAGCATAACGTTGGTGTGTGCTGGTCTAAGGCACAGGGCCCTTTGTGCACATGTGTAGAGCTGTGGCAGCAGGTCAGAATTATTACTTCATGGATTGGGGGCAGATGTGCCCTGGCTGTGCAGGTTGGCATTTTCTCAGAGCTGGGAAATGAGGCTGAGGGCTGTGCGATTCTCGGTTCTAGGACTGCTGTAAAGTGTGGTTCCCAGAGCTGAATGATGTGATTGGGGTTCTGTGCACATATGTGGGCCTGGGAGTGCCTTAAAAGGATGCGCTGAGCTCAGGGAGGGTGGGGTGAGGCTTTGTGACATTATGGGCATGGGCAGGGGTAGCCTAGGTATGGAGGTTACTGTCTGCAACGTTTATGCACTGGCAACAGCCTGCAGGGAACATGGTGAGGGAGGTAGTGCTCAGGAGGTATGCAGGAGAGGTGGGTTGGACTGCATTTGGGGTGGGGATATGGGGCAGGTAGTGCACTGGGGGCTGCTGGGGTAGGGGCGCCTAGAGCGTGGGGAATGGGAGAGGGTCATAGGGTTCAGGTGCGTGGGGTGTGGGGTGTGGGGTGAGTCACCTGTCACGGGGCTGCAGCGGTGAGGGTAGCACGCCCAAGGAATGCAGCCTGGCCTATTTTCTAATCCTGCTCCACTCCATGTACTCTTTGCAGGCTCTGCTGCTCAGTGCCTCTGTGCCAGGCTCCTACTTCTGCCTCTCAGTTCCTCAGCCTCTGCAACCAGGGCTGCCATGTGTGGTGCAGAAAGCTCTCCCAGGTCAGCTGCACTCCTGAATCACCACCTCAGTTGTGCTCCTGTCCCCTCTCCAACTTTTCCATGGAGCAGGGCTAATCTTGAGCCACTCTAATCAGCCATCTTCCCAGAAGTCTGCAATATAATTTTTAAGATTGCACTTTTTGTGCAATCTTAAAAACAACTGTCTCATCTCCGGAAGAAAATGTCCTTTCTTCTGATGCTTCTCTGGGAATCTTGACCTCTTCTGTTTGTTTTTGTGAAGAATTTTTTCCCAGCTCCTCTGATTTGTTTAAATCTTACCCCCTTTTCCTTATACTTTTCATTTCTAGAACCTGTCCTGTCTTACAGTAGTTCAGTTTTCATATCCTCCTTTTATTCTGTGAGTCTTTTCTGCCTTTGGTTTCTTCCCCATTATAGTATCCCACCCTGGAGAGCCAGATGGGGTCAATCCAGAAAGGTGAGTCAATCCAGAAAAGTCCATTGTGCAATTAAATGGTCCAGCCAACAGAATTTGGCTTGGGTGTTTGTAGCCCTTCCAAGAGTTCCACCATGGTCTCACTTTTTTTGTTGTTGTTGTTTTTCCCTGTAGGCCGTTTTACATGCAAAATGATTCAGGGTCTTGTGTTCTTCCCAGGGTCTCTGAAGACTTGGGTCCCTATGCCTGTATATGTGTGGGTTTCTAACTCACTCCTTTGAGCGGCTCTTCAGTCTGCAGCTATGGCAGGAGACACCCAGGCCATGCCGCCTCTGTATGACTCCCAAGCTACACAGGTCCAAGTAAAGGGGAGGGGTTTAATCTGTGAGGTCTAGGATAAAAATTAGCTATCTTATAGATTATTTTTCTTTTACTTCAATTCAGCATTTGTGGAGTCCTTCTAACAGTCTCTATTATCCTCCAGAGTTCTAGTCAAGTGGGATTTATCCTTTTGTTTTTGATTTTGAGGGGAGACTTTTCCAGAGAATGTTTTAAGTCACATGTTAATGATGTCACTCTACCCTGGAGTTTTATTGATAACCTTACAGAACTATTGTCTCCTCAATCCTAAAAGACTTAGAATAGTTCTCACCCTCTGGAGCTTTAGTTTAACTCCTCCTCATTGCTTCTGTAGCTCTCTGACATCTTTAAAAATAAGACTTCATAAATAAACTAGATTTTCTTAGTTTTGCAATAAGAGCATTGGCCCACTGATTTACTACATCCTACCAGGAAGTCTCATCTACTTACTTTTATATATTGATTAAGTTTCAAAGCCATGTTAAATATATGATAACAATATAATTAATTTTAGCCCAAATTATCTTTATCTGGATCTTCTGTCAAGAATGTTGAACAGAAAATTTGTGTAATGAGCTTTGTGTAATTGACAAAAGAATTAAAGCTTTGTGGCACTAAGGAATAAAAGAAATTATATGTGAATTGGAAGTAAGGAAGTGGGAAACTTTCTAGTTTTCATTAGTTTCTGAATTATTGAGTACACATATAATGCTCGTCCATCAATATCTATTATTGTATCTCTAAAATCTAGCTGAGCACATGACATAAAGTCAATGCTCAAAAAGATGAATAAACAAACCAATTCATTTCCTGGCACTCAATAAATACATACATTTAAGATACTAGCATATGTGCATGTCATTCTTATTTCATACTTCCCTAATTTCTTCACTGCTCCACAATACTTCATCCTACACATCAAATCAGGAGAGACTTGCCTCGTGTTTTATATGTAATACCTGCTAAATAAGTATTTATTGAGCTAAATGACCAACCCCAGCAGGGCATTCTATCCCTATTTCACCTCTCCTTTCTAACATTCATACTTTTCCAACAACCATTATTTATACCCCAAGCTTTTCTAAAGGCAGATCCCTCTGCCACATCTATATTTTTGAACCTTCATTCTTAAACTGTAAAAATGTGGTTACACTACTTCAGAAAGTCATATATAAAACTAACTACACTTAGCAGTCCTGAAAATTTTCTTTTAAAACCTCATGGCATGGGCGGGCCATGGTGGCTCAGCAGGTAAGAATGCTTGCCTGCCAAGCCTGAGGACCCGGGTTTGATTCCCGGTGCCTGCCCATGTAAAAAAAAAAAAAAAAAACCTCATGGCATGTCTTCAGCTTTCAGACATGATATAATAACTTGTATTGGCCTTCTCCCATAAAAAATATGAAACTGGAAAGATATAAGGATGTTCATAATCACTGAATAGCAAGCAGGGCAAGAATATGATAATCAAGAAAATCCCCATGTGATGGGGATCACTTTTACCTTAGCTTTCTACCTGCAGACATTTTCTTGACAGGAAGAAGGGTTGTGGATCTCAAGCTTAGAAAAGTATATAATCCAACAAAATTATGATGCCATCATAACCCTATTACCAAAAGCTGAAAAATAAGTTATAGGTAAAGATAATTACAGATCAATATACCCTGTGAACAAAATTGTAAAATATGCTAACAAAATATAAGTAAATCAAATCTATCAATATAGAAAAGGGTAAATACACAATACACATGTGAGGTTTATCCCTGTAAAGAATTGCTTTAACATTTGAAAAAGTAGTCAGTGTAATTCAATATGTTAATAGAATAAAGGAGAAAAAACATTGGTGGTTAATGGATGCCAAAAACACGTTTGACAAAATTCATGCCTCCCTGCATAATAAAATGCTCGTTAAAGTGGGAAGAGAAAGACACTTCATCAATCTGTTAGAAGCTATCTATGAAAAAATCTATAACTAACATGTTTAATAAGGAAAACTGAACACTTTTCTCTTGAAATCATGATCAGAGCATGTGCGTCCATCCTCATTACTTATCTGAAAGTCCTTGCTAGTGCTATAAGGCAAGGAAAAGAAGGGAATAAATTGTAAAAGGTAGAAGAAAAGATATTTTGGGGGCCCACATGATTGCTTATGTAGAATATCCTAAGAAATATATCACTACTATAAATAATAAGCAAGGTGACAGGAAACAAGACTAATATACCTAATTCCTTTACTACTCCACAATGCTTCATTCTAAAGACCAAACCAAGACTGATTTCCATAGTGTTTTACGTAGTATATCTACCAAATAAGTATTTATTGATTTAATTGACCAACCCCAGTGGGATATTCTATCCCTATTTCACCTCTCCTTTCTAATATTCATAATTTTCAAATGTACCAACTCAACTTCACTTATAATGCTAACAGTCAATTGGAAAATTAAATCTAAAGAAAATCAATTTCACTTTCAATATTATCAAACTTAATATACCTAGAAATCAATTTAACAAAAGATATGAAAGATCTTTATTCTGAAAAATGTAAAACTGCTGAAAAAAATAAAGGAAACCCTAAACAGGTGGAGAGATACATGGTATTCACTGATTGGAAGACATAAAAATGTTAATGATGTCAATTCTCCCTGTATTTGATCTATAGGTTTGGTACATTTGACAATCAGAATCCCACCAGGATTTTAGGTAGAAATTTACTAAATAATTATAAATTTTCTATGGAAAACCAATGATGTTGAATTCCCAAAACAATCTTTAAAAAGAATAGAGTTGGAAACCTTACAATAACCGATTTCAAAACAATATAAATCTACTGTAACTAAGATTAGGTAGTATTGGCACAAGATAGACATATAGATCAAAGGAACATAAAAGAGACTACAGAAATAGACCCATACATGTATGATTAATTGATTTTCAACTAACGTGTGAAGGAATTTCCATGGTGAAAGTAATGGTTTTTTCCAATATATCTCACATTATAAACAAAAATTAATACTTAAACATAGAAACTAAAACTAGAAAGCTCCTAGAGTAAATATTGGGGGCTAGGGAAATATTTCTTAGAGAAAATACACAAAACAATCATGATAAAAGGGAAAATTTGATTAATTGTACTTCAAATTTTAAAACCTTTACTCTTAAGAAATACCATTAAGATAATAAAAAGCATGTATCAGTTTCAAAGAAAATATTATATGAATTTGTACCCAGAATGTATAAAGAACTTTTATAATTAATAATAAAAGATAAACAATTGAATAAAAATATATAAAATTTTGAATAGAACATCGGTAAAGAAGTGATATCAATGGCAGATAAGTGATGAAAGAGTATTGTCATGGTCAGGTTCATATGTCCACTTGACCAAGTGGTGGTACCTGTTTGTCTGGTTGGGCAATTGCTGGCCTGTCTGTTGCAATGAGGACATTTCATAGAATTGAATCATGATCATTTCAGCTGCATCCACAACTGATTCCATTTGTAATCAGCCAAGGGAAGTATCATCTGCAATGAGTGATGCTTAATCTAATCACTGGAAGCCTTTTAAGGAGGATTCAGAAGAGACAGTTTCTCTTCCTGCTTCGGCTGGTGAGCCTCTTCTGTGGAGTTCATCCAGACCCTCCATGGGAACTGTCAGCTTCATAGCCTGCCCTGTGGATTTTGGACTCTGCATTCCCATGGTTATATGAGCCGCTTTTATAAATTTTATATTTGTGAGTGTTTCCTGTTGATTCTGTTTCTCTAGAGAAAAATAACTAATACAACTTGGTACCAGGAGTGGTTCTTTAGAACAGAACCTTAAAAATGGGTTTTTATGAATGGTTTTCTACTCTGTCTAGACTCAAAGGCACTGAGGATTCTGATTCCCATAATCAGAATGATGTTCCGAATCCATGGAGTGAGTTGGCAAAAGAGATAGTCAAAATATCACCGTTTGATTCTCCTAATGCTTCACTTGTACGAAGCCAGGCTCTGAGGGCTAATGTTTTTGACACCTTTACAGAGTTTTGTGGAAATAAGAGGTATAGAGATGTTGGCTGGTTGTTGTTAGATACGCTGGATACATTAAGAAGTGAAAGGGATGTGCTTAAGGCTTCAAACAAGAAGCCTAAGCACTGTCTGACAGATGTAGAAGTTTCTATGAGTATCCTGAAGGAAAATCTTATTTCCTGTAGCCATAGACTTCAGATCTCTGAAAATCAGACTTAGAATCTTATTGTTAGAGTAGGAACTTTACAACATAAACTGAAATCTCAATGTTGCATGGTGTCTGCCGTTAAAGTGAGGGCATTCATTGGAAAGGAGTGGGACCCTGAAAAATGGATGGTGACATATTGATTGATAATGATGTTGGGGGTGAAACCCTAGGTCGTGGAGAGTCTTCTCTAGATAACCCTATAATAGTCTTCCCTGGGGACATAGCTGCCCCAAGTCCAGCCTGCCTTGAGGAGTTGGCCACCCAACCTCCTCCTGAAGGGATTAGCCCCAGAGTGATTAATCCTTTTTCACCAGATGAAACTGCAAATGAAGGCCCTGAAGCAAATGGCTTGGAAGATATTTCTAATTCTTTTCATGACCCACCCCCACCACCCCTTATTTCTTCCAGATTTATAACTAGACTATGGTCCCACTAGGCCCCTAAAGGTGAGGTACAAAGTATCACACATGAGGAGGTATGTTATACTCCAAAAGAACTGTGTGAGTTTTCCAATTTATATAGACAGAAATCAGGGGAAATTTGTGGCAATGGATTTTAAGGGTGTGGGATAATGGTGGGAGGAATATAAGGCTGGATCAGGCTGAATTAATTGATATGGACCCACTAAGCAGAGATTCTGCATTCAATGTTATAGCTCGAGGGGTTAGAAAAGGTATTAACAGAGTGTTTGTATGGTTGGTTGAAACATGGATCAAAGGTGGCCAACATTACCTGAAGTTGAAATGCCAGAACTGCCCTGGTATAATGTAGATGAGGGGATCCAGAGACTTAGAGAGATTGGAATGTTAGAGTGGATTTATCATGCAAAGCCTGCTCTTACACCCCAGGAATGTCTGGAGGATGCACCTTTTACCAGAAGAGTGAGAAATAAATTTGTGAGACTAGCACCATCATCCCTGAAGAGTTCTGTATTTGCACTTCTCTGTTGGTCAGATATTACTGTGGGAACTGCAGTCACTGAGCTGGAATCCTTAAACACAATGGGGATGACCAGATCCCAAGTTTGGCAGAAACCAGCGGCAACACTTAATCACCAAGGACAGGGTAGATGTGGCTATTATATTAGACAGCAAACTCAAAGCAGGAGTCAAAATTATATGACTTGCAGATATTTGTGGCATTGACTAGTAAATCATGGGGTACCTAGAAATACAACAGAAGGGTAGTCTATGAAATTCTTGTTTGAGCTGTGTAAACAAAAGAGTTCTAGGTTAAGTGAACAGAAGTCTAACCTGAATTACAAAAACACTGATTCATGGCCCCTTAGTCAATTTCCAGACTTGAGACAGTTTACAGACACAGACCTCCCTTGAATGAAGGGGAGACCAGGTCCTTTGAGGGGGAACCCTGTTACACTGCCACAAATTTATACTGTCAATCTTCCTCCAAGCCTTTCCCAAGGAGACTGGCAGCCTTTCACCAAGGTAGCTGTGCGTTAGGGAAAAGGAAATAATAAAATATTTCAGGGATTATTACACACTGGTTCAGAAGTGACATTAATTCCAAGGGACCCAAAACATCACTCTGGTCCACCAGTCAGAGTGGGGGCTTATGGAGGCCAGGTGATCAATGGAGTTTTAGCTCAGGTCCATCTCACAGTGGGTCCAGTGGGCCCCTGACACATCCTGTAGTTGTTTCCCCAGTTCCAGAATGTATAATTGGTATAGACATACTGAACAATTGGCAGAATCCCCACATTGGCTCTCTAACTCATGTAATGAGGGCTATTATAGTGGGAAAGGCCAAGTGGAAGCCACTAGAACTGCCCCTACCAAGCAAAATAGTAAATCAGAAGCAATACTGGATTCCTGGAGGGATTGTAGAGATTACTGCCACTCTTAAGGACTTGAAGGATGCAGGGGTGGTGATTTCCACCACAACCCCATTTAACTCTCCTATTTGGCCTGTTCAGAAAACATATGGGTCTTGGAGGATAACAGTGGATTATCGTAGGCTCAACCAGGTGGTAACTCCAATTGCAGCTGCTGTTCCAGAGCTGGTAGCATTGCTTGAGCAAATCAATGCATCCCCTGGTACCTGGTATGGAGCTATTGATCTGGTAAATGCTTTTTTTCTCAATGGCTATTAGTAAGGACCACCAGAGACAGTTTGCTTTCAGCTGGCAAGGTAAGCAATATACTTTCACTGTCCTACCTCAGAGGTATATAAACTCTCCAGCCCAATGCCATAATCTTATCCGCAGGGAACTTGATCATTTCTCCCTCCCACAAGACATCACACTGGTCCATTAGGTTGATGATATCATGTTGATTGGACCTAGTGAGCAAGAAGTAGCAACTACTCTAGACTTGCTGGTAAGGCATTTGCATGTTAGAGGATGGGAGATAAATCTAACAAAAATACAGAGACCTTCGACCTCAGTGAAATTTCTAGGTGTCCAGTAGTGTGGAGCATGTCAAGATATCTCTTCTAAGGTGAAAGATAAGTTGCTGCATCTGGCCCCTCTTACAACCAAAAAAGAGGCAAAATGCCTAGTTGGTCTTTTTGGATTTTGGCAACAACATATTCCTCATTTGGGTGTGCTACTCTGGCCCACTTATCAAGTGACCAGAAAAGCTGCCAATTTTGAGTGAGGACCTGAACAACAGGAGGCTCTGCAACAGGTCCAGGTTGCTGTACAAGCTGCTCTGCCACTTGAGCCGTATGATCCAGCAGATCCAATGGTGTTGGAAGTGTCAGTGGCAAATAAAGATGCTGTTTGGAGCCTTTGGCAGGTCCCTATAGGAAAATCACAACACAGACCCTTAGGATTTTGGAGTAAAGCCTTACCATCTGCAGTAGATAGGTACTCTCCTTTTGAGAAACAGCTTTTGGCCTCTTACTGGGCCTTAGTAGAGACTGAACACTTAACCATGGGTCATCAAGTTACCATGAGACGTGAGTTGCCTATCATGAGTTGGTTGTTGTCTGACCCACCAAGCCATAAAGTTGGGCATGCGCAGCAGCACTCCACTGTAAAATGGAAATGGTGTATACGAGATAGGGCCAGAGCAAGTCCTGAAGGCACAAGTAAGTTACATGAAGAAGTGGCCCAAATGCCGATGGTCTTCAATCCTGCCACATCACCTTCTCTTTCCTAGACCAGAGCTGTGGCCTCTTGGGGAGTCCCTTGCAGTGAATTGACTGAGGAAGAGAAAACTCGGGCCTGGTTTACAGATGGTTCAGCATGATATGCAGGTCCCACCTGAAAATGGACAGCTGCAGCATTACAACCCTTCTCTGGGGTGTCCTTGAAGTACAGTGGTGAGGGGAAATCCTCCCAGTGGCAGAAATTTGAGCAGTGCACCTGGTTGTTCATTTTGCTTGGAAGGAGAACTGGCCAGAGGTGCATTTGTATACTGACTTATGGGCTGTTGCTAATGGTTTGGCTGGATGATCAGGGACTTGGAAAGACCATATTGGAAAATTGGTGACAAAGAGGTCTGGGGAAGAAGTATGTAGATAGATCTTTCTGAGTGGGCTAAAAACATGAACATATTTGTGTCCCATGTGAATGCATACCAGAGGGTGACTTCAGCAGAGGAAGGTTTTAATAATCAAATGGATAAGATGACCTGTTCTCTGGATACCAGTCAGCCTCTTTACCCAGCAATTCCTGTCATTGCCCAATGGGCTCATGAACAAAGTGGTCATGGTTGTAGGGATGGAGGTTATGCATGAGCTCAGCAACATGGACTTCCACTCACCAAGGCTGACTTGGCTGCAGCCACTGCTGAGTGCCCAATCTACCAGCAGCAGAGACCCACACTCAGCCCCCAATATGGCACCATTCCCCAAGTGACCAGCCAGCTACATGGTGGCAGGTTGTTTATGTTGGACCACTCCCTTCATGGAAGGGGCAGTGATTTGTTCTAATTGAAATAGACACATACTCTGGATATGGATTTGCTTTCCGTGCATGCAATGCTTCTGCCAAAACTACCATCTGTGGGCTTACAGAATACCTTATCCATCATCATAGTATTCCACACAGCATTGCTTCTGATCAAGGAATACACTTCACAGCAAATGAAGTGCAGGAATGGGCACATGCTCATGGAATTCTCTGGTCTTACCATGTTCCCCATCATCCAGAAGCAGCTGGATTGATAGAACGGTGGAATGGCCTTTTGAAAACTCAATTAGGGCACCAACTAGATGGCAATACCTTGAAGGGCTGGGGTAATGTTCTACAGGAAGCTGTATATGCTCTGAATCAGCATCCAGTGTATGGTGCTATTTCTCCCATAGCCAGAATCCGTGGGTCCAGGAACCAAGGGGTGGAATTGAGAGTGGTACCACTCACTATTACCCCTAGTGATCCACTATGAAAATTTATGCTTCCTGTCCCTGTGACTCTGTGCTCTGCTGGTCTACAGGTTTTAGTGCCAAAAGGGGGAGTGCCTCCACCAGGAGAAACAACAATTATTCCATTGAACTGGAATCTAAGACTGCCACCTGGTCACTTTGGGCTTCTCGTGCCCCTGGATCAACAAGCCAAGAAGAGGATTACATTATTGGCCATGGTAATTGACCCTGACTATCAGGGGGAAATAGGACTGCAACTACACAATGGAGGTAAAGAAGGGTTTTCTTGGAATATAGGAGGTCCCCTAAGGTGTCTTTTAGTACTACCATGCCCTGTGATTAAAATCAATGGAAAACTGCAAGAACCCAATCCAGGCAGGACTACCAATGGCTCTGAAACTTCAGGAATAAAGATTTGAGTCACCCCACCAGGCAAAGAATCATGGCCAGCTGAAGTGCTTGCTGAGGGTAAAGAGAACATGGAATGGGTAGTGGAAGAAGGTAGTGATAAATATGAACTTCAACCACGTGATCAGTTACAGAAACAAGGACTGTAATGCTGTTTTGTTCATGTTATACTATTTAAGTTGTAAGATATCAAGTTTAAGAATGAATATTACCCAAGGATTTGCACCCTATTCTGGAGAGATTTAATGTGTTTCCAGTTATATGCAGCACAGTTGAGTATTGTTAGATGAAAGGAAAAAAATGTGTGTTTTATTGTTTTTTATTTAGAAATTAGGCATGGTTTAAGGTGATATGTATAGCTGCCAAGTTGACAAGGGGTGGGCTGTCATGGTCAGGTTCATGTGTCAAGTTGGCCAATTGGTGGTACCAGTTTGTCTGGTTGGGCAAGTGCTGGCCTGTCTGTTGCGATGAGGACATTTCATAGAATTAAATCATGACCATTTCAGCTGCATCCACAGCTGATTCCATTTGTAATCAGCCAAAGGGAATGTCTTCTGCAATGAGTGATGCTTAATCTAATCACTGGAAGCTTTTTAAGGAGGATTCAGAAGAGACAGGCTCTCTTCCTACTTTGACTGGCAAGCCTCTCCTGTGGAGTTCATCCAGACCCTCCATCGGAATCGTCAGCATCACAGCCTGCCCTGCCGATTTTGGACTCTGCATTCCCATGGTTACATAAGACACTTTTATAAATTTTATATTTGTGAGTGTTCCCTGTTGATTCTGTTTCTCTAGAGAACCCTAACTAATACAAGTATGCAGGGAAACTCAAATTAAAACCACAAGAAGGTATCACTATAAACACTAGAATGGCTAAAATTTAAACAACAACAACCAATGTTGGAAGTATTTACGTTGATTAGAACTTTCATATATATTTTGAAGAGGTGTAAAATATCACAATCCAAAAATTGTTCTGCAGTTTCTTGTAACATTAAATACCTCCTATCCCATGACCCAACAATTTCACTCGTAGATAGTTATCTAATATTTCCTAAAATGCAAGCTTAGAATTAAGAAGCTTGGGGTAGAAAATGGTTTGCATTCCCTTTGATAATGCACTATTCTTATTGAACCCTTATTTGCCTCATATGTCCCAGCACTGTCCTGGAAATTTGAGGATGAGTCACTGCTTGGAATCTCTGTTACTGACTTACATTTCCCAGTCCTTCTTAAATGCTACCTGAATAGATTGCATGACCAACATGGGTTACAATTTGCAAGCTGTAAAAAAAATTCTTCTACAAGTAACTACAATATTAAGCATGTCCTTCAATAAAATACTTAAGAAACTTACAGAGATTTCAGGTTTAGAAGAGGAGTGTCTGATATCCAGCATTTTGAATATGATGATTCCTTCCTAAAATTTACATATCAAATTTATGTACATTTACATTATATATAACGTAGGGGGGTCTCATATAAAGAAGGAATACTTTTAGTGTTTTTGGATTGAGAAAAACCACGTGATGATAACAGGTGAACAGATTTAATCCTGGATTTCATGAACTTGTATTTTGTTAATCAAAACCATATTCAAATTTATTTTTTTCAAAGGTGATTTTATTGAGATATATTAATACACCATACAGCATCTGCAAACTATACAATCAATAGTTTACAGTAACATTTCATGGTTGTGCATTCATTCATGATCAATCTTAGAACATTTTCATTACTCCAGAGAAAGAAATTAAGAAAAAAGAAAACCCCAAACATTCCTTACTCCTTATCCCCTCCCTCTTATTAACCCCTTTTATTGCATTCTATTCAATTTAAAGACATATAATAAATGTCCATTAACTAAGTGTAGCATGGACAAATAGAGATATATAGATTAGTGGAACAGACTAAAACATAAAGAAGCAGATTCATACAAGTAGGAGAAAGTGACTTTCTTTTTTGCTATATAGCTATACAGTCATTATCAAAGATTAGGACTGCTGGATTGCAGCTCAACAATTTCCCTTATTTCCTTCTAGCTAATACAAGGCACACTGCCTTCCAGAGGGGGTTCACCATTCTATTTCCCTACCAACAGCCAATAGTATATCTCTCTCTCCACATCTTCCCTAGCACTTGTATCTTTCTGTTTATTTTTTAAACAATTTGATTCACACACCATACAATCCATCCTAAGTGTACAATCAATGGCTTCCAGTGTAATTGTGTAGTTATGCACTCACCACCACAATCTATATGAGAATATTTCCATATCTTCTGCAAAGAAAGAACAGGAAAAGAAGAAAAAAGAGAGAGAGAGAAACAAGAACAACAACAAGAATCCCATTCCCCTCTCTTATATCCCCCTCTTCTTGACATTTAGCTTTGGCATATTGCCTCTGTTACAGTTAAGAGACCACTAAAATGTTATTGTTAACCATAGACCCTAGTTTGCATTAATTGTATTTTTTCCGTGTAACATCCCATTTTTAATACCTTGCATGGGTGACATTCATTTGTTCTCCCTCATGTAAAAACTTTCTTATATTTATATATTTAACCACCATTATTGTCCACTGTAGGTTTCACTAGGTTATACGGTCCCAGCTGTTATACCCTTCAGGTGGCATACATGCCCATGGCCTTCCTTTTTCAACCACACTCTTGCTCAACTTTGCTCATTATACTACAATATTGTGCTACCATCTCACAGGATTGTGCTATCCATTTCCAAATGTTTACAGCTATTTACGTTGAATGTTCTGTACTCCTTTGGCATCAAATGCCCAATCTCTATCATATTTCTATCTCCTAATAACCTGTCTTCTCAACTTTAACTCTCAGAGTTTGCTCATTATAGTTAGTTCATATAGTGAGACCATTTGTTCTTTTGTTTCTGGCTTATTTCACTCAGCATAATGTCCTCAAGGTTCAACCACATTGTTGCATGCATCATGGCTTTATCCCATCTTACATCTGTTTAATATTTCATCATTATATATATACCACAGTTTGTTTATCTACTCATCCATTGATGGACATTTGGACTGTTTCCATCTCTTGTAAATTGTGAAAAATACCACTATAAACATCAGTGTGAAAATGTCTGTTCATGTCCATGCTTTCAGTTCTTCTGAGCATATACCTAGTAATGGGATTGCTGGATCATACAGCAATTCTCAACTTAGTTTCCTGAGGAACTGCCAAACTGCCTTCCAGAACAGCTGCAGCATTTTACATTCCCACCAGCAGTGAAGAAGTGGGCCTATTTCTCCACATTCTCTCCAGCACTTGTAGTTTTCTGTTGTTGTTGTTGTTGTTATTTTTAATATAATGGCCATTCTAGTAGGTGTGAAATGATATCTCACTGTGGTTTTGATTTGCATTTCCCTATTAGCTAGTGAAGTTGAGCATCTTTTCATATGCTTTTGAGCCATTTGTGTTTCCACTTTGGAAAATTGTCTATCCATGTCTTTTACCTATTTTTTAATTGGGTTGTTTGTCTTTTTTTGTTGAGTTGTAAATCTCTTTATTTATTCTGGATATTAAACCCATATCTGATATGTGGTTTCCAAATATTGTCTTCCATTGTATAAGCTGCCTTTTTACTGTCCTGTCATAGTCCTTTGATGTGCAAAAATATTCAGTTTTGAGAAGCTCCCATTCATCTGTTTCTTCTTTCATTGCTGGCACTTTGGATATAAAGTCTAGGAAACCACCTAGATCCTTAAGATATTTCCCTACATTTTCTTCTGGAAAACTTTATGGTGTTAGCTCTAATGTTTAGGTTGTTTCTCCATTTTGAGTTAATTTTTTATAGGGTGTGAGATAGGGTCCTCTTTCATTCTTTTAGATATGAATATCCAGTTCTGCAAACACCATTTGTTGAAGAGGCTGTGCTGTTCCAGTTGAGTTTGCTTGGTCACCTTATCAAAAATCAGTTGTCCATACTTGAGACGGTCTCACTTCTGAACACTCAACTTGATTCCATTGGTCAGTATTTCTGTCTTTATGAAAGTACCATGTTGTTTTGACCACTGTAGCTTTGTAATATGGCTTTAATTTCTTTTTCTTGTCTATTTCCTTTGGCTAGAACTTCCAGCACAATGTTGAATAACAGTGGTGACAGTGGGTACTTTTGTTTTGTTCCTCATTTTAGAGGGAAAGCTTTCAGTTTTTCCCCATCGAGGATGATGGAAGCTGTGAGTTTTTATATATTCCCTTTATCATGTTGAGGAACTTCCCTTCTATTCCTATCCTTTAAAGTGTTTTTTATCAAGAAAGGATGCTGAATTTTCTCAAATGCCTTTTCTGCATCAATCGAGATGATCATGATCTTGCCTTTCATTTATTGATGTGGTATATTAAGTTAATTGATTTTCTTGTGTTGAACCAGCCTTGCACACCTGGAATAAAACCCACTTGGTCATAGTGTATGATTCTTTTAATGTGATGCTGGATTCAATTTGTGAGCATTTTGTTCAGGACTTTTGCTTCTGTATTCATTAAAGAGATTGATCTGTAATTTCTTTTTCTTGTAGTATCTTTGTCTGGCTATGGTATTAGGTTAATGTTGGCTTCATAGAATGAGTTAGGTAACTTTCCCTCCTCTTGAATTTTTTGAAGAGTTTGAGCAGAATTGGTACTAATTCTTTCTTGAATGTTTGGTATAATTTTCCTGTGAAGCCATCTGATGCTGGACTTTTCTTTTTTGAGAGGTTTTTGATGACTGATTCCATCTCTTTACTTGTGGTTGATTTGTTAAGGTCTTCTGTTTCTACTCAGAGTCAATGTTGATTGTTCATACTTTTCTAGGAAACTGTGCATTTCATCTGAGTAGTCTAGTTTTTAGTCTAGTTGCTCATAGTATCCTCTTATTATTTCCTTTATATTATCTCCAACAGTTATGCCCCTCCTACCATTTCTGATTTTATTGATTTGCTTTTTTTCTCTGTCAGCCTAATAAAGGCCCATCAATTTTATTAATTTTCTCAAAGAACCAGCTTCTGAATTTGTTGATTCTTTCTATTCTGTTTCATGTTCCCAATTTCATTTATTTCTGTTTTAATCTTTGTAATTTCTTTCCTTCCATTTGCTTTAGGATTAGTTTGCTGATCATTATCTAGCTCCTCCAGGTGAGCCATTAATTCCTTTATTTTTGCTTTCTTCTTTTTTAAATAGGTGTTTAGGGCAATAAGTTTCCTTCTTAGCACTGCCTTTGCTGCATTTCATAGTTTTAATATGTCATTTCCCTGAGACCCTGCTCATATTTTTTCATTCTTTTTCCTATCTATTCTTTTCATGTAGGATTTCAGGTATCTTTTCCTCTAGTTCACTAATCCTTTCTTCTGCCTCCTCAAATGCCTTGAGATATTTTCTAATTTCTATTGTAATTTCTTCCTTGACTCAATTGTTGTTTAAGAGTGTTGTTTAGCATCCATGTATTTGTGAAATTTCCTGCCTCCAGCCTGCTATTGATTTCCAGCTTCATTCCATTATGATCCTAGAAAGTGCTTTGCATAATTTCAATCATTTTTAATTTATTGAAACTTGTTTTGTTACCCAACATGTCATCTACCCTGGAAAATTATCCATGAGCACTTGAGAAAAATGTATAACCTGTGGTTGTGGGATGTTTTGGGGTTCTGTATATGTCTGTTAAGTCTAGTTCATTTATCATATTATTCAGGATCCCTGTTTTTTTATTGATCCTCTGATAGGTGTCTCATCCATTAATGAAAATGGTGTACTGATGCCTCCAACTATTATTGTAGAGTTCCTCACTTCAGTGTTATCAGTGTTTGTCTCATGTATTTTGGGGCACTCTGGCTCAGTGCATAGATATTTATAATTGCTTTGTCTTCTTGATGAATTTTCCCTTTTTTTAATACATAGTGTCTTTCTTTTTCTCTTTTAACTCTTTTACATTTGAAGTCTACTTTGTCTAATAATAGGATAGTTACCGCCACTCTTTTCTGGTTGTTTGCATGAAATATCTTTTTCCAAACTTTCACTTTCAACCTATTTTTGTCCGGTCTAAAGTGAGTCTCTTGTAGACAGCATATAGATGGACCCTGATTTTTTTTATCCATCCTGCCAGTCTACATCTTTTGACTAGATAATTTAATCTATTAACATTTAATGTTATTACTATAAAAACAGTAATTTCTTCTATAATTTTGTCTTTTGGATTTTATATGTCACATTTATTTTTCTCTCTCTCTTTACTCTTTTAGTTACCCTTACTGATAATCTTCATTTCTACACTCTTCTCCAAGCCTCCCTCTCCTGTCTTTTCCTACCAGCCTGTATCACTCCCTTTATTATTTGTTGTAGAGCAGGTCTCTTCTTCACAAATTCTCTTGGTATCTGTTTATCTGTAAATATTTTAAACTCCCCCTCATTTTTGAAGGAAAGTTTTACTGGATGTAGAATTTTTGGTTGGCAGTTTTTCTGTTTTAGTATCTTAAGTATATCATACTACTCTTCTTGCCTCCATGGTTTTTGCTGAGAAACCCACACTTAGTCTTATCAAGCTTCCTTTGTATGTGATGCATTGATTTTCTCTTGCTGCTTTCAGAATTCTCTCTTTGTCTCTGAAATTTGACAACCTAATTATTAAGTTTCTTGGAGTAGGTCTATTTGGATCTATTCTGGTAAGTGTATGCTGTGCTTCTTGGACCTGTCATTTTATGTCTTTTATAGGAGTTGGGAAATTTTCAATGATAATTTCCTCCATTATTCTTTCTGCCCCATTTCTCTTTTCTTCTCCTTCTGGGACACCCATAACACATATATTCATGTGCTTCATATTGTCAGTCATTTCCCTGAGACACTGCTCATATTTTTTCATTCTTTTTCCTATCCTTTTCATGTAGGATTTCAGGTATCTTTTCCTCTAGTTCACTAATCCTTTCTTCTGCCTCTTCAAATCTGCTGTTATATGTTTCCATTGTGTTTTTCATCTCTTCTATTGCACCTTTCATTCCCATAAGGTCTGCCTTTATTTTTTTCAAGCTTTCAAGTTCATCACACAGGTCTTTTTTGTATCCTTCCACTCTTTTTGCCACATTTTCCTTGAACTCATTGAATTAACTTAGAAGATTTGTTTGAACAACTTTAATTAGTTGTTTCAACTCCTTAGTATCTCATTTGAAATGTTTGTTTGTTCCTTTGACTAGGCCATATCTTTGTGCTTCCTAGTATGACTTATGATTGTTTTTCTGGTATTCAGGTATCTGATATTCTTGATTAGTTTATTTTGAAGGTCTTATCTCTCTTTTGTTAGGGTTTTCTTACTGGTTGTCTCTGTTCTGTATCTATTCTTTGACAATTAATTCAACTTATTCTAGACCTCTGGCATAGCTTCTGTATAAATGATCAGAATTTTTTAGATCTTGTTTTTCTAGTTCTTGCCCTGCCTTTATGGAAGTTTTTTGGGATTGCCCTTTGTGTATGTGTGTGTGTTCAGTTGTTTCATCCCCAGAGAATTCTCTTTCTTCCCTCTTCTTCCTCAGGGATAGTTGATCTGCTCTTCATTTTGTTTTGTTTTGCTTTTTGGCCTCTATATGTTTTTACCATTTCTTTTGTTACACCTAGCAACTTTTGCCTGGAGTTCTGGCTCTGGGAAGAGTGTCTCCCCAGATAGAAGTGCCCATAATCAGATTTCCCCAGACAAGACAGGCCCAGGACTCACAAAGAAGTTGTAATCAGTATCAAGGTTCCCTGGGGATGAGACTCAGCAGAGTGCCAGTCTTTCCTATGAAGCCTCTTAATTCTATGTTTTCCATGTCCTGCCCAGCAGGTGGCACTTGTCAGCCTGATGCTCCCTACAGGCCTAAAGTGGTACTGCATCTTCAGTTCTCAGCAGACCCTGTCCCTGTCAGGAGTATGGCTGAGAAAGAGGCTGAGGCTGAAGGCAAGCTTAAACTGTTTCTGTTTTCCAGCTCCTGGGTTCTGAATTCTCTAAATAAGAGTTGCTGCCTGTGCTGGGCTTTGCCCCCATCTTTTTTTTTTTTTTTTTTTTTGTAGTCGTGAGCCAGTCTTCAGCCCCCTGTTCTCTGCAGGCTAGTTCTCTTAGCAGCCCCCCTTTCCCTTCTGTGGGAAACATGTTTGAGATAGGCTGAGCTCTGATTTTTGTGGTTAAAACTGCTGCTGATATCCCAGCCCCTGGGTCTTAATTCTCTGAATGAGAGTGGCCGCTTGTGCTAGCCCCTGCCCCTTCCCTTTTCTTTAGGAAGATATGCCTTTTAGGGAATTATCTCCTATGCTATTTAGTTACTCTGTCTCTCTGACATTCCTTAGGTCCACCCTTGCCTCAGGGTAGGGCAGAAAACTGAGAATGCCTTCTACTTCAAGGGACTGATAAAAAGTAAGAAAAAAGAGAGAGAGAGAGAGAGAGAAATAATCTGGTTTCAAATCAGGGTCCCAGCCCTCCAGGTTCACCAATCAAGAGAGAGAATTGTTACCTGGCTCTACCTGCCCCTTTTTGGGGGGCACAGCCCTTTTCCAGAATCCTGAGATGAGCCAACTCCCAAAGCCTCAGGTTTTTGTTTGTTTGTTTGTTTGTTTTTTAATCAGCCCTGCCTCCTTGCTGCTGGGAATAAACCTCCTGGTTTCTCTCATGTTTATGCTCTGGGTCTGTCTGTGCTTGGAGCTTATATTCAGCAGTCCAAATTTGTTAATCAGATCCACAATTGGAGCTTTCTCTTTCCCAGTCTGCTGTGCTTATGAGGGAGAGACACCAGCGTCAACAGCATGGAGGTCTATTTACTGTTCTGTACTGTGACCTCAGCACTTCCACCCATTCCAGCCTGGTATACAGTGTGTATCTGATCACAGAAGTCCCACAAACCATTGTTCCAAACAGTTCCTGGCTTTTTACTATCTACGTTAGAGGATTAACTAAATCACACACCTGTCTGCACTGCCATCTTGTCTCACCTTTTTACCCAAATTTATTTTTAAACAGTAATATATATGTCAGGGATATTATTTGCCCATCTTCAGGAAAATTCTGCAAATCCATACAGTGCTCATGTGGATTTGCAGACGTCTGTAAAATATCCATAGTCCTGAAGAGGGCCATGATCAATTAGATGGAAACTACTGTCCAACCCCAAAAGGGTTCTTAAGCTGTGTAAAAACCTATAGAATCACACTTCCATAGACCCCTGGCTCTTTCCCCAAGTGCTCAAGTGTTTTACTCTATTTGCCCTCAACTCAGGTCCATTTCCATAGGCATATTAATTGGTATAAGCAGTGAAATAAAATCCTCCATTCAGGGATATTTAGGGACTTCACAACTCTTCCCAGTTGTTTTTCCACATCTCATCAGAGGCTCAGTGTCACAGATGTACACTGAACCTCTGTAATAGCCTAATATTCCTTTGGGTCTTCCAGGTACACTTGCTAACTGAACCATAACAATGAGCCAAGGTTACAATTACCTAGGGATGCAGATCAGATCCTCCTAGAATTTCAGAGAATTATAATTAGAAGAGCTCTCTCATATTGTTTGATCCATCCCTCTCATTTTTCCCTAGGAAAGAAAATCACTTATCTCATTGGTGTTTTTATATTTGGCTTTTAGAATGAACTTACAGAGCCCTGGGTATTTGGCTCTCAATTGACAAGCAAATGTTTGTCTTTTTGGAATGCAGCAATTAAGAAACTGAAACACTTTAAGTATTATACAACAGCAGTTTATAAAAAAATATATAAAATGCCTGACAAACTTTGGATGTTGTCTCATGCTGGTGGAATGATTAATAAGCACAACGAGAAATGGATGAAACAATTGCAATTTGATCCTACTGTTCATATGCTATGAAGAGATGTTGCTGCCCCAAGACACTTTCTCTGTTGCTGGGTTTTTCCTGATTGGTTGGTTTTAACTTTTAAGTGGAATCATTAAATGATGACTGGAAAAATCTATCAATATCACAAAGAGGTAAGCAAATGAAGAAGTAGAAGACCTCACTATTGAGTTCAAACTAGGACTAGAAGACATTTAAAATGATGAATAGTTCAAAAATGTCATCAATGGAAGCACAAAACAATGTTAAGATTTGAATGTCATTTAGCAGGGCCTGGATTTACTGATCAGGAGTTCTTGTGATGGAGAAAGTAGAGAATAACAGTTAAAGGTTATTTGCTGATGTCTTCCACAGCTCCACTTGTCATTTTAAGTAACAGTTTTTATTTATTTCAGCATGCATTTTTATTTATTTCACTATACTGTCTAAACTACTTATGTCTATGTTGGTGCACCCAAGAACATGACGGGCATTTTGTAATTTATAGAGTACATCTACTTTTTTCATTTTTTTCTTGTTCAGAAATTTCACTTTGATTTAGTATTTTGGAATTATACACCATTTCCCACAAAAATCTAGGATTGAATGGATTCAGATAAATACACACACACACTCACACACACACACACACACACACACACACACACACACACACTCCTTAGCCTCCAGCTTTGTGCTCTGCCTCCGGACCCTCCCAATTTAGCCTCCCAGTTTGATATGCTGTTTTCACATCTTACCCAAGGATTAATTCTAGGGCCAGAGCATGAAGCAAAAATCCCACATAGAGAAAACTGCCCATGAAAATTCCTTGGGATAGCAACAAGTTACTTCTCAGCCAGTTCAACACAGGCACAGTGTCCTCTAATATCAGAACAGATCTTGGTCTTCTGATGAGCTCCAGAGGAGACTGTTGGCTTACACTGGGGCCCATATTTGGTGAAACACATAAAAACTTAAAAATTAGACTCACAGCAGCACTGTGAGATGCATATACTCTGAAAGGCAGATTGCACCTCTCTCTCAGTCCAGAGCATCTGATCACTGAAAGAACTGATAGATGAATCACCTGCTATACCTATTAGGATTGTGTTTGCCTGCAACTGACAGTGACAACAACAACCCAAAAAATAGCACGAAATTAAAATATCCTCATGGTTTAAGAGGGATTTATGTGGCCCATGCAATAAGAAGGGCACACATAGGCCGTTTAGAGCTGGTCCTGAGGTTCAGCAGTATACCCAGAGACCTGGGTTCTATGTCTTTACTCCACCATTTCTAGCACATAGGCCTTTGTCCTCATCCTTATTACCTCATGTCTCAAGATTACTGATCAAAACTCTTGTTCACATCTTGGGCAGAAAAAGAAGGGAACAGCCATAAAGCTGAGGGGAAAAGTACCTTCTTCCAGAGAGGTGACACTTTTTAGCAGGATGCCCTCTCCAGGGACTTTTGCCAGCATCTTATTAGCTATAACTGAATCACATGATGATCGCTTGCTACTATGGAGAATGTGAAATCAAGTATTTTTGGTGGGGTATGTTGGTGCATTGTACTCAAAGCAGGGGAATGAAAGCTGGCAGATTGCAGTGGCTACCATACTTACACTATTGAGGTTCTCTGTGTGTGCTGCTCTTTATCTCTCTCTCTTTCTTCTGATTGCATGTATCTGAGTTTGAGCAAATCAGCTGTATGTATGACATGAGTCCACTACAACTTATTTATGGATATCTGAGCAGCGGATGGGTAACAGAAATTAAAATTATTGAACACCTTAAATATGCTGCAAAAACCTATGAGAAAGGTATTATTTTGCCCATGTTACAGATTGGGAAAATGGTGCTCAGACAGACTAAAGAAGTTGCTTGCATGCTTATAAATGGCAAAACTAGAGTCAGGATTTAGACATAATTTTGTCCATAACCCATGGTATTTCATACCTAGAAGATAAAACAAGCAAGAGAAAATGTGTGCAGTGTCTAGCAGCCTGCACAAAATTTTAGATTGATCGTTACAGAGGCATTCAAGTCACTAGGACAATGTATTCAGCCAGAAAAAAGGCCTCCTGTGCCCAATATTTCATATGTGAATTTTGAGCATCTTCCAAGTCTAGCTCTAATGTGACAGGGGCTTGGATGACCTGTTGCCAAGTAAACAGCATGGCTACATTTTTGACTCAATTGACTAGCTGTTCTGGTGTCACTTAGGAACAGCCTGGGGGTAATGCACCTTCATGCTCCTATTTCCTGAATCCCAAATGGGCACTTTTTTTCTCAGAACCCTATGCCAGACACAGTTCTGGCACAAATCCTAGAGCCACCATGTGGCTGCCACAGCCCTCAAAGTCTTTCCACTTTGGCATGGTGAAAGCAGAATCTGTTCTGAATTGGAAAAAGGAACTTTATATTGTTCTCCAGGGGAAGAGACAGTGCAGAGAAAATAAGTAAGTTTCATTAGGTGAACAGAGCTTGAAAATTTCATCACCAGAGGCTATAGGAGCATTTCAGATATTGTTTATTTAACACAGACTCTGGGGTGATTTTCACCACACTCCACAATGGATAGGGTATGCATTGAATAATAAGGATTTTTTTTCTACACAATGTACAGCTGTTTAAAGCTGTGTTATCTCTGGGGAAGAATAGGACTTTAATGCTCTCAAAAATGCAATAAGAAATGGATTTAGTTTAAATATGGATTAAATTCAGCACTGACATGAAAAATGAATGCTAGCATATTTACATTTCATCTCCCTTAAGAAAATAAACTGGATGAGCACTGACAGTCATTTGAAGAGCTGAACTGGCTTCCCATTATTTTCTAATTACTGGTACCCTGCCTCTGCTATCTGCGATGATCAGTTTCCGTGGCAGCATCACACATTGTGACAGGAGAAACAAGCATTCTTCTTCCTTGTGGCTAATCTGTCGTGACCATTCCCCGTTTGGATGAAGTAGAGGATTAAACTATAGGGAAGAAATTCCTGCATGACTTTCTGCAGAGCTCTTTATCTACATCCAAAGCCAAATAGGGCACTTCACATTAGTGGCCATAAATAGAAAGTGGGGATAGCAGGTTACAGGTGACCATTAGACCCCTAAAGTGGGAATTTTTTTTTCTTGACATTTCATTTGGTGCTTCCCTAAATGGGGAGGAATGGAAAAGGGAAGAGTTATTTAGAGAACCCCAACTTAGTGTATTTCAAGGTACCTTGCATACTTTTTCATCCCCATAGAAGATAGATATTATTAGATCCATTTTACAGAAGAAGAAACTGAAATCGTGAGTGGTAACAAGGCTTTTTCATATCTCAAGATGATAAATAGTAGAGTTGAAATGCAAACCCAAGTCAGATCAACTCCAGAAGCCATTTCTCCCCTCCAAATAGGAAAAACTGGCCTCATTAACTTTCTCATTATAACCAATTATACGAGATTTAAAGTGACACTACTTGGGAATTTGTTTGGGGCCTCATATTCTAAAAGGGGCATGGATAAGCTAAAGTCATGAAGAAGAAGGGTAACCAGGATGGGGAGGAATCTAGACATTATGACGCAAGGAAAAGTCACAGAAAGGGAAGAAGTGAAGGAGACTAGACTAAGGAGCTTGATGATCACCTTCAATATAAGGAGATTTTACAGGGCAGGCCACGGTGGCTCAGCAGGCAGAGTTCTCGCCTGCCATGCCGGAGACCCGGGTTTGTTTCCCGGCGCCTGCCCCATGCAAAAAAAAAAAAGGGGGGGGGGGTTTACATAGGGAAGAAGGATTGCCAACATCTTGATGGGTCAAAGGATGATTATTAGAAAGAATCGAACATCAGTCCATCATAAGATATTTCAAAAAGTGAAATGAGATCTATTGTAAGGAGATGGCACAGTTTCAACAATTGTGTATCTAAGGCTGAAGAGGGAGCTTCTGCACTTGGTAGCAGTTTGGATGAGATAACTGCTACTGTACTTCCCGCCATTATTCACTGATTCTAAGATTATGATCCTGTACGAACTAAGAGTGATGCTTGAGTTTTGGTTTTAGTGTACAAGTAAAGCTGGTATCAGGAGTCCCGGAGCCAGAGGAGAGGTGATGAACAAGAACATAATTTTTTTTAAAATGATTTATTTAAGTGGCAAACAAGTCAGAAACTGAATTTCTAAAGGTTCTGCCTTCTTACATTTGATATTCTTGAAAACAGTTTAGAAATCCATACGTCTAAATCAAACAAAAAACAGCAGAAGAGAAAATGGCAAGATTAGAAAAAAATAGTAGATTGCAAAACTGAAAGCAGTTAGGGCAGATTTTAGGGTTCCTCGAGTTTAATAATGATGTCTTTTTCTTCTAGCTCAGACTGGCATTTCCTAAAACTTCCAATTTTGTACCTAGAAAAGAAAATGCAACAAAAGCTTTAAACAAGAGAGAATTGAAAGAGATTGAGATATGCCAGCACCCATGTGCTTGTTTGAAAGAATTATGTACCCAGAAAAGCCATGTTTTAATCCTAATCCCCTTTTGTAAAGGTAGCTGTTTCTTCTAATCCCTATTCAGTACTATATGTTTGAAACTTTAATTAGATCATCTCCCTGGAGATGTGACTCAATCTAGAGTGGTTGTTAAACTGGATTAGGTGGAGATGTGTCTCCACCTATTCCAGGTGGGTCTTGATTACTATATTAAAATCCTATAAAAGAAGAAACATTTCCGAGGAAGCTGGAGATTCTGAGAGAGCAGAATGACATAGCCACAAGAAGCAGAGTCCACCAGCCAGTGACCTTTGGAGATGAAGAAGGAAAATGCCTCCCAGGGAGCTTCATGAAACAGGAAGTCAGGAGAGAAAGCTAGCAGATAACGCCATGTTCACCACATGCCTTTCCAGATGAGAGAGGAATACTGACTGTTTGCCATGTGCCTTTCCACTTGAGAGAGAAACCCTGAACTTCATTGGCCTTCTAGAATCCAATTATCTTTCCCTGGATGCCTTAGATTGGACATTTCTATAGACTTGTTTTAACTGGGACATTTCCATGGCCTAAAAACTGTTAACTTGCAACTTATTAAACTTCCCTTTTAAAATGCTGTTCTGTTTCTGGTATATTGCATTCCAACAGCTAGCAATCTAGAACAACCTGTTATCCAAAAGAAACAGCATAGGGTAGAAAGAAGTATATGCGGAACCAGACCCAAAATTCTGGAAATGCCAGACCCATAGACCTTTTATATGAGCTGGAGTTAGAGGGGATTCCTTAATGTATGTTTCTCGTGCATTGTCCATGTGACCTGGCATAGTGATCCCAGATGATTGGGCCTGGGATAGGTCGGAGGTCTGTCACCAAGAACATTTTTCACTGGTGATCTGCCAAAATAAACCAGCTTTAGGGTGGTCAGATTCAGCTAATTTAAACACAGGATGCCCAGTTAAATTTGAATTTCAGATAAATAACATTATTTCTTAGTATAAGTATCTCCCAAATATTGCATGGGATATATTTATACTAAAAAAAAATTGGTTGTTCATCAAAAATTCAATTTAACTAGACAACCCAGTATTTTATCTGACAACACAGGTCAGATTATGGTATTAGAGAAAAACAGAATATGAGAAGAGTAATTGTATGGAATTCAAGAGTATTAAGCAATACTCACCTACTGCTGGAGGGACTAAAAAGTGGCCTAACAGCAGCAGCCACACCAATGGGATGCTGGATTGTCCCTAATAACAGTCTAGTTCCTGATGAATTCTAGCTAAGCTCTGTTGAAACTATGGCCCAGGCTTTATCGCATGTTTTAATGCAATAAACCTTCATTAACTGAGGGAATCTGGGTGAATTTGTATCATTGGACAACCTAAGACAATCTAACCTTGACAGACACTGCTATTTACCTACTCAATCTTCATCCCCTCTTTCTCCTTAGTATCCCAAAATCTTGATTTTAGATGGGACAATCATCTCAAGCAAGCAGGAAAGTTTGGCACCCTGTTTTCACAGCCCACCTTGCAGCCAGAAAGGGCTACATGCCCCAATTCTGACAAGTGATATCTAAATTGAGGTCCTGCTAGAAGGGGTTTCTAGGAAAGATTTGCCCTTCAAGAATAAAAAGTACAAATGCTTCTGGTGCTGGTCCTCCCAGCACCCTCCTCCTCCCTCAGTTTAGGACTGATAACTGGACAGGACATAGCCTTCTTAGGACTATGATGCAACAAACAAAAAAAGAAGTTAGCCTCCTAAATGGCAGCATCATTGCACAGGTGAACTAGCAGCAGCAGCCATCTCTACTGACTGTATATCTTGTTATTTAAGAAAAACAAACCTTTGTTCTCTTAAGCTACTGTAAATTGAGCTTTCTGTTACAGTCCAATCTAATCCTAATCGATAAAACAGCAAAAGGAATACTTTAAAAAAAATCTATTAAGTATGCCATACTTCAAATTTCATAACAGATCATTGCAAATAAGAAGAAAGGATTTCCCCCCAAATTTTCTATCAACATTCCTGACTTTATAACTTTTTTCTTAGAATTGCTCCTACACAGAATTCCTTCTCATTCCTCTCCAGGTGAGTCTGTCTTTTGTTGTTTTGTCCCCTTTCTGAGATAATGTAAAATTTTAGCTCACAGTGATCCCCTTCCTATTTTGAATTTGATGGTATTTACAGCCTAAAGATTCATTTCATGCTTGAAGAATGCAGCCCTTTATTGTTTTATTGCTTTTGTTATATTATGCATACAACATATCCCTTTACTGGATGGTAATTCCTCTAGAGGGCAAATACTAGGCTTTTACTCCATGTTTTTTAAGTGTCTACCACAGTGTTTTCTAGGTATAAATATTAGATACTTGTGTGACAATGAGAATAATGATAATGTGGTTGGAGGATATTGTAGGGGATTTGATAGGAAACTTGGTGGTTGGTTCCAGGGTCCAAGCTAGACTAACTGGTTGTTTACCCAGGCAAACATAGCCTGAAGGAGAACCAAGGAGAGCAGAAACTTACCAGGTGTGTTGCTTGGGAAGTTACTCAACACCTCTTAGCCCTTTTCGGTCTTCTGTAAAATATGGCACAGTCCTATGGAGATTAGAAATCATGTTAAGTATATCACCCAGTGTCTGTCACTCACAGGCATTAGGATCATTAGAGTTTAGCTTTAATCTCCTAATATATATTAGTCAAATAATAATATCTTTTGGCAGCAGTGAGAAAGGATATAATTGCATATTTCCCTTGAGAAAATGGATATAAGGGAAGTAATTTATTAGGAAGAGTGTATAATGTCTTTAAAATGCAGTGAAATAGTAAACAATATTTATTCTAATTCTGTGACTGATTTGCTGTGTGACCTTGGGTAGGTTACTTAATCTTTCTGAAACTCAGTTTGTGAAATGTGGATAATAGCACTTGTTCTGCCTTGTGGAGTTCTTATGAAAATCATTTGAAACAATGTATGAAAATGTTCTTTGACAACTACAAAGCATTATATTAGCTTAAGGGTGGAGGAGGGAATCTATAAATTCAAGAACAATCAGCAGATGCAAATTTATTCATAGCTTGAAAAATCTTATCCAAATTTCAAACTCACATTGAATAATTTAGCAAAACTCCAGCACTTAAGAAAGTGTTCAAAAGACAAAATGAGCTAGACTTTAATTAAATGGAACTGAGATGAAATTAAAACAGAAAACTCATTTCCCTTGAATGAAATGCAAATGCATTTAAATGCACAAAATGGTAGTACTATTTCTTTTTTAAGGAACACATGAAAAACATTAACCACATTTAGCAATATCATCAAGTCTTCATACCTACAATGTTAGACTGGAGGAGACAGAGGGCAATGATTCTATCTGATATTGGGTATGACTTCCTATGATGAGCTCTCAAATTCATGCTCTGCTTGAAGATTTAGGGTCAGGGAATAAAAACTCTCAATCAGCACTACTTATCTTTTTTCCAGTAATGCTTGGAGATATGATTGTGCATGTTCGCTTGTCTGGAGGGTAGAGTGAGGTGGCCGGTATGGAAATGAAAAACAAATCATGCAAAACTAGATTTGTTTGAAAAGCCATTGAATGTCAACTGATGTTAGACCACTTTCCCCACCTTTGGTCGGAGAGCTTCCTTGAGAAGAATCTTCACAGTGATGGGAGTCTGGACCAATTCCAGCGCATATGTTTCCCTTCTTAAGTGATGATTGCACCTTCTTGGTGGAATGCTCCCTCATTTTCCCAGCTGTAAGCAATTATTTACTCTTCTGCGTGACTGCACCAGATCTTATCTGGGCACTTTTCATACCTTTGCATAGTCATTTGCGTGCATGTGTAGTTGCCCATAGTGGATCGTGAACTCCTAAAAGACTTGCTAAATATGTTTTTGCATCTCTACTCCAAGACTTCCTAGTTAATGTCTTTATCAAAGAAAACAAACAATAAACACATATGCTGATAGGTTAGTTGTACCAGCTCAGCTTTAGCTTTGCTAGACCACTGACCAGTGATTATTAGAGTGAGGCTTATTGACTCCCAAGGTCCTGTGAAGAGGTCCTTCACATTATTTATGAATTGGTTGCTCACTCTCTCATCTCTCTATTAACCATCTATCTATCCATTAACTATCCATCTATCATCTATTTACCCATGTTAATTGGTCAGATATAATTAAGAATCACTGCATGCTACTTGTTCCCATATTATAGACCCCTCTCCAGTAGTTCTAAATTTTGGCTTCACAATTGATAGCTTCTAAAACATACTGCTATGGGTACCACTTTTAGAATTATGATATTATAATATAATTGACCTGCGATGAAGACTAAGCAGAAGTACTTTTGACAATCCCCTAGAAGATTCTAATGTGTGGGCAAAGTTGATCCTCAATCTCAGAATCCCTTTTGGATATTGGATGTTGGTGTTCTCACAGGGCAGACTGCTGCCTTAATTCCATACTGCAGAAGCCCTAACAATTCCTGCAGGGAGTAATTGTCTAGGGCATGCTCACAATTCAGACCTTAATTAAGGACCTGTGTACTTCCAACTCAAAAGCACTCCCTTGGGCAATTTAAAGTTTCTATCACTATATTCAGTGTCCTCTTATCCTTTAATTCTATTGGGGAACATAACATGCTTTCTCCAATATCAACTGTGTACTTAGGGAAAGGAAACACATTAACTCTAGTGTTTAGGGGGACTTCTCCATTTATGGCTTCATGTAAGCACAAAATAACCTCAGAATAAGTAGCTCTAGCAATAATTATGTAGGTCTGTTTGGACAGCGATATCATAAGCAGGTGAGAACAGCTTCTTGTCCATTAGGTTTGATTTCTCTGACTCACCAGGAGACTCAGAGTTTGACTTCCCTATTTCCCCCCACATTAAGAATTGACAGCTTTTTTCCCCCACAGTAAGAATCAACAGCTTTTGGAACGGAAACAGATTTCTGAGACATTGTCAGAGATCTTCTGGGGCTTTTTCGTGACTACAGTGTTTATCTCAATTTGTCACTTCCTATAATTAGGCAGCACATTGCACATCTGATTCTTGAGAAATAATTCTTCACTGTGTGGATCATACAGGCTCTTTGCTTCTCCACCTACCAGAGGTAACTTCTTTGGACATTTCACTCCCTCTTAGCAAATCTTCTGAAGTGTGAGGTTTAGAAGTAAAAACTAAATTAAAATCTAATTGTGCTTCTTTCTCATATCCTTGTTCATGGGTAAGTAGGTGCAGAGGTCAGATTTCATAGCTAGGGTTTATTTCAGGGTTGCCCATGAATGTATTCACACCAACTCAGTCCAAAATATACAGAGATTTTAATAAATTTAGCTCTCTTCAAAAATGTCTTCTTAAACTGTATTTGTTCTTTTACTGAGGGGCAAATAATTTTACTTGCACTTTTACTTCTCCTGACTGGTTCTTCCAATGTTATATACTACAACACTAACAGCAGCCTGAGCTTGACCATATGAGCTGACCAACATAAGATATGCCCATGTAGGAGAAGGAAAATTGCTAGACCTTCCATATAAGGAAGAGAAATTATGCAAGCAGAGGCTGAGGGGTAAGTGGCTAATTGAAAATTTGACCAAACTATGTCTGTGAATAAGAGAAAGTCACAAAACCAGAAGCCCCTTTATTTCTAAGTACCCACAAGATGGCCAATCCTTGAAATCAACCCCAATGGGTTGAGCAGTCATAAAAAAACAGCGTAACGGGAGCAAGGGCTGTTGTCTTTGCACTCAAACCAGTCAAAGTAATACCATGGTTCATTGGGAGTGACTTGGTTCACTGAATTTTAGAAAACTTATTCATTAGTTTTAAAAAATAAGACTGACTAGTAGACCATGTTGACCTTCCCATCAGCCTTCCTCAGCCTTCCTTCTGGGGACATTAATTTATATTGCTAAGATTTAGTGTCATAGTGTGACATAGAAATTTAATATAATGGATTTTAGAGTTAGTCAAGGCTTAAAGTCATAGTTCTGCCCTTTTTTAGCTGTATGACTGTATGATCTTGCTTTGTTTTTAACTTCTGTGAGCCAGGCACAAATAAGTAAATAATAAATATTAGCTTCTATTATTACCAATATCATGACAATCATTTAAAAATAGTATTTATTAAGTATTTAGTCTTATTGTAGACACCAAATTAGTTAATGGACTTAGTTCCTGAACTCTAGGTTCAGGACAATCTAACATAGTAAAAAGAGGAAACTTTCATGGCAGCTCAGTTCTACCAATTTCTCCCTTTATGACTTTGGGTAAATTTCTTTGCCATGTTAAACCTCAATTTCCTAATCTTAAAAGTGGAAGCCATGAGAGGGAGGGGTAAGGGATATGGGATATAAGAGTTCCTTTTTCTTTTCATTATTTCTTTTTCTAGAGTGTTCTAAAAACGATCATGGTAAAGAATATACAATTATGTGATGGTATTGTGTGCCATTTTAGTATAATATGGTTGGACTATTTGTGTATGGATATTTCTCAAAAACATTTTTTTAAGAAATGGAAGTTATAATGCCTACTTAACAGTTCTACAAGGATTGAATGATAATATAACAAATTTTACATGGTTAGCAAAATGTCTGCTATGTAATAGGTTCACAAAATATTGATAGTACTTTCCACCCTTCCCTCTGAAATGTTCCAGCCACCAAGGGACAGAATTGATATGGAGAGTGACAAAAGGCACATTCTGACCCAAGCATAAACATTGAGGAAGTGCATTAATTAAAATAAGATAGAAAGCACGTGCTGGGTCAGAAAGAGGAATCATTGTGGAGCAATGAATGATGAGACCAACATTGGAGGCAACACAACAGACATCAGGGGATCAAGGAACATTCACTATTAGTGGATAAAATTATTTCAAAGCAAAGTCTTGTAGAAAAGCATAAGGAAAGAGTCATTTCTTTAGGCTTCCTTGCTTCCAAAGACATTATGAAAAAGTTGGAAGTAATCAGCATATGAACATATCTGTGATTGCTTGGCATGTTTACAAAACAGTTATTGCTCTTTATATGTATAATTATCAAGTATTGACTATACAAATGCCTACTTTATAATATCTAGTACTGAAAACCTGTGCAGAGGTCCAATGGATGGGAAGACTAAATCTACCACCAGAAAATTAATTAATAGGTACTCATTTGACCTTAAATAACAAAGCTCCTATCTCGTTTATTTAATTAGTGTCTCTTGTCTTCATTATGGTTAGCACTTCAAAATGGCATTGATTAAGAACTGAAATGTTGCATCTTTTCTTCTGAGATTAATTTTTTAAAAACCAACATTTCCTTTTCAATGGGATGATAGTCTCTAACAAGAGTAGTTAAATAAACAAATCATTAGGCTAAGAACAGACGTGCCACCACAGGCCCAATTTAACTGATCACTGATGGATGTTAGTCATGACATATGACATCCAACTTTCCAAAAAACAATATGCCTGCACTATTTAGTCAATTATTATAAAGAGTGGCAGCTTTACAAATGTGCTAAACCAAGAAAAAAGAAAGAAAATTTGTAACATGTCACTGGTGGTTTGTTTCCTAAGATCTGTTCTCTTTTCTTTATTAATTGCAACTTATTTCTATTGGATTACACAAATACAGCATGTTGCTATAATCCATACGTGCCCTGAATGTACATACTTTTAGGAACAGGCAGTGACTGTAATACTATTGTTCAAACCTCCAATTTTTCTTATATTGACTAATAGCTTATTTGTAATATTAACATTGCTTCCATTCCAACTTCTTTTCATAAAATGGTGAAGGATGAGTACCTAGGATCCTTGATGCTTCTTTTCCAGCTAGGAATTATTTTCTTATAATGTAGGAAAGAAGAGCTTGCTTCCAAGGGCAAATCATTAAATCCCAGTATGTAGCCTTCCTGGGACCTTAACTTCTCTCTTGTTGAGTCAACTTTGGGAAGGGAATTAGGTTCCTTTGTCTGCAAAATATGTGTTTGGCACTTGAGAAGGAAGATCATATCTGGCAAGGGCTTTGGAGATATTATTTTGCAAACATTAAGAGGTATGATAAAGATGAGGTAAAGGGCCTTAGTTTATTTCTTAGAAATATTGCCTAAAGGAGACATAGGTTTGAAGAGTAGGAGAATATTCCTTCCTTTTGGCCTCTTTGCTAGGTAAAAAAATGGACTTAGCAAACTGCTCTTCTAATTTCTCTCTTTCCGTGGAACCATACTCAGGATGATTGTGTAGTGTCTTACATATACTCAGAATATGTAGTGTCCTTGTATATGTAGTATATGTAGTGTCCTACATATACTTTCAGAATAGAAAGCAAAAATACTAGAATCTGTCCTGTTAAACTATATATTCTAAATAACACAGCCCTGTCCTTGCAAGGGTGATAGCTAGTTCTCAGGTGTATGTTAGACATACCAACATGTGCAAAAAGACAACAACAGTGTGTGGGTATGGATTTTATATTTATTAAAAAGATAATAGGGATAATAATAATAAACATTCAACTAAATACACTGTGTCAGGCTTTAAGAAATTCACATGTGTAATTCATTTACTTCTTCTAGATACACCATGAGGTAGGTATGATTAGTAGCCATTTTTTTCAGGAGAGGAAACAGGCTTAAAAATTCAATGAACTTTGCAGAAGTTTACGCAGTTAATAAGTGGTAGAGCCAAGAATTGAATCTAAATCTGACAACACATTTTGTACTCCAACCTCTTCTCAGACTTGCCTCCCCACAAAATCTAAAATGCCAGCTCCAAACTTTGTATTTACCAGCTGAGGCATCTATTTCTGTTTTAGACTCCTAGATAATAATCTCATTCTACATTTACTTTTTTCCCTCATGTGAGGATGATAATAAATCTTGAGAAGTCACAGTATTGGGCACCAGGAAGCCTTGGTTTAATACCATTCTTTTCCAACTCATTTGAAATCTTAAACCAGCCATTATCGACGTTATCTGCTGCACTTTCAAATCCTCCCTCTTCATATACTCTATCTTTTCAAACAATGTCTTCTTAAAAAAAAAATACTATCCTTCCTTTAATTATTATCCTCTTTCCTTTTTGTCTTTGTTGACCAGACAAGATCAGTCTAGACTTTTCCATGTCTACATTTCTTTACCTCCCATTTATGTTTCAATATACCCTCTCACTTGCTTCTTTATCAAGCCACTGAAACTGTTCTTACTAAAATAACTATGACTCACTGTTAAATCCTATTGGAGATTTTATTCTTCTGGACTACTCTTCTAACTTCTTTCTCAGAATCACTTTGCTTTTGCTCCAAGTTCTTCTTCTCCTCAGTTTCTTTTGTTGGTTTCTTTTCTTCTGTACTCCCTTAATATATAGTTTTCATATATCTGTGAATATATACATATAGAATTTGGGGGTTGCCTTATTTAATGCAGCAAGCTCAATTACTACCTGCTGCATGACTTTCAACCCTACAACTCCACCCCTGACCACTTTTCATTCATTTATTTATCCATTCAAAAAAATTATTGAACAACGAAATACACATAAGGCAATGTGTGAGAGTGTTCTTCCAAGGAATTTGAGTCTAATAAAAAAGACATGCTCAGAGGCAAACAATTATAAAGCACAGAATAAAGAGACATTAAAAAGTGCCCCCAGGAGAGATTCTTAAGTAAGTCTGAGAAGGCAGGAACTACTAATCAATAGCTCTCTAGAAGAGATGACCACTCATCTGACTCTTAGAGTGGTAGAGATGGGGAGAGGTAAGGAGAGTGGGTAAAGGGAAGGTGAGAAGGCATTCTAGGAAAGGGCATCATGAACAGACATGGAAGTGAGAAAGAGCTGGTGCATTTGAAAAATTTCCCATGGTTTGTAATTGCTAAAGTCTGAGTAAGAATCGATAGCAAGAGATAAGCTTCTAGGGATTGGCAGGAGTCAGATTGTGGAGAGACTGTTGGAGTGTTGAACCATATCTCATAAAGACAATGTATTTTAAATACAGGGGAATCATCATCAACTGTAGGTAGATAGATGATAGATAGATAGATAGATAGATAGATAGATAGATAGATAGATAGATAGATATAGATAGATAGAACATACCTGTGAGCTTCTGATTTGTATTTCCAATTGCATGTGTATTTTGCTTGCATATCAGTTATCTAAAATTCAACATATTATTTCCAAAACTGTATATTCTACCCAGATCTCTCCCATGAAATTTAAATTAAAAATATAATATATCCAGATACCAGAGAAAACATTACATAGCTATTCAATAAGCCATTCAAACTTACCTCTCCTCATCATATTTATTTTTATCTCTGTTGGAATATCACTGTCTGCCTTCTCATCCAAACTAGGAACCTTAGAGTCATCCATAAATACCCTGTATCAATGCCTCTCAAATTTTTCTACCAAATAACCTCTAAATAGCATGTAGAACATATCTCTCTGTGTAGTGGCAAGCAACCCATCAAAAGTAAAAAAAATCTTTTGATGTCATATACCTTGTCTTAAAATTTCTATAAATTTTACACCTTAATTCATACTATGTCAATTTTATTTGAATGTTGTATCACTTAGCTAGTGCTATATAATAAACATCCACACAATCTTTATGGCATATAGCAATAAACTTTATAGAGCTCATGAATCTGTAGGCCAACTGTGCTTGGATGGGTGGCTTTTCAGATTTCATTTAGGCTCCCTCATACATCTGGAGTAGCTAGGGGTTCACTGATATGGTCTATACTTGAGAGGTAAACTCAGTCAGGATTTACATGTCCCTCATCCTCCTCTTTGAATCATCAAGGAAGCAGAACAGTAACTGGGATACCAGAAAGTAAACCCAATCCTATAAGTAGTTTTCAAGCCTTTCCTCATGTCTTGTCCACTAAAAGTTTAGTCCAAACTTTTAAGCTCAAAGTCCAGGGACAAGGAATAAAAGTATCTTTGTAGTGGAAGTAACTGCAAAGTCACTGGCAAAAGTCATTGTTACAGGGAGGGTGAAAAATTGGACCCATTAATTCTATGAAGATAAATATGTTTCAAATAACATACACAAAGTTCCATTTTCCCCTATAATTATATGTGAAATGGATGCCCCAGAAGATAGGTTGCATTTATTTCATCAGTCTCCTCATCTGCAAAATATGGCTAATAATCATTAAATTGAGAAGAGAAAATTGCTTAGCCTAGAGTCTGGTACCCAGTAACCATTTGACAATCTTACCTGACATTACCATTTGAAATTATTACTTCTGGGATAAGGTTAAAATCTATACCCTTCTAATGCCTCCCTCAGCTTTTAAAACTTGGGTTTTGACTAACATACATCCTAGGAATTAGCTATGGCCTCTGAAAGAAATTTGATTAACTTTCCAGATTACACTATATTTATGCCTGCTAGTACATCATACAATATGCCAGTTCAAGAAGCAACTCAAAGCAAGATTATAGGAACTTTTATGCAAAATTCACAGAGAAAGTGGCAAATGTTATACCTCCTCTGATGCTTTTCCCCGAGCCTGACTTGCAGAGACCGCAAGATCAGAGGCAGACAGAATTTCCACTAGTAAAATAAACCAGTACATTTCTCTGTCCCTCCTTGATGAATGCAACACCACTTCCAAATAAATTCTTCCCTACCCATATTTAATTTATTAACTTGAAATAAAAAGTGATTTGGCCATAAATTCATTAAAAATCTATCAATATTCCCTTTTGCTCCCTGCTGCAATTTCTTTACACAGCACTGTAAAACATTTACTACATTCAGCAGCTAGGTGTTCAGTAGTTAAATTCTGTAGATCAATGTTTCATAATATAATTCAAACTAATCCCATAATTGACTCTAATTAAGAACAGCTTCAGACAATTATTATAGAATTATTGAAAGCAGAGATTGAAGAGATTTGTTCATTTATCCCATGTCCCTCCTGCTGGGATTGGAGTTCCCTGTAGCTTTTCTTTCTAGTGATCTGTCTGATCTTGTTTTAAAGTCTTGTAAGAATTTGTCTGTCTGATATTTCTTCTTTGAGAGCCCATTTAGAAGTATAATAGGTTTTACCAGATATTTTAGCATAATATTTATTTTCAGTGATATTTGCCTCACATCCTTCTTTTTTAGTTGTGCATTTTGTTTGGGGAATTACAAGGCAAAGCAGACTAAAATACATTCTCAAGAGAGGAAAAGAAGTCCTTGGGGAAAAATGTACAGTGGCTTTAAAAAATAATGGCAATTAAAATTATTACTGCAAGATCCTAGTGCTCATGTAGAAATTTGTTCCCCCTTCTCTTGGCTCTGTTTTTCTCTGATCACTTTCTTCTTCTTAGTGGGTAGCAAAGGCAGACCTTGACACTTCCATATTTCACAAGAGACCTACTCTTTCTCAAATATTTATCAACCCCACAAAAGATGCTGATTGGTTCTGTGTTATTTGCCCATCATTGACCAATCCTATCTCAACTTGGGTGGAGTATTCTCATTGATCAGCCTGGCTCACTTGTCTACCACTGTGGTAGAAGAGATAAAACCACTTGATCAGTATTTCCACAGAGTCAAAAGAAGAAGAGGCTAAGTTTCTATAAGGGGTGGATTTAGGGACAGACAAAATAAAAATCTAGATATTTAACACATATCTTAATCTTTTTCTGTTTTGAGGAATTGCAACTTCTTCCATCTTATTTCATCAGAAGTTAAACTGTGAGGGAGCCTCATCAGCTATTTGGAAAGTACAATATACCAAGTTTCTTCGCTGACTTTTGAATGCCCATTTGGGAGCAAAGGAATAACCAGGCTACCTGTGTAAGGAACACCCTGATATTTCATGCATCTAAGTGAACCTGGTCTGTTAAGGATGTGAAAGGGAGTATGTTAGTGTGTGTTCAGTGGTTGGGAGGGGGAAGTAAACTGAAGAACTTCCAAAATCCTCTCCAGTTCTGAAAACCTATAGTCATAACTTTCTTTGTACAAGAGAATAGTTCCTTAGAACCAGCTAAATATAGGATATCTACCAATCCTAAATTGCAATGCCTCATGAGATTTACTTCCTCCTAAAAGCTGAATTCTACTTGACAATTGGATCTAATTTCTGTTAGCAGAAAGTCTGACCTTGTGAGTTGAGAAAGTTGTGGGGTAGGTGAAGTTTTTGTGACTCATGGCATCCTAAAATGAACTGCTGTGGGAAGGGCTACCACTGGAGGGAAAGTTTGAATATTTCCTCCACCTGGATTCAGTTCAAGGAAAGCTGCTTCTTCAAACCATGACCACCATCTGCCTGGATAGTACTTCTTGGCAAGAGAAGGAATTCTTAGACTATACCATTATCTTCCCTTTCTCATTTCAGCAGAGGCACTCAATTTCCTACTAACATTAAAAAAGAAAAATTATCTCTCGTCCTATCTCTTTGTCTCTTCAGCAAATAGGCGCATAGAAAAATTTTGAACTTAGTTTTGGTCTGCTGATTTGGGAAAATGGCTCTATCATAAGTGTTATTAAATATACAGTGAAAGATATCTGATATGAAGCTAATACATTTCAATGAGTAAAACAGCAGGCTGGTCCTTCTGTGAATTTGTCTTGTGCTTCTGCCTTAGTTTGCCAGGCTACTATGATAAATGCCATATAGTGGTATGCTGGTTTCAATCTGTGTTGGACCCCAGAAAAGCCATGCCCTTTAATTCTCATTCAGGATTGCTGGGTAGGAGCATTTTGATTGTTCCCATGGAGATGTGACCCACCCAATTGTGGTGGTAACTTTTGATTAGATGATTTCCATGGAGGTATGTCTCTCCCCATTGAAGGTGGAGTTGCTTACTGGAATTCTTTAAAAGAGGAAACATTTTGGAGAGAGTCGTTTTTGTAGAGCCACGAGAAAGCCAGCAGATGCCACCATGTTTGCCATGTGCCCTTCCAGCTGAGAGAGAAACATTGAACTTCATCAGCCTTCTTGAACCAAGGTATCTTTCTCTGAATGCCTTCGATTGAACATTTCTATAGACTTGTTTTAATTGGGACATTTTCTTGGTCTTAGAAGTGTAAACTAGCAACTTAATAAATTCCCCTTTTAAAGCCATTCTATTTCTGGTATATTGCATTCTGGCAGCTAGCAAACTAGAACAGATGGGTTGGTGTAACATCAGGAATTTAATGGCTCACAGTTTGTGAGGCTAAAAGGTCAAAATCAAAGCATCAGTATGCTTCCTTCCTAAAGTCTATAGCATTCTCATGCTAACTTGTTGCAATTCTCCGAGTTCCTTGGCTTGCATTGCTGTCTCCTGTCACATGGTGATTTACTTGATCTTTTCCTGGCTCTCTCTGACTTCTGACTTCTCTTTATAAGGCTCCAGAAATGTGAATCAAGGTTCATACTGATTCAGTTTGGCCTCAACTGAATAGCATTATAGAAGATCCTATTCACAAAGGAACTCAGACCTTACTGATAATACATCTTCAAAAGATCCTACTTACAAATGGGTTCACACCCACAGGAATGTCAATCAAAACTAAGAATATGCCTTTTGTTGGGGTACGTGATTTAATCTACCACAGCATTCATTTTCAAAATGAGACAAATAAAGATGCCAAGAATGGCTGGCAGCTAGGAAAAAAACTTCCACTCAATACCAAAATATGTATACTTTTAAAATAATGGCCAAATCTGACACATTGATTTAAATCACATTAGACTGTGTGTTTGAAACCCAGAGATTGGCATTAGGGAATAAGGCTTCTTCCTAGGGGAATATTTATCTGCCTCCTGGGCAAGCATCCACCTATAAGGTTTTTACGAGTTTAAAGAGGATTAATATTTAAAGTTATGTAGGTTAGGTCTATTAAAATTTACACACTGTTTACTATACTAAAAAACTATCTTCAAATCCTAACTTATCTCAAGAAATGAAATATTTCACCATCAAATGATTTTGACTACACGTTGGCTTTCACTGTAACTGAACTTAACGTAACTGCCTAGGTGCATCACAATTTATGTGATTGTGTTGGCTGCATCAGTTTCTGCAATAAAATCCCTTTTAAAGCATCTTTAAAATCTTGGATGGTGACAATATTACCTGCTCAGCCCCCACCCCTACCTCACCCTTCATATCACCTTTGTAACCCTTCTAAACATGCTGCATTCTTAGATTCTTAGGGTTTGCTGACCAATCTGAGAGCCTTAGAATGTTTAGAACACATGGAGCACATATTTCCCCTCCAGTTAATCTCCGAATCTAATCTCAATCAGCACTTAGGCTAAGTTTTACTTATTGCTTAAAAGAGTTAATAAGTTAGTGAAATCATCCTAATTTGGTGTATATTCCTTATCTCCCTCTCATTTTATCTCTAAAAGGCTTACGGAGCTAGCATTTAGCAATGTAAGAGTCAGACTATTTCTTTTCCAAATAAATGAGACAATACCAGGATATCTAAGTTTGGCAATGCCTTAGACTTCATTTGACCTACATCTCTAATGACAGAGACCCTAAAAAAGGGTGGCTGAGAGAATCCTGTTCTTGAAAGTGAAGCAGCTCTACTTATTTTGCTGGGTATATTCAGGGTCAGGATTATAACCACAGAAGAGACTTGTAACCCTGTATCTCCAATGTGCCCTTATTTGAGGAGAGTTTGGGGTAGTGAGGAAGAGGAACAGAGGAAGACATAGATTAGGGAAAAACATAGCTCCCTCAGTCACTGGATAGAACAAGAACTCAAGTCTGGTCTGACCTATCTATTATTGTTTTCCCATTTAGCACCTCATTTTCTGAGAACCCTCACAGCAATTGCTCTCCAACATTGAATGAGGAAAGTCCTATAAAAACACCCCCAAATATTGTCAGACTCCCATAAACCCAGTTTATCATATTATTGTTTGTTAGAGTTTGTCTGTTTTGGGCTAATCCATTTTTTTCTCATCCTTTTTAAACTTAATTTTTATTTTTATCCAGGATACACATGCACATGGTTTAAAGAATCAAAATTTCCATACAGTGTTCACTTCAGCAGCATATATACCAAAATTAGAACTATGCAGAGAAGATTAGCATAGCTCCTGTGCAAGGATGACATGCAAATTTGTAAATTTCCATACATTTTTCCTGTTTGGGATGATTTGACTTTGGTAATGGAGGGTGATGAAGGTAGCAACATTGTAAATGTAATTAACAGTACTAAAATGTATATCTGAATGTAATTAAAAGGGGAAATGTTCGGTTGTATATATGATTACAGATTAAAATTTTAAAAAAATCCATGGAACTGCACTGCACAGTGAACCCTAAGTTAAACCATGGACTATAGTTATTAATACAGTTATAAAAATGGGCAATCATCAATTGTAACAACTATTCCACCCTAATGAAAGGTGATAATCATAAGGTGGTGTTTTACTTTGTCAAGCTGCCAAAATGCAATATACCAGAAATGGAATGGCTTTCTAAACAGGAGACTTTAATAAGTTGCAAGTTTACAGTTCTAAGGCCAGGAAAATATCTGAACTAAGGTATCCAGGAAAAGATACCTTTATTCAAGAAAGGCTGATATGTCCAGATACCTTGTTTCAAGAAAGGCTGATTGGAGGGCATATGAGACATCTGCTTGCTTTCTCGACTCATTTCCTAAGGCTTCCCTGTTTTCCTGCAGCATCTCCAAAGATCTGACTGTGTGTACTCTCTCAGCTCTGGTGGCTCTAAAGCTTTTTCCAAAATGGTTCCCTCTTAAAAGGCTCCAGTGGGCAGGTAATGGTGGCTCAGTGGCAGAGTTCCTGCCTGCCATGCCGGAGACCTGGGTTCAGTTCCCAGTGCCTGCCCATGTTAAAAAAAAAAAGCTCCAGTAAGCAACCCCACCTTGAATGGGTGAAGATACAGCTCCATGGAAACCATCTAATCAAAAGTTATCACCCTCAATTGGGTGGGTCAAATCTCCATGGAGACAAAGAGATCCCACCCAGCAATACTGACTTTTTCTGGGGTACATAATAGTGTCAAACCAGCACAGGTGGTACATTGGAATTCTTTATTTTATGCATGATTGTTCTGTAAACCCACAACTTTTCTAATAAAGCAAAAGTATTTCTATATGTCTTACTTAAAGCAAAATTAAACTAGACAAAACAGCTGTCCTATGCCCAACTTTTTACCTGCTCTCCAGAGGAAATGTGTTCGTTTGCTTACTTTATATTTTCCTCCATATCTCTTGTTTACATGATTATTGAACTACTTCTTGACTGTTTTTGGAGGCAGAAGTGGTATTAACTCTTGTAGGTCTATGGAAGATGAGGATGTATCTCTTTCACCATCACCTCTACCATCACAGATCATACTATCTGTGTCCCAAATTTCTGAAATGATTGTATCATAATTTTTATTAAATTTAGCATTCAGTATTTATTTGGAATAGTAATGTAAATATTAATCACAGCTGAGCCTTGTAGTATACTAAAATTATTTTTTAATTCTGGCATATTTTTTGTCTTCCTAGCATTAAAAATTGTTTTATTGTTTGCTTTTTTTTCTGTGCACTGACCAATTCTTTAACAAAATATCTCCCTGTTATCTAAAATCTTTATCACAATATACACAGACATATCGAGTATTTTATCCATTTTATCTTCTTAGAGACACCTTTCTCATAGCTTTCTGGCCTATTTCAATATGAAATGTGGTCTTCATATACTTCATAGCTACAACATGGGATCTACCCCCATCATTTTCCCGGGATTCCCTTACCTCTTTTGAGTTTGGTCTGTTCCTTAGATCCTATATCTTCCTCTTTCTTGGCTTCATCCCTTGTATTTGTGGGGAACATTCACCAGCAGCTTCTTCATAAAGGGGGCCCAGGAGTTAGACTTTTTGAGACCTTGCATAAATGAAAGTGTCTTATAGTCTACGCTCACACTTAATAAATAAATTTTTCTGGATATGGTATTTTATGTCACAAATTTTCTTTCAGAATTATAAAGGCATGGAACTGTTCCAGTTTTCAGTATTGCTGTCAAATGCCGTCATGTATATGTATTCTCAATGAGTGACCAGTCTTTATTCTCTGATAGACTTCAGTATCTTCTTTATCCCCACTGTTTTTAAACTTCACAAAAATGCATCTCAGTGTGGGACTATTTTCATCCTTTGTGCTGAATACTGACTGGGATCCTTTAATCTGAAAATTCAAGGCCTTCCTTAAAATTTTCTGGAACCATTTCTTTGTTTATTCCCCTCTCTCTCTATGTCATTGTTCTCTCTATAATTTCTAATATTTGGATGTGGAATCTCCTAAATTGATCCTCTAATTTTCTTCTCTTATATCTTATTTTCTCTTGGAGGGAGGGATTATTGCACTACTTTCTGGGAAATTACCTTAATTTTTTTTCTCACAACCCTTATGCTGAAGGGTTTTTTTAAAAAAAAATTCTGGTAAAATACTTTAAATTTCCAAGAATTCTTTATTACTTACTAAATGTTCTTTTTATTGCATCTTATTATTGGCTCTTGGATTCTCTATTTTCTCTTATTTTTCTGAGAGTATTAATAATAATTTTTTGAAGTTTACTGCCATTCACAGTATTAGTTTCTTTCAAGATATTCTTTTTTTTTAACTTAAAAGATTTTCTGAGATATCTGACCATCCTTAGCCATCTGTTCATACTGAAAAGTGAAAATTTTTAAAAAGCTAAATGGTTGTATTGTGCCAATGTCAATTTCCTGGTTTTGATAATATATTATAGTTATATAAGATGTTAGCATTGGGAGAAGCTGGGTGAGGAGCACACAGAACTTCTCTATACTATTTTGCAGCTTCTTATGATATTATAACTATATCAAAATAAAAGTGTTTTTTTAAATACCAATTTTGAAATTCCAGGTGTCCAGGATGCAGAGTTTATTGCCTTTGGACTTCACTGGATAATGCTCTGATTAGGCACTTTGGCTAGCACTGGCTCCACTAAGGCCCCTTCCTAGCAATATCTTTAGGTCTTTAGAATTGGGTTGGTCAGTCACCAATATTCTACCTAATGGCCAATGTTCTGGGAGTTGAATTGGAGAAAGAGTGCTATATATTCAGCATAACTTTTCATTTAATCTCCCCAAAGTATTGCTCCCCTACCCTTGGTGATGTCTTCCAGTTCAAAGACTCTTATACACTCTCTAGAGAATGAACCTCCACCCTTCTACAGCAGATGGGCAACTGAATGACACTATAGAATGGGGAAATTTATTGCCCAGTGAAAATATAAAACCTCTTGTAATCTCTTCCTTATTTCCTTAATGAAATTTTTCAAGATAAAAAAAAACAAAACAAAAAAAACTGGAGGCTCAGATGTTAAATGACTTTCCCAGGAACTTCACTTAAATCCAGGTCCTTTAATCACACCAGTGCTTTTTCCATTACAGCAAATGCTTTCATAGAAACACCAAATTACAGGAAATCATCCATTTCAAATTTATACAGATTTTATTTTAATGAAATGACTTTGGCTTCTTGTTTTTGAAGGAAATGCTAACAGGGCTGACTCTATGTACAAGGATATAGTTAGAAAGACTAATTTAGGCCAAAGTGATTCTACACTGTGAACAGTGGAAGGAGGCTGCTTTTAGCAAGGGCTATTTCTTTTGTTGATTCAGTCTCCCAAACCACTGGCAAACCTAAAATCTTGCTTAAGAAGAGAACAAGCAAGTTCCTGGCAGCCTACCCCAACATCATTCAAAGAAAACCATCAAGACATATCGAGTTTAAAAAATACATGCCCATGCTTATATTATAATTTAAAGTGAAAATTCATGAGGAGAGGTTAAATATTTGTCAGGTTTGATAACACCTGAAGTATTGAAAATTACTGAAAGTTTTTACTTTATTGTTTATAAGCGTAAAGGTGTGGCAATACTGGATTCTTTCATCTTCACTTCTTTGTTTTTCCCCCATTCTTAAACCTGGTAAGGAGCAGCCCTTATTGAAGAAAAGCACATCAAAGTTAGACATCGAGAAGTGGTCAATATTAGCATAAGATAAGGCATTTTCTGGGTTTTTTGTTTGTTTGTTTGTTTCTTTGTGGTGTTTGTTCTTTTGTTCTGAGATATGTCTAGTATCCAGTTACAGCACAAGATGAAAAGCATTTCACCAGCCTTGGCCAAAAGGGAAGGGGTCAAAAGAAATCAGAAACAAAGTACCCCAAGGAAGTAGATCAGAGGAAAGAGAAGAGATACAAGAGAGAAGGAATCCAGGAATTCCACTGGAAAATAATCTATGGGTTCAAATTTGATCAATGGCAACTGCAAGAAAACATTTTATACCCTTATCAGTATCCCCAATGTGTTCATGACTGACTACTACTAAGACTAATTGTGATTTTCCTGGCAACAGAGAGTACCACTACACAATTCCAGACATTGTGAGACCTAACACAGGACAGCAGGGACATGATTATTCCTGAGCATGAAACAAAAGAGAATTGTCCAATATAACAAACTTCTTGAGGGTTGAACGATTATGCCATCATCTTCATTGAAATGTGACTTTTTTTCATTTCTCTTTCGTAAAACATGGATGAGTCAATCAGCAAAATTCCTGAATTTAATAAAAACCATGCTTGAAAACAGTATCTTGATATATCAAGGCTTCCAAGTAACCTTTAGATTCTTTGTGCAACCAAAAACTTCCTAGAGCATTAAAAAGCTGAAAATACAGTTGAGTGAATTAATCCATTCTTCAATATCTAATACAGCTGCATAACTAGATATCTATTTCATCTAAATCCTTTATTTTACATCCTTTAATTTTAATATAAATAATACATAAAAGCCAGACTTTAAAATCTCACAGATATATTTTGTCTTTGCTCTGTTTGCATTCTTTGTTTCAGTCTATAAATTGCATGCAAAAGAAAGCAGATTCTTGAGTATTAATACATATGGACAATGTATATTAGTCTACATTTCAAGCAGAGAGACTATCCAATCATCTAATTTGTTTGGAAAAACTTGGGGCTGTGTTTTGCCCACCAACACTTTCCATTCACTCTTTACCAGATGGAGAAGCTGCTCTTATCTGGAAAGGGTTAAATGTGCTAGAAGGGAGGTGGCCTCAAGCACAGAGAAATCTTTATCAGGGCCTTTTAAAGACTTCAGTGGTAGTTTAGGGAAAACAACTTCTTATGAGCTGTTTACTCTTTCTGGGACCTCAGGAAAGGCCCACCCAGAGGTTTAGGCAACTCTCCAGCGAACCCCGCTGAGATGTTACCAACCTGGGAAATTTGTTCACTGCCTGGGGCAACCAACTCTTCACCTTTAGTGCAGAAAAGACTGAGATTGGCAAAATTCTCTCTTCTTAGCCTTGTCTAATAACTAGCTCATCCCTCTTCAAGATAACACATTTACCAAGTCTAAATAAAGCAGATTTCTGAAAGCTCAGTTTGGGGAGTAAAGACCAAATGAAATGAAAGTATTATATAATTCTCCATGAACACATGGGGACAGGAAAAGTAAAAGAGCAATAAGTGAGATCCCAGCTCCTCACTTCACTCATGTGATTTTCTCCCTGAATTTTTTCACCAGAGCTGCTTTGACAGCAATGTAATTGATAAGTTCAAATTTTATTTCTGCTCTCCACCTTCCACCAGAGATGATGCCAAAGCCAAGCTTGTCCAAAGACAGGTGGAAAAGATGTGGGGAGTAAATGAAAAGGGAAAATTGAGGTCTGGATTCCCAACTCCTGCGTAATTGAGTATTAGCTGCAAAATGTTTGTGCAATTTCATGCCAAAAGCCCAGATGGGGGTTGGGACAGAGTTTAAAGGTTTATTGGACTTGTTTTTTATAATATTTTCCTGCTTGGCATTGACAGTTGAAACAAACAGAGAATGTTTTTGGCTAATTAGATGCATGCATCAGCATGTTTCCAGGAAGTTGAAGGTAAATCAGTGCCTTGGTGATTGTAGGAGAGGAAGGATCCAGCTAGAGCACCACTGAAAAACCCTACCTTGTGTGATGGGCCAGCAAATTCCAGAATGGCTCATTCTGTGAGCCTGGGAAGGCATCCAATATCAATGATGAGTGGTTTCAAGCAGCTTCACTCTAATATGCAGACAACTGAGCTATAGGAAAAGGTCCAAGTCATGCATCCCATCCCTATTATGAATTGACTGCAGTTTATACCTCACAGCATCTGCCACATGGGGCTTAGATCCAGGTAGAGACTACATTCTGGGAAGCTGCAGAGTTTAAATAATTCATGGTGCCTGACTCAAAGAGGCCATATCACTCTGTTTTCAATGGGGATGTTTTGAACTCTAGTGAAAACCCACTGAACACAGAGGATGGGCTCAATTGTTTTGTCTTAGGGAATAAGGTTTTATTTCTCCTGTATTTCATGAAGCAGGACAGAGTTAAACCAATCAGAAGCCAAATGGAGTTGATGCTATGCAAAGTCCAATTTAAATGGAATTGATTAACTTCACCAATATCTCAGAGATTGCTGGAAACTTGGTGAGGTTGCTCTTGTCAATGAGGAGCAAACACGACCAGGGAGGGGAACTATTTGCTAAGTGGTTGACTGAGTCAGAAAAGCAGCACCATGGGCAGGTAAAAAATTGTGCACTCTCTTTGAATGGGAAAGCAGTAAGGAAGGAAAGAAAAAAAAATGGTCAAAAAGGGATGGGAGTGAGCAGCTGTTGTTGGTACCACCCCTTGGGACCCAGGGGAAATTGAAACTTGGGGGCCAGGGAAAATGGAGGATGTGGAATGCAATGGGGACAATTGAGTAGAACACTCAATTGTTCAGCAGTGGTATTGATAAAGCTGCTGCTGAGATCAGGAAAAGTGTCTTTCCTCTCAAGGCCATTATAAAAGTTCTCCCAAGAAAGGAGGGAGGTCCTAAATGCAGAGTTGCTGTTACCAAGCCACACACCAGACCATCCACCTCTCTGGGCTGGGCACTGCAAATAATTGTGACCAAAAAAGAAAAAGTTTCAACTAGAAAGGGCAGAAGGGGAAATTTATTTTAAGGATCGCAGCGAACTCTAAGACAGAAATGCTGTTGAGCCTCAAGAATAACGTGAACCAGAAAGCTTCAGTTGCTTTATTTGGTTGAGTAGGATTCTCCTCTTTCCCTTTTTCATGAAGCAGCATGAGCTGAGTCTTTGGAAAGCCAAAGGAAGTTGCTAGTATAACCTGGACTCTGTCCTTTGCCTTTTTATCTCTCTAAGATACTTCATTGTCTCTTTTGCTAATTATGGAGTCATGCATATGTGAGGTTCAAGTAGCAGAAGATATTCTTGGATTCATATTTTACCATCCAGTCACCTAGATGATGTCTAAAGACTAATTTAGGTACCTTATCTTACCTTTGTCAGTTCCAGTTCCAAACAGTCTAGGGAAGACAGTGATTGTGCAGTTTGGGTGAGGTAACCACCTTCAGATTACAGCAAAGGCCCAATGGCTAGGGAGTCTGGGAATCTATGAAGGGCACAGCTTGAATCAGGTATCCAGGCCTGGATCAATCACCATGGCCATGGTACATAGTCATATCAGATTAACACAGTAGTTCCCATGGTAACCTTGTCAGTGGGATGGGGAAGATAATGTCCAGGAGAAGTGGGGTACTTGGCAGAAAAAGTTTAGGAGGACTCAGCCCAGAACCTCTCCATTCTGGAAAGGCAATGTAATGGAAGCAGATCCTTTTTCCCTTTCCTCGGATTCCATGGATATTATTCTCTGTTTTAGTTTCCTAGGCTACTTAAAGCAAATACCATGAAAATGGTTCAGCTTAAACAATGGGAATATTTGCTCATGGTTTTGAGGCCAGGAACATGTCCAAATCAAGGCATTATTAAGGCAGTGCTTTCTTCCTGAAGACTGGCTGCCGGCTTCTCTGTCACATGGCAAAGCACATGACGGGATCTGCTGGTCTCTACCTTCTCATCAGGATTTTGTTGATTTCACCTTCTTGCTTCTTTGACTTTCTCTCTGTGTGTCTGAATTTTATTCTCTTATAAAGGACTCCAGTAACAGGATTAAGAGCCATCCTGATAGAGGTGGGACACACCTTAACTGAAGGAACCTCATCAAGGTCCTACTGGCAGGAAAGGATTAGATTTTGGAACATGTTTTTCTGGGGTACAAACAGCTTCAAACAAACACATACTCTAACCTATGCTCTACACATAGGCATAATAAACTATGTCATCAGGGTGAACTAGTGAAGTTTTAATTTTGGAAAGGGGGTAAAAGGTTGGAGAAATTTCGTAAAAAGGATCTTTGAACCCCTTTTGAAGTGAATCTCTTGGAGTCTCTCAGCCCAATACAAACAACACTGGATTTATTTGACCTCTATTTATTAATATAATGTAGAAGTTAAGATTTGGGTTGAGTCCTGGGGTACCACACAAAAGTGCATGACACAGGGTAAATTACTAAGTCTTGGTTTCTTCATCTATAAAATGAGGATAATGATACCTTTCATATAGTATTGTGAGAATTAAATGATAAAATATATGTAATATGCTTATTATAGTACTGATAACAGCACTCAAGAAACATTAGCTATCATTGGTTATACCTTTTAAACCATTTTCCTAATATAGGACTTAAATTTATAGCTAACAATGTCATTCTCCTCCTTCAAAAATTATAAGCTCCATGATTGCAGGGTTTACTTCTTATTTGTCTTAGTATCTCAGGCTTCCCACAGCACTTTGTAGTAGCAGGAAGCTCATTGTTTCAGTTTACTAAAGCTGCGGGAATGCAATATACCAGAAATGGGTTGGTTTTTATAATGTACTTATTAGTTTACAAATTTACAGTTCTAAGCCCATGAAAATATCCAAATTAAGCATCAGGAGAAAGATACCTTCTCTGAAGAAAGGCCACCAGCATTTGGGACACCTCTGTCACATGGGAAGGCACATGGCTGGCATCTGCTGGTTCTTTGCTCCTGTGTTCCATTGCTTTCAGCTTCTGATTCCAGTGGCTTTCTCTTTGAGTGTCTGTGAGTCCTCTCTTAGCATTTCTGGGCAATTCTCTCTCTTTCAGCTTCCTCAGCTTTTCTATCTTTTATCCTTGCATAAAGGACTCAGGAAAAGGACTCCAGTAAATGTCCTTGAATCCGGTGGGTCACCACCTAATCAAAAGACCTGACCCAAAATAGGTCTGCCCCCACAGGGATGAATCAAGAGACCATTGCTTTTTTCTGGGATATAACAGTTTCAAACCAGCACACTCAATAAATATTTTCCAAATGAATAATAAATGAATGATGACTTCACTGGCTGGCTGTTGGCCCTATGTGTGTCTTCTACTGACACTTGAGAGCTTTGCAAACAAGCAGCATCCTTTGACAACATGACGATGATGTATATGATGTACATTGTGAGCTGGCATCTTTAACAGTATCATATTGTGATATGTGTAATCTATCGTCTAAGTAGATGGATTAGTTCTAATTATTGGCTGTTTTCTCATTCGTTCATTCAACAAATATTTATTGACTGTCTACTAATATTGCAGACATGGATCAATTTCTTCTTGTATAGTGTTGAATAAATTCCTTGACTCCATGAATTTACATGAAATAAGTACGGGGTTTGAATGTCTGCATATGCACACTCATCAGCCTAGATTATAAATTCTGTCTATCTCTCTGCCTACCTCACTTTTTAGTGACCTCCTTCAGGACAAGAACAATACATTTTATTTTGGTGCCTAGCTCAAAACGATTTCCAGTAGAACTCTGATAACTCATTATATATTAATACTTTGCTGAATCTGTAGATCTATTGAGTGAAATAGAGAGAAAAAGCAATGAGTTTTACAGGTTGGCCCTTTGAACCTTCTAAGTCTCGCATGACCAACCTGAGTGATAGAAATGCCCATGGTCTCTGGAGCAAACAAAGCAAAATTTTAACCGTGAGAATAAAATTTGATTTAAAAAAGATGCTTCTTCCTCTAATCTTTCAATTTTCTCTTTTCTTAGAGAACAGACCTTCTCTATCCCATTCTTAGATCTTTGCCCTCTGAGCTCAAACTTATGTTATTAATAATTTAAAACAATTGTTTCCATAGAGATCACCTAGCAACTTTCCAGAGCAGAACAGCAGCTTTAGCAACTTTTTGCATGCTTGCTTCATGCACATAACTGTTTTGTGTTCTAGTTTGGTATTACCAGGAGACTTTAATGCTTAAAAAAGTGCCTTTAGATAGATTTTCAAGTAAGAATAATTGATTTAATATTTCATTCTATTTAAAGGAAATGTTGATCTACACAACCAAAGGAACACTCCCTCCAAGAAAGTAATAGATAATAGGGATTGGACATTAAAAATTAAATCTTTAAATGAAACATATATTGCTTTATTAGGATTTTTAAATTAATACATATTCATTATGAAAACTTTGAAAAACACACAAAAAGGAGACAATTAGTTTTCTGTTTCAAGATGGTAGATGCAGCACTCATTTCACTTATCTTTTTTATCCCCAAGTCCCAAGACATTGAAAGAAAATAATATTTATAGCCCACCATCATCCTGTCTCCTTTCCTTGGATCTAAAATTCTCAGAGGTGTCATTACTGAAATTACCAGTTATCATATCACTAATAGACACTAATTTTTTAACTTGTACATCCATGAAAGTCAAGTATATTTACCATTTAGTGCATTATAAAGTTCCTTTTCCTCTGATATCAGTAAAAAAAAAATACAAAAACAAAACAACTGATTTTCTAGAGCCAGGAACATTTGCATAAGACTGACTACCATGTTATATTTTCATCGTTTGTGATTTATTTATTTAGCAAACATTTTTCTAGCCAGGTATAGTCTCAATGCTGGGCAGTTAAGTAAATAATGGAGCTAGTAAGCGGGGTCGATGTATTTATATTCCACCAACAGTTGCTGGAATCCTCTCATCCTGAAAACTTGCTTTACCTCTGCACCAAGAACAAATAACTATTGTCTGCAAATTTTTTTTTTATAAAAGTTTTGGAAATTGTTACATGTCTGTACTTTATTTTAAAATACTCTGGCATAGATGATACTATATCATGTATATTATAGTTTAAGCTTTAAAATCAGTGTGATCTGATTAAAAGGTGTACCGACCTCCCCAAGAGTGATGTGCTAGTAAAGTATTACAAAAGCCACACTCCAGAGGCAGCCAAGACAACCGCACTGTACCTGCTACCCAGATCTTCCTCAACACCTAAAGCCTTACTAATTAGCATAACAAATGACAGAGATGGCTTTATCATTGATGAAAATAGTGCCTTGTTGATTGGCTTGGTAAATATTAGAAATAGACTTTTGTTAATGAAATTACAAATATTAGATGTATGTGGATTGGCTCAAGTATCTTAGAAATATTTCCACCCTTGCTTGAATAGATATAAAAATCTAGAAGGCCTAGTAGCTTGTGCCCTCCCATTTTAGGTCCAGCCAGAAAATAGAAGGATTATTGGTTGGCTGATGCCAACTTATAGGAACAAAATACAGTAATCTTCTACTGATTATCTCAAGTGACCCTCATGTGAAAGGGCACACAGAGCACCTACAATAACAAGAGAGCTGAAAAGACACGTTTAATCAACTATATTGCGTTTAATTGTTCAAAAAATACCTACATGTATGGCAGAATGTGGTCTGAGACTTGTTTTTATTTTCAGTACATTTTAACCTCTTTGTAATAAGGTTGTGGGAGACTAGCTAACCCTCCCCTACTTCAGACTTCTTTCGAGGCTACAGTTATCTATTGAAAAGAAACCTAACAGTTGTGCATGGTGAAATGATCTGAGATCCATTCACAACATACAAAACAGAAGGTAATTATGGAACAGAACTGGGAATAAGTTCGAATTAAATTCAGACACTACTGTTCCAAAATCCATTGGTCATTTCTTACCAATTCTCTTATTTCTCTCTGTAAGCCCAATCCTGTTGCCATGTTGCTGGAATCCACCCTCTTCCTTATTTTTTGCATATTTGGCAGGAAGGACTGTCACTTTAATTTCAGAGCAGTTTTGCTCCTCCTGGGTCTTGACCTCTCCCATCCAGACCAGCGTGAGGTCCTTCTTTTAATGCATTTTTCTGCACAGGAGTGGTTGTAATGATGACAGTCATACTTGTCCCTTCCTTTATACTACTAAAATATCTTCAGGTTTTAAATATCACATTTGGTTCCTTCTTATGCCCTGCTATAAGATGACTGACTCATCATAAGCCAGCCCTGGGCAAACATTTAAAGTTGGCAGATTATTCCCTTAGAGTTCCAAGTGCCTGTAACCACTCTCCACCACAAGATGCTGAAGGGTGTTCATTTTCTGTCCCAAATAGTTCTCAAGAAAGGATCTGATAAGCTTGTTCTCACTGAAGGGTTGTTGATTTTATGCAAAGAACAAAGGCAGGAAAACATAAGCATGGTTTCAGGCATTCACACTCACATTCAACAAATGTTTAGCCCTCTTACTAGGTACTTTCCTAGTACACAGATATATATAAAGATTCAAACCCAAAACCTACTCTCAGTTGTGGACATCAAAAAGTGACAAGGTACCACTTTTTCTCTAGCTTCTCTCTCACTCTCTTATCAACTTTGCCATGGAGCCAAAGGGACAAAGATCATTATCCCAAGTAGAACATATCCCAGGTAGACTATTACACCAAAGACAGCACCCAAGTCCAAGCTAAAGGGAATTCGTAAAGGAGTGTGTGTTATATAAATGCTAGGGACAAAGCATATTTGGTTTTATGATACGAAAATTTATCCAGTTAACTATCTTCTTCCTAAGTCATTGCTGGAGAACATGTAGCATATCTAAGAAAGAGTTTTTCTGAGTCTAATTTTGCTCCTAATATTACTATGATATCCTGCCTGCAGGGCACTGCCTCAACAGGCAGAGAGCACAACCTGCTGTGTTGATGAATCCATTTCTCCCACAGTCAATCAGCAGTGACCCAGCTGGAACACTTAGGCTCCCTAGCTGATTGCAGTTAAGTGCTGAACGCAAAGTCTTCTGGGAATTGGCACCTCCTTGAACCTGGCCCAGTGTTTTGATTATAGAAACCAAAAATAGGTAAGCAACTGTGGAGCTCCAGGTAGGAGGCTTTGCAGACAGAAGGCATCTGCTCTAGCTGGGAATAGGAGGCAGAGTCTTAAGAGATGTGAGTTCTGATGCCAGTTCTATCACAGCCTGTAATGCTGTGTATGTGTGTGCTGGGAATGTGGAGGAGGGTGCAGGTGAAAGAGAGTTACGACATCCCTATACCCATCACAGGAAGCTTGAAGAATACCAAATGAGAAAAAAAGTTGTGAGCTCTTCCTAAATATTTAAAATATTTCTTGCTATTCAAATGTAAGATATCATTGCAGTGAGAATATATTGGCAATTTTTGAAAGAAATACATTTTACAGCTACAAATGATCTTTAAGTACCTCAGTTCCTAACTTCTGTGCTTCTCTCATTAGGGAACCAGTTCTTATACCACAAGTATTCTCTTTTCACCTTAATTAAATCTTTAATTTCTCAATTTTATTAGGTCTCTTTGGTTTACAGGGGCCATTTCTGGTGCTTTCTTGTCTCTTACTTCCTGGTACTATAGATTACAATACTGTCTGCTTAATAGGTACAGAGTTTCTGTTTGGAGTGATGAAAAAGTTTTGGTAGTAGATGGTGGTAACGGTAGCACAACTTTGTGAATATAAATAATACCACTGAGTTGTATACCTGAAAGTAGTCAAAATGGGAAATTTTGAGTTGTGTATGTATTAACACAAAAAGAACGCTGAAAAGATACTTTCGATAGAATGCCATAGTATTTGGTTTTCTCTGACCATCTCTTTGTTTTTCTTCTCCCTCCCTCTTCTTCTTTTGTCTTATTCTCCTTCTGCTCCTAAAGATGTTGGGATAGCTTGGAGAGAGCAGAGAATTTCAAGTAGACAGCTTTGAATCCCAGCTATGTTTCTCCTGGTTGGGTAGTTTAAACACATTATCTAATTTCGCTGAACTTCTTTGAAAAGAAAATAAGGATAATGATACTTACTTTATCATCTAATTGCTCTGAAGCCCAAAATATATGCAAAGTGTTTGGAGCAATGCTTGGACCAGAGTTGTCATGATGCTACCTAACTTACCCTGTTCCTGCCCTGTTCCACCAATTTGCACACTTCTGACATCTGTGATTCCTACCATTTTAGGGAGTTCTCAGAACTCCAAAGCTCATCCCTTGATCCCAGATTAAGAACCTCTCTTCCAAATCTCCCTTTAACGTGTAGAGAAATTTACATATAAGATGGTTGTCTAGGCTGCTTTATTCAGCTATGAAAACAACTAATGCTTAAAAAAGCAAAGCTGATCCTCTGACACTTACTGGGTTAATGACCTGGGAAGGTCACCTGACCTCTCTGTGCCCGAGTTTCAACAAGCTTTTGTGATGATCACATTAGCCAACACATCTAAAGCACTCAAAAGATTTCTTGGCATGTAGTAAGCACTCAATAAATATGAATTATTGCTAGTAGTAGTAGTAGTAGTATTTATTGAACACCAAGGAACTTCTAAGAAGGTAAATATCCTTCCACCAGCATTGTGCTTCATTTTTTGAAAAACTTTTTTCTTGATATCTACTCTTGCACCCTCTCACATAAATAAGGAAAGTTCTAAGATATGGTAGACAAGAGAATAGGTCCCTGCCCCTTCCCAGGTCTTATAATTACTTATCTCCACAATTCTCAAAGTATACATTATAAGGAAGACCCCAGCCCAGCATAGCTCTGCTAGATCCTAAGGAAAATTATATCACAGTGCGGAAAATTCATGAGGTTAAAAATCAGCACAACCGGATTTTTTTTCTTTTTTTCTTTTATTAATTTTTTAATTGTTTCTAAAATACCAAAAAAAAAAAAAACAAAACACCAAACAAATGCAAACATTCTAACTTTTGATCATTCCATTCTGCATATATATCAGTAATTCACAAATATCATCACATAGTTGCATATTCATCATCATGATCATTTCTTGGAACATTTGCATCTATTCAGAAAAAGAAATAAAAAGAAAACAGAAAAAAATTCATACATACCATATCCCCCACCCATCCCCCTCACCAATCACCAGCATTTGGATTTTAATATGTTCTCTGCCACTAACTACCTGTGTGATTCTGGGCAAGTAGCCTCACCTTTTTTGGGTGTCAGCGTCATCATCTTATCAATTTGCTCTTGAAGATGCTGTCTGGCTCCAAGATGTCATGAATCTATGTTCTACATCAATGACTACAAAGTGAAGGGAGGAGTTTACAAAGCTCAGAGAATTTATCTCTTCCCCAGTGCTTCACATTTGGCTGACTTCCTTGAACCTGACACTAAGAAAAGAAATTTAGAACATTTTAATTTATGGCCCAAACATAAGGTACTCTTAATTAAAATTTAGAAGCTGATTCCATAGACAATGTCTGGAAGTGAGCCCAGAAGAAAAGAAAGATTATGACATAACCAAATAAAACTATAAAGTTTTTAAAAATGGTTGAAAAGAAACTTACGTGTATTTTTGTAAATCAAGGTAAGGTCATTCCGGGATAAACAAAGGCAAGATAAGCCGACTTGGTGTGTAGCCCCAAGTCAACCAGGCTGCAGACAGATGTGACCCCTCTAAGTGGTCAAGGAAACGTGTAAGCAGAGACTCACTTCTCACTTGGCAGGGTTATCCCTGGGCTGGAACATATGTCAAAAATATAGAGGATTATCTTATCTTTAGAGAGATCCCTGCTAATGGGAGGCATGAGAAAACTTTTGGGATGATGGACATGTTAATTGTCTTGATTGTGGTTGTGGTTTCATGGATGTACATATGTCAAAACTTATCAAATTATACACATTAAGTATGTGCATTTTATTGTATATTAGTTATACCTCAAGAAAGCTGTTAGAAAATATTCTATGATGACTACCATGATCTAATTCTTCATGATCCTATACATGCATTTCCCTTGGGGGTCTTTTTGACAGCTCTGACCTGAAACAGAATTTGAGTATCCCTAGATTATTGGCCAAATTCCATCTTAATGGCACCTCAACATCATCTTAAGTAATAATGAGCACAGTGTCTTTATGCTTTTATACAAGGTGATCCTTTTACCCCAAAAGACTGTCTTGTCCTTGCTTCCTCCTGGATAAGTCAGCATTTGATGACCAGGCCGGCCTCTGCTGGCCTCGTTAAAGAACAAACTAAGAACAAAAGGACCAAAAAAAAAAAAAAAAAGAAGAAGATAACAAAAGGACCAACAATGGAAGCTGATAGAAATAATAGGTACACCTGGAGACCTTAGAACTTGCAAAAAGAAACGCATTAAAGAAAGAGGAAGATTTCCAAGAAAGCCATGGGGAATTAATTAAAGCAACACAGTTTTTGTGGGGTATAACGACTATGAAAAACCCTATAATGTAGAAGACAGATGTTCCACTGACAAAGCTCTGTAGAAAGTAGCACCAGGATAGGGCAACCAGGTGATTTTATTCTATGTTAACATAAAACTGAATGTAACTCAGGTTTGTTGGAGATCTTTGTTTAATGGTTATTTGGGAAGACTTATAAATATGTATCAAGCATATTATGATGTGAGAGGAACTAATGAAATAATACATGTGAATGTGTTTTGGAAAGTACAAAGCCTAGATAAAACTAAACACTATGTATTCTTTAGTACAGCTCATGAAAGGCTAATGATCATGGAGGAGACACATCCTGATGCCTGAATATAAAACTCAAAAGAGGTGAGTGTCTTATAGGGTTTGTTTCTGGGATGTTTAAAGAGAATCACATAAGCCAAAGAGATTCCAAGGGATAATATGTATGAGACACTTTGTAATTATGAAGCACTATACGAATATTTCTTTTGAATTATATGTACATATATATATGTGTGTGTGTGTGTGTGTGTAAATATCTATTATTTACTTGTATATTCATACATTTGTGTGTTGTTGTTATTGTTGTATTCCTTGCCATTTTGATATCTGTGAAAAGCCAGACATCTAGCTTTATAGTTCAGCCTGAGTGTTAAGCATTGTCCTATAGCAACTCTGAATGCTAAGGATGTTTATATGTAATATTTATCAAGTTGGCAGCTACTCTGTTGCAAAGGGTACTTTGTGATTTGCCTTTAGACCAAACTGAAGGATCCCTGTATTAGAGCAGCTCCAACTCATGTTATGCTTCAATGTATTAAAGATGAACTTAAATGGTGCTTTCTGCTGGCCAAGCTCTCTGGGGAGCCCCTTCCTTCCCACATCTAAGCAATGGGATGATCCAGCCCTACCCTAGTCAATGAGGACACTGTCTCCTTGACTACGGTAGTTGGTTCAGGTATGAGCACAGACCGAGGCTGGGCCAATGAGAATCAGACCTGAGACATTTTAATATAATTTTGAGAATAAGTGTCCTTTCCCACTGGAATTGCTAAGATTGTAAGTCTGGAGCTGCTGGTGGCTACCATAAAGGAAGAACTTATTTAAAGATGAAGCCAATATAGTGAAGGGAAAACCAGCCTAGATATAGATGGTTAGTGTTTTCATGTCTGCATTTGAGCCTCTGAGTCCAATCATGCCTGAAGAAAGATTCATTAATGTCATTTTCCAAGTGCATAAGCACATAATTCCTTTACTTATTAAGTGAATTTAACTTGGGTTCCTGATACTTGCAACCAGTAAATGCTTACCAATATCACATGAAGGAATTAAAATGCAGTCCTCTTCAGTGTGAATTTTACCACAGGTGACACTAGAATGAGTTGTCTTCCCACCTAGGTAACAAGGAAAAACTAGCTTTCAAAGAAGTCATATTTACCTTGGAGAATCTTAAAGTTCTTAGTCAACAATTCAGGGCTAAAAGAGCTTAAAACTGCCTTCAACCAATCTCAAAAATGAGATAATCCAGTAAAAATTCTAGTACAACACATATTCCAAAGTCTATTTTTTTTTTTTTTTTTGGACAGAATGTGGAATATGAGGCAGGATATATTGGCTTAGGTGATTTTCAGTTCTGTTCAAACAGTTGTTCAAATGCAGTTGTTCATTTCTGTTGATCAAATCTGTTTTAAAGATTGAATAGAGAAAGTTTTGCATATTTTCTCCATGGCAGGATCACTCTAAAGGTTTCTACACTTCTCTGAGACATACTTTCAGGCACCCTCAAAAAGATTCCTTCAACCAGGCTGGGAATCATGGAACTCGAGTGTATGCATGTATTGTAGTGTGCACAATAGGGAGCAGGAGAAGCATTAAACACTTTTTACATTTGCATGTTGTGCTAAATAAAGCTTTAAAATAGTTACATGGATCATTATATCCTGATACAGCCAAATTTTCATCCGTCTTGGGAATAAATATATAAAATACAGTCCAGGACAGCATTCATCTCAAAAAGTCTCCAAACAAGAAGCAGCTCCTTTAAATCTATCATGTAAGCTAGCAATGTGTTAGCCATTAGGGAATTCACATCCCTATCATACTTGACCAAGAAGTAACAAGAGAGCTAGTTTATGTCACAGAAATCTCACTGGTGTAGACTTTACTAGAATCAGTTCTTCAGAGAAGAAATTAAGTTTTTTTAATCAATATGAATTCTCAGGCCTGGAATTTTCCTGAATTTAGAAGATATAAACCATACTTAGAATACAAGCTAAACTTGACAGTAGGTTGTGTAATATTAATGTGTAGGACTTTATTACCTACAGATATGTATGTATGTATATAAACACATGCATAATTTTTTTTTAAAATAACTCATATCTGAAATCTTTTACCTTCATTTTATGTATTTACCTATGGGTCATCTTCAATTCCTTGCATAGTTCTCTGTATCAGTAAAGGATTAAAACATAATCACTTACCTGTAGTCAATTCTTGTATTAGGTTGTTAAGTTGCCAGAATACAATATATCAGAAATAGAACGGCTTTTATAAAAAGAACTTAATACATTGCACGTTTACTGTTCTAAGGCTGTGAAAATGCCCAAATTAAGGCACCAACAAGAGGTTACCTTCACTCAAGGAAGGCTGACGTTTTCCAGAACACCTCTGTCAGCTGGGAAGGCAGGTGGCTGGGGCCTTTTGGTTGTTGTTCCTGGTTCTGTGGCTTCCAGCTTCTGATGCCTCTGGTTTCCTCTCTAAGCATCTGTTTCCTCTCTAAGCATTCATTTAACCCCTCTGGGACACAACTCTGGCTTGCTTAGCATCTCATGGGAAGGAACATGGTGATGTCTACTGGGCTCTGCCCATGTCTAGGCATCTGCTTCTCTGTCTGCACTCCAAGCATCTCCAAACATCACCTCCATGTCTCTGTAAGCTCTGAAGCAACTGTTCTCCAAGCATCTGCATCTGTGTCAGCTCTGAGCTCTCTCCAAAATATTTCCTCTTTTAAAGGACTCCAGTAAACTAATCAAGACCCACCTGGAATGATTGGAGTCACATCTCCATCTAATCAAAAGGTCACACCCGCAATTGGGCATGCCACATCTTTGTGAAGATAATCTAATCAGAAGGTCACACCCACAACCAGGAGTGCTACATCTCTGTGGAGAAAATCTAATCAAGGGAGTTTCCATCCTACAATATTAAATCAGGCTTAAAAGAAACAGCTGTCCCCACCAGATTGGATAAGGATTAGAACATAACTTTTCTGGGTTACGTAATAGTTTCAAACTGGCACAATTCTTTATGTCCCACTTATTCTGCTTATCTCAACTATTTTCTACTACTATTCAATATCCAAAATCAAAGCAACTTTTTATATTGTAATGAGTGACCCAATTCCACTCTTTAAATGTCTGAATTAATTTGACAGTTAACCTAGCTACTTTCAGCTTTTAAAGCAGTGAAATACACTGTCTTCCAAGTCAATGACCAACAATTGGCATTAAGTCCATTTTCAAACATATTCTATATGCTGAATGCAAATTCAGCCCTGAATTTCTTCCATTAAAAGAACACTTAAGAGAGTATGAGGGAAATAAAATGATGAATGAGGAGCTTCCATATTCAAGGAGAGATGGGTGTGACTTTGTGGTTTGTAGATGACTGCAACAAGGAGAGGTTGCTTTCTCAAAGCTGGTGAGTTTTAGGAAGGAGGGAAAATGGTCTGGAAGTGAAATAGCCAGGAAGATACCTACAACTTCCAGGGCTAGTCGCGTGAGGGCTGTGGGAAACAGAACCAAACTTTAATTAGAGCACAAAGGTGGAGGCACATTCAGAGCAGGTTCTGAAGGTACTTTATGGAATTTGTGTACTCTATGGGACCTTAAGTACTGGAAAGTACACTTTGTTGGTTTCAGGAGCAGGGAGAATGAGACAGTCACAAAAAAGAATCTGAGGGAATTGATGGTATTAAAGTGAGAGTTCAGGAGTGACTTGGGAATCCTGGGCTTCTCACGGAGATGATATAAACAACGTAAGGAGCTTACTCGTTTCTTTATATGTTTTTTCACTTCTGTGATACCTTAGTAAAAGTATTTTATGATTTAAAGATTCTCTGTCCTTTGACAAGTTTCTAAATGCCCTGTTGATTTTCATTTGGAAAATATATACTGAACAAATATGATGCTCTAAGAACAGAACTGACATGGGTTAAGATAAAATAGTTGTGTGGAAAGAAAAAGATGATTCAGACAAGGTCCATAGACTTTTTGTGTAAGATAGTAGGAAAAATAAGAAAAATAAGTATTTATGCATCTTAAATTTGTGCTTATTTTTGCAAAAAGGTGTTTGGGAAAGTGACACCAAAATCAAATAAACTGTTTACCTACTGGAGATGGGTAGAAATGAGCTAAAGGACTAGAGAAGGGAATGAGAGTGTACTTCTCAGAGTGTACTTTTCTATATAATTTTGACTTTTCAACCATAGGTAAGTTATATATAGTCCAAGGATAAAATTAAGTCAAAAAGACATTTTAAAAACAAACTGAAGGAATGAATATAAACAAAACCAAGTGAGTCTAGCTTTATATCAAATTGATAACAGAAGCACAAAGAAAAAATATTAATTTAAACAACTTTTTTTTAAACATTAAAGACTAGTCTTTTTTATTTTATTTTTTACTTTTTTTACATGGGCAGGCACCAGGAAATGAACCCAGGTCTCCAGCATTGCAGACGAGAACTCTGCCACTGAGCCACTATTGCCCGCCCTTAACTTTTTAACACAGTACTCTAACTGTACATCCTTGGTGGGTGCATTCTAAGGATGAAAAGAGCAGTAAAGAAATCATGAACTATATTTAGTTATTATGTGGTAATCTGACAATCCTGAAACCATTTTCAGTGAATTGTAAGAACAAATGAGTAAATTTACCAATGTTTTGTGGACGCAAACATGCAATCAGGGAAGCTAATAAAAACTATGATGTTAAGATATGAATTGGAAATAACATATGAATTTATGAATCTATTTAAAATAGATTTCTTCAGCTCTGTCCACTGAAAGGACTTGGAGGCAATGAAATCCTTATTGTAATGAGTGTGTTTAGCAACCAGATATGGTTTCTCAGTACTATTTTTTACTCCAGGGCTCCTTGGGGAAAATGGCTGATTCCAGATTTGGGTAGAAAAATACAGTTTCTCATTATGCCAAATGTGCCAGTTTGAAAGGATGTATGTACCCTAGAAAAGCCACGTTTTAATCCTAATCCCATTTTATAAAGGCAGCCATTGCTTCTAATCCCTATTCCGTAATGTATGTTTGAAACTTTAATTAGATCATCTCCTTGGAGATGTGGCTCAATCAAGAGTGGTTGTTAAGATGGATTAGATGGAGATGTGTCTCCACCCATTCCAGGTAGGTCTTGATTAGTTCACTGGAATCTTATAAAAGAGGAAACATTTCGGAGAAAAGGAGAGACTCAGAGAGAGCAGAGAACAGAATGTCGCAGAACAACAAAGCAGAGAACCCACCAGCCAACAGCTTTTGGAGATAAGAAGGAAAATACCTCGTGGGGAGCTAGAGAGGAAGCTGGAAGATGATGCCTTGTTCACCATGTGCCCTTCCAGCCGAGAGAGAAACCCTGAACTTCATCAGTCTTCTTGAATCAAGGTATCTTTCCCTGAATGCCTTAGATTGGACATTTTTATGGATTTGCTTTAATTGGGACTTTCCATCCCTAAAAACTGTTAACTTGCAACTTATTAAATTCCCCTTTTTAAAAGCTGTTGAGCTTCTGGTATATTGCATTCCAGCAGCTAGCAAACTAGAACACCAAAAATCAAGGAAATATTCAAAGAATCATGGAACATATCAAAAAGAGAGGAGCTGGTTAAAAGGGGCTCCTATAGGTCAAATATGGGATGTTAAGCACCAAAATAAATAATGACTGTAATGTGTAATAAAAGAAGAATCAATAAGTTCATAGTGACATTACAAAATGTGGCAAGGGGGGGGAGCAAGGAAAGTTCTTCCTTACAAAAGAATATCTGGTCATATATGCAGAAGAATGACATAATTAGAAAACACCATTCTACAATAAGCAATATAATAAATGAGTCAAGCAAGGTACATCAATGGATGCTAACACCATTTGTCACAAGTTCTGGGAGGAGTCTACTTGGTCTCAAAATCACCCTGAAATTATTTATTAGTTAAAGAGAGCAAAGTTACCTTTACAAAGGAGACATCTCAGGGATACCAGATGATCAGATAGATGACCAATGATGAAACAAACTAACATTATGTGTCCCCTGATGTGATGTATTGGGAAGTCCATGTTACATTTGTAGTAGTCTTAGAAAAATGAAAAGAATGGTATCCTGAATCTGTTAATGAGGAAATAATCAGATAAACAAGATGGGGGGGTGTCATTAAATAAGACAACCAATCTGGATTCTTGAAATATGTCAGTATCATAAAAGACCTGGCGGGGGGTGAGGGAAGGATTACTATTCTAGATTAAAGGGAAGTGTTCTAGATTAATGGCAACTAGTTGTAATGGATGATCCCTGGAAGGATCCTGAAAAAAAAATAATAAAATTTTTTTAAAAAGACAAGAAAAGCATAGTTATAAAACCAATTTAGGAGAGAATGGAGAAATGTTCATATGGACTATATGTTGGATATTATTTACCTATTAATTTCTTGGGTGTTATTATGGATTGAATTGTGTCCCCCCCAAAAGACATGTTCAAGTTGTAACCCCAAGTCTGGTGAATGTGAACATAATTGTGAATTAGGATCTTTGAAGATGAAGCCAAACTCAGTTAGAGTGGAAATATGACTGGTACCCTTATAGGCAGAGAAAATTTGGACACAGCAAGACAGGTAGATACAGAGAGAAGTGGCTATGCGATAGAGGCAAAGATTGACATGCCACAAGCCAAGGAACATCATGCATTGCCTGCCACCAACCAGAAGCTAAGGGAGAGGCATGGAATGAATTCTTTCCTTTATTAAGACGTGGCCCTGCAGACACCTTGATGTCAGGCTTCTAGCTTCCAGAACCGTGAGATGATAAATTTCTGTTGTTTAAGCCAGCTCGTCTGTGGTACTATGTGACAGCAGCTCTGACAAACTAAGACAGGTGTTATAATCGTATTGTGGTTATTTGGGAGAATATTCTTATTCTTAGGTGAAATCTGCTGAAGTATTTAGGTATAAAGTGTCATGATATCTGCAGCAATCAAATGGTCCAACAGAAATGAAAATGGAAAAAGAGAAGCAAATGTAACAAAATGTTAAAAATTGATAGATTTAGGTGAAGGGGAGCTGGGTGTTCATTGTACCATTCTTTGAATTGACTGTAGGTTTGACATTTTTCAAAATATAAAGTTGGGAAAGAAAACCTCAACTCTTCATTTGTTCAGTCCTATATTTCAATTCAACTAAAAAACACTATGCGCCAGCCACCCTTCACAAGTATTTTAAATATGTTTTGTGATCTCTCCTTAATTGGCAAAAGCTGTTTTAATAAACCTTCAAGTTTGTTTCTGGTGAAATTATAGAGAAGAGTCGCATAAAGGAAAATTGGCATCTGTGATCCAAAATGAAAAAAAAAATCTGTCAAAATGTTAGTTTGTTTTGTGTCTTTGTTGTGCTCAGCAGGTTATGGTACTTTGTTATTTTTAATCCCAGCTAGAGAAGTTCAAATTTATTTTAGAAGGACAAGTGAAACAAATCCCAGCAGGGTTTGTCCTTATCAGTTTTTATGTCTAAGTAAAGCCACATTTTGTTCTGTTAAAGTATGTTTTAATTTTTTTAGACTAGGGGAAAAGTTATTATTCCTTTAAAAAGGTAATAAATTGAAAGACTGATAAAGCTATTATTTTATAAATATGCATTCTTATTTGCACCTTCTTGATTTTTTTTGTGGGGGTGGATAGGAGAAGGATGGTCAGGTTGGAATAATTTAAAGGTTGGGTTCCAGAAAATTCTCCTAATTTGAAAAGAATGTGCCCAGAATGTGCTTTATGTGTGTTCTAGTTTGCTAGCTGCCAGAATGCAACACACCAGAGACAGACTGGCTTTTAATAAAAGGGGATTTATTTATTATTTCTTCAGAGGAAAGGCAGATAACTTTCAACTGAGGTTCTTTCTTATGTGGGAAGGCACAGGATGATCTCTGCTGGCCTTCTCTCCAGGTCTCTGGGTTCCAACAACTTCTGCAGGGTGATTTCTTTCAGCATCTCCAAAGGCCTGGGCTGAGCCACGAGTGCACTATCTCACCTGCACAAGTCAGATGAGGTATGCTGAGCTGCTTGGGCTGTGCTACATTGAGCTCTGTCGTTTAAGCCCCAGCCAATTAAGTCAAACATCATTTATTGCAGCAGGCACACCTCCTAGCCGACTGCAGATGTAATGAGCAGCAGATGAGGTTCATGTACCATTGGCTCATGTCCACCGCAACAGCACTAGATACCCTCACCTGGCCAAGTTGACACCTGAACCTAACTACTACAGTGTGTTTCTTTTTCTCACACTTTATTTTTCCTACAAAATGGAGAAAGGAAAAATTAATCTCTTCCTCAGCTAGAACTAAATGCCTAGCCTAATGGAAATTTCTTGCAAAGCTTTTACTACCAAGATGTACCTGAGTCTTGAGAAGCCAGAGGTAGGGCCACAAAGAAACCCTCCAAGTCTTTACTCTTAACTCCTTGAGGTCTGACCCAAAGAATCTGCATCACTTTAGATTTTGTTAGAAATGCAGAATCTCAGATCAGAATCTAGATTTCATGCATACTAAAGTTTGAGAAGCATTGTTCTAAAAGAAGTGACTGCTCTCTCTTAGCTTCTGTGCTATAGAATCACCTGGGTACTCAAAATTACCGAAGCCTAGATTCCACCTCCAGGAATTCTGATTTAATTGATCTAGCATACATACAGCCCAGGCATTCGAATTTTTAAAAAGCTGTATAATTCTAGTGTGCAGCCAAGGTTGAGAACTATAAATGTTCAGAGCAGATAAGAAGGTAGCTTTCTACCTAACTCTGAGAAAAGGTCAAGGGAATTAGAGAGTGATAAAAAGACATAAGTAATTTAGTGAAGATCAATGCAAATTAATGCATCCCTGTTGTTTGTATTTCCAAAAACTGTGCTCAAAATATCATGCATATACATAGCATATAAGATTTATTTATGATAAAGTCTATTGTTTTGCTTTGAAGATTGATAACGTATTTTAATAGGAAAGATAACAATTGAATGGAATCAGGTTGGCTCAGCTAATTACACTTACAAAAAAAAGTATTTCATTGTATTACAGTGTCATGTCCTACCATCCATCTGCGAGCAAGATAGTGCTTTGGAGGAGCGAAATAGTCCATTATATCCTGGCCCTGCAAATCCATGCCCCAAAAGTGACAGCAAATGTCCTAGCCCACAATTCTGATCTTTTTCCACATTCGTGAAATTTCAGTTTAATCTGAAAATTTAGCAATGTACGTTCTCAAGTACAATATTTATTGTTTATACGAGCATTGAAGAGAAACCATTAAATGTGTTATAAACAACATGTTATTATTAGAAGAGAAAGAATTTCAGACAGCTAACCTGATTCACACTACACAATAGCAGTTATTAGTTTGCCTATGGATTGAAAAAAGTGTGAAAAATAAGACTTCAACTCTTTTTCTACCAAATCTTTTGAATATTTGGCAGAGAATTAACAATTCACATGACATTCAGGTGATGTCCACACAGACATATAAGTGTGCTCACACCCTGACCTGTAGCAGTATAAAACTAGAAAAATACCTGGGAAGACTTTATGCACTATATGATAGGATTCTGAGTGGATTTTTTTTACATTTATACTTCATTTTACTTACCCATGTTTTCTAATTTTCCACAATAAACAAGTAGAACTTTTTTTTTGTATGATATATGGTGGGGGTCACATTTCATTCTTTTTGCATGTGAGTATCCTGTTTTTGCAGCACCATTTGCTGAATTTTTGTTTGTTTATTTATTTTTTATTTGTTTGGGAAAGTTCATGGACTGGAAATCAAATCCAGACGTCCTGCATGGCAGGCAAGAATTCTACCACTGAACTATGCTTGCACCCCCAGTAAAACATTTTTAAATTTAAAAAAAAATAGTTATTTGTAATTTTTAGTAAAAGAGCTAAAATGGCTTTCAGTGAAATAGAATAGGGTAGCCTGCATTTTAGATCTGTTGAAGCACCTTATCACTGGTACTGGTTATAGCTACTAAGCTGCTTCTCTCCTGAAAGACATATCTTGACCCAAACTCCCGAGAAAATAGGCATAAGAGACAGAGACTCAATGATCATGCTGATTGGTGTTCAACATAAAGGCTAAACCTAACGTGAACAGGGCATTAAGAAACAAGGGCCTGAAGGCAAGGAATACACGAGAAGATAAGTATTTGTGGTCGTATCACAAACCCTGGAGTTAGCCATGACTCTTGTATTAAAAACTCAGAGAAAACGCTCCAAATAGTGATCTGTTCCCAATCCTCAGGATTATTTCCCTCCTCTATACAAGTTATATCTGTAGAGAACCTTCTAAACTTTCCCAGAGAAAAGCCAAAGTAAATTGGCAGTAAGTCTGTAAATTAATGCATCTAAATTCTTCATTATGACTCAGTGCAGAGAGAAGCGTGGAAGAATTATAGGTCCCATATTATATATTAGCAGCTGAGAAAGGGAAGGAAGTTAAAATTTAATGGAGGATTTTCTCATGCAAGACTTTATAATAGAAACTTTGTATATAAAATCTCATTTGATGATTACAACAACCTTATGAGGTAGGTAATGAAAGCAAAGCTCAGAGATGGTTGACACAAATTTAAGGGCCAAAACCCTGTCTGAAAACCACACTTTTCTGATTTCTAGCCCAGAAAGGTTTTGAGTTTTAAGCGCGAAGGGCAATGATGTGCATGAAGGACCAAGGATAAGAATTTTCCCAGGGCTCTGTTTAGTGTGAGTCTTAATGGGAGACCATTGAACTGAAAAAAATGCCGAGGGAAAATCTAGCTTAGAAAATCAGAGTGGAAGGAAGAAAAAAGTAAGATAATAAATAGTTGAAAGACTGGAAAAACAGAAAAAAGAGATCCATAAAAAAGTTAGTTTTGAAGGTAAGTAAATTAATAAATTATGATACATGAAATCAATACACTACAGAAAAGGAGAAGAGCAAATGAGGGCCTATTGCTAGTATGTGATAAATAATTGTGCTATTCTTTAAAGTCTACATTTCCACATAAACACCATACTATATTAATTATTTTGGGGGGGCGGGTATGCAGGGTCCAGGAATAGTAATTACATTTAATTGTGTGATTTTAAGTAGCTCATATTCTAGCAACATGGCAGTATCTGCCTTTCCAGAGAAGGTCACTCTTTGATCCCAGGGATCTCAATGCAGAGCTCCCCCCATATCATAATTACTGACTCATTTCTAAGCACTTTAAAAGTCCAGATGGAAAAGAAGACAGCACTCTATTCAAGGAGTGTTTAGACTTATATATGGTGAGGGTTTTGTTTCTTAAAACTTTTTATTACTAAGTAATACATATTTATCTTGAGCTATGTGGGGGAAAAATATATGTTAAAAAAGCCAAACACCAATAATTTGATCACCCATAGACTTTACTTCTTATCTTCTAATCATATATATATATATATATATATATATAAAATTGAGAGCAAACTATGCCTTCTTAATATAATCAACTTTGTGTTCTTACATATAAATAGTATCTGAACATTTTAAATACTCTTCTATGGGATATTTGAAAGCATTATTTTGCTCATTTAGAAAATATCCTTTTATAAAATTAAAGTGATCATGAAAAAAATCATAGAAAAATTGCATTTTGATTTTCGAAGGGCCCTTTACACCAGTGCATTTGTTTTAAACATGGGAAATTATGGCTCTGTGAGGACCTGGATTATGAACCTACACAGTGCCAAGACCAGGAGTAGAACTTCGGTCCTGTGACCCCCAGTCCTGTGTTCTCTCTCAGATACAATAGCAGCATAAAGACAGGGAAAGATGGAGAAGTGTGAAGAAAATACATGGACCAAAAAGAATAAGGATGGGTAGTAAATGAGGAGAATTTTTTAAAGGAAATGAGGGGGAAATAACAGTGAAAGCAAATTTCTACATTATTCTCCATGAATTATTTAGTAGAGTCACTGTGGATAATAGTTTATTTGAGGTAGATTTGTGCCTGGTTGGTGAGATCATGATGAATAATTGAGAGGACACAGATTCCTGGTTAAATAAAGGCAGATTGACCATATCCGTTTACCTACTCTCCTGCCAAGATCCAAGTAAATGATACTAAAGAAATATAAAAGACGTAAACCACAGATGATGAAGAGAAAGAAAAATCTTAGCAGGGATGAAAGACTTGAGCAAATATCTGAAAAATGGAAAGCGGACAGAATGATGGTAACCACTGTAACAGAGCTGAGAATTCCACAAGCTAAAGTAGATAAGAAAGAAAATGCAATTGAGAGGAGTTCAATTTGCTCCATAGAACACTAGCTATTAATAGGATTTGGTAACAGTAGGTGCTACAGAGGGCAGCAATGAGATGCAATGATAAAAAATACTCCTCAACTAGGAATAGAAGAAAACTTTCTCAACCTGATAAAACGCATCTATGAAAAGTGCACAGTGAACATCATGCTTAATGGTAAATGACTGAAAGCTTTCTTCCTAAGATCAGGAACAAGACAAGAATGCCCATTTTTGCCACTTTTGGCACTTCTCTTAAGCATTGTACTAGAGGTTCAAGCCAGGGAAATTAGGCAAATAAAAGAAATATAAGGCATCTGGATTGGAAAGGAAAAAGTAAAACATATCTCTACTGGCAGATATTATTTTGCATGTATAAAATCTTAAGGAAGCCACAAAGAAACTATTACAGCTAATAAACAAATTCAGCAAATTTCAGGGTACAAGATCAATACATAAAAGTCAGCTGCATTTCAATATACTACAATGAACAATCCAAAAATGAAATTAAGAAGATAGTTCCACTGAAGATAGCATCAAAGGGAATTAAATACTTAGGCATAAATTTCACAAAAGAAATATAAGACTTGTTCATTGAAAACTCTAAAACATGGTTGAAGTAAAGCAGAGAAGACCTAAGTAAGTGGAAATACATTCTGTAGTCATGGGTTGGAGGACTTAATATTGTTTAGATGGCAATACCCCCCAAATTGATCTACAGAATCAATGCAAAACCTATGAAAATTTGAGCTGCCACTTTTGCAAAAAAAAATTGAAAAGCTAATCCTCAAATTCATATGAGAATACCAGGGACCCAGAAGGACCAAAACAATTTTGAAAAAGAACAAACACCATATATCAAAATTAAAAATGGATCAAAGACCTAAACGGAGGAGCTAAAACTATAAAAATCATTGAAGAAAATGTAAACATAAGTCTTTGTGACCTTGGGTTAGGCAATGGTTTTTTAGATATGGCTGTAAAGCACAAACAGCCAAAAATTAATCAGTGGACTTCATCAAAATTGAAATATTTTGTGTCATCAAAAAGTGAAAGACAACTCACAGAATGGGAGAAAATGTTTGTGACTCTTATATCTGATAAGTATCTAGTGGTATCCAGAATATATAAATGCCTCTTACAATTCAATCATAAGAAGACAAGTAGCCCAATTTAAAAAATGGAGAAGAAAGTCAATAAATGTGTCTCCAAAGAAGATAAACAAATGACCAGCAAACACATGAAAATATGCTAATTAGAAATGCATCAAAACCATAATGAGATACCACTTCACATCCACTAGGAAGACTATAATCATAAAGAAGGAAATACCAAGTGTTGACAAGGATGTGGAAAAATTGGATCCCTTATATAATTCTGATGAATGCACAGTGGTGCAGCTTCTTGGGAAAACAGGTTCCTCAAACAAGTTACTATATGACTCAGCAATTCCACTCAGGGTATACAGCTGAGAGAAATGCAAGCATATGTTCAGACACACATTTTTACATGAATGTTTATAGCAGCATTATTCATAATAGCCCCAAAGTGGAAACAACTCATATGCCCATTAACTGATGAATCGATAAACGAAGTATGGTATATATATACAATGGAATATTACTTGTCCATAAAAAGGAGTGAAGAGCTGATAACTGCTATAACATGTGTGAGCCTTGAAAACATTATGCTAAGTGAGAGGAGTCAAATACAAAAGGCCACATTTTATATGACTATTTATATGAAATGTGCAAAATAGGCGAATCCATTAAGACAGAAAATAGAGTAGTTGTTTCCAGGGAGTAGAGTAGGGAGGGGGAAAGAGAGTAACTGCTAATAGATACAGGGCTTCTTTTGAGGGTCATGAAATGTTCTAAAATTCCATAGTGGCAATGGGTGCCCAACTTTCTGAAACTACTAAAAACTATCTCATTGTACACTTTAAAAGAGTTGGTTTTATGATACGTGAATTATATCTCAATAACACTATTAATAAAAAAGAAACATGAGAAGACCTGACAGTGTCCAGGAAGCAGAAACTACAATAATAATAATAATAATAATAATAATAACTATGCATGAGGGTGTACAGTGGGTTCAGTGGTAGAATGCTTGCCTTCTATGCTGGAGACCCGGTTCAATTTCCAGACCATGCACCATCACCCCCTGTGAAAAGAAAAAAAACAATGAGATACAGGCTAAAATTCAATATGCGGAACAGCAGACCCATGTATCCTTCCTTCTCCCACTTACTTCCTCTACTGAATACCTGATCACAGGTCATCTGCTTCAGGCTAGAAATGGAGAGTTCTCTAGCAATTAAGAAGTCTCAGGGAAAAATAAACTCCGAATTCTGACTGGTATGTGCATGTGCACAATACCTGTTCATATCCCTATAACATGAAACTTGCCTAGGAAAAAAACCACACAAACGTGTATATGGCATTCCAAAAACTAAGGGTCACCAAACATTTGAGGAATGTCTCCAACCTGAGAGAGATTAGAGCTAAAATGACATAATGGCGATAACCAACGAGAATTAACACAATCTAAAACGACACAAAAACTCCCCAATTTACAAAACAAGGACAAAGTACTATTTAAAAAGAAAGAACAAGTGCAAGCTCTTGAAAATAAACACATAATTGCAAAAAAAAAAAGAAAAAAGTCAATAAAGGGACTAGAAAACTGAGGAAATCACCCACAAAGAGTCCTGAAAGGCATAGGCTGCATGTAAGAAAAACAGATGTCAATCACATGGGGATCATTTGGGGACCTAGAAAGTGAAAACTAAGAAACTGGAAAATTTAAAAGGAGGGTTTTGTCATAGATCAGCTTCCACATGAGACAGACTTTAAGTCTTTGACATTCAGAAGCAAGACATTTACTGGGGAGCACTTTGGGGAACAATATCTTATGAAAAGGGCTGTGGGCAACAGAACTGGGTAGAGAGAGTTGAACTGCCTGATCTAATCGCAATAGAGCTTTGGGAGATCTGCAGCTGGCCTGACCCTGCAGAATTGTGCCAATTGAAAGAAGGGGCCAGTTCTTTGTAGCCCCGCATTGACCAGTCATTGGTCGCAGGCTGTCTGAAAACAAGGACATAACTTTGAGCAAGGCAGTGAGGGTGATTACTGGAGTGGGACTTAGCGTGCGCCTTCTCCACCAACCATCCCTGGAAAATGGGCAAATGAATGCCTAAATCCTCATGGGTATTCTAGATTATAGACTAACATCCCTATGGTTTTAATATTAAAATCAAGAAAATCTCCCAAAAATGAATAGTAAAATAAATATAAATAGACTCACTCTACCTCCTTAATAATTAAAGGAGAATAAATTAAATTATTGAGATGCATTCTTCAGATTTTGAAAAATATCTTCAAATTAGAAATCCAATGACAAGATTATGGTGAACGTTTACACACAGACACACACACAACTCAAACTTGTATATCAGCATTACCTCCCAGGACAGAAAGTCAAAGATAGAATATGAGAAAAAGGACTAATCGAACATCAGTCCAAGACACCAAATCTAGGAGTTCCAGATAGAGAAAACTAAGAAAATGGAGATGAAGAAAGTTTTGAAGACATAATAGAGGTAAATTCCCAGAACTGAAAGGAAAAACTCTCCAGAATAAATCCATTTCATTGGATACTTGATGGGCTTTTTAATTCTGGAGACTTGTAGCCCTTACCTCTGAGAAATTAGCCATACATAGGTATGTATAAAGTGCATTTTATGAGCCAGGCAGTCAAAATAGGCCCACACATAGGCACATTTTCTTGGAATATTCAGAACCTAAAAGTAAACCAAAAATCCAAAGAAAAAGAAAATATTTGGCAGAAAAGCAAAACCACCAAAGGAAAAATAAGGAAGACAGAGGTTAAATAGAGTTGGAAGACCTGAGTTTCTTTTATTTTTATTTTTAAAACAGGAGTTTGGATGAGGACATAGGTTTCAAATTTATCAAATTGCAGGGTATAATACTTGAGGGAGTGAAAGATGTTGATTTCAAAAGGTTGGACTTTAGATTCAAAACCATAAAGATGAAATTTTAACAAAATAAAAGAACCCAAGGAAAGGAAACTTTGGGCAGTAAATAGAGAAAATAAGCAGTAAAACAAATATATGCAGAAGTGATCTATTTCTACAGAAATTAAAGAAGAATCAATTAAATAAAAAAATTGAGATGTGATCTTTAGATTTTGAAAAATATCTTTAAATTAGAAAATCCAAAGGTATGATATTATAGTTAAAGTCGTATAGTTGTGATAAATATACATATATATATATATAATCACCTTTTATTCTTTTGGAAAGTGATTTGGTAATCCATTTCAGGTAGTTCATGTTCTTAACCCAAACATCGGTTTCTGGCAATTTATCTTTTTTTTCTTTGGTGATGGTCCGGAAATCGAACCCGAGTCTCCTGCATGGAAGGTGGGCATTCTAACCACTAAACTACCCGTGCACCTGGCAATTTATCTTAAGGAAATAATTAAAAAGAATAAAAGTAATTTTCAAGAATATGTTTACTGTAGTTTTAGTTAAAATAGTGGCAAATCAAAAACAATAGAACATACTCAATAACCGCTTGATTCATACAGCCTTTAAAAATAAAAATGACTTTGGGCATTATATTGAAACAAGGAACTCATTTGGTATGATGCTAATTGATGAGAGAACACAAATTGTGCCCATTGTGACTGTTATATGATATATACATATGTAAACTAGGAAGGAATGTACATGGATGAAATTATGAGTAACAGTTTTCCTTCTCTGAAAATAATTCTCTTCAATTTTACTGTAAAAAACACTGACAAGAAATAATTTTAACTTATATTTTAAATCAATTACATGTTAAAATAGTCTATAATACAGGTAGATTTCCTTGGTTTTATCATCTACCCTGAAATTTTCTCTTTTTCTCTTTTTCCTCATTTGCATCAAATATCCCACATGTAAAGTAGTCTTAGACTTCAGCCCTCTGGGTCACTCTGCTCTAATTATTACTCTCCATTCTGTCAGTGTCTCTATGACACACACACACACCTGAAACATACACTGGTTTGGACCCAATCCAAATCATCACATGATAGGAGAGTAGAACTTGAGCCTTCTGGCTTAATATTCAGTATTATATTAAGTCCTTCAGGACTTAATATTCAGTTCTCCCTCTGTTAAAGTTCATCCTCTCTAATTTTTGTTTCAAATTCAGTGCAATTCAAATTTGATAGCTGTCCCTATCTGTCTAAACCCAAGGTCGAGGAGGAAACAACAAAGAGAGCTCAGCCTTTCTGTTACTAGTTCTGGCCCATCCTACTTATTCTGCATATGTATCTTCACCTCACCAGGCTTGATGGCTGGGAAACAACTGAAAAGGGTGGTTGTGAAAAGCTTATAGGCAGGAAAGTATTTTGCAGGAATAGTATTTTTTCAGACAATCTGAGGTTAATGCCCACATTTCAAAAATGCAAGCAATACCTGTGGCTCCGATTTGTAGTGAAGAGATTCAAGGGAATCTGAAAAGGTCACAGTCTATAGGACTGAGCAGCTGTAAGAGGGCGAGAGGAAACAGGATAACTCAAGAACATATGAATTTCAAACTAAATGAAAAGAGAACAAAGGGCCATAGCTAACCTTGTCTAGTAATCACTGAGAGAAAGAGAAAGCCCATGAAAGTCTTTTCCTGTCATGGTAAATCATCAGCTTTCATTATGTCAACTTGGATTTAGCTCAAATACACTGCTGAAATACTAAACCTGGGTGGCAATATGCTGAGAATTTCTAGGACCCTGTCTAAAACACCTAGATTAATCTTATATCGTCTTCCTAGAGTTGTTAGAACCATCTGAGCAAACTCCATGAGTCAATGCAGAGAACACTACAGGCTTTATATTTACATATCAGGGATGAAAGAATTGTCATAGTAATTGAGTGATACCCTGTAACCCATATCTACCAGCTTTTTCTAGGGTCCTGGAAGCATTTCATTCTATTTCAGTAATGTATACCCCATGCGTTTTTCTTTCTTTGTTATGGTTGCCTGCAGGCATAGGTCTGAACTGGGTAAGAAGCCAATTTTACAATGCCTCCAGGCAAGACAGGCAAGAATAATAACTAAAAATTCTAGAGGAAAAAATTTATCTTCATAAGATTTCCAGGCTGATGGGTTTTATATAAATAGAAAGGCTATGGGCGTGCACACTAAATATTTCGCATGCACACGCACACACCAAATGCATAAACCAGCTAGTGTAATTTGGTTTCACAAATCCAAAGCAAAGGTAACATTTCGTGGTATGTGGCAGAAAGAGGTTGTATCCTACGATGAACAGCAAGATGCTGACACATTTGATTTGAGGATCGGTAGTAACACATATGGTGTGGTCACTTCTGGAAATGTCTTTTCTGTCCTCTCTACACATTTAATTAGACCCAGAGTGTTTGAATTTTACAGGCTTGTGTTCAGCATGCTTGTCCCATAAAGAAATAAAGTATGTCATCAGCAAGAAACAGCCTAGGAATGGAGGCCCAAACATCTTTGTAGCTGAAACCAGGAGCTCTAATATTCTCAGATTTATGACTGGTGAGACTTTATTCATTTAAAGCTAAAACACAAAAATACTGAAGGTAAAGCCATCTACATCAGGCAAAGGAGATTGCAATTTTTGTTCTTAGCTCTGTTCTATTCAGAAATTTATCAGAGCAGTAAACCCTTAGAGAAGAAATTAGATATGACAGATGAAACACAATCCAGTCACATCTACTTCCATTCTTCCATTTGTTTATGCACTCATAAAATCATCAGATTAAAACCGCTCTATAAAGGAGAGTGGAAGACAGTCATCCACCTGCTAATATGCTCAGATACTAGCCCAGCCTTGGCTCATGACTGATTATTTCTTTTTTTTTTTTTTTTTTTTTTTTAAGGAAAGACAGAGAGAAGGAAGGAAGGATAGAAGGAAGGAAGGAAGGAAGAAAGGGAAACATTTTTAAACATTTTCTTGTTTTATTGTATTCTGTTTCTCCGTTTTTGTTACATGGGCTGGGGCCGGGAATCGAACCGAGGTCCTCTGGCATAGCAGGCAAGCACTTTGCCCGCTGAGCCACCGCGGCCCGCCCCTGATTATTTCTTTTTAATCAGCAGGTATACTCTTCTAATAAACTAGACATAGTATGGTGGTTAAATTCATGGGCTTTGGAGTTATGTAGACATGCGATCTAGAAGAAATTCTAATTCTATCACTTACTACATTATCTTAGGGAAGTAAGTTAACCTCTCAGAAAGTTGTTATGAAGATTAAACAAGATAATGTCTTAATTACCAAATATACCGAGTACATAGCATGTGCTTAATAAATTGTAGCTATTAGTACTACGGACAATAGAACAGAATAATAGTGTAAGGTAATTTACCAAACACCTGGTTGCTTAGGATGATAAAATAACTTTGTGAATTACATAGCTTATTCTTGTGCTTATTTTAATGTAATACATCTGTCCATGTAACTTGAATAAAGGGTTTTTTCTCATTTCCTCTCCAAGCTCCTTGGCCACATTTAGCAGATGGGTATATTACTATGAGATGGGAAAGGAGAGAACTAGAGTATTTTCCATCAAAAGGCTGTGATTTATTCCAGATAGTGGGGAAAAATAGCAATGAGAATGTCGGGGTGGGAGAAAGCAAAGAGGAACCAATACATAATAATGGAGAAGCCATTTTGAAGGAAAATGCAAAATGAGTATAGGTGGGAGAAAGTCTTAAGAGGAACCCTCAGGTTATGAGAAGGAAGAAAAAAACAAATAGAAGAAAGGATTTTAAGAAAAATTAAATCATGAGAAATTCCTCTTGAGGAAAAATATAGCTTTTTTGTGTGCTATTTTGTCAGTATTGTGAATTGGCAATAGTTGATGTTCTTTTAGAGATGCAAGTAAAGATTGGAATGACTTTTATTTCTTTTAGTTGCAGGGCTATATTTCTTCTGTGGCACTGTGCCAAATATGGGCCACATAAAGCCCTGCAATATTTTGGGTTACACATAGACAGAGTCAGGCATATAAATATTTTTTGAATACTGTAGTGGGTTGAATTGTGGCCCTCCCAAAAGAAGTTGTGAATCTGACCTTATTTGGAAAAAGCCTCTTTGTAGATGTAATCAAGTTAAGGACCTCAAAATGAGATTATGCTGGACTTCAGTTTGGTTCTAAATCCAGTGAAGAGCATCTTTATAAAAGAAAGACAAGGTGGGCAATTGTGGTGCAGTGGCAGAGTTCTTGGCTGCCATGCCGGAGACCCGGGTTCGTTTCCTGGTGCCTGCCCACGAAAAGAAAGACAAAGAGGAATTTGACACACATAGTCACATGTGAAGAGAGATTAGAGCCGTGTAAACCCAAGCCAAGGAACGCCTGAAGCTAGCAGAAATTGGAAGAGGCAAGAAAGGATTATTTTCTAGAGCCTTCAAAGGAAGCTGGGACCTTCTGACATCTTGATTTTGGTCTTCTGGTCTCCACAACTGTGAGGGAAAAAATTCATTGCTTTAAGCTGCCAAGTTTGTGGTAATTTGTTATGACAGCCCTAGCAAACTAATACAGATGCTTACTGGATTTCAGAAAGGTAAGACACAAATGGAATTTTTGAGGCAATCATAGGTGAGCTTATAGAACAGATATTTAATCCCCAACATTACAGTCACTGTCTGAAGATTTGAAATATCCAGGCTGAGCCGGTACATTTTCTCCCCTGTGTTTTCTCTTTAGCTGGTTTGCAGTTTGTGGTGCTGCTGATTGGGTATTAAAGTAAACACTGTAATTGAGGCATAGGCATCATTAGCTGGAAAAAAATCTCTGAGAAATATCATACTTTTAATTATTTAAAATAAAATGAAGTAGGTAATTCACATAAAAAGCAGCAGTTCTTACTTTCCAATAAGAACAAAGAATGACACTTTCTACATACTAGGGATAAAATAATTATATTAATTATAATGTTACCATTTATCAAGTAATTTTCTAAATGAAGAAATGTACTCAGAGAAGGCATAAAAATGATCAAGTTTCCGAAGCTAATAAGTTGTGAAACTAGGTTTTAAATTCAGGCTTTGCTTTCAAAGCCCTTAGCCATCATGTTTTATTACGAAAAGAAAAACACAACATACCTGTTTTTTTTAACCTAAACTGTATTTATAGCATATCTTCAATGTAGCTAAAAACGATAGAGAAAAATAAAAGAATCTGTACTCTTACTCTTCAGATATAATTACTAATAATATGTTGAGGAGTTTTCTCTCAGTCCTATTTCTTTGCTGCTTTCTGTCTTCTTAACTCAATTTTAATTATTCTATTTTGGTTCTCTTTAAGCTTATTCTTAATCAAATAGAACAAACCCCCAATATTTAAATACCAGGAGAAACTACCTTATCATTTCCTCTAAATTATCAAATGACACAGAGCCTTCAGTCCACTTGGTCTCAATTTTCTTTCAATCAATCCGATTCCTGTCTGATCTGTCTGAAGCCACGATCCTCTGAATTACTCTTCCCCTCTCAGTGCCTGTGAACTGTCTGCTACACTAACTAGAAGTCTGTAATAGCATAAAAGAAATTATATTTGTTGTCTCCTCATCCTCCCTGGCTTAGTTGTAAATTTCCCTTTGAAAGACCCCATCATTTAACCCTGCCCTGGGTGTAACCGCAACTAACAAGGCCTGTATCTCCATATGGTTCGGATGACAAGAAGCTGCCCTCAGCTACTTCAAATGCCCTGTACCACTTTTGCTCTACACACCCCATAATATGAAACTTCCAATTCCCAGTATCAGCAGGAAAGCTACTCCTCCCTCTCTGAGTCACAGTAAAGATAAGAGCCAGGACCCCCATGTGCTTGCTTTCCTCTTCCTCCATGAACCTCACAGGAGCCTCAGGTAGGTAAGCCCTGGGCCCCTCCACTGCCCTCATTCTCCCCTCTCCCCATCCAGGGTCTTTGATTTAACAAAGATGTCTGCTCATTCATTCTTGTTGTCTGTCTGTCTGTGTCTGTGCCTCTTCGCCTGAAGAGCTTCCACATAACATCCGAAACAAGTTTCTTCCCTTGCTTACATCTAATTAATCCCTGTAGGGTGTCATAAGAGGTTAATGACCCAACAGCCTGACTTTTTTATAAAGCCAGACCACCCTATGGGTCCCACATTTAAAAATGACAAACTGTGACATACAACACTTACAGGTTAATGCCAATGAGTATTTACAATTACCCTAACAAATCTGGTTAATGGCATAGAGAATGGACATGTAGTTTCAGACACTAGATTAGGATTTAGATTGATCTGAACTTTGATCCCAACTCCACCACCTTCCTGCTGTGAAAGATACTCTCTGTAAGCCTTACGTTTCATCAGCTGTAGAATGGGGAATGGAGCAAATTTTTCAGGGTTGCTGATGGATTAAATTACATAGTGGATAGAAAATACCTAGAAATAATCAGTGCTCAACAGCAGGTAGATCCCTTACCTCTTTACGAATTGCATTTTTAATTGAATTTATCTCCTTGTTTAAAAATACTTTTGAAAGTTTCATGATATTAAGAATTAAAAATACGTATGGCAAGAGATATTGAAGCATCATGGAGACAGAACTGATACACTATATTTTAAGGATAATTTCAGTTTTTCTTATTATTGAAAGCAATTAGGCACATGTAAAACTATAGAAGGAACTTGGCACTTTCCAGATGCCTAGTGGTTGAATATCACTAAATGGCTAATTCAGTATCCTTTGCTTTAATTACAAAATCATTTTCATAGGAGCATAACACCATCAAATATAACTTTCAACTACATGATCAGATTTCATCACCATTAATTTGTCCTAACTCTTCTCATAACAATGTGCCTCCGGCTGTATGTCAGCATATTTCCCAATTATAGTGAAAAAAAACCATGAAGGAAATGAAGCAACAGGATCATATATATTCTATTTTGGAAGACAAAATAAAATGCAAACCTGCAGTCATAAAAATAGGAATAAAGTAGTAAAAAAATGAAAGTGTTAGATAAATTATTTAAAAGGGGAGGAGGCTATTAAAAATAAAGAGACCCTCTTCTTCTTATACATAATGAGCTGGGCTTAGAAATTTATGAAAAATGAAGTGTCAGATCAATGCACCCAGTTATTCTGCTGCTATGTGTGTTTGAGGATTTGTCCATTGCTAACTCTCATAAACGGACAATGGATACTTGGAGAGGATCAAAGGATCAGAATAAAGCGCAACAAAGCTCATCAAACATTAAAATATAACATCTTGGAATAGTGACATACATTTGTTCTAGTTTATGAAAAACATTCTTATATTTGTAAATTAAACACATTCATAATCCACAACAGGGGTCCCAATTGTTATACAGCCCCTTGTTTCATTTTCTAACTTTCCTTCTAGTGAAATACATGGTCCTAAATTTCCCCTTTCAACCAAAATTACATGCACAATTCAGTACTGTTAATTACACTCACGATAATGTGCTCCCAATACCTCTATCCCTTTTCAAACATTTACAATCAACCTTATTAAAAGTTCTGCACAAATTAAGCATCAGCTCCCCACTATCTACCCTCATTATAGTTAACAGTAGTATTTTAATATCCTTTCATCAACTGTAACAAAGTTACCACACCAATGCTAAGTGTCAATAATAGGGGTTATAAGGCGCATAGGGCTTTTCTTCAGGGAGCAATGAACATGTTCTGAAATTGATTGTGGTGATGAATGCACAGCTCTGTGATTATACTGAATGCCATTGATTGTACACTTTGATGTGTGAATAAAACTGCCTTTAAAAAAATAAAAATATAAAATAATAAATAGAGGTCACTGGCCTGTTAGATACCCAAAGCTTGGACATGGTACTTTTCTTTGACAAACTTTGGCTGTGGTGTCATTTTTTAAAAACTTTTAATTGTAGTAATATATATGTACAATTCAATATTTCCCATTTTATCCACTTTCAAGTGTAAAATTTGGTAGTACTAATTACATTCAAAATATTGTACAAGCTTCATCAACATCCATTACCCAAACTTTTTCGTCGCCTGACCCATTCTTTACAGACTTAAGAGCAGAAGAAATAAGATCAGTTCACTGCAAGATGGGAAAGCAAGATTCCTAGGCTGGTCTCCTAGGAAAACCTCATACTTTAGCTGGGCAGATGAAGAGCCCCCAGTGTGCCACATAAATTTAAAGGTCCATGAATCTAAATTCTCCAGTATCATTTACTCACCCAAAGAAAAGCTGGCAAGGTCTGCCCCATTTATTACTCATCTCAAGATGCACTTTCCCTCTCCTGTCCTTGGCTAATGTGCCCCTTTATGCTCTTTGTATTTCTGATGTCTGCAAAGGTTATTTGCTGAGAAAGTAGTTCCACAGCATGATTTGGGTTCTGCCCTTCATCCTTCCAGGGTCTAGATGACAAGTGTGGTGATTAAGAATGGAAGAAATGCCAACGGCTAAAGCAGTCAGAGGAAAAGACTAATTACTGGCTTAGGCAGGTTGCTTGCTTTTTCTGGTGAGCGGCTCTGCAGTGCTCAGGAGCCTGGCCTGTGATCAGGCATGCATTGAAGAGGCCATACTTAAATAAATGTCTCCTTCAGGGCAGATGTACGATCCACATCGCTCATCATGAGGCACTGTCCAGTTGGGTCTAGCACCCGTGGGAATATATGACTTGCAGTGGAAGCTTAGCATTTCAGTGGAGATAATTTGCAGGCTCTAAACGGGAACGTTTATTATGTGATTTGGAAGCTGCAATGAGTTTCAAGGTATTTTTCTCCAAAGATACTGTAGTCAAAGCACCTGTGTCAAAGCACAAACCCAAATAAGGATAATCAAGAAGCAGAAATCCAAAGAAAATGACCTCTCAGAGTTCCTGAAAGTGTCGAACATTTCAAAGGAAAAGGAAAAGCTTGAAATGATGTAGGAACTTCTTTTTCACCTGGGGCTAAAAGCACATACTCAAGCTGAATATTAAAGTTCCAGGAAAGTAAAGATTGAGAAATCTTTTTTTTTTTTCTTTCCTCCCTATTCTCACTACTGTCTCTGAGCCCCAGTCTGAATTTGGTGGAGGAAAAAATTACTACCATTTTAAAGAACTTCTACTGATTCTCCTTCTCTGTCAGGTTATAAATTACATTGGATGACTTTTGATGATTTTTTATTTCACCAGCATGGAATTGGTAATTCTTTATGTCTTACCACACCTAAGACAAGATTTCTAGAGATCCAAGCTAATTTGGATATAAAGTAATTTCTCCTTAGTTAAAAGTTTACTTTCTAATCATGAGAAGATTTATCTGCTTCTTTTGAGGATCTGAAAGGTCCGAATAAAGCTTCTCCATTCAAATCTTAAAGAATTTATAAGTACAAAACAGATGCAATTCATAGTAAGGAGGTTTTCAATACATATGTATTGATATGTTACAAATGACAGACAAACTGTATGAAATATTGATTCATTCAAAACATGGACCTGCCTTAAGTTAGGAACTGGACTTGGCATTGCCCCAGGAAGAAGGAGCAAAGATCCTGGGTCATGTGTTTTGCATAAAGCAGTGATTACTGTAAATTTAGAAAGAGGAAATAAGCTCCTAAACCTGACATTTCATTTCTGGATCACAATACATAGCAGAACCTTATTATAAAATCAGTTGTCACCGTGGACCAGAGCTGGATAGCTGTAAATGAACGCCCTGCAGAGCAGTGGGGTCTTATTGCTATCCACACGCAGCTCCCACAACAGGACTTGTTCATTGAAAACTGAAACCTATGCATGCCATTAAACAAGCACAGAATGGAAGCAGTGTATTTATAAATATCTAGGTTATTAAAATATTTAATGCTGAAAAGAAAATGTCCAAAAAGCCACTTTCCTTACATATGGCAAATGCTGTATTTACCCTTGACCATAGATTTCTTCTTTGAGGGCAGAGTGAATGGAAGGAGACTTATTTTGTTGCTCAGGATATTGTTCTTAGAGTTGTGCCTTTCTGTCTAAAAAGCTTTGAGCAAATCATTATTTATTGCCACAATGCCACGAAATCTGTAGCATTGTCACATCTTGAAAATATTTTTAAATAAGAAAACGGGATAGATTTGTCCTTTAATAGTAGCAAAAATTTATTTTAAAGGCACTTCACTAATGTATTGTAATATTTAATCACTGAAACAACCCTAGGCAGTTGGAGTTATTATTGTCTCTATTCTATAGGTGAAAAATAGAGGACAGAGAAGTTAGGTAATCTGTTAGGTAACAGTAAGTGACAGAGTTGGAGCTGGAATCCAGATCATCCCACTGTAGAGCCCATTCCCTTTGTCACTATGCTTACTATTTCTTCTACAACTTGATCCAACTCAGGATATGTAGATTTAGAAAGTCAGCTTATATCACTCTATTCTTTGCTTTGTAGGGATTCTTTTTATTGTATAAAAATCCACATATACTGTGGTAAGTAGGTTCAGGTGTCAACTTGGCCAGGTGAAGGTGCCTAGTTCTGTTGCTGTGGACATAAGTCAATGGCATGTGAAGCTCATCTATTGCTGATCACATCTCCGGTTGGCTAGGAGGTGTGCCTGCTGCAATGAATGATGTTTGATTTAATTGGCTGGATCCTTAAATGAGAGAGGTCAATGTAGCACAGCCCAAGCAGCTTGGCATACCTCATCTCAGCACTCACAGCTCAGCCTGGGCCTTTAGCAATGCAGAAAGGAATCACCCCAGGGAAAGCTGTTGGAACCCAGAAGCCTGGAGAGAAGGCCAGCAGAGATCACCTTGTCCCTTCCCATGTAAAAGAGAACCTCAGATGAAAGTTAGCTGCCTTTCCTCTGAAGAACTATGTTTTTACTAAATAAATCCCCTTTTAGTAAAAGCCAATCCATATCTGGTGTGTTGCATTCTGGCAGCTTTGGCAGACTAAAACATATACCAAAAGAGATAAATTAGAAAATGGTGGCTTGCAATACCCAACAAAAACAAAAAAATCTTCTGCTTGACAAATTAACCCTCTAACCAGAGGGTCTTAACTTGGAAGATCCAGAAATGGTATTTGCAAGTTTTGTGAACCCAGAAGTTATATGTAAAATTATGGGTCCAAAGCTTTCCTCATATTCTCGGAGAACTTTAGGATTCCACAATGATAAAGAATCTCTGGCTAGGCCACCCAGGAAACTCAGGAGAGTGGGGAGAAAAGGGATAAGAAGTTTGTAATGCAGAGGGTCACAGAAGGTGTACTGGGTGACCTCCATGAGAGGTCAAACAACATTTGACTCACCTCTGTTGTCTGGGAAGATACATGGCTGGCATCTGCTGGTCCCTTGCTCCTGGGCTCCATTGCTTTCAGCCTCTGTTTCCTGTGGGCGGTCCTCACTTGGTTTCTGTGGGCCTTCACTTAGCTCCTCTGGGACACACTCTGGATTCTGACTTGCTTAGCATCTCATGGGAAAGCACATGGCAACATTTGTTGGGTCCTGCATCTGCAAACATCTAGGTCTTGTGTTGGCTCTGTCAGCCCTGAGAAACCATTCTTCAAGGGTCTGCATCAGCTTTGAGCTTTCTCTAAAATGTTTTCTCTTTTAAAGGACTCCAAGAAACTACTCAAGACCTGGATTAGCCATTTAGTGATATTCAACCACTAGGCATCTACACAGAAAGTCTTAACGTAGTTACCATAGAGAAGGTATCTTATTTTATTTCTGATAAAATGTTAAGGGTATCATGCATTCTAGTAACATTAGTAAACTGAAACACTTAGTGATGTAACTTTTGTACTGAGTTTTAAAAGCAATGTAATAGCATGTATTGATCATTTCTTCTATTACTTTTGTTTTTTGCCTTTTATTTAATAAAACCTTCTTGACTCCAAAAAAAAAAAAAAAATCTTATCATACAGCCTCAGCTCTATTGGGGCTTCCCCATGCACATGGAGTGGAACCTATGGAATCCCTTAAAGGCTGCCCAGAAAAAGTACACTTAGATCCCTAAGCCTGGTCTACTCTCTTATTTACTGCTCACTGTCCTGCCTCTCTCATGAGCAAAGTAAACTGCCATCTATTATTTGTTTTCCTATACTACTATTAACAACTAAGTTAATTATTAAGTAATTAACTATTATTAACAACAACAACAAAAATGTTAAGGGAAATATAGTATAGGAAAATTCCAGCTCCTTCCCTAGAGAAGTCTATACCCTATGGTTATTAGAACAGTCATTCCAGGTACAATTGTTCAAAGAGTCTTAGAATACCTCTTTTGACAAGTTTCAAAGACATATTAGCTTCCTTTTAGACTAGGTGCACTATTGGTAGAGTTTTACATAAAAGATGGCACGTAATTTCTATTCTACCTGTTACTTTCCTTTATTTTCTTCATTTCAAAAGCATATAAGGGTTCGATTCCCGGTGCCTGCCTATGCCAAAAAAAAAAAAAAAGAAAAAATATATCTATATATGCATATTAAAAATGTTAGACAATCAAGAAACCAAAATAAACTACCTGTAATGCCACCTTCCTCCCATGGCCACTGATAACAGGCTAGTATATTTTCTTCTTTTTAACTGCTTGCCTATTTTTTTCTATTTGATTATAATAGCAACTGATATTTAATTTTGTATTTTGCTTTTATCTCTTAATATCATAGTCTAAGTATGTTCCACATTTATGTATAATCTTAAAAGCCATTATTTAGGGGCCATAAAAATACTCCATCAAGTGCCTGTGTCATAATTCCTTACTGAATCTTCCATTTTATACTAGTTAGGTTATTTCTGTTTTTTAAACTATAAATAACAATGTTCTGAATATCTTCACATATATAGATCTTTTTTTCCATACTTTAATTTCATTTCTTGAAATACAATGTAAAAGACAAAAACCTGCTTATACCTCTTAATGTTATTGGGAGAGTATCAGGTACTGGGGGAAAAAAACTTAGAAAAACTAAAAACTCACTGGAGACTAGGATGAATTGTATGAAACTGTGATATAATAGAGAGAGGGAATGTGCTTAATAATAGGAATACAGAATGTTCAATGTTGCATTCTGCATAAAGACTAAATTGTGCTGAACTATCTTCTGCAATATGTTGAAGTTATAAATATTGCAAAAGGATTAAGGTCTTACATAAGAACCCGAACAGCTACATAATTCTAAATTGCTTTCCTAAAGAATTCTACCGACTTACAATGTCTCCAGAAATGAATGCGGCTGACACAGTTGTGGCACCTTCACCAGAATGATATAATATCATTTTTAAACCATTGATAATTTAATAGGAAGCACCTTGCTCTCATTTTCATCAATTTATAGGTAGGTTAAACATTTAACTATATATTGATTCTGAAATACTTGCTTACTGGTATTCTGTCATTGATTTTTTTCTAGGCAAATTCCTTTTAGAAACTATTCTGCCCAAACGCCCCCAAATTAAAGAAGAATCCATAGCTCTACCTCTCAAGTGTTTTCGTGTCATCCATGCTGATGTTTACATTTCATCTACATTGTCACCTCCTCACAGCGTGGCTCTTTTCTCTGATGTTTTATGTTTTGCAAAGTGCTGTGTAACACTTTCAAAAGCTCAATAAATAATAAATAGTAGTAAGTCCTGTAGTCCTTGGCCAGAAGCCTTTGATCAAGGGCAGCTTTCAACTGATTTCCTATGAGTAGACATAAAAAGGATAAAAGAAGGAACCTTCTCAATGATTTGGCTGTTTATCTGCAGTGATCAACCAAGTTGTTGGCAGGGAGGCTTCAGGAAACATCACCCATGCCAGCTTACAGGGAAACTCTGTTTCTCAGTGGACAATCTGACCAGACAAAGCGCTACACACCCAATTACAGCTGCTATAAAATAGTACTCAAATGGGTTACAGGGTTTTAGGATTATTCAGTACTCCCTTAGGGCCTCTTTATCAGGGGAATCTCATAAGTGTGGATGCCTCTTGTCATGGTTAGGGAAAGGTGTCAACTTGGCCAAGTTGTGGTACCTGTTCATCTGATTGGGCAAGCACTGGCCTGTCTGTTGCAATGAGGACATTTCATAGGATTAGGTCATGATCACGTTAGCTACATCCACAGCTGATTCCATTTGTAATCAGCCAAAGGGGAGTGTCTTCTGCAATTAGTGATGCTAAATCCAATCATGGGAAGCCTTTTAAGGAGGACTCAGAGGAGACAGGTTCCATTCCTGCTTTGGCTGGTGAGCCTCTCCTGTGGAGTTCATCCAGGCCATCCATTGGAGTCATCGGCTTCGCAGCCTGCCCTGTGGATTTTGGACTCTGTGTTCCTATGGTCACGTGAGACACTTTCATAAATTTTATATTTGCAAGTGTTCCCTGTTGATTCTGTTTCTCTAGAGAACCCTAACTAATACATCTTGGTACCAGGAGTGGTTCTTAAGGAACAGAATCTTAAAAATGGGTTTTTACGAATGGTTTTCTACTCTGACTGGGCTCAGAGACACTAAGGACTCTGATTCCCATAATCAGAATGACACTCCCAATCCATGGACTGAGTTGGCAAAGGAGATAGTCAAAATATCATCATTCGATTCTCCTAATGCTTCACTGTACAAAGCCAGACTCTGGGGGATAATGTTTTTGACACCTTTACAGAGTTTTGTAGAAATGAGAGTTATAGAGATGTTGGTTGGTTGTTGTTAGATACACTGTCTACATTAAGGGGTGAAAGGGATGGGCTTAAGGCTTCAAACAAGAAGCTTAAGTGCCGTCTGAATGATGTAGAGGTTTCTATGAGTATCCTGAAGGAAATTTTTATTTCCTGGAGCTGTAGACTTGAGATCTCTGAAAATCAGACTCAGAATCTTATTGTTAAAGTAGCAACTTTACAACGTAAACTGAAATCTCAGTCTTGCATGGTGTCTGCCGTTAAAGTGAGGGCATTGATTGGAAAGGAGTGGGACCCTGAAAAATGGGATGGTGACATATGGATTGATAATGATGTTGGGGGTGAGGTTGAAACCCTAGGCCATGCTGATCCTTCTTTAGATAACCTTGTAATAGTCTGCCCTGAGGACATAGCCGCCCCACCTCCAGCCTGCCTTGAGGAATTGGCCACCCAACCTCCTCCTGAAGGGATTAGTCCTAGAGTGATTAATCCTGTTTCACCAGATGAAACTGCAAATGAAGGCCCTGAAGCAAATGGCCTGGAAGATATTTCTAATTCTTTTCATGACCCACCCCCACCACCCCTCATTTCTTCTAGACCTATAACTAGACTAAAGTCCCAACAGGCCCCTAAAGGTGAGGTACAAAGTATCACACATGAGGAGGTACGTTATACTCCAAAAGAACTGTGTGGGTTTTCCAATTTATATAGACAGAAATCAGGGGAATATGTGTGGCAATGGATTTTAAGAGTGTGGGATAATGGTGGGAGGAATATAAGGCTGGATCAGGCTGAATTTATTGATATGGGCCCACTAAGCAGAGATTCTGCATTCAGTGTTATAGCTCGAGCAGTTAGAAAAGGTGTTAACAGCTTGTTTGGGTGGTTGGTTGAAACATGGATCAAAAGGTGGCCAACATTACCTGAGGTTGAAATGCCAGAACTGCCCTGGTATAATGTAGATGAGGGGATCCAGAGGCTTAGAGAGATTGGGATGTTAGAGTGGATTTATCATGCAAAGTCTGCTCCTACACCCCAGGAATGTCCAGAGGATGCACGTTTTACCAGAACAGTGAGAAATAAGTTTGTGAGACTAGCACCATCATCCCTCAACCATCATCTGTGGTTGCATTTCTCTGTAGGTCAGATATTACTGTAGGAACTGCTGTCACTGAGCTGGAATCCTTAAACACAATGGGGATGACAGGATCCCGAGTTGGCAGAAGCCAGGTGGCAGCACTTAATCACCAAAGACAGGGTAGACGCGGGTATTATAATAGACAACAAACTCAAAGGAGGCATCAAAATTATATGACATGCAGAGATTTGTGGCATTGGCTAGTAAATCATGGGGTGCCTAGAAATACAATAGAAGGGCAGTCTACTAAATTCTTGTTGGAGCTGTATAAACAAAAGAGTCCTAGGTGAAGAAAACAGAAGCCTAACCTGAATTACAAAAACACAGAGTCACGGCCCCTTAATCAATTTCCAGACTTGAAACAGTTTACAGACCCTGAGCCCCTTGAATGAAGGGGAGGCCAGGTCCCTATGGGGGAGAAACCTGTTACACTGCCACAAATTTATACTGTTGACCTTCCTCTAAGTCTTCCCCAAGGAGGCCGACGGCCTTTTATCAGGGTAACTGTGCATTGGGGAAAAGGAAATGATCAGATATTTCGGGGATTATTAGACACTGGTTCAGAAGTGACATTAATTCTAGGGGATCCAAAACGTCACTCTGGACCACCAGTCAGAGTGGGGGCTTATGGAGGCCAGGTGATCAATGGAGTTTTAGCTCAGGTCCGTCTCACAGTGGGTCCAGTGGGCCCCCGGACCCATCCTGTAGTTATTTCCCCAGTTCCGGAATGTATAATTGGCATAGACATACTGAGCAACTGGCAGAATCCCGACGCTGGTTCTCTAACTCGTGCAGTGAGGGCTATTATGGTGGGAAAGGCCAAGTGGAAGCCACTAGAACTGCCCCTACCAAGCAAAATAGTAAATCAAAAGCAATACCGTATTCCTGGAGGGGTTGCAGAGATTACTGCCACTCTTAAGGACTTGAAAGATGCAGGGGTGATGATTCCCACCACATCCCCGTTCAACTCTCCTATTTGGCCTGTGCAGAAAACAGATGGGTCTTGGATAATGACAGTGGATTATCGTAAACTCAACCAGGTGGTAACTCCAATTGCAGCTGCTGTTCCAGATGTAGTATCATTGCTTGAGCAAATCAATACATCCCCTGGTACCTGCTATGCAGCTATTGATCTGGCAAATGCTTTTTTCTCAATAGCTATTAGTAAGGACCACCAGAAACAGTTTGCTTTCAGCTGGCAAGGTCAGCAATATACTTTCACTGTCCTACCTCAGGGGTATATCAACTCTCCAGCCCTATGTCATAATCTTGTTCGCAGAGACCTTGATCGTTTCTGCCTCCCATAAGACATTACACTGGTCCATTATATTGATGATATCATGTTGATTGGACCTAGTGAGCAAGAAGTAGCAACTACTCTAGATTTACTGGTAAGGCATTTGCGTGTCAGAGGATGGGAGATAAATCTAACAAAAATACAGGGGCCTTCCACCTCAGTAAAATTTCTAGGTGTCCAGTGGTGTGGGGCATGTCGAGATATCCCTTCTAAGGTGAAGGATAAATTGCTGCATCTGGCCCTTCCCACAACCAAAAAAGAGGCACAACGCCTAGTTGGTCTTTTTGGATTTTGGCGACAACATATTCCTCATTTGGGTGTGCTACTCTGGCCCATTTATCGAGTGACCAGAAAAGCTGCTAATTTTGAGTGGGGACCTGAACAAGAGGAAGCTCTGCGACAGGTCCAGGCTGCTGTACAAGCTGCTCTGCCACTTGGGCCATATGATCCAGCAGATCCAATGGTGCTGGAAGTGTCAGTGGCAAATAGAGATGCTATCTGGAGCCTTTGGCAAGCCCCATAGGAGAATCACAATGCAGACCCTTACAATTTTGGAGCAAAGCCTTACCATCTGCTGCAGATAACTACTCTCCTTTTGAGAAACAGCTTTTGGCCTGCTACTGGGCCTTAGTAGAGGCTGAACGCTTAACCATGGGCCACCAAGTTACCATGAGACCTGAGTTGCCTATCATGAGTTGGGTGTTGTCTGACCCACCAAGCCATAAAGTTGGGTGGGTGCAGCAGCATTCTATTGTAAAGTGGAAATGGTATATACGAGATAGAGCCAGAGCAGGTCCTGAAGGCAAAAGTAAGTTACATGAAGAAGTGGCACAAATGCCCATGGTTTCCACTCCTGCTGCCACATTACCTTCTCTTTCCCAGACCAGAGCTGGTTCCATCCTGCTTTGGCTGGTGAGCCTCTCCTGTGGAGTTCATCCAGGCCATCCATTGGAGTCATCGGCTTCGCAGCCTGCCCTGTGGATTTTGGACTCTGCATTCCTACGGTCACGTGAGACACTTTCATAAATTTTATATTTGCAAGTGTTCCCTGTTGATTCTGTTTCTCTAGAGAACCCTAACTAATATAGTAGGATTTACTAAACAAGTATGAATGCTGAATTATTATATTAATATTTCTTTTAGTCTCCAGTATCTTAGAACAGCTAGAAATAAAATCCTAAAAATTGTGGCATTGTAACCCATACCGAACTTTGAAATCTGTTCTACAACTAATTGTTGTGATGTGCTTTGAAATTTGCATATATGTTATTTTTCACAAAAAAAGAAAAAAATATTTCTTCTTGCTTCCAGTGTTTTGGAGCAGCAAGAGGGAAAAGTCTGAAATAGTAGAATGGTAAACAATAATAAACTCTGAAATCTGTTTTGTAACTACTTATTGAAGTGTATTTTGTAAATCATTGCTTTTTCTTTCTTTTCTTTGTATATATATTTAACAATAAAAATGTTTTTAAAAAAGATGAGCTTGGAACATTTTGTTATTACTTAAAAGCAGGAAAACTATGATATGAAGTCATATCTGAAGACTTAGGAATAAACCTGAAGAGGGTTCCACTGGTAAAAGATGGGAAGTCTTGAATTACAAATTATTGAAATATAGCAATTATGACTAAATCCAAGACATCATAATGATGCCAAAAATACTCGTGTTTGTCACTCTTGGGTGATGTTAGTGAACTAAATTATTACTTTGAAAACTGGTAACTTTCGGAAAAGATTAAAACATATATATTTACAACTTCTACTGAAGTAATATGTCTAGACATTGATCACTAATGGCTGCCAACCACCTCAAAATAGGGAAAACCAAATTTATGTTTCTTGGTGTAAGAGAAAAACAGAATCTATGAAATAGCCTTTCTGAAAAATCAAACCTAAATTTGATCACATCTCTAACTACCAACTTAGGAAATACAAAGGACAGAAAAACGTACTAAACAATATGATGTGAATACAACGACTAAAATCAAAATTTTAGGAATATCTGCAGGACAAATGAGGGGTTTCTCCAACAATAAACTGTAAGGAAAATAAAGAGCTAGAAGGAAAATCCATAGGTTAAAGGAGATTTAAAAATTATATCACCAATCTCTGTGGGTCTTATTGGATAACTATTCATGAAACAACAAAAAAACTAGAAAAGAAAAGCATTAAGACATTTTTGAAAAGCATTTTTGAGGTAATTAGAAATTTGAATATTGATGCATTGATAGCATTAGGACTTAGCACTTTTTTAAAGATGTAAATGTGATATTGTGGTTACATATCTTAAGATAGATTTTTCTTTAGAAACTCATACTAAGATGGTATCATTTGGAATCATTTCTGGGGTTTGTATGAAAAATGATGCAGGAGAGGGTTAGTGAGTAAGGGTGGAAATGAACCCAGATTGAGCCATATATTGGTAGTTTTTAGGGCTGGATGATAGCTACATGGCATTTCATCATACTATTCTGCACGCTTTTGTGCATATTTTATATGTTCTATAGTACCTTTTTTGGAAAAGCACAAATATTCAGAAACGTAACAGATGAATTTGCTATCACTTTAGCTAGACAGGCACAGCAATATATACTCACCTGCAAACTACCTGAGTTCCTGAAGTTCTCTCTCTTGACTTGGATTTTGTTCTTTTACATTTCTTTCCTAGGATCTCTTTTTCTTTTTTCCCTCTCCAGCAGTCCTTTCTTCTTTGTATCTAACTTGTTTCTCCTCTACTTCTTTGACTCTTCTCTCTTCACACTGTCCTCTCTTTTTCATTCTCTACTAAACCCTCCTTTTTCGTGATCATCTTAACAATCGTCCATGACAACTGAACTAAAAATTGTTATGGATTTTCTTTTAGTTTTGTGGAACTAATGGATTAAACTTTTATGCATTTTATCTTGGATGAAAAAGCAGATTAACTGAATACCTGCATCCCAAATTGAAAAAAAAAGAAGACCTTTCAAAATATGCTGTGCACAAGATATTTGGTAAGCTTCATCTGCCTGTTAATGGTGAGAAAAGCTTTATCTGAAGCCAAAACATTAACTGAGTTCATTTAAAAAGGGTTATGAGCTATGGTCACCATGTCTAGCCTCAGCACTGAGTAGTCAGTTGATATACTGTTTACCCAAAAGTAGTAGCTTCTCTGCTGTAACCCTATTGTGACAGTAAAACTTCAACACCTTCCTAGCTCCCTTTCTCCCTAAAGTAATTAAGTTCAGAGGTGTATTAGTTAGGGTTCTCTAGAGAAACAGAATCAACAGGGAACACTTGCAAATATAAAATTTATGAAAGTGTCTCACGTGACCATAGGAACGCAGAGTCCAAAATCCACAGGGCAGGCTGCGAAGCCGATGACTCCAATGGATGGCCTGGATGAACTCCACAGGAGAGGCTCACCAGCCAAAGCAGGAATGGAACCTGTCTCCTCTGAGTCCTCCTTAAAAGGCTTCCCATGATTGGATTTAGCATCACTAATTGCAGAAGACACTCCCCTTTGGCTGATTACAAATGGAATCAGCTGTGGATGTAGCTAACGTGATCATGACCTAATCCTATGAAATGTCCTCATTGCAACAGACAGGCCAGTGCTTGCCCAATCAGATGAACAGGTACCACAACTTGGCCAAGTTGACACCTGTCCCTAACCATGACAGTCCACCCCTTGTCAACTTGGCACATATATATATATATCACCTTAGACCATACTTAATTTCCAAATGAAAACAAATAAGCACACATTTTTTCTTTTACCTGACAATACTCAATTGTCCTGCATATAACTGGAAACACATTAAATCTCTCCAGAATACGGTGCAAATCCTTGGGCAACATTCATTCTTAAACTCGATATCTTACAATTAAATAGTATAACACAAACAAAACAGCATTACAGTCCTCGTTTCTGTAACTGATCACGTGGTTGAAGTTCATATTTATCACTACCTTCTTCCACTACCCATTCCATGTTCCCTTTCCCCTCAGCAAGCACTTCAGCTGGCCGTGGTTCTTTGCCTGGTGGGGTGACCCAAACCTTCATTCCTGAAGTCTCAGAGCCATTAGTGGTCCTGCCTGGATTGTGTTGTTGCAGTTTTCCATTGATTTTGATCACAGGGCATGGTAATACTAATAGACGCCCCAGGGGATCTCCTATATTCCAAGAAAACTCTTCTTTACCTCCATTCTGTAGTTGCAGTCCTACTTCCTTCTGATAGTCAGGGTCAATTACCCCAGACAATAATGTAATCCCCTTCTTGGTGTGTTGATCCAGAGGCATAAGTAGCCCAAAGTGGCCAGGTGGCAATCTTAACTTCCAGTTCAGTGGTATCACTGTTGTTTCTCCTGGAGAAAGCACACCCCGTTTTGGAACTAAAACCTGTAGACCAGCAGAACTCAGGGTAGCAGGGACAGGAAGCAAAAATTTTCCTAGTGGATCACTAGGAGTAATAGTGAGTGGCACCACACCCATTTCCACCCCTTGGTTTCTGGACCCATGGATCCTGGCTATGGGAGAAACAGCACCATACAGTGGACACTGATTCAGAGCATACACAGCTTCCTGGAGAACATTACCCCAGCCTTTCAAGTTTTTGCCACCTAGTTGGCACCGTAATTGAGTTTTCAAAAGGCCATTCCACCGTTCTATCAATCCAGCTGCTTCTGGATGATGGGGAACATGGTAAGACCAGATAATTCCATGAGCATGTGCCCATTTCCACACTTCATTTGCTGTGAAGTGTGTTCCTTGATCCAAAGCAATGCTATGTGGAATACCATGACGATGGATAAGGCATTCTGTAAGCCCACGGATAGTAGTTTTTGCAGAAGCATTGCGTGCAGGGAAAGCAAACCCATATCCAGAGTATGTGTCTATTCCAGCTAGAACAAATCGCTGCCCCTTCAATGAAGGGAGTGGTCCAATGTAATCAACCTGCCACCATGTAGCTGGCTGGTCACCTCGGGGAATGCTGCCATATCGGGGGCTGAGTGTGGGTCTCTGCTGCTGGCAGATTGGGCACTCAGCAGTGGCTGTAGCCAGGTCAGCCTTGGTGAGTGGAAGTCCATGTTGCTGAGCCCATGCATAACCTCCATCCCTACCACCATGACAACTTTGTTCATGAGCCCATTGGGCAATAACAGGAGTTGCTGGGGAAAGAGGCTGACTGGTATCCATAGAACGGGTCATCTTATCCACTTGATTATTAAAATCTTCCTCTGCTGAAGTCACCCTCTGGTGTGCATTCACATGGGACACAAATATCTTCATGTTTTTAGCCCACTCAGAAAGGTCTATCCACATACTTCTTCCCCAGACCTCTTTGTCACCAATTTTCCAATTATTGTCTTTCCAAGTCCCTGACCATCCAGCCAAACCATCAGCAACAGCCCATGAATCAGTATACAAATGCACCTCTGGCCAGTTTTCCTTCCAAGCAAAATGAACAACCAGGTGCACTGCTCGAAGTTCTGCCCACTGGGAGGATTTCCCCTCACCACTGTCCTTCAAGGACACCCCAGAAAGGGGTTGTAATGCTGCAGCTTGTCCACTTTTGGGGAGTACCTGCATATCGTGCTGAACCATCTGTAAACCAGGCCCGAGTTTTCTCTTCCTCAGTCAATTCACTGTAAGGAACTCCCCAAGAGGCCATAGCTCTGGTCTGGGAAAGAGAAGGTAATATGGCAGCAGGAGTGGAAACCATGGGCATTTGTGCCACTTCTTCATGTAACTTACTTGTGCCTTCAGGACCTGCTCTGGCTCTATCTCGTATATACCATTTCCACTTTACAATAGAGTGCTGCTGTGCACGCCCAACTTTATGGCTTGGTGGGTCAGACAACACCCAACTCATGATAGGCAACTCAGGTCTCATGGTAACTTCGTGGCCCATGGCGAAGCGTTCAGTCTCTACTAAGGTCCAGTAGCAGGCCAAAAGCTGTTTCTCAAAAGGAGAGTAGTTATCTGCAGCAGATGGTAAGGCTTTGCTCCAAAATCCTAAGGGTCTGTGTTGTGATTCTCCTATTGGGGCCTGCCAAAGGCTCCAGACAGCATCTCTATTTGCCACTGACACTTCCAGCACCATTGGATCTGCTGGATCATATGGCCCAAGTGGCAGAGCAGCTTGCACAGCAGCCTGGACCTGTCGCGGAGCCTCCTCTTGTTCAGGTCCCCACTCAAAATTAGCAGCTTTTCTGGTCACTCGATAAATGGGCCAGAGTAGCACACCCAAATGAGGAATATGTTGTCGCCCAAATCCAAAAAGACCAACTAGGCGTTGTGCCTCTTTTTTGGTTGTGGGAGGGGCCAGATGCAGCAATTTATCCTTCACCTTAGAAGGGATATCTCGACATGCCCCACACCACTGGACACCTAGAAATTTTACTGAGGTGGAAGGCCCCTGTATTTTTGTTAGATTTATCTCCCATCCTCTGACACGCAAATGCCTTACCAGTAAATCTAGAGTAGTTGCTACTTCTTGCTCACTAGGTCCAATCAACATGATATCATCAATATAATGGACCAGTGTAATGTCTTATGGGAGGCAGAAACGATCAAGGTCTCTGCGAACAAGATTATGACATAGGGCTGGAGAGTTGATATACCCCTGAGGTAGGACAGTGAAAGTATATTGCTGACCTTGCCAGCTGAAAGCAAACTGTTTCTGGTGGTCCTTACTAATAGCTATTGAGAAAAAAGCATTTGCCAGATCAATAGCTGCATAGCAGGTACCAGGGGATGTATTGATTTGCTCAAGCAATGATACTACATCTGGAACAGCAGCTGCAATTGGAGTTACCACCTGGTTGAGTTTACGATAATCCACTGTCATTATCCAAGACCCATCTGTTTTCTGCACAGGCCAAATAGGAGAGTTGAACGGGGATGTGGTGGGAATCATCACCCCTGCATCTTTCAAGTCCTTAAGAGTGGCAGTAATCTCTGCAACCCCTCCAGGAATACGGTATTGCTTTTGATTTACTATTTTGCTTGGTAGGGGCAGTTCTAGTGGCTTCCACTTGGCCTTTCCCACCATAATAGCCCTCACTGCACGAGTTAGAGAACAGCGTCGGGATTCTGCCAGTTGCTCAGTATGTCTATGCCAATTATACATTCCGGAACTGGGGAAATAACTACAGGATGGGTCCGGGGGCCCACTGGACCCACTGTGAGACGGACCTGAGCTAAAACTCCATTGATCACCTGGCCTCCATAAGCCCCCACTCTGACTGGTGGTCCAGAGTGACGTTTTGGATCCCCTAGAATTAATGTCACTTCTGAACCAGTGTCTAATAATCCCCGAAATATCTGATCATTTCCTTTTCCCCAATGCACAGTTACCCTGATAAAAGGCCGTCGGCCTCCTTGGGGAAGACTTAGAGGAAGGTCAACAGTATAAATTTGTGGCAGTGTAACAGGTTTCTCCCCCATAGGGACCTGGCCTCCCCTTCATTCAAGGGGCTCAGGGTCTGTAAACTGTTTCAAGTCTGGAAATTGATTAAGGGGCCGTGACTCTGTGTTTTTGTAATTCAGGTTAGGCTTCTGTTTTCTTCACCTAGGACTCTTTTGTTTATACAGCTCCAACAAGAATTTAGTAGACTGCCCTTCTATTGTATTTCTAGGCACCCCATGATTTACTAGCCAATGCCACAAATCTCTGCATGTCATATAATTTTGATGCCTCCTTTGAGTTTGTTGTCTATTATAATACCCGCGTCTACCCTGTCTTTGGTGATTAAGTGCTGCCACCTGGCTTCTGCCAACTCGGGATCCTGTCATCCCCATTGTGTTTAAGGATTCCAGCTCAGTGACAGCAGTTCCTACAGTAATATCTGACCTACAGAGAAATGCAACCACAGATGATGGTTGAGGGATGATGGTGCTAGTCTCACAAACTTATTTCTCACTGTTCTGGTAAAACGTGCATCCTCTGGACATTCCTGGGGTGTAGGAGCAGACTTTGCATGATAAATCCACTCTAACATTCCAATCTCTCTAAGCCTCTGGATCCTTTCATCTACATTATACCAGGGCAGTTCTGGCATTTCAACCTCAGGTAATGTTGGCCACCTTTTGATCCATGTTTCAACCAACCACCCAAACAAGCTGTTAACACCTTTTCTAACTGCTCTAGCTATAACATTGAATGCAGAATCTCTGCTTAGTGGGCCCATATCAATAAGTTCAGCCTGATCCAGCCTTATATTCCTCCCACCATTATCCCACACTCTTAAAATCCATTGCCACACATATTCCCCTGATTTCTGTCTATATAAATTGGAAAACCCACACAGTTCTTTTGGAGTATAACGTACCTCCTCATGTGTGATACTTTGTACCTCACCTTTAGGGGCCTGTTGGGACTTTAGTCTAGTTATAGGTCTAGAAGAAATGAGGGGTGGTGGGGGTGGGTCATGAAAAGAATTAGAAATATCTTCCAGGCCATTTGCTTCAGGGCCTTCATTTGCAGTTTCATCTGGTGAAACAGGATTAATCACTCTAGGACTAATCCCTTCAGGAGGAGGTTGGGTGGCCAATTCCTCAAGGCAGGCTGGAGGTGGGGCGGCTATGTCCTCAGGGCAGACTATTACAGGGTTATCTAGAGAAGGCTCACCATGGCCTAGGGTTTCAACCTCACCCCCAACATCATTATCAATCCATATGTCACCATCCCATTTTTCAGGGTCCCACTCCTTTCCAATCAATGCCCTCACTTTAACGGCAGACACCATGCAAGACTGAGATTTCAGTTTACATTGTAAAGTTGCTACTCTGATAATAACATTCTGAGTCTGATTTTCAGAGATCTCAAGTCTATGGCTACAGGAAATAAGATTTTCCTTCAGGATACTCATAGAAACGTCTACATCTTTCAGACGGCACTTAAGCTTCTCGTTTGAAGCCTTAAGCCCATCCCTTTCACCCCTTAATGTAGACAGTGTATCTAACAACAACCAACCAACATCTCTATAACTCTTATTTCTACAAAACTCTGTAAAGGTGTCAAAAACATTATCCCTCAGAGTCTGGCTTCATACAAGCGAAGCATTAGGAAAATCAAATGATGATATTTTGACTATCTGCTTTGCCAACTCACTCCATGGATTGGGAGTGTCATTCTGATTATGGGAATCAGAGTCCTTAGTGTCTCTGAGTCCAGTCAGAGTAGAAAACCATTCATAAAAACCCATTTTTAAGATTCTGTTTCTTAAGAACCACTCCTGGTACCAAGATGTATTAGTTAGGGTTCTCTAGAGAAACAGAATCAACAGGGAACACTTGCAAATATAAAATTTATAAAAGTGTCTCATATGACCATAGGAACACAGAGTCCAAAATCCACAGGGCAGACTGCGAAGCCGATGACTCCGATTGATGGCCTGGATGAACTCCACAGGAGAGGCTCACCAGCCAAAGCAAGAATGCAACCTGTCTCCTCTGAGTCCTCCTTAAAAGGCTTCCCATGATTGGATTTAGCATCACTAATTGCAGAAGACACTCCCCTTTGGCTGATTGCAAATGGAATCAGCTGTGGATACAGCTGACGTGATCATGACCTATTCCTATGAAATGTTCTCATTGCAACAGACAGGCCAGCACTTGCCCAATCAGATAAACAGGTACCACAACTTGGCCAAGTTGACCCCTGTCCCTAACCATGACACCTACCTTCTCTGTATAACTCTGATATCATCTTTGATCTTTCTCCTACTCTTTAGGGGTATTTGGGCTATGCCCATTCTAACTTTTTCATGTTGGAAGGGGCTGTTGATAATGTAGGATAGGGGGATGGAACTAGTTGATGTTCTGGAGAGGCTGGGCTCTCTGCATTTTAGGACTTATCTGATCCAGGAACCCAGCTGGAGGTTGTAGATTTATGGAAAGTTACCCTAGTGCATGGAACCTTTGTAGAATCTTATATAACACCCTCCAAGCTCATCTTGTACATTTTCTGCCCTAAACCTGGAATCAGTCAGTTCTCTAAAAAGACACTTGTTTCTTGTAATGGAAAACTGTGTGTTAATACCACAATCTGGAAAACAGGGATGGTATCAGTTCTGAGTTGTCATTGTGTCTGAGTCTTTTCAGTAAACATAACTACAAACAAAAATTACATATATATGTAAAATTAAGATATATCATAAGTTCATCCTCCATACTTCCAATTTTAATTATGAATCAGAGATTTTTCTCACCTTCCTTATATCATCACGTCCTTTCCTTCTTCACTAAAAATCCCAATTCTTAAGTATACTATGAATGAGAAAAGTAAAAATGTATACAATTACTCATTTGCTTTATCTCATTCTACACAAATACCAGTTTCAGAATAACAATTCCAGCACTACCAGTAACGATACAGTTACTGTAAATGCTTCACTTGTTTTTTCCTCAAGTCACATCCCACTAGGAAGAATAGTCAAATAAGTGTGTTTTAAGGTCACTTGAAATAGTTCTTTTATACGTGATGTCACCACCAACTGGGTATATATTCACTTTAAATTTTTAAGGTTTTAAAACTAATTTTGCTTTATAACTATGCAAAATATACTAATGGTTTCAAAGTCAAATCTATGGAGCAAAGTATCCAAATAAGACTGGCTTTTATTCCTGGGCCCTCTACCCTTTTCTCTCTATTAATTTCTTTGTTAGAGTTTATCCTTTAACTTTTTTAAAAATAAAAACTCATATTCTCTCATAAGATAAAGTATTCAAAACACATTTTCCTGCTCTTTTTCACGTAGCAATATATCTTGTAGAATCACTCACAATGGTATATAGGTAGCAGCACAGTCCATTCACTTTGTGATGTCCTTGTAATTTTCTGACAGCTAAAATTTATAGAGCACAAACCTTTTGAAATGCATGTTTAACTTACTTTTAGAAAAATGTTTCCAGTACTTTAGTTGTTGCAGTGGAACAGTCCTTCTCCATTATTGCAAATGATATATGTTAAGTTATAATATATGGGATATCATGTGCATATATAATTACTCTTCTAGATAACCAGCTCTCTGGGAAAACAGTTTATTTATTTCTGAATCCCTATGGCTGCATATTGTAGACATTTACTAAAATGTTTGTTGAATTGAATTGAGTTGAATGACGAGATAATTAGTAATATGAAGGAGTTAGGGAAAGAATCTACAGAAAACATCTAGCAGTGTGGGCAAAATGGTTTCTCAAACTTATTATTAATTTAACAAATATCTATTGAAGACTGATTTTTATCTTGCTTTACTCACTTTCACTTTGGGGATCTTGCTTGGAGCTGCCAAAAATCTCTTCTAACTAATGCAATTTATATGTCAAACATTATAGTCATATAAATTATTGATTTCTATTATCGCAATTACTTTGTATGACAAATAATTTATATATTATCCCCTGATAGCTCAAAAAGATTAAGAGATTTGTCTAAATCCCTAGTGATTGGGAGAGCATGAATGAACTTAGTTCTGATTCTCTTGGAAAGAGAAATGTCTCCTTCTTCTACTGCCCTCTCCAGGGCCAAGATCCCTTGTCTTTTCAGTTCTGCCCACTGCACTTGGATTCCTGGCTTGTCCAGACTCCTCATCCTGCTGCCAGCCACACTCTCTGGGGAGCAGCTGTTGGGTCCCAGAGGGTCACATCTGCTTCTTTGCAATCTAAACTGAAGGGTCTGGGATAGTGTCTAAAGAACCTTTTTGGGGATGCAAGTGTGATTCAGTGGTAGAATTCTCACCTGCCATGCTGGAGACCCGGGTTGAATTCCCAGCCAATGCATTTCCCAAACAAACAAACAAGCCAAAACAAACAAATAAAAATTCAACAAACAGTGCTGCAATAAGGGGATACTCACATGGAAAAAGAATGAAATGTGACCCCCACCATACAGCATACAAAAAAAAGAGAAAGAGAAAACTTTTTCTAAACCAGGAAGGACTGGACACTTCAGAAAAGTTAAACAAGATCAGTGAGGTGGTCAGGGGAGTATGGAGGGAGAAAGGAGCCCATAGAAAGTACACCAGGCACTTCATAAATGGTCTTCCACTTTATCCTCTACTCGTTCCTCTGAAGAGGACTTTGGAACTCCCGTATTACAAATGAGAAAACTAGTGGATTAAGATCTGGCTTAAAATCATAAAAATATAAATTGATAGATCCAGAATTTGACACCAGGTCTGGCTGGCTCCAATCCGATATTCTGTCTGCTACGCCATACTAGAGGAGAAAGGAGCAGCTACTTTCAGAATAGAAATCATCGTATATTCTTGTTTGAAATTGTTTTTTTCTTTCTCACTTTTTATTTTTCAATAAATTTCTCCTTTCTAAGCCTTTAAATTAGTTGAGAATTTGTCAAGGGAAAGTGTCCCAACAATATTCAATAGAATTGGAATAAATTCTGGTAAACAAGAAAATATTTTACTCCCTCCCCGTTTACCTCATGGGATGCAATATTATCTCCTCCAGGTATAAGAACCTTGAAAATCCTGACATGTAAAAAGACTTCCTTCATCTGCCATCCTCCATTCCATTCACCAACTTCATTGCTTTCACATTTTTCTTATCTATAGCATTCTAATAAGAACCCAGAATCCCTTGACGTATAAAATATAGGTAACCTGACAATCACAAAGAAAAAGTCTTGGAAAGCTTTGATTTGGCAGAACTATTAAACATGATTATCAAAAAATAAAGGTAACTCCGAGATTTGAAAAAAAAAAAAAAAGGCTTCAAAGACACTACCAATAGGTGAATGGGAAAATAGGAGGTATAGTGATGATAAGGAAGAAACCAAACAACCTCCAGGATCTGAGGGATCTGTAGGTAGAGGGGAGACAGTGGGGGAGGGGGAGGGGAAGGGGGAGGGGGGAGGACCAAATCAGACTAGTTCTAGGAAACAGGATCCCACCTGGAGACTGCATAAGAGAATTTCACTTTGGTTAGTCAGTGTGTAATTTTTTTAGTATCCACGATGGTTATTGTCAAATTTAGTGTGCACTTAAAATCTCATTAAGATGATGAATATGCAACTATGTGATGGTATTGTGAATTACTGATTATATATGTAGAACAGAATGATCTTATGTTAAGAATGTTTGTGTTTGTTATATTTTTTTTAAAAATTAAAAAAACAATTTAAAAAAATCTCATTAAGAGTTCAGACCCCCAAGACCCACTGGCTAGGGTCCATTCATCCTCTGAGAACTTCATCTCAGCTAATTCACACTAAAATGTCTATCATCAGTGGGAGACCCCTTTTTAGCTACATGCCCATGGTCTTATAGTCTCCTAGGACAACCAGATCTGAACATAGTATCTAACAAACCAGCACTATATAGAAATTCAAATCACCTAAGAGTTCCTAAGTATTTCTAGCTTTTTAAGAGTCACCCTTATCTTTAATAATGAAATGTGAATGGCTAAATCCTCATCTAACTAGAAAGAGAAACCACGTGTCCCCCATTACTTTCCCCAGTACACTGATTTTTTTTCACACTACCAGGATTTTTATTAGTCTTCTCTTGTTCTGTTTCTTGTCCCCCTTTAATTCTTCATGTCATATTTCACCTCCTTTGAAGGCCTTGTCTTGCTTGCCTCCTGTGACTCAAATGTAAACCGAATTCTTTTTCTTTAATTTCCCTTTAACAGTATGACAAGGCAGATGTGCATAGCAGAACTCTATCGGACATTGGAGAAATTGAGAGGGATTATAAAACAGCACTTTTAAATTTACTGGACAATAATATTCTTAATGGATTGGGGCAGCCATTCCCTTTGGCCCCTTCCTACCAGCAATGCTATGCCAAGCCATGTTAGAGCCTGAGGCAAAAAAGGAAACAATCAGCAATAGTGATCTTCTCTTTATTCAAAATTTTGGTATTTTGCTCCTCAGGAACTGTTTTTTTTTTTTTTCATTAATTTTGACTTCAAGCTATTGCATTAAAGTATTATTTATCTTGATTACTGAGGGGTTTTTTTGTGCCCCCTTTTGCACCAAACCAGATGCCTCGCATATCACCCTAGTCTTGCCCCTGCTCATCAGCCTAGCCCTTCACTATTTTCCTGGACGAGCATTCTCACACTTCATGGTGCATTCAGATCACATGGAACGCTGCATCAGTAAGCTCAGTGTGGGTCTTAGGAATCTTAATTGTTAATGATCACCTACCCCTCCTAAGTAATTGTGATGAGAACAATCCACAGACTGGAATTTGACCTTACATTTTTTTTCCTACTCTGTCTCTGAAAATGTACAATTCTCCTTATTTTATTAATTAGGCAGAACACTTTAATTCTCCCCTCTTAATTGTCTCTTCTGAGACAATATAAACCTTTCTAGGTTTATATATTAGCTGGGTCAAGATTTGAATGTTGGTCCTCCTAACTCTGAAGCCTGTCTTCTTTCTGCCGGACCAGGCTGTCTCTCCTTAGTCTGTACATGAGATCTCCCTAAAACATGCATGATGGATTTGTACTGGCTAAATGAATTTTCATAGCTTTCTAAAATCTCCTTATGGTTTTGAACTGCCACAAGGTCATGAAATTCTACTTCATCATGACTTTTTAAATAATTTTTGTTGCATCATTAATCTATTTTTCTCTTACTGTCGATGAATTCATTGAAATAAAAACTACTGATGATTACATTCTCTCAAAGCACACAAACATAATTTTATAGTCTTAGAGATTGCAATTGCTATCAAATCATTCCATATTAACCACAAAATTTAATCTTTTCCTTTTCCAAATCTTCTAGGAATTGAGGCATTTTCTGAGGTTAATTGGTATCATGTACGTAGGTGTCTTTCTCCTGCAAATCTGTGTTAAGTTGGGCTGCAAGGTTTGGGGTGAGGTGGTAGCTGACACTTTGATAGAAAAATGTGGGTTGAAGGTATAATTAGTGAATATCATCAGTTCCACCTCCACATTCACCTGTCAAAGATCAGGGACAAGTTACAGGCTGGTCTCCTGAGACCAGCATACTTTATGAACCCAGATTCATAGACAACCAGAAAGAGGGGCCCCTACTTTTTCTCAGGCTTCCATGGAACATCATGAAAATGTTATGCAACATTCTCTTTCCTCCTCTAGAGGAATGATGAAGAAAAAAGAAAGTAAGGTCACAGACTTTGTCTTCAAACCCAAAACATTCATCCAAAAGAAATAACTGCTATAAGTCAGGAGCTGTGATAATATGAAGATGAAGACATAAAATTGCTTCTCTTACTTTTGCAATATGCAAGTGGGGGAAATAGCCACATAAACAACTAATGTAACAGAATTGATAAGTACTGATTCAGAGGTGTAATAAAAGTGCAAAAGGAGATATCTTACAGGAAGTCATCAAAGAAAGCTTCATGAAAGGGTGACTTTTGAGTGGGAACCTGAAAATGAGTAAGAATCTGAGGGCCCAAGGAATTGGGGGTTGGGTAGGGATCAAGGAACTTTAGAACAGGGCTGTTCAGTAGTTCTTTCTGTGATGGAAATGTTCTAAATCTGCACGGTCTAAACATGTGGTAGTTGAGCACTTGAAATGTGGTAAGAATGACCAAGGAACTGAATATTTTATTTTATTTCATTTAAATTCACTTTAAATGTATGTTAATAGCCACATGGGGCTAGTGGGAACAGTACTGGAAAATGAAGATAAATGAAGCAGTGTGTGCAAAAGCACAAGAGAGCTGAGTGCATGGCTCATGGTCATGGAGTAGCAAGATTTCTTCAGCAGAGGTGGTGCTGAATCTTGACAGGAATAATAGAAAGTGAGAGGTGATAATGAGAAAGCTTAGATGTAGGAAAAACATCTTGCAAGCCCTGAGGTGCCTTTGGACCTGGTGCAAGGGGGGTAGGGGAGGGGAGGCAGTCTGGTTCCTGAAACCAGAGGAGGTTGAGCAAAGCAGGATACAACAGTCAACCATGCAACATAGACCAATCACAGTAACACCTTTACAATCCTTGATTTGAATGTTTATTCAGCCTATTGCAATAGCCTTCTTGCACCAATCACAAGACTGTATAAACAACTGATCACAATAACCTATTTGCAACCCTTAATTTGAATGTTTATTAACCAATTGCAATGTCCCAACATCTCAAACCCCACCTTCCTTTGTTTGATCAAATTAATACCCATGTGCTAAATAGCTTGCACTAGGTCTCTTGCTTGAGCACACACCCCCGCTGAACTCTTAAATACATACTAATTTACTCTTCAACAAACTTTTCTCACTTGCTTATACCTGCTTGTCTCACCTTTGATTACTCTTGGGATGCAAGCCTGGAAGGGCGCTCCTGTAGCCTCTTACTCAGTAAAAATGGGAGCTCCACCAGCAATGGGGCTAGAAATGTTAGTTGGTGGCCAATGCCATAGGAACATTTCTTAACAAGAGAGTGATATGAAGCAAGCTCATTTTAGATAATTACCTGACTTTTTGTTGATATTTATGAATATTTAGTACTTGGAGTCGTATTAACTGTATGTACAAGGTGAGGGGGTTGAGGGCCAACTTAGATTGTGGTCTTTTTTTCTTCCCCACTGACAGCTCTTGGGTTCCAAAAAGAAGAAAAAATACCAAAATTTATAAATAATTTCTACTGCTCCTTGATACTTCCCACAAAATTCTTTCAGGCTATTAAACAATTATAATCAATATGTGACAAAAGCTTCATACAATTATTTGCCTAGGATAGAAACCTGTTAAGAATGGGGGGGGATGTAGGTTTCCTAACACAGAGAACTGATCTACCTTTGGTTTCATCTCTGACTCTCACATAGCACCTGACACACAAGTTCTCAATATGTGAGAATCATGAGTATGGTTTGTTTTATGGATCATGAGAGGAATGATTTAGACAAATCCCCTTCCAAAACCAGTCTCTTGCTTTCTTTTGGATATATTTTCTAGCTGTGTGTTGTTGTTTTTTTTTTAAGTAATGAATATGAGATAAAGCAACAACTTGGTTTGAAGCAAACTTTTCATGTGTAAAGGCCCTGTACCAGTGACCAAGGCTGAAATCCTAAGGCAGACTCCTGGATTCAGATCCCAGTTTGCAACTTCCTGGAGTTGTGCATGTTGGCAAGTAATATAATCATTCTCTGCTCCCAGTTTTCTAAGATGGAGAAATCCTACTCATAGGATTGTTCTGAGAATTATTTGAAGTAACTCACAAGCAACTAGTAACTAGTTTAGTTTGAGGTAACTAGTTTAGTTCCTAGTATGCAGTAAAAACTCAATACTTGTTAGCCACTGTTATTATAAATCTGAGCTCTCTTATATACCCTCTCTCATCGTGTCATCCAAAGCTCCTAAGAGAAACCCAGGGTTTGTGGTCACAGTAAAAAGATAAATTGGGCATTCTCTCTCAAGGAAGATAGCATGAGTGTAGAGAACAGCATGAAGATCTCAGGGTAGATTTGAAGGAAGAACTTCCTGACATCAATGGGTTTTGATTAAATTACTCTCCAAGAAATAACATGATCATTTTTTCCCACCCATTCTTTAAAAATGTATTGGAATTTCACAGGTCAGAGTCTGCTGGAATCAAGTTTCATGTGGTCTTATGTAATTTTTTATAGGAACAAACTGGGCTTCTTTTTCTGAAGATAGAAGCAGGCTACAAATGGCAAGAGGGTTCCCACTCTACTGCTTGTTAGAATTTGAAAAATCATGTAAAAGTAACTGAAGCAGGTTGAAAATATTTTTGCAAACTCTTTAGAAAATAAAATCATGAACTGATAATTGATTTGATGTATTTGGAAGGAAGGAGAAGAAGGACTAAACTGAAATTTCTACTTAGGCAACTATGTGGTGTCATTCAAAGAGATAAAAAGTACTTCATTAATTCAACAGTTAATGAGAGCCTACTAGATTTCAGAAACTGTCTAATGAAGAGGAAACAGCAGTGAACATTTCAAAGACCTTACTTTCATAATGCTTGTATTCCAGCTGAGAAAACAGATCATAAACATCAAATAAATCAATAAACATAGGGGTTTAAATAGGATGAAATAATGAGTTCAGTTGGGGACATATTGAATTAAAGATATCTGCAGCACCTCAAAGTGAAAATTTCCAGATGGCAACTAGTTATATAGGTCTAAAGTTAGAAGAGAAATCTGGATTTTAGAGTGAGATGTCATCAGCACATAAATGGTTATTGAGGTTGGAAAGTGTAATCCCCAGGAAGAGGGTGTAGGGATAGAACCCTCCCATATGTGGAGGAAGAGAAATCTCCCAAAGAAACCAGAGAGGATATAGCCAGAGAAGTAGATGCAAAATCAGTAGTGAAGGATACCATGTAGGCCAAAGAAAGAGGGAGTTTTAAGAGAACTGAATGGCCAATAGTGTCAAATGCTGCCAAGAAGTCAAGGACTAGGAGTTTCTATGGAATTTATAGCATCAGGAAAGAACAGATTCACTCAGGTCATGAGGGAGGAAGCCAAGTTGAATTGGAATGAGAAGTGGTTGGAAGTGAATTGGAGAAGGATTAAAAATAAATATCTTTCCCAGAAAATTTGGTTTTGAAGAGGGGAAACATAAAGTTATAGATGAAGATGGGGGACATGAAACATTTAAATATTCTTAGGAGAACAAATGAGCAGAGAGAGATGGGAAAGAAAAGGGATAATTGATGGGCAGGGATTCCGGAGCTAAGATGCAACTGCTTTGGGCATGGGAAAGAAAGGCCTCCTGTTGTAAGAGAATGGAAGGGAAAAAAATTTAGGTGTTGTGGCAGAGAATGAGAAAAGGCAAACCTGGAGTGGTAGGAGGGGTACCTATATTCTGTGCAGAGTTTGAACTTCAACTTTAGGAGATGTGGATCCTTTGAAGATTTTGAACAAGGGAGTTACATGATCAGGTTTTTATTTCAGGGCTATCCATCTGCCGTCAGAGTCAAGAATTGATTTGAATTGATTTTGAGGGAAGTAAGACTTGAGGCGGGCAGATCAATTTGGAAAGTTATATATAGTAACACATATCTCACCCAGATTTATTAATCTGAGTGAGAGTTGCAAAGGTCCCAAACCAAAGTGTTCATATAAGGGATGGAAAGGAGGGTGCAGATTCAAAGTTTGTCAAAGTGAATGATTAGTTAGATGTGGACAACAAACAGAAGGAGATCAAGGGTGATCTTCAGATATCTTGCAGGTTCACGTTAAGAGTCATTAAAGACAGAGAATTCAGAAATGGGAAGATAATAAGTTACATGGTGGACATAGTGACCGATGTATCAATGGAATATACACTGGAAATGTCCAAAGACATTTGTATATGTGGGTCTGAGTCTGGGAGAGAGAAATGGGCTAGAGACATGTTCACGAGCATGTATTTAGACTCAACCAAATGCAGGTGCTTTGTTTACACTATCTTATTCTCATAGCACTCTGTAAGGCAAATTTTAAAACTTCATTTTATAGATAGGAAACTTATCCTTAATCACTGAGGTAGAAAGTGGCAGAATCATGATTCAAACTCTGCTGAGAAGTCATCAGTACTTAGGTACTATGTGAAGCCATGGGCATAAAAATGATTGCCCAAGGGAAATGACTAGGGTAAGAAAAGAGGTGAAACATTCCTGACTGAATAGTAAATTTCAAGGAGTGAGCTGGAAAAGAAGAAACTAATCCAGCAACAAAGAAATATTGACTGTTTACTGGAATATTGCAGATAATTATACCCCTCTACACCTGCTACATAACCCTCCTGTCTCAATGTTCTAATAGGCATTGCCATTACTGCACATACCCTCATTGCAACAAAAGTAAATTTTACACATTGATTAAAATTTGCCCACACATCTTGGGAAGGTGCCAAGGTACATCTTTGCCTGAGAGAACCATTTGAGAACCATGGCTTTTCTCTGCCTGGTGTTCCACTATATAATTGGCATCTGGCTCTACTTGGTCCTGTCATGTTGCAAGGCTTCAAATGCTAGGATCAATTTCCATTCTAAGACTTTTTCAGTGGACTCAGAATTTCACTCTTTGGCTGAACACTCTTTCCCTTAAGCTGTCTAAATGCCTATCACACCAGCAAAGTGACTTGTGTTCTAGAACTACTCTCTTTCTGAGCAACCTTAGCCGCAAGCAACAACTCCGTCATTCTTTCCAGTGATTGCCTTAGTCAAAGTGTTAGTCTTCCTTGTAATTAGAAAGGTTATTGCTGTTATTCCTTATGTTCCATAAAGATATTCACCACCATCTCTGAATTATAATCAGGCTTCAGAGTGTTATAAGCAGTTCCCTGTCTCTGTTTGTCTCACTCAAGAACTGCAGTGCACCAAATGAACATGAATACATTTAAGCTCTGATGAATTTCTTTTGTTTAAGTCAGGATTCATGCCAAGTGACAGCTAAGAACTTGCTGGGAATTCCAATTTGGTCCTAGACAAGCATGGTCTTAGCAGAGGTGATGGATATTTTGACCTGAAAAGCTGCTTAGTACTGTCTTATAAACAAGCTCACAGAGGTCTAACAATGTTAAACCTCGTGATTTTGTGTTTTGAAGGAACAAGACCTGGAATTGCCTCATAAATCAGAGATGTTTGTTTCCAATAGCTCCCAGCAAATAAAAAAAGAAAGAAAAAGATGTTTTGAGTATATTTGTATAAGGCTGTCCCACAAGTGTCTTAGAATAGTAACAATGTCTTTTTGAAGAGTATATGCTTATATGCACAGACTACCAACACATAAAGAAGACTGGGTAATTTTCTTTCTTTTGCTTCTTTTTTATCTGATCAAAATGGACTTTCTATTCTAGTGTGGTCTCTCCCCTCCACTCCATTATGCTTAAGCACAGGAAGAGATATCTTCTCTTCTTTGAGTATCCCCCACAAGCTCTAGCACTGTGGCCTGCATGGAGTGGGTGTTCAAACAGTGGGGCAATCTCTTTGACAAAGAACCAAAAGAGGCACCTGGTGTAATCATACTGGCAGCTGGCGTGAGGTTGGGCTACAACTAGGGAGTTCAACCATTGTTGGCTTCACCATGTGTGTGGAATGCAAGCAGCCATCCTTTAAATAGGTTTAACTGATCGATAAGTTGAAAGTTTTTTAAGAGAAAGCAGAGTTTATGACAAGATTGGTATATGATTGTGGTTTCACTTTATTGGTGAAATGAAATGTCACTGATGCAGATGTATTTACTCAGGGAAAACTTTAAAGAACCTCATTCCCCTTATTGATGTCAATTTAAACCTATTGAAGTGAGAAAGATTGAAAAATTGGATATGACTGAGCCTTGTACCCTTAGTCTACCTGTTCCCCTCTGAACATTCAAATGGCCACTTCCATTGAACTTTTAAATCTTAGTCTATCTGCCACGGCCACCACTCTTTCTGTAATATCAAGCTTCTCGGGAAGTTTATATTTTCTTTCTCTGTCATTCGTGTCTACTTATGTCAATATACATAGCATTTTCAAGAAAAATTCTATGGTAGATTGTGGTAATGGGTGTGTGTGTGTGTGTGTGTGAATAAAATCCACACTAATGCACTTATGGAGGAACACATTTAACTTAGAAGATTCTGTTCATTTTGACACTTTAAATTTAGAATGGTAAAGTCGCCTCAAATTAGCAAATTAGAGAGTGATGCTTATGCTTGTCTATATGATATGAAAAGAGTCAATCAATTCAGAGAGCTATATATATATATATATATATATATATTTATAAATAAATATATATATAATATATATATATTTCAGCTAGTTATTCTATTATGTAGAGGAAAAACTAATTACATTTTTCTCATTTAAACTGACTGTGCAGCATCTTAAAATAATCAAAAGTAAAAATCAGCTCATTTCTTTGTGGTGGTTCAGGGCTCATATAAACCTATATCTAAGGAAAGCACCAGTTCTCTGTGGGCCACACAATGGGGCTAGTGATGCACCATATAATAGTACCCAAGCTCACTAACATATCCCTCTGAGAAAGTTTGTCTCCCAGAAAGACTGTGAAAAGAGACAAAGAATGGGTTTTCTTAGAATGATTAGGGCCTGCATGTTTCCCGATAGGGAGGGGGCAAATCAAGTTGAACATTTTTAAAATGCTAACATGTCTATTTGATTCTTCATATATTTAATAATTATTTGAATTCCCTACTGCACACTAGGCACTATAGAATACAGAGATGAACAAGACATTGCATTTGTCTCAAGAAGCTACACTAGCAAACTATGTGCATAGCTATGTTGTAAATTTACATTAGAGTATCAGCTTTCCAGGAACCCAAACTATGATTGAGCAACATGACAAGGCCTTAAAAGATCCAGTGCCAAAGGACACTAGTGTGACTGACAGGTGCTACAACAGTCAGAAAAAGTTTGGATTTATGGGGAATGGAGCAGCAGAGGAAGACTTCACTGGGGATATGGGATTTGAGCTGGACTTTGAAGAGTGAGAACCATTTGGACAGACGGTCATTTGAGGGAAGAAAAAGATAACAGTAAGAGCACTAGTTTGGGTATTGTATGTGTTGAGGACAAGAAGAAGATTAATGTCGGGTAAACCTAGATATGGAAAATGAGATGAGGTTAGATGAGAAAGGTGGTGCCAAAAGGAGAAGAACTTAAGTGCTGTGCTCGAGAACTTGAATTTGGTTCTTAGGCAATGGGGAGCTGATCAGTTTTAATCTGAGTTGAGGCTTTATGAACAATCTATTTTTGTTTCCTATTTTTTGATGACCACATTACATTTTTATTTTTGTTAAGTAATGGTTTCAGATTAAAGTAGAGAGGACATTAAAAAAATTAAATCAACAATATTTACTTCTCTACAAATGACATGAAGAGGAAAAGATAGGACAACAGGTAAATGATATGGATTTTAGAGACCTTCTCTCTCCCTTGTGTTCATTAATCGCTGTTTTTATAAATAGGTCGGTATGATTCAACTAGAGAATAATTACAAGCTTCTGTAGAAACACTTGCAGAGAACCATTTGATTAAATCCCCACCCACCGCCACTCCCCACTCTCCTAGTAATGACTTCTAGGTTCTTCTACACTGTTGTGTTTATTAGTTCAAAAAGAAATGCTAGAGTTTGAGCAAAAAAGGATCTGAATTTTCTGAAATAAGACTGCTGGGTCTCCTAATCACTTTTCTTTTCCAGGCAAGTCCAAGGACACACGTTTGACATTGTCCTTGCTCTAGAGTGAGGCATCTTGGGAGACTAATTCACTAATGACTAGAAAAATATTTACTTTTTAACTAACTCACTCTAATGTCTTCTCAATCAATCCCAATATTTAACACAAGCTATTTTGCTTAAACAGTTACAGTTTCCTCAAACCCAACATGGTTATATTGCTTTTTTGTGGGTGATTGATAGTAATGAGATTAACATTAATAATAGATTTTTATATTGAAAGTTTACTGAGTTCCAGCTACTCTAAACACTTTATATGCATCATCTCATTTAATCTTCACCACCATCCTATGAATTATTATTCATTGCACAGATCAAGAAACTGAAGTTTAGAGAAGTTAAGAACAGGTAGTCTTCACTTTGCACAACAGTGCAGGCCATAAAAATGACTCTACAAGCTGATTTCATGCAATCTTAATAAACAAAGGAAAAGATACTTAAAAGCTTTTATGAAAACACTAAAATCTCTCTCACTGCCTATTAATAAATGTATAAGGAAATGAAAAAATAGTTAAACTGATATTTTTGTAGTGTTTGAGATTTAAAAGAAGTAAAATGTTTTATTTCTTTGTTAAGAACTTATCAAGAGGGCCGACAATGGTGGTTCAGGGGCAGAGTTCTCGCCTGCAATGCAAAAAAAAAGAACTTATCAAGAGTATCTTGCACATCATTTGCCATTTTCCTGTCATATAATTTATGATATGGAGTGAGCATCTTTTTTATATCTTGATGCATTGTCATATTCTTTACTCTGTGTTTGGATCAGCTTCCAATATTTTATTCTTTGCTCTTCCAATGTTATGAAATATCTCTAACCTTTTCTTTAATGTGAAATTTATTGCTGGCCTCACTTCCTCTCATGTATCCTTTTTGCCACAAGCACTGTCCTCATTTATGTCAATAAATTCATCTTCACTTAGGTCATCTCACTGCATATCTGCAGTCTCTCAAACAGCAGCAGGGTCAACAGTCCCATGGTCAACTATTTCTTCTAACTCCATTTATGTTTAAACTCCTTTTATGTTTAATTCGAATTTCACTTCCAGCGATATCCAATATCCTTTTTTGGTTTCTTTACCACACTTTCATCTTTGTAAGCCAGTTCCCAGTTTTGATTATCCAGTTTTGTAAAGTACATTGTGTGCTAATCAGTAGGAAACAAGGAAGCAACACAACTATGTGCTTTGCTGTATGTGCAGTAAACTGAATAACAGACACACTATTATCAATTGCCAACTGACTCTAAAAGACAGAACGTGATTGGTCACTGATCATTATGCAATCTGTTATGTACATAATGACTGTGAACTGAAGACCAGACAGGGAAATTTGTGCTTTATGCACTTGTTCACAGTCAAAATACTTTGGTAGCTGAAATTTGAATCATGTTATTGGGAGACTGTTGTTATTTAACTAAACTGTGGTAACTGAAATTTGTGCACATCAGAACTGTGCAAAGGAAGGGCTGCCTGCAATTGCTTACAACGATACAGTTAGTAATGATGAAGCCAAAATTTGAATTCAAGTCTGCTTAGTTTCTAAGCCCAGGCTCTTGAGTACTGCTTTGCCATTGATTTAAAAATGCATGACTCCGAGTGTAAAAAGTAATTGTTTTTCCGAAGGAATTATTGATAGAGGAGAGATGGGGAGAAGGGAACAAGAAGAAGAAAGAAGAAGTGAAGGAGAGGAAGGGTAAAGAGTGAAAGGGGATGAAAAGGGGGAGAAAAATGAGAGAGGGCAAAGGAGAGAGGAAGAGAAAGAAAGCCAAGTAGCATGCAAGAACAAGAGAACAAATGCAGGAGGAAAGAGCAAATGAGAGTGACAAAAAGAGAAGGAAATAGGAAAGAGAAGAGTTTATGAACTGTTCCCTTCCTTCTTTCTTTACTTAAACTCTGAGCATCTTAAAAACTAAAATGGTATCATTTTCAATTTTCATTTCCTTGTGCCTAGTACACTATTTTAGGTTCCTAGGCTGCTTAAGAAAATATCATGCAATGGTTTGGCTTAAACAATGGGGATATATTTGCTTACAGTTTGGACATTAAGAGAAGGTTCAAATCAAGGTATCATCAAGGTAATGCTTTCTTCCCAAACTGTGATATTCTGGGGCTGGCTGGATCCTTGGTACTTAGTTTGTCATGTGCAAGGCACATGGCAGTGTCTCTTGGTCTCTCCCTTCTCTTCCAAGTTTTGTGGATTTCAACTTCTTGTTTCCTGTGGCTTTTTCGCTGTCTTAACTTTACTCCCCTTCTAAAGACCTCCAGTAATAGGATTAAGACCCATTATGATTGGGGTGGGTCATATCTTAATGAAGTAACCGCATCAGAACTTCCTACTTATAATAGTTTCTCACCCACAGGGATGGATTAAATTTAAGGAAATGTTTTTCTGGGGTATATATAAGTTCAAACCACCACAAACACTATCTGACTAAAAAATATGTATTATTGAATGAGCTTCAAAATTATAATACTGCAGCAAGGCATTTAAAATGAACTTGTGTTACTTAATAATTGATGTAAGAAAAAGAGTTCATGATGGAAAATAATTACTTCACCCCATACCACAATAAATTCTACATGACTAAAAAGGCAAATGTAAAATTCTAAATCATAGAAAACCAACTGATCATAGGATAAATAAATTATCCATCTTTACAGTAATGACAAAATTGTAAATAAGAAATAATCAAGAATCAATTACGTAAATATTTAAAGCCCTGGTACAGCAAAGAGTAGCATAACTAAATTATAAAAGAAAACAAAAGACTAAGAAAATATTTGCAGCAATCATGGAGGCTCAAAGAAGTTAATAATAAAAAAAAGAATCTAGAACTGAAGGGTAAATAAAGAATATAAAAAGACAATTCACATAAAAGAAAACAAACAAACATTTGGGAAAGTATTATGTCTCTGAAACTACTAAAAATGCAAACTAAAATAGGAAATTATTTTTCATATGATACACTAAAAAATATTTTAAGTGCAAATCACTAATCCTGTTCAAAACATTTCAAAAGTAGTAACCGATACACTAGAGAGGGGCAGTATAAATTTGTTCAACCTTATAGAAAAGTAATTTAGTGATATGGTCTATGAGATTTTTTTAGAAGTTGATACAATTTGATCCAGCAAAATTACTCATAGGAATAGCATAAGGAAAGGATAAAATATATGAAAAACAGCTAGGCATGAATAGTTCCATTGCAACATTATTTATAAGATGAAAATGGAAGCACAACTAAAGACCATTCTGTAATATTATGCAGCCATTATTTATTTAATATAGAAAATGGAAAGATTTATGATAAAATAATAGAATAAAATTCAGACTTTTATGGATACGATTCTAAATATTTACATCCTAAATACATATGGCACTCTTAATATGTAGGCATAGAATATGTAATCATAGAAATAAAAACCAAAAGACAATATTGCAAAATAAGAAAAGGTGATTAGAGGTGGATGGAATTTATATTTTTGTCTTTTAAAAGTCCCATAATTTTAATAATTGTACAACATATTTAAAAGGTGATGTATTTTGACATCATGCATCTTAGTGAGAGCAACCTTGTCAGAAGCTGACAAGGAATGAGGGAAATAATAAAGTAAAACATGTTTTCTACGATAAAAGTGAAGCCACAGAGTACAATCCATAATAAAATGTTCTCTTTCCCCAGATTTTATCACAATAATATGAAAGTCAAAAAAACTAGGACCTATGTAAGACCACAGGAAAAAAAACAAAGGAGGCTCTATTTTTTTCAAAACTTCCTAAGAGGACACAATACTAATAATACCCAAAAATGGCCATTGTTTTTAGTGGCCCTACTTAAGCCACTTAAAATCCTTGTCTATGCATTTTCATCAGTGAATTAGTCATTTCAAACAGATTTTTTTCATTTTAACTTAAATTAAACTCTGTTAGTAACAACCAAACTATTTCCTCTGGCTAATCATGTAAGTACAGAATTAAAATGGTTATATAGTTGATGATACTCTGCCCAAATTGCCTACTTGCTGGCTCAGTAATTAATGAAAATGAAACGCATGGAGCTACCACATAAAATATTCTGAGGCACGTTATGTTTGCAATCAATTGTTTTATTATCCCCAGTGCCTTAGCGTTTCATGCTATTAATACCAATATATTTTCATCAGTTGAATCAATAAGGATGTGTTATGATGAATGTTTCATGCTTGGTCTTGAAGATAATAGAAAAACTGGCAGACTAAAATATGGCTGGAATTTCCTTCTGCTCTGATCCAAGTCAATTATTCCTTCTATTCACAGAGCAGCGGCATTTACTTCTCCCAGGACTTTGCAGGCTCGTCTGATCTTATGGCAGTTGCTGCAAGATAGTTTCTGGGAGTCAGAATGCTGAGCCCTGTCAGGGAGTCTCTTCAAAGACAGGCTTCAGCTATAGTAAAAGACCATTGAAGGCAGCTCTCCTATTCCAGGGGAAGGAGAAGAAAATGTCTGTTCCAGCAGAAGAGAGATAGAGATGTTCTCATCTCCTCTTCCTGGGGGAATAGCTTAAAGGCAAATATAACCAAGCACCAGAAAGCCTGGTTTGTGGGCTATCCAGCTTCCCATACCCCTGACTACCACCCAGGCCTCCCCTACTCCACTATCAAAATGCACAAACACATCCGAGATCTGGTCTTTTCCCATATTCTCTCTTCTTGACGCTTCTTATCTGCTAGGCAGCCAACCGTACTAAGCAATTCTCCTGAGGCCACTGGATTTCCATCAGGATGCATCGGAAATCAGAAATGAAAGAGAAATCGTAGCTTTTCTTCCCTTGGGTATATGATTCAGGTCTTTCTTACCCTCTCCTGTCCTGAGAGGGACAATTTGGCTCACACATTCTCATCATCCAATTGGTTTTCTCTTCAGAAGCTGTAAGGCATAGTGAGGTGGTATTGTACATCTGTGTGCTACTTTAGTCATTGCAGAAGAACAGTACTATGACGTGATATTCATCTCAGTTCTAGAAATGACCACAACAAATCAACAGTTTTTCTTTTCACTACCACCAGTCATACTATCCTGGAGGGCTTTCCTTCCTCATTCTTCAGTCTGCTGCTCACTTCTGTCTCTTCTAACTTCCCAGTGCATTTAATGGTGAGGTATAGGTTGTCATCATTATACTCTTAAGGCTCCTACAGGATTGGGGGGCAGGATGGTTAGCCATAGTCCAGGCATCAAGATGACATCCCTTCTATGGGCCAAACCTGCTAGAGAGCTACTGTACAAGCACAGACAAAAGAGGAGATTATTCCACTAATCCAACCATTCATAAATATTGCTGAATGACTATTTTCTGTTAGGTATCTAATAGAAGACGCAATGAGATTACAGTGGTGAATAAGATACATACTAATAGAGAAACAGAAAATTGCTGTTCAGTATAATAAATGCCATGATAAGGATGGTAAAGGGTGTTTGTGGAGCCCATAGGTAGAGTACCTTGCCTCGTTATAGAGAAGATTTCCCAGAGGAGGTGAAAAATGATGTTTTTAAGAATGAGGAGTTAGCCACCGGATTGGAGGAAGGGAAAGTCCCAGAAGATTTGGCATTCTATTTTGTGCAAACTATTTATGCAATGGTGGATAAAGCAGACAGATTCTCTGCCCATATATATCATATGTTTACGTGAGGGAAAAGAAATAAATGTGTATATGATACATTTAATATAGTAAAGTAAAGGAAAAGAGAATGATGGGACTGAGAGTTTAAATCATCATGGAAGACAGCTCTGAGGAGGTGACATTTAGAAAAAGCACTTGAATAAAGTGAGGGAATAAGACTTGTGAACCAGCTTCATAACTAGTGAAAATGAAATGCATGGAACTACCAAATAAAAATATTGTGGCTGAAGACAAGTATGGCTTAGATGGGGGGTAGGAAAGGAAGTACAGACCTGAATTACATATGGCCATTATAAGCATTGATTTTAAAAAACTGTTTTAAAAGATAGCTTTAGCTGCTGTTTTAAGAAAATATCATGGAGCGGAGGACATATAAAAAGAAGGGATGTGTAGAAGCTATTGCAGTATCACAAGACAGAGATGATGGTAGCTTGGACCAATGCTGTAGCAAGGGAGGTTAAATTCCAGACATATTTTGAAGGTGCAAGTGACAGGGTTTACTGATGAATTGAAGGTGAGGTGTGTGTGTGTGTGACAGAGAGAGAGGGTGACAGTGATGTCAAGTTTTGTAAACTAAACAACCAAGTGAATGGTGATATGATTTTACCAAGTTAAACCCTGAAGGAGAAACAGGATTAGGAATAGTGGGGAACAGCGCTGGAAATCACAAATTCAGTTTTAAGTGAGTGAAGTAGAAGATGCTGATTGGGCATCCAAAGTTCAACTTTGGACATTCAAATCTGGGGTTCAGGGGAAAAGTCAAGGCTAGGAGTTCACATTTAGAAGTCATAAGAATAAAAATACTATTTAGAGAAATAGGCCTGCGTTTTATCATGTAGGATATGTGAGCAGATAAAGAACTAGTCTGATGACTGAGATGAGGGCTCTCCAATCACACCTAGAGGTTGGTGAGAAAATTATTTCAACAGTAATGGCAAATGAAAAGGAATGGAAAGTGAGGTAGAGTGAAAGCCAAAAAGTATAGGGTCCTGGAAACCAAGTGAAGAAAATGTTTCTGAAAGGAGGAAATTTAGCAATTGGATCTCATGCCTCAAAGACATGGCTTGAGAATAGAGCACTGGATTTAGCAACCTTAGTATTTGGTGATCTTTAAAATTGTATGGATAAGTGGGAACAAATGCTTGACTAGAGTGGAAAGTGAGAGGGAAAGAAGTGTATGCAGTGAATATAGACAATTTTGAGAGTTTTTTGGCAATAAAGAAGTCAATATAAACGAAATAGTAGTTAGAGGAGAATGCTTAGTCTGATATTTTTAAGGCAGGAAATATCACAAAATATTTGCTGTTAAGAAAGAATAAGTAGCTTTCTCCGCCGGCCCGCCGCGCGGCGCCCACGCCCCGCAGCAGCCGAGCCGCCCGACCTCCTCCCCCCCTCTCTTTCCCTGCCGGCCCGCCGCGCGGCGCCCACGCCCCGCAGCAGCCGAGCCGCCCGACCTCCTCCCCCCCTCTCTTTCTCCGCCGGCCCGCCGCGCGGCGCCCACGCCCCGCAGCAGCCGAGCCGCCCGACCTCCTCCCCCCCTCTCTTTCCCCGCCGGCCCGCCGCGCGGCGCCCACGCCCCGCAGCAGCCGAGCCGCCCGACCTCCTCCCCCCCTCTCTTTCCCCGCCGGCCCGCCGCGCGGCGCCCACGCCCCGCAGCAGCCGAGCCGCCCGACCTCCTCCCCGCCTCTCTTTCCCCGCCGGCCCGCCGCGCGGCGCCCACGCCCCGCAGCAGCCGAGCCGCCCGACCTCCTTCCCCCCCCTCCTCCCCCTCCCGCTCCGGCTGCTCTCCAACTACCACGGTGCCCTCTTCCCCCGCCTTCACCGTGCTCCTCCGCCACCAGCCTCGACAGCCTTGCCGCCCTCACCTTTCCTCCTCCAGAACAACTACTGGGGGAGTGGAGATAACACAGAGCAGCTCCCGGAGCCACGAGGGAGATCAAAGGGACAGCGTACCCCATCTTGGAACAGCTGACTATCTGGGAGAACCAGCTCCGGTGAGATCACCAAGGGGCACGGGCTTTCCTGGGTGGGACGGCAAGCGACCGGAGTCCCTCCCTTCCACCTTCCCAGGCCAGCTGGTAGAATTGGACAGGCGGTTCCCTTAGGCCGCGGCGGCTGGTGCCCCCACCACACGAGGCCCCGCGGAACAACTGAGATAGTTGGGTCGGAAATCCCCAGACTGTGGAGAACAGTGACCGGGGGATCCCATCCAAACACGTGACTCCCCCGTCGGCTGGGAACAGTGCACTCTACCGGGCTGCGACAGCTGGCGCCCTCCCGCCACGCTTGGTGCCCCGGGCCGACTAGCTAATTTGGCCGGACGCTCTCCTGTGCTGCGACGGCCGGCGACCCTCCCCGCGTTTGGAACCCCGGGCCGGCTGGCATTCTTCCAAGACGCTTCGGTTGCCGAACCTCCCCTACGGCGAGAGTTTTCCAGAGTTGAGGGACCCACAGCAACTTTCGCTGGTGGAACCCACAGACAGGCGTGTGCCGCGAGCGCCACCTACTGGGCAGGATAGGAAGAACAGAACCCAGAGATTGCGCAGAAAAATCTTTCAACCTGTGGGGTCGAACACCCGGGGAAATCTGACTAAATGCCCAGACGCCAGCAGAAGATAACGGATCATGCTCAGAAAATTGAACATATGGCCCAGTCAAACGAAGAAACCAATAGTTCAAATGAGATGCAGGAGCTGAAACAACTAATGCTGAATATACGAACAGAAATGGAAAACCTCTTCAAAAACGAAATCGATAAATTGAGGGAGGACATGAAGAAGACATGGGCTGAACATAAAGAAGAAATAGAAAAACTGAAAAAACAAATCACAGAACTTATGGAAGTGAAAGATAAAGTAGAAAAGATGGAAAAAACAATGGATACCTACAATGACAGATTTAAAGAAACAGAAGATAGAATTAGTGATTTGGAGGATGAAACATCTGAATTCCAAAAAGAAACAGAAACTATCCGGAAAAGAATGGAAAAATTTGAACAAGGTATCAGGGAACTCAAGGACAATGTGAACCGTACAAATATACGTGTAATGGGTATCCCAGAAGGAGAAGAGAAGGGAAAAGGAGGAGAAAAACTAATGGAAGAAATTATCACTGAAAATTTCCCAACTCTTATGAAAGACCTAAAATTACAGATCCAAGAAGTGCAGCGCACCCCAAAGAGATTAGACACAAATAGGCGTTCCCCAAGACACTTACTAGTTAGAATGTCAGAGGTCAAAGAGAAAGAGAGGATCTTGAAGGCAGCGAGAGAAAAACAATCCGTCACATACAAGGGAAACCCAATAAGACTATGTGTAGATTTCTCAGCAGAAACCATGGAAGCTAGAAGACAGTGGGATGATATATTTAAGTTACTAAAAGAGAAAAACTGCCAGCCAAGACTCCTATATCCAGCAAAATTGTCCTTCAAAAATGAGGGAGAAATTAAAACATTCTCAGACAAAAAGTCACTAAGAGAATTTGTGACCAAGAGACCAGCTCTGCAAGAAATACTAAAGGAAGCACTAGAGTCAGATACAAAAAGACAGAAGAGAGAGACATGGAGAAAAGTGTAGAAAGAAGGAAAGTCAGATATGATATATATAATACAAAAGGCAAAATGGTAGAGGAAAATATTATCCAAACAGTAATAACTCTAAACGTCAATGGACTGAATTCCCCAATTAAAAGACATAGACTGGCAGAATGGATTAAAAAACAGGATCCTTCTATATGCTGTCTACAGGAAACACATCTTAGACCCAAAGATAAATATAGGTTGAAAGTGAAAGGTTGGGAAAAGATATTTCATGCAAACAACAACCAGAAAAGAGCAGGAGTGGCTATACTAATATCCAACAAATTAGACTTCAAATGTAAAACAGTTAAAAGAGACAAAGAAGGACACTATATACTAATAAAAGGAACAATTAAACAAGAAGACATAACAATCATAAATATTTACGCACCGAACCAGAATGCCCCAAAATACGTGAGGAATACACTGCAAACACTGAAAAGGGAAATAGACACAAATACCATAATAGTTGGAGACTTCAATTCACCACTCTCATCAATGGACAGAACATCTACACAGAGGATCAATAAAGAAATAGAGAACCTGAATATTACTATAAATGAACTTGACTTAACAGACATTTATAGGACATTACATCCCACAACAGCAGGATACACCTTTTTCTCAAGTGCTCATGGATCATTCTCAAAGATAGACCATATGCTGGGTCACAAAGCAAGTCTTAACAAATTTAAAAAGATTGAAATCATACACAACACTTTCTCGGATCATAAAGGAATGAAGTTGGAAATCAATAATAGGCGGAGTGCCAGAAAATTCATAAATACATGGAGGCTCAACAACACACTCTTAAACAACAAGTGGGTCAAAGAAGAAATTGCAAGAGAAATTAGTAAATACCTAGAGGCAAATGAAAATGACGACACAACATATCAAAACTTATGGGACGCAGCAAAGGCAGTGCTAAGAGGGAAATTTATTGCCCTAAATGCCTTTATCAGAAAAGAAGAAAAGGCAAAAATGCAGGAATTAACTGTCCACTTGGAAGAACTGGAGAAAGAACAGCAAACTAATCCCAAAGCAAGCAAAAGGAAAGAAATAACAAAGATTAGAGCAGAAATAAATGAAATTGAAAACATGAAAACAATAGAGAAAATCAATAAGACCAGAAGTTGGTTCTATGAGAAAATCAACAAGATTGATGGGCCCTTAGCAAGATTGACAAAAAGAAGAAGAGAGAGGATGCAAATAAATAAGATTAGAAATGAAAGAGGAGACATAACTACTGACCTCACAGAAATAAAGGAGGTAATAACAGGATACTATGAACAACTTTACGCTAATAAATACAACAATTTAGAAGAAATGGACAGGTTCCTGGAAAGACATGAACAACCAACTTTGACTCAAGAAGAAATAGACGACCTCAACAAACCAATCACAAGTAAAGAGATTGAATTAGTTATTCAAAAGCTCCCTAAAAAGAAAAGTCCAGGACCAGACGGCTTCACATGTGAATTCTATCAAACATTCCAGAAAGAATTAGTACCTACTCTCCTCAAACTCTTCAACATAATTGAAGTGGAGGGAAAACTACCTAATTCATTCTATGAAGCCAACATCACCCTCATACCAAAACCAGGCAAAGATATTACAAAAAAAGAAAACTACAGACCAATCTCTCTAATGAATACAGATGCAAAAATCCTCAATAAAATTCCAGCAAATCGTATCCAACAACACATTAAAAGAATTATACATCATGACCAAGTAGGATTCATCCCAGGTATGCAAGGATGGCTCAACATAAGAAAATCAATTAATGTAATACACCATATCAACAAATCAAAGCAGAAAAATCACATGATCATCTCAATTGATGCAGAGAAGGCATTTGACAAGATTCAACATCCTTTCCTGTTGAAAACACTTCAAAAGATAGGAATACAAGGGAACTTCCTTAAAATGATAGAGGGAATATATGAAAAACCCACAGCTAATATCATCCTCAATGGGGAAAAATTGAAAACTTTCCCCCTAAGATCAGGAACAAGACAAGGATGTCCACTATCACCACTATTATTCAACATTGTGTTGGAAGTTCTAGCCAGAGCAATTAGGCAAGAAAAAGAAATACAAGGCATCAAAATTGGAAAGGAAGAAGTAAAACTATCACTGTTTGCAGACGATATGATACTATATGTAGAAAACCCAGAAAAATCCACAACAAAATTACTAGAGCTAATAAATGAGTACAGCAAAGTAGCAGGTTACAAGATCAACATTCAAAAATCTGTAGCTTTTCTATACACTAGTAATGAAGAAGCTGAGGCAGAAATCAAGAAACGAATCCCATTTACAATCGCAACTAAAAGAATAAAATACCTAGGAATAAATTTAACCAAAGAGACAAAAAACCTATATAAAGAAAACTACAAAAAACTGTTAAAAGAAATCACAGAAGACCTAAATAGATGGAAGGGCATACTGTGTTCATGGATTGGAAGACTAAATATAGTTAAGATGTCAATCCTACCTAAATTGATTTACAGATTCAATGCAATACCAATCAAAATCCCAACAACTTATTTTTCAGAAATAGAAAAACCAATAAGCAAATTTATCTGGAAGGGCAGGGTACCCCGAATTGCTAAAAACAACTTGAGGAAAAAAAACGAAGCTGGAGGTCTCGCGCTGCCTGACTTTAAGGCATATTATGAAGCCACAGTGGTCAAAACAGCATGGTATTGGCATAAAGATAGATATATCGACCAATGGAATCGAATAGAGTGCTCAGATATAGACCCTCTCATCTATGGACATTTGATCTTTGATAAGGCAGTCAAGCCAACTCACCTGGGACAGAACAGTCTCTTCAATAAATGGTGCCTAGAGAACTGGATATCCATATGCAAAAGAATGAAAGAAGACCCATCTCTCACACCCTATACAAAAGTTAACTCAAAATGGATCAAAGATCTAAATATTAGGTCTAAGACCATAAAACAGTTAGAGGAAAATGTTGGGAGATATCTTATGGATCTTACAACTGGAGGTGGTTTTATGGACCTTAAACCTAAAGCAAGAACACTGAAGAAGGAAATAAATAAATGGGAGCTCCTCAAAATTAAACACTTTTGTGCATCAGAGAACTTCATCAAGAAAGTAGAAAGACAGCCTACACAATGGGAGACAATATTTGGAAATGACATATCAGATAAAGGTCTAGTATCCAAAATTTATAAAGAGATTATTCAACTCAACAACAAAAAGACAGCCAACCCAATTACAAAATGGGAAAAAGATTTAAACAGACACCTACCAGAAGAAGAAATACGGATGGCCAAGAGGCACATGAAGAGATGCTCAATGTCCCTGGCCATTAGAGAAATGCAAATCAAAACCACAATGAGATATCATCTCACACCCACCAGAATGGCCATTATCAACAAAACAGAAAATGACAAGTGCTGGAGAGGATGCGGTGAAAGAGGCACACTTATTCACTGTTGGTGGGAATGTCAAAGGGTGCAACCACTGTGGAAGGCAGTTTGGCGGTTCCTCAAAAAGCTGAATATAGAATTGCCATACGACCCAGCAATACCATTGCTAGGTATCTACTCAAAGGACTTAAGGGCAAAGACACAAACGGACATTTGCACACCAATGTTTATAGCAGCGTTATTTACAATTGCAAAGAGATGGAAACAGCCAAAATCTCCATCAACAGAAGAGTGGCTAAACAAACTGTGGTATATACATACGATGGAATATTATGCAGCTTTAAGACAAGATAAACTTATGAACCATGTAATAACATGGATGGACCTAGAGAATATTATGCTGAGTGAATCCAGCCAAAAACTAAAGGACAAATACTGTATGGTCCCACTGTTGTGAACGGACATTCGAGAATAAACTTGAAATATGTCATTGGTAACAGAGTTCAGCAGGAGTTAGAAACAGGGTAAGACAATGGGTAATTGAAGCTGAAGGGATACAGACTGTGCAACAGGACTAGATACAAAAACTCAAAAATGGACAGCACAATAATACCTAATTGTAAAGTAATCATGTTAAAATACTGAATGAAGCTGCATCTGAGCTATAGGGTTTTTTTTGTTTTTGTTTGCTTGTTGGTTTGTTTGTTGTTGTTGTTTTTTACTATTACTACTACTTTTATTTCTTTTCTTTATATTAACATTTTATATCTTTTTCTGTTGTGTTGCTAGTTCCTCTAAACCGATGCAAATGTACTAAGAAACAATGATCATGCATCTATGTGATGATGTTAAGAATTACTGAGTGCATATGTAGAATGGTATGATTTCTAAATGTTGTGTTAATTTCTTTTTTTTTCTTTCCGTTAATAAAAAAATTAAAAAATAAAAAAAATAAAAAAAATAAAAAAAAAAAAAGAAAGAATAAGTAGAAGAAATTGATGGTCCGAGAGAGAGGAAAGAGTAGCAGATGCAAAGTCCTTAAGAGGACGAGGGGGGATGGGCTCTAAGGAACAAGAGAGGCTCAACATAACTGGCAGCAAGGCTCATTTACCTTCGTGATGGAGAAAAGGTTGCCTATAAGAGTGCAGATGCAGGGAGGTGAATAAAGCAGTAGACTTCAGTGTATTGAGGAAAGTAGTTCAGTTAGGCTGGAGACTAAAGTATGAAAGGACAGTTGTTGAGTGGATAAATGGCACATCCAGTTAATCAATTCAAAAGAAATCCTGAGAGTTCACATTTGGAATGATGGAAATGTTTCGGTAATACATAGTGGTGATGGTACCACAACATTGTGAATGTTATTAATAACTCTGAAATTTATAGCTGGGTGTCATTAAAAGGGGAAATATTAGATTATTTATATATATATATATATATATATGGTAACAGAATTTTTTTTAAATCCGTGGAACTGCACTGCACAAACAGTGAACCCTAAGTTAAACTATAATTAATAGTACAATTATCAAAATGTGCTATTATCAATTGTAATAAATGTTCCACACCAATGCAAGGTGTTAATAAATACCTTAATAATAAATAAATATAGGAATCGTTTATTTTATGAATGATTGTTCTGTAAACCCAAACTTCTCTAATAAGGAAAAAAAGGAATCCTGAAGTACTAATCTTATATGATCTTGACTTAAATTTGCACGAACTGCTTGGAGAACTTTCCCAATATGCTTCATACCAAAGTAGCAGAAATGGAATAATTGTACAGCCTCCCAGCATGGCTGCTTTGAATAACAATAATGCATAATACATGCAACACGTCAAGCATTGCTCTAAGCATTTTGCTTTTATCAGCCCATTTAATCCCTCATAGCAAATCAAAGAGGTAAATACTATTATTACTCTCATTTTACAAATGAGAAAACTAAGGCAAAGAAAGGTTAAATAACTTGCCTAAGGTCACGGAGCTAACAAATGACAGAGCTGGGATTTTAAGCCAGAGAGTCTGACATAGGAGCACTAGAGTCCGCACTCTTAGTTATTTACTACACTGCCCTTCTGATCAGCAACCATCTTGAAGTGAAGTTCTGTTAAGTGTGTTTTTAAAAGTTATACTCCCTAATAATCATTCATTTACTGCAGTACCTGCCCAAGGTTTGTGCTTAAGGTCTGAGGAGATGGAAATGTACAGGGTGATCTGGGAGGGTATACCATTTGTATTAGTTTGTTAGAGCTGCAATAACAAAAATACTACACACTGGGTGGTTTAAAACAACAAAAATATATTATCTTATAGTTCTAGGGGCTAGAAGTCCAAAGGTGTCAGTAGGCCATACTTCCCCTGTAAGGAAGAATCTATTCCATGCCTCTCTGTTGGCTTCTGATGGTGGCTTACCGGTTATCCCTTTAGTTTACTGCCTCACTTGTCACGTGGCGTTCTCCTCTGTCTGTCTGTACATGTCCAAATTTCCTATTTCCAAAGGACATCAGTCATACTGGATTTAGGGCCCACCCAACTCCAGTATGACCTCATTTTAACTTACCTTATTTTACATGTAATGATGCTATTTCATGATAAAGTTACATTCTGCAGTACTGGGGAGTAAAACTTCAATGTACTTTTTTAGGGGATACAATTCAAGCCAAAAACCTTGGCTCCAGGTGAGTCTGATAGTCAAGCTTCCCCAGGAATGATGAAGTGTCTGGTTAGGCCAGCAAGTGTCCCTAGTCCTTGAGAGCCCATGTTCTTATCTACTAGGCCTTACGTAGCCACACAGTCTTCCATATACTACAGTAACCCAGAATGAGGCATCATCCTTCAAGCTCACCTACAGCCAACTGTGCATCTAGCTAAGATATATATATATATATTTATCTAAGTGGACAGAACAAAACATTCAGAAGTAGATCCATACAAACACAGGTCACTGACTTTTATATGTATATATGTTTTTACAATAATTATCAAAGACAAGTGCACTTGATTACAGTTCAACAACTTCAGCTATTGCCTTTTGGCTCTCCTAAAACACTAAACACTAAAAAGAAGTATCTATATAATGAATCAGTAGTCATGGTCATTTGTTATGTCCTAATTTCTCAATTATACCTCCTCCCTCTCATTTGATATTCCCCTCAATTTTCAGGGAAAAATAAACTTATGTTATAGAGACTTAGATGGAGCCTAGAGCACTCCCTAAGATTTTCAGGAGCACTATTTGTTGGGGCTTGACATACTGTGATAGTTTGCAATATCTGGCTCAAGCTTTCATAAGAGTAACCTCCAGAATGACCTCTCAGCTCTATTTGAAATCTCTTTAACTACTGCAACTTTATTTTGGTCCATTTCTTTTCCCCCTTTTGGTCAAGAAGGCATTCTCCATCCCATGGTGCCAGGGCCAGGCTCATCCCTGAGAGTCATGTCCCTTGTTGCCAGGGAGGCTTGTATCCCTGGGAATCATGCCCCATATAGGGGGATGGGCAGTGAGTTTATTTGCAGAGTTGGCTTAGAGAGGCCACACCTGAGCAACAAAAGAGGCTTTCTGGGGGTCACTCTTAGGCATAATTACAAGCAGTCCTAACTTTGCCATTACAGAAGTTTTGTAAGGGCAAACTTCAAGGTCAAAGGCTTGGCTTATTAAATTGGTAGTCCCTAATGCTTGAGAGAGTATCAGGAATTCCCCAAGTGGGGAAGTTTAACAGTTCCTCATTTTACCCCAATCCCTCAAGGGGACTTTGAAAATACATTTTTATTTTTTGCCCATGATGCCCTGGAAGATATCTGGTTATTACATTAGCCTGTACAGAATAATAAGATCTCATTCCCTATTCTAGGTTCCGTGTAATTAAGCTGGCTAAATAAACTGACCAGACTAATTAAATTAGACAATATGCTACAGAAAGTTAAAATTTTGGACATTTCTTCCTTTGGTTTCACACAGAAGTTGAAGTTTTAAATACAGACAATATCATCCTTTACCCTGCATTTTGATTCACCCTAGTTCTAACCAGGTCCATTTTTCGCCTCTCTCATTGGAGTCTGATCTCTGCTTCAACCTCTTCAACAGTTGCGTGTGAAGCAATACTGACTTTCAGAGCCACAGAGTTCCAATTCTGAGTCTCAGGTGTCACACAGATACCCAATGTTCCAAGGAACCACCAGGTCACATACCAAGAATGCTAAATCTCAAAATATAGAAATAGCAGTTTAAGTATTGTTTTTTGAGGTAATTATCATTAATTACCCTGATTAATGAAGTGGGTCAGTGATACTCACTCACTACCACTGTTCCTAGAGAGCCTGGATGTGCCTCCCATGGAGCAGTTGACGAGGAGGATGGTTGTGCTCCAGAAATCATTCAGACAGCCAACCAGGGTGGCAGAAAGAAGAAAGGTGTTTCAAGCAAAGGCTATTTTGTTGAAAGGAACAGAAATAGTCTCAAGATAGCAAAAGTTAAAGGGAAAGTCAATTTAAGGGTAATACCCTGAGACATCAGGACCATCTAAAGACAAAATATGAAGTACATTTGGGTTAAACAAGGACAGACTGAAATTCAAAAATCAGAAAAGTTTAGATGTTCTTAGGAATCCCATGGTTTCTACTCTTTCTTCTTCTTCTTCTCTCCAGTTCTCTTTCCCCTCTCTTTGGCCGGCTCCATCTGCTGGCAATGACCCCACTTAGAGACGCCAGTCCTGACTCTACATGGTCTTTTATGAGTGCCCACCATCATCAAATTTGTTCAGTCTCTGCGTCTCACTTCTAAATCCCTCTGAGATAGTATCACTTCAGTTCTAATCAACCTGCCCATGGTTCTACATGGGACAGGTATCTGTAATGATTTCTACTCAATTCAATCTGTCCTGGCCAGAGGGAGGGGTCACCGGCTTCAGAAGTAACCATAAATGGGAGCAATTTCAAATAAGAAGGAATGGGCTGAGCAGAGACCTTAAAATATATCTAGTACAAAAGAGAATTCTTATGTAGCTTAACACATGATTGCTAAAATGTGTAAAGACCAAAGGGAGGCATTTTGGATTATGGAGGGGAAAAGACAAAGCGCAAGTAGAAAGAAAAAGAATGTCATTCCAGAAAAGGGAAGTAAAGCAGAAGTGAGCCTCAGAATGATGTTATAACTGAATTCAAGGACCAGGATGTGTAGGCAGCTGTGGAATGTGTTCATCTATAATGGACACTAAGACGCCTCTCAAATTTATTGGAAATATACTGCTTGTTAATTCGGTCTTCCATACATGCCTTCCTACATTACTAGAGAAATGTGAATTATTTCCACTGCTGCTGATGCAGGCAATGTCCTTGAATGAAGTTTAAAAAAATAAATATTATCCCTCACCAGGGCATACATGTCTCTTTGAGTATTTTTGCAAATTGCAGAGAGCAGACACAACCCCAAACCAGCTCATTGACAGTTGTCTCAAGTCAGCACTCAGTGTCAGCAAATTCGAAAAGCAAATCATATATGACACAGAACTATTTAGCAAACCAAATGGTTTGTTTTTATATATATTTTCAACCCGTTAATATGTCTCCAGAGGAAGGTGCATCTGCTTCAGGAAATCACACAGGAGAGCTGAAAAGAGTACAGAGTGGTAGAAAAGAGTTTCATAGAATTGTTTTCACAACATTGACTCTGCTTCTACTGGGAGATATGATTTAGTAAGTGGATTTGTTCCAGGATAAAATATATATTAATAGAAAATCGTTTTATCCTCACATCATTAAATAGTTTGAGAATATCAGTTTGAAGGTCCAGCAAATTATTAACCTGTGTGGGTATATGTCTTGGTCCAGCTCTGGCTGGGATTATACAAAAGTAGGAAATAAGTCAATATCCAGTTCTCAGTGATCATGAAGATAATGATGGGAAAACAAACTCACCCAAGAAAACAGTGGTAAGAAAAAATGCTAGATTCTAATTATGGAATTGCACGATGTGAAACAGCTTCATTTCAGCCCCATTTTATTCAGAAGACCCCTGCAGAGGAAAAGGAAGGGGGCACTGTTGTTGAGAGATGATTTTGCACAGTTAATAATTTAATCCTGTAATTATACTTAATTTAGGCTTAAAGACAAATTTTATGAATGAGATAAAAATAATACTATTTCAACAGTCTGTGACATATCTTATCTTAATCTTCACATGGTCACATGGTAAGCACAGATCCAAAAATTTCCCCATATTACATGACTCAATAATCTTCCACAACCATGTTAAGTGACAGTTTCATATCTATATAGTAAATATAAATTTCCCTCTTTTTTCATTTTCTCTTTTGAATCTTCTACATCCTCTAGCTAGTGTTATCCTGACTCAGTGAATATCAGCTTTGATTCATTTGTTAAATTAAATTGAATTATGGAGACTCTACTATGCACAAGATAATGGGCTAGGTTTTGCAGGTACTACAAGATTTTGGCTCTTAATGCAAACTATCTCCTCTCAGGTATGGCCGGGAGGGGGACTGGGAGGAGCCCTGACTTGGATCTGACAAATGCACACAGTGAGAGAGACCCATCTTTAGGCTCTAAAATGAAGTCCAGTAAAACAAGAAGATACTACCCTAAGGAAAGGCACCAGACATTTGATCTGACCAGGTTAACCCTCGGTATCAAGAAGGGCCAGAAAAAAACGGGTATATAGCTAGACAGAGGGAAGAGAACAGGAAGGAATTCCAGAACAGGTAAAGTTCAGATACTAGAAAAGTCAAAACCAGGGGCTAGGAACTGGGGTCCTGGCCTTTAGGGCAGAGGCCTCAGGTAACCACAGGTATCGATGCTCTGGGCTATTGGAACTGAAGTGCTAAGCACGGTGTCAAGTGTGTCCACAGAAACCCAGGAAACCTGGGCCAGAATCTTAGAAAATGTATTTTACAGGTTGCAAGAATGAAGAAGGCATAATGTGAAGAGGCAGTGAAGAAGACTTCAAGATACTCTGGTGACACAGAAACTGAATGGAGGAGAGAGTTTTGAGGAGGATGCAATGGTCACCAGAAAGGTCAGGGAGAGAAAATGAACCAAAGGCCACTGGAGACTGTTTAGGAAGTTGTTAGAGACTTACTTACTGTAAAGACCTACTTATTGTGTCGAGTGGAACCTGTTTCAGGTGAAGAAGTTCACTTTTCCTTTGCTTGAAAATCCTGACAGGTTTGCATGAAGCATGTCTTCGTGGCAAATGCCACATTCATGTAAGATGAATCACATTAATTTCCTGAGAGTCAGCTCACATGACTCCCAAACGGCATGAATGTAACTCATTTTTAATTTCGACAGGCACTTGAGTCTGTTTCCAAACAGAAAGAATTTTTTTTTCGAACCATGCTATTGTCAGAGCTAAAAGTCACTCACTGAATTTAATTCTTTTCTGTGATCAATTATTTTATGACAAGGAGATGTTGAAATTTCCATTTGGATTGACTGCAGGAATAAGGCTTATAAAGCAATGGCTGAGTCAACTGGAGTCCTACATGAGATTAGAGACAGGGTGGTGGGCTCTCTACCCTGGTGTGTAGGAGACCCAGCCATGATTTCACCTAGGAATTGGCTCCACAGTGCCTCAAGATACTGCTAAAGAGCTGCCTGGTGGGTATATGATGTATATGCAGAAAGCACATCAAAGTCCCAGGATACACCCATATACCTGGAGAGTAAACAGATGCCCACCTAGGGTCATTTGGTGTGGGAGTTCTAACATTTCTCAAAAGAACCAGCCCTTGTCAATTACACTCATACTGTATTTTTTAAAAATTAGAATTGAAACATCCAAATTTGAAAGCTTGCCCCAGGACTTCCTGGCTGTTGTGACTTTAACAAATCTATTAACCTCTTCTGTGAGTCTCAGTTTCCCCATCTATAAAAAAAGATAAGGAAATCCTTTCTTGCAAGTAGGGTTTACAGCTACTGCAAATAAAATATCTGACATAAGCAGATACTCAAAAAACACTAGTATTATCATTATTATTAGCACATGGATTTGCATCCCTCCAGCCTTAGCAAATATAGCCTTCCAACAAAGATTAGTGAAAATGGAAAATCTAATGCTAGGTGGTTACTTGCATTTCCTGCAAAAAAAAAAAAAAAAAACATGAAAATGAGTGAAGAAAGAGGCTGACTGTTGAGCTCAATGTGTCCTTTACAGAAAATGCCAAGGGAGGATTACAGCTCAGTGTGAGCTACCAGTTTTTCAGTTCCCAAAGAGCCAAATCTGAGAGTTGGTCTTTGTTTTGTTACAGCCTTTCTAGGGCTTAAAAGAAATTAAGAAAAAAAGAACAAAAGCCTTAAACTACTAAACTGCTACAGAGAGGCAGTAGGGAAAAAAACAAACCCCACATAAAGTAAAGAAAGTTGAAATTACAGAAATATTAAAGTTTGAATGAAATCTCTAGACCCCTTTTAGGGTCAACTGTATTCAGTCACCGAGGAATGAATTATATTGCACGTGTTCTGCTTTTCTAGGTAAGGTAGGAGCTACAGAGGCCTAACTTGCTGAGAAAATCAGAGAAAATTATGGTTTCTAAAAGTTGATCATGCTCAGTCTGTTGACGTTTGCATCATAATTTTATATATCACCATTTGAGAACTGTAAGCATTTTTCACAATTAATGCCTGAGTAGATGTACTATGTGTCCTGGCTTTGAAAGCAAAAGAGCTGACTTAAATTATGCAGGACTTAGATGGGAGCTAGCATGAAAAACAGCACTTGGATGAATTTTGAAAATCTAACTTGGAGTTGACAATCCCTTAAGGATTGTCCCTTAAGGGATGCTGGCTAAATGGGCCTGAGAAAAATTAGTGTATTCCTTTGCCAGTAGAGAAGGGAAAGTCTGAGGAAAAAGAAAAAAAAACATGTAGAAGAAGGGAAACAGAGAAAGAGAATACAGAAGATGGCAGTATAGGGAGGTATAGAATTTAGTTAGTCTTCCAGGGAAGCTAATAAATAACCAGTAACTGTCTGGAACAATTATTTGGGAAATTACTATGACCAGACACACATTGTATACCAGTTTAGAATGGGTGGAAGGACCAAGATCATAGCATAGAACTATAAGTAAGTCTCCCAAATAGCGGAGGCTGGCACCCTTCCTCCACTGGCATGGCAGGCTGTTTTGGAGATACCTCCCCATGGACAAAGAAGCAGTCTCTAGTAGGAGCAAGGCAAGGAGAGCCCAAGCAAGTTTCAACTGTAGACTTAAGTAACAAATTTGGACTGCTGAATACAAGCTTCAAGGACAAATGAACCCCAAGCGAGCCCAAAAGGAACCTGGAGGTCTTTCCCAACAGAGAGGAGGCAGAACTGACAAAAAATATATACATATATCAGAGGTTTTTTGGAGTTGGCTGAGCTCAGAATACTGTGCCCCAAGGAAAGGGACACATAGAGCCAGGTACCCAACTTCAGCTCTTGATTGGCAAACCTGGGGTTCTAGCAACAGGCTCTGAAAGATATTTTTAAAAACTTTCTTAACAGCCATTATTTTGCATTTTCAATTGGCAGCACTGACCCAGGCAAAGGCAAGTTAAGGTGTGTCTGAGTGATAAAGTAACTAGTCAGGTGAAGGAGATAATTCCCTAAAGGGTATATCTTCTCCAAGAAAAGGATGGTAGCAGGGTCCAGCACAAATGGTAGCCCTTACTCAAAGAATTCAGACCCCAGTGGCTAGAAAACAGAAACAACTCAAGCTTGCCTTCTACCTCAGCCTCTGTGGTAACCATATCCCTGGCAGGGACCAGGTCTGCTGAAAATTAAGGGCACCACAACATTTTACACCCATGGTTTGCTGCAGGCTGATAAGCACCACCTTCTAGGCAGAATAGGAAAAGCAGGGTCAAGAGACTTCACAGAAAATACTGGCAACTTGCTGGGTCTCATCCTCAGGAAAACTCAATACAGATTATACCCTTTTCCTGAGACCTTGGCCTATCTTATCTGGGAAAATCTGATTGTGATCAATCATATCTGGTGAGACCTCCATCAAAAAAGTTCCATATAGGCAGGGAAAGAACCAGAAAAACAAAAGCTGAAAAATTCTAATCAGTTAAACAGAAGCTGTGCTAGAGGTCTGGAACAAGTTGAACTGAATGGGAACAAAGCCAACCAAGAAGAAAAGCCCAGGTAAAAGAGAAAAAATGACCTCCAGAATAATCTAATAAAGGAAATCAGGTGCCTGGACACCAGGAAAAGATCCAAGCCATACTAGGAAACACAAAGATATGGTCCAAAGGAAGAAAATTACAGTTCAAATGAGATACAGGAGTTGCAACAACTAACTAAAGAAGTTCAAACAAATGTTCTAATTCAAATCAATGAGTTAAAGGAAAATATGGCAAAAGAGATGAAAGATGTAAAGAAGACATTGGGTGACCATAAAAAAGAACTCAAAAGTTTGAAAAAAAAACAAATGGCAGAATTTGTGAGAATGAAAGACACAGTAGAAGAGATGAAAACACAATGGAAACTTACAGATTTGAAGAGGCAGAAGAAAGGATTAGTTAACAAGAAAACAGAACATCTGAAATCCTATACACAAAGGAACAGATAGGGAAAAGAATGGAAAAATATGAGCAGGGTCTCAAGGAATTGAATGAAAATATGAAGCACATGAATATATGTGTTATGGGTGCCCTATAAGAAGAATGTAAGTGAAAGGGGGTGGAAAGAATACTGGAGGAAATAATCACTGAAAAATTTCCCACCTCTTATGAAAGACATAAATTTACAGATCCAAGAAGTGCAGCATACCTCCAACAGAATAGATTCTGAATAGTTCTTCAGAATAGAACTGAAGAGATCTAATCCAAGACACTTACTAGTCAGGTTATCAAATTTCAAAGATAAAGAGAAAATTCTGAAAGCAGAAAGAGAAAAATCAATCCATCTCATACAAGGGAAGCTCATTAAGACTATATGCGGATTTCTCAGCAGAAACCATGGAGACAAGAAGGCAGTGGTGTGGTAGATTTAAGATACTGAAAGAGAAAAACTTTCAACCAAGAATTCTATAGTGGGCAAATTGTCCTTCAAAAATGAGGGGGAGTTAAAAATGTTTTCAGACAAACGGACATAGAGAGGGTTGTGATTCTGCCAAAGGTTCCATACAGCATCTCTATTTGCCACAGACACTTTTGAGCACCATTGGATCTGCTAGATCATATGGCTCAAGTAGCAGAACAGCTTGCACAGCAGCCTGGACCTGTTGCAAAGCCTTTGTTTTTCACGTCCCCACTAAAAACTATCACTTTTCTGGTCACTCAGTAAGTAGGCTGAAGTAGCACACAAATGGGGAGTATGTTATCTCTAAAAATCCAAAAAGACCAACTAGGCATGTGCCTCTTTTTTTGTCCTAGGAAGGGCCAGATACCACAGCTTATCCTTCATCTTAGAAGGAATATCTTTACATGCCCCACACCACTGGACACTTAGAGTTTATCTTGGGTCCATTTCACAGTGGTTCCAGTGGGTACCCAGACACATTCAGTAGTTATTTTCCCAGTTCCAGAATGCATAATTAGAATAGACATGCTGAGCAACTGGTAGAATCCCCACATTGGCTCCCTGGCTTATGGAGTGAGGGCTAGTAAGGTAGGAAAGGTCAAGTGAAGCCATTAGAACTGCCCCTACCTAGCAAAATAGTCAATCAGAAGCAATATTAGATTCCTGGAGGGAGTGGAGAGATTAGTGGCACTCTTAAGGACTTGAAGATGCAGGGATGGTGATTTCCATCACATCCCCATTCAACTCTCCTATTTGGCCTGTGCAAAGCAGATGGGTCTTGGAGGATAACAGTGCATTATCATAAACTTAACCAGGGGGTGACTCCAATTGCAGCTGCTATTCCAGATATGGTATCATAGCATGAGAAAATCAACACATTCCCTGGTATCTGGTTTGCAGTTGTTGATATGACAGATTTTTTTTCTCAATAACTGTTAGTAGGGACCACAAAAACAGTTTGTTTTCAGCTGACAAGGCTAGGAATATACCTTCATGTTGTACCTCAAGGGTATATCAACTCTCCAACCCTATGTCATAATCTTGTCCACAGGAAACTTGGTCATTTCTCCCTCCCATAAGACATCACACTAGTCCATTATATTGACTTTATCATGTCAACCTGACCTAGTGAGCAAGAAGTAGCTATCACTCTAGACCCGTTGGTAAGGCATTTGTGTGTCAGAGGATGGGTGATAAATCCAACAAAAATACAGGGGTCTTCCACCTCAGTGAAATTTCTATGTGTCCAGCTAAAACTCTATCAATCACCTGATCTCCATAAGCCCCCACTCTGACTGATGGACCAGAGTGATGTTTTGGGTCTCCTGCAATTAATGTCACTTCTTGTTCAGTGTCTAATAATCCCCAAAATATCTGATCATTTTCTTTTCCCCAATGCACAGTTACTAGGGTAAAAGACTGTAGGTCTTTTGGGGAAGGCTGGGAGGAAGATTAACAGTATAAACTTGTGGCCATGTACCAGGATCCTTCCCCCAAAGGACCTGGCCTTCTCCTCATTCAAGGAGCTGTGGGCCTGTAAGCTGGCCCAAGTTTGGGAATTGATTAAGGGGACATGATTCTCTGTTTTTGTAATTCAAGTTAGAATTTTTTTCACTTGACCTAGAGCTCTTCTGCTTATATAGCTCACACAAGAATTTAGTAGACTGCCCATCTATTGTACTTCTAGGTACCCCATGATCCACTAGGCAATTCCAAAGGCTCCTATAAATCAGAGTATTTGACTGCTGCTTTGAGTCTGCTGCCCATTATCATAGCCAGGCCCACCTTGGTTTTGGTGATGAAGTGCCTCCATGTGGCTTCTGTCAATTTGGGATCTGACCATTCCCATTATGTTTAAAGATTCCAGCTCAGTGACAGCAGTTCCCACAGTAATATCTAACCTACAAAGAAGGGCAACTGAAGAGCTCTTCAAAGATGATGGGCTAGTCTCACAAATTTATTCCTCAGAGTTCTAGTAATAGGTGTGTCCTCTGTACATTCCTGGGATGCATGAGCAGGTGTCCCATGATAAATCCAACTCCAACCTCTCTAAGTCTTTGTATCCCCTAATTTACATTATACCAGGCAGTTCTGGCATTTCATCATCAGGTAATGTTCGCCACCTTTTGATCTTTGCTTCAGCCAACCACCCAAACTGTTACTGCCTTTTAGAACCCATCAAGCTACAAGATGAAATCCAGAATCTCTGCTTGGTGGGTCCATATCAATAAATTCAGCCTATTCCAGCTTTATATCCCTTCTGCCATTATTCCACACCTTTAACATCCATCCACTCCCACATATATTCCTCTAGTTTCTGTCTATATAGATTGGAAAACTCATGCAGTTCTTTTGAAACCTCCTCATGGGTCATCCTTTATACCTCGCTTTTCAGAACCGGTTGGGATTTTAATGTAGTTATAAGTCTGGAAGAAAAAAGGGGTAGTGGGGTGGGTCAAGAAAAGAATCATAAGTTTCTTTCAAGCCAATTACCTCAGAGCATTCCCTTGCAGCTTCATCTGGTGAAGCAGGATTAATCTCTCCAGGCAGAGGAGTGAAGACTGTTACCCTGGGGGAGTTGGTTACAGGTTTAGCAGGCACTAAAGGATTAATCTCTTCAGATGAAGGTTGGTGGCAGATTCCTCAAGGTGGACTGGAGACTGGGTGGCTGTTTCCTCAAGGCAGGCTGAATGCCCTGTAGATGTCTCCTCAAGGCATGTAGGGCATCATAAGATAGCTGTCTCCTCAGGGTAGATTGGAGATTGGGTGGTTGCTTCCTCAGGGCAGGCTAGAGGTGGGAATGGCTGTTTCCTCAGGGCAGACCATTATGAAAGACTTAGCAGAGTCTAGAGTTTCAATGTCCCCACTGCCATCATTATCAATCCGTATGTCCCCATCCCAATTTTCAGGATCCCATTCGTTTCCAATCAATGCCCTCATTTTAACAGCAGACACCCTGCAAGGTTGAGATTTCAGTTTATGTTGTAAATCTGCTACTCAAACAATGAGACTCTGGTTCCAGTTCCTCAGGGCACATATAGAAACTTTTACAACTTTCAAAAAGCATTTAAGTTGCAAATTTGAAACCTTCAGCGCATCCTTTTCTTTTATACGTGTCCAACATCTAAGAACAACCAACAACTCTCAACTCCACAAAACTTTGTAAAAGTATCAAAAGAACTGTCACCCAGAGCCTTGCCTTGTATAAACATACAATTAGCAAAAAATGGTGATATTTTGAGTATCTCTATTGCCAATTCAGGCCATGGACTGTCAGTGCCATCTTGATTATTGGAAATAGAGTGATTAGTGCCTTTAAATCCAATCAGAGAGGAAAAACAATTGTAAAAGTCCACTTTTAAGATTCTGTTTCTCAAGATCCATTCCAAGTACCAAGTTTTATTAGTTAGGGTTCTAAGGGAAACAGAACTAACAGGAGATATCAGTAAATATGAGATTTATAAAAGTGTCTATTGCAGCCATGGGGATAGAAGAGTACAAAATCTGTAGGGCAGACCATGAGCCGACAGCTCTGATGAAGGTCTTCAACAAACTCCCCAAGAGAGGTGGCTTGCTGAAGCAGAGAGAGAGATTGTCTTCTGAATTCTCCTTAATAGCCTTTGGGTGATTAGATTAGGTGTCATTCATTGCAGAGACACTTTAAACTGCTGTAATGCAATATACCAGAAACAGAATAGCTTTTAAAAGGGGGAATTTATTAAGTTGCAAATTTACAATTCTAAGGCCATGAAAATATCCAAACTAAGTCATCCAGGGAAAGATATTTGATTCAAGAAGTGCCAATAGGTCCAGAATACTTCCATCAGCTGGAAAGGCACATGACAACATTTGTTAACTTTCTCTTTTCATTTCATAAGGCTTTCCCAGGGGTGTTTTCCTTCTGCATCACCAAAGTCCATTAAATGTCCTCACACATACAGATAGGCTGGTACTTGCTTGACCAGACAACTGGATACCATCTCCTGACCAAACTGACTCATGAACCCAACCATCACACACACTATCTAATTAACTGAATGGTCAGTTTATTCAAACAACATAATTACATGGAACCTTGAATAGGGAATGAGATTTTGTACAGGTTAATGTAATATTTTGTACAGGTTAAGGTAATACCATGATATATCCCAGAGTTTTGGGGCAGAAAATTAAAAAAAAAAATTTGCAAAGTCCCCTTGAGGGACCAGGGGGAAATGTGGAACTACTCAACTGCCCACCTGGATAATTCCTAATATTCTCACAGTGATTAAGGACTCCCAATTTAATAAACTAAGCCTTTGATCCTGGGGCTTACCTTAGCTAAACCTACTTACAGTTATGCCTAAGAGTCACCCCCAGAGAACCTCTTTTGTTGCTCAGATGTGGCCTCTCTCTCTAAGCCAACTCTACAAATAAACTCACTACCCTCCCCCATATGTGGGACTTGACTCCCAGGAGTGTAAATCTTCCTGGGAAGATTTCCATGTCTCTGTGGGATATGTAAATCTTCCTGGGGAGATCTCCCAGGTCTCTGTGGGACATGACTCCTAGGGATGAGCCTGGCCCTGGCATCATGGGATTGAGAAAGCTTTCTTGACCATAATAGGCAATAGAAATAAAACAAAATTAAGTTTCAAAAAAGCTTAGAGATTTCAAATAGAGTCAAGGGGACATTCTGGAGGTTATTCTTATGCACAATATCTATATAGTGCATAAGAATTTTTTAATTTTCTAATGTATTAGAATAGCTAGAAGGAAATACCTGAAACTGTTGAACTGTATCACAGTAGCCTTGAATCCTGATGATGACTGTATAACTTTATAGCTCTAACAGTGTGACTATGTGATTGCAAAAACCTTGTGACTGACATTGTCTTTAGTGTATGGGCCAATGTATAAGAAAATAAAGACAAAAAATAAATACATAAGGGTGGAATAAGGGGTATGGGATATTTTGTGTGTTCTTTTTTATTTTTATTTTTTTGGAGTAATGACAGTGTCTAAAATTGATTGTGGTGATGAATTCACAACTATATGATGAGATTGTGAGCCATTGATTGTATACTTTCTTTGAGTATATAGTATGTGAATATATCTCAAGAAAATTGCATTTTAAAAGATTACATAAGAAAATTTTTTTTAAAAAAAGGAAGGAGAATATGGATGACATTAGCTTATGTGATTTGGGTTGCAAATTAAAAAAACTTACTTGGGCTAGATTAAACAAAGGAAACCATAAGACTTCTGGGAGTAGCATAACATGAGTCAAGGAACAGTTAGTTATACTAGAGTCACCAAACTTCAGAAAGGGCAGTGTAATAGCAGACAGCTGTGGGCATTTCCTCTGAACAAGACCCAGCTCTCAATGCTAGTGTCTATGCATCTCAGTTTTGATTTCCCAAAATCAGGTGAAATGTTTATTTGGTCCAGTCAGCTTTGGCTAAGGAGTAGGTTGGAAACAGTTTCACTAAGAAGAAATATGGTTCACTATGAACCTTCCCTAAAGGTAAATAGTTCCCAGAAAACAGTGGTCAAATCACTACACAATGTTTGTCTACCACACAGATAATGGAGAAAGAGATGAGTCAAAGAAAGAGAAATCCTCCATTAATAAAATGTCTCAGCAACTGATGGGCAGTTGTGGCATGGATGCTTGATCTCAAATAGCATTTTAGACATAATAAAACCATATGTCATGGAGAAGAATCTGTCAAAGAGAAAACAAATATACAAATGTATATCTAGAATATTTCATAAGAATATTCTCTATAAAGAGAGGATAAATGTTCTTCCTGGGTCTAAAGAAACCTTTTATTGCATGCTTTTAAAAAAATACACTCACCAGCCATTTAGGAGGTTGTATATGCCATTAATTTCCTTGTTTTTGTTGTGTTTTCTTTGGTTCCTTATCAAGAGTTTTTCACAACTTGCAAGTAACAATTATGCCAAGTTGTGTCCACCCAGAAGCACTCTTACTGAGAAACAAGTTTAAAAAAAAAACAGTTTTTGTAAAGTATAATATATATATATATATATATATACAAAAAATGATAAATGTCAAAGTAAATTTTAATAATTAATTTTAGAACAAATTTCTATGAAGTATGATATGGTTTATAGTTCTACCATATCAGGTGTTTCCTTCTAGTTGCTCTAAGACACTGAGACAGAAAAGAAATATCAATAAAATGATTCAGCAGTCATACTCATTTGTTAAATCCTGTCTTCTCTCATACAACCCCTCCTTCTCCTTTGACCCCTCTCCCATTCTTTAGGGATAGTTTGGGACATGGCCATTCTAATCTGTTCCTGTTGAAAAGGGGTGTTGACATTATGCGGTAGTGGGGTATAATTGGTTGATGCTCTTGGAGAGACTAATAGTTCCGGGTTTCAGGGCTTATCTGGCCGAGGAACCATCTGGATGTTATAGGTTTCTGAAAAATAAACATACTGAGTGAAACTTACAGAGTCTCAGATACAGTCATGGGTATTCTTTAGGGTTTACTGGAATACTATTGATTCGAACTTCACATACCATATCAATTAGCAATATCTAGCTGAAGCTTGCATAAGAGCAACCTCCAGAGTAGCCTCTAGACTCTATTTAAAATCTCTAAGCTACTGATACCTTATTTTGTTACATGTCTTTCCCTCTTTTGGTCAGGTTGGCATTTTCAATACCATGGTACCAGGGCCAAGTTTATCCATGGGAGTCATGTCCCATGTTGCCAGGGAGACTTACAACCCTGATATCATGTCCCAGGTAATCATTTTCCTTGCAGAGTTGGATTGAGAGAGAGAGAGAGAGGCCACATCTGAGCAACAAAAGTGGTTCTCTGGAAGTACCTCTTAGGCATTATTATAGATAGATGTAGCTTCTCCATTAATGATATGTTTCATGAAAGCAAGCCTCAAGATCAAGAGCATAGCCTGTTAACTTGGGAGTCCTAATGTTTGAGAGAGTACCAGGGATTTCCCAGGTGGGGAAATTTAATAGTTACTTATTTTTTTTCCAATTCCTCTAGGGATTTTCCAGTACTTTTTAATTATCTGCCCAACATACTCTGGAGTTGCAAAATCTCATTCCCAATTCTAGGTTCCATGTCTTTAGGTTGTTAAAGGTTAAGTTAGATTGTGTGCTACAGAAAATTTAGGTTTTGGGTAAATAAACCTCTCTTCCTTTGGTCTCCTACACTTGGTGAAGTTCTAAAATACAGGCAATGTCATCCTTTATCCTGTATTCTGATTTACCTTAGCTGTCTTCTGATCAGCTTCATTCTTATCTCTAATTGAAGGCTGATCTCTTTCTTAGCTTCTTTAGCAGTTGCTCTGTGTAGCAATTCTGACTTTCAGACTGCAGAACTCCAACTCTGAGTCTTAGTGTCATACAGATTCCAGGAAAATACTAGGTAATGCACATATAGCACAGCATCTCATAATTTAGAAATAACACTTAAATCTTAGGAATAAATGTGATTGCTATAAGAGCTTACAATCTAGGCCCCAATTTTCTTATAAGTGTTTTATAAAGGAGATCATACAGTATGTGTCCTTTTGTTTCTGGCTTATTCTGTTCAACATAATGTCCATGGAGACATTAAATTCATTCACTTCATTGCATGCCTTATTAACTTTGTTCCTTTCTATAACTGCACAATATTCCATCATACTGTATGCACCACAGTTGCCCTTATACTTCTCAGCCAATGTACCTTTGGCTACCTCCATCCATTGGGTATCATGAATAATGTCACCATAAACATCAGTGTGCAAATGTTTATTCAAGTCCCTGCTTTCAGTTCTTTTAAGTCTATTCCCATTAGCAATTGCCTAATCATATAGCCTATATTTAGCCTCCTGTGGATCCACTATATTATCCTTCAGAGGGCTGCCCCATTCTGCTACCTTACAAACATTGAAAAGGTAAAGCTCTCTCTCCATGTTTTCTCTAGCACTTGACTCTTTCTGTTTATTTATTCATTTTAAACTGCAGATTTTGTTGAGATATATAGCATATATTCTATCCAAAATAAACAATCAATGTTTCACAGTATCCTCACTTAGTTGTACAATCATCAGTCTCAATTTTGGACAATTTTCATTGCTCCAAAGAAGGAAATAGCAGATAGACACACCAACACCAAAAAGAAAATCCAAAACTCCCCTTAACTCATCTCCCCACTCTACCCTGGCGATTATTTACCCCTAGTCTTGGTACTAGTTATGCATTCCTGTTAAATGTAGACCATAGCATGTAATAAATAGTTTTTTTCCATATACCCTTCTATTATTAACTCTTTGCACAAGTGTCAAACTTTTGATGTAGTTCATGCAAGAACTTATTTATATTTGTAGTGCTAATCATGAGGTATATGGCTCTAAACAACCCCTTTTAGTCATAATCACCTTCAATACGGCACTATTACTTATAACCCCAATCATGAACTGTGAGCACCTCTATCCAATCACATACTTTAATCTCAATTTTGCTAACTAGGCTGTACATTTTAGGTAACTGTCCCCCCTTTTCTAGCTCGTGTCTATCTCTAGATTCCCTATATTCTACATTTTAAGACTGAGTTTACATTTTTGAGAGAGTTCATATTAGGGAAATCATATAGTATCTATCCTTTTCTGTCTGGCTTAGTTCACGCAGTATTACAGTCCTCAAGGTTCATCTATGTTGTCATATCTTCAGCACTTCATTTTTCTTCTTACTGCTGCATAATATTCCATCATATATATATATATATACACACACACACATTTTGTTTATCCATTGGTCTGTTAATGGGCACTTGGATTGTTTCCATCTTTTGGCAATTTTGAATAATACCACTATGAACATCAGTGTACAAATGTCTGTTCCTGACACTGCTTTCAGCAATTCTGGGTATATATTGAGTAATGGTATTGCTGGGTCATGGGGCAACTGGACGTTTAGTTTTCTGAGGAGCCACTAAACTGTTTTCCATAGCAGCTGTATAATTATACACTTCCACCAGCAGTGAATAAGTATTCCAATTTCTCCACGTCCTCTCCAACATTTGTAGTTTCCTATTTGTTTAATAGAAGCCATTCTTACAGGTTTGAGGTGATATTATATAGTAGTCTTGATTTGCATTTCTGTTATAGCTAATGAAGATGAAAATCTTTTCATGTGCTTTTTAGCCATTTGTATTCTCTTCAGAAAAATGTTTATTCGTATATTTTGCCCATTTTATAACTGGGTTATTTGTTCTTTTATTGTTGAGTTGTATAATTTATTTATATATATTGGATATCAAACACTTATCAGATATATGGTTTCCAAATATTTTCTTCCATTGAATTGCCTGTCTCTACACTTTTTTTTTTGAAGAAGTCCTTTCAGGCATAGAAGCATTCAAGTTTTGAGGAGTTCCCATATGTTCTGGTTTGCTAACTGCCGGAATGCAATGTACCAGAAATGGAACAGCTTTTAAAAGGGGGAATTTATTAAGTTGCAAGTTTACAGTTCTAAGGCCATGAAAATGTCTGAATTAGAGGAAGGATATAGAAATGTCCACTCTAAGGCATCCAGGGAAAGATTCCTTGGTTGAAGAAGATGAGGTAGGAGTCCATTGGCTATGGATAGCCAGTTCTCCCAGCCCCATTTATTGCAAAGACTATTCTGTCCCAAATCAGTGGATTTGGGGGCCTTGGTTGAAGAAAACTTTGGTTCAGGGTTTCTCTCTCAACTGGAAATGCACAGGGCAAACATGGTGACCTCTGCTAGCTTTCTCTCCAGGCTTGTTTCATGCAGCAGCTCCAGGGGCATTGCATGGGTTCTAGTACTCCTCATGGCTCTCTCGTCATTCTCAAACTTTCTCCAAAATGCTTCCTCTTTTAAAGGATTCCAATAAACTAATCAAGACCCACCTGGAGTGGGTGGAATCACATCTCCCTCAGGGTTAATACCCACGATTGGGTGAGTCACATCTCTGTGGAGACCATCTAATCAAGTTTCCAACCTATAGTACTGAATAGAGATTAAAAGAAATAGCTGCCTCCAGGAGATGGATCAGGATTAAAACATGGCTTTTCTAGGGCACATAATCCTTTCAAATCAGCACACTATATATTTTATCATTTCTTGTGTTTTGGGTGCAAGGCCTAAGAAGCTACCTCCTATTATTAGTTCTTGAAGATGTTTCCCTATATTGCCTTCTAGAGGTTTTATGATACTGGCCATTATATTTAGGTCTTTGAGCAACTTTAAGTTAATTTTTGTATAGGGTGAGGTAAGAGTCCTCTTTCATTCCATTGGCTATGGATAGCCAGTTCTCCCAGCCCCATTTATTGCAAAGACTATTCTGTCCCAAATCAGTGGATTTGGGGGCCTTGTTGAAGGTAAATTGATCCTAGATCTGGGAGTCTATTTCTAAACTCTCAATTCAATTTCATTGAGCAATATGTCTATCTTTGTGCCAGTACCATGCTGTTTTGACCACTGTGGCTTTATAAGCTTTAAAATCAGGAAGTGTATGTCTCCACTTTATTCTTCTTTTTTCTGTTCAGGGCCCCTTTCCCTTCTAAATGAATTTATAACTAGCTTTTCCAAGTCTTCAAAGTAGTTTGTTGAAATTTTGATTGGTATTGCAATAAATCTGTAGATAAATTTGGGTAGAATTGAAATCTTAATGATATTTAGCCTTCCTATCCATGAACACAGAATGACTTTCCACCTATTTAGAATTTCTTTGATTTCTTTTAGTTTTGTAGTTTTCTGTGTACAGGTCCTTTACATCCCTAGTTAAGTTTATTTCAAGATACTTGATTCTTTTAGTTGCTATCATGAATGTACTTTTTTCCTTAATTTTTTCCTCAGTTAGGTCATTACTTGTATATAGAAATATTTCTGATTTTCATATATTAATCTTGTATCCTGTGACTGTTGAATTTGCTTATTAGCTTAAGTAGCTTTGTCATAGATTTCTCAAAATTTTCGAAGTATAGGATCATGTCATCTGCAAATAATGAAATTTTATCTCTTTCTTTCTGATTTGGATGCATTTTATTTCTTTTCCTTGTCTGCTTGCTCTAGCTAGAGCTTCTAGCACAACACTGAATATTAGTGTTGACAGTGGGCATCCATGTCTTATTTCCAATCTCGGGGGAAGGGCTTTCAGTCTGTCACCATTGAGTAGGTCTTAAAGATGTTGAGTATGATGCTGGCTGTGGCTTGTTCATATATGCCATTTATCCTATTGAGGAAGTTTCCTTCCATTCCTACCTTTAGGATTGTTTTTATCAGAAAAGGATGCTGAATTTTGTCTAATGCTTTTTCGGTATTAATCAAGATAATCACGTGATTTTTCCCTTTTGACTTGTTAATATGTTGATATATTAACATAATTATAACATGTATTATTAATAATAATGATTAGTATTATTATTTATTTTCTTGTATTGAACCACCTTTGCATGCCTGGAATAAACCACACTTGGTCATGATCCATTGGATTCTTTTAATGTGCCACTGGATTTGATTTGCAAGTATTTTGCTGAGAAGTTTTGTATCTATATTCATTAGGGAGATTGACTAGTAGTTTTCCTTTCTTGTAGTATCTTTATCTGGTTTTGGTATTAGAGTAATGTTGATTTCAAAAAATGGGTTAGGCAGTTAATGCTTCCAGAAATGCAATATACCAGAGATGTGTTGGCTTTTATAAATGGAATTTATTAACTTACAAGTTTTCAGTTCTAAGGCCATAAAAATGTCCAAACTATTGCATCCAGGGAAAGATTCCTTGACCTAAGAAATGCTGATTGGGTCTGGAATACCTCTGTCAGCTGGGAAGGGACATGGCTGGCTTCTGCTTGTCTTTTGGCTTCAGGTTCAAACAGCTTTCCTGGAGGTATCTTCTTTCTGCATCCCTAAATGTCTCTGTCTGTGTCAGCACCGAAGCTTTTTCCAAACCGGTTCCCTCTTAAAGGATTCCAGTAAGCAAATCCGTATTGAATGGGTAGAGACACATCTCCATGGAAACCACTTAATCAAATGTTCCTACCCACAATTGGTGGGTCACATCTCAATGGAAACAACTTAATCAAAATTATCCCGTCTAAAAATATTGAATCAGGATTAAAGAACATTGCTTTTCTTTGGTCCACAACAATTTCAAATTGGCACAGGTAGTATTCCTTTTTTCTCAAATCTTTTTAAGAGTTTAAGAAGAAATAGTGTTAGTTCTTTTTGGAATGTTTGGTAAAATTCATCTGTGAAGCCACCTGGGCTTTTCTTTGTAGGAAGATTTTTGATGACTGCTAAATTTCTTCACTTGTAATTGGTTTGTTGAGGTCTTCTATTTCATCTTAAGTCAATGTAGGTTCTTCATGTGTTTCTAGAAATTTGTCCATTTCATCTAAGCTGTATGGTTCGTTGGCATACAGTTGTTCATGGTATCTTCTTATGATTATTTTTATTTCTTTAAGGTCCATGATAATGATCCTCCCCTAATTTCTAATTTTATTTATTTGCATCCTCTCTCTTTTTCTTTGCCAGCCTACCTAATGATCCATTGATTTTATTGATTTTCTCAAAGAATCAACTTACATTTTATTGATTCTTTCTATTGTTTTTGTTCTTCATTTATTTCTGCTTCAATTTTTGTTATTTCTCTTCTTCTGTTTGCCTTGGGGTAAATTTGTTGTTCTTTCTCTAGTTCCCACAGGTGAGCACTTTCAATTTTTGCTCTTTCTTCTTTTTTAATCTAGGCATTTAGGGAAATAAATTTCCCTTTCAGCACAGCCTTTGCCGCATCCCATAAATTCTATGTTGTTTCTTGTATTCTCATTTTCATTTGTCTCCAGATATTTACCTGTTTATCATGCAATTTCTTCTTTGACTCGCTAATTAAGAGTGTGTTATTTAATATCTATATATTTGTGAAAGTTCTGATTCTTTGGTAGTTACTGATTTCCAACTTCATTCCATTATGGTCAGACAGAGTACTTTGAATAATTTCAAACTGTTTAAAATTTGTTAAGACCTGTTTTGTGCTACAACATATGATCTATCCTGGAGAACATTCCATGACCACTAGAGAAGAATATATATCCATATGCTTTGAGGTGATCTATATATCTGTTAGGTCTAGTTCATTTATCACATTTTTAAGTTCACTATTTTCTAGTTGGTCCTCTGTCTAGTTGCTCTTTCTATAGAAGGGAGTGGTATGTTGAAGTCTCCTGCTATTGTTTTTGAAACACCATTTGCTTCCTTTAGTTTTGCCAATGTTTGCCTCATGTACTTTAGAGCTCCTTGATTGGGAGCGTGAACATTTATGATTGTTATTTCTTCTTGGTGAATTGTCTCTTTTATTAATATGTAGTGTCTATCTTTGTCTCTTATGACATCTTTGCATTTAAATTCTATTTTATCTAATATTACTATAGGTCTCCTGCTTCCTTTTTGTTACAGCCTGCATTAAATTTATTTTTCCATCTTTTCACTTTCAATCTATTTATATCCTTGGGTCTAAGATGCATCTCTTGTAAATAACATGTAGGTGGGTCATATTTTTAATCTACCCTTTCAATCTCTATCTTTTAGTTGGTGAGTTTAGTCCATTAACATTCAAAGTTATTACTGTAAAGGCAGTTCTTGAACCTGCCTTCTTATCCTTTGTTTTTTATTTGTCAGATCTATAAATTCCCCCCTCTCCTTTTTTATCCTTTAAGTTGCCTTTATTAATGTTCTTCAGTTCTGTGCCATCCTCCAAACCTCTCTCTCCTGCCTTTTATTTTTCAGCCGGCAGAACTCTCCTTTTAGTATTTCTTGGTCTCTTCTTGACAAATTATCTCAGTCTTTGTTTGTCTGTGAAAATGTTAATCTCTCCCTTACTTTTTTTTTTTAAAGGTTTTTGTTTTTTTTTTTACTATGGGCAGGTACCAAGAATCGAACCCAGGTCTCCGGCACAGCTGGCGAGAACTCTGCCACTGAGCCACCATTGCCAGCTCTCCCTCATTTTTCAAGGACAACTCTGTGGGATAAAGAATTCTTGGCTGGAAATTTTTCTCTTTCAGAACCTTAGATATAGCATACCACTGACTTCTCACCTCCATGATACCTGTTGAATAGTCCAAACTTTGTCTTATGTGGTTTCCCTTGTACGTGGTGAATCACTTTTGTCTTGCTGCTTTCAGGACTTTCTGCTTCTTTTCAGCATTTGGCAGTCTGATTAGTATGTATCTTGGAGTGGGTCTATTTGGATTTTTTCTATTTGGAGTTCATTGGGCTTCTTTGATTTGCATATTTATGTCCTTTATAAGGGCTCATAAGTTTCCCCCAAATATGTCCTCAAATAATTATCCTAGCCCTTTACTCTTTTCTTCTCCTTTTGGGACTTTAATGATTCTCATATTTGCGTGCTTCATGTTGTCCATAACTTCCCTGAGATCCAATTCAAATTTTTCCATCTTTTTAAAATTTTCTTTTGTACATTCAAATTCAGTTGTCCTGTCTTCTAGCTCACTTATTCTTTCTTCTGCTTTTCAAATCTGCTGTTATGTCTCTCTATATATTTTTAATTTGATCTACAATATCTTTCATTTCTGTAAGAGCTGCAATTTTTCTATTTACTCTTCCAAATTCTTTATGTTCTTCTCATGTCTTGATATTAGCCAACCCATTGAATTTATTTAGAGGTTTCTATGAACATCCTTGATTGGTTGTTCCAAATTTTGTGTCTTAATTTGGTCATTTGGCTGGGTCATATTTTCTTGCATCTTTGTGTGCTCTGTGATTTTCTGCTGCCTTCAAAGCATTTGATTATCTTAATAAGGTTATTTTGAAAGTTGATTTCCCTCTCTTGTCTCAGATTTTATAATAGCTTGGGTTTGCATTGAAGGTCTCATTTGCACTTGGTTTGTCAGTAATTCCCCATCAAACCACTCATGCAGAAGGTGCAACTCTAATTGGAGATCTGCTAAAAGCTAGGCAGAAAGGCAGTTTGCTAGACTGCACTTCCTGCATCTTCCAAGGAGATGGGGCTATTGGACCACCTCTTCCTCTTCCCCTGAGGTCCAACTTTCCCCAACTAAAAGCTGGCCATACTGGAACCCAACCAGACACAAAGCCAGTCAAGGTTGCAGGTCTCCATGCACACTGAAAGCCATCAACCCCAGGGCTAGGAGTTTGGCAGTGTGTACCTCAATGGAGAATGCACTTGTGGGCACAATGGCTCTAATGGTCCACAGGCTCCTGCGTGGAATGACCTTGGGCTGTGGGCCTGAATATTTCAACGCCCCTGCCCACAGCTAGCCCAGGAGTGCCTGGCAGTGCAGCATGGCTCACTTCTACATCCCTGCTTCTCTGCCTATGCATGCCATGAGCGCTCCAGTCCTCTGTAGTGAAAGAATAGAAGCAATGGATCCTAGGGAGTCTCTTTCACTGGGCAATTGTCAGATCAGATCAGCTCTGTGTCCCCTCCTCCTTCCAAGGGGAGGGCCCCCAGTCTCAGACATAACCAGGTGTCCACACCAGCTTGCCTCAGGGGTGGGAGTTAGGTACTGTACTCCACAAGGTCTCTGTGCATAGGTATACCAAGTCTGCTGGCTTCTAGGTTCCCCATGGAAGCTCCTGGCTGTGGAGCTGAGAGGGAAGATCCCTTAAGCTGATATGGTGGTGGGAGTGTGGGAGCATGGCACCGCTTGTGTTCCCACTCCAGCCTATGCATTGCAGCCTACCCCAGGTGCTGATAAACTCACCCTGTCCTCTCAATCATAATTTCTCTGCTTCTTCATCCAGGTCCTCCCTATGTACTGTAAAAATCCTCTCTAGTCACTCATACCCTGGAACCACTGTCCTGGTTATTTTTCTGTCACTTTTCTAGCTATTCCATAAAGCAGGGTTGAACTCAACCTATCCTATTCTGCCATCTCCCCATAAGAGAAACAAGGTTTTTAATGGGACATCTGTTGTGGCTGAGGCTCCAAAGACAACAGGGAGATAATTTTCTACAGTCTAAGGAGATAGACTGAACTGGTTCTGCAACCATGTCCAGGATACTTATAAGCAGAGGCAGGAGAATGAAAAAACAACAACAACAACAACAACAAACAAACAAAAACCATTAAGTAGGGATTTCCCTAAGGAATGTTGTTTGGTATCATGTGTTCCCTACCATACATACTTGAAGCCCATTGAGGAGAGCCACTCATGTGTCCTCTGGAGTTTAGAGAGAATGGGGACAAGTACCAGTCTCTGGCCTAAATAGCCTGAAGGTTAAATGTTGGTTGGAGTCGTCTGTGAAGGCAAAGTGAAGAAAGAGATCTATTGAGAGTAGCCTGTGCTTTCCAAGTTCACTGGGGTAAAGGAGGAAAGTTTTTTTCTTTGTTTATTTGTTTGTTTTCTTTCCTTCCCCATGGACTAAGGGGGCTAGAAGTACCTCATAAAGGACTGCCTGCTAGGGTAATGATATCTCAATAGGAAGAGGCTCAGTAACTACAGATCAGAAGCAGGAAGAGGGAGGGTCTAGGAAGAGTCCACCAAAGCACCCCACACACACAAAAAAAAGTAGCACTTAAGGATCTACTGTACAGAAAGTACCAAAGCTACGTAACTACAGTATTAAATAAATAAAACCCTTCCCTCTTTTCCTCTTTTCTCTGCATTCCCCTTGTGAGGAATTCAGGTGCAGCCGAGCACTGTGGGAGGGAATCAGATAGGTTTCAAAGGACTGGTCAGGTCTGATCTGGAGGAAAAGCCATACTTCAGATTGGATAAGAAACTGAAGTCCTGGTGTAAGTCTGGACTTGAGACGCTCTTCAATGTTAGGAAGTGATAAGAATAGTTATAGAACTTGCCTGAACTACTCCAATGGGAATGGGAGTTTTGACAGGTCAGATTTAAAAGCCAGTGTTGGAAAAAAAGTTGTTTTCTATTTTAGCCCACATTTAATCTTTATAAAAATCCCTAGGAGATAGAGTTTTATTATCACCTTTACACATTAGGAAACCACGATTCAAAGAAGTAACTTGATTTACCCAGATCACATTAGCTGGTTAAGAAACCAGTGTCTAAAGCCCATACATTCCCCATTGTGCCACACTTCCTATATTAATATGCATTATGTATTTAAATATTCTTAATAAGCCAGTAGATGAGTATGGCTCAAGAATGCTACCATACTTTCTTTTAGGGTGTTTGCTGGGAACGAAGTCTGGCAGCGACCATGCACAACACAATGCTGTAAGGAAAATCAGTTTTTCTGGAATGCAGTGTCTGTGTGGGCTAACAGTATTAATCAGAGACTCAAGGGCAGTCCATTAAAGATTGTATTATATGTGTTTATAAGGTTTATCTTTGACTTCTACCCTCATTTAGTAGGTGAGTGGATAATGATTTGTGCTTTGCAAACTTATATGGCTAGCATGATAGATGGCTTAAACAGTTGGAAGACTGCTCTATCTATTCATTAACTCTGAACTACATATTTTCTGGGCTCAGCTCTGAACTCAGGTGTTTTGAGTAAATGACAGATTTCCCTTATTCTCTATACTGCAATAACCTCCCCCAATCTCACTTTTCCCTTTTTAGATGTCAATGATATTCCCATCCTTCTCAGAAATACTGTGGAGAAGGGATTAAAAAATGAGACCATTATGACAAATATTTTTTTGGTCCTTCAACTGCCTTCTCCATGTCATTCTGCCTGTGCAATGGACTCACATCTCAACTACCAAAATTTATTGTTAAATTCAGATTCCTTCAAGCCTAAGGTTCCCAAGAGCCTGTAGGTGTTCCTTCCCCCACACATGTCACCTATCTCTTAGTAACTGTGCTCGGTTCTATTTTCTTCCTCTAAATGGCTAATAAAAGCTCCAAGAAGCAAGTAGTTTGAAAGACAGGCTCCTCCACCTATATCAACTCTTCATAGCTCTCAGTGCTTTTGCCAAATAGCAGCATCAGGAATTCACAAGTCTTCCAGTCCTGCTATAGTTGAGGCCAGTATTCTTGACCCTGGCCACACACTTGAATCTTTGAGGAAATGCTAAAACATAACAATGGCTGAACATCGCCGCAAACTTATCAAATCAGAATCTCTGGATAAGTTGCTCAAGCAGTGACATGTTATAAACCTTTCCGGATATTATATATGGCCAGAGTTGCAAACCATTTTTTAAGGCCAGTGCTAATCAAAGTGCAATGGGCAGACTACTGTTGGCAGTGAATTTTTATTGCCATTTGCAATGAGATAAGAAGCTTGTGCCATATCAGTTGTGTCACTAAGCACACTTCAGTTCAGCTGACATTTTCTTTCTAGGACATTCAATGTAAGAAGCAATATATTGATTTGCCCTTTGGTGCAAGTTCCTTATCTTGTCATGAATTCATAACAAAAAATCTGTGGTCCTACTGTAGGCCTTTTCAGCATTTCCAAGAGTCTATAGAGTCTTCCTTTTTTGTACCTTCTTTTGGGCTGAGGATTTAATTCAAACATTTATTGTTATAGCTCTGAGTACTATGAACCAAATACTTAATCAATGTCCACAACTGTCTAGGATTACTTTATTAGGTTTGAGCTTTTTCTGCCATTTAATGCATATTGTTGTCATATCAGTGCAAAAAGCAGAAAACCAGATTACCAAAATGATGGTATGGCCTGTAAGTGGGGAAAGGCTTTGAAGTGTTTGAGACTTCAAACAGGGATTTGAGTTCAACGGCAATAGGCCATGAGGTTCTGCCTTCTCCCTTTCCCAATCATTCACATTCTCTTACTTGTATTCTCTTCTGCTCAGGGACATTTTTAGGAGTACACAGGAAAGTCACTGAACAATATAGAAAAATCTAAAGAAATTCAGGACAGGCCCTTCCCCAATGCCACCAAAATCAGGGCCATTGCTCTAAAAAATAGTCTTTCTTCTGTAACTTGGAAGCTTTTTTGGAGTGAAGGGAGAGTGTTTCAAGTGTTTCAGGTAAGGCTGAAAATATCCCTGGAAGGTGTTAAACCTAATAAAACAACAAATTAAATAAAAGATAGAAGAGAGTAATTTTTAAGAATTGGAGTCAAGATAAGCATTTTGTGGGAAAGGAAGGTGATATAAGAAAAGAAGTTCTGAATTTGGACTAATAAGTCCTAGTTTTATGTCCTGGATCCTTCTCTATATAATTATGTGACAGTGTTCCTTAATATATCTGTGCCTTAGTTTCCACCTTTGTAAATTGACAAAGAGCATTTGCCACCAGATTGTCATGAGTTTTAAATATGATCATGTGTGTAAAAGCACTTAGCACAGTGTCTGGCACCAAGTTATTTATTCTGTGTTCACTAATTCATTCAACAAATGCTTACTGGACCTGCAATGTTTCAGGCACTGTACAAGGCACCTAGCATTGAGGAGGGAAGGGCAAAGCAGACATTCAGTCCTGCCCTCATGAAGCTTACAGTCAAGTGGGAGAGACAAATAGAATCATGGACTTGTAGACATAGTGTATAAATAAATATAAAATTACAAATGAAGAGAAACTTCTATAAAAGAACAGAACAAAGATGACATCTTATTTGGAAGATTAGGAAATACTTTCCTAAAGAAGTAATATTTCAATAGACCTCTGAAGGAATTAACTTCAGAAGAAGAGGGATATTACTGTAGAACAAAGAACAAGAGGCAATCTTTTGATTGTGATATGAATTCAATTTAAGTTCATCTAAACAAAAAAAAAAGAATATATTGACTCAAGTAAATGGAAAATCTGAGCTCTGGCACTGGCTTCAGGCACCAGTTCAAACAAACGTCACCAGTTTTCTGTTTATTTTCTTCATGCCAAGCTCACGTTTCCTCTGCTTTAGCTCCACTCCCAGGTAGTTTTTCTCCACAGAGCTTAAAAGATCGATCTTAGCAGCAGAACTAAATGCTCTTATCTCAGAAGATGAGAGGCCCTTTTTGTCCTAGGATTCATATTAATTGCCAAAAAAAAGAGCTTCCATTGGCCCATACTCAGATGTTGTGCCCAACTCTGAACCAATCACTGGAATACTCTGATTTTCCACGTACATGATCCCCCTGTGGTGGGGGAAATGGGGCTTAGTGAAGACAATCCACCAGGTTGGGGAGAGGCATTTCTGAAAGTAAAGAGAGAGAGAGAAAACTAACAAATGCCCACTGCAGGTGGATTGAATCCATGCTAAGCATTCTGATCTTTAAACAGTGAGGGGAAATAATCAGATTTGTACTTCGATTCAGTTGACCTTGGCTGCACTACGGACAGTGAAATGGAGGGAGCATAGTAAGGAGATTTGGGAGTTCGACTCTCAGACTGGAGATGATGATAACTTGTGCTAGGATGGTGAAAACATAGCTGTAAAGAAGGAGATGGATTGAAAATATTTGGAGGGTAAAGTCAGCAGTATTTGAAGATGTATTAGACATCCAAGGAAAGAGAAAATGAGAGAGGATTCAGGGATAATTCCTAGGCTGTGCACAGAGAGATGGATAGAGATGCCATTCCCTGAAAGGGAACAGTGGAGGAGAACCAGCTTATGGGGAAGACCTGAATGTAATTTTAAACATGATTAAGTTGGGGTGCACTAGAGGGCTCCACATGAAACTTTGAATAAGATATATATAGCCTAGTCTCTCTCTATATATATATATCCTGTTTTGGCTTCATATATACATATATATATATGAAATGATACAGACTCAAATGTAATTTTGGGAGATATTAATAAATCAACAGTAATAAGTATGGGGGAGACTGATTAGGAAAACAGCATTAAAAGCCTATGATTGACCCTAGAGGAAATGCAACGCTGTGGATAGATGTTCACTTAGTTTGGGCCAGGGTCAGGCTGATCCTACTCATCTACTCAAATTTCCATTTTTTTATTCTTAGTCGCACATCTTCCTTCTGTTCTGTGCACTCATCCACAGCATGCTTCCTAATTTGACCCTTTTTATGAGAATGTTTTCATAGATTATTTTAAATTGCTACATGAACAACAAATTATGAAGATTGCCTATACACATATAGAGGTTATTGTTGTAATCAAACAAAGCCTACAACAGAATTAATCAGGTGCATATTTTAATGCTATGCATAATTTTTATTATGTTGCATACAAATTAGTCTCAATTGTTAGGCAGTTCACAAGAATGACTGTAATCAGTATTACTTACACAGCCAAGATGAGCCACATTTTTAGTTTATCTCTTCTTACGTGATCAGTTCCCCATTATTTGTCACCTTTGTTACTATTGACCTTTTTTTCTGTGTATTGTGCCATCTCTCTCACCCACAAATGCAACACACACAAATCCTGAATCTTATTCAACAATGGCTAGAATTACCATGTTCTGGTACTCTCATAACAGGCTAGGCAGGCTTGGGATAAGTTAAAAAATGACCCCAAATCTTAATGACTTGCAACGATAAAAATTTATTCCAATTCTTTCTATATATCCACCCTGTGTCGGCTACAGTGCTACGTCCTGTTGCCTTTGCTCTCACTTGCTGTCATCTCACTAGCATCTCCAGCATCCTCATACCAGATGAGTTCTAAAATGGCTACACCCTGCTCCCCAAAATCTCTGCTGTGTGTACTGGCTACAATGTGGTTTGCAGCAGCAGAAATTCAAGGCCTTGGGGTGATAAGGTTGTCTGTCCAGAAATCACCATGATGTGGAGGTGGTGATGACAGCAGCAGTGGTGGTGGGAGATGAAATAGAGGGAAGCATAAAGAACAGTGTGACATTGAAAAGGCGAGAGAATACACTGAATCACAAATTGGACTGTCAGAAACCAGTCACCTTCAACAATGATCCAGCATCCAACAAACACACCAGGATCTACAGGGAGCAGAGAGTCCCAGTGTAAACCCCAAAAGGATCAGTGAGAACTCCAAGTAAGTTGCATTGACATGAATGAAAACCACCTAGAGGGAAATTAGCAGGACTTTGAATATTGGATTATCCATAGGGCATTGGACATTTTGATTCTTAGTCAGTTTCTTGCAGACTGTCTGGTCCAGTTTCTGACTGGTCATAAATCTAACGTGCCTGAGTGATTTTCATTCATGTCAGTGCAGTTTACTTGGAGTTCTCATCCGACTGTTTCAGGGTTTATTCCAGGACTCTCTGCTCCCTATAGATCCTGGTGTGTTTGGTGGATGCTGGATGATTGTTGAGGAGACTGGCTTTTAACAGTCCAATTTATGGCTTCTGTGCAATTCTGGCAATTCTCAGATTTGTCTGAAACATCTATCTGAAGCTGTTAGACCCCTAACCAATTGTCTTTTTTATGTGCTTATTGAATCCCTGGTACAGCAAAATTTTATAGATCAATTTTAGATATTTTAGACATTTGTTGCATATGTCTCCTCTAAATTTTAGTCTATACCAATGCTATTTAGTTAAAAAAAAATTCAGCCACCTTTAAATTAGAAAACCTTAGAATTACCGTGTCAAAATCATATATTCCCATCTGTTAAAGCAATTTCTATCAATGCCAAGTTCTGTTTCTCCTAATTTCTGTAATGTGGTTCAATTAAGAACATTGTGAAACAAGAAGTGTCCAAAGATGCTGATTTTCAAAGGTTAGTGCTCGTTTCATCTAGTTCCTCTTCTCTGGCTCTGAAACCTAATGTTGCTATGTTGTTCATTGACTATAAAAATCTAAACTGATTGGTTGTGGATTTCATATTAATTTTAAAATGTTTTGGTTGCTCTAGGTTATTAGAATATTATGCCAAATCACCTTGTTAAAGACAGCCATTACCCCTCTAATTTCTCGTTGATTCTTTAAAATGTTGATCAGCTGATCTGTTATTTCACTTTAGCAAATCACTAGGTAAGGTAGAACAGGGACATTTCACAAGTATCTGTCCATTTTATTTCATATTGTGGTTCCGATGGTCTAACTCATTTCTCCTTCTGTATCTGACTGGATGAAGATCTATATTGAAAGGTACACAAGAAGACACTGAATTGCCAGGGGGTGAAATGATGATAAAGGTACCTTTAAAAACATACCAGTACCAACCTCAGAAAGAGTGAACCCCAAACAATCAGACTATGAAGCTTTATATTGTAAAAAACTATAAGACAGAGCAGCAGGAATCTGGTCAGTCTACAGATAACTATTTCTTGTTACATGTACCTGGTTTCAGAGATGCTAAGGAACGGCTATCCAGATATTAGCCATCAATAACATGGGGGTAACAATAGCGAGCCACTGAGCTTTCACTGGGCCTCAATCCAATCTGTAAAATTTCCCACATATGGAAGTTGAGGCCAGCAAGGTCAAGGTCATGATGCTGACGGTCATACAGCCAGCCAATTCCAGACCCAGGTCAAAGCGTGATGTAGGGTAAGGAACTAGTTCCAGAGTTATAATGGGCTTAATTCAAATCCAGGTTTACAACTTCATAGTTGTGTATTTTGTAGATTACTTGTCCACCTTGATCACACTCTTTCAGAAGAGTTTTGTATTAAAATGAGAATCTTTTATGTAAATCATCTGGCACACAGAAATGTTTAACAAACATTTTTTTTCTTCATTTCCCCTTCTCTCCTTGGTGCCAAAGAAAAATGAAGAATAATGTCCCTATTTGCATTGAGTTCACAATCTTATATTTCTCTCTTATCCCATCTTATATACTCAATTAAAGAAGCTAGGCCAAGAATAGAAATAGTAATAAGAACATATAAATGAGATGAATTCATTATGATGCAAATAACTATTTTCCCAGGAATTGCCCTATAGGTGGTGTTTCTTCTAATAAAGGGTAGATGTGATGGACATTTTTCCCTTCTCCTACTCCCTTCTCTAATGCCCCCGAGATAAAATGTTACTGAGATAAGGAAGCAGCAGAAATAGGGGGTGGAATTTCCAAGAGTTTGGGGATTCTCTGAATGGGATACTTTGAAACTCAGGTTGCTTAGCTGGGATGATGTTGTAAACTTTAAAGGGAAAAGATGGGACTAGAAAATCCAGAGAGCAGCAAAGCTTGGAAAAATAGACTCCAAATAAGTCTTAACAGCATAGCATTGGGACTAGAAATAGAAAAAGATGGATTTCTGGGGCAGAGGCCAGAAAAACAGCAAAGGAGCTGCTACAACTGCACTATGGATGCAAAATCATAGAGGGCAGCATGAAGTCCTACAAGAAAGAACTTTGCTCCTTGAATAATCAAAACGAGATTGAAAGAAGTAACTCAACCTGGAACTAGAAGGTGAGAGATCCTTAAAGCCAGGGATCAATTGTTATTTATCTTTGTATCTTCAGACCTGTCCCAAAGTAGATATTCAATAACTGTTCATTGAATGGATGAATGAAAAATTAGTGAGAAGTATAATAGCCTGAGGTCAAGAGCCTGTGGACGTGGGGCTGGGGGATGGAGGTGAGGGATCAGCAGTATTCAGAAGGTCTTGAAAGATCACTATAGCCTGGTCCAAACCAACCAGATAATAGAAATTTGCCAGAAAATGTCCTCATCCTACAGTAAATTTTTTGAACAAGTGTTCCATCTATGTGCTCAGCTTCAGGGATCAAGGTAGCCAATTCCACTGAGACACCAAATTTAGTCCCAACCCTTGACAAGCCTAGAAATTATACTTCCCTTCCCCTATTATATACATGCCTCAACATTGTTTAGGGGTGGGGAAGCTCCAAACTAGAGCAGAACCTTCTGGGATTAAACTGGTGGATTTAGTTCATCCTGCCTGATGCCAGTGTTCTCCCTTCCAACCTTTTAAATGAACATGGCACACCTGTGAAATAAGACATGTGAACGTTGTTCCATATTGTTCATGTTCCATATGAACCGTTGTTCAGTATTCACCCCACCTCCTTATATCATCCCCTGTTCATTTATATTAATCCTCCATTCATAGGCTCCCTTCTAACTTCTGACGCCTTACATTGGCTCCCCCTTTTTCATCAGCCCTGTTAGATTTAACAGCCAATTTAGGAACTGTCAGCCAGCTCAGACTTCAGTCCTATCAGGACCCTCCTGCTGGAGTCTCTTCTTTGGTTCCTGCATTGAAATCTTACTTTACTTTCCACGCCTATTCCTTTACCCCCAACCTGGATAACAATTTCCTCTGAGCTCTTGCCAATGAAAAAATAAACTGGACACAGCACTCCAAGGCAAGCGCATACCATCTCTAGACTCTGCACTTGTATACTGTCTGCCTAGACTTCTCTTTCCCAAAATATTCATATAGATTATATCTGTACTACATTTAAAATTTCTACTTAAAAGTCATCTCCTCAGGGAGGCCTTCCTTAGCAGTCTTTTAAAAAATAGGGAACCATTTCCTCCTTCACTATCTCCTTATTCTGCTTCGTTTTCTTCATAGCACTTATTGTGACCTAGAAATATACATACTTATACATATATATGTATATATATACACATACATGTATATATATATATACATATATATATATACAGTTACTTGTCTCTTGTTTATCATAAGAACTAGGAAGTTCTAGGACAGCAGCAAATTTGTTCATTTGGCTCATCATCTTATCCCAGCACCGAGCACAGCCTGTCATATAATAGGCACCTAATAACTCTTTGTTCGATAAATGAATGCATGAAGCCTCAAGCACATATAGACATTTTTCATGATTCTGCAATTGGAGAAGTCAGATGGTGAGTTCACTGACTAAAACTTAATGATAGCTAGTGTGGTAGTTAGGTTCAGGTGTCAGTTTGGCCAGGTGATGGTGCCCAGTTCTGTTACTGTGAACTTAAATCATCAGCATGTGAATTTCATCTATGGCTGATTACATCTGCTGTTAGCTAAAGAGAGTGCTTTCTGTAATGAGTGAGGCTTAAAAGGAAAAGTCAGAAGACAGAAAAACAGCTAAACAGAACTCAGCACAGCCCAATGTAATGCATCTCAGAGCTCAGAGCTCAAGCTGGCTCAGACCCAGACATTTGGGGATACAGAAAGGAATCTGTATCCCCTTTTTTGCCCAGGGGAAAGCCATTTGAACCCAGAAACGGGGAGAGAAACCCAGCAGATGTCCTCCTGTGCCTTCCCAAATTAGAAAATTTGTAAAGAAATAAATCCCCTTTATAAAAGCCTATTTATCTCAGGTGTATTGCATTCCGGCACCCTAGCTAATTAAAACAGCTAGGATTAACTAGGTGCTTGTACATCCTGAGGACAGATAATAAACCTTAACCATAAAGGAAGGTACAGTAGGTTATTTTAAAATTTTTATATCTAATTATTAGAAAATACTTTACTAATCTGTTTCCCAATCTAGCATTCCTAGGTGGAGAAACCTGGTAACAAATTAACTAAATCAACTTTTTTCTACCACTTAAACCTGGTGTAAATCATCATTTGCTATGGGCAATAAAAATCTGGCTACTTTCCAGGGGTGCATTAAATGTAATTCTGGCTCATCTGTTCCAATGAGTAATAATAAACATATATGCTTGTTTTATGTACTATCAAGATTTATAGTTTCTTGGGGTTGATATTGATTTCCATTTCCCTCGAATCCAATTTCCTTTTTTCTTTATGCCATTAGTGTTTTTTCATAGTTGTCCTCCTAGTCACGGACAGTTGCTTCCACTGGAGACGAAATTAAGAACTATGTATCTGTCTTCCCATGGCTCCTGGATGTTGGAAAGGAATACATCACATCCGGGTAGGCTGCCCCACCCCTGAGGAAAGCACTGGCCTGGTGTGGACAAGAGAAGAGGGCTGGTAGGGAGCATACACAGATGGCTAAGTCCTCTCCCCCTGTGGACATTACTCTGACATTGTCTTCACCTGCTTGGAAAAAAAGTATAATTCAGTTAATCATTGAAATTTGAGAATAGCAGCAAATCATGTATTTAATATAAATTGTATTGGGGCTAAAGGCACACCAGGTAAGTTTTCCAAATGTAGAGCAGACTACCAGAAAATGTATAAATTAGGGCTTTGTGTGCACAACTTTTGTGAAAAACTCTCAGTGACTGATTTAAGTAAGATATATACAAGTTAAAAGTGTCAGCATGCAAATGAAGGCTAAACTCAGTTCTCTGTTTGGGTAATGCAGTTCATTACTCACTGTAATGATTTCTATCTAGGTAAAACCTTCTGAGTTGAAACAACCAATTGATTATAAACATCAAAAATTCAAAATAAAATTAACTCGACATTGCTCCATGAAAAACAAGGGAAGAGAGGTGGCTATTCAGTGAAGCGTGACATTCTTAATAGTTATTCCGCACATTAACTGCAAAACCATTATATCCAGGATTCTAGATGATACATATGCCAAAGACAAAAATAGCAGCAACCTTTAAGAAAGGAACCTAACATTTTCCGGCAAAGACACAGACTAGGCTGCAAGGAGTTAGAAGGCAGCTCCTCCTCCTTCTTTCTCTGGTCTCTGCCTCTCACACCTTATTAGAAAAATCTCCTTTAAAGGGATAATTTGCTCCTGAGAAGATACTTTCAAAGCTTCACCAGGTGATAGTTTAAGGAGGTCATTCTGAGAACCCCGATAATCATAAATAAAGTATCTTAAATTTATTAGTTTAATTGTATTTTGGCAGGAATTGAATATTTAAGTACAGAGAATTTTATGGCTTGTAAGTTTCCTGTACTGTTGCATTTGCTATTTGAAATGTACAGACAAGGGAGAATCTTAGCTCTTAATTGTAAAAGTGAGTTAATCTGTAAAAGTGGTTGCCTGTCTGCGGCATATATTGGAACTTTGTCCCTAAGGGACAGAGGGACAGTTGACACCCTACAGCTTCCATGCAAGGGGATGTTCTGTCCTGACCTGGCAAGGCAGACCCTTCAAGATAGCTTTAGGTTCCAGGCATGGCCATCAGACGGCACTTCCACTGCCAGGTAAACCTTCTCCCTATTTGGAACAGGAAGCACAGAATCTGGAGTCTTCTGCTATCAGCACCTGAGTTCCTCATTCTCCACTTGCTAGGCTGACATAAAACAAACAAACAAAAAAAAATGTGTTTTGTGCTAAAACTTTCCATACCCCCACTGAGGATTTGAGATTCAAGGGTGGTGGGAATTTTGCCTTCTGTGAATCTGGAGTAGATACCCTGTCCAGATTGTCTTGCACTACATCAGACCAAACTCTTCCCACTTAATTTGGATGATTACTTTTTCTCTCCAGGTGCAACACTTATTTCTCCAGGGCACTCACCTCACAGTAACAAGATTTGTGGAGGTTATCTGAGCAGACAGCTCTCAGTGCAATATATGAGAGGACATTAGGTGACCCAAGGGCACCCTGACCTGTGATTTGCAAGGTGCATTGAGGAAGGCAGGGACTGTAGTTTCAAACCTAGACACTCCCTAAGGGAATGATAAATGGCAACAGGGCTTGGAGCAGAGCTGGAGTCCATTGTTTATCCTCAGATCAGTTCTCCCCTCCAGGCAGCATCCCCAGTTCTATACGATTATGCTTATTCATCTCCTAAGTTTCTGCAGCTCTTCTCAGTGCTGAAGGTCCAGTTGCCTAGGGCCCAAGACCAGTGTGGGATTGGCAGTTCTAAAAGCTCCCTGCTTACCTGGAGAATATGTTTGATGCCAGCAGCCTTGGAGTGAGCACATTCCTTTTTAGATCCTGCTTACTTAGCCCACTTGCAATATTTTGGTTCTGGGTTTGCTGCACTACAGCCTCCATTGTCTTTTTCATTTTCAGTAAAGATAACCTAAGCAGAGTCATCAAATATTGAGCTAGAGGTCTGCTATCAGCCTCGAGTATACAAATACAGCAGAAGAATTTCTAGGTTGATTTGATTATTAGTGATCTGAAAACATATATAATTGAATATATTTACCTAGTATACATGGGGGAAATTATATAGCCATTAACCCTACATTATTCAAGATATGCTTTCTGAGGCAGAGCTTCTTTATCGCATTTCTGATCAGGAATGTGCTATACTATCACTGCAAAAGATCAATGTGGAATGAATATATTATCCATTTAATTGCACAGAGCATAGAGCCTATTTTTTAGCTATGGTGTTTTTTAGTAAAGTATTTGAGAGTGGCCTTTGGAATTTAAGAATTCTGAAATACAGATCAGTATATAATATGTCAATCAACAGATCATTTTTACTTTTGTGTAGTAACTCCTATTTGGAAAATTATTCCATGGATCATCTTATATTTCATTCCCATAACTTGGAGGGTTAAATGGAAACCTTAGGAAGTCTAGAACAGTATTGGAAGTATGCATGCAAGTGTGCAAAAGGAGATTCAAAACTGGTATATTTGAAACTCATTTTAACACATGGAGAAAGTGTAACTGAATTATTCATGGTTTTAATTAGAGAAGTTAAATCCCAACTATTTTTTCAGTGCTGTTTTTTGACTTCTGTCACTAGCTTCTCACCCTAATTATTCCTAAGCAACTCCATAGAAGCCGTTTTCAAAGAGCCCTCTGCAGAACACTAGCCCCAGATATTCCCTTGTGCCCCAGCCAGATACTGCAGATAAAAAGTGCTCCTTAATCAAATAAGTTTTGAAGATATTGTATTTTATATTCTCTGTTTGCATATTCATAATTCATACCATAAATTAAAAACTGTCAAGTCCTTTAATGGAGACCTGTTTAGTTTTGGATTGCCCAAAATTATTTGACAAGGAAAATTTTATTGAGTTACATTTATAATGTACTACAAAACCAATTTTAGAGAAAGCTCTTTTAAGACATATGTTTATGATTTACTTTAATGTGAAATAATTATCTGTCTTTTTAGCATTTGTGGGAAACACTTGAAGAATCACTGCACTATTATCAACAAGTGAGCATTTAATCTTTCTTTGAAAAGGAATAAAAAATTTGGACTTTTGAAAAAATTCAGTCTTATGCAATAAAAGTAAAATATCTAAATTCACATTGTCTGCACAGACTGTAGGAACCATCTGCCAGGCATGGTTGTAGATCCTCTCATCCTTATTCTTCCTTTTTCAAATGATGTGTGTTCCAGGGTATAGTTCTTGGAGCATGCCTGTAGTTGCCATGGCTACTCCTGAGTAGGTACTGCATTAATGTACCTAGTGCCATATTATGGCTCCACAGCAAGCCCCACAGATCACAGATATTTTAAATGGCTCTCCCCTTCCAGTGATATAATTGGGTCCTTTGCTCATCTGTCATTGCCCAAAGTAGAAGCAGACAAGAGGCCATCTGTTCCACCTCTCCAAGTTCTTCCTTAGCATGAGGCACCATCTCTGCTGTTGATTGTTACCATGGTAAGGTGCACCCATGGTAACAATGAACTGTGTGGCCTCAGAGCTGCCCATTTAGCTGCCTGCATGACACTCTGATTTTGCATCAACTTCTTCACTAGAGTGGCTGTTCTTACTGAGATTTAGGAAGGAAGAGCTAATGCAAAGGCTTTTTTATTTCCTGGAGGCATATCCCCTGGGTTTCTTTAATGCATTTTATGGCCCATTTGTACTCTGCAAATGACTGTATCTGTTTTGACCAAGTGTGAAGAATAATGAAGATCATTCTAAGCCAAATGAAGTGTGGAAACACACTGTAAGAGAACCTCAAGCACTGTAAATGCCTCGTTACCTCTGACATGAGAGTAATTGGGGAACATGTCAGCTCTGGCCAGTTCTACTCAAATGCTCATGCTGGGGCTTTCCTTTTCACACCACCTCCACCTCTCTGTGCATCAAGAATTCCACCCTTTGATTTATATGTCTTTAAAGTATGCCAGGCTGATGAGAAAGAAACTGGTGTTTGGATGGTACCCAGCAAAGTTTTGGAGCATTTTTTTGCTGGCTCATCCATGGGCAAGGGTGAAGTGACAGCATCTGTGCATAGAAGATTCACCTCCCACAGCAGCAAGACAAACAGCAAATGGGTTTCTTCCATCCCGGCTCTGTGCAGTCTTCTTTTTAGGGGTGACAGGTGCAGGTCTGACTGAACTATCCTCCTCCTCCTTCCTATGAAGATCACCCTTGTCCCTAAGCCACTGAAGTTTCTCTCTCTGCAAAGCTGAAACCAATTGATTTGGATTTGAAAATAACTCCTCAGCAGTCATTTATCTGTGTTAAGGAGCTAACCTTTAATGGGCACTTACTGTCTGTCAGGCATTAAGTTAATGCCTTAATGCATTACTTATGTTTATCTTAACAACAATTTCTCCAGGTATTTGCTATTATCTCCATTTTACATCGGAGAGAAGTTTACCCCCAAATCATACAGCTTTGATTGGTAAAGCTGGAATTCAAATTTATGTCTGCGTGACCCCCACAGGCCATCTTTGTAACCATTTTACCGTACTGCATGATCTTCTACTGCCTGTCCCCATTACTGGGCTGCTATATCCAATGGATTGTGTTCTATCTGCCAAGATATTTTCCTGATTTGTTATTCCCCTCATTTCTGTGGCATCCTCACCCTCGTGGACAGGTCTTTTTCCAGGCCTCAGTCCCTCCTCTCTACCCCAACCAGCTCTTTTCAGCTAGACCACTTCCAGTCAAACCCCTCAAGATATGCCATCCCCATTTACCAAAAAGATATGCTTGAGATGGAATTACCATGATGTATAAGAAGTTAGACACAGATCACCATGGGCCAGTGCCCATGAAAATGATGAATAATACTTATGCTTATATAATACTTTACAGTTGAAAAAGCAGTTTAGCATATTGCTCGTTTAATGTGAACGAATGGCTCAAGGTTCAAACAGCAAAATGTCTCTCTCTGCAAGAGAACCAGTTCATATATAAATCGGTATTTAAGACATCCTCCTATCAAGGAAGGAATGTTTGAGCCACAAACAATAAAGTGCATTAAAAAATAAAAAACTTTAAAAATAGCCAGTGCTTTTTTAATTCAAATTTTGTCTTTATTCATTGATTGATTATATAGAAAACTACACAAATTGAAATAAGCCAAATACGCAGTAAGGAAGCACAGCTGACCAGTTTATTAAACCTGCTGATCTTTCTGCTTCTCTTTCCCAAAAGGGAACCAGTTGTTTAAGAAAATAACCTTAATTACTGCCAATTATTAACTGCAAATACATTTGCACTTTCACAAATATGGCATGTTTGCCTTTCACAAGTCTTCTGTTTTATAACCTGGAGCCAGTCTCCATTATTTTTTTTAATTAGAAAAGGCAATGGTTTAGAAAATTAGCAAATAATTACCTTGGGTTAAAAGTACAATTTTAGAGCCAAATTGGAGATTTGCTATTATTCTTAACTATCATGGACATCAACCTTCAAATAACTTTCAGCTACATCATTAGTAAGCTGTATACTGATTATTCGCCTACATCTAAAATAATGTACATCTAAATACCCTTTTGCCAAATCCCATACTATGGTCTGTCCTGTTCTGGTCTTGTACAAGTTGCATCATGTTGGTACTCACTCACTTGTGAGTGAATAGCATCTCTCCAGCATTCTTTCTGCTTTCATGACAGCTAGTTTCAAGAGATTTGTCTATGAAATTATTTTGAATGCCTCTTCTTACTACTTGGAAACCTACTGAGAAAAAAATAATAAAATATTGATTTTTTTATAAATATTTTATATTTATTTTATAAAATAAACTTCTCTACTTACCTTAATTCTGATTATCTTCATTAATCCAAAAATGTACTGGACCTGTCACAATCCTGGATGCTTTAATCAGTATGAAGATGATAAAAATGTGGTAGATCTAGAAATTTTAAAATACCCTTAAGCAACCCTTCTAAATTGGAGGTGGTGATACACTAGAGAATTATTATTTGATAGTTATCAAATTATAGAACACATTTATTGTAGATAAATCTCATTTGTTACACCCAAAACTTGTTTTATGGGTTCCATGTGCACTTTATGAAACAGTGAGACCCTTTGCTTTTTCGTGTCCCATACAATTATTTCTGATGCAAACTCTTGTGAAAGAAATAACAGGGTTATCTGGATCAGGGTTTCTATGTCAGCCACTTAATGGCTGTGCTTTAACAAATATTTACCTCTCTGTGTTCCAGTTTCCTAATCCATAAAGCAAACTTCTAGACTGTGTGCTTCCTAAGATCATGTGACAGTCATTAGTGCTGTTTAGCAAATATTCTCTCACCCTTCCAGGGATCTGAAAGGGCTCACTACTCTGCATCTTACTTTGGTCAATGGAACGTGAGAAGTGACATGCTACTTTCAGGATGATGCGTTAAGGCCCAGTAAGTTATCTGCTATATAACCTGCTGTAGTGATCATGGAAGCATCTTTTGAGATGGAAAATCCATTAACCAGAGTCTCTGATGAGCAGAGACCTGTGCCCTACCCTCTGATCACTGAACATATGGCGGGAACACAAAATAAGCCTACATTGTTACAAGCTACTAAGATGTTGCCAGAAGATGACATATAACCTATCCTCCCTGATATATTCCATCAGTCCCCATCCCAACCTCAGTTGTTCAGAATGGACAAACAATCATCTGAAGTCAGCCCTATCATCCTCTTTCACCCTAACCTTCTAAACCCAATAGAATCCTGCCAAAAAGGTTATAGTTGGTTCTAATCCCTGTTAAGTAATCTTGACTCTTCCATCTTCAAGGACTGATGCCCTTAAGGTTTGCTTCATGCATCAACTCACCAGACTCCCTCATACTCTTGTCAGATATCTTGACCTTTCCACATCTGACCCCCAAGGCATTGGTGTTTATTGTGGGAGACCCTGATTGTCCCTCAACCAGTTTGCCCTCACTGCTGTCCATGGTACCCTTCCCTCACCTTACTGGGAGGACGTTTTCCTGGGTGATCGAACACTGAATCTGATTTTCCTGTCATTGCAACCCCACTTCTGAAGCTATACCTTCAGTCTGCTCTCAGATTTATATTCCTCCTTGGATGTTGTCTCTTGCTAAAACTGGATTGTTTTACAATTTATACTAAAGTAGAACATTCTTTATCATTAAATTTATTTATTTATTCAACAAACATTTATTTTAGTCCCAACTTTTATCTACTGGAAATTGAATGCATTCCTTATCTCCTAGGAGTTCACAATTTAAGTAAAATTTAAACAAATCTATACATAATAAAGAAAAAGATTTTTCCCCATAGATCATATCATGTAACCCTCCCACAACCCTGTGAAAAGGGCATTAATCATCACTCTTTTACAAATGAAGGAAGGGAGATTTGGTGAGAAGCATTTGCATATGCCTGATCCAAAAGATCTGCAAGCACAAAAGAGGGGGTTAGAAAGTAAAGGTAAAGTCCAAGCTGGACCTTACACCAGATGGAAATAGTGAAGGATGACTTTATAACTGAACATATTCTGTTAGAAATGCAATCCCCAGTCATATCACTGTCTTTATTGAAGAAAAGAAAAATATGATCCTCCTTAAGACGTGTGTGATGATAAGCTTTCCAGGAATAGTGTGGTCTGTACTTTTAATAGTTTCTTCTTCATAGTCTGTCAGTGAAAAGAAGCCATTCTTATAAGAATTATACTTTTTAGGGAAGAGGTAAATAAACTGTTCTACAATTATTTTTTTGGTGTGGCTAATTCTTTTTTTCATAGAGAAAATTTAAATCCTGAATAGTTTTTTTTTTTATTAGATAGGTTGTGGGTTTACAGAAAATCATGCATAAAATACAGTGTTCCCATGTACCACTCTGCTATTAACACCTTACAGTGGTGTGACACATTAGTTACAAATGATGAAAGCACACTTTTATATTTATACTACAGGCATACTTTGGAGATATTGTAGATTCAGTTCAAGACCACTGCAATAAGTGAAAATTGCAATAAAGTGTGTCACAGGAATATTTTTTGTTTTACAGTACATATAAAAGTCATGCTTACACTATACTATACTGGGTGTGCAATAGCATTATATCTAAAAAAATGTACATAATTTTTTTTTGTATGCTGTATGGTGGGGGTCACATTTCATTCTTTTTCCATGTGTGTATACCATTATGCAGCACATTTGTTGAATTTTCGTTTGCTTGGTTTTTCTTTCTTTTGTTTGCTTGTTTGTTTTAGGGATGTGCATGGGCCAGGAATCGAACCCGGTCTCCCATACGGCAAATGAGAATTCTACCACTGAACTACCCTTGAACCCCCTGTACATAACTTAATTTTGAAATACTTTATTGCTAAAAATGCTAAGCATCCTCTGAGCATTCATAATCATTTTGCTGGTGTAGGGCTTTGCCTCAGTATTAATGGCTGCTAACTGACCCAGGGTGGCATTTGCTGAAGGTTAGAGTGACTGTGGCAATTTCTTAAAATAAGACAACAATGATGTTTGCTGCATCCATTGACTCTTCCTCTTATGAAAGATTTTTCTGCAGCATGCAATGGTGTTTGTTAGTTTTATGTACAGTAAAAGATCTTTCAAAACTAGAGTCAATCTTCTCAAACCCTGCTGCTGCTTAATCAACTAAACTGATGTCATAATTTAAATCATTAGTTGTCATTTCAACAATGTTCACAGCATTCACCAGGAGTAGATTCTCTTTCAAGAAACCATTTTCTTTACTCATCCATCAGAAGCAACTCCTCATTCACTAAAGTTTTATCATGAGAACTCCTCATTCACTAAAGTTTTATCATGAGATTGCAGCAGTTCAGTCCTGTCTTCAGGCTCCTCTTCTAATTCTAGTTCTCTTGCTATTTCTACCACATATTCAGTTACTTTCTTCACTGAAGACTTGAACCCCTAAAAGTCATCCATGAGGACTGGAAATAATTTCTTCCTATGACTCATGAATAGTCTTCATGGCATCTAGAATGGTGAATCCTTTCCAGGAGGTTTTTAATTAACTTTGCTCAGATCCATCAGAAGAACCACTATGTATGGTAGCTATAGCTTTATGAAATGGATTTCTTAAATAATAAGACTTGAAAGTCAAAATTGCTTCTTGATCCATGGGCTGCAAAATGGATTTCAAGTTAGCAGGCATGAAAATAACATTAACCTCAATGTACATCTCCATCGGAGCTTATGGATGACCAAGTCCATTGTCAATGAGCAGTAAATTTTTAAAGGAATCTCTTTTTTCTGAGTAGATCTCAATAGTGGGCTTAAAATATTCAGTAAACCATGTTGTAAACAGATGGGCTGTCATCCAGGCTCTTTTGTTCCATTTATAGAGCACAGGCAGAGTAGATTTCACATCATTCTTTAAGGGTTCTAGACTTTTCAGACTTGAAAATGAGCAATGGTTTCAACTTAAAGTCTTCAGCTGCATTAGCCCCTAGTGAGAGAGGCAGCCTGTGGTTGGAAACTTTGAAGCCAGGCATTGACTTCTATTCTCTAGCTATGAAAGCCCTAGATGGCGTCTTCTTCCAAAATAAGGCTGCTTTATTTACCTTGAAGGTCTGTTGTTTAGTGTACCCACCTTCATCAATTATCTTAGCTAGATCTTCTGGATAACTTGCTACAGCTTCCACATCAGCACTTGCTGCTTCGTCTTGCACTTTTATGTTATGGAGACGATTCTTTCCTTAAACTTCATGAACCAACCTCTTCTAGAATCAAACTTTTCTTCTGCAGCTGCCTCATTTCTCTATTTTCATAGAATTGAAGAGTTAGGGCCTCCCTCGCTCTGGATTAAGCTTTGGCTTAAAGGAATGTTGTGGCTGGTTTGATCTTCATTCCAGACTGCTAAAACTTTCTCTATATCAGCAGTAATGCAGTTTCACTTTCTTTTCGTTTGCTTATTCAGTGGAGTAGCACTTTTAATTTCCTTCAAGAACTTTTCCTTGCATTCACAACTTGGCTAACTGTTTGGAACAAGAGGCCTAGCTTTTGACCTATCTTGGCTCTCATCATGTCTTCCTCACTAAGCTTCATCATTTCTAGCTTTTGATTTAAAGTGAGAGATATGCAATGCTTCCCTTCACTTAGAGGCCATCATAGGTATATGAAGTGGACTAATTTCAACATTCTTGTGTCTCAGTGAAAAGAGAGGGCCAAGGAGAGGGAGATGGGAGAATGGGGGGATGGGGGAACGACCGGTTGATGGAACAGTCAAAACACACACAACATTTATTGATTTAAGTTTGCTGTCTTATGTGGGTGTAGTTTGTGGCATGGCAAAGTTTATTACAATAGTAGCAACTAAGATCACTGATCAAATATCACCATCACAGATATAATAATAATGAAAAAGTTTGAAATATTGTGAGAACTACCTAAATATAACACTGAGACACAACGTGAGCACATGCTGGAAAAATGGTGCCAATAGACTTGCTCTAAAAGATGTTGCCACAAACCTTCAATTAAAAAAAAACGGGACTTCCGGGCCAAGATGGTGGCTTAACAATGTGCACATTTTAGTTCGTCCTCCAGAACAACTACTAAATAACCAGACACAGTACAGATCAGCTCCTGGGGTCACGTCAGTGACCGGACACACAGTGTACCCCAATCTGGAACAGCTGGACTGGCTGTGAGCCCCCCCAGAACTGTGAGTTCCCCAAGCCGTGGTGGCCAGTGCCCCTTCCCCACAGGCTGCTTCTCAGAGGGGAAAGGAAAGAGACTTTAACAGCAGCAAGGGCTGAGCCCAACCAAACGCCAATTGTGGAATTAATTAATAAATTTTGACTTCTAAAAATAGGCCCCCAGCTCAGGTGAACCTGGTCAAAGCGGAGGTCGCTCATGGCCCCCAGCACCATGGGGGCAAGGCTGACAGAAAAAGGAAAAAAAAAAGAAGGAAACAGAGGTTTTTGTGGCTGTGTTTCTACAAAGGCTTGACTGCCTTTGGATGCAGCAGCAGGGCTCCTCAGGCTGCAACTGCCCCAGGCATAGGCAGAAACAAACTCTTTGAGGGTTTGTCTGGAGACTGTGCCTTCCCCAGGGGAAAGGTGAAGCCCAACTCAGGTGGAATCCCTCTCTCAAGGAATTCAAACTCCAGGGCTTGGTAATTTAAAGCCATTAAAACCAGCCTACAATCTCTCCTCTGTCTCCACCATGCCCCAGCCAAAGTTAAAGGTACCACATCATCTTATGCTGGTGGGATCTGCAGGCAGAAAAGCACCACGTACCGGGCAGGATAAGAAAAACAGAGTCCAGAGACTTCACAGGAAAGTCTTTCAACCTGCTGGGTCTCACCCTCGGGGAAAACCGATGCAGGTGACTCTTTCCTCCTGATAGGAGGCCAGTTTGGTCTGGGAAAATCCGGCTGGGGTCTATAATATCTAAGTAGACCCTTGTAAGGGGTGGGGGGGAGGCACCATACAAGCAGGGCAAGAAACAAGAAAACAAGAACTGAAAATTCTTGTTTTCTTGAATTGAATGTCAAAGAACAGATAGACAACAAATTCATCCAGCAAGAAAACCCTAGGTAAAAGAAGTGCAAGCAATCTCCAAAATAAACTAATTAAGGTAATTAAATGCCTAGATGCCAGCAAAAAAATAACAAATCACACTATGAAAATTGAAGATATGGCCCAGTCAAAGGAACAAACCAACAATTCAAATGAGATACAGGAGTTGAAACATTTAATTCAATGTTGAATTAACAAACATGGAAAACCTCATCAAAAACTAAATCAATGAATTGAGGGAGGATATAAAGAAGGCAAGGAATGAACAAAAAGAAGAAATGGAAAGTCTGAAAAAACAAATCACAGAACTTATGGGAAAGAAAGGCACAGTAGAAGAGATGAAAAAAACAATGGAAACCTACAATGGTAGATTTTGAGAGACAGAACATAGGATTTCTGAACTGGAGGATGGAACATCTGAAATCCAGCAAGAAAAAGAAAATATAGGGAAAAACTGAAAAAATATGAGCAGGGACTCAGGGAACTGAAAGACAATATGAAGCACACAAATATACATGTTGTGGGTGTCCCAGAAGGAGAAGAGAAGGGAAAAGGAGGAGAAAAACTAATGGAGGAAATTATCACTGAAAATTTCCCAACTCTTATGAAAGACTTAAAATTACAGATCTAAGAAGTGCAGCGTTCCCCAAAGAGAATAGATCCAAATAGATGTACTCCAAGACATTTACTAATCAGAATGTCAGATGTCAAAGAGAAAGAGAGACTCTTGAAAGCAGCAAGAGAAAAGCAAACCATCACATACAAGGGAAGTCCAATAAGACTATGCATAGATCTCTCAGCAGAAACCATGGAGGCAAGAAGACAGTGGGATGATATATTTAAATTATTAAAAGAGAAAAACTGCCAACCAAGAATTCTATATCCAGCAAAATTGTCCTTCAAAAATGAGGGAGAAATTAAAGCATTTTCAGACAAAAAATCACTGAGAGAATTTGTGACCATGAGACCAGCTCTGCAAGAAATACTAAAGGGAGCACTAGAGACAGATACAAAAAAACAGAAGAGAGAGTTGTGGAGAAGAGTGTAGAAAGGAAGACTATGAGTAAAAGTAAAAAGAAGGAAAATTAGATATGACATATAAAATCCAGAAGGCAAAATAGTAGAAGAAAGTACTACCTGTGCAGTAATAACACTAAATGTTAATGGATTAAACTCCCCAATCAAAAGACATAGACTGGCAGAATGGATTAAAAAACAAGACCCATCTATATGCTCTCTCTACTCAAAGGTATGAGAGCAAGAACACAAATGGACATTTGCACACCAATGTTTATAGCAGCATTATTTACAATTACCAAGAGATGGAAACATGTCCATCAACAGACAGGTGGCTAAACAAACTGTGGCATATACATGTGATGGAATATTATGCAGCTGTAAGACAGAATAAAGTTATGAAGTATGTAACAACATGGATGGACCTTAAGGACATGATGCTGAGTGTGATTAGCCAAAAACAAAAGGACAAACACTATGGTCTCACTGATATGAACTGACATTAGTGAATAAACTTGGAATATTTCATTGGTAACAGAGACCATCAGGACATAGAAATAGGGCAAGATATTGGGTAATTGGAGTTGAAGGGATACAGATTGTGCAACAGGACTGAATATAAAAACTCAGAAATGGACAGCACAACACTACCTAACTGTAATACAATTATGTTAAAACACTGAATGAAGTTGAATGTAAGAATGATAGAGAGAGGGCTGGGGGCATAAATGGAATCACAAAGAAAGATAGATGATAAAGATTAAGATGGTATAATCTAGGAATGCCTAGAGTATATAATGATAATGACAAAATGTACAAATTTAAAAATGTTTTTGCATGAGGAAGAACAAAGGAATGTCATTACTGCAGGGTGCTGAAAATAGATGGTAATTAATATTTTAAAATTTCAACTTATGTGTGAGACTAAATCAAAAAATGTTTATTTGGTACAAAATTTATATTTTGACTACTGCATCTCCTAATATAACTTCTGCAGATAGTTGGTTGAACAACATAAGTACATGGAACCTAGGTAGGACATTAGATTTTATTGGTTTGTCCAGAGTGATGCCCCGATGAATCCCAGAGTGATTTGATCAGTGAGTAGAAAAGTATTTGCAAAGTTTCTTCAGGGAATGGTGAGAACGGGGGAAAATTCAACCTCCCCAATTTGAATTAGTGATATTCTCACAAGTAGTGCAGACAACCAAAGCTATAGGCTGAGCCCCCAGTCTTGGGGTTTGTTCACATGAAACTTAACCCCACAAAGAATAGGTCAAGCCTACTTAAAATTAGGCCTAAGAGTCACCCCCAAGAGAACCTCTTTTGTTGCTCAGATGTGGCCTCTGTCTCCAGCTAATACAACAAGCAAACTCACCACTCTCCCCCTGTCTACATGGGACATGACTCCCAGGGCTGTGAACCTTCCTGGCAACGTGGGACAGAAATCCTAGAATGAGCTGATACTCAGCATCAAGGGATTGAGAAAACTTCGTCGACCAAAAGAGGGAAGAGTGAAATGAGACAAAGGGTCAATGGCTGTGAGATTCCAAACAGAGTTGAGAAGTTATCCTGGAGGTTATTCTTACACATTAAGTAGTTATCACCTTGTTATCCAAGATGTAATGGAGAGGCTGGAGGGAACTGCCTGAAAATGTAGAGCTGTGTTCCAGTAGCCATATTTCTTGATGATGATTGTAAAATGATATAGCTTTCACAATGTGACTGTGTGATTGTGAAAACCTTTTGTCTGATGCTCCTTTTATCTGCCTTGTCAACAGATGAGCAGAACATATGGAATAAAAATAAATAATAGGGGGAACAAATGTTAAAAAAAGTTCAGTTTGTAATGCTAGTGATCAATGAAAGGGAGGGGTAAGGGGTATGGTATGTAAAAATTTTTTTTTCTGTTTTTGTTTTATTTTTCTGCTGTATTTTTATTTCTCTTTCTGAATTGATGCAAATGTTCTAAGAAATGATCATGATGATGCATATGCGACTATGTGAGGATATTGTGAATTGCTGATTATATATGTAGAATGGAACGAGCATATATTAAGGATGCTTGCATTTCTTTCTTATAATTTTTTTAATTAATAAAAAATTATAAAAAAACAAATATCTGTGAAATGCAATAAAGCAAAGCTCAATAAAATAAGGTATGTCTGTATCTACACTATGGCAAAAAATAACTGACATGGTTTAAATATTGAGGTACTTGGTACACTTGGCACACACCCCAAGTATAGAAGATGAGTTCTGAAAAAAGAGGAAAATGTGTTACTTCTTTCCTTGTTGGAGATTAATTTATTGCGGTAGGAAGACAGGTTAACTTGTATAACAGAAAAAGAAATAGATGAGAACAATACAAAAAAGAAAGAAATGTGAAAAGCCGTAAGGAAAGGAAGAAGTCACCTAGAAGTTAAAGAAACTTAAAGGGCCAGGGACATTTAGACATCATCCATCATTCTAATAAAGGTACCTAGCCTCTGTGACATGGACCAAGGTAATTTTAGAGACTAGAAAATTTCTTCAGTGTTTCTATAACACAGCAGTTTGTCTACATATGTCATGAAATTTTAACACAAATATTACAGAGAATGTGATTATTAATTTAGGTGATAAGGGAACATGCTAGCAACTTAAAATAATAAGAATACAAATGGGCATTGTTATCATAGAACTGTGGCTAAAGACATTTATTCAGACTCTAGTACCAGATTGCCTGGTTTTAAATCCTAACTCCGTATTTTACCAGTTAGTGACCTTAGCCAAATTGTTGAATCTCCTTGTGCCTCCTTCTCCTCATCTGCAAAATAATGTATTGTTTTATTAAGATTAAATGAATTAATAAACTTCATAGAACAGTGTCTAAAATATAATAAGCACCATATAAATGTTTATCATAATCATCAATATGAATTACAAAGGAATTATTAGCCTTTGGATAATTGTCATGTGTGTCTGTGTCTTTTTAACCCCCAAAGGATTTAAGGGGAGCAGATGGTGTGTGGGGCTTTTCTTATTATTATTTCAAAGGTGAAACTAAAAGAAGAGTTCAACTGAAGGATAGCTTTCTTCAGATCAATAGAAAAAAGTTAACAGATAATAAAATGGATGTCCTAACCGTATCTACCCATCCTATGCACTGAAATAACTCCTTTGTTTTTGCTGTTCTCACTTTCCAATTCTTCTTCAGTATTTTCAAATGAGAATCAACCATTATGAGCCCAGATTTCAAAAGGAAGAATGAGTTCTTATTTTTAAGCTTACAATTCAGTTTCTGTTCTAAATGCTTTTTTCCCTGCCTCAGAATTACCTTATAAACATGGCAAGGATTTTGCTCTTTTTTCAATAACAGGGCCCAATATTTACCTTTTGTCATGGAGAGGACTGATTGCTACTCCTATCATGTGCTCAACAGGAAACAAACGCTGCTGTGATGACAGTTGCTTCTGAGCCATATTTATAGCCAAGCTTGGGCATCCATTTGCTGTGAACCAATCAACACCCAAAGAGCAACAAAGAACAATAAATTTATTGAGGGTACTGCTTCAGATGTCCTAGAGGAAGAAAGATGCCAAAGAGAGGTAGGTAGTGCTAGATCCTAGGAATTCCTAGATCCTAGGAATTCCAAATCCTTTTGTCTGAGGAACCTTTACTGGATAAACCCTACATGCTACATCTGAGATGAAGGTGGGCAATAGTAGGGCCTAGGGAAGGTCCAGCCTTACGAGAAATAATCTCATTGTTCTCCAAGATTATAATAATGCTAACTAAAAAGTTGAGTACTTTGCTATGGGCCAGGCAAAAAACCAACTCTTTAATATGCATTATCCCATCTGCTCCTCACAAAAATCCTGTGAGGTATTTACTATTATCATTATTTTAAAGACTAAGTCTTGGAGAATTTAAGTAATTTCCCCTGAGTGATATAAATAATAAGGGACAGAGCCGAGAATTGAAGCCAGATCTGTCTGACTCCAAAGTCTGCACTCCTCATCGCTGAGCTCCCCTGCCCTTATTCCACTGTGCTCTGTTTCTCCTCTGTGCTGTCCTTCTTCCACACTGAAGCCAGTTTGCTACCTAAAGCCCAGCTCCCACCATGTCATTCCTCTGCCTGAGACATTGTGATTGCTACCCCCTACCTACCAAGCTCCCTGAGCCTAGCCTCCACAACATTCTGATTTGCCTCTCTGAAGTCATTTTGCAGGCACTCTGGGCTTCAACTAAACCACATTTCCTATTCTCAAACATAACACACAGTCTCCTGCCTCTACCTTTGTTCTCACTGCCCTCTCAACCTAGAATCTCTCTTCCATCATCTTTACTGGCTGTACGACCACACACCAACACCACAGAGGCTACCATTTGTTGAGTTCTTATTCAGCTCTAAATGCTATGACCAGCCTTCTGCCCTATGAAGATACTATTATTATTTCAGTTTATAAATGGGGAAATTGAGGCACAGCATTGTCAGGTCCAAGGTCCCAAAGCTTGATAGATGACTAGGGAGGATTTGAGCCCAATTGTTGAATGCCAAAATTTGAGCTCATGGCCACTTTGTTATACAGGCGAAGTATGCTGTGGCCAGCCTACAAAGTCTTGCTCCCATGCAACCACTTTGCCTGGCTTTCCTGATCGTATAGCAAGAATCAGCTCCTGCTTCCCCCAGGACCCCACACTGTGTACCTCTATGGCAAAAATTACACCACCCTGTTTCATTTTAGTTGCCTCTCTTGCCTACAAGATGTGCTCTGCTTGAGGCCATGCCATTCATCTTTGTGTCCTTCATGAACCCTGTGTTATTATCTGAAGCTCAGCAAGAGCTCTCTTGATGTGTGCTGAGTTCATTCAATCACTGTTTATTGAACTCCTACAGAAATGATCTCACCCCTGCCCACAAGCTCCCTGGTGCAATTGTTCTTATCCTTTCATGGTCCATGGCCCCCTACCACTTTGTGAATCTGAGGAATGCCATGGATCTTCATATCAGAAAAAGGCAACACCAGTAACAGTTTACATTTAGGTAACGCACGGACTCTGTGTTTAGACTCTAATTGATTCAAATACAATACAATAGAATTTGCCCTTGTTATTTATATTAATCACTTCTCTTTTGTTTTTGAGTTATACGAATCCAGCTAAAGTTAACAGAGACAAGGGGGGATTTTGAGCACAGAGAATCCAGGAAATGATTACTTTATAAAAAAGAGAGAGACAGAGATGAGGTTGGTCTCTGAAATAATTGGAGGCAGAGACTAAAGTATTCCCAGGATATGCTTCTCTCTACCCTTCAGTTCTATTCTCTCAAACTCTTAAACTTCCACAAATTGGAGAATAAGCTTGCTAACAGGTCCTTTGCTTCACATTTCACCACCAGAGAGGGCTTGCCCCTTCTCTCTTAATAACAATTCAAAACATATTCCAGAGAAGGATTCTAATTGGCTAGTTTGAATGGCATGTCAACTCCCAGACACAGTTGTTGGAGAAGAAAAAATGCCACAAAAGGGGCTTGTTCTTCCCAGGAGACATGAAGAGTAAATATTTACCATAACTTTTCTCACCACTAGCCCCTGAGTACTTGTTTCTCACATACAATCCCCTGTCATCCTCTGTGGCTTTATGCTACATCCTTTCAGAACCCAGCTCTTGACTTTTTAAGGGCATAACCAAGCCGGTGAATGATCTGAGCTAGACTGAGGAGGAAATAAAGTCACCCAGGGCTCCCTCTTCAGTCTATATGAGCTATATTTTAATCAATGGCCTTCTGTATTAAATAATCAACTTCAACCAAAAGTAGGTCCAATAAAAGGAATTCGGCCTAATAGGCCCCAGCCTTAACCACTACTCATTTTTAGAGAACCCCTTGAGATCATCCTGTCCAAGCCCTCATTTTATAGATGATAAAAACAATTAGTCACCTATCCAGGTCACACAGCAAATTGGTATTGGGCCACCAGCCAGAGTCTAGTTATCTTCCTGCTTCATCATAATGCCCAGAGAAGGTTTGGTTTATCGCAGGCCCAGTGGAGCTCACCAGTCATGGCAGCTAGATTGTTTCCTCACTGGTTCCTTACATCAGTCCAGTCAGTACAAATATATAGACTTAGTCAGTTTTATGGGACAAAAGTGAATAGGGGTTAGGATCATGAACTTTGGAGCCAGGCTGCCTGTTTTCATACCTCAACCTCGACACTTACATCTTTAGCAAATTTAACATTTCTGTATCTCAGTGTCTATAAAATGGGGCTTCTACAGGTCTTTTGAAGCAATATCACCATTTAATGTTTCTTGTTCTCTGCATATTATGTTCCTCTGAGTGTCAGCAGGCCTAGAGCAAATGGATATCCGCTAGTAGGACCCACCACATAAATACATAAACTAACAAATGAAAAATGCATATAAGAACACCTAATGCATACTAAGCATTCAATGAATGTAAGCTACTATGATTGAAGTTGCCAGGGGAAAAAACAGAAATATTTCAAGGGCAAAGGTAATAATAATTTTCCATAAGTCAAGTAATTCAAACCCTTAATTAGAATTTTCTCTATGCTACTAGTTCTAATGAGAACACACAAAAAAAGCTATTTCCAGGAATTTAGTTTTAGATAATAAAAGAAACAACCCTATAGAAGTAAACTTAAGATATTTCTAGATTCAGCCTAATCCATTAAGCACGCTATTTGCATCTGCTGCCCTTTACAATCATAACTGACTTTCAGAACAATGATTTGTGTCTCCTTTAATTTGAGTCCTCAAAGACAAAATAATTATAATAATTGCTATCGTTTGAGGACTGCTTGTGAAACACCAGGCATTATGCTGGGTGTTTAGCATACATTATATATTATGCATGTTCACACACACACACACACACACACACACACTTATTTTCTTCTCACAAACCCTGTCTGGAGGAGGGGATGTTAGTCCTATTTTACAGTTAAAATTTTATTTTACAGATAAGGAAGTTGAAGCTCTGAGAGATGAAGTAACTTTCCAAACTTATGCCACTGGTAAGTGTATCTAAGATTTGAAACAGCCTGGTGTATCCAGGCTTTGGAGGTTGATTCCCACTCCAAAGCCTGCACTCTTAACAGCTCTGTGTATATTCTTACTAATTTAATTACCAAGAAAAGAGATAATAGTGATTCATTTTAGATTTTCAACCATAAAACAATAAACATTTCTGCCTGACTCTTAATTAACCAGAAACTGTAACAAATAGAGAACTTCTCCCTCAATCTGAGAATCCACTTTCAAACAGTCTATTTCTGAGTGTTTTTAATTATCCTTTACCCTGCCATCAGCCAGGAATGTCAAGAATTAACTGTAGACAGTGGATTGAAACTCCTTAAACACAAGGTTGTATTTCCTTCATTTCTGTATACCGAACAGAACCAAGAACAAAGACTTATTTATACTGATGGAGAATATATTTTAATTGAACAAACAAATGGGTAAATGAAAGTGCAAGTCAGCCTTTCCATCAAGGAGCTGTGTTTGAAAGAGCAAAAATGGACCATCTGGAGAGAGAGACACAATGAACAGAACATGAGTTCAAACACTGACTCCTCTGTTTACTAACTGTCTGAACTAAGCAAGTTAAACTCTGTCCTTTAATTTTCTCATTTGGAAATTGAGGGTGTGAACACCACTTCATTAACGTTGCTGTAAAAATTAAATGAACCAAAAAAAAATTAAATGCCAGTTACATAGTGGCTACTCAAAAGTTCATTTATTTTCCCCTCTTTCCTTATTTTTTTTTCATTTCACTGTAAGCCTACTGTTTCCTTAGATTTATACAACTGATAAGTAGAAGCTATTTGCAAAGTCCTATGCTATTTATAAAGAATATCACATATACTATCTTTATTGAACATCGTGATGACCCAGAATGATAAGGATAATAGAATAGGCTCATTTTATCTCAGGTTGCAGAGGACAAAACCTATTGTGTTCGTAGGTTACTCACTACAGTAAGTAAATCATAGTGCCAAGACTCAAATCCCAATCCACTGGTGCAAATTCTGAGCTTTTCCAACTGTTCTAAATTGCTTTTAAAAAAAGGGAAAAGTAGATCTTACAGTCTTCCTGATTAACTAGTGTATATGTTTTCTGAATGAAGAATTATATCATAATATAGTCAGATGTACTTTTCAGAATCAACCTACAATACTCCTTGAAAAACTACCTTCCATTGGTTCAGATTAATCATTACAGCATTTTTTTTCTATGTATCATGCTAATGTCAAGCCTTGCTCATGGCAGGCGCACAGTTTATAATTATGGCCAATGAGTAAAATACAGAGCGCATCAGCTCTACATAAATCTCCCAACTTTTGTTCAATGGAGTCAACTGGTCATAAGTATACTGTTAATTAGGTATGTCTTTAATAAAATCTGGGGGTTTTTGTGTGTGTTTTTTTAATTTTATTAATAAAACCAATCAACATACAACACATTCTTAACATATGAACAGTCCGTGCTTGTTGTGCATTCAGTGGTTCACACTATCATCACAGTTGTATATTCATCACCATGATCATTTCTCAGAACGTTTACATCACTCCAGAAAAAGAAATAAAAAGAAAAAATTCATATATACCATACTCTTACCCCTCTCTCTATTGACCACTAGTATTTCCCTCTACCCAATTTGTTTTAACATTTGTTCCCCCATTATTTATTTATTTTTACTCCATATTTTTTACTTATCTGTCCATACTGTAGATAAAGGGAGCATCAGAACAAGATTTTCACAATCACACAGTCACTTTGCGAAAGCTATATCATTATACAATCATCTTCAAGAAACATGGCTACTGGAACACAGCTCTGCAGTTTCAGGCACTTCCCGCTAGCCTCCTAATCCACCTTAAACTAAAAAGGGCTTATCTATATAATGCATAAGAATAACCTCCAGGATAACATCTCAACTCTATTTGAAATCTCTCAGCCACTGACACTTTGTTTTGTCACATTTCTCTCTTCTCCCTTTCAGTCAAGAAAGTTTTCTCAATCCCTTGATGCTGAGTCCCAGCTCATTCTAGGATTTCTGTCCCACGTTGCCAGGGAGGTCCACACCCCTAGGAGTCATGTCCCACATAGAGAGGGGGAGGGCAGTGAGTTTGCTTGCCATGTTAAAATCTGGTTTTTACACATTGAGCAAATGGATTTCACTTCTCTTTATGACCTTTGAAAATATAAGTGGGGAGAAACTCTCAGATAACTTTTTTTTAACTAAAAGGTGATCCATTTTTATATGCTACATTGCAGGGCAAAATATTTTTTGTGCAATTATTAAATTATTCTCCACTCCACACTTTCATGGGGTGCCATTGTATAGTCAAATAGATTTTTCTGTAACAGAAAGAAAAACAAGTCAACTCTGAGTCACTTCAGGAAACTAGCATTTTAAAAATAATAGCTTATTACCATTTTGACACCTATTAAATACCAAGACATGTTCAAGAGAGTCTATTATTTAGTGACGTTTCAAAGAACTCTGAGTTATTACGCTAATCCAAATTTATAAGGCAACTTTGGATCTAAATTTGACTGAGGACAGAAACTGGAAAAGAATGAAGAGGACTTGTAGGCAAAGGTGGCAAACACAGCTGGCATTGTGGCCCTGGTGTCCAGAGAGTGTCACACTCATACAGTTCTTCTCCTTCAACTTTATTAATCTTAAGTGAAAGTTACCATTAAGGATTAGCAAACTGAGGTATGGAGTGACTAGGAATCTGATTTTATTTCATATAGCTTGGGAGAACCAACTGGAATCAGGAAAGCTAATCTCTATAAGGCACTTTCAACTCTCCTATCTTCATTTTGCCCCCCACCCCACCAGTCCCCAGAAGCAGTTCTACTAGAGAAAGCCCTGTGACCTATTCATCCAGACCATATTTGCTTTTGTTCTTGGAAAGCACAGGCATCCTCACATTCCCCCTGCTGCGTTCAGCTCAAAACAATTTTTGTCTGTCTCCAAATGGTCAAGCATAAGCAAATAAAAACAAAAGCTTATAGGTGACTTGTCATTAATTTTTGCCGCTGGTTCCTGGTGTGAGTAGAATTGCAGCAATTGTGTGTAATCAGTAAAGTTATTTTTCAAATAAACTGAGTCAGAGTTTGCTCACTCATGCATCCACAGGCCACAGAGATCTGCTGCTATTATGCCTGGGCTTTTATGACAGTGTCTTGATCAGTGCTGACAGCATACCTAAAGTGATTAAAATAAGTCTATTTTATCTGTGTCTGCACAAGCCAATGTGCAGGAAAATGGAAGCCAATGGAGACGTTCATGAAGTGGCATTTCCAGACAAGTCATATCAGATCTTTTTCATTAGGGGATGAATCTATAAAGTGCATCAGACTAATTTACCCTTGAACTCAGTTCATAGAAAATAAAAAAGTTAACTTTCTACTTTTCTATCTTTTCTACATAGCACTGTATGTACAGTACAAGATGTCTGAATTGTAAACAGAAAAATTATCAAGTGATAGAACTAGAGGCTTCTCCCAACCCCAAACATCTCCCTAGATAAGCAACGTTCCATCATGCTTGCAATTCCACAATTTGATACCTATTCCTGTGGTTTAAGCATTGTCTCCACAAACAACATTCTCCTTTCAAATGCAAGAGCTCCTGAAGTGGAAAATATGAAGTCAAGTAAAATACTTCTATGAATGAATTTAGGAAATTATTATATTGGTTGGCAAAGTAACTCACAGTGTGGGGGCACTTTGGAGATGAGAGGATCCTGAAAGAGGTGAAGGAGAGGAAAACAGAAGTGGGGCAGATTTTTTCACATGAGCAATCCAGACCACAACAGAAGACGATGATTTTATAACTCTGACACATTTCAAAAGATGGGGTTAGCAATAAATAGTGAATTCATACACATAATTGGATATTAATTTGCCAAAAATACTAAGAAATATTGTTGCATTTATAAGCAATCCATTATGCCATCATTTAAAAAGTGGTGTTTCCAATGGCATTTTGCAGCAGGAAAAAATGCATTTTTTCATATAGAAGGAGATGATTTATGACATTCCTTTTCTTTATAAGCATATGGTGGCATTGTCACAAAAGCCTCATTTTTTGCCTTCTGAAAAACAGTTCCAATAGCACTTGTATAATTCAACTTAAAAACATTGGAGAAAATACCTCAGAGGGTCTCATAGGCCTCTCGGGAATTACCCATTTCCATGTGTTCTTGTTCTATGGGCTTTTGCAGTTAGTGCTTCAGAGTCTGTGATTTTGTAGCTAAACAAAGCTCACGTCACTCTCTCCTCCATCACTCAGACTTCCCCTTTTCAAATGTTGCTGCTGTTTTTGCCAACTTCAGAGGTGGTTCTGTGAATGGCTCCAAGGCAGCCTGTCTGAGGGGAGCCCAGACTGAGCCCTCATGAAGGTATCTTTTCTCTGTCTCTTGGTTATCAGAGTTTATCAGATGAAAGAGATCAAATTGCTCATCTGCTTTTTTATTTTTGAATGTTAAGCATCTGGTGTTTGATTGTGTATTGCCATGTAAGAACACAATAATCCTCAAACATTTTGATCACAAGTAGATCCATGTGTGGGGAAAATGTCTTCCTGCTGGTAAATGTCTCCTTAGCTTTGATAAAAGGTGTGGAAGACATTACACAGCATCTCAAATTGCTAAGAAAAGCAGAGGTTCATTGACTCTGGAGTTTCAAGAAGGGTGCAAAATAATCTATTTCAACTTCCAATCTAACTCTCCTCTCTGAACTTGTAAGTGTAGAAGTTGATGCCCAGGTTGGTGGGGGCGGGGGGAGTGAGTGTCCCTGTGTCACTGGTCATCTTTATATTTAGTGGTGGCATCAGGGTGAGAATCAAAAGTCCTGACTCCAGGCAATGGCTGGAAGTAAACAGGAAAAAATTGAAAATCCCAAGGTGACCTTGCTTCTTGCTGTCTGGGAGGAGAAAAGAGCCTTGAACTCCCTTACATGCAGGACTGAAAGTGCTCCCCACAGGACTGATTAAATGGGGGTCAGGGTTAGTTATGTCTAATGACATCATACTTTGGTCTGTCGCCAACGTTATAGGCTACAAGTCAGCATTTCAGATAGGTATTAATTGCTACTCTTAGTTTATTATTTAAATCAGCATAGCCAGTTGGGAATAACAAGAGACAGAAGTGAGATGTGAATTTGGAAATTTCAAGCAGGGAAACAATACTAATTAAAACTTTAAAGAGGTCTGATCTTATCATTGATTTGTTGCCTAGTTTTTCCCCTAGAGACCCACACCTAATTAAGTAGAGAAAACATTTCATGGTACAACCTAAGGAAGAGAAGTAAAGTCTACCCTGTCGGAGCATGTCTTCCCCACTGGTCAGTTGCCTGAACCTTTCATCATTTGAGTACTCTTATTCCTCTTCTTGGAAGCACTATGTCCCAGATTTGGTGTGGTTGAACCAGAAGATTCATTAATCCATGAGCACCTAACTGACCATCACTTAGGACACGGTGATGTTGACTGTATGGGGAGACTAGAGAAAAGAAAGAAAAGCTAATATGTATATATTAACTACACATGATGTATCAGCCACCATGCTAAGAACTTTTACATACACTATCGTATTTGATACCCATAACCTAAAGAAAATGAGACTCGTGGAAGTTATATGAATTCATAAATCTAATGAACTGCAGAATTCTCTTTTTCTTTATTTTTTTAAATGTCAACTGCCATTTATTGAAGGCACTGTCATAGTACAGGAGGCCAGGGTTGCTACCATCAGCTCTTTCATGGAAAGTGTAAAAAATTGTGCTCCCTCTTCCAAACTCAATAGTATTGCTGGGGAATGGCTGCCCAGCATCCCTTCACAAATCCCTTTACATCCAGATAGACCATATAAAAATAGTTCTCACCAATGGAATGTTTGTCAAAGTAATGTACATTGTTTCTGGACAAAGGGAGTAAAGAAGCAGATGATCCTTCTCTGCCCTTTTTTTCCCCATTTGCTGGCTACAGGCCCAGAATGCTGAGGGCCAAGATGATGGACACAGAATGGAAAGAGCCTGGATACCTGAATCACCACATGGCTGAGAATTGCATAGGAGTTAAGACATTGAGAAATATAATTCTATTGTGCTAGGTCACTGTAATTTTGGGGTATATTGTTATAGTAGCTAGCATTTCCCTAAATAATACAAATAGGGATTTAGACCCTGTCCTGTCAAACCTGGGAAATGGGAGAGGAGATCCAAATATTAAGCATTACCAATGCAGACAAGCCAAGAAACACTGCATGAAGATCTAGAATTAGTACAAAAAAAAGCACTGAAAATCAATAAATACCAGGGTGGGCATAGATGTTGGTTGTTGAATTAGAGTCAGGGATAGTCTAATCTATTTGTGGTATAAAAAACCTTGTACAATAAAGACGGGTCAAAATAAAATTAATATGCAGGTTTTTTGACCTAGGGAAAATGCTGAGAACAGCTTCAGAATTGCTACAAGAAGGAAAGTGATACCACCTCACCCCCACCTCAGGTCAGTCTTTAAAAATGAATTATATTCATTTCCCGGTGCCTGCCCATGCAATAAAAATAAAAAATGAATTGTGTGATCATTAATGCTATGATAAAAAAAATCCTCTCAAGGTACTTTCCAACTATACTTTTATGACTGTGATTCTCACTTTATTATAGAGAGTTTTGGCTTATTTATACCATGCTCACTGTCTAACCCAGTTCTGTTATATTGCATTCCAGCAGCTTTAGCAAACCAAAAGCAACATAGAATTTCACACAATTATTAGATGTCAAAATGCACACTGCAATTTTCTCACACCATATTATAATTGACCCTGAAGCTAAGAAGCAATAACACTTGATTTATTGACCTCAAAGTTTCTGTCAATGGGGTGACACTGGAATTCATTTGTGAGCCACATATAGAACCTTTCTTCTGAAAGTTGTTTTTAATGCAAAATAGCAAATTCAGTGTATAAGTAAGCATAATTGGGGAATGGAGCACTTGGATTAAAAATCAGAAAAGAAAGAGGGGTAGGTGCTATAGTGTTCCCAAGAAGTTTCCAGTCCTTTGTCTTTCCAAGTGCCTGATTCCAATGATGCTTGAGAAAAAGCTAACAAAGCCAAAGAGAATTGTTTAGTCCCATTTGGACAGAACAATTTCCAAAGATGCAAGATATGAAATAAATGATTCTTCCAGGATTCCTTACCCCTGAACATAAAGCAGTGAGTTAGAGATAAACAAGCCCATAGCATTAGATAAAGTTTTCTCATTTCAGGCATCTGATAGAATATGCAGACCTGATGTAAAATAAGGTTTTAATACAGGTCAAATGCAGAGTCTCATCTGAAGCAAATTTAAATCAACCTCTCTGTTTAGTAATATTCTAGATGTGAAAGGATCCAACAAAGTAGCAGGTGTCCGGATGGATCATAGCTGAGGCTTGGTTATGTCAGTGTGTGCGTTGGAGACACACCCCACAATGAAGGTGTGCATCCTCACCCACTGATTTGCATGGTATATAGGAGCCCCATAGGTAAAAAAAAGCTCAAGTCAGGCCCATAGTAGAGGTGTGGTCATATAGAGAAATGTTTAATGGACCTGGGAGAAGAACCAAAAGAATCCATCTTACAGGAAGGAAAAAAATGCACCTCAGAATGGAAAATCTTCACAGGTAAGGAAGTCAGTAGGAGAACCCTGTTCAGCAATGGTAACTGACAGGAAATGAAACATTATTTCTAGATAGTATGTGGCTTTTCTTAAACCTACTTTGAGCTCTGCTTTGGGGGAATATGCAGGCACTTAGTTGGAGTGACTAATAAAATATATAGGGGCACCCCACCTGAAAATAGTTCCCATAAGACATGAAAAGAAGAGGTAGTCCCTACCTATCAGAAAGAAAGGCAAATATGTGAGACCCAGAGGCAGGTGGGAGGTGAGGGGTAAAAGGTGGTACTGCAAGGAATGTTTCAGGCTATCACTGGATCAGGGCCACCATATGAACCCCTGGAACCAATGCAACATGTTAATGAAGGAGGGGACAACATACAGTTCACCCCCCAGGTCAAGGTGAAGCAACCCAGAGTCAACCCTGCAGGGGAGTCACAGGCTGTAGGGCAAAGTAGGGGTTAAATAGCACAGAACGATCTAAGTCAGCGATTTTCAAACTTCAAGGTCTCAGAAACCCTTTACAGGCTTAAAAATTATTGAGTACTCCAAAGAAATTTTGTTTATATGGATTATACCTATTGATATTTACTATATTAGAAACTAAAATTGAGATCATGTTTATTTATTTATTAATTCGCTTAAAATAACAATAATAAAATATGTTAACATAGGTAGCATTTAAAGAAAAATTACTATTTATCCCAAACAAAAAATTACTGAGAAAAGTGACTTTGTTTTACATTTTTGCAAATCTCTTTAATGTCTGACTTAAAAGAAGAATCTGATTCTTATATCTGTTTCTACATTCTCTTAGGATAAATTTTTTTGGTGAAGAATATGAAGACATAAAGAAAATCTGACTCATGTGGCTATGTAGTTGGAAACTAGAGGAATATTTAAGGCTTTTCAGAGAATTGTGGCTTTTTCTTTGATACTATTTCAAAACAATGCAAGTAGTTATTTCTTACAGGTTGGTTGTGGTGTGGAATCTGAAAGCGTGTCATTAAACATATCAAACTCAGTTACATTAAGATCTATTGGTTTGTCTTGCATATTGATTAGCTCTTTTACCCATGCATGATTTTGTAACATTTAGAAAATGTTGATTTAATGAGTTATGCAGCTATTCCAACTGTTGACACCATTTCATTATCAATTTCAAAAAATCACTTTTCTTAATACCTCCACCTATCCTTCAGAAAAATCTTTAAGTATGAGAATGTCACCAAGCTCATAGTGGCAGATACAAGTTTTCTAAAATTTTAATTTTTACTTAAAAGCTGGAGTTTTATCAATGGCAACAAACAAAATAAAGTTGCCAGTTGTTTTCCTTGAAGAGAAAGGCTTACTTCATTCATTGTTGAGAAAACATCTGCCAACTACCAACGTATATAAATAGTCATAATATGTCTGGTAGTCATACTTTCAAGTAAAAAATGCTGGCCCACCAAAAAAAAAAATGCTTTGTTTAGCTTACATCTTAAATGTTTGCACAGGTGTTTTTCCTCAAGACAAGCACTGTACCTCAGTATGCAGCAGAAGTACTTTATCTGTTCTGCCCATTTCAACATCCAAAATATTAAAATAATGTATATCAAGATTCTATGCCTAATGAAGTTAATATTTTCTACTCCTTCATTAAAGGCATTCTTCAGCAAAACTTTTTTTTTTCTTTTGCTGTGAGCGTGTGGTAGTGAAGAATAGCTCTGCAAAGTTTGGCACCACTGCCTTGATTCATGCTAACTCACATTGAGTAAAACTCTATGGTTTTACTCACCATTGATTTTGCACTATCAGTATAGAATGTCAACACAGTGAAAAAGATGCCTAATGTTTCAACATTATTATGAAAATAGCTTTGATCTCATAAGCCTCAAGAAGAACTACCCAGAGGTCCATAGACTACACTTTGAGAATTACTGGTTTGGGTCAATGATTCTTAAACTTGGCTGCACATTAGAGTCACCTGGGAAGATTGTTTACATGCTGATGCCCAGGCCATACCCTTGACTAATTAAATTAAAATATCTGAGGGTAGAATCCAGGCATCAGATTTTTTACTCCCCAAGTGATTCCAACATGCAACCGAGTTTGAGAAACACTGCTCTAAGCTCACTCTAATTCAATTTCCTATGCAATGTTAAATGAAACAGGTATCAGAGCGCTGAGCCCCCATGGAGCACGCACTGGCTAGGTTCAGGATGCTGTAGATACAGGGTAGAATATCCACACAGAATCCCAGAAACTAGTCTGTAATATTTGGGTTATCAGTCTTTGGCCTGTGTATCATCACTATCGTTAAATACAGCAGCATACAACGCTGGAAGAATGCAAAAAAGCAGTGGCTAAAGATTCGAGACCAGTATTCTAATACTGATGCATACTTACTGGCTTTGTGCTATGACCAAAATACTTAACTTCTCTTTCCTTATATGTAAAATGAGAAAATATTCATTTGTAATTCATTAGATTGTGGGAGGGCTAAATAAGCAAATAGATGGTAACTCATAGAACAATTCCCTCACATTGGAGGTGGTACCTGTTAGTTATTAATATTATCTACTAAAATGAAACTTTCATTTTTGTCCTTTTTGTTCAATGATGTATCAAACATGCCTAATAAGTGCTCAGTAAATATCTCTTGAATGAATGATCTAGAGGCAATGCAATTAGAATAAAAGAGATGTGGTTTTGAATCCTGGCTCCATGGCTTATAGTGTGACCTTGCATGAGTTACTCAAACTTTCTGCTTTTTAGCCTCATCCATGAAATGGAGGTAACACTCACCTCACATGATTTTGAATTAAATAATATATGTATCTAAAGTACTTGTTACACAGTGGATTGTCAATAAATTGTAACTCTTAGCATGTTTTAAAAATTATCTTCTGTAAGTCACTATCCTCTTTGGGCCTTAGATTCCCAACTATTAAGAGGGAATACTGGCTTCCATTAAACCCATTTCAGCCAATGGTCATGCTAATCAAAAGATACAGCATATGTATAAGTGCTCTAATATATGTGATACAGAAATGGCAGGGAACATATGTTATCTCCCTGTTCTTATACCCTGTTTTCCACTGGCCCACCACAAGGCCTATCATTCTTGCCATTTAAGACATTTTTCTTGCCTTACATCAACGTGCTTCCAGGGAATCCTTGTTGAAATATGCATGGAAGGGATGATATATAAATTCTAGTCTTTACCTAAAACAGGGCCAAGCCTCATAAATGGTAACTACACAAACTCAGAGGAGTCCAGAATTCAGGTTTTAGAAATTCTGTGCTATTTCCTAATTGAAGGGGTAGAGATGGGAAACTGGAGTTAGAAGAGTAAATGGAAGGAGAAGAAAGGTGAGGAAGAAGAGGAGGAAAACATTATGCTAACATGCTATACCTTTTTCCCTCTTAGAGACTGCCGAGACTTTTACTTCCATTTCATAGATGAAATGGAGGCTTTGAGGAGTTACGTGGCTTGTCTAATGTGTACAAATGATAAGGGATAAAACTGGATTCAAATCATATCTGACTGCAAAGACATGCTCTTTAAGACATGTCTGTTAAGAAGGAAATAGGGCAGAGACAGGAGATAGGGTAGGAGTTGGAGGAGGCCCAGAACCCCTTAACCATAGGGCTGAGGAGACTGGGGGAGATCAAAATAAATAATATTAGGCACCTTTCTCTGACAAGAAAAATCCAACAGTACAATGAAGGTTGGCTTTAAAATAACCAAAAACAGGATGAGATGATAGAAAGCATTTGGTATGGTAATTGCAGATTTTAGAAAATACTTTGGCTCTGAATTCTCTCTACAAATCAATCTCCCACCAGTAAACATTGACAGCCCACCAGATCAGACCTTTTCTCACTTGTATCATCCCCTCTGCCTGATATGGTGTCTTTTCTATATATGTATCCAATGTCTTTTCTTCCCAAAGCCCAGGTCAGTTCTTATCTTCTCTGTAAAAGTCACGTATATATTCCTTTTCTCAACTCATATTACTTCAATGTTCCGTAAAAACACATTTTCGTATTTATTTATATACTCTATTGTTTTATACTCTTCTTTGACTGTTTCTTGACTCTCTAACTGAACTGTGTATTCATACAGAGCAGGAATTCTTTTAATTTGTTTCCAAAGCAAAAACAGTCTTATTGTACAATTTGTAGTGAAAATAATAAAGTATAAAGAAGACAGTAAATTCATACACAGTTCCGTCACCCATAGTATAAGCATACTAACATTTTGATGAATAAACTTGCGAACAATTCACTCTTTACATACACAGATAACTAAAAGGATTTATGTAAATTGGCTCATATGTTACAGCCATTTCTACCATTTTTTCATTTAATATTTTATGGATATCTTCTCATATCGATACATATAGAATTATATCATCATTTATAATGACTGTAAAGTTCACATTTGTATGGGATATGCAAGGATTTATTAGCCAGTCATGGGTATTTTAGTTGTTTCTAGCTTTTATTATTATAAACAATGCTGACATGAACAGTTTTGTACAAATGCTTTTCATACTTTTCTAATAATCTCCTTAGAATAAATCCCCCAAATTGTAATTGTTTGATGGGATTATTTATTGCTTCATTTATATTCCCTTTAATACTGATACTGAACTAAGCACAAAGAAAATACAATCCAGAGAGCCTAGGGGTAACTTCAGTCTCACAGATAAAGGAAGTCTACCACATACAAATACTGAATACCAAATAGAAATGTTGATAAATTTTTATGAAAAGGCCCTACTGCATCTAAACCCCAAAACACTCTGTTCTTTCAGGAAATGTCCTTCCTTGTTTTTCTCTTGAGGGAGTATTTTTAATATTGATGAAGAAATAGAGCAAGCAAACAATTTTCCAGTAAGGAAAAAGTCCTTGGATAGTTTCTGTCAACTAAAACTTCTGACAGAACCAACAGAAACCAAGAAGGGAAGATGATTTCTTTGCATTCTGATTCAGAACCTGAATGCATTTCCCTCTAGAAGCACCTACGATTTCTTCGACTATTAGCTTGAAAATCCTATTTAGGGATGCAAGGGTAGTTCAGTGGTATAATTCTCACCTGCCATGCTGGGGAGCCAGGTTCAATTCCCAGTCCATGCTCTTCCCAAAAAAACAACAAACAGCAAAACAAACAAGAAAACCAATCAAAAAAATTCAACAAATGGTACTGCAATAATGGGATACTCACATGCAAAAATAATGAAATGTGACCCTGCCATACAGCATACAAAAAATAAATCCTATTTAACCTAAAATGTACCTGTGTTTATAATACAATATCAATAATAGAGATTCAAATGTATTACGTTGCTTCTATGGAAAATATATTCTGCATCATAACCACCTACATTTCAAAAATTAGCATATTAAATATAACCCAATCATCACCATTGGTCTGCTGCCCTAACTATTTCTAACTTAATTTGGCCAAGCATCTACTACTGATGTTTTGTGTCACAAAGCATCTCTGCTTTTTGAGCCTCAGTACCTTCACTATAAATAATAGTAGCCTAAATAAACACAAATGAACATTCCAGCAATAAAATTCTATGATCCTACAAATCCTTGAGAAGTAGAATTCCTGGAGAGAACTGCTCATCGAAGAATGTTTACTTTGCTAGAACTCAATTAGGCCAAGTAAAAATAGACATGAAATGACCTTGGAGGGACCCTGTGTAAAAGTGATAACTAAGTAAAATTTTATGCTAATCGTAATTACTAGAAAGAATAATTATTTATCCACAATGAAAGTGAATTTTAAAAAGCAGTGTTTGGAGGAGTGTGGGAAGAAGGCTGAGTAGGAGCTCCAGGAATCAGTCCCTCCACCGAAACAAGTATTGAACTGAGCAGAATTGTCTGAATCAACTATTTTGAAACTCTGGAGTCTAGTGGAACACTATATAGCATCGAGGGAAAAGCTGATAAAATGCTGTAAATATTGCTGAATTTCATTCTCCATGCAGTAACTACCAATCCCTATCCCTCAACCATGTGGCAGGCAGCAATGGGGAATACAGCCCAGACTGCTGGTGCAGCTTGCTGGTGCCAGGGTAGACTGTAGCCTTCCAATATCTGAGGGAGGAGCAGTTGGCTTGATTGCTGAGCACTTGTTTGTGTCAGCCACTTTCCACTGCTGGGAGGCCGGTCTGAGAACAGCCTTTGATCCAACCCCCTCAGACAAAAGCAACAGAGGCATCTTAAAGAGCAGTGCTTCTCTCTCTCTCTCATTCTCTTTTTCTCTCTTTCTCCTCTTTCTACTCCTGACTTGGTAGCAAAAATGGTTTGGAAAAGTCCCAGATAGAAGGACCCATCCCTCAACAAAACAACAAGCCTAGAAGTATTTCCTCTTTTCTAAAGTGGTGATTTTAATGGTTCTAGATAGTGGGAATACAAAGATAAGAGCTTGAATTTTTACCCTCATACCCTTAAATTCCTTCATGAGAAGGCAGAGATGGATACAGACAGAAGAGGACATTGACAGTCATTCTATACATGGTATTTATAAAATTGTACGGTCACAGGGGTATGTAATGAAATCCTGAAGGAAGCACATAGCATAAACGGATTCATGTTGACTGTTTAGTAGAAAAGCTGACTCCTGGCCTCAATATTGAAAGTGAATAGGGATTAATGATGCAAGACCAGAGGAGTAGGAGGCAGGGTGGATGGGTAAGGGTGTGGAGAAAGGCTACCAGAAGAGTGAAAGGATAAAGGCTTTGGAGTAAGTAAGCCCTGGATCCAAATGCAAGGTGAATTGCTTGCTGCCTGAGTAAAGACAGATATCTTGCAGGATTATTATAAGGATGAGAGACAATTTATGAAAAAATAATAAAAATTCAATAAATCATAGTTGGTATGTTTATTTCAGTCCATGAGAACAAGTGCAAAGGCACATGGACATGAGAAGGCATAGGGGGATTTGAAAGATGAACTGGAGATGAGATAACCAGGATTCCAGGTAAGAAATGTAGAGGGCTGACCTTAGGTAGTGAAAATAAAATTGATGAAATGAAAAGGTAAAGCCTCAAGGACTTGGTGAGGATAAAACTTGTTTAGGCTCAGCCTCCTGGTTTTATACTGGTGCTCTTCATAAAGTAAGAAACAAAGCAGAAGACCTCCCAGGGAGGTCTGGGGTATGGGAAAGGGCAGGGAAGACAAATGAAGGGTTTGTTTTTGTACCTGTTGAATTTGAGGTGTCTCTGGGACATTCAAAAGGAGATATTCAGGAATTAACTCTAAGCAGGGAATTCAGTTTAATTTTGTTTTGGGGCATGGGCAGGCACCAGGAATCTCACCCGGGTTTCCAGCATGGCAGTCTATAACTCTGCCACTGCGGCACCATTGCCCACCCCGGGAATTTAGTTTTGAGAGCCATCAATACATAACCAGTAATGGAAACCATAGCTGTGAATGGGATCACCTTGTGAGAGCATTTAAAGGGAAATAAAAAGAGGACCAATGACAGAGCATTGAATAAGAATAGTAAATGGATGAGTTGAGAAAGAGAAGCTTCCCTGACAAGAAAGTTCAGTGCATGTGCTCCTCCTCTCACTTTCTGGATCCCTTTCTCCTATCTTCCTCAAACTCCTCAGTCTTTGGGGGTATATAATAAGACCCCCTTCCAAAGGCAATGTATTTATCAACCATCCCTCCCTACTCCTTTCTACCGCAATACTCCCATTTCCTCCATGCACAGATTTTAGCAATCTGATAACTTAAATCACAAGCAAACCCAAAGAATACTAAATAGATGGTGTAATACAAGAACCCATGGTAAACAGGCTGGTAGCATTCTGTGCTTGGCAGATTGGTCTTCCCAAGACACCTAAAATCACATTATATAGATCTACTGTATATATCCCCAGTCCCTGATAAAGGCTTATGGTAAAGCAGAGATGACAAGAACAGAAGGCAGAAAATGGAATATAAAATATTGCTGCATGCCCATTACACCCCCTCTTGCAGCAGAAGAAAAGAACTTGAGGAAAATTGAAGAGGTAGAAAGACAATTTAAGGCTGCTGATGTTTTTCCAGACATAGGAAGCCTGGTATTCCATCATTCCCAGTTGGTGTATAATGCTATGCTGTTTTTCATACAAAGCAATGCTAATAAAATATATATATATATAAACATATCACCAGCAAGATCTACCAAACCGGACAGGCCACAGTGGCTCAGCAGTCAGAGTTCTCGCCTGCCATGCCGGAGTCCCGGGTTCAATTCCCGGTGCCTGCCCGTGCGAAAAAAAAAAAGAAAGAAAGAAAAAAGATCTACCAAGCCATCTGTATGTGTGAGGCAGTCAAGATTCTCATGTAGAACTATACTGATATGAAAAAATCTAAATATTCATAACTACCAGGATTTTAAAAGTAGATTCCAGGTTGCACCAGGTGTTCTAGCTATTGAATCAGAAAGTTTCTTCAGTGTCTTATTCTGCAAATATGGGATAGAACCACATCCCAGGAGACATCCTGCTCTCCCACTTGAATGGATGCACATAATTTCTAATGGTGACCCTCTCATATGTCTCAAAACTATCTAGTATGAGGGAGGGTGTGTATGGGAAAGAAAGAGAGAGAGAGAGAAACTGAATTTATAGTCCACCCTTTGAACTATTCCCTCTATTGACCTCTTTTATCTATAGCAGCATCTAATTTGTAGGTCCTCCTTGTGAACATTATTGAGAACCACTTCCTGGGAGGCACAAAATCTACTCTTGGCTTGTACAGCCTGAACTATGTGGACTCTTGCTTTCTCCAACTCCTTCCCTGCTCCTCTAAGTCTCAGAGTGCATATAAGTTGACCCAGGCTGGTATGCATTATACAATTGATAGGTGGTAACTATCATGTATTCCTATAGTATAAATTCAACACACACAATTCTCATTCTCCCCAAATTGATGTTTCAGACATATTTATCCTCAATAAGTTACATGAATTATTGAGATGTTTCATTACTTTGCTTTAATTTCTATGACCAGGTCTGATGTTTGAACTTGACCAAAGCTTGCTGATAGTTACTGCTTCTCCCAACCCTCCAGGGAGATCCTGCTTCCACCCAGGGAGGCTGCCTCTCAAAATGTCACTGAAACAGTTGGGTATCAGCTCTAAGAAAGGGACAACTAAGATTATGCCCAAACACAGATATACTAGAGATATTGATATATATCTCATCCAGATTCTATTGGTTCTGGGGAGAGGCAAGCTCGACTGCAGATGGCCAAGTCCATATTTGGAAAGGTAAGAATGAGTAGAAATTATTAACTACTCGCTACCTTTCTAGAGGCCCTTCTTTCTTCCTTAACAGAATTTTTTTACTGTGTGCTTCATATGTACTAGGCACTACCTATTCTAGATATTGGAGATATAATAGTGAACAACACAGACCAAGCACCTCCTCTTAAGTGCCTTATGTTCTGGGGATTGGGGGAGACAGACAACAAAAAAATATATAAATAGAAAGTTAATTTCAGGAAGCAGTAGCTGTTATGAAAACAATAACATAGGCAATATAGTAGAAGGCAAATGGAGTAGAAGTAAGAGGGCTGCTTGAAATAGGACGGTCAGGGACAGCTTCTCCGAAGATTTTACTTTTGTACCGAGACCTAAATAACAAGAAAAACCTCACTTGAAGGATTGAGAGCAACCAGCCTTCTTTGAGGAAGTGGAATTCATTGAAAGGGGAAGAGGTCTCGAATAGCCAAAACCATCTTGATGAAGAAGACCAAAGTTAGAAGGCTCACACTTCCTTATTTGGGGATCAAACTGAGAGTTCAGAAATAAATCTTCACTCACATCTATGGCCATTAATGTTTGACAAAGGGGCAAAGTTCACTCAATGGAGAAACAAAGGTGCTTGGAAAACTGGATATCCGTGTACAAAGAAAAAGATGAAAAAAAAAAAAAAAAAGGATTGAGGGAATGAGCTTTCCAAACAAAGAGAACAGCAAGTTAGAAGGCCCTGAGGTGAGAATATATTTGGTGAGTTCAGGGAACCAAAAGAAGGCCTGTGTGGCTGGCTTGCGCTGAAGGGGAGAGCTGAAGGAGCTAGCCTGGGTAGGGCTCAGAGGCTAAGAACTTTCACTTTTATTCTAATGGAAAACTGGAAGAATTTTAAGGAGAGGGGTGATATAATCTGATTTACAATTCTAAAGGCAATTCTACCAGCTGTGTGGAGTGAAGGGAGCCATTCCCATTACTTCATCGTCATAGCTTTTGCTCGGTTTAAAAACAGTTCATGATACTACCTTTATCCAGTGTATGGACAAATGAGTAGGAAAATAAAGACCAAAAATAAATACACAATGGGGGGGTGGGGTGGATAAGACATATGGGATGTTCTGGAGTTTTATTTTAATTTTTATTCTTATTTTTTATTTTTTTGGAGTAATGAAAATGTTCAAAAATTGACTGTTGTGATGGATGCACAAACACACTGTGAACTACTGGTTGTACACTTTGGATGATTATGTGTCATGTGAACATATCTCGATAAAATTACTTTAAAAATTACGGTACCTCCACCATAATTCCAAAGCTTATATTCAACTTCAAAGCACATAAACTTGGCTCCCCACCATAGAGGTTTAGGAGACTGTGACGTATACCGTACAGATAATTCCAAAAGGGAAACGCTGATTTGAATGTGTACATGATTTTTTAAAAGTTCTCACAGTTTAGCCACATCTACAGCTTTTTCCCTTGATTCTGCTCATGCTTTCCTCATTTGCTTTATTAGAGAAGTTGTGTATTTGCAGAACAATCATCCACATAATACAGTTTTCCCATATACCACCCTATTATTAACACCTTTCATTGGTATGTAACATTTGTTACAATTGATGACAACATATTTTTATAAATGTAATATTAACTATAGCCATGGTTGAACTTAGGGTTCATGTGTCATGCAATTTCATGGATTTATTTTTTTATTTTTTTATTTTAGTACCATACATACATATATTCCCTTTTTAACCCCATTCAAATAGATAATCCAGTGCTGTTAATTGTGTCACACAGCCTCACCTACTTTTTAATTCCCATAATACAGACAATATTCCTCCCCACACCTTCCTATAATGCTCATCCTTGGCTTTGTATTATATTTGCCCAGAGGGTCTTTAAATAAATCAAAAACAAATCAATTACATCAGAATCTTAGGGGTGGAGCCCTGGCTTCTCTTTTAGAGTTTCCGCAGGTGATTCCTGTGGGCAGCTAAGGCAGCCACTGCCTCAGACGGGAACTTCAGATGATAATGACGAAGAGCAGCCTGGCGCTGCAAGAACTGTGCATTCCCACTGCTTAGTCCCCGGCCGGAGGAAACCTCCGTGGTGAGCTCCCAGCCAATGGGCATCTTCAGAAGCCTGAATGCACCCAAGCTCACACCACTGTAGGCAGCAGCACCTTGCTCTGCAGCCGGGTGCCCAGATTTGCAACCTGAAAGTAGAGCACATCTTGCATGTATAAAAGGTACTTTTGGGACCTCAACAAACTCTGCTTTTTAAAAAAAAAAAAAAGATTTTTTTTAAAACAAGAAACAAAGGATGACTTCATCCACATGGGATGCCTGGGCATCCAGCTCCATAAAGATAGATGCCACCCCTGCTCTGAAGTGCCTGACATCCTACAGAGCTCAGAATTTAAAAGCTAGCACATGTTGTCAAGCTCTAAAATAAGAGCGGCAGCTTTCCCACTTTCCTATTTCGTTTTTCTACATTCATTATACTTAGTGCTAGGTTTAAAAAAAGAAAGAAAAAAAAGTAAAAAGATAGTACAAAAGCCCTAGCAGAGTGAGGGCTGGCATTTTAGTAAAGCAGCATAATCCAATCAAACCAGCTTCATTGTTTTTCTGTAGTGGAGATTTATTTTGGTTTGCCTATTGATGGTATAAGGAAATGGAAACAGGCAGAACAACCCTATGGAATCTGAAAGTACTTTTTTATAGTCTTTTGCACACAGTTCGGCACTTAATTATATTCTGCCTTATATGGTTTTGATATTATTTCAGATGTGTTAATCTTGTCAAATCTGATAAGTTTCTTGAGAACACATTGCTTCTGTGACTTAAATAGCACCTGTTCACAGGTACACATTACCTAGATTCCATACTGAACAGACCAGGACATACTTATATTCATTTTTATTACTTTTTACTACTTATTTCCTCCCTAACCCCAACCTTTCACCTTTCTCTCTCCCTTTCCCTCCCTCCCTCCCTCTCTCTCTCTCTCTCTCTCTCTCTCTCACCTCTCTCTGTGTGCATGACCCTCCAAAGGAAGCTACAATGCTCTATACACTGTCCCAGGTAACTGTGGAATTCAGGGTAGACTGTCAGGGGTCATAGTAAACAAGGGCCTTGTTCTTGAGAGTATGCCCACAAGTGGCATGTTTCACTAGCTTAGAACTGGGTTCCCTGTGTTAAGAACAAGACACCAGCAAAAAGAAATCGAATGAACCCTATCTCAAGGGAAACTTAGTAGGTAAGTACCCTAGCCCATAATCGACTGTAACATTGTTAGGAAAGAAGTCCTAGAAGTCAAGGAAGCATTCCCCAAGGATGCATTGAGTGCTGACCTAAATCCCTCAACAAGAGAAACGATAATCTTAGAAAGAGCAAGACAACTTCAGAGGTCAAAAAAAGTTGTAATACATAGCAGCCTGGCAATGGAGAGATGGACACAGCAAGCATCCTCTAGCTACCTTGGAGAAGAGATTCTTTAAAGTTATCAAGAAACAACACTGTTAGTGACACATGAGTAGTACCACTTGGAGATGCCCAACATGGAAGCTATCTCAGGACCTCCTGAGAAGGTCAAGGGGGCTGTGAAGTTCCATTCTTCCTGATTATACACATATTTGAAGTAAAATCAAAATCTATTACTGACTATGGACATGTTAGACTCAAAAACCTAGGATCCATCTGAGGCCTAGAGTTTTTGGGTATTTAACCCTCAGTTTTCCACTAATGTTGTCCTCCAAGAAACAAGAATCATAGTCACCATTTCTGAGTAGAAGTTAAAGAAAGAGAGAATTTAAAGAATATAAGGATTGAATGTTTCAAGAGTTATAGTGTTCTCCAGAAAAATCATCTAAAGTAATGATTCCCTAGTCAGGTTGATTACCAAAATCATCTGAGGAACTAATTAACAACAATATAGAGTTTCTGGATCCACTATGTAACCATCAGATTCTCCAAAGTAGGGACCTCAGAACCCTCATTTATACATTTCCTCATATGATCCTGATGATATGCCTGGTTTGAAAACTATTGTTTATATTTACCAAAAAAATAAGTTTTCCATAATCAATTTTTAGATATCAACCCTTCAGCTTTTGATAACTAATAAGAAAGTCATTAATCAGTTTCCTCTTAAAGTTTCAAGGTCTTGGAATCATTGTCAGGAAAAACAGAGCCTAATGATAATCGCATTTTGCTGCAGGGCAAGATGTCCTGGTGAGGAAGGCACAGAGCCAAGGCATTGCTTTCTTCTTTGAATTTGCCAGCATGAATCGCCACACTGATAGCATGTCTGAGATCTGAATTAATATAACAAAAATAATCCACCTTGTCTCAAATAGATAATAAGATAATAGGTCCTTTGAGTTACTTCTAAATAGTTTTTTGCTTTAAATCATCCCCATATAGAACAAAACTCCATTGCACTTCCCCAAAAGTTCTACAAACTTAATGTAGGGGGATGTCAAATTCTGCAAACCTACTGAAAAGAGAAATCAGGGTTGAAGCTAAAAGATAAGGAATGCAGACTGGTGGAGAGCTTTCTATCAGAAGGGTCACAGTGTTGGAAATGATTTATAAGAAAAGAGGTTGGTTATGAGACAGTAAGAATACTGGTCACGTACATATGAAATTAAAGAAGCAATGACTTGACAGTAAGAAGCCAGGAAAAATAGAAAATGAAAATGAGAAGTTATGTAATATGTGATACGGTTTGGTAACATGAGAGGCAGAACACTGGACTGAGTCTCAGCTTTACCCTATTCCTCTCTCCTGAGAGAGAATTTTATCCATAGCTCTGTCACAGCACTTCTAAAGTTGTACTGTTTCGTGTCTCTTCCTCTTCTAGGTTGTGGACTTGTGGAATACAGGGAATGTGTTATATTAATCTTTGGATCCCTACTCTTAAAATGACTGCTGGCATATATATATAGTCAGCTCTCCGTAAATGCTGCATGAATGAATGAAGCAGCTGCAGCCTTGAGAGTATTATATGTAGGACTGTTCCGCAAATGTTTTATGAATTCATGAAATGTTGAAAATAACAAAATTTGTCCTTAAAATAAGGTTAGAGTCCTGAGAATTCCCTAGTATAAAATGTTTGGAATCCTCCATTTAACTGATAAAGTTTATTGAGCTGAATGTGGTTTATTGTTGTGGTTTGGTTTGGTTTTTTAAAATGTTGTGCTTTTTTATTAAGCGATTAGAAACCATGCCATAGCTTCTCCACTGGAGGCATAGTTCCTGGTTTTAGGTTTTGCTGATAATCTCACTGCCCTGCATTTGCAAGGTATGGGGTGAAAGGCTGCACCCCATGGGTGTCTGTGACTGGTTCTGTTAATAATTGTTTTTCTTTCTCATTATAGTTTGAAATTTGAGGCCCAACATTGTTCAGCACTCTATTAGCCTCTTGAACTGGACTGGGATTGAGAGCTAGAACAAAGAAAAAGGAAAAATATGTAAAGTTGAAATGGCACAACTAGGATGATAACTTTAGCTCATTCGCCTGCTGACACCTGGAGATTAAGAGACAATCATTTACCCAGAGGAAAAAAAAATGGTGCAAAGAGCCAAGGATGGAGAAATCTTGCCCCAGATACTCTAAATGTTCTACAGCTGGTCATTTTTCCTTTTCCTCAGGTATTGCCAATGAGTAGTGGATTGTTTAGTCATTGCTACATAATAACAACCACTAACAACCACTAAATCTCAATAGCAGGCAGGATCTGTGAGTTGATTTCACTCACATGTGGCTGATCTAGGCTGGGCTTTGGTTGAGCATTTCTAAGCTGCAGATTGAGCCCAAGTCTACCCCATGTGTTTCTCATTCTTCTTGCACTAAAAACTACCCAGGGGAAGCTTTCTTTTTTTTCATGGCAATGGCAGAGGAACAAAAGGGCTCACACAATCTGGCAAGAACATTTCAAGCTATTGCTTATGAAATACTAACATCCCATTGGCCAAAGCAAGTCACATAATCAAGCCCAAACTCAAACTCAAGGGTGGTTAAGTATACTCTTTCCCTGGAAGTGGCAGAGGAAGGAAATATTTTTGAAGAACAATGAAATGTCTGCAGGCAGAGCCCTATTTGATGATTTCAAGAGAAATGGAGAGCCTTGTGCTGGAGAAATCAATGGTAGGTGATTCTTGTATCTTTAAGTGCTGGGTCTCTTCACTCACATATTTTGCTGATAGGACAGAAAATTGATACAACATTTTAGGGCACAGTTTGCAATATTTATTAGCAATCTATTACACTGTTGACTTATAAGAATTTGCCTGAAATACGTAGGAAGTTTTCTACAAAGGGTCATTCATTTCATGGTTATTTATAATAGTGCAAAACTAGAAACAAATTACAGAGGATTGGTTGAATAAACTATGGCACATCCAAATGATGGAATATCTGTGTCACATTACAGCAGTATTATAGTGGAAAATTTACTGGCATGGGAAAATACTGCCAACATATTATTAATGAAAAAAAGAGCACTTCAGAAAATAGTAGGTATAATATGATCCTAATTTTGTTTAAAAACTTGTACTGTAGGTATTCATATTAAAATTCTGTAAGGATCAAAGATAAGTACCAATGGTTCTTTTTTGGTGGAGACTGTTTTCCTCTGTCTATTCTCCCCTTCCTCAGTACTAGAGGAAGAATAAATTAGCAAGGGACTACACTTCCCTGAGTCTCGGTGGGGGCATGGGACTTAGTTCTTGACAATAGAATGTGAATGCAAATGAGGTTTTCCAAAAAAATCTTGCATAAATGTTCTTTCCTCTCTTCTTCTGGCTGGAATAGTGATGGCTAGAGTGAACTTGGAAGCCACCCACTGAAGATGACAAAGCATACTCCTCTTTCTGAGATGTTCTTTTTAGAATTCTTGTATGAGGGGGAAATTAATTTTTATCATCCTTAAGTCCCTCAATTTTAGGGTGGTTTTATTAGAAAAGCTAGCATGAACTCTAATATAGTGGTCTTACTCATGACTTTTTTAATTCTCTTCTATCTAGTTTTCTACATTTCTCAAAATTTCGATCCTGGATTAATATTTGGGTGTAATTTACAAAAGAAACAACAAATATTCTTTTTCAAACCTAGGTATCTTATGCCAAGGATTTCTTCAAATCATTGAATTTCAGATGTTTCGAGCAGGGAACTTTTTTTTCTCTCATTCTGATTAAATGCATGGGACAGGAAAAGAACGATGATTTCTAGATCCTGCCATTTCTGATATCTTCCCCATATTTTAGGTCTTTTATTTTCTTTTTTTTTTTTTTTTTTTTTTTTGACATAGGCAGGCTCCTATGACTGGGAGTCGAACCCAGTCTCTGACATGGCAGGCGAGAACTCTGCCACTGAGCCACTGTTGTACCTCCCTGGTAATTTTTTTTCTTTTCACCGAGAAAGTTTGGAAGTAGAATTAGAGTTTGGGACTCCAGGCAAAACTAAGTTTGGATTTCCTTCTGAGATGTGGAAACATTACCTAAACTCTTTGAATCTCAATGTTTTCATCTTTAGAACTCACAGGATTATTGTGAAGATTAAATAAGTGTGACAGGGAATAAAAACACATGTCACTGTGAATGCACTCATGAATTTTCTTTCATTTCCTTTATTTTTATAAAAATTTGACTTAAGGCAAACATTCAGTATTCAGAAATTTGTAAAACATAAAATTTTTGTCTTCTTTATCTTGCTTTTTGACCTCTCATCCAAAATTTCATACTCTCCTGGGAAGGAATATTATAGCATGACTAAATATGTCACTGAATCCTCTTTCCTGTTCAGTTTCCCATTAGGCAGCTGGCCAGTTGAGTTTAGGAAGGAAACATGCTGACAGGCTTTTCAAGGTTAGTACAACAACCCTCCACACCCTCTTTAGTTCATAGTTTGCAAAATATAGCTGCGGCAAAGAATTGTGTTGCTCTAGGCAGAAATCAGAGCCTACTTTGTGTAAACACAATTAAAAAGTGAGGAGGGGAAGACACAAACAGAAAAAAGCTACAGTCTGCAAAAACACTGTACAAGAATTTCATTGCATATGTTTTTTGAAAGGATTAGAAATAACGACATGCATAATCATAAAGCTCAAATTAAACTCAGTAAATCCTACAGCACTTGGTAGCCTTTCCTTTATGTTATACCTTTCCTCTCTCATTAAATTAGAATAGTAAATCTACTTTAAATCTTGTATTTGACACTGATGGGCATAGAAGCACAAAATACTTTTGGATGGTGAGCCTTTTATGAAATATTTAGACCTCAGCTCTTGTCCCTATTTTTTGACTTCCTTTTCATATGTACTCAATCTCGCACGCGTTCTCTCTCTCTCCCCACCCCCCCCCACCCTTCCTTCCTCATACCTAGCCTTTCCATTACTATCATAACCTTCTCCTTCCCAATTGGTCAGATCCCTTAATTTTGTCTTCTCTTTCTTAATCTTGTAGATTCCACATTTCTGAAACTGGTTGAGCTGAATGTGATGAGATTTATAGAACAGATGTGTTCACTTACTGTACTCTCGAACTGCCATGCTGCATTTTAACAGTCACTTGTACAAATGCAAACCTTATGTAAACTCTCCAGGAATAGCTCTCACTGGAGAAGCAAACTAGGGATCTAAAGAGTAGAAGATTTTTATGTATACATATTTGCCAGTTCCTGGCCTATGACAAAAAAATTGTAATTCTGCAGGATATTTTTCTCTCAGAGAGCCTTGGAGCTCTTGTGCCAGATATAAGGTACTGAAACCAATACAATGAACGTCTAAAACCATACCACGTTGGGGATTAAAATCATGTCCCCTACAAGAAATGTTAAGTCTTATCCCCCAGTCCTGTGGGCCATTTTTAAACAGGATCTTCAAAGAGCCTAATAGTTAAGATGAGACCAGCCTGAATAAGGGTGGGCCTTAATCCAATGACTGGTGTCCTTATGAGAGAAAATCTGGAGAAAGATTCAGATGACTGAGTAGAAGGAATAGAAGCCACCTGAGGAGACACAAGGAGATAGATTGTCATATGTCAGAAGCACAGTTTGAGCTTCCACCAGAATGCTACAGATTTGGAAGAAAGCATGGCCTGCCAATACCTTAATTTGAAACTTCTGGCCTCCAAATCTATGAGACAGTTAATGTTTAAGCCAACTAATCTCTGGTGTTTGTTATAGCAGCCTCGGCAAACTAAGACACTCCATTACATAGTTTTGGACTAAGTCTTATTCACTACACTATATTCAAGCTGCAATTCTCTGGAACAAACAGAGTAGCCAGAGATGAAATCTGGAAACAGGGTGACAAGTCCACATTTCACCAAGATTCATAGCACAGAACTATGAAGAACAAAGATACCCAACTCTTAGTCCAAGGTGGGACTGCCAAAAGGAAATCCAGAACACCAGTCATTTATCAGAGAGAGAAAAAGACAATGAGACAGAGGCAATTCACAGACTGTCATAGCCCTTAATGCCTCAGAAGGCGCTGATTCAGGTTCTGAGGAGCAGTTTGCATGTACCTGTAGGAGAATTAAATTTGCTGTATGAGCTCTATCATTTGTAGATAAGTGGCAAGGAAGTTTCAAGGCTGCTGAAAAATGGGGGCAAAACCCTGCAAAGGCAAAATGATGGCATTGGTGATAGCTACCATTTACTGAGACCTTAACTCAGACTATGCACTATCCTAAATGCATGTCATGCATTATCTCATTTAAATGTAGGAAAGATGACATGTCTTCCCATAAGAGGAAAGCAAAGGTTAAAAATGAGAATCTTGTGAGAAGTGAGGCCAAGGAGACCTCAGATAGGAATTATAGAAAAGTAGGGAATATTTTTCTATAATTTGACAAACAGCACTTTTTAATTTGGACCCATTATTCTTTCTTGAATAAATACATTTGCAAGCTACAAAATATTGAAAAATGACTGTCTCAGCATTGGGATAAGCATTATGCATTACAAAGAAGTGGAGGTTTTGAGAATTTTAGTAACTTTCCCAAATATATAGCTAGGAAATGGCAGAAGCAGAATTTGAACCAGAGTTGTCCCCCCACCCCTCTGTGGTATAATTATAGCATTACACTATCTCTGGTCTTTTCTTTATTATTCCCACCTGAAGCCTCACTGCTGGCGATGTATTCTCTCAGCCTTTCTAGCAAATCTGACCTTGTATGTAACCATGTAACCATGTAACAGTATTGACCATCTAACAGTAGCACTGCCAAAATTCTCCTCCTAAGACACAATTTGACATCATCTTAAGCATAGAATAAGCTCATAACAAACTTATGCACACTTCAGCTAAAACTCTCTTGATGCCAAATGCTTAATGCTAAGTCATTTTAGCTCAGCTTTGTGTTGTAATATCAGCTTGCATTTCTTTAGCACCTGCCATCCCCATGAATACCAAGGCAAATTACAACCATGGACTAATATGCATAGGTGTTATTTCAACCCTCTAGGGGCACAGTTTCTCAGGGTTTTGAAAAATTGTCTAACAGCCCCAAAGGAAGAATAAAGAAAACTTGTACTGTGTATCCATTTAAAGCAGAATAAATTTTAAGCTAGAAAATAGAATAACTTTATACAAAATTTCTTAATGCTGCAGGGGTTAATTGTGGTATTTATCATTACATCGTTGAGCCTGAAGAATATATCTTTCTTTGAAAAGTGGCACTGTGCTAACAGCATCACTATTTTTCATGTGCAAAAATCAGTAGGTCATGGGCAGGCCACAGTGGCTCAGTGGCAGAGTTCTCACCGCCATGCTGGAGACCCGGGTTCGATTCTTGGTGCCTGCCCATACGAAAGTCAAAAAAAAAAAAAAAAAAGTCAATAGGTCATTCTCCTAATGAGAGTCACATGTTCATTTTAAATGATAATACTTTTCTGTTCTGAATCCTATACATTCATTTTGAATAATAGTGATGTTTTCTATCACAGACTCAAGGGAAAAATTCTTCCCACCCGTGGCTCTCATTATTTTTTCAATCACAAATAATTCACATATATCACCTATATTAAGCTGCAGTTATTTTAGGCATCCTTCTAGGTTCTGGAAAATAAGGGAAGATAAAAGAATATGAAAGGAGAGTAAGAATACCTGCTCTCAAGAAACGTACAATATAGCAGGAGAAACAGATAGAAACAACCTTTACAACATACTAGACATTTATTTGGAATACATACAAAATATTGTAGTACAGAGAGAAGGAGGAGGAAGCCATGGATTTTCCCTAGGGGACTAACAATTAGACAATAGAGGATATGACACAATATTTTCTGACGATGATAATGTTGGGAGAATTTCCCCATGTGTCTCATGTTCTGTACTTCTAGGGTGTAAGGTACTGCCCTTTAATTTCTTCAAGGATGTTTGTATAGCACACAGCTCTGGAAAATAGAGCTAGCATCTCTCTCCTGAGCAAAGGACAAACTATCTTCCCAGTACAGAAAAAGATAATGGCTCCTTTGGGGGCAAAGAGCAGGTTTACTGAAGCCTATTATGAAAGAGTCAGGTTTCCTACACTTGTGGTTCTTCACCTGTGATGTAAAACCATTGCATGAGTAACTCCTACCTGGGCCATTCCACTTCAGCCCCATGGGGCTTGAGGAGAAAAAAGATGATACAAATGTGAAACTGTGCTCCTTGTTCTGTTTTAGTACAATTCTTTGTCTCTGACCCAGGAGTCTCCTTTCTTCTGCCAGAAGGCATGAAACAGTGACAGCTTAATTTGCTAGTTTGTAACTAAGGTAAAATCTCAGACCCTTCAAAGTTCTTACAAATAGCCCTTACTATAGGCTAGATACTCATTTAAACACTTTATGTATGTTAACTCACCCTCACATCAGTGCTGTGAGGTACCATTATTACCAGATCCATATTACAAGTGAGGAAACTGAGGTACTTGGAGATTACAGAAACGTCAAGGACATCATGTGAATATGGAAAATCTAGGCCTAGAGCCTGCAGACCACTACTCCACTACCTGTATGGTTGAGAGTTCAATGTATTTCTGGAAGTTATCATGATCCACTGTTGATGGGGCTGGAAGTTGTGTCATGACTTGAAATTTGGCTCCTTCATAAAAAGATTCTGTTCATTATTGCAATGGTCTATAAAAGAAACTCTTGGGAAAGAGTAGGAATTAGTGTCCAAAATGTTCACATTACCATGGAAATGGGGTAGGATTACCTAGGGAAAGAATCCAGGTGGAAGGAAGGAGCCCACAAAGGAAATTGAGAAGGTGTAGCCTACAAGATATGAGGAAACCAAAAGAGTGAGATGTAAGGAGTCAAGGTAGGGAGTGTTTCCAGGTGAAGTGGCTTATGAGTCTAGAAAAACATCCTTTGCATTTGGCAACATGAAGTCTGCTGCAATGTTCATTAGAGTAGTTTGAGTAGTTTTGATGGAATAATAGACAGTAGCTAAATTAGAAAAGGGAAATGGAGGTGAGTTATAGGGACAACTTTTTCTAGAAGATTGGTTTGAAGGGATGTTAACTAGAGGAATATGAGGGCATGGTAGGGTTTTATTTTATTTTTTTAATTAAAATAGATGGAAAATACCAGAACAAATGGGAGTTAATGCTGTGGAGACACAAAGATTGACGATGTTTCAGAGAAAAGATAACCAAAGTAGGACAATTATTTAAAAAGTAAAAGATGATATGAGGAAAAACAAATTTCAGTTAGAGAGAAGAATCTCATCCAAGAGCCCTCACTAATTCAGGGCAGTAAGGGGTTTAGAACTCTGGTCTATAGTCTTTCTTTTCAACCACAACTCTTTTCAGATAGCACCAGGTATTGCTTTTTCATCTCAGCATTCACCAAAGCTGCAAATAGAAACAGTAATGGTTTTGTGACAATTAGGCTGCTCAGAGGAATCTTTCAATAGTGAAACACAGCAGCTTTCCATAGAATACTCTTTGAAAATATAATTCTAATTAAGGGAAAAGATGCACTATAGGCCAGGAATCACTGCAGTTTAACATTGATATTTTAACTCCCTGGTGTTTGATTTTTGCATGGTTTAGTGACTGTGGTGAGCTTAGCCAATAGTAGCTTTATAGTAAGGAGGACTGAGGCCTATTTTGCCCAACACATCAATCTCCCAGAAGTTACAAATCTCAATCATTTTGTATTGCTTGCTCTAGCAGTCCCTTCCCATTTTGGGGATCTTTATTATCTTGGTACCTATTTTTCCCAACGTCTGCCTCCAATTCCTAATTGAAATTAAGGAGACACCACTAGAAAATAGAGAACGAGCAATACAATACCCCATCTCATCTAGGACCATCAAAAACACATCAGGCGTATTCAGTTTTCTTTTGCTTTGTTTTGTTTATTTGTTTATCAAGTATATTTTCATATAAATGGACAATTATTGAGTGTGAATTCTGAGTCATGAACTAAACTGTGTTGCCTTTACATTGAAAAGTTATATTTTAATGAAAGTGCAAAACAAAATTAAAGACAAAGGATCTTACATAAGGGAGAATATACTGTGTTCATTTATTCTGACAAGTATGATGGAGTTTTAATTGCAAAACTGCTTAACAGTACTCAGATAGACTTACTGTTGTACATCATGTAAAATTAATGAAATAATTATAGTGAAAGCTCTCACTGCGACAGCTGGCAGTTTAATCCTTGTAATTTTTGCAAATATGTATCCAGTGTGCATGCATGTGAGTGTTCTGGCATCTGAAAACAGAGCTCGCTGGTCATCTTCATAATTATCTATATATATACACATTTAGGTTTTCAATATTTACTGTATGCATTTATGTGGTTTTGTAGCTTATAAGTAGATTCTATTTATGTTTTGTCACCTCAAGAAGGAAGTAAATGTCTTGATGGCAAGAAATCTATCTTTATTCTTTATGTGTTCCCCTCATAACCATCTTTCACAGAGTGTTCTGTATATACTTTTCACTCAAACGAAGTCATTACTGCAACTGGAGATTGGAGCTGGGATGGGAAAAGAGGTAGAGATGGGAAAGCAAGAAAGCCAGTGTCAGCATGGCACATAAATAAGTCAGTAAGGTATAACAAAGGTTAGCATTTAGAGAATTTCACATGGACTACTAAAAAAGGGAGAAAAGATTAAGGCTCTCCAGATGAGAGGGTTCAAGGATAATATTCAGAGATTGTCAAAAAGTCTAAACTAAATTAAACATGGCTTCTTGGATTGTTCCCCTTCAGGACCCAATATACCCAAAATACTCTCAAATGTATTTTTAGACTAGTTATTGAATTAAATATTGCTCTTTAAAGTTTTTGGCATTTGCTTAGTCTCACTTTTCCCAGAGACGTAAAGAATTGCTATGATTAAGCCACGAGAATAGACATAACCCTGGCAGTTAAACTTCTCCTAAAAGGAAAGAAACTAAATAGAAATCTGATAAGATTGTAGTGATCCTAGAGTTTCGGTCGATATCTAAATTATATTGCAAACATTGACTCAATTAACCTGTGGCTAAGAGGTTGACAGTTTTATTCTCTACTCTTCTTATATCTAGAGCAGTAGCAGTTCAGTCCTTGGAACCAGGATAACATCACTGAGGTAATCTTCATTCAGAATTAAATCTTACATTTTTTTATTATCAAATGTTGAAAGTAATGGGAAAATTGAACATCATCAGCACCTTACCTGCTACATATAATAGAACCAGGCCTAGTTATTGCACTTAGCAATATCATCCCTGTTTCACAGAAGTTGGCCATGCATGTTCTCTGTTACTGATTTCCATGGGCTGCTTGTCTAGTTAGGTTTTATTCATTCTTCTTCTCCAACAAAGGGCTGTAAACACAGACACAAGTCACATGGGTCTAAAAATGAACCTCCCCAAGACTACAGGCAATTTCTCTAGTCTAATAACTAAGCAGTAATGAAACCTCAGGTTTTACCTAGGTGTTGGGCTTTGATCTAGCCCAGTGATTTTTTCCAATATTTTAAAATTTGGAAGAGAAATAAAGCAGATATAATTAAATAGGTCTACCTGACCACATAATATACTTCAAACGGCCTCTGGAAAAAGCTCTCCAATATTCTGGATCTGCTTGAGTTATTTCTGATGCAATCCTTGTATTTTACTCTTACAACAGAAAAAAAAAATGGCATTTTGAATTTTCAGTTTTTCAAAAGTCAAAAAAATGCCAATGAATTAGTCTCTGTTCACAAATCTCTGTGATTTGTTCTGATTAATTTAATGCTCCCTAACAATACAACTCTGCACTGGCATCCTGGAAGGAGGTCATTCATAAAATTGAAAAATGAATAAAATCTAAGCATAGATCATAATACATCCTGTGAGGAGTGATTTACAGGCAAGATCTTACTTCCCATCGCACAAGATAATAACTTATAAGCTGCCATCTCCTCACAATTATATTATAAATAATTAAATATTAAAGGAATTTTAGCTTAAATAAAAATACAAAAGCATGTTGTGTTTTGCCTGAAAGGACAAAAAAGTTTCATCTCATATACTGATTCCAACAAATTGGCAGTGACAGAATTGGGTGTTGTGTTAAGAAAGATTCTGAGGTCACATCTAGGCTTACTAGGAAAGAATTCCATCCTTTTGATGGAATAGGGATATCTGCAATGAAGATAGAAGTGCCATGTGTCAGGAGTTTACCAACCCTGGGATAGACCTTCCTGGGAGAGTGTTAATAGCATGTGTTAAGTGACGGTGGACTGCCTCTGCCAGCAAAGCAAAGGTAAAAGACACTTTTGGCAGTTTTTGTAATATTCAAAATGTAATATGATTGTCAATATCAATATCAACCCACTAGACTAGATCCAAATTTACCATGAAATATACAAGCCTCCAATTTGCTGCTTAAACAAGTAATGGAAAAAGTAATCACCATAATGTTTATAATCATTTGTCCTTGGGAGTTATATGATATTTGCTCAGTCCATCAATTGTGTTTGGTCAAAATATAAAATGAACCTCGTCGTCAAAAATTTACAAGGTCTACAAGGCAGGGTTACATGTGCCATGAATATACATTCATATAACAGAGAAAGAAAAGATAGATAAGCTCCATTGCAGAAATCACTACCTATATTTGCTTCTGTCTAAAGAAAGATGTATCAATATTAATAAATGTATTGATTAATATTATTTCTTAAGTTTTTATTTCTTGAGAAAAATACAGAATATGAAAGTGGTCAGCCTCAAGCTTGTTAACAGTATTATTAATAAATAGAAGTAAATTTCTTTTTAAAAATGTAGAATATTTAAAAATTGTAGAATAACAATTGAGGTATAGAATTATTTCTTATGGCCCAAAATAATTTATCTGAATTTTTTAGTTTCTACTACTTTTCCAGAGAATAGTACATCTTCTATTGTAAGAATCCTGCTGAAATATTCCAGGACAAGATATTTTGCTAGTCTTATTCTGGTTAATGGGCTTCATTCTTTGATAAACCATATACTCTAATTGATTCTCAAGTATAGCTTCTCCTATGTATGGTGAAAGCATCTGTGAACTCATTAGTTTGTCAGATACTGCATCAAAAATATACACTGTATTTTGCTTAATAATTACAGTTCTATTTCTCCATGCAATATCCTATATAAGGAACATGCAAGTATTATTATACTCATTTTACCCTTGCTGAAGAAATAGCTAAAGATAAATAGGATTTGGGGCTTTAACAACTTATCATTAGCATTTGATGCTATGTATTCTGTAACAATCAAAATGTCCATTTAGGGTCCCCTAATTTATATTCCATTCTCACTTGCTGTGAATCAGAACCATGACTGAGTCTCTTTCTTACTTTTATTGAAATTTAAAATATTATGGTATGTAATACTGATGATTAGGAAGATAAAGCCAGGTGTCTTAGCACCTCATAAGATGCTACTTATCAAAAGAGTTTGGTGAAACCAGATTTTATTGTGTTCACTGAGAATGGATCCGTGTGTGTGTGTGTGTGTGTACTTGTGTATACATATGTGTTGGTTCAAAGTCTTTCTCCAGATATATTACAATGTAATTTATAAGGATTCTATTTAGTAAATGATAACTCGAGATTCTATGCCTTTACAGAAAACATCTCCCTCAGATAGCTAATCCTGTCCATTGTGCATGAAAATTGTTCTTTTGATTTTCAAAGGATATTATTTTCCTCACCTCCAAATATCTAAGTAGCCTCATACAATTCTTTGATTAATTAGAAGCATACTGTTTGCTTGGCAAAAAAACACACGTTTCTCCATACAGACAATATGTTTGTTCTCCCAGAGTTACTTCTAATAAGATGAAAATAGTTAACTTATAAAGATTTTCTTTCAAGCTGCCAAATAAAACCCCAGGGTGCCTGTCCTTGTCAGTGAGTTTAACCTTGAATTGACTGCTCTCCAGCTCCTGTCAAAGGCCTGGCTGACAGATACAATATCCTATAAGCAATGGACCATGTCCTCCAGTGCTCTGAGCAGGAAATTCTAGCCCCATTGGCACAAACTAGGAAGGGGAACTCAAGGCACACTGGCTCAGCTGGGAAATCAAGTGGAAGTAAAGATGACATTCTCTCCTAGAATTATGGCACCAAAGCTATCCTGGAAGCTACTGGGGAAATGCAGAGGAGATTTGTGCCTACTTCTAATCCATACAATATTTAACTTACATGGGGCCATGTTAAGTAATTTTAGAGGTGTAGGGAAATCACAAAACTATGTGATCCAGTCCCCTGTTTTCAGTATCTGTTTGAAGATAGACCACCTGAGTTCCCGAGAGGTTGTAATTTGCCCAAATTTGTACCGCTAAAGAGAGGACTAGAGCTAAATGGCCAGGACTAGTCCGTGCTTTGAGTGTTTCTCAAGAGCAAGGTAAGAAAGCCAGAAGCATTTAATCAAACAAGCATTTACTGAGCCTTCTTTAAAAGGTCAAGTTCCATGTGAGGCACTTGGCATGATCAGAACATGTGTAAGACATTGTCTCCTCCAAGGAACTCACTGATTGTTTAAACACACTGATTGTTTAACAAGAAGTTGATACATGAGACAATCAGTAAACAAGGTTTTTATCTCGTTACAATAATATTTTTCTTAGTCATCCTACCCATCCGCAGTTTCACTGAGGTTACATGTTCTCCTATGTATGCCCAATTTAAGATGAGAAAGCACTGATGCCCCAAGCAAGCATTGCCTCTTCCTCTTTCTGCTGTATGCACAAAATACTGTTTAATTTGTGTTTTATATATGGGTTGAATGCCAACTCTATGCTTTATATACATTAACCTATTTGATGTTCATAAGAAATCTGTGAAATAAGCAAGAGTGTAATATCCCCATTTGGAAATGGAAGTCATCTTCAACGCAGGAAATTTAAGTCCATTGACCAAGGTCACAAAGCAAATACGTAGCAAAGCCAGGATTCAATGTCACATATCTCTGACTCCAAAGCCCACAGCCTTCCACCTTGTACATTGCCTTCCAAACTGTAGGAGCTGCAGCAGCAGTCTGTGATTCCATTTGATCCTAAGAGCCACTCCATGAAAGAGGCGAGCGTCAGGACCAATCGTCCCACCTCTCCTGTGGGAAAATATCCTTCACACTTGGCTCTGATTCCGTCAAATCCAGTGTTCTTTCTATATCCCATGGAACCATCTGCTACAGTCTTCTCACCCCTTGAGCCTGAAAGTAGCTGGCTAGAGCAGCATGTCCCTCGATAATTTCTGGGAATTAATTAGGATCTGATGTTCTTTGTGCAATTAAAACAAGGATCATGACACATGTGACATCCAAGTGCCTGCTTATAAATATGGCCATTGTGATTGTGCACATATGTATATGTTTTTGTGTGTTGTCTAAGAGGCCCTCAGTCAGATGCTTTAACTACAGGGTTATGGTCTAATGGAAAGTTGTCACATTGCTTTTGTGATGACCTTTTTTTGTGTGATTACAAAAAGATTACTTTATCTTTCCTAGCCTACATGACTCTACATGATAAATTGAGGGTAAAAATAACCCATGGAATTATTATGACAATTAAGTGAGCTAATTTATGTAACCATCTCTTAAAAGGTGACCTTGCAAATAACAGGCACTCGTTAAATGTGTTCACTTACTCTACAAATATTAACCACTTATGTCTACAGTGTGCCAGACTCAGGGATATAAAGATGAATAAGATGCACAAACCACTTGGCTAAAGGTAAATTTTGAAGTTATTTTAACTCAGAATGTTCATCAGGGGATCTATGAGATTCTAGTGGAGGTGTAGGAATCTTCTTGACCTTTCCTCTTTATTACTAAGTTAAGAAATTGATAATGCCTGCTTTGTAATTTTTCAAAGCTAAACTAGGGTTCTCATAATGCATTTGTCCACATTTTGAGGCAGACCCAGATAGTTTCTGGGGGAAACTTTGTCCTTGTCTACAGGTATTTATTTTCTCAGCCCATTTCTCTTAACTCATAGAGTAACTAGTGGTCCCTAATAAGTGAGACTCCTTATTATTTATAACTGCATGTCAACCCAAACTTTCAGTTAATTGTTAAAATATAATTAAATGGTAACATTGATTATTATATTATTTTGATTGCAGTGATAGAAACCCAGTGAACTAACATCATGTAAAGGGGGATTTATGGAAGAACATTGTGGCAAATTGTATTTAAAAAGATGGCCACACTGATATAGTTATCCATTCCCACATGCTCTTCTTACAATGTAAGAAGATGATTTCCCCACCAAAGGGTGAGTGGTCTATGTTCACCGTCTTGAACCTGACCTGAGCTTAGGATTGCCTCAACCTATAAAGCACAGTAGAATTGATACTATTTGTCATCCAAGACTAGGTTTTGAAAAAATGCTACAGTTTCCATCTAGCACACTCTCTCTATCTCTTAAAACTATCATTGAAGCTGAGCTGTCATGTAGGATGCATAATTCATTCTGGTTTTCCAGGGACTTTGCCAGTTTTAGAACTGAATGATTCATGTCCAAGAAAACCCCTCATTCTCAGACCAACCAGGAGAGTTGGTCACCCTTTGCCACCATGTTGTGAGAAAACCCAGACCCCATGGAAAGATGTTGGGTAAGTGTTGTAGTCAGCTGCCCTAACCCAGGTCTCAGCCAGCATTAACCACCATCCATGGGGAGTCAATGGAATTTAGATAATTTTAGCCCCCAGCCTTTGTGTCTTCCAACTGGGGTTCCAGGCATTATGGAATAAAGCAAGATATTCCCATTACGTTCCTTCTGAATTTCTGACCCATAAAAATCACAAGATGATAAATAAGTATTGTTGTTTAAACCACTGAACTTTATAGTAATTTGTTACCAAGAAATTGCTAACTAATTCAGAGACTGAGGAACATGGTGAAAATGTAAGTGTATTTCAGGAATAAATAGAACCAGACTACAAATCCTATCAGGACTATTTTCACATAGTCTCTGGTTTTCTTTCCGTCTGGGCTTAATTCCTATCTATTGCTGCTATTCAGCTCTCTTCATGTACTGTGCAACACCCCCACATTTTCTATCTTGATGCTTTTATCTATCAAGATCCTTGAATCTCTGGTCCTGGCAAGGGCACTGATTAGCCTGGGGTAAAGTTCACATTCCTGGACTGTGGCCAGAGATTAGAGGACTGAGCACAAAAAAGTCAAATTGCTGGAAATGGCTGCCCTTCAATAATTATGTGAGAGGAGGAAGAAGCGGCTTTCAGAAAAGTACGGTTTGAGTAAAGCCTTAATTCCTAGGATATAAGTAACTGAACTTTGTGAACTTAATTAGCGTATAGAGTTGTCAAATTTATATTAAGCCTATTTTGGGAACTAAATATTCATAGGCAATTGTTTGAGGTGTGATATACTTTCTCAAGGAAGGAACTATATGGAAGGCTTGGACTTTGTTGGAATTGCTTCATGTCTGTAACAGATTACGAGATTTTCAACATTGTAAAACGAAGGTAAATTATGCTGCACAGCTGTTCAGAGACTGTGTCACTTATATATTGGAGTCTGCTTGGTCATTAAGCCAAACTTTGCTATTTTGAAGTTTCCAACATGTGCATACACTTTATTAATAATGCATCTGGCATTAGTGTTTGTAATGATTATTGGAAAAGTTTGCAGCATTTTCCAGGAAGGAACTGGAGTTTATGTCTCAGGGGACTATTTCTAACTTAATATTTGCTGCTTAAAAACAGTTCCTAGGTTTTCTAGGACAGAGACTTAATTCACTTTGTTATACCCTGATTCCCACTAGATGGCTAGACAGGGTGAAGCCACCCCATTTGCACTCTTTGAATATTTCCTGATATGGTAGAAATCTAATTAGGCTACAGAAGCTAATGGAGAGACAGGTGATACTGATGATAATTTGCATAGCCCACTGTCTTCAGAGCTACCCCTAACCATAACTGGAAATTTTGCAAACTAGGGCCACTAAAAAATAGGTGCACATAAACAAACAAGTCAGTCCCATGTAATTGACTTCTTAAGAGAGACTGTTGGGCCTTATTTCAGTTAAGTGACCCCAGCAATGTTAATATCATGCCCAGTGTCCACAAGTTCAGGTCCAAGTACATCCAGCCATTGTTAGCAAAGCTCAGGCCAGTGGCTTGGTGCTGTTTGAGAGCTAAGATCATAGCATATTATGACTGATGAGTAACGTCAGAGAGAAATCCAAAAGAGCAAAATTTTAGTGTGGTCTGATAGTTCAATAATGATTAAGATGTTATCATAGTTACAACAGCTATCCTCTGTTTGTTTGCTTTTTAATGAATTGTGCTTGAGAGCAGTTATTTGCAAACTCTCTATGACTAGCTGAATCAGAATGATGCATAGAATGTTTTAAAATACATTTTATAAGGTTCTGGCCTAGAGATTCAAACTCAGTAAATCCACGTTAGAGCCCAGGAATATTTATTCTTAAAAATCTCTTTGCAGGACTCTGATACCCAGGCAGTGTGGATCCCAAATTTAGATGCCTAGATGTACACAACTATTTAATGAACTGAAAATGTTTGATTATCAACAGTAGCAGAATTCTAATCTCTGATCAGTAATTATTCCCCAGTATCTCTTCACCTAGGGAGTCATTCATATTTTGAATCATTACCTTTTAAAATCCATTCCTTCATTTCTTTCATGAGCACCATCTATATTCCAGCAATTTAGTCAACTCTGGAAATCAAAGGCCAAAGTTCTTGTACTTAAGATCAAACAATCTGTGCTGGCATCTGGTTAAACATGGCAGACCAAATATACATGTTTATCTCACTCCCCTCTAAACACTGAAGTCTTTTAAAAGTGTAAATCCATAAAAACAAAGAGAAGGGGAAGAATACAGGAGAAAGTCAGAGAGGTCTGCAAAATTTTAGAGGATGAGAAGCTAAAAGATGAGTGGCTTCTAACTAAGCAATGTAGAGAAGATGAAATCTAAGTGTCAACAAAAAGGGAAAACTATTAAAAAGCAAAGTGATTCACACCACATAGCAACGAAGAAGGTTGTAAATTTAAGGCACTTGTGACTTCTGAAGGTGGGGTGAAAAGAGGAGCTATAAATCCAGGAAGATGACTTGAAAGCCTATATAAGAAAAATTGGAACACCAGATACCTTCCTTTCCCAACCCTGAAAAGCCAAGTGACTTTTCCTTCCTTGCCTCCCCCTGAGTAGAAAGTTAACTCTGGACAGTTTAGACCTGGGATTTAAGGAACAGTTGAGGGGAGGTGTGTCAGATGCAACACAGAGGGATTAAAAGAAAGCTTAATGCTGGAGCCAGGAGTACACATCTCTGACAGGTGACTGGATGATTTCGCTCTAGGAAATTAACCAGGTCAAATTCAAGAATGGCTCTTATGAAAGAGGCAGGTGTCTGCCTAACACGGTGCGAGTCCATCCCTCAACAGGCCTTGCACACAAAGCTTCCCGTCCACTTTTTGTTGCCATACTCTTAACAGCATATAGATAGCAATGGTCATTGCACTTTTGTGGAACTCCATGATATGAAATACAGAAATTAAAACAAAATAATAGAAAAAACAGAGGAAATTATAGGAAGCAGAGACAATGTAGAAAACAAAATAAACCTCAAAAAAGCTATAGTTCACAGCCTCAGAGAAATAAGAGAAGTTGTTGCATTTATGAAACATGAAGGTACTATAAAAAATAAAAAAGTATTAGAAAACAGGGCAGTAAACTGTGGCTCAGTGGCAGAGTTCTCATCTGCCATGCCAGAGACCTGGGTTCGCTTCCCGGTGCCTGCCCATGTAAAAAAAAAAATTTTTTTTATTAGAGAACAGTAAAGAGCTCTTAGAAAGAAAAGCATAAACACAAATGAAAAGCAAAAATGTTAAAAACCCAATAGATCAGTTAAAAGAAAACAATCAAGGAAATCTCACAGAAAGTTGATCAAAAAGTGAAGGGGTAAAACTGAGAATCTCAAGATAACAAAACGGTAAATTAATCCATTAGCTGAATCATGCAAGATCTAGAAAACTGGAATCGAATAAATGAAGAGGAAGAAATTATTTCAAAATAATATGAATATTTCCCAGAATTGGACATGTTTTCACATTGAAAGTTGCCCCTCCTAAGAGAACTTTATGATATAAAAAGATTGACATGGATGCACATAATCATAAAAGTTTCGGTACATTGGTGATAAAGATGAGCTCTTAAAAGCATCCATAAGCTTAAAAATAGGTCACATAGAAAATAACAGGAATCAGAATTTCATCAGATTTCTTAACAACCATATTAGGAACTGGAAGAAAATGGTATAGTTTTGAAACTCTAGAAAAATTATTTCCAGCTAGAAATCTATGCTGAGCCAAAGTCTTCACAAATATAAAAATATAATAAAAATATCCCTGTAAAAATTATCTTAAAAAATTTACTTCATCGCATTTTTATAGGAAACTACCAAAATTAAGGACTAAACACAGAAAGGAAAACACATGAGATGAAAGAAACTGGGAATCCAGCAAAGGCGAGATGAAGGGAATCCTCAAGATGGAGGTGAAGAGAAACCCCAAAATAACATCTAAGCTGCAGGCCTGGTAAGCAACCAGTTCAAGCTGGAGCAGTACAGAAAGATCAAAATATTTAAAAAGGAGCTGTCTGATATATGTTATAATACTAAGAATTTTTTAGTTCTGGCAGAGATATTGAGACTAACTTTCTAATTGGTGCACAGAAAATAAAGCAAATAAAAAAGGAGGCAAGAAAAAAATGTTATTTAAAAAAGAAAGTGAAATTGAAAAATCAAGAAAGAAACATGCAATTTAGAAATATCAAGCAGGGAATAATTATCCTTAGGCTGAACACTGCTTTAATTATAAACCTTAGAATAAGACCCAAAAGGAACTAACTGTTTCCAAGTAACTTAACTGTGTCCCAGAGCATAGTTCAAGAATATTTATAGCATTACAAACTTTCCAGTATTCAACAAGGTAAAATTCACAATGTCTGGTATCCAACCAAAAATTTTCATGCAGAAAATGGAACCCATAATGAGGGGAAAAAATGCAATCAGGAACTACCCAGAAGTGACACATACATTACAATTAGTGGAAAAGGATTTATCATAACTGTAATTTACATGTTCAAAAAGTTTAAGAAAAGGAATGTAAAATCTGTAAAAGATACAAATTTAACTACTAGAGTGAAAATTACAATGGAAGAAATGAATAATGCACTGTGTAGGCATAATGGCAGATTAAACAAGGTAAACTTAAAGTTGTAGCAGTAGAGACTATAAAAATGGTACTTATTTCCTCAGGCTTTTTGTTGTTTTTTTCTTTTTTTCGCACAAACAGGCACCAGGAATCAAACCCAGGTCTCCGGCATGGCAGGAGAGAACTCTGCCTGCTGAGCCACCGTGGCCCACCCTTCCTTGGGTTTTTATAATAATTCAGTGAGATAATGCACATAAAGTGCTAAGCACAGTATCCAGAACATGGAACTTACGCAATAAATGTTAGCCATTTTTAATCATCCCTAGTCTTCCCCCATCAGCCCAGATATAATTTTTTCATCCGAATTTAGCACAGTGACGCTGTCTTGCTGCTGACTTTCTTACTGACCACTTGACTTGTTTATCCATTTCTTGCTTTCTATATTTTTCTGCTGGGCCCTGTGGTACCTCCTCATCTACACCCCCTAGCATTTCCAGTGAGAACTAGTTCAAAGTCACTTGAATTATTCAGTTATTCAACTTGGAATCCTTCTAATCTGCTTTCAAAATAAAAATGTCTTGTTCCCAGTGTCTGCCCATGTGAAAAATAAAAATAAAACAAAGTGAAAATTTCCTGTAAGTAATGTAATGCTAAGTTCAACACTGGCCAGAACCTGAATAGAAAAATGTAAACCCACCTTTCGTAATTCTTATAAAGACTTATGTTAAAATACAGTTGGGCATAGTAATGATATGGAATGGTTAAAGTCATTTTGCCTGTTACTAATGAATTACCGGGTGAGATCAATTGATTGCATGCTCAGTGTCAATAAATGAGGCTATTTCATTCTGAATTCCTAAATAGTTGAGGGATATATTTCTTCACATTTCATGGTATGCCATCAGAAAATTATGAAAGAATTTAGCAATGCTGAATCTGAAAGTTAACTCTAAAGGCTAGGGAGAGAGGAGCATATTCTGTTAGCTTAGCCTGGGGCCCCTGCCTGCTGGGCCAGCCCTGCAGAGCTGCAAGTTGACAAAGCTTAATTTAGGGATTTCCAGCCTCTTTTGTAGTAAATTCTTCCTTATTCCTTTTTTTCTGCCTCCAAAACTCAGGAATTTATAAGCTATTAACTTTTCCTCAGGTGAAAAAAACTCTATTAGTCACTTAAATTTCCATGTGAACAAGGCTTAATATGTAACCCTTCTTAAGGGAATTTGCATTTTTGACAAGCAAATTTTTTAAATGTGAAATTTCAGAAAAAAAGTCATTGACTAGAAGACAATTGTGAGGGTGAGAGGGACACAGGAACTCTTTTTCCTTCCTAAAATCACATTATTTATGCTACCATTTACACATGTAAGTCCATAACATTGTCCCTGTTTCTAAGATTTAAGCAAAGTTTAAAATTGCCTGTTTTTACAAGCTGGTTTTCCTGGAAAATTGTGGTTTCTTTTGTGTCAAAAAGGAAAGGTTGAAAAAAATCCCATGAGGTTTCTTGGAAAGCAAATGCATGCAAGTGTGAGAAAACAATGAAATAAATATTTTAGTTTTCTAATGTGAAAAAATCAAGCACTTGCTGTCAAATGCTTAAAACTGTACAAAGCATCTACCAGAGGTGAATTAGAAATAGATCTTGTTCCATAAAGTGCAACTGAATTTTATATTGTCTGGTAAGACTGGTGGCACAAAGCCATGTAAGTATAGTAGAATTAAATTTAAATTGCAAAACATAACATGACTTCTGGCAAAGTGAAAATGGAGGCACGTGAAATCACTCTCGGAAGTTAATATCATCAGAAAAAACATTAAAAATACATGGCAGTGTGACTCAGAAAAATGAAGTGAATTTAAAATACTAATCTGAAACCACTTGAGAGCCTCTTATCCACTGATCTCAGGTGTGGATAAGGGCCTAGTACTATACTAGGTAATAGGGCTGTCAGCAGGAAATGTAGTCTCTGCCTTTAAAGAACTCACTGTCTGGTAGGGAGGTTGGTCATGGAAGTGACCACAATTCAGTATGATGGGTTCTAGGAAGAAGGAAAGCGTAGGGTACCATGAGGACACAAAGCAAAAGCTTCTCCTCCTACTCAGGCAAGGAAAGGCCAAAGTTCTAATTGGAGGAGCAAGTCAAAGGGTAGGTTGCTTTAAAAAGAAGGTCTAGGGGATATAAATTTTAAAAAGAGACCATAAGCCAGGAAAAGAATCCATAAGGCCTGAGCAAGAAAGAAGAAGCAAATCCCATTAATAAAATGTCCAAGCCAAGTAGAAGACTTAAGGTGTGTGTTTAAAATGGAATAGAGCAGACCCCTGGCTGAGGGGGTATCTGGCAATAGGCCCAGGAGAGTCAGTCTTGTGGAGATTTGGATGTGAGAGGATGAAACTTCCCATTTCCTCTGCCAAGAACATTGTTTCCTGAGAACATGCCAAGACTGGTTCTTCCTCATCTATCAAATACGAAGGAGCACACCTCACATCACTTATACTTTATCATGTTTTATTTTCTTTGCAGCATGTATCAATAACTGAAATTTTATCATTAATTTACTGATTTACTTCTTTATTATCTTTATCTCCCCACTAGAATTTAAGTTATAGGAGGGTCAGTCTCGAAGGAGGCATTTAATAAACATTTGCTGAATGGCTGTTGAATGAAAAATGCAAGGACCCAGGGGAAGGCAGGAAGATGCCAATGAAATGGGGTTGGTCCGGATCTGTAGGACAAAACAGAATTCAAAGGTCATTGAAATTTAAATAAGGCAAGAGTACACTCATATGGTCAATGCACTTTTCATTTTTTTAAATTTCATTCAGGTCTTCCTTATATAGAGCTGGATTTTTTCTAACATTCCTTTGAATTTGCTTTAGATCTTGAGCTTCGATCAATTCTAAGGTGTCAGCACACTAATACAAAATTAATCAGAAATCAGGGTCTCCTAATACTATCCTATGCCATTATTCTAAGATACTGCTATGGGTTTTGTATCTGATGAATTTGTTTTATTTCCCTCCAATGTATACATTTTAGAAGGTGACATTTGTTCTTTGATTCAATGAACTCCTCAGGAAAAATTTAAAAATAATTTGATGTTAGGTATCCTTTCTTATAATTTCAAAAGAAAGTTTGTGTTCCCATGATGTCTGGGATAATTCCTCTGTCTACAGAGTGACAGAGTAGATTGCATTAGCTTTAGTTCTTTCATCCCTAATTAGGTGGCAAAGCAGAGCTGCCTCAGGGCACACAGGCATGGACTCTATTTCCACTAGTGGTCCAAGGAAGGGATGCAGCCCTGGCAAGGGATGTCCTTGCATGACCTCCAGGTTTGGAATTCACGTTAGCTGGGGGGCCTCTCAAGGGCAGAAAGTTTGTCTCATTCTTCTTTGTAGTCCTGGTATTCCCAACGCAAGGTGGTTCCAAAACATGATAGGTTTCTAGCAAACATTTGCAGAACTTAATGAATTTCTATGAAAGAAGCATCTAGATTACTTCATTCTGCCCTTAGCCCTGTTTTAGTCACTATTTTTATCAGTGTCTTAAGTAAAAAGAGACACGCTCATCCGTTTTTAAAAAGCCACAAGCTGAGAGAAATAGCTCGTGATGGGTGATGAAATCAAGCTTCAAAATTATCCCAGCAGAGTTGAAAGATTGATCTAACGGGATAAAATTTAATAATGACATATGTATATTCTCATATACAGTGTAAAACATCATTTACATGATTTTCTGAGATGAAGCAAACCTGATTAGCAACAGTTTATGTGAAAAAGAACTGGATCTTATCCCTGCACAAAAGCTTAGTAGGCACTATGTAAGTTATCTGCTGAAAAAAAATAAAGGTAATTGTAGGAGAGTTTGATACAAATATAACGTACAGAGCTAGGTAAATAATCAAACTGTATTTTGTGGTCTTCAGAGCACACTCACGGGATTTAATTGATTCCAGTTGCTATATTTTAAGAAATAGTCCAACAAACTACACTAGTGACTCTCAAACTTGAATTCACATGTAAAGCATCCTGTTAGTAGATCTGGTGTGGGGCCTGAGAATCTGCATTTCTAACCTGGCACCAGGTGATGCCAACGCGGAGGAGGCACAGAGCATTTTTTAAATAACAAGACACTGTGTATTTTCACATCTGGAGGACTTAGGAACCTGGAATTCAACCCATGATAGTTGTTGAAAGAACTGGACAATTAACATGGAGATTTGTATGGTGGGAACATTTTTTAATAACTGTCATATATATAAAGAACAGACTTGTGCTTTCTTCTCACGAAAGGCAAACACAGAAGTGAAGGAGTTACAGGGGGAGATTTTGACTAAATATAACAAAGCACTTTCTAGCAGATGGAGCCCTTCTGTGATGGACAGTGCTGCCTCCTAACCTCAGACACGTCTCTGCATCATAAGTATTTAATCATAAGTATTTAAGCAGAAGCTGGCCGATTATCATACAAAGATAATTCTTATGTGGGTGAAAAGATTGACTTGATAAAATTTAAGATTCCTGCCCTTTATCTCTCTTTAATGTCTTCTTCTTAATGGTTTCCCTCAGCCTATCATTTCAGCCCCATGAACTTCATTGCAATTTCCATCTCACGAGAAACCGGATCAGAAAAATGCTCTGCAAAATATATAGCACTGTATAAAATACGAGTTTATACTGAGAATTTTATATTATCTCATTAATTCTCTTTCATTTCTACATATCAGGCTGTCAACTTAACAAGGAAATTTCTTGGATCAAGAGAATAGTCAGCAAATGGATGATATTCAATTATGGATAAAATTCATACTTCATACCGGTGAGGAAAGTGAAGGTTGTTAAATAGTTGGACGTGTTACAAAGCATTTGTGGCACTTCCAGCATTTATCAGTTTAGAACAGATTCTGATATCAAGAACAGTTTAGTGATCATCCACAATGGAAACTGAAGGGTAAAATAGTTGACATCTCAAGATCACTTTCAAACCCAGGATTGGAGGAAATATAAGCATATCCTTTATAAAATATCAGTGTAACTTTTTCTTCATTTGGGTTGTGTCTATAAATTGTGTGGCTCCAGTGTTTCTTAAGCTTTACATTTCAGGGCAATTTTTCAGAGAATTAGCATCCTGAAACGTGGAGAAGGCACTTCATTTGGCTTATTACAGGAACTGAGTCAATGTCTTTGTGCCCTGAAGCAGGCTGCTGTGCCATCTAATTAGTGATGGGAGAAGCAAAGCTAATTCAATCTAGACTGTCACTTCTGGGACTGAAAGATTGCGCTGGACATCTGGGAGCACAAGCTCTCTCGGAGGATTATAGCATCAGTACCAACCCAAGAAGGGCACTGATGTCAAACCATAAAGCCCTTCTAGCTCTTCCCAAAAGCAGCTTCAACTACAGCAGCGTTGAGGGGAATGATCAACATACTCAGGAGAGTTCAAAAGGAAGAGAAAAGGATAGTGCAATCAACTAATCTGCCATTTTTCTCTTGACAAATGGCACTAACCAAAATCACTATTTGCATAAATATCCTGGATTTGAGGCTTAAAGAGACCCTGTTCCCTTACACAGGTATTAAGGAATCAGTGTTGTGTATAGATAGATTTATATGATAATACAATACAGTTTTGTTTTTGTTTAAAAAAAAAAAAGAAAACCTTTCACTTTTGGAACCTAATTTCTCTTCATAACAACCTCAGAGGTGCAGAGGTAGATCATTCTATTTTGTTGATGAGGGTATGGAATTTCAAAGAATCTAAGTGGTTTATCAATGTCACACACAGAGATGCTAAACAAGAGAACAATTGAGCTGGGACTCCTTTTGCCTCCTGATCTGGATTTCTTTCCATGATGGAAGGACTAATTCAATGTTATATTTTCTTTGAGAACTCAAATATACCATTGGATAAAGCCTGCACATAGTTACCATAGAGATGCATTTAAGCATTTCTGCCTTTTATGTTTTAATGGGATTTTTAATTTCCCCTTTAAAGCATAATTCTCTCATACTTAGAAAATATGTTTTCTAAATGTTCACATTTATTGAGTTCTCTTCTGTGTTTATGATGTATTTCACAAAGTCCTTTTCATCTGCTATCATTTAATCCTCACTGAAGTCCCATGAACTAGGCATTACCATGTCTAGTAATAAAGTGAAGAAATGATTGAGAGATTAAAGACCTTGTCATGGGTCTGACAACTAGCAAGTGGCAACTTGGTCCTTCCATCACGCCATTCCTCTCCATTTAATACTGTGGAATCATTAAGTAATTACTTGACCAATAATTATCGAAGATGTATATCTCAGAGTAGGATGATAGCCCAAAAACGTAGTTGATAATTTTGCACCAATTAGCTTGCAGCAACTTAAAATTTTTTTCACATTTAACGTGATTTTTATTTTACTGAGCACCATTATTATACTTCAATTAGTAACCGATCAAGATGCAGGAGATATTGCACTAACAGATGGGTCTTTCTACATAAGGCCCTTGATGTTCTGGACCCCAAAATGAGGAAGATCCCAAGAGGTAAAATCCATCATAATTCATATTGCATTGTCCTCCCCCTTTCTGCCAGCACAGAAAGCCCATGACGAGGTCTGAAGGATGGAACTGGAAAGGAAAATGGCAGGAAAATTACTTTCCTTTCAGGCCTGCAGAAAACACACAACAAATGAAGCTCAATAGTCTTTGGGCAAGAAATAACCTCTTGTAGCCTCAGTTTCCTGACCTGTATAAAGAAGAAATCACTCGCGCTTTGGCCTTCCTGTTGGGATTACTGTGAGAAGCAAATGAAATGATGTCTATGAACACATTTATAAATGGATAGATTTTATAAATAGAAGCAATAAGGTATTCACATCTTCTCATTTTTATTGAGCGTATTCACTGACTTGACTAGAATCACTTCTTTAATGGACCTTACTACTGTCATATACTAGTCCCACTAGGACTTCTTCACTAGAATGAAAGACTTGGATATAAATGAAGCAATTCTTTAAATTGGGAAAATTAGCAACATTTTCATAAGTAATTATAAAAATCAAAAGTAGATTATGTATTTAAAACACCTAACCAAATTTAGGACTCAGGATTTTTACTGGTTGTTACTTCCTTTCCCATAATTAAGCAATAAATCAAATAATTTTTGAAACCTAACTGTGTCCTGATTATTAATTCTGCCTTTTCCAGACATAGGTTAAGTTGCCAGTTTCAGTTTGCTAAGGCTGCTAGATTGTAATATACCAGAAATGAATTGGCTTTTACAATGAGGGTTTATTAAGTTATAAGTTTACAGTTCTAAGGCCATAAAAATGTCCAAATTAATGCATCCAAAGAAAGATACCTTGACTCTGAAGAAAGGTCAATGGAACCCAGGGCTTCTTTGTCACATGGAAAGGTACATGGCAACATCTGTTCTCCTTCTCTCCTGGCTTCTGGTTTCAAACGGCTCTCTCAGTTGCTCTGGGTCCTTCTGGCTTCTGCTGGGGCATTTTCCTTCTCCATCTCCAAGCATCTGTATCCTGGTTTCATCTTTCTGTGCTCTGTGTGAGTTCTGAGCTCTCTCTATGTTTTCTGCCTTTTATTCTCCTCACACCAGGCTCCAGTTAAAGGATTAAGTCCCACCTTGAATTGAGTGGGTCACATCTCCATAGAAACAATGAGACTAATCAAAAGGTTCCATCCACAATGTCACATCTCCATGGAAACCACTTAATCAAGGGTCCCGCCTAACAATAGATCTGTCCCCACAAGATTGGATTAAAAGAACATGGCTTTTTGGGGATACATAACAGTTTCAAACCAGCACAGTGCCCTTTTAAAAACAGGTCTAAATTTGTTTTGAACATTACCATAAATAATTAACATGATAAAAAATAATATTGCATGCTATTTCCAACACCAGCTTTTATACCCAAGAGGCCACGGGTCATTCTAACACAGACAAATCCTCATCTCTATTTCTAAATGCAAAGGCAGATAATATGTTAATCTCTGTTTTTACCAGGGGTTAGAAAGAAATTATTCATAAAACCTTCAAAGACTGAGATATTTTAACTGCAATGAAAATTAAACTATAATCAACCCCTTTATAGTTTTCAGTTATATGAGTCATGTGTTTGAATGATCTGACTCCATGGAAAAGTTTTTAAATTTCATTCTGATATATTTCCCACTACACTCCTTCCCTTGAATTGATGTCAATAATGTTTCAGATGAACTTTAGGCTTTCATTAAGTATATACCAGAAAATAAAGCAATACTTTTTGAGATGTGCAACTGCCCTTAAATGGAATAGTATTGATGCTTTCGAATCAATATTCTTAATAGTGCATTCAAAACATAGTATAGTTTTCTTTGAGGAGAAAATCAATATATCTTAAGTAGTTCAATGCAGTCAGAAAAGAGAACTCCAAGAAACTGGATATTTTATTGTTGGTGGTGGTGTTTGTGTATATGTGTGTGTTTTCTCATTTCCTATAATTAACTGAGTGATTTTGTTTGTTTGCATGGGCAGGCACTGGGAATGGCAGGCAAGAACTCTGCCTGCTGAGCCACTGTGGCCCACCCACTAAATGATTTTTGTCGCAGATTTAATCACTCTTCTACCCAAGGGACACCTGTGAATTTACTGTATTGCCTTTACATCCCGCCAGGCAAAGATATGGCTTAAGAAATCAGCAAGTTGGCAAATATTACTAGTGTCCCTTTTTTCTATAGTGGTTTCTTACATGAAAATCTCCCATATTCAGTGATGGACATTTAAGTCTCTTCAAGTGGAGCAATGAAAACATACATTCATAAAAAGACAAAATCTGGCAATGATATGGCCTACAGAGGCTCAGGTCACTGTGGTTGTGACTGCAATGACTTCATATAAGACCTAACTCTCCTGGGCTGCAAGGTCTTCATTTTCTTGATACATAAACTCATCCTTGCCTGCAAGGATGAAAAAAATTGTTTATAGAAAGAATAGTTAGGTCTCCTCAGAGAAAGCATAGTGTTTAAACTATTGCCCTTTATTCTGCTTTCTAGCTGTCCAAATCCTACCCTGTATTTAAGGTCATAATAAATCTTTCATAAAATCTTCCCTGATTACATTCGCTACATTTGCTCTTTCTCTATTTTTTTTCACATTTTATCAAGTGTATTGCTTATATAAGAGGAGACTTATCGGAACAGTTTAAAAAGTCTTCTTGGAAGAAAGACATGTCTAGATTTAAATCCTGATTCTGACAGTTACTAGCCATGTGACTTTGATCAATTATTTAGCCTCTGTAAGCTCAATTTCAATTTTCTCATCTCTAAAATAAAGATAATGATATTTACTTAATAAGGTTGTTTTGAAAGTTAAATTATTCAATGCAAGTGAAGTATTTAGCACAATGTGTTGAAAAATATGTAAACATTAGGTAAATGGAAATTAGTACTATATTATATCAATTTTAATATATAATAATATTGTACCTTTTCTGTGTCTGATGTCTCTGCTAAAGAGAAAAAGAAGAATTATTACCAAGTGTATGACTGATACAAAACTAATATATTATATGTTAGATTAAAAGATTTAAAATGATGGGCCTGAACTAACATGATATAAATACAAAGTCATATGATTAGGTTTAAAAAATCAATTCCATGGAAGGAAGATTGTGGAAAGATGGCAGAGTAGGAAATTCTAGAAGTCAGTCCGTCTACCAAAAACTATTGAAAAGGCAGGAATGTCTAACTATTTTGAAACTCTGGAGTCTTGTAAAACAAAGTCGCATCCAGGGAAGAACTGGAGGAAGAGGTTGATGCATTTTGTAAATGTCAGGGAATTCCATTCTCCGTGGAGCAGCTACCATCCCCAATCCTGCCTGGCGGCAGTGGGGACGGCAGTCTGTTTCTGGTGCAGCTTGCTGATGCCAGGGCGGGTCACAACGACCCAGTTCTTCAACACCCAGGGGCATGTGGTCTGATTGCTGATCACTGCTTTTGATCAGCTATTCAGATCCCTGGGGGCCCAGCTCTGAGGGAGCCATTGTTCCAACCCTCCTCAAGCAAGGACAGCAGAGGAGCCTTAAAGAACAGTACCTGTTTTTTGGTTTGTTTGATTATTCGCTTTCCAGTCCCTACTTGAGACCAAAAATAGTTTGTAAAAGGTATAAATTGATGGCTCCAACCTTTAATGACAAAAAAAAAACAGAAAGAAAGAAAGAAAAAGAAAAAACTAGCAATCCCGGAGGAGGTATAATAGCATAACAAAATGTCCAGTCCTCAGAAAAAAGCACACAAAGACAAAGGATGGCCTATTCACTGAAAAAACAGAATTTTTTTTTCTGAGGAAGCCCATATATTAGAAATATTAGTCAAAGACTTTTAATCGAGTGCCTTAAATATGTTTAATGAGCTAGAGGAATTCATGTACAAAGAACTAAAGGAAATTAGAAAAATTGTTACCTGAACAAAATAAAGAGATGGAAATCATTAAAAGGAACCAAACAAAAGTTGTTGTGCTACAAAGTACGGCAGTTGAAATGAAAAACTCTTTAGGTGATTCCACAGCACGTTTGAACAAGCAGAAGAAAGGATCAGTGAACTTGAAGACAAGATACGTTAAATTACCCAGTGTGAGGAACAGAAGGGAGAAATAATGAAGAAAAAGGAGTTAAGGCACCTCCCATCAAGTATACCAACATACATATTGCTGGAATCCAAGAAGGACAAAGGAGAGAAAGAGGCAGAAAACTATTTGACAAAATAATGGTCAAATAATGGTCAAAAACTTCCCCAAATCTGATAATAGGCATGAATATACATATCCAGGAAAGTCAATGAACTCTTCATTATAGCAAAATTATCAAAATCCAAAGACAAGGGATTTTGAAGCAGCAACAGACTAGTGCACTGTCAAATACAAGGGCCACTCAGTAAAATTACCAATGGATTTCTCATCAGAAACCATGGAGGCTAGAATACAATGGAATATCATACTTAAAGTCCTTTAAAAAAAAAAAGGTCTCAACCAAGAATTCTATATCCAGCAAAATTATCTTTAAAAAATGAAGGAAATCACTTGATACTGTGTCAAATTTTAGGGATACCCAAATCAATAGGCCATGCCCTCAATCATGAGGCTTACTCTTATGAAGCTTATATAGGTAGCATAGAAGCTTAGACCTATAAGCATGCCTAAGAGTTACTTCCAGAGGACCTCTGTTGCTCAGATGTGGCCTCAGTCTCTCTAAGCCCAACTCTGCAAGTGAAATCATTGCCTTCCCCCCTACGTGGGACACGACTTCCAGGGGTGAAAGTTACCCTGGCGACCTGGGAGATGACCCCCAGGGATAAATCCAGACCTAGCACCATCGGATCAACAATTCCATCCTGACCAAAAGGGGGAAAAGAAGTGTAATTAATAAAGTATCAGTGGCAGAAAGAGTTCAAATGGAGTCGAGAGGCTACTCTGGAGGTTGCTCTTAACGCAAGCTTCAGGCAGACTTTGCTACCTATCATAACCTGCCAACCCCCAACCAGGACCATTCTAGCTAATCCTAAAGAACACCTAGGGCAATATGTAAGATTCCACAAGGGTTCCAGGCACTAGAGTAGCTTTCCAGAAACCTACAACCTCCATATGGGTCCCTCATTCAGTTAAGTCCTGAAACCTAGCCCAGCCTCTCCAGAACACCAGATAGTTCCATCTCCCTACCCCATATTAGTGAAAGACCCTTCCAATATCAAAAATTCAGAATTGCCATAGCCCAAACAACCCCAAGGAGAGGTATGGAAATATCAAAGATGATGGTGGAATTATACATAGAAGATAGAACTCAAATGAATATGAATGCCGAATCATTAAGTTGATATCTCTTTCAGTCTCCAGTATTTTAGAGCAGCTAGAAGTAAAAACCTAAAATTGTGAAATTGTAACCTATGTCAAAGTCTAAAATATGTTCTACAACTAATTGTGGTACTGTGCTTGGAAATTTATAGCTTTTTTGTATATATGTTATTGTTCACAAAAAAAAAAAGAACAAAAGTCGATTGTGATGATAAAAATGTATTTAAGCACTCTACCCTCCTATATTCTGGAGCAGCTAGAAGGAAAAATCTGAGAGGATCATATGGTAGCCCATGACAAACTCTGGGATCTATCCTGTAACTACTTGGTGAAGAGTGCTTTCAAAACTATTGCTTTTTTATTTCTTTGCTTTGTATATGTTATACTATACAATAAAAAGATTTTTAAAAAAGGAAGGAGAAATTAAGATGTTTATAGTTAAACAAATGCTGAAAAGTTTATTACCAAAGACTTGTCCTAAAAGAAATGCTAAAGACAGTCCTTCAGGCTGAAATAAAAGGACATTAGACAGTTACTCAAAACCATAAGAAGAAATAAACATTGGTACATAGGTAAATATAAAATGCAGTATTATTATACTTTTGGTTCGTAACTTCCTCCCCCATATGACTTAGGCAAATGTGTAAAATATCATTTAAAATCCATTTTAATGTAAATATAATCTATAAATATGTAATCTGAGATAAATATAAAGCAGAGTAACAGAGGTATACAGGAAAAGAATGTTTGGCTGCTACTGAAACCAGGTTAGTACTAGTCAAACAGTTTATTATTAGTTTAAGATGTTAACTGTAATTGCAAAAGTAATCTCTAAGAAAATAACAAATATAGAGAGAAAAGGAAAGGAGAAAGGAATCAAAATGGTACATTACAAAAAAAAAAGAAAGCAACTAAAAACTAGGAAAGGCAGTAATGGAATAATTGCAATGGATATAGATTTTATACCAAAAACATAAGCAACAAAAGAAAAAATAGATAAAACAGACTTCATCAAAATTACACCTTTTGTGCATCAAAAGACATTATCAATACACCTTCCATGCAGGAGACCCAGGTTCGATTCCCAGACCAGGCACCTCCCAAAAAAAAACTTTTAAAAAGACATTATCAAGAAAGCAAAAAGACAACCTATAGAATGGGAGAAAATGTTTGGAAATCATGTACCTGATAAGGACTTAATATGCAGAATATATAAAGAACCCCCACAACTCACTATAACTAGACAAACAACCCAATTAAAAATTGAGCCAAGGGTATGCACAGTTATTTATCCGAAGAAGATATTCAAATAGCCAATAAGTATATGAAAAATTTACATTTTTTTCCATGCCCCAGAGGCCGTGTTTTAAAGAAAGAAGGGATGAGCCTGAGACCTGAATCTATACTTGGAGAGAGCCCCCTGCCAATCAGGAAAGCCCATTTTAAATTTATGCAATTAAAAAATAAACTTCTTTTGTGTTTGAGTTATCATAATCTTTTGATTTGTTTGTTATGGCAGCTATCATTCCCTAACTAATTCAACAATCCATCTGTATCTGTAGTATTTGTTTCGATTAGTGCATCAAATTTAAGAAGGAAATTGGCAAGTTTGAAAAGTTTTTAGGAACAATTTAAGCTATTAATACTTCAGGGTGGTGCAACAGTGGCTCGCTGGCAGAATTCTCGCCTGCCATGCCGGAGACCTGGGTTCAATTCCTGGAGACTGCCCATGCCAAAAAAAAAAAAAGCAAAATACTTGAGAATTTAAGAATTACCTGGAAAACTTTTTCAAAATAAACAAGGTAAAATTAAAAATTGTATGTGATTCTGAATGTATGCCAAGTTACGAATCACCAGTTGAGAACCTTGGTGTTAGAAGAAGGATTGATGAAGTTGGAAATGGTTAGCCTGGAAAATAGAAACAGAATAGCTTTCTTTAAATATCTGAAGGACTGATATGAAAGAGATTTGCATTTATAAGGTGAACCTAGAAAAGAATGACCTGAATCAATAGGTTAAAATTACAGGAAGGGAGATTTGGGCTCATTCAAAGGAAAAAATGTTGTAATAATTAAAGTTAAGAAATGGACAGTCTCCTTTTAAAGTAATTTGGTTGCCCCTTCTTGCAATGCCCAAGCAGGTGTGATGAAATAGTATAATTACTGTAATGCTTTTCCACAGCCACTATTTAATCTAAACCATCCTGTGGGGCAGACAAAGTTGGTCTCATGTCTAATTTTTTTTTTTTAAATAGATGAGAAAACTGAGACTTACAGTATTCAATCACTTGCCTATTTTCAGAGAGCCGAGAAACAACAGATGTGAAACTTTAGTCCTACTCTTTGGACTCAGAGACCAGTTCTTTTCTCTATACCATATATACGCATATGGATGTATATGTATACATATCTACGAGGGGACCCCACAGAGATCCATATTAAGATTCTGTGAAAAAGTTTGGGAGCTCCTTGATAGCAGGATTTTCTCTTATTCTTCTTTTTGTTTATATATTATCACATTGCTGAACACGTAGTATTTGTTAAATACATATTTAACTGAACTTAATTGACATCATCTTTCTAAAATAAAAATACCACAAAAATCGGCCTTTTCTCTATTTTGTTTTCACATAAAATGCTGCCATCATAAATTCACTGAGTACTGCAGAAGCAATACAAGGAACATGACCCATGCCTTCCAAACAGAGTATAGAAAAGCTAGAGCCAGATGCATGAGTCAATAATAAGTAAAAATATATGTGTCAATGGCATTGATAACTTACAGTTCAACATTTTTAATGCTAGCTCACCATGTAAAGTGCCCTGAATGAGACTTCAGGCAACCTTGAATCTATCTGAGTTGTCATTTGCCTATGTTAAACCTTGGCCAATCGTTTAACCTCTGCATGCTTCAATACCCTCATCTAGGACTTAGGCCATGATTATCAGTGGCTGATGACATCACAAAAGGAGGCAGCCAGACTTTATATGCCTCCTGAATCTGATAAAGCCTCTATAATGGGCCACCACTTTGCAGAAAATACCAGAGACAGGCATGTCAAAATAAACATTAAGGGAGGAAGTCAGCAAAAAAATATATTAAATTTCAAGAAACTCTAAGGATTAACATCTTAATCCTTTTTTTTTTTTTAACATGAGCAGGCACCAGGAATCAAACCCAGGTCTCCGGCATGGCAGGCGAGAACTCTGCCTGCTGAGCCATCATGGCCTGCCCTATCTTAATACTTTTAACCAAAATAATTTCAGGGGAAAATAAAAGAAATACGGGGGAAACATATAAAAGATAAAAATGATATATCAAACAATCACAATCTTATTTGGATCCCAAATTCAAACTGTAAGAAAAAAATATTTTAAGCAAAAGGGAACATAAGATATGATTCCATTTACGTAAAGGTCAAAAATAGGCAAAACTAATCTATTCTGTTATGTAGTTAGAAGGCAGAATAATGTTTCATTTCTTGAAATATGCTCTGGTTGCATGGGTGTGTTCAGACTGAGAAGATTCTGTGAACTATATAGTTATAGTATGTATATTTTACCATACATTATCATTCAATGAAAGTTTTTAAAAATGAAGTAAATATAGGTCCTAGCAATGAAGGTAAATCATGAGGGAATGAAAAGGGGAAAAAATTATCAACTCCTTTTTGGTTGGTCAGGGAAGGCTTTGAGGTGTGATGGAATTGTTTAGAAAAATATTGAAAGAAAGAACTTAGGTGGTTAAACCAGATACAAAAGAAACAGAATCTATAGTGTATGTAACAGCACACCTAAATGCCATAAAGTTATAAAAGAAGAAGATAAAAGCAACATTACAGGCATTATATGCATTGAGCAAGGAGAAAATAAAAATATATTGTGGCCTGTATCAACCCAGAAACTAAGGCCAAAAATACCCCAAAACCTAAGTTTTTAATTATAGCTGTGCCTGTATAGACATTATGCTAAGTAGGACTATTTTACATAGCACAACACTTGTGGACATCACTTCTCTTTTAAAGATAGGGTGACCTTGACTATTATGAGGACACTGGATAAACTGCAGCACTGAAATTTTGGTCTCTGACTGCGCATCTGCGTTTGTTATGTAAACTGGGCTAATCAAGATTAACAGTGCCAGGCCACTGACACCTTGAAGAGGAATCTCTGGGAAAGGCCAATAGAAGCAGAGGCTTTAAAGCTTAACAACGACTATCTATATTCTCCTTATATGTACAGATGGGTTATTTCTAGTACTTCTGGCCAGATTGTTTCATTTCAGCTCTAACTAGAATTGAGCGATGAATAGCGTTAAAACTTCCTCCCAGAATATAAGGATTCTCTCTTACACAACGAGTTTGCACATGGTTTATGGCAAATGATAAATACAGTAATTTCCCTTTGTCATTTTAACTTTCTTTGACGCAAGTAAAGCTGGTGACTCAGAATTCTGAGCCCACGTCATGGGGATGTGGCTGTGATAAAGAAAAATGAACAAGCCCTGAAGATAGGAAAATCTGCCAAAGGGCTGATTCAGACAAGGCTAAGCCATCTGTCACCAAAGCCCTCTCTGACCCTAGTTCTGCCAATATCAGAGAGGAAGAAAGGGACTGAGAAGGTACGAGTAAAGGAGTCACACAACCCACGATCAAGCTGAGTAAGATAGCCATACAGGTGCAGAATTTCCAGAAGCCAGAACAGCCATCAGATGTTGAGACAGTCAAGTACACACCTTGGAAGAAATCATATTTACAGAAAAAATTTTGGTTGCAGTTAGAAAACAAGAAATTGGAAGTTGGTAAGGGAATACGATGCCCATCTAGTTCTCTGTTTTTAGGAAGTTAAAAGTGCAGTCTCTGGAATCAGACTACTAGTTTCAGATCAAGTTTTCTATCTCCCCTTCTCATTAGCTAAACACAGAGCTAATGAGAAGGGGAGATAGAAAGACCCTTGGCCTGGTACATAATTGCTCCACGCTGTTTCTCATCTAGAACATAGGCTAATTATAGTGTTTATATAATATAGTATAGTATCCCTCTCACTGAGAGAGATAAATGAGATAATGGACATAAACTGCAGGGTATGATGTAAGAGCTTAGAAACTTAACATTACCAGCTAAGAACTAATGTTATTATTATTACTGAAGTACATAGTTATTGCTGACAACTAATTTTAGACATTGCTGCCTAGCACTAATATAAAAGCTTCAAGAAAACCCTGAGCAGAGAAAGCTAAGAGTACATCTTTAAATCACGGGGATATTTATTAAATGCCTATTGTTAGTCATTGTTATGTGAGGTGCTGGGTAAAAGAGAACAAACCAAGAGCAAAAACATGTCATAAGCTCTGAAGAAGTTTACAGTCTCATTAGGGAGAAGAATTGCACCTGTGAAACAATTCAACAGTGCCAAGAGTGCTTTGATACCCAAAGCCTTTCACTGGTGTCACACTTCAGAGGACAGAAAGCCCTTCGGGAGTAACATGTTGTGGTGGTTACGGCAGGAGATTTCGCATCAGCCGCACTTAGGTTCAAATGCCACCTCCAGCCCTGCAAGTAACTTTATGTCTCTGAGCCCTGCTTTTCTCCTTTCCTCATCAAAGATAATAATGGTAACTACCTTCAAGGTTTAAATGAGATTAATGCATATAAAGAATTTCACACAGAACCTAGCAGAGTAAGCCTTCAATTAAAATTTTGCTACAACAATCCTACGAAGTGGGCACTGTTTATTCCTATTTTATAAAAGAAAACCAAGTCTTGCTTGAAAAGCTTACTTGAGTCACTCAAAGTCGAGCTGGAACATCACAGAGTCAGAAGTCCAACCAAGATCTTCTCGACACCTAATCCAGGGCCCTTGCCACTATACCAAAGCCACCTGTATGTTATTAATATCAAAATAAGTATTTACCATAATTCATACAGCTGTTCAGAAGGTGGTGAAAGCAAAGTCGGCTAGTGTAATAGAAAAGACGGTGGAGTAAGTGAAATATCAGAAGTGGTAGGATATTATGAAAATGATAATCTATTATTCAAGACTTAACTGCTGGGCGGGCCACGGTGGCTCAGCAGGTAAGAGTGCTTGCCTGCCAAGCCCGAGGACCTGGGTTCAATTCCCGGTGCCTGCCCATGTATTAAAAAAAAACTTAACTGCTACATATTATCTTAAACACATAACATACCTTATTTCATTTAGTCTTTACACAAACCATTTGAGGTAGATGTTATTAACCCCATTTAACAGAAGGAAAAACAGGCTTAGAATGACTAAGTAACTTGTGGAATATCACAAGGTTAGTAAGAAGGGAAGCTGGGACTTGAACCTGGTACTATCTGATTTCAAATCCATTGTCCTTCACCGAAGAACAAAGCCCACGAGATGAGGGGAAAAACATGAGTTCCATACATATTTGTTGGATGAAAAGCAAAGAATTTTTTTTCTTTGGGTCTGAAATAAGTAGAACATATTCAGGGGGAATGAATATAGATGGAGAGGGCACCGGGAGAGCAGGAGGTTTTGAAAGGGAAAGAAACAGGTAGATGGGGGCAGTTGTGATAGGTGAGAGATCAGAAGTTTGTTTTGTCTTGTTTTTTAACCAAGGAAAGTGTCATTGTCACTTGCCGTTTATCCACACAAGTTTGAACAGTAATGTTCCTCCCTTTAGACCCTCTTGTTTTTTTTTTTTTTTAGCATTACATTATAAGGTCTGTGCCTAGCTCCTGCCAGATAATTGACATCCAGGAAGATCCAGGAAGAATTCATTCACCTCATCAAAGGCAATGGCCTAATCCTAATTCAAAATTGAACCTGGCTCTGTACAGAATCAATAATGGGGTTAACCAAGGCCAGTGGATCTCTTTGAAGGCCCAAATCTCTGGGACACTATCTATTAACCATATTCAGGGTAAAAGTTCTGGAAGGTCATGGGGAGCCACTCAGAGAATACGTTTGAATAAAAGTCTTTACAGGTCTATGAGCTCATCCTTATAGTGGTAGCAGGGATCCTTAGAGATTTTTAAGGCCAGAACCTTTGTGTTAAAGCTCAAGCATTGATACTAATAAAAGCAGTGGGTTCTCTGCCAGATACACTCAAATGACCAATTCCTGAGACACCAGGGTTTCAAAGAGAGAAATAGTTTCTTGCTAGGCATGAAGCAGGAGAGCAGATGGCCTATTAGCCTAGAAATCTGTCTCCCCAGATTGCAGTAACTCTGATGGTTTTATAGTACCAAAAGATGGGCAGATTTTAGGATAATGAGCACAATGCTTGAGATGACGAGAAATGATCTAGTTATTGAGCATCCACAGATTGATTACATACTGAGTCACAATTGATGTAAGAACATGGTAGCCTTGGTATGACAGTATGATAGTATAATGATGGACCTGATTTTTAGTATTATAATTTACAGGTTAAAGTGTCAGCTACTATATGTGTCAGGCCCATTTTGGTTAGATCAACTTTTGTCTATCAGGATGGTCTTGAAATTGGGTTGGGTTAGTTCTGGTCTGACTCAAGGCCCTTCTCAATAAGCATTAGGGGCTGTTCTTAGTAGTCATAAGTCTCTAATAAGGAAAAATCAGATAAAGGGGTATAAGTGAGGGTCAGTCACAAGATTTTTACAATCACAAAGGCACAAAATAAAGGCTTTATAGTTATACAGGCATTATCAGAGATCAAGGCAACAGGATTACAGTTGAGATTTCAGGTATTTCCCTCTGTCTATTCTAATATACCAGAAAGTAAAAAGAAATATCTATATAATGATATAGTAAACATAATCATCCCCTAAATCCTAACTTCTCGGGTACAACTTGAAGAAGTGATGTGACTTATTCAAGATTATATGAGTTAGGAATTTGGAGTATTTAGATAAGATTAATTGTGAAATTCCAGCAAATACTTGTAATTCCATTTGAGACCTTTCACATCAGTAAGAATATTTGTAAACAGGCCTGTCCCACTACAGAAGGATCAAATGTAAAAGAAAGTTAAGTATGAACTCTTGCAACTACAGAGAACTTGAGCCCAAAATACCAAAATCAAGTACTGAGATTTGGCTCTGTTGTCCTTTATGTCTATGGTAAGTACAAGGTCTCTACTGCTCTCACAGAGAAAACCAAGATTAAAGATTAATAATAATATACATTTACCTAAGAAAGTATATGCAGTTCATTAGATTTTGCTGCAAAGTTTATAATCCCTCAAACATATAATTGAAAGGTTAGCAATTAGTGGTTAGTTTCTTTATGTTGTTTAGTTCTATAAAGCATTTATTCATAATTTGTGTTAAATTTTTTCAAAACATTATTTCAAGAAAACTATAATCTATTGATTAATGTGCTGCCCTCCTTCACTGTTGGATACTCTTAGGGAAAGTTTGGATTATTGACTCATGTAGCCAAATGCCAGACACAGTTGTTCCCCTGTTGATAACTATTTGAAATGCAAGGATAATATCTAAGGCAAAGCAGCCCGTGAAAGTCCACATTGAGGGTACAAGAACTTTCACATGCAAATCTAGATTCATGGTATCTCTTGAAGAGGTAAAAGTTCTGGCAGGGCCAGGTCCATATTTCCAAATGATAAAAATAGTTTGGGAGCAGGCCTCTCTTCTTCCTCTGGGTATTGGCATGTCCATGTGTGTTGCCATCATCTGATCAGGACAGAGGATAGCCTGAGAGCACAGCCAACACAGGAAGGACGAGAGAGCCAGCCGCTGCTGGGCCCTGGTAACAATGTCCCAGAGCTGAGAGGACAGTCTTCTCACAGCATGTGAGATAAACTGTGTTCACTGATATCTGAAAAGAAATCAGCTTTAGCTCCAGTTATAAACATAACTCAACAATTGCATCAGAAATGTCAGTTTGGGGCTGCTATGAATATGACTGCTATGAACATTCCAATACAACTCATTGCGTGGACATGACATATAGTTTCATATCTTTTGGATAGAGTGGAGTCAGTGGGGAATATGGCTCCTCTTTCTTCTGCATACAAGCTCATCTAACGTCTTCCTTGAATGGACCTCAACAGTTGGCAGTCCAAATCAAACTGACTGCTGGGAATGTGAATTCAGGCACCTCTGGGCTCCTGTGGAATATTCTCCCATTGTCTTTAGTTAACTGGAGTATTTGGACAATAACTGTTAGTTACGCATGTCCCCCAAGTGGCAACCACCTAATTCAAATGCTCTCTAGAAGTATTCTGTCTCTGTTCAACATGTTATTTCTATTGTTAGAGAACATCTAAACAAGATCCGCCCATCTGTGACATGTGTTTGGAATGGCTTGACCTGGATGGTTGCTGAGTATGGATGGCATCCTAAGCACAAAAACTCTTTTGTGTATTGAAAGACATAATGTTTCTGATTTAGCTGCACACTGACACATGGGATGCTATCTACATTGAAATGTCATCAAAACATCAATGTGTGGCAGAACAAATGGACAGAAAAACAAAGAATCTCTAAATGTCCTGGAGCATATGTGCCTTCCCCAGAAGCTGGTTGGTTATATGGAACAAACTTTTGGCCATATCTCCCTTATGATTATATGGGTACTCTAGAATACCCCTTCCTGCCAGGGAGCATTCATAAAGTTTTACCTCGCATACCACAGAATTTCCTAGCTTTACGAGATTGCTTTGGTCTAAGAGTAAAATTCTTCTTAACCTTGGGGGAATGACCGCTCAGTATTTTCCTTCCTAATGCAGGAGCATTAGATGCATTAACACAAGTTACAGAATTAGTGAGATTTACTACCCATGCCCTTATTAATACAAAACATGGTTAAGCCTTTTAAATAAAGAAACCACCCAAATGAGAAAAGTAGTATTACAAAAATGTATGGCCTTAGATATGCTTACAACTGCTCAAAGTGGTACTTGTTCCATGCTTGTCACCATTTTCGCATATACCAGTTGAGCATGCGTATGTCACTAATGCCTTAGAATACGAACAAAATTCTATAAACCATATTCAAAAGTTACGTTTTATTGATTCCTTTTCCTATGGCTCATTCACCTACCTTTGCATTGGTGTTATACTCTTACTAGCTCATTGGCAATATTGATTACTTGTCTGTCTTGTTGCTGTTTGTCTTGAAGTTGTGGCCTTATTTCCCAATTTCTCAGGCTGTAAACCTGTACCCTCCCATTCCCATGCTCAGGGACTAATGTGGAAGAGGTAGTGGAAAGATGGTAAGAGTGTGGGATGGAGTGGGTGATAGCATAGGAATGCTGTCTCACTCATCAGTATCCCCCAACTCTTTGAACTTCACCAGCAAATATGCATATTCCTGAACATACTCAGTCAGCTCTCTGCCTTCATTATTATTCCCCAAGGTTAACTCCATGGGAAGTTATGCCCATAGGGACAGATATTAAGAAACAGTTAACTTTGTCAGTAATTATGTGCATGCACCGTTTTGGCTCCATACCTTCTTCGCCCATTCCCACTATAAAGCCCTGCCTTCCCCTCTGGTCAGTGCAGATCATCCCAGCAAGGAATTGCAGTCTCTCCTCCCACCACTAAGGATAAAGATACATGTAAGTCCCCAATAAATGCCCTATCTTGCTCACCAAAAGAAGAAAGGATTCAGGAGCAAGGGACCCTTCTAGATAATAAGAGGACAGTTCAATTCACCTCAGATCCCACGAGCCAAAATTAATATTACTGGCCTGGCCCCGTAGATATTTGAGTTTATGATCCCTGGTATAGACTTCAGAGTTGCAGCAAGCGCATCACAGAGGCTTAATGTTCTTATTCTTTATAGAAAGATATATTTTTATTACTCTGTAATGGACTTCATTGTACTTATGAAATATTTGTCCCTTTGAATTTTAACCAGAAATTGGAGGGCTGACAGCCCTCATTTGTATTAGTGAGCTGCCCTGTTCCATAAGTTTTACTTTGGGCAAACCATAAAATGTGGATTTGAGAACCTCTAGACTCTAAATTCTAATTCCTAATACCAGATACATAAATTTCTGCTCTGGCTTCTAGCATAATCAAGAAGGAAAGTTAGGACTGCCTTACTGAAGTGGTTGAAGAATAATTCCTTACAAACAGCAATACCCCCCTGCCCCCAGCTCTGTTACATGCCTTGTTCATCACCAAAGGGAGGCATCCCACGACATTCAGTAATTAATGGTATGACCTATACGTTACTGGGAAAATTAATGGAGTACCTATTACCTATTTAGTAAATGAAAAATGTTTTTGTTCTACACCATTATTCTCAAATAGAGATAAACTAAAATGTATGAGTTTATCCATGCAGAGTAAGCAAGGAGAATAAAAATCGCATAGTGGGTATAGAGGCTGTTACAACCATTATCATGACACTGTAACCCTTCCTGTGCAAAGTGAAGCTCTTAATTACATTAAGTTTCAATAGAACTGAGAGAATTGGAAAAAAGAAAACCTTCCCTCTAGGTAGAGGCTTTCAGAATTATGAACTGCAGCCTCTCCATCATTATTTTTCTCTACTTCCATTTCAGAAAACAAAAAACTACGTATTTATTATTCTAGCCTAAAAGTCAACAAATTTTGCTTAGTTTTCCTCACTTGGAGATGTGCTCACCTCCCTGTTATTTACTATAAGGTATAAAAAATACCAATATGTAATCAAGTGATTTATGTATGGAAACACTTAATGCAAAACAAGAAAAACATGCCAAAATAAGAGGATTTGGAATCCTTGAATCATGCTCACATGAACACATTGCAAAATGGTGATGTTTCTCTTAGGACATATTTCTGGTGGCATTTTGATGCCTGGCCCAGACACACCTCCTACATAGGTTTCTCTCCTCTTACTGCATGTCAACTCCATTAAACAGAGAGGAGCTCAGAAGTTCGCTCAAGCATTTTAATGACCCTAAGGTGGTAGCAAGAGGCTAGGGGCTTTCTCTGAGTCATACTATGGAAATACCTGCAAATCACAGTCAGAGCCCTACAGAATTATCAAGTGTGAGATGAAGGCAATAGCAAATCAAAGAAATTCTCACTACTTACCAAGGAAGTGACCTTTTATCTCTACTTTCATTCATTTTATTTTGTGACTACAATGCCCATCAATTACAGGGGTCATTTAAACTCCAAAGAGAAAAAAAAGGATTGCACCTTCCTAAAGTAATATGCCCAGAGCTTTGATCACACTTCAGCAAAAGAGCCCTCTCACCAAATTCACTCACCTTTATTGGATGGACAGGATTGACCTTGCCAATGAGGACAGTTGCAAGACTCCAAAGTGTCTCAAGATCAGTTTTTTTCGTCCAGTTCCAACCATCCGAAGACTGTTCATGTTTTCTCCCACTTCCTTCATCTAAGATTTGAAGAAACAGATCAGAAAACTATCAACTACTTTAAAAGAATGAGCTGAAAAAAGAATATCCCAAAGTGGAAAGGAGATGCTAACTTCAACACACACTCACAGAAACAAAAGGATGGGGCCTCTTAGAATGATAGGTGAATGATTTCAGCTATCAGACTCGGAACAACCGATAGCGTATGCACCCCTCAACTGCCATAGAACAGAGACACTCAGTAATTGCTCAATTATTAAAGGGTAAATGTAGCACATTGGAAAGATTCCAGGCTTTTGAGTCTGAAGGACCCAAATTTTAATCCTCACTCTGCCGCTATAGCTTTGTGCTGTGAGTTAACTTTATAATATCTCAGATTTCTCATCTCTCCATTCATGTTAGTAATATCTGCCTTTCAAGATTGTTAAAAATACCTGGCACATGGGTGGGCCACGGTGGCTCAGCAGGCAAGAATGCTTGCCTGCCATGCCAGAGGACCTGGGTTCGATTCCCAGTGCCTGCCCCTGTAAAAAAAAATAATAATACCTGGCACACATTAATTGCCTAGTTGATGGTAACTATTACTATAATTATTTTTATGATTAATGAAAAATGGTTCCCTTATACTGTCTTCATTGTCCCTATTGCATTGTCCCTATAATTAAAGCACGCCTCTTGACCTTATTTTTCCACCAAAGTCAAGCTCTGTCATATCCTATAACATAGCAGGAACAAAATAGGCAAATACAATATTAGAACAGGAAAGACTGGGCAATCTAAAAAGCATGCACATCTAATTGGGCAAGACAAATACTGTGGCATGAGCATAAACTTATGTGTGATGAGATGGAGTTTTTCCTTAAAAGAGATGACTATTTTTCCTGAGACACAAAATGAAGCAGGCCTTATATCAAAAAAAAGAGAAGGGCTTCCTCTACTCTCAGGATAAGAACTTGGGGAATTAGTGAAAAGCAGCTTCCAGGCACCAGAGGAGGCTGCTGAACACATATCAAGAGCAGGCCCCTTTGGCGTGTCTAGTGGAAGTGTTCATGGATGTGTATAACGAATGAGCCACCACCCAAGGAGTAGTATCACAGGGATCCCGGGCCCCATTGGTATGGAGTAGCAGCAGCTGAGAGTGACATTGGCAAGCATGGTTTCTTCTTCCAGCCCTCCACCCAGAGTTGGCAGGTCACTGCAGCATGTTTTGCTAGTGGACAGGATCGCCCCACGTTGCCAAATTGCCAGATTTCAGTGGTCGCATGCCACCTACTCAGTACCAGGTAACGGCAGCTCTCCAGCCAGCAGACAAGGGCAAGCCACTCTGCTAGACTGCTTGTACTTCAACAGTGACACCATGTGGCAGTGACCAGAGCCCAAGACTCCTCAGTAAACTAAGTAGAGTTTCTGATTATCTTTCATTGACATGAATATTGAATAAGACCCTGAGATTCTTGTTATCAAGGAGTGAAGTACTCCAGAGGTAAATGAAAGGTCTTTCCGCACTAGCAAGAGGCAGGATGGGGAATCCACCATTAATTTGCATATGAAAAAAATGTGACCGTGTGTTATACTGTAAACTGGACATATCAGTTGCGTTGTGCTGGGGGACAATGCCTGGAAAGCATTGTGACAGGCAACAGGTAGTACTTCCTACAGGCACCAAGGAGGTGACAGCAACAATAACAGGGGCATCAAGATGGTCAGTAGAGAAAGGGGTGAGGAGACCTTGGAACAGATCATACTAAGCACTCTGGCAGGCAGGCTGGCAGGCAGCCTCAGAGAGGGCCAACCGAAAGTAGTAGCTCCCACTCCACAAGACCAAGATCGAAGAGGAGCCCTCAGTGCTGGGTGGGATGGAAGGGAAGCAGTGGCAAGAGATAAGCAGGCCCGAGTCACTAAGGGCCAGGGCAGTGTATGCCCTTAAGACAAGGACCTCGGGCACAAAGTCTGAATCGGGAATGCAATTGTTAGAAGAACATAGAGGAGAAAAACAGTCTAATCATCACAAAACCTTCAGCTCCTGGAAGGCCAATGGAGTTCTGTTCTCTGGGTCACAAATGCAACCTGGGTTGGCACAAACATCCTCTGGGACTAGCATCCAAAGGAAGTCAAGTTGTTTTGTTCTGCTTCCCTCTTACTTGTCACCCAAGGAGCAAATGTATTGTAAATATATAGCACCAAAACATGCCCTGCAAGAAGGCATGAGCATATGACACCAACACCCCTTCCTTATTTACAGTCTCCAATTAGCCATAATTCAACAATCTTCTGGTGTCACCAAACCAATGTTTCATAACTAATAATGTTTCACTAATCCTTCTGACATACTTATATAACCAATAAGTTCTGCGTAATATGGGCATTCTTGTAGGGCCCATTTAGAACCTTTGTTCTGTATTCCATAAATCAATCGAGCACTTTTTAGTGTTGTGTTTATCTTGCAGCGTTTTTTGTCTCGTTTTTTTTTTCCTCCTACGATTTCCCTTAAAGTACACAGGCCAGTACAATCCAGGAGTCTGGTACAAATTTAGTCTCCTTTTCAAGGTGTTGTTGCTTACTTCTCTTTTCTGCTTACTTTTCTGCTTTTTAAGGTCCATTACTCTCTTCATCCTTATCTTTCCCCTAGTATTTCCATTGAGTTTTCCTGTTCAAAATAGCCTGACAACATAATTCTTTTTATGGTCTCAATATAGGTAACAATGCCATTAGGTTTCAAAATAGAGCAGCTCTCTTGAAGATTCTTCCTCCATTCTGCTGATACATACACCCACTTCATACATCTCTCATATCTGTTAGCTTGTGAAATCAGGTCTCCCTCCTGCCAATTCAGTTTCACAATGACATCCTTGCTGCAACTGCCCCAGAGAAATGGTCACCTCTGAGAAACTTAAGTACCTCTCTGGTGTGCCTTTACAGAGGCTGAAAAGGTGACTCAGCCCATAATCAAACGTTGCTCTTGCACTCTCTGGGGACATTCTTGCAAATATATTAGCATCCTTTGGGCTCTGGGATGTGCTAAGTAGTCAGTCTGTTATCTCCAAACTTTATTTTTAATGAAATTCTTACAGTTTAGCATCTCCTTGCATAACTGCATTCTAGGGTATCTGTCAAGAGTGACAGCTGTTCAAAAAAGCATGGAAAATAACCCACCAGTTATTAATCCTGTCTTGAGTTTTGCTACAAGTTGCTATACCCTTGAAACTAATTTTAGTTGGCAATGGAAAATCGATACAAATAACAAGAGATGGTTTAATGTCTTTAGATATGTTGTGATTCACATCACTGCACAAATATTCATTCCCCTACAAATACATTCAGAGATGTTAGAAGTTCCAGAAAGAAATGCAGTACAGGAACAAAACAATATGAGTGCACAGATGAGAGACAGTAATTCCACTGGCAGAAATAGAATGCCCTTTAGGGGCATGTGTGCCCATCATACCTGTGTGGTAAAGTAAGATTTAGGTGATTTATTTTATTAAATTGTCCATATAGCATTCTTAGATGGCGAAAGACATAAACATTTTGAGTCAGGTTGAGCTGTGAAGCTTGGTCCCCAACACTGTTTCTGTGTAGGAAGTCATGTTTCAGTGATGTTTGTGGGTCACCAGATTTCATGGGACTTTCTTCCTTCCTCTGACAAAATGTGTTTTCCTGCTGTAATAACCTAAAAAAGGAAAGTTTTTGCACAGTTGCCAATCCCGTATGCTGGAAAATTCAGCAGCCATTGTTTATTATAGATATAATACATTTTTTCCTGATACCACTAAAATTTGGTCTGGAGTTAAATGCTTTAAAGTCACATTTTCCATGCCTGTCAGATCCTGTCATTGACCTAACAACGTTTCAGAAAATTATCTCAAGATAACCTGAAGAAACTGAGGTGGAATTTTCCCCTCGAACTCAATAAGCATGGGCTATTTCTGTGGCTCCCCAAAACAAAATTGGTTAAGAATTTACATCACTATATAGAAAGAGGCTGTGCTGTTATGCACTCCAGAAAAGGCCATATTCTTTTAATCCATTCTTGCAGACGCAGACCTACTGTGGATGAGATGTTTTGATTAGGTTATGTTTTAGTTTGCTAATGTTGCTGGAATACAATATACCAGAAATGGAATATCTTATATAAAGGGCATTTGTTAAATTACAAGGCCCTAAAAATATCCAGACCAAGGCATCGCATCCAGAGAATGATGCCTTGACTCCAGAGAAAGACTAAATGGTGTCCAGGATTTCTCTGTCATCTGGAAAGGCATGTGGCTGGCATCTGAGGTCCCTGCTCCTGGTTTGTTGCTTTGTTCTTCTGATTCCAGTGGCTTCCTCTCTAAGCATCTGTGGGCCCTCACTTAGCTTCTCTGGGGCAAAACTCTGGGTTCTGGCTTGCTTTGAATTTCATGGGAAGGCACATGGTGATGTCTGCTGGGCTCCATTCCCAGCTTCTGGTTTCAAACAGCTGCTACAGATCCTGTGGGTCCTTCCAGTGTTTTCCTCTGCATCTCTAAATGTCTGTGTCTGGTTCAGTTCTGAATTGTTTCTCTCTCCGTAAGGGAGTAACTAATTCATAAGCTTAATTAAGACCTGCCTTGAATAGGTAGAGTCACACCTCCATCTAATGAAAAGGCCACACCCACAACTGAATGTGTCAACATTTCCATGGAAACAACCCAGTCAAAAGGTCCCACCCTACAATGTTGGATCAGAATTAAAAGAACATGGCTTTCTGATGTACATAACAGCTTCAAACTAGTACAGGTTGTTTCAATTGAGATGTGACCCACCCAATTCAAGGTGGGCTTTAATCCTTTACTGAGAGGATAAAAGATAGAAACATGCAGAGAGAACACAGACACTCAGAGAGAAGGTCGCTGGAATCAGATGTCAAAAGCAATGAAACTCAGGTGCAAAGGACCAGCAGATACAAGTCATGTATCTTCCTGTCTGACAAAGGGACCCCAGATGCCAGCAGTCTTTCTTCAGAGAAGATATCCCCTTGTTGATGCCTTATTTTGGACATTTTTGCAGACTTAGTTTGTAACTTGTAACTTAATAAACCCCTGTTCTCAAAAGCCAATGTATTTCTGGAATATTGCATTCCAGCAGCTTTAGCAAACCAAAACAGATACCTATTCGCATACTTTAAAATTATGCATGGCACTTGCCTTCCACCTTGTGGTCTGGAAAGAATGATGGTTCAGAAAGTGTCCATGGAACATAATATATACATATTACCTAGCACCACAAGCTTATAATAGAAAACACCGGTTATTTGGTCCATCCATCTATATCTATCGTATCTCTCCCTCGAGGGAAACATTTTCAAGTAATTTTGCTGGTGGTTACCTCCAGATCTCTAAATAGTATGCTTAAATTGATAGTTCATGGTGTATCATCTTTAATCATTATATGTCACTTGCTGCTGTAATAGATGCACAGTAGCTCATTTGTACCACCTTCCACCTCAGTGGTTCCCTGGGGGTGGGAATGGGTAGGAGAATGACTGAAAATAGGTAGTTGGGTACATTTTAGTTTGGTGGAAATATTCTTCATCTTTAGGTGGTGGTGGTGGATATATACATTTGTCAAAACATAGCAAACCATATGCTTAAAATGGTTGCATTTTATTATATGCAAACACATCGATAATGTTGCTTTTTGAGAGAAAATTTTTAAAAACAACAAGAAAATTCACAGCAGTTAGGATAGCTAATTATATTATACTTTCTGAAATAAGGTATTGGTGGGTCCTTTGTTCACTTTTCAGATTTATCACAGGTTGCTATATGGGGTATTGGGTAGTGTCTTAGTTTCTAGGCTGCTCTGACAAAATGCCACATGCATGTTGGGTTGGCTTAAAAAATAGGAATTTATCGGTTCATGTCTTGAGGCTATGAGAAGTCCAAAATTGCAACATCAACAAGTCAGTGATTTCTCCCCAACATCCGTAACATTCTTCTATTGGCTCCTGGCCATCCTTGGGATTCCCTGGCTTGAATCCCTGCCTCCTATCCCGTGGCAATGTCCTCTCCTTTTTCTTCCAGATTCCATCAGGCTTCCTACTCTGCCATATTGCTTTCTCTTTATAAGGACTCCGGTAATAAGATTAAGACCCATCCTGATTCAGTTGACTACACTTTAACTAAAAATAACATCTATAAAAGGTCCTATTTACAATGGGTTCATGACCACGTGGATGGGATTAATATTAAAAACATGTTTTTTGGGGGGGTACATAATTCAACCTACCTCAGGGAGGCAGAATATGTTTTTGTTTTTAATTAATCCTTTTATTTTTTTAATATTTAATGTTCATATTATTAGAGGGAATAAGTCATTCTTTACTCAGTCAACTATACGTTAACTGCTTTACCCTCAATTTTTTTTTCCTATTACTTTTTACCTTTAGGGTAGAAAAACAGCAAAACATAGATTTCGAGTAGAGTTACTTGATCAAAAAGAAACTATCTATGTAATTTTTTCCAAACAAAGGCACATATGACAGGCATTCAAATGGCAGCATGGGTTTGGATGGTGGCTGCATTTAAAAAAAAAGTTAGATCAGTATTTCAAATACACAGCAGGTCTGTTAGAATACTGATTAAAGTGCCCAAAGAATTTTAACATTTCTGTGAATTGGGGTTGAATTTTTTCCTTTGTACGTCTAGTCCAGACCTATAATACATCAGACTTTCAGCAATTTTAGTCATTAATTGCAGAGTGTTAATCCTCCTACCACAGGCATCTAGAATTCTGCTTTCTAGAGTAAGGGTTGTCACATTATAAAGGCACACTCTTCAGAAGACTCTCCCAGAACTGTAATTCTCAACCATGTCTGTCCTAACCCTAAAATCCATGCTCCTAACTTCTGTGTTTCACCATTTCCAGATGTTGAAAGTCAAGCTCAGAAGACAAAACTGATTCGTGTGAACTATTCAAGTGCACTCCAGCTTCGCATTCCTCTCTGTTCCGATTGCACTCAGTGGTCCTCAGTCTGCTTGACTTTCTGCCGAACTTCCCGTATCAATCCCCAGTGAAGGGTCACTCCCTCTCTCTGCCTTTGATCTGATATCCTGGCTGCTGAGTGGTGCAAAAGAAAGTCCGGTAGTTTAGACATTGCAAATCCATGCTTTTTCAGCTCTGTAAATCCTCATTGTGACTTGGGAATTATTTTGCTCTTTTTGTGTGGAATATTTAATGGCTATTATGACTCTTTCCATTCCTTTAAGTTCCTAATGGTAGACTTATCTCCTCTCTCTTTATAAAAAAACAAACTTAACAAGGAAAATAAATACAATTTATCATGACATTAATAACCTTCTTCCCCATCTAAGAATTTCTTTACATATTTATTCTTTCTCTCCTCTCTCACTCCCTCCTAGACCTTATTTCTTCAACACTTTTTTCTCTCTTCCTTCTATTCTGCTCTTTCCCTGCAGTCCATCACTCTGACCCTTTCAAGTAAGAAACTGCCTTAATTTCACCTTAGATCCCCTGTGTGTGGCAACACTCCCCTCTCCATAGCCTCAGTTCCTCTACTTGCGGCTTGCCTCCTAACAGTCTATTAAAACCATTTTCAATGTCTTGAACAAAGTATTCTCTGAAATCCAATCACCTTTTCTTAGGCCACATGCTGCTCAGCCTCTCTCAAGATCATACTTTCTTGATCACCATTTCCTTCTTAGACCTTAACTTTCATGACGTCATTCTCTCTTGGTTCTCCCCCATCCTCTCTGCCCCCATAGTTATCCCCTATTATTGCACCTATTGCACCTTCCTTCCTATATAAGGTACACATCCCCAAAGTGTATGTCCTCTTCCCCTTCTCTTTCTACCACTTTCTCCCTCATTGATTTCATAAAGCTTCTAAATCTTCAACTCTTACCTCTTTGAATAACTAACCAATCTGTGCCTTGAGGCCAGACTGAGCATTGCTTTTGCCTGGACCTCACTGTTTTTCTGTCTAACTCATCATGGCCTCTCTTTAATGGCCATCACTGACTTATACTGAAGAGAAAGCTTCACATTGTGCTTGAGATATATCTTCTCAAGTCCTGAAAGAGGAAGTTAAAGCCATGCTTTCTAAGCCGTAAGAGAACCTCCACCACAACTGTGGTTAAAGGGTTAACTAATACTAGTCTACTGATGTTATATATGGTGGTTAATTTTCACAAAACTCATTATTTTACACTTAAGAGATCAAATTCGGTACCCTCTTTAAAAACTAGTTTAACAATATAATATCCTACAATGTTTTACATGCATTTGCCACTGCTACCCATCACCAAATCAATTCCCTAAACAGGCCTCATGCATTTTCTTCTTCCATATTTACTTATGCTAAGTAAGTTAGATATTATCATATGCTACTCCTCCTATATAGAATGCTCATCTCCCAACTTCATTTTGTGAAATTCTACTTGTTTTTCAAGGCCCAGTTCAAATAATACTTCCTCCATGAAATCATAATCTCCTTGACAGGCTCCTTCAGATTTCCTTTATTCTGCTTTATGTATTTATCACACTCTGCCTTGCTTTGTAGTTGTTTGCATAAATTTTTCAACTCTGCAGTGTGACTGTATGTCCCTTGAGTGTAGGGTCCATATGTTTTGTTCATATTTGCATTTTCCGAGGCACTAAGCATAGCGCCTTAATAATAAACATAATAAAACTGCCCTACAGTTTTTCTGAATTATTATTATTAGCAATATAAAACATTCAAGTCCCATGAGAGAGAAGCACACACTAATTAATTTGTGACATAACCGTGGCTCTCAACCTTTTTAGGCCATAGACCTTTTAAGGGTCCAGTGAAAGCTATGAACTTTATAGATCCCATGAAGCCATTCATGAGCTCCAGTTTAAGAAGTACTTTTTTTTAATTGTTATTTTATTATTGACATTGTAGTTGTTGCTGTTGTAAAACTGACCAGTTGTCTCTGTAGAATGAGAGATAAAAATGGCCATATGCGCACGGAGGATTTCTTCCCTTAGGTTATAGTAGAGTGGAGACCCTTCCTCTGAGAATCATGTCTGTCCCCGATTGCATTCTGATCGACATAGGAAAGGGAAATAAATCAATCTGAATACAGATGTTCAAACGCAGCGTATGTCCTTTGTGATCATCAATGAAAGTTGCTCAAGGCAATGTGGCAAAACAGCTCTAAAAATAGCTGACATCACAAAGAAGTACAGCTAGAAAGTCTAATAACAGTCTTTCAAATCTATATTCTTACATTTGAATTGTCTGAACTTCTGCTTAAATTGTAAATCTTCAAGGTGGTATAATTTTTTTTTTGTTATTTTACACAGCACTGTTTATAGTGCCAATACTCAAAATTAATAAATAATAATCAGGATTAAAATGGCAAATCTTTTAGTACTTCGGCCTTACTGACATAAATGAGACACAATGCAAGTGGAAGTCTGCTGTGAAAGGGTTTCAGATGTGTTGACTAGGGTTATAGGGTTAATGGTAGTTATGTGTTATTATGATAGTAATTTGGCATTAGCATGTAGAATGCAATTTAGAAGGGGTACAGAATGTAATTATTAGGTATTCTGAAACAAGAACAAATATTTCATCATCTGTTAAAATGATTACACATTCACTTACGTAATCTGTTCTAGGATATCCCATTTTGCCTAGACAGAGGTGCAGTCGTCAAGGGATTGTTCAAATGCCTGTATAGAAATCAGAAATATGCCTTTCTATATATCGTTTATTTCTTTAATATCATTGTTTTTATACCTTCCATTTATATAGGATTTTGCAATTTGCATAGAAGTATCATATCCATTGATTATTTCATATGACCCTTACCCCTTGAGTTAGGTAAGGTAGGTATTATTAAGCGTATTTTAGATTAAGAATCTGCATTTTGGGAGAATTTGCCCAAAAATCTTTTTAAGTAGGGGCAGTGAATGCAGAACCCTGATCTCATCTCTCCTATTCCAGCCCTGTTACCACAAAACATATAGCCTCTGAAGAAATCATTTGACAACCTGGGAATAATTTATATTTGCTCAAAGAGTTATATAAAGGGCAAAAAAGAAGTTTGCACTAGCATGAAAATAAAGAAATCAATGAACAGGAAAAAAAACAATAATATTTAACTTGATGAAATCCTGTGGCCTTTCAAAGATGTTAATCCTCTATTATGATTTCCTTCACCTCGGATTGTAGTCAAGGGAAGAGATTTTCAAGTGCAACATTCTTGTGTCCTGAGATCTCCTGTAACACCCACTCTGCTCTGAAACATCACCCAAGGCAGACTTCCTGCTTTTCAACCTAATAATAAAAAGGAGCTAGGGAACCTTAGGTGAACCTCTGTTTCTAATACAAAGGATAAGCAACATATTTTCAGATCAAATATGAGAAAGCATATTGGATTCATTCAATAGAAGAATTTTTCAGCACTCAGGCGTATTTTGTTCTTATGAGAAGTGGTGAACAGAACTATCTGAAATATATTGGTCAGAACATAGCCTCTGAGACGTAAAAACTATTCTCTTATTCTTAAATGGCCATATTTTGCTTCTGGAGAGGCAAAGGCTGGAAACAGAACATGGGTAAGAAGGAAGAGGAAGAGGAGTAAAGAGGTAGGGAAAGGAGAAAGGGAAGAAACAAAGAATTGTACTCAGCAGAAATAAAATGAATGAAACGCAGAGAAAAAAAGCCACAGAGGGAGCCACCAGAAACTGAACTTCAATGGAGTTATGTTATGTAGAATTGGTTGGGAGACTCTAGTTATAAATCATTTATTGTGTTTTCCTTTTGTGGTTTCTAACGTGATTTTAACAAGAATTTAGAGAGATTAATAATCATGGCAGAATCAGTTCTATTATAATGTAAGATAATTTCTCTTTGAGCTAATTCATAGTAGTCTAGAGTAGTTTTAAATGGATTTTAAAAGATTCAAAACGTCCAGCTTATCTGCAAGAAGGATTGTTCCATTTATCATTTCTGGCTTAAGTGGTTACAAATCCCTGTTCTCAGGATGCCAGTGGAGCAGACCTAGGAAGCTTGGTGTTTGGATATTGGATCTGCAATTCTCCGGCCACTCCATACACCCACCTGCCACTGCCAATGTTAGAAGAGTATAGAGGCTACCAGAAATCTTTTTAAAGAAGTGACTAGTATATAATAACATGGTAAGTTTGAATAGTGTTTAAACCTGGTGGGCAGGGCAGAGAGAGGAATAAATAAATGCCATTGTGTAGGTGGAGTTATCTAAGCATAATTCTTTTGCACAATTCTTAAGTCTTCTTTCACATATCTCCATCTCTGTTAATCTGTGATCACTCTGGTCTTTGTTAGAGTTCCCACTTGGTATTGCTGCAGCACTTTGTACCCACTTCATCCTAGCATTCATGCATTTGGAACACAGATTAAATTTGAATCCAAGTTCCCCCACTTATTGTGTGATCTTGAACAGACTAACCACTCTAAAACTTCACTTCTTTATCTGTAAGATATATATGAATGGCATCTACCTCACATGTTTTTGTGATAATAAAATTATGTATCTACAACTAGGTATTGGTGGTTGGGGAAGGATGATGTCTGCCCTGCTCTGGACACTTGATCCTATAGGCAGTTAAAATGGATATTTTTGTGTGTCAACTTGGCTAGGTTATTTTTTTAATTTCCTAGGCTGATCAAGCAAATACCATGCAATGGGTTTGTGTAACCAATGGGATTTGAATAGCTCATGGTTTTGGAGTTAAGAAAAAAATCCAAATCGAGGTATCATCAAGGTGATGTTTTTTCCCAAAAGATGGGTCTGGGGCTGACTGCCGGTGATCCTTGGTCCTTAGCTTGTCACAGGGCAAAGCACATGATAGTTTCTCGTGGTCTCCCCCTCCTCATCCAGGTTCTGTTGATGTTCAGCTTCTGGCAGCTCCCTCTGTGGCTTTCTCTCTCTGTCTGAGCTTCATTCTCTTACAGAGGATTCCAGTAATAGGATTAAGACCCTTCCTGGCCCACAATTTAACTGAAGTAACCTCATCAAAAGGCCCCACTTATCATGGGTTCATACCCATAGAAATGGATTAAATTTCAGAACATGTTTTTCTGGCGTACATAAAGCTCTAAACCACCCCAACTATAGTACCAGTTGTTTGGCAAAATACAAAGCTAGATGTTGCTATGAAGGCTCTATATTTTTTAATCAGTTGACTTTAAGTAAAGGAGATTACTCTCAATATTGTGGGTGGGCCTCATCCAATCAGTTGAAGGCCTTAACAGCGAAAACAGAGGTTTCTCAAAGAGGGAGATATTCTGCCCAAAAGTACATCAGCTTCTATCTGAGTTTCCAGCCTGCAGACCTGCTCTACAGATTTTAGATTTAGCAACCCCCACAATTATGTGAGCCAATTCATTAAAATAAGTCACATGTATAGATATAAATATAGATATAGATATAGATATACGTATACATACATATATACACACACACATCTTACTGTTTCTGTTTCTCTGGATACCACCGACTGATAGGGCTATGGAAAAACAACATAAAAACTTAAACAAAGGAGTGGTGTAATCAATGAATGAGGAGGCTGAATTAAAGGTCAGAGAAGCAACACTGGAGTAAGAGAGTCTATTTAATAAGCTACTGAAATAGTCCTGGGTTTAGACTAAAGCAGGATTCATGGGAATGAATGGGGGGGAAATTGTAGGAGAAAAATCTAACCCTAGAGACACTCAATAGACTGAATGGCCATGATTGTGACTGATTGGATGTGGGAAATAAGGGAGGGAAAAAGAACTGAGAGGGCCTCCATTGTGTGTCTAAATGAACGATGGGCCATTAAAGGAGACTGGATGCTTTTCTTGACTGTAATACATTTAAAAATAAGAGTATAGTCAGGTATGCATTAAATAATTGAACAACCAAGGAGTATTATGATAAAATCTGTATAAAGGGACTAAAATCTGGCAACCAATGGACTGTTTCTGGCCCATAGACAAGTACAATTTGACCTGTCCAATGTTCTTAAAGCTATTTTTGTCTGTAGATGGTGCAGGAGCTCTCCAAATCATTCATACCTACAGCCTTCTACTGTCTTGTGTTTGGCTTTCTTGAGTCACTGCTAGGTACTAAAGAAAAATCTTCTTGATTTTCTTCTCCATATTCAAGTATACCCCCCAGGCAGTACAGCTCAGAGCCATTCCTGCTATTTGGATCATAGTTAGCAGTCTATTTGGTTCCTTTGCATGCACATATCTATGTATTTTTTAAAACTAGGTACAGATACAGATGTACAAGAAATATAGTTTTCTTAATTTTTTCATAACTGAATGAAGTTTCTATTTCATGACTCCATCCCACCTGGTGGTAAATTCTGTCAGGTGAGGAGTTTGTCCCTTCCCCTTCTTTTCCTTGAAGTTAATTTGAAATTCTGGGAGACCATAGAGCACCTAGCATTGATTGTGCATGTCGGAAGAGAGCTGTGTTTGAGGCTCAGTCGTGTTCATCTACCTGGAGAAGCATGTGCTGAGGAAGGACTGTGTCACCAGGCCTGCAGACATGATCATCTCTCTACACAAGCACCTACTGGGGTATCAGTTCACATCATATTCTCCTCATTTCTGTGGGATCCCTTCAGTTCTACTAGCTGTCCACCCCCACTAACGTACCTTCCTCAGAGCATGAGAAAATTTTGGTGTTGCATTGCTCCCATGCTTCGGTGGCACAGGACCCTGGTGACATCTGAAGTCCCAGGATTCCAGGTCCACTTTCAGACCACCACACACAGGAGATGCTCATCATCCATCTCTCTCCTCCATTCACCTCCTGGAGTTATCCTTTGGTGAGAGAGACCTGCCAGGATCTCTTTCTCTTGATTTTTGTCTAATAATCTTCTTCCTCCCCCAGGTTGTATGATCTTTATGTAGTCGTCCCACTCATCAACTTTTCTTCAATATCCATATTAGGTTAGTACCTGTTCTTGACATTCAAGAGGTCCAGGCTCTTGCCATTCAACACATCCCTACCGCCCCACCCTCTCTGCCCCAAAACTTTTATTTTTGCCAGTGACTTCACATGTCTTTTTTGACTCTCAAAGGCTGAACACTAAATCATAACTTCCTTTCTGAATTTTTGCAATAGAAGGTTACATAGGATTTACCCTAGCTAAGCACCAAAGCTGAGATTAAAAGAGGGTGGCACTGAAGGACAAAAGCTATTACTGAAAAATATTATCCTGTCACATATACATGATTTGAGAATAAAATTGTCTCTTCTCTCCTTGTCTATTCTCTTCCTCCAAACACACATTCATAGATACTACCAAAAAAAAGTAATTGTGCATACTTTGTCCTCATCAAAAGGAGGAAGAAAATGAACTTCCCCCTGAATAAACAAGTGCCTATTCTGCATGCCAAGCTTTTGGCTAGTTTCTTTTTTATAAATGACCTCCCTGATTTTGGAAGAGGAAGAACTTGTTTTTACACTGTAAGTGCATTGTTGCTGCTTTCCCTTCCCTACAATAGAGAAATTCTAACATTTACCAAGATGTCCCTACCTCAAAACTTTTCATAACTCATCCACCTTTCTTCTATTTCCACTGCCCTTGTTCAAGTTAGTCACGGGAGTTGGTAGGAGCAGCAGTTGCTCTAACCTATCTCACTGACCCCTTGGCTATTGGCACCCAATATCACACCAGAGATGATCCTGAGGTCAGTTTGGATACAAGTCAGACTCTGATGCTACCTAAGAACCAAACTGGCATGAGCAAAAATCTTAATTCAATGCTAATGTAAGTATTATTAATGATGTCCTCTGACCCACATGGCATTCATTCATTAAAAAAATATTTAAGCATCTACTCTATTCCGTGCTAGGATGCATCATCATAAACACAGTACTGAACTTTCAAGGACCCTGAGACTTTGGGTATGGACCCAGATGTGTCTGTTTCATATAAAAATAAACTATTAACCGAAAACTTTAACCAGTCAAGTGATTCCTTGCCTCCCCTCAAGGTATGCCAAAAAATTTTTTTTTTCATTTTCACCCACCAAATTAACTACTTTTCTAATTAAAAATTGGATGACTCACCAGATATTCACAGTGTGGAAAAGCCTTGGGCTCTTTCCCACCGTTGTTCAACTCTAGAAAGACCCAGTAATGGCCAAACCCACATCAGACACCGGGAAGAAGAAGGAAAGTATGTTCAGCCCACATTTTAGCCAGCAGAGCTTGAAAAGGCATTGCACTTGCTGTAGGAGGTTTCATAAGACCTCCAAGAGTTTCTCATTTAGATACTACCCAAATAGTCTCTCCAAAATCTTCATAAGCTAACGAATAAATAAACACTAACATTAGTGAAAATGAAGGCTAGGACTGATATTTATTACTGCTGCTCATGGCATTTTAATTTGGGGTTTGTAATTACAGACACTTCCTTTTACTTACAATAAATGTCAATCAATGAAAAGTTGTCGATCTTCTTTGAGAATCATGTGGAGCCATTAATTATGTTTAATGATTTATATCTTCTTTACTGGGCCAACGGAAATAATTTAGAAACCTGTACCATAATTTAAATCGTCTTCTGCTTAGGAGCTGAGTGACTCTAGAAAAAAGTTTTCCTGCTTTCTAAACATCATTAGTTAACTAATATTCTGTTTTCCCCATTGTTTTACTATGGAGAACCTTACATGTAAAAGTTTGCTGCTGTTCCTGCTGCTGTTTCCTCTTCCTCTTTCCTCTTCCCTTCTTCATCATCTTCATCATCAAAAACTTCCAGTGAGTTTTAACTATAATGAGACTGACTTAATTTTGTCACTTTATAATCTCATTCTCTAAATTGTTTTTATTCTTTTTAATTTAGCATAACACATCAAATAACTTAGAACAGAGAGGAGTCAGATACAGTATATGAAACCAAATTGCTTAAACTGTACAGGTTGCAGCCTGGTAGGCTGAGAAGAGATTTAGAAATAAAATGCCCATATTTAATTTCTGGTTAAGCCTGTTACACACTCATGCCTTTGAGCAAGTTGGTCATATTGGGGCTTCTTTACTTGTGAGATGGGAACAATATGCATTTTATAGGGCTCTTTCATGAATAAAATAATTCATTAATGCTAAGTGACAATGCCCAGCACCTTCCCAGGCACATAGAAGGTATGTAAAAATGTTTCTTTCCTTCCTTTCTACATCCATTTCTACCTCTCATCCTGCCTCTCCTGAGCCATGTGCAGGATTCAAGAGATAGAGAAATTTTTATTTCAATTCAGAGAAACATATTCTTAATAGAATAATAGAGTTCCTAGCAAGTAGCTCTCAGGCGGGAATTCGGATGCCTGGGATGCATGACAGCATTCAGCATGAGAGAGGGCTGGAGCTTAGGAATGAACTCCAATTCTAAGGAGGCCACCTGGCAGTAAGCAAGAAAGAGTCTCAGTCCAGTAGACTATCAGGATGTTGGATAGTGGACACAATCAAATTGACAAGAATCAAGACAGAATTCCAGGAATATGTTTTAGAGCCCTTGAATTTTTAAGGTCAGAGAGAAACCCAGTTACCAGAACTTCAGAATTGGAACTTGGGAATGAGATAGGAGATCAACCATGAAAATATCCCACTAGGGTCATTCTGTCATCTGGGTGACTCAATGCCAATTCCCACAATACAGGCCAGGACTGAGCCTGAAGGTGCAAATTCAAAGGCCCGACCTCTGGAATGGAGCTAGAACACAAGCCAGACCTGAAAGTTGTATGCTCAGATACTACCAAATGCCTTACAAATAGAAGTCATACTGTGTCCTCTAAAACTTTATTGTGAGAAACGAAAGACAACAGGGACAGCACTACTAATGTAGGGAAGATTCATTAGTTATATAGTAATACAATAAGTAAAGAAAAATTTTACTTTTAATGCAAGGAGAGAATAAGTTTCATTGTGTGGTGGTAGATAAAGAGGGATTCTTGGAGGAAGTGGGATTTTAGGAGCTATTTGGGCAGCAAAAGAGAAAGGCATGGAATGAGTAGTATTTTCTGAAAACGAAATGTAGGTTGAGAGAAAATGCTGGAAAACACAGGAATATTAAATAAAATAAGCTTTAACTAATTTGTATAAGAAGGACAAGTGTTCTAGTCTGCTAGCTGCAGAATGCAATATACAGGAACTGGAACAGCTTTTTGAAAAGAGAATTTAATAGGTTACAAGTTTACAGTTCTAAGGCTGTGAAATTGTCCCAATTAAAGCAAGTCCATAGAAATATCCAATCTAAGGCATCCAGGGAAAGGTACCTTGGTTCAAGGCAGCTGATGACGTTCAGGGCTCTCTCTCTATTGGAAGGGCACATGGAGAAGTCTGCTAGCTTTCTCTTCTGACTTCTTGTTTCATGAAGCTCCCCCAGGGGTGTCCTCCTTCATCTCCAAAGGTTGCTGGATGGTGGACTCTGTCTCTCTTAGTATCTCGTGGCTTTCTCTCTTGTCATTCTGTTGTCATTCTCTGCTCTCTCAGAATCTCCTCTTTTATAGGTTTTCAGTAAACTAATCAAGACATAGAAGGGGTGGAGACACATCTCCATCTAATCAAGTTTGATACCCACAATTGATTAAGTCCAACATACTACTGAGTAGGAATTAGAAGAAAGAGCTGCCTTTACAAAATGGGATTAGAATTAAAACATCGTTTTTCTAGGGTACATAAACCCTTTCAAACCACCACATTCCACTCTCTGGACCATAAAAAAGATATGCTTGTCCCATAAATAAAATACGTTCATTCCATAACAACATCAGAGAACTTTAAAGAATTTCAGTAACAATACAAATATAATACAAGGTTAAAACCAGTACAAAGTCTCATCAGAGTTAGTTACAGGCATGGACAGTTCTAAGGCAAAATTTTCTCCACTGACTCTGGACCTGTAAAACTCAGAATAAGTTATTTGCTGCCAAGATACAAAGGAGGAATAGTCATAGGATACCAGACCCATTTCCATAGGGAGAAATTGGGAGGAATTCAGGGGTCACCAGACCCAAGCAGTTTTGAAAACCTGAAGGGCAAAGTTCATTAGATTTCAAAGTCTGAGAGTCATTTATCTTTGAGGCTTTAGAAAGTGGCAGTCCCACCCTTTCAAAGGGCCTATGCAGTGGCCCACCTCTCACCATATGCAAGCTTGGGGGACATTGGTGAGACCACCTTTTTCTCAGCTCCACCCTCTTCAAACTTTGGGGCTGCACCCTGGCTCTCTGCTATCTCTGGGGCACACTCTTAACCCCTCCATGTGGTGGCAGCCTGGCTCTCCCCAGATCCCAAGGAATGTGCTCCAACCTCTCCAAGGCCTGAGGCAGCATGACTTCTCCACTGAAAGGAGGTGGAAGACCCATCCTCTGCCTTTTGGGCAAACTCATCCTTGCCACATGCTTGGATGGGTCTCCTCTCGTGTCTCGAGGCTGGTTGTCTTCAGATCCCAGCCTCCATGGTTTTGCCTTTGAAGTTATTTTTCCTCAAAGTGTCCCTTCTCTGTCCTTCTCAGTCCTGACTGGCAAAGGTTCTCTTTATACAGATCCAGCAAAACTCTCATTGGCTTTCTATGCAGTAGCCTCAGATTGTGCCCATCAGACATAAGGAGTTTCCACAGATCCTTCCTGGATAACTCCATGTCCAATCCTGGCTTTCTTTGAAATAGCTAACTGGTTCCACACTTGGCCAAATCCTCACATGGGATGCCATTATCTGGGTCTCCTTTCCTGAAGTCCAGAATTTTCCAGAACATCAATTTCTGGTTTCTTTGTACCCAAGAATTCAGTTTTCAGTTTATCTCTCTCCTGTCACATTTTACTATAAGCTGCACGGAGAAAGAAGGCTATACTTTCCACATTTAATTTGGAAATCTCGTCTGCTAAATATCCAAGTCCATGGCTTTTAAAATCTGCCTTCCAGCCAAAGTCACTAGTCAATTTTGCCAGATTATCTGCCATTTTTAAATAAGGCTTGGACTTCCTACCAATCTATAACACATGTCTCATTTCTTTCTAAGGCCTTATCGGAAGCATCTTTAGAGTACACATTTCTATCAATGGTCTCTTCAAAGCATTCTGGGCCTTCTCTTTCAAGCTCCTCACAACTCCACCAGAATCTTCCATTTAAAAAGCCATTGCAACATGTTTGGTATTTGCAAACTGCAGCAGCACCCCACTCCTGGTACCAAGCTGTTTTAGTCAGGATTCTCTAGAGAAACAGAATCAGCAGGAGAGATCCATAGATAAAAATTTATAAAAGTGTCTCACATAATCATGGGAATGTAGAGTCCAAGATCTGTAGGGCAGGCTGCAAGCTGGTAACTCCAATGAAGTTGCTCAGTAAACTCTCAGGAGAGGCTAGCTGGACAACCATGGTAATGGAAGAGTCCAAAATCTGTAGGCCATGCTGTGAAGTTGGTGACTCTGATGAAGGGTCTGGATGAACTCCATAGGAGAGGCTCACTGACTGAAGCAGGAAGAGTGACTGTCTCTTCTGAATACTCCTTTAAAAGCCTTCTGGTAATTAGACTAAGCATCACTCATTGCAGAAGACATTCCCCTTAGCTGACTACAAATGCAATCAGCTGTGGATGCAGTCAACGTAATCATGATTTAAATCCATGAAGTGTCCTAATACTAACAGACAGGCCAGCGCTTTGCCCAAACATATGGCCGGGCAGCACCACCTGGCCAAATTGACACAGGAACCTGACCATGACCATAAGGATCTTAAATTAGTAGGAAAAGATGTAAGAATCAAAGTAATCCAGACACTAAAAGGTATGAATCTAGTAAATCCAAGATTGACCAGAAAAGTATTCAACTTTATTTTTTATAGGATTGATAGCAACCATGCATTTTTATAGCACCTGTCATCCTCAAATTCTTCATAAAATTTGACTCTTTCAAAGGTAATATATTAACAGAGAAATGAGAATCATAAATAATGTATTCCACATACACCTGTTCTCAAGAAGATTAGCTCAAATTATATTCCAGTCTAACCTCCTGAGCTATAGAGTGCTCCTTTCATTTCTATAAAGAGAATTTTTCTATAAATAGATTCTGTAAAATAGATTTAAGAGCTATATGCACTTGTGTACTAATTGGTCAGTTCAAAAGAAACATTCATGAAAATAGTAATCCATTTTACAGTAGAAGCAGTGTACCTTTGATAAAAAATGGCCTCTTTAGAGAAGACATATAGTAACTGTTTAAGAAAGGTAAGCAACTCTTGGTTAAAGGTATGGGGGTTTTATTCTTTGTATTGTTTTAACCAGATACATGGAATAAATTCTGTTGACGCTTGCTGGAGCCTTCCCACTTGGGTTCACTAAATAAGTGTGAAAGCAGAAGAATGTTCATCGGTATCAAGAAGAAAGGGCACTAAACTAAGAAATTTGAAAACAAAAGTTTTTTTACATCCAAGCCCCATAAACCTAAATGTATGACTTTCATCAAGTCATTTAACTTTTCTTTTATTCTATTTTTTTTTCATCTGTAAAGTCAAGTGTTACCGCTCAGGTGACACACTGTCTTAACTGCCCATTTGACTCTAGCATATGACTGGTAGCTTAAATATGTTCTATCGTGTCCTCAGAGAGAGATTACTAAACTTTCCAGAAAATCCAACTTATTTCTTATTGTTGAAAACATAAATTCCATAAAAAGACAAGATATGACTAATGAATTTGATTTTTGTTATATATAGTAATGTCAAATTTTGCAAGCAGCTTATGGCTGGGATTAAAGAAAATCCTTCAGCTTCAAGTAACAAAAAAGGGCCAATTACAAAAAATTGGGAATCAGAAAGCCACCAAACGTGATACCAGTAACCCTGGAAACTAAAAATCAGAAGAGAAATGCCTTTAAATTCTGAGGAAAATTATTTCCAGCCTAGAAATTCACATTCAACTAAATACTTAGTCCTATATTCAAGTAGAAAAATGATTTTTTCAGACCTGCAAATTTGAAAAATTTCTTTACCTTTTTTCAAGAGATTGCTAAAGCAGTGATTCTCAAAGTGTCATTTGGAGATACCTGGGGGTCCCTGAGACCATTTCAGGGGGTCCACAAGGTCAAAACTGCTCATAATAATACTAAGATATTACTTGCCTTTTTTGCTTTCATTCTCTCATAAGCTTAGAGCAGAGTTTTCTCAAGGCTAAATGATATGTGATGTCACAACAGATTGAATACAGAAGCAGCTAGGAGAGTCCAAATGTCTTTTATTAAACCAGACATTAAAGAGATTTGCTAAAATGTGAAACAATAACACTCTCCTCACTAATTTAAAAAAATATTTTATTTATAATGTGTTCATTATTGCTGTATTTATAATGTGTTCATTATTGTTGTATTAAACGAATCAACACATCTTTTAAATTTCTAATTCATTAAAAAAACAATAAATATAACCCACTTAAACAAAAGCTTCTTTGGAGTCCTCAATAATTTTTAAGAGTCTTAGAGTACTGAGACAAATAGTTTGAGAACTACAGTGCTAAAGGATGTATGAAGAAAGAGGAATACATGAAATCTAGGTACAGAGGATACAACAATAAAAGAGACGAGCAGAATTTTCAGGATGACAGTTATTCATCTGGCCTAGAATGCAACCAGTCCAAATTGGAGCAGATTCCTGAGGTGAAGCATCAGGAAACATATCGGATGTAAATTATATGAGCCTTCGGGAAAGAACAATCATGGGCCTTTAACAGGATAGTGGACCCTTTAACAAATCAGATGGGCCTTTAATAGATTTAATGATAGCTAAAAGAAATAATAATAAAGAACAGTGCCAGTGTTTGAAGTAAAAAAAAAAAATTGTCCTTTTGTTCTTTTTAACCACAATGTTCCTAGACTTAGTGATTCAGTTTTGATTTCTTTTTCAGTGTTTTGAGTAACACGATAATGTAATTTCTTTAAGAAAGATAACTGGATTGCATATTTTCTGAGAACTTGCATGCAAGAGAATTTGCATTTGTTTAACAGATATTTACTAAAATTTTAGTAAATTCTTTCTTCTCGTATACCATTTCCTCATTACCTCTACGAATTCACTATTTCTAGATGTTTCATATAGTGGACTCAGACAGTATTTGTCCTTATGTGTCTTGCTTATTTCACTCAGCATAATGTCTTCAAGAATTACCCATTATGTAATATATTCAGAACTTCATTCCTTTTTATGGCTGAATAATATCTTATTTATGTATATACCATATTTTGTGTATCTATTCATCTGTTAAAGACACATGGTTGTTTCCACCTTTTGGTATTGTGAATAATCCTTCTTTAAACATTGGTATACAATTATTTCTTTGAGTAGTTGTCTTCAATATTTTTTAGCAACTTAAATATCTAACAACAGAATTGTCAGGTCATATGGCAATTCTATATTTAACTTTTTGAGGAACTGCCATTCTGCTTTCCACAGTGATTACACCATTTTACATTCCCACTAATAATGTAGGAGGGTTACAATATCTCATATCCTCTCCGATGCTTTTTTATTTTCCTTTTTTTGAAATAACAGCCAACCTCAAGGGTATGAAGTGGTATCTCATTCTGGTTTTGATTTGCATTTCCCTGAAAGATAATATTGAGCATCTTTTCGTGTGATTACTGTCCATTTGTATATTCTTTGGAAAAATGTTCAAGACCTTTGGTCATTTTTTAATTGGGTTGTCTTTTTATTGTTTAGTTGCAGTTGTTTAGGTAGTAAGGTCTTATCATATATATGATTTACCACTATTTTCTCCCATTCTGTATGCTGTCCTTTCACTTTCTGGATAATGACCTTCGAAGAGCAAAGTTTCAAATTTTGTTCAAGTCCAATTTATCTCTTTTTTGTTGTTACTGCTTGTGCTTTTGGTGTTATATCTAAGAATCCATTGCTAAATCCAACATCATGATGATTTGCCCCTATTTTATTGTCTTAATTTCCTGGTTGCTATGAAAATACTACACAATTAGATAGCTTAAACAATGGGAATTTGTTGTCTCATGGTTTGGAGGCTGAAAGTCTCATTTCCTCCAGCGTTTGGTAGCATTATGGTGAAATGGCAATCCTTGGAGCTCCTTGGCTTTCCTGTGATATGGTAATGTCTTCCCCTTTCTCTTCCAGGTTCTGTTGACTTCTGGCTTCTTTTCCACATGGCTTTCTCTTCATAAAGCCTCTCACAATAAGGTAAAGGTCTAACCTCCTTCAGCTGGGCCACACTTTAACTAAAAACATTTTCAAAATGTCTTATTTACAAAGGTTTCACACCTATAAGAATGGATTAAAATTAAGAACATGTTTTGGGGGGGTACATAAATTCAACCTACCATAGTTATCTTCTAGGAGTTCTATGATTTAGCTCTTGTATTTAGGTCCTCAGTCCACTTTTAGTTAATTTTTGTATATAGTGTGGGGTAGAGATCCAGCTTTATTTTCTCTGTATAGAAATCCAGCTTTCGCAGCACCTTTTGTTGAAGCATTTATTCTTTTTCCATAAAATGTAGTTGGCACGCTTATCAAAAATCAATTGGCCATAGATTAATGAGCCTATTTCTGGTGCTCTCAATTCTATTCTGTGGCTCCATAAGTCTATCCTAATGCATCACCACATTGTTTTAATTAGTGTGGCTTTGTAGTAAATTTTGAATTTTTTGGAGAATGTGAGTCCTTCAACTTTGTTCTTCTTTTTCACGTTTGTTTTGGCTATTTAGGTACCCTAGCAATTTCTTATGAACTTTAAGATTGGCTTTTCCATTTCTGTTTAAAAGACTGCTGGATTTTTCATAGACATCATGTTGAATCTGTGGATTGCTTTGGGTAGCATTAATATCTCAGCAAAATTATGTCTTCCAATCCATGTGTTGTCTTGTCATTTATTTAGGTCTTAATTTCTTTCAGCAGTGTTTTATAGTTTTCAGTATACAAATCTTTTACCTCCTTGATTAAATTAATTCCTAGATATTTTATTCTCTTAGATACTATTATAAATATAATTATTTTCTCAATTTCCTTAGGATAGTTCATTGCTAGTGTATAGAAATACAATTGATTTTTGTGCATTTATCTCGTACCCTGCAATGTTGATGATTTCATTTATTAGCCCTAGTAGCTTTCTTATGGATTCCTTGGGATGTTCTATATATAGGATTATATCATATACAAATAGAGACAGTTTTACTTCTTCCTTCCCAAATTGGATAGCTTTTCTTTTTCTTGCCTAATTGCCAAGGCTAAAGCTTCTAGTACAATATTGAATAGCAGTAATGAAAGTGGGCATGATTGTCTTGTTCCTGATCTTAGGGGCGAAGTTTTCAGTTTTTGCCATTAAGTAAGATGTTAACTGTGGGTTTTCATAAGCTGTCTTAATCATGTTGAAAAAGTTCCCTTCTAATTCTAGTTTACTGAGTGTTTTAGTTTGCTAAAGCTGCCAGAATGCAATACACCAAAAATGGAATGACTCTTATATAGGGAATTTATTACATTAAAAGTTTATAGTTCTATGGCTAGAAAAATGTCCAAACTAAGGCATCCAGTAAAAAATACCTTGACTCAAGAAAGGCTGATGTCTGTCACGTGGGAAGGCATGTGAATAATGTCTGCTGGTCCTTGTTCCCAATATCATTTTGCTTCCAGCTTCTGATGCCAGTGGTTTCCTCTCTAAGCATCTGCTGACCTTCACTGAGCTCCTCTGGGACACAACTCTGGATTCTGGCTTGCTTAGCATCTCGTGAGAAGGTACATGGCAACATCTGTTGGGCTCTGCCCATGTCTAGGCATCTGTTTTCTCTGTCAGCACTCTGAGGTCTCCAAACATCTGTACCTTTTTCAGCTCTGAAGCAACTCTTCTCCAAAGGACTGCATCTAAGGTTTCTCCAAAATGTTTCCCCTTTTAAAAGACTCTACTAAAACTAATCAAAACCCACCTTGAATGGGTGGAGTCACATTTACATCTAATTAAAAGGCCGCACACACAGTTTGGAGTGTCACATCTCCATGGAAATAACCTAACCAAAAAGTCACACCCATAACGGGGTGTGTTGCATCTCCATGAAAACAGTCCAATCAAATTTTCCCACCATAAACATTAGGTCTGGCCCCACTAGATTGGATCAGGATTTAAAAATGGCTTTTCTGGGGCACATAATAGTTTTAAACCAGCACACTGAGGGTTCTAATCATGTAGGGGGTGTTGAATTTTTTCAGATACCCTTTCTTCTCTATAAAGAGGGTCATGATTTTTTTTTCCTTTGTTCTATTAATGTGGTTTATTACATTGATTGATTTCTGCATATTGAACTATCCTTATAATCCTGGGATAATCCCAATTAGTCAGGGTGTATAATTCTTTCAATATGCAGGTGGATTCAGTTGGCTAGTATTTTGTTGAGGATATTTCCATCTATATCCATAATTCCATCTATATCCATAAGGGAATTTTGTCTGTGACTTTCTTTTCTTGTGCTGTCTTTATCTGGCTTCAGTATAGGGCAATGCTGGCCTCATAGAATGAATTAGAAAGTCTTCTCTCCTCTTCAGTTTGGTGGAACAGTTTCAGAAGAATTGGGCTAATTATTTAGATGTTTATATAATTCACCAGTGAAGTCATTTGGTTCTCAATATTTCCTTATTGGGAGGTTTTTTAAAATTATTTATTCAATATCTTTACTTGCTAGGGGTCTGTGGAAATGTTTTTATTTTTTTCCTCTGGTCAATCTTAGTATTATGTATTTCTAGATATTTCTCCTTTCCATCTAGATTATCTAATTTGTTGGCATTCAAATGTTCCATTGTATTCTCCTATAGTCCTTGTTTTTTCTGGGAGGTCATTAGTGAAATCGCCATTTTCATTTATGATTTTAGTTATTTGTGCCTTTTTTATTTTTTCTTTGTTAGTCTAGCTAGAGATTTGTCCATTTTACTGATTTTTTTTCTAAAAACCAACTGTCAGTTTTATTGATTCAATTTTGCTTTTCTATTTTCTATTTCATTTCTCTCCATTCTAATCTTAATTATTCTTTCTTTTTTTTAATTTGGTCTTTTTCTTGTTCCTCAACATTTGAACTTTGTTTATTGATTTGAGATCTTTCTTCTTTTTAATATAGGCATTTACAGTTTATTTCCCTATGATACTTTTGGAAAGTAAAAAAAAACAATCACTTTTGGTATTTTATGGTTTTATTTTCATCCATCTCTCAAGTATTTTCTAATTTATCTTGTGATTTCTTATTTGACCCACTGGTTATTTAAGAGCATGTTGATTAATTTCCACATATTTTTTATCTTTCCAGTTTTCCTTCTGTTATTGATTTCTAACTTTATTTTTTATGGTCAGAGAAGATAATTTGTGATTGTGATTGTGATAATACGCTTAGTGATTTCAATATTTGTAACTTTATTGAGTTATGTCTATGTCCTGAGATATAGTCCATCCTGGAAAGTGATGCTTGTGCACTTGAAAAGACTGCATTTCTGAAGTTGTTGGGTAAAGTGCTCTCTCTGTATGTATTAGATCTAAATCAGTTTAAAGTGTTGTTCAAGTCCTCTATTTATTGACTTTCTATCTATACATTCTTTCCAATATTGATAGTGGTATATTTAAATATCCCACTGTTATTGCAGAACTCTATATTTCTTCCTTCAATTCTATCCATGTTGCTTCATGAATTACGGAGCCCTGTTTTAGGTGCATATATGTTTATAATTATTAAATTTTGTTAAACTGACTCTTTTCTCGATATATAAGGCCCTTCTTGATCTCTTATAACCATTTTGGACTTAAAATATTTTTTGTCTGATAATAGCATCACCACCTCAACTCTCTTTTGCCTATTATTTGCATGGAATATTTTTCCATTCTTTCACTTTCAACCTATTTTGTGTCTTTTTATCTAGAGTGAGCCTCTTGTAAACAGCATATAGTGGGATCATGCTTTTTAATCCATTCTTTCCATCTCTGTCTTTTGATTGGTGAGTTTAATTCATTTACATTTAAGGCATATACCAATAAGGCAAGACTTACTTCTGCTGTTTTGTGAACTGTTTTTTTGTATGTTTTACACATTTTTGTACCTCTTTTCCTCCATTACTGCCTTTCTAATTTTTTTTTGATGCCCTCTTTTTTATAGTGAATCATTTAATCTATTCTCATTTCCTTTTGTGTAATTTTTAGAAATATTTTCTTTTGGGTTACCATGAAGAAACCAAATTCTTTGGTTATATTTAATATAATAAATCTATTACAATTTATTCATGCCAACTTAACTTTAATGGCCTACACATGCTCTGTGCCTCTGGCCTTCCATGCCACTACTTTATATTATTATTGTCACAAATTACATCTTTATACATTGTGGACCCAATAATATAAGCTTATTATTGTTTTTATGCATTTGCATTTTAAAATATGTAAGAAGTAAAAGCAGCATTACAAATGAAAACTGCAGTTATACTAACATTTATATTCATCCATATAGTTACCTATACCAGAGGTCTTAATCTCTTTATCCTGCTTTAAGAACATATACAGTGTTCTTTCCTTTAATGTAAAGGACTCCTTTAGTGTTTTTCCTTCATAAAAAAAAATGTCTAATGTCTGTCTCAGCTTTTGTTAATCTGGGAATGCCTTCATCTCTCCATTATTTTTTAAGACAATTTTGCCAGATACATAATTATTAGTTCACAATTTTTTTTTCCTATCAATGCTAATTAAGCTGATTTTTAACTCATTTCAAGGTCATGCAAGTGCAGGGTCAGCGTAGGAAATATGCACAACCCTGAAAGTGGTGATTCTTTACATTTTGTGCCCTAGATGCCTTGCTTAGCCCTACCCTAAGTTCTGGTTATGAGAATTATTGAGGCCTTGCATGAAATATGCTTAACATCAGTACCTACCAAATGCTTGGTAAGTGTTTTCTATTGTAATCATTAAGTATCAGGAACTTACTAGCCTCTGGGAAAATAAATAAATAATAACAATAATAGCAAAAATATACTGAGTACGTAGGCCAGGCCCTGTTCCAAATACTTTCTGTGACGCTTAGTTAATTTGCGTAAGATTTCATATTAGTAATATATAAAAATCACAGCCTGTAAAAATTACAGGCAGCCTGACACCAGAACCACTATTCTAAACTGCATCATCAATAAGGGTATAAAGATGGACAAGATACGATTCATTTAAATTCATAATCCCACATGGACCATAAATATGTTCATGGAGGCTATAGTAGCATAACCTGTTAAATCTGAAAAATCCCACAGATGCACATTGAAGAGTAATTCTGTCTGAGCATTTGGGTAAGACTTTATTTAGAAAGAGTTCATTCTCCCCTCAGCAGGATTGAAGATGATAAGGAAATTGCTGTATGCAGAAGGTGAAATTTAAGGATGATAGGGGTTTGCTGAGTAAGAAGGTAAAGGAGGACATTCCAGACAAAATAAAAATGAGAAAGGCAAAGAGCTGGAATTAGCCAGGCAGGTTCATATAACTTGGAGAAATTTGCTGTGGGGTATATAAAGTGGGAAAGTGCTGGTGATTAGTGTGAAGAGCTTTCTAGATCACACTGAAGAATCTGAGATTTTTCAAAAAGGCAATTAACTGGGAACTAGCAGAGGCCCTTAAACAAGTGTATGACAGAATCAAATAGGAGGTAGAGATCTTTTTAAAAGAAATCAGATTTGTTTTCACAACAAAAATAGACAACAGGGTACTTGTCAAATCAAAATTTAAGTTCTCAAGTTTCTTGCTCAGGAGTATTTTTTAAATAAAACGCATAGGCATTATATTTCATTGACTCTGAAGCTTCCTCACTGAAGACCCTAGAAGAAGATCAAATTTTCCCTTCGTATATTCATGGCAATTTAACTAGCTAATGTAATGTTTTACATTATTTTAAATGTAATGGAGGTGCATGGGTAGTTCAGTGGTAGAATGCTTGCCTACTACGAGGAAGACCCAGATTCAATTCCCAGACCATGTACCCAAAAAGGAAAAAAAAAGTGTAATGGAAACTCAACAAGATGGAAATTTTATCCTTTCATTTACTATTTGATTAAGAATTCCATTTTTACCCCTCTCTCTTACCTCAGAACTTGGTTTTAATTCTTACTTAAAATAAAATTAGTTCATAATGTCAACAGCACTCCAATTTTTTTATTTATTGTAAACCTTGCAAGTGAAAGATGGTGGTTGAGTAGGCAGGTTTCTGGGAGAGTGCCTTGAGTTGGGACTTTTTTATATGATCTGAATTTCTGGTGCACACATTTGGCTGCAGTAACAACTATTTCTGTCAGAACCACTCAAGTAGACAACAATTCAATTCCAGTATGTGAAAATAGCATCTCCTAACAGCATCTGACCTTCTACCACCAGTTTCCTGCATTGTTAACGACAGACTCTGTTAGTTCTGACAAAGCTCTAGCCTTCTGGGCAGATGTTGCAGAGGTTAAGCACAAAACTTGACTCTTTGCATCAAGTATTAAATGGAAATTTGTGCTACTCATTCTTCTGCTGCTATAGTGGCTGGTATTGCCCCACTCAATGTCCTTTCTTTGGTTTCATTGTTATGCCCTCAAGCTTTTTACTTGACACTTGCCCCAATGTTTCTTCTTAGAATATATCTGAGCTACAGAAGGAACTATGCTACAGAAAGTGATTTATTTCCTACTTATTCATGATGACTTTTTTCCTATCACTTAAGGATATAAAATTTTCTTGGAGCAGGAAATATGATGCATTTTCTGGATTGATAGATCATTGTGTTTAAAGGAAACCAAGAATTTCCTCTAAGGTATCCCCTCTGTAATGAGCTTGTCTGGGGGACCAGTCATCCAGGCTTTGCTACAATGTGTCTAGTGATGAGTCACTTTCAAAATGACTTATTCTATTTTTTGGGTGGATCTAATTATTAGAAAATTTAGTCCTCACTTTATTTATTGGGATTAAGTCTATCCTTTCATAGACTTCCGTTCAACTATCAAAAGACTTTATATTGTTTCCCTTAAGTATTTCCTTTTTCCAGGCTGTTAGAATCTTGATTGACTCATTATCTCATAGTCCTCTATTATCTTTAAAATACTGACACTTTACTTCTAGATCAAGTATCAGATTTCCTAACTTTAAAAGAAAAGGAAATAATCAGAATACTACCCACACTGTGTTATGAGGGTTACATAAAACAATAAAAGTGAAGTGACTTCAGAGAAAATACAGCATTCTACAAATGTCATACATATGGTATCATTATTATTAGAAATACGGTTAGCTCTGTAGGACCCCAGTTAAAGACATCCTATCACTTAGACTAAAATCCTGACAAAATGGTTACCCAAAAGACACAGAACTTAAGAAAACAACCCAGTCCTTGAGGTGAGGAAAGAAACAAAACTACCCCATACTCTGTACTACATCAATTCATTCAAGAAATATTATATTGAGCCTCTATTTTGTTCTGGGAATGGTTCTAGGACCTAAGGATACAGATATAAATAAAGCAGACAAAGGCACTGCCCTCTCTCAAGGAATTTGTATTTTCACGTGGAGAGCCTGGTAATACATAAATAAGCATCTCTGATGGTGATAAATGTTTTGGAAAAAACTGAAGCATATGGTAAGGGTACAAGGATTGTCCATGAGCAGGGAGCTATTATTTCATATAGATTGATTAGGGAAGTCTTCATTGATAAGATGACATTCAAGGCAAAACCGCAAGTAAATAAGGGAGTCAATCATATAGACAGGTGGGAGAAGCGTGTTCAGGAAGAGGGGATATATAGTGAGTGCAAAGGGACTGACATAGGAGGAAAAATGTGGTGACCAATGTATCTGAAGTAGAGTGAACCAAAGAGAAAATAATAGTATACAGCCATTTTAAGGACTCTGGGTTTTGGGAGAGTCCCAAAAGGGAGATGAGAAAACACTGAAGGACGTTGAGCAGAAGCGTGATATGACCGTACCTAGGTTTTAAAAGAATCACTATCCTCTCTACAGGTATATAGCACCTGGAAAAGCAGTTACAAATATTTCAATAATCCATACAAGACATAATGGTGAATTGGAACAAGGATGGTATCAGTGTTTGTAGCTTGAAACAGTCAGATTTTCAATAAAATTTTGAGGTAAGTCCTTAGGATTTGCTGATGGATTGCCTATGCAATATGAAAGAAAACAAGGAGTTAAGGATGTTTCTAAAGATTTTGGCCTGAGTGATGGAAAGAATGAAGTCATCATGTATGAAGAGGGGGAGGACTGTGGGATGTACAGGATTGGGGGATGAAAATCAGCAGTTCAATTCCAGACATGTTAGGATTGAGATAACTACTAGACCTCAAGTGGGAAGCTGGCTCAAAGCTGGTTCAACAGATCTAAATTTCAGGAAAGAAATTCAAGCCGGAAAAATAAATTTGGGAGTATCAGCAAACAGCTGGTGCTAAAGCTATACATATGGATAAGGTCACCTAAAGAGTGAGTCTCTATAGAAAAGAGAAGAGGAATATGATTTATGAGAAGCCAGCAAAAGAAGATTGAGGAGTGGCGTAGTGCAAAGAGAAAGGAACCAAGAGAGCAGGGTGTTCTGGATGTAAAGTAAAGAGAATGTTCAAAAAGGAAAATGATCATTTTTATCCAATGCTGCTGCTAAGTCAAATAAGATATGGGCAAGAATTGAGCATTGGAGGGTCACAGAGACTGAATCTGTTTTGGTAGAAAAGTGAAAATATGCCAGGTGCTAATAGAGAACCTAAAGGAAAGACCAAATCACAGAGCTTGGGATGTTGGAAAAGTTTTTATCACAGAGGTGATGATTTAATTCTTAATGGATAAATGAACATTCAGCAGCAATGGGGCACAGTGAAAGGAAAATGACATTTCGGAAGAGATAGCCCATAAGAAAATGAAGAGGGGCAAAAATGTTCTCAAATTGATTATGGTGATGAATGCACAACTCTGTGACTCCAAGATCCACTGATTGTACAATTTGGATGGATTTTATGATGTGTGAATGTGCCCATTTGAAATTGTGTGCACCCCACAAAAGCCATGTTCTTTAATCCTGATTCAGTATTGATGGGTGAGATCTTTTTTATTGTTTCCATGGAGATGTGACCCCCCCAGTTGTGGGTGGGAACTTTTCATTAGGTGATTTCCATAGAGATGTGTCTCTGCCCATTCAAGGTGTGTCACTTACTAGAGTCCTTTAAGAGGGAACCATTTTTGGAAAAAAGCTTCAGAGCTGATCAGATAGAGACCTTTGGAGATGCAGAAAGGAAATGCCCCCAGGGAAGCTTTTTGGGATGAGAACCTGGGAGAGAAAGCTAGCAGAAATCGCCATATGCCTTGCCAGCTGACAGAGAAACTCCAAATGTCATCAGCCCTTTCCTGAGTCAAGGTATCTTTTTCTGGATGCCTTAGTTTAAATATTTTTATGGCCTTAGAACTGCAAACTTATAACTTAATAAATTCCCTTTATAAAAGTCAACCCATTTCTGCTATATTGCATTTCTAGCAGTATTAACAAATTAAACATTGAATAAAACTACCTTTTAAACAAAAAGGAGTTTAGTATGGTTAGTTAGCGGTTGCAAGGCATTTGGAAACATGAAAAGGAGAGGGAGTAAACACTGAAAAGGTAAGCCATGGTTAGCTGTGAAAGAAGTGGCAGGTCATGCTAAAGTACTTGGATTTTAACCTGGGGGCAGTATGCTTTAGGCATAGTAAGTGGTGTGTGATAAGCTCTATATTAAAAAAAATTAAAACTCTGGAGTCACATGCAGGTTGGAATACAATGGAATAAGACTGAAATATGATAAATGATTTAGGAAAATTGTAATAATCCAAATGAGAATAATGAGAGACAAAACAGGGAGTAGATGACAAGCTAATCTTAGTGTCTGCTGGCTTAAGAGTAGGGGTGCTACAGATGCACTGAGGAAATGTGATAACTGATTTTAAGGATTATTTTAACCAAGTAATGGGGAGCCCTGTTCCAATCCAACCAACATTTCTTCAGTAAGCATTTATTGAATGCTTAGCTTTATTTAGGTAGTAGGCCAAAACATTTCCTAGACTCTATGGTTTTTTATATTAAAAAAATTTAATTGGGATTGGGAATCAAAATAAGTGAGTGCTAGTCCTTGTTCTGTCTCTGGCTAAGTCACTTCAGTTTTTAACCCTGGTATCCTCAGCTCGAAAGAAAGGGAATTTGATTAGATGACCCCCTCCCTACCAAGCACCTGAGTTATCTAACTCCTATTGTTGCAGAATAAAACATATCATTGAAATATTTATTGGTTACCACCCATAGGCATTACCTTTCTCACATCCAGGTTTCTATTTTGTGAGCATTTTCAGGCATGTGGTATATGTCAAGATTGAGCACACTTTGATTTGAACCTTTTGTTTAAGGGTGATGAGGTGGTAAATTGTTTTCATGTTGCAACTCAATCAGAAATATTTTTTCCTTGCCTTTTGCTGAACAAGTAAAATATCCATTAATCAGGCAGGTAACGCTTAACATTTTGTCAGAAGCTTTATAATCACAGTAAAGACAAGGGTGAGTATTTTCAAGCAGCAAGAATTCTTGGTATGTTTGCAGTTTATTTGTATTGACTGGCAATCTTACCTCATCTCTTACAAAAATCTAGGTCAAAGAACTCCTTTGATTTTCTTTTATTTACTTTATTAAGATATAAATGGCCCATTGCAAAATAAATCAGCATATTTTGAACTGGAATTCCAGCAAGAAGACTCTTACCCTAAAAATTCTCATTTACCGATACCTACAAAGTATAGGATTGGGACCAATCAAGTAATAGAGTCCATGGCATTTAAGTTACAACCTGGTCACATCCTGACTCAGTGTAATGAATGCTCTACTCAGAGCAGGTGCAGCCAAGACGTTGAGTACTCCCTGTCCCCTCCTCAACTGCAGTTTACAGTTTAACCTAGAAGGAACAATATGCTGCCATCTGTTATCCCTCAGCTCCAAGGTACAGGAGCTCTATTCCAGGCAGGCATGTCTGACAATGCCAGGCCCTTATTGTCTAGAACAGAGAAAGAGGTGTGGCTGGGTCTGATGTCTGCGGTATGGTTCCTACCTGAAAGGACATCTCACTGGGTATTCTCTAGCCTCCTTCTGCTCCTGTTTTAATCCAGGCGAATTTAGGGTAAAATAAGTTATTGAAGAGCCACAAGCAGTGTGATGGGGCTCAGAGAAAGTTAGAAATGACCAACCTTAACCAATGCTGAATGTGTGGTAGAAGCCAGTTTACAGAGCTATCAATAAGGCTAAGAGACTAGAAGAGTCAGGGAGAGACACCCACATTCTTTAAACTGTCTCTGGACTTAGATGACTGCAAAAAATAATATTCTTGGTAAAATGTGTCAACTGTAGAGTTTTGGGAAGAGGCATTTTTGCACTCCCTGTGCTACAGTTTCAGTGTGTATTGTATCTTAATTTTTCAGAACAGTCTTGGTCTATTGAAACTCTAAGAGTACTTGCTGTGAACAGATGTTTCTTATTCCCTTGGCTTATCAATGCAAGACTGAATAGAAGGCAACAAGGTCATTAAGAAAGGAAAAATAAAGGGGCGGGCAGAAACAGTATAAATTTGTGAACCGTAGTATTTTGCTGAGCCAAATTATTTAGGGAACAGATTTGCAAGCGGAGGTAAGCTGCTGTAGGACGAAGGAGTTTTAGTCAATCCAAATTGTACCCACATGGTTAATTATAACACGAACATGATCTATGAAAAGAGAGGGAAAATGGTCTCCTGTAATTTTATTCTATTGGGTGTTATGTTCCTAAGTGGACAGTCAAATTCGTAAATGACCGTGTAATTCCCCATCTCTTCATGGCAGGAAAAAGAAGAGTATAAATATGCAAAAGATGTTCTATTTCATGGGTTGCATAGATACCAAGCAGATGGATAAATGAACGTGAAACTGTTCTTTACAAACAAAGAAACCTCTGTCAATCTAAGCTGCATCCATCTGGCTATACAGCTGCAATGCTGCTTTATCCAAAAGAGTCAGAGAGGAAGAAAGAAAGAAATTGAAAGAGAAATCGACTGAGAAAGCTATTTGATCATTAAAATCTAATTAATAATAAAATAGCTCTCAATTACAAAAATTTGGATTACAAATACCTATAAATGAACCTTGGATACTGAAGATCTTCAGTAAAATACTTAAGCATCCTTTTTAATAATCTGTTACTTATTAATAATTACTCACATAAAACTCAGTTTTCTTATTTATGAATTAGGGGATGACACTGATACTACCTCATAGAGTTTTTGTGAGGATTAACTGAAATAATATTTGCAAAAATATTTCTACAGTGCCAGGCCCATAAAAACTCTTCAATAATTATAAAATATTATTAATTTATTATTAAATATTGTCTTCACAACTACATGTTGTCCCTGAGAATTTCTCTCCCCTTTTCCCTTCATTTCCATCCTAGTATCTTATCAAACATAGTGTATTCTTCATTGCTGTTTGCTTTTCAATCAATAAAAATATTTTTTCTTCAATGAAAGCTTATCCAGTAGTTGCCCAGAAGACCCAAAGAAAGAAAACTCAGGTTTCAAAGAAAAGAAAGTGTCTGAAATCTCCTTTCTTCTCACCCTTTCCTCCTCCAATTTATCAGAAGTTGCTCAGGCTTCAAACTCCTTTGGCTATTACTTTTTTCAATAATTTCATCCCTTTCATTTAAATCATTAAAACTTGATACTATCATTAACACTTGATAATATCTGAATCCCAGATATGAACTACTTTAAGTCAGGTGAACCTTGCTTATGCTGGAATTTTTCAGCTGAATTTCAAGTGTGGCTATTCACAGAGATGTCCAATAGGTTTTTACAGAACGATTAACAACTTTTATACACAATTAAGTCTTCATCATCCTCCTGCTTGGAATCTTACACCACCCTCCAATTCATTTTCTCTCCTTTCATTTTAATCCTGTGCTAACCTGTGGTCCATACTATTTTCAGAATTATCTTTCAAAAAAACAAATCTTATTGCATCAGTTTCTCAGTTAAAATTTTCCTTTTTTTCTCATCATCCTCCGAACCCATGAAAGTTCTAAAGATGGGCTCAAGGAGGAGGTCTGTGAACATCATAAAGACCTAGGCACAAAATGTTGTGTGGGGAAAAAAATCCCATAGATTTCAGCTGGCTAAGAACCAGGAATTCATAAACACTGTGGCCAGAACAACTGGAGGTGGCGGGGGAGGGGTTAGGCCCCGGTGGAAAAAAATATCATGAAAGGTGCTTCTAGTAAAGGCAGTAATTAAAACTCTTTACATTGGATTCTTCCTTATGAAACATAGTTGGGCTATGAGTTGGCTGAGCCCTGGTCATTTATACCAACTTCTCCCCTTTTTCTTTGTTCCTGTGCCTCACCACCTTTCCAACGTCATCAACTCCTGCTCCACGACAACAAACCCTTGATCCAGCCACATTGAAACTGAAAATTGCTCTTTCAGGATTTTGCCAGAAATCACCTCCTCTATGAGTCATGACCTAGTGAGTAGTTAGTAAACAATTCATGAGTTTGGGAGGCAGAGTTCATTTCCTTGCTCAGTTACATACTAGATTTGAAGACTAGGGCAAATGTTTTGACCCCTTTATTCATTTCCTCATCTTAAAGTGGAAAAAATAAGATACCTCATAGAGCCATCAAAGAATTAAATGATATAGCAAGTGTGGTGATTTGTCAGGTGTTTCATTACACAGCATATTTTGAACATCCATGCTAAATATGGAGAGTGTCCAGTCTTATTAGTCCTGTCTAGTTGTGCTGGTCTGAAATGATGTATGTACCCTAGAAAAGCCATGTTTTAATCCTAATTCCATTTTGTAAAGGTAGCTATTTCTTCTTATCCCTATTCACTACTGTACATTTGAAACTGTAATTAGATCATCTTCCTGGAGATGTGATTTAATCAAGAGTGGTTGTTAAGATGGATTAGGTAGAGGCATGTCTCTACCCATTTGGGTAGGTCTTGATTAGTTTCTGAAGTCCTATAACAGAAGAAACATTTTGGAGAATGAGACATTCAGAGAGTGCAGAGAAGAACGACATATCCATAAGAAGCAGAGTCCACCAGCCAGTGACCTTAGGAGATGAAGAAGAAAAATGCCTCCCGGGGAGCTTCATGAAACAGGAAGCCAGAAGAGAAAGCTAGTAGATGATGCCTTGCTCACCATGTGCCCTTCCAGCTGAGAAAGAAACTGTGACTGTGTTCGCCATGAGCCTTCTTACTTGAGAGAGAAACCCTGAACTTCATCAGCCTTCTTAAACCAAGGCATCTTTCCCTGAATGCCTTTGATTGGACATTTCTATAGACTTGTAATTGGGACATTTTCTCAGCCTTAGAACTGTAAACTAGCAACTTATTAAATTCCACTTTTAAAAGCCATTCCGTTTCTGGTATATTGCATTCTGGCAGCTAGCAAACTAGAACACTACTCAAAAACAAGAGTATCTAGCCTCATTACACCTAGGATGCAGGCACATATCCTGGTCCCCACCAACCACATTTTCCTCCCACCCAAGATTTCAATCCTGAAGAAGGTAAATTGAAGGCAACTCATCAATCATTTTGTTGGTGATGCAGGTGGGAAAGGCACCGAGTTTCAGGGGCTGAGTGGTTGAATTCCTGATGCATCAGTGCAGTCATAGTAAAACAGTTAGCTCTCACTGGAGCCAGTTTCCCAGCATGGTTTTAGATACTGCTCCTGGGAACTTAGTCTCTAGCCTGATTCTCCAGGCTGACAACTATCCGATTGTTGTCAAACCCCTCTATGGAGTATCAGCTATAGTCTGTCTCTGTTGCTTGCGACTATGACTCCTGACTGATACAACTAAGTAAAGCTCTTACAGTGGTGCTGAAGCACAGTCATTCCTCAATGTTTCAGAACATTCTGGCATATCTCCAGTGGATGTATATTACTATGAAACTGTGGTTATTTGCCCTCATGTTTGTTCATCTGTGGACAATACCTCTTTGAAGGCAGGAACTCCATCTTGCTCCTCTGCCCAGCAAAGAATACAGAGAGTCATGAGTATTCAACAAATGATTGCAACTGAATGAACCATTCAGTCAACTAGACTCCACTTAACTGCATTTTACCTAGCCCACTGTTCATTATTTTATGTAACAAATTGTCATGAGAAATTTTGTCAAACACTGTACTGAAGCAAGATTGCTAGGCGTTTTAAAGTATTACAGCATTTCTACCAACCTGCCAACATTTTTTAGCAATGAGATTTGTTTGGTAAGACAGAATTTAGAAGACACACAAATGCATTTTTTCTGAACATAAAAGAAATACACCCTTCTTGTAAAATGCTTGAAAAATTCAAAAAAGTTTAAAGATGAAACTATAATTAGTCATATACTTACCTCCCTAGAAGTAGTGGCTGTTTTCATTTGTATTTCCCTTTCATCTTTTTTTCAGATGTATATTTCATAACTGGAAACTATATTTACAAATTTACGTTCTCTGTTTTGCTTAAATTTTTATTAAAAAATTTCTCATAGCTTCAGCTAGTCTTTGTAAATATCATAATGTTCCATTGTATAGATGTAAAGTAATTTATTTATTGGAGTGATTTTTCAAACTTGATCTTAAAAATCATAGGATTCTTCAGAATTGCCTCTAAAATCTACTGCAAAGAGCCAAGGAGGGGCTGTGTAGGTGGAAATGCTCCAGATTTTGCCATCTCCAGAACATGTCTATTATGTGTCTTAATTATTGAACTTCTAAGCAAGGTTTTGTTTGATAAAGATACTTCATTTTTTCAAAAGTTTGAAAATCACTAATTTAGTATTCTTCTATTATTTGACATTTAGATTATTTCTAGCTTTCTGATAATATAAATAATACTGGGATCAATTTAACAGTATTTAAGTTTTATCTACATTTCTAAGAGTTTCTTTAAAACTAGAGACCTAAAATTTGAATTAATGGAGCAAAAGATGGAAATGTTAAGATATATATTTACAATTTGCTATCCAGACAAGTATACTGCTTCACAGTCCTGCCAGCTGTGAATCAACACCAACTTTTCAGCACTATTCTAATGTTTTCCAATCTTTCATCATTAAACGATAAAAGCATCTTAATCATTGTTCTAGTTTGCTAGCTGCTGGAATGCAATATACCAGAAACAGAATGGCTTTTAAAAAGGGGAATTTAATAAGTTGCTAGTTTACAGTTCTAAGGCCAAGAAAATGTCTCAATTACAGCAAGTCTATAGAAACATCCAATCAAAGGTATCCAGGGAAAGATACCTTGGTTCAAGAAAGCCAGTGAAGTTCAGGGTTTTTTCTCTCTCAAGTAAGAAGGCACATGGTGAACACAGTCAGAGTTTCTTAGCTGGAAGGGCACATGGCAAGCAAGGCATCATCTGCTAGCTTTCTCTCCTAGCCTCCTGTTTCATGAAGCTCCCTGGGAGGTGTTTTCCTTCTTCATCTCCAAAGGTTGCTGGCTTGTGGGCTCTCTGCTTCTCGTGGCTATGTCGTTCTTCTCTGCACTCTCTGAATCTCTCATTCTCCAAAATGTTTCCTCCTTTATAGGACTCCAGTAAACCAAGCAAGACCCACCCAAATGGGTGGAGACATGCCTCCCCTAATCCAGTTTAACAACCACTCTCAATTGGGTTACATCTCTAGGAAGATGATCTAATTAGATTCAAACATACAGTATTGAATAGGGATTATTCTGCCTTTACGAAATGGGATTTTGATTAAAACACGGCTTTTCTAGGGGACATACATCCTTTCAAACCAGCTCAATCATTTTAATCTGAATTTCCTTGATTATTAAAAACTTGAATATTTTTATAACTTTATACTCATTTGTACTTCATCTTCTGTGAATTCCTTTCTTGTACATGATCTTTCCTTATTCATCCATTGACTCAATGTTTTTCTTATCTATCTGTCTATCTATATGGTTTTATATATAAAGACAGAGTAATCATTTGTCTCTCAAAGTTGTGTCAAAGTTTTTTCCCCTTTATGTAATTACCTATATAAATAAACTTTATTAAGGTACAATTTACATACAGAAAGGTGCACTGAATTTGAAGGCATAGTTTGATGAGTTTTTAAAAATATTTACCCCAGTGCAATCATCACAATAATGGCAGAATATTTACATTGCCCCAAAAGTTCTCTCTTGTCCCTTTATTGTAAAGTCCCTCCCCAACCCCAGCCAAAACTTCTGTCCACTTTCTGTCACTATTGTTAGGATAGAATTAGACAATATGTATTATGTTGTATCTGGCTTTTTTTACTCAGCACATGTTTGAGATTCATCCATGTTGTTGCATATATCCATCATTCACCTTTTTATCACTGAGTGGAATCACATTATATGAATATACCAAATTTTCTCCATTTGCCAGTTTGATGATATTGGGGTTGTTTTAGTTTCGGGTAATGATGAATAAAGCTGTTACGAATATGCATATATAAATCTTCTGTTACTGTATGTTTTCATTTTGGGGGGTAAATACCTGAAGTGGAAAGGGTAGTTACATAGTAAGTGTATGTTTAACTTTATAAGAAACTGCCAAACTGTTTTCCAAAGTGGGCGCACCATTTTACATTCCCACCAGCAATGAGTGAGAGTTCCAGTTGCTTCAAATTTTGTTCGCACTTGATATCGTCGGTCTTTTTAATTTTAGCCATTCTAATGGGTGTGTGTAGTGGTATGGCATTGTGGTTTTATTTGCATTTTCTGGAAATTAATTACATTGAGTGCCTTTTCATGTGCTAAATGGCCATTTATATATATTCTTTTATTAAATATTTGTTCAAAATATTGTGCCCATTTTTATTGATCTTTTAAATTATTATTGAGCTGTGAAGTTTTCTTTAAACACTCTAGATAGAAGTCCTTTATCAGGTACATGTATTACAAATTCTGTCTCCCAGTCTACAGCTTGCTTTTTTGTTTTATCATCTTTCAATAGAAAAAGTTTCTCATTTTTATAAAATCCAATTTTCCATTTTTACTTTTCATGATTTATGTTTTCATGTTCTTTCTAAGAAATCTATGTCTACTCAAGGTTATAAAGAATGTCTCTCATGTTTCTTTTAAGAATTCTACACTTTTAGCTTTTAAAGTTTGTTCTACGTTTCATTTTAAATCAATTTTATGTAAATGGCATAAGGTAAAGTTTAAGGTTCATTTTTACAAAGATAAACAGTTGTTCAACACTATTTGTTTATAATTCAATGATTTTCTATTAAATTACCATGGCACTTTAATAGAAAATCAATTGACCACATATTTGAAAGTATATTTTTGAACTCCCTGTTATTATGTTCCTTTGACCTGTATGTCCATACTTAAATAAAACCACACTGTCTTGATAAGTGCAGCTTCATACTGAATCTGAAAATCAAGGAGCAGAAGTCCTCCAGCATTATTATCCTTTGTTCATTTGTTTTAGCTACTCTAAGGCCATTGCATTTCCATATATTTTTTAAAGTTATTTTATCAATTTTTGCCAAAAAAAAAAAAAAAAACGCCTCCTGAAATTTTTATTGGGATTGAATTGTGTCTATGGGTCAATTTGGGAAGAACTGGCACTTGAGCAATGTTGAGCTTTCCAACCCAGGACCCTGTTATATCTCCCTTCTCACCTCTTAAAATTAGTTATAAGCTATTTTCACCTGCTCTGTCTTCTTAAATGATTAAGATAGGATTGGTATTAATCATTCCTAAAATATTTGGTATAATTCACTAGTGAAGCCATTTTGGCTGGATATTTCTCTGTGGAAAATGTTTTAATTATACATTCAATTTTTAATGGATATAAAATTATTGAGGTTTTTAACTTGAGTCCACTTTGGTAATTTGCATCCTCCAAGCAATTTTTCATCTTATCAATATTATAAAATGTATAGTCAAATGTACTCATGATAGTTCTTTATTTACTTTTTAACTTTTTATTGTATAGTATAACATATACACAAAACAAAGAAATTAAAAGGCAATAATTTTCAAGTAACTCTTCAACAAGTGGTTACAGGACAGAGTTTGTCATGGACTACCGTATGATCCTCTCATGTTTTTCCTTCTAACTGCTCCAGAATATGGGAGGCTAGAGGGCTTAAATACTTTTTTATTATCGCAATCACCTTTTTTTTTCCTTCTTTTTTTTCTGAAAAATAGCATATGTACGAATAAAACTGTATATTTCAAAGCACAGCCCCACAATTAGTTGTAGAACATATTTCAGACTTTGACATGGGTTACAGTTTCACAATTTTAGGTTTTTACTTCTGGCTACTCTAAAATACTGAAGACTAAAAGAGATATCAATTTAATGATTCAGCATTCATATTCATTTGTTAAGTCCTTCTATGCATAATTCCACCATCACCTTTGATCTTTCCGTACCTCTTTTTAGGAATGTTTGGGCTATGGCAGTTCTAAATTTTTGATACTGGATAGTTCTTTGTTTTTTAATGTCAATAGGATCTATAGTGAAATCTCTTCTTTTGTCCTTATACTGGTAATTTATGATTTCCTCTTTCTTTATTGACCAGTCTAACTATAGGTTTCTCAATTTTATTGATTCGGTTTTATTGATTTTCTTTACTGTCCATTTCTTATTTCTTTATGCTATCTTTATCACCTACTTTCCATGTAATTTTAGTTTAACTTGCTGTATTTTTAGAGTCTTAAGCTAGAAACTTACATCTTTGAGAACTTTCTTCTTTTCTACATTTACATTTACAGATATACATGTTTCTTAACACATTAGCTATCTCCCACCAACTTTTATTTATTATCATCTCATTATTATTCAGTTCAAAATATTTTATAATTTCCTTTTTGAGTTCTTTGGCCTATGAGTTCCTGGAAGTCTATTGTTTAATTTCAAAATGTGTAGGGATTTTCAGGGTGTAATTCACATAATATACTCTGCATTATTTCAAATATTTTAAGTTTGTTGGTACTTGACTTGTGGCCCAGTATATAACTTACTTTGGTAAATGTTTTATATGCAATTGAAAATAATGTGTATTCTTTTGTTAAGGGAAATGTTCTACAGCTGTCATTTAGGCTGGTAGTTGCTCTTTTCATTTCCATCAGTTTTTGCTAAGTGTATGTTGAAGCTCTGTTATTAGGTGCACATATATTTCATTGTCTTCATGATAAAATTTCACCATTATTAAATGTTTCTTATAATCTTTGGTAATATTCCTTTTTCTGAAGTCTATTTTGGCTGATATTAATATAATCACTCCTTAGTTTCTTTTGAGTAGTATTTATGTGGTATATCTTTTTAAATCCTTTTACTTTTATACTATCCTTATCTTTATATTAAAAATATGTTTCTTGCGGATAGTACAATGTTGGGTCTTTCTTTTTATACGGTTTGACATGCTGTGCCCTTTCATTGGAGTATGTTTCCGAAATCCAAATTGGATCTAATCTGATCCAAATAATAGAATAAAGTTTACTTATGGCATCAAAATCTGACCTGTTTTGGATTAATATTTTTATAAAAGAATGCAATAATTTCTTTAATTAGCACATCTGCTTTTCAATAATTTAAGATGGATTCTACCAAAACATTTCACTACCAAGAACCATCACACATTTTGCCTTTCTCTAAAATCACCAACCAGTTTTTTCCAGTCACATAATTCACAGGTCATACACTATAACATGTATTTCTTCAAGTATTGCAATGGTACTATATTAAAATCAATTACCATGTTTAAAATATCTATTATATGAATTCTTATGTTTAGATGCTTGGGTAAATGACAGTTTGATAGTATATCTATGAAATAAACCATTTTTCCCATTACTTTTCCATGACTACTCATCTATACATTAATATTTATTTCTGAGTTCTTCTGACGTTCCAGTGATCCAATATTTCAGTACTTTTAGCCTTATACCTTTTGATATCTGGGAAGACAAATCCCTCTAATTAGTCTTTTACTCAATTTTTTTTTTTACTAAATCATTTTTAGATAGTCTTATCTGCATGCTCCTTCGGAAGAATTTAAGCTTTTTTTTCTCTGCACAAAAAAATTGTCTTTGAGGATTTCATTGAAATAACTTTAAAATGCTAAATAAATTGTAAAAATTGGCATCTTTTAGATGTTAAGCATTCTATCCAAAGACGTGGTATGTTTTTCAAAATATTCATGTTATCTTTTATATCATTTATTGATATTTGTAGTTTTCCTCCATTCAGTTCTAAATCATTTCAAGCTTACACATAGGTAAGCTTGAAACATGTTTTGTTGCTATTGTGAAGAACATGGCTTCCATTATCGTTTCCAGATGTTTATTTCTTACATATAGAAAAACTATTGGCACTTTTATTTCATGTCATAAATATCATAAATCTTATTTTAAGCAAAAAGTTTCCTTATGAACCCTAGATTATTCATTCAGTATTTATGGAGCATCCTTCTGTGCCAGACACTGTAAGTTCTAAACCACATCCCTACACTCTTATCCATCAGTGCATTTTTTTCCTTGCACATTTGTAAACCATGTGCTTTTAAAATGTGCTCTGACATTTTCTACAGGAAGAAGCTCCAATCTCTTATTAGGACTTCCAGGCCAGCCCTTCTCTGATCTCGGTTCCAGCCTACCTTTCCGAGTTCAGCCCACATCATGCCCACATATCCTCTGGCCCACCTACCTCTAGACAGAGGTAATTTTTCATGACTTGATTATGCATTTCTGCCTAATAAATGATACTCTCCTCTATTTGATTACTGGGAAATTCCTACTCTTTGTTTAAAGATCAACTCAAATGTCACTTCCTGTCTAGAGCTATCCCTGACCACATACTCACACAGAATTAATTTCTCTCTCATCTGCATCACCATATATATATATATATACCTGCTTCTATTATAACACAGATCAGAGCCTATCACAATTATATATATATATATATATATATATACCTGCTTATTATATATATATACCTGCTTCTATTATAACACAGATCAGAGCCTATCACAATTATATATATATATATATACCTGCTTATTATATATATATATACCTGCTTCTATTATAACACAGATCAGAGCCTATCACATCTTTTTTGTTTTTTTACATCTCTGTCTCCTTTCAAGAGGCTGTGGCTTCTTCCACAACAAAATTAATATCTTACTCATCTTTGTATTTTCATTAGTCAATGTATTGTTATAGAATGCATAAATGGAATGAATAATCAATTAGTTTATTATTTCTGAATTTAAATATAAATTTATTATTTATTGTTTCTGGAATATATCCCTTTTTCCTACTTAAAATTGTGACATCCTCTCATTTCCATTCATTTGGGACATCTGACATTCTCCATGATTTCTAAAAGGTTATCACTCCTAGTTCTGAGGTCACTTTTAAAGTCTTTACACTAGCTTATAAAACAATGCATCTGAATGTAGAACTTGAATTGAGCTTAGATCAATAAGTATCTCCTAATCTCCTCATGCCCATATGTTTGGCTTAAGTTTCTTGTTTATGATGTTGAATTTTTCCTTTCTTAAGGACCAATCTATTTGCTGTAAAATGGGATGAAGATGGGAACGCAAACCAATTAATTCAAATATTTATTGAGTATCTTCCATGAGCAAATTGATCTTTTAGGAGAATATAAAATAATCAATCCCATCAAGCCAAAAATCTCTGCCTTTAAGAGAGCTATAGTTAAATTGCGTCAATAGGTATAAACACCAAACAAGAGACAATAGCCTTAGGAGAACAGAGGAAGGACAGATTTCTAGTTGGGAAAATGGAGGAAGATTTCTTATAGGAGATAGATTTGACCTATATTTATAAGATGAGAAAAGATAGGAAGAAAAACATTCTAGGCCAAAGAATACAGCCTTTCTGAACTGCAATTTTAAAATACAAAAGAAATTCTTTAATGAGGATTAAATGGTGGTAAAATAACAATTCAGGAAAAATCAGACATTCTTCTAATATTTTCTGCTTCAGTAACGATAACTGTAACCATCCAGTTGCCCATTCTGTAATTCATCCTTGACACACTCCCCCTTTCTTTTATCCGCTGGGTCCAGTCAATCCCCAAGACTATTCATTCAAACTCCTGACTATCTCTCCAATCTGCTCAATCTGTCTGTGTTCACTGTCACCGTCCAAGGTCATCTCAGTCTCCGAAACCACCGACAGAGCCGCCTAACCAGCCTGTCCACGTCCACTCTTACTGCCCCCAATCTACTTCCCACACTGTAACCAGAGTTGCATCTTAGAAAATGCTAGTTGTGTCATCTCTTGGCTTAAAATTCTTCAGTGGCTTCCCATTCACCTTGTGATAAGGGTCTTAGTCCACAGTATACCAAACCCTCAACAGTCTAGTCCAATCAGTGGCCAGCCCCAGTGAACTATTGCTTTTTCCTTCTTTGTAAATCTCTATGGGTTTTTTGTTTTTTGCTTTTTTTTGGCAAGTGAACATAATTTTTTAATATGCTAATTGTTTGGGAGTCAGTGAGTAATAGCAGAAAATCCTATAATTTAGAGTCAGAGAATGGTGGTTTATGTCAAACTTTGTCACTTACTTAAAAATATGTATGACCTTGGGCAGATTATTGAGTCTTTCTGAACCTCTTTCTGTTTTACATTAGTAAAATGGGGGTAATAATCATCCCTACATAATATATTGCTATAACTATTAAATTAGATAATGATTGTGAAAAAATGTGCTGTAAACCATAAAACATTATGCAAATGTCAGTAATAATATCATCACATAAAAAGGAAACATCCCGGCATCAGATGAATAAATACAATATTACTTTGGACATCAGAGAATCAGCATGAGCTAATACTTGGAAAAAGCCCAAGATCAAGTACAGAAAAAAAATGTAACGAATTATGTTCAATATACAGTTTAGAAGGATATAAGGCAGTTCAAGGCACTGGCAAACTTGAGCCAAATTACTAAAGACTTAAGGAACAAAACACAGAAAAGATTGATCACTTACTTCTAAAGATAATATTGTATTATATTTTCCTTCTTAATATTTTCTACTGTATGATTTATTGGGGAGATAGAACAATATTACTAATGTTTTGAAAATACTTGCAAATATTTTAATATTATTGCCAGTGTTTGGGGCAGGTGATTATTATTTTCCTTTACATGGGCTATTTTTTTAGAAAGATTTGCTGCATTCCTATGATTTTAAAGTATCTGAGGACAGTTCTTTACTCTAGAGGACTGTAGCACCAATTTAATAATACAATTCAGTGAGGAAAATTAGGCTTTATTTAATAGAAATTGATTCCATGGCTTAAACAAAATAGAAATGCATTTCATCATTAAACAAGAGACAAGTGTACTTGGAAAACCTTTTCTCCATGGAACGTGAATGCTAAACAGAGTAGATGAAACAGCATTTAACCAACGGTGCTCCTTTTCTTTGATACTCTCTCTGCCTTTAATTCAGGCAACAGTGGGAAGCTGTAACTTGACCATTTTCCTGCACATTCCCCTGTGTACGAGCCTTTTTCAACGGCAGTGAAATAGTTCCTGTACTGCCATCTAGTGATTTGATAAAGGAATTCATCAGTTTTAGTCAGGTAAGCTTGTTTATATTTAGTTCAAAGTGCAGGATGGAGGGAAATAGGGGGTGACGATGACGGAAAGCTAAATATTTTTGAGCCCATTTTTTAGATGGATTGCATTATTAGTAAGAAGTGCTGAGTTACTGAAAATTTATTATGGCTTTATAAGCTAGATGTTTCAGTGAATGTCGTAGGAAAACAGATATCTGGGACATTTTAGCTTAACTGAAGTCACCAAGTTTGTGAAGGAAGATTGCTTTTGTGACATAGAAGAGCTCAGTTGAGAACAAAGGGGAGTGGATTTGAATTGCAGTTACACGTTTGCCAGGTTGATTTCTAAGGAAAGGGTCTGACAGTTCTCGTGTAAGAACTCCCTGCTCTTCAACATTATCCCAGAATCCCCAAGAAATGCTTGCCCTTAATGCCCTCTTCCTCTCCCCCCCACCCCGTCCTCCATTTCCCCATCTCACAATTAACTCTAAAGTAACCCCCAACCCCACCCCGGAGAAGTCCCATTCACTCAAAATTTCCCTTTTCTGCTAGAAGTTGATGTCTACTAAGTTAGTGTCCCTAATAACAAATTCTTCAAAAGTTACTTTTCATCACCATCATCAAGGCCATTTGCCTTTGTAAGGAGACTCCTGAATACCTTATAAAGATCCAATAGAATTTCACATTTAAAAAACTGATGGGAGATTAGGGTTGGCAGCCTACCATTTCTTAAATCTTTCTGTCTAAGCATTTTAAAATGTACTATCATGCACAAAGATGCTCAGTTCAGAAACCTGGGAGTCATATTCAACATTTTCCTCTGCCTCATGCCTCCCCCATTTGTCCACCACAAATGCTTTCAGCTTAAAAGTAAGTTCTTTGAAAGCAAAAAGTCATCAAATTTTTAATTCAATCACAGTTAATAAGATGACTCAGATATGATCTTATAACCTACTGAGGAGAGAGCACATAAACAAATCAGTACAACCCAGCATTTAAAATGCTGTAATATGCAATATGAATACATTTTTTTGAACGTACAGGGAGAAAGGGGTTTAAATCAGGAAGGCTAAATCTGGTAGACATGTTAGGAAAGATCAAATTCACGTTGAAATTTGAAGGACATGTAAGAATTCACAAGCAGCAAAGAAAAGGAAAGGAGATCAAGGGAGAAGCATCAGTACTTGGGAAGGCACAGAGATGTGAGAAAGAATGTAATGGTTGCAGTGTTGGAAAGGATAAAGCCTCATCTATTTCTCCATTGAAATCTCCATCACAGTTAATGAAATGCAAATAGTGGAGATTTAATGAACACGTGTGACTTTACTTTCAGAGGATGGTGAGAAATGTTGAAATAACTAAATGTATGGCATTCTGGCAAAGTCAGAATAAGAGATTAAACAGAAAATGAGCCTTCTTCAATGTTTAATTTTAAACGATAGAACAATTGTACCTGATCCTACTTCAAAGAAACACCAATTAGAATGCCATTTCTGGGGCTCCCCCTTGATCAAACCAATTTGCATTTGAAACCTTCCTGAGAGACGATGCTGAGTTTCAACTGAAGGTTTATTCACTAAATTAAATGTTCTTCCAAAAAACACCATTCTCTAGAAATATCTTCAAGTTGAAACTGCTTCCCCCTTGCCCCCTGCCCTCATATTCTCTTTATTTCTGGATAAGAGAATGAAAGGATGACATTCTCTTGGCTCTGTGAAGACACTTCCAAACCATCATACTCCTTTGAAAGTTGTTATGCAATTTTACAACACCTTATTCTGTTCCTTGGCATGCTTTCAATTGAAGAATAATCAGACATCAGATTTCTCTGCTTTGGACTATCATTTCCTGAATCGAGGCATAAATATAGATATAAGCAATTAATTGTCTCTTATGAAATCTTGTCCCATCCTATATCTCTTTGTTGCTTAAGCTCCAAAGAGTCAATTCCTCATTATTTCCTCAGTTTTTTGAGAACTGAAAATGCTAGTAAGGGAAGTCAAGTTATTTATATTTCAAGAAAAAGAGAAATGTTTAGTATTACACATGACCTCTAAATTGTCTAAATAAGATGCAAGGAAAATCACTAAATTGCTGTTCTTGGAAAAAAATAATTGGAGGGAGGGGGCATGTTTAAACAAAGGTTCTCTCTCCAGGGTAGTAGATTAAACTTCTAGGACCTGGCAAAGATCAATAGCAAATTGTGGAAATTTGATACTTTGCTTATGTAATGATTTTAAGAAAACAGAAAATAACTGAAACCCATAATTTTGGGTATCTTTGGTAAAGTAACCATTTTAATATTTCTGGTTCACCATTCTTTTTTTTTTAAAACTTTTTTTTATTAATTAAAAAAATTAACAAACAAAACATTAAGATATCATTTCATTCTACATATACAATCAGTAATTCTTAATATCACATAGTTGCATATTCATCATTTCTTAGAACATTTGCATCGATTTACAAAAAGAAATAAAAAGGCAACAGAAAAAGAAATAAAACAATAATAGAGAAAAAAAAGATTATACATACCATACCCCTTACCCCTCGCTTTCATTTACCACTAGCATTTCAAACTAAATTTAACATTTGTTCCCCCTATTATTTATTTTTATTCTTTATGTTCTACTCTTCTGTTGATATAGTAGCTAAAAGGAGCATCAGACACAAGGTTTTCACATTCACAGAGTCTCATTGTGAAAGCTATATCATTGTTCAATCATCATCAAGAAACATGGCTACTGGAACACAGCTCTACATTTTCAGGCAGTTCCCTCCAGCCTCTCCACTACATCTTGAACAACAAGGTGATTTCTACTTAATGCATAAGAATAACCTCCAGGATAACCTCTCAACTCTGTTTGGAATCTCTCAGCCATTGACACTTAGTCTCATTTCACTCTTCCCCCTTTGGTCTTCCCCCCTTAAAAAACTTAAGACTTTTTCCCTCATGAAATCTCTGGTTTTAACTGGCCTAACTGTAGCAAATGCTTCAGTGTTTTCATTTCAAGGTCACTGCACTCCCTAATTTTGATAGATCTTTCTATGCCTTCACATGCAGTAACTTAAATTGATGGTTTCATACAGGCCTTCTCTTTGTTATTATAAACACTGCAAGTTTTTCTCACTGCCTGGCTTGGGCTCATGCTGTTTCATCTAGAACACTCTCAATCCCTTGATGTTAATTCTCAGCTCATTCTAGGGTTTTTCTCAGTCCTTGATGCTGAGTCTCAGCTCATTCCAGGATCTCTGTTCCATGTTGCCAGGAAGGTCCACACCCCTGGGAGTCATGTCCCACGCAGAGAGGGGGAGGGTGGTGAGATTGCTCGTTATGTTGGCTGGAGAGAGAGGCCACATCTGAGCAACAAAAGAGGCTCTCTTGGGGGTGACTCTTAGGCCTAAATTTTAAGTAGACTTGACCTATCCTTTGTGGGGTTAAGTTTCATATGAACAAACCCCAAGACTGGGGGCTCAGCCTATAGCTTTGGTTGTCCACACTGCTTGTGAGAATATCAAGAATTCAACTTGGGGAAGTTGAATTTCTCCCTGCTCTCACCATTCCCCGAAGGGGGCTTGCAAATACTTTTCCAGTCACTGATCAAATCACTCTGGGATTCATCAGGGCATCACTCTGGACAAACCAACAAAATCTCATGTCCTACCTGAGATTCCAAGTACTTATGACGTTCAATCAAACTATCTACATGAGTTATATTAGGAAATGCTCTAGTCAAAATATAAATTTTGTAACAAATAAACATTTTTTGCTTTAGTCTCACACATAAGGTGACATTTTAAAGTATTAATTATCATCTATGTTCAGCACCCTGCAATAATGACATTCCTTTGTTCTTCCTCATGCAAAAACATTTTTAAAATTTGTACATTGTACATTTCACTATTGTTATACACTCTAGGCATTCCTAGATTATACCATCTAGATCTTTAACATCTATCTTTCTTTCTGATTTCATTTATGTCCCCAGCCCTCCTCCCTCTATCATTCTCACATGCAGCTTCATTCAGTGTTTTAACATAACTACATTACAGTTAGGTAGTATTGTGCTGTCCATTTCTGAGTTTTTGTATCCAGTCCTATTGCACAGTCTGTATCCCTTCAGCTCCAATTACCCAATATCTTACCCTATTTCTATCTCCTGATGGTCTCTGTTACCAACAACATATTCCAAGTTTATTCACAAATGTCAGTTCATATCAGCTTCACCATTCTTTTGTATGGTTTGGTTCTTGCTTCAAAGTTTCCTGTAAATATTAGATTTTATTGCAGAAAGCATGATACACACAGTACTAAAAACATCAACCCATTTATATTTTAATTTTGTCCACGTTTGAGAATTGAATGATATTTCTGCACCTAAGAAACTTAGGATAGGAGCCATCATTCCTGTTTGATATTAAACATACTCCCTTTCAATAGAAATGCGTCTTTAAAAATACTAAATGGATCTCAAAGGGGATGTTGGAGGAAGCTGAAGCTTTCTGAGACTGAGAGAAGAACAACTTAACCCAAGGGATGACATTAGACTGAGTGTCAAGGGCATGTTTACTGGTGTTACTATGGCCCAACTAGCTGGTGAGGCTTTAGGCAAGTCCCTTGAGAGTCAGAGGCAAGAGTTAGGAAGGGCAGGAAAGGTTCAAGGCTCCTTCCAGCCTTAAAATGCCAGGCTATGCATCTAATGGTTAGTCTAAAAAGTCAAGATTTACCTTCATCTGGAACCAATGGCTAAAATGGAGGAACACTTAAATGATTTAAGAAGCTATTCAGTTGTCATAAAAGAAGTAATTTTGTTTCCTCTAAACCCCCAGGTTATTATGGCTATTGTTCTGCTCATACTTATTCTAAAAAGGTATTATGCTCATCAAGACTGACATAGCCATAAGGAACTGTAGAAAATTTAATACTTGTTGATGCAGATGAGAAACTAAAATTTCCATATTTAAAATTGTCAGATAACTTTTAAATGGATAGCATAAAATTGCTGTCCAGAATGTTCAATATTTTCTCATATATTTACGATTGTTTCTTGGTGGATGAATGCTGCAATCTTGTTTCTTAGGCTAAATGGCCCTTTTACCACTTTGTCCCCAAGCTTCCTACCGAGCTTGTTCCTTAAGCAGGGAGATGGGATTATATGACTTCTTAAATGGGGGTAGAGGGTGGGAAGGTGAGGGGAAGACCATCAAAAAGATAAGAACATAACTTTGAAGGGTATGTTTTTAAAATAAGATTATTTCCCAAAAACTGTGGTATTTTTTTTCAAAAAAGACAAATATAGAGAGGAGATTTAGAATGAGAAGCTCAAAACAAATAATGTTTTGTTCGAAGACTTTCTAGTTGCATTTTTTGTGTATTTATAATGTAGCAGTAGGGAGCCCAAATGTCAGGAGTGATTTTATTTTATTTTTTTTTAACCAACAACAAGAAATAAAATGAGAAATACATAACCCTGCCTCATCCCATTTAGGCAATTTATATAAGAAAAGAAAGAAGACAAGTGGGACATTGTGATGAAATCAGTTAAATCTTTTCTAATTTCTGATCAGAATGTAATGTTCTGTGAAAGAGATGCAGAGGTTAGGGGGGAAATATTTCTGAGAGAACTGTAGAGATAATTTATAAGACAAACCAGTTGCTACTTATACTTAGTCTCTAATGTTCTTTATTACCATCCTTTTCTCCAACAGAACCAAGCACTGTTCCTGGCACATATTAGGTTTAAATATCTCTTGATTGAAGTCTTGCTAAAAGTAATAAATATGCAAGGTTAACTAGCAATAGCTAATGTAAGTAGGTTCTGATAACACACAAGAAAAGAATGGAGGAGGAGGTAATTCTTAGAAGGCACAAAAGGGGTTTAATGCCTCTGGAGAACAACAGTAAAGAAGAAAATTCAGAAAGAGAAACCCAATATTCCTATCAACTCTTCCACCACACTAAGAAGTGGGAAGGAGCAGACTTGTCCCCATGCATCCATGAGCCTGGAGGAGGAAAAGGAAGCACTGAGACTACTTAAGACTTTTTCCCTCATGAAATCTCTGGTTTTAACTGGCCTAACTGTAGCAAATGCTTCAGTGTTTTCATTTCAAGGTCACTGCACTCCCTAATTTTGATAGATCTTTCTATGCCTTCACATGCAGTAACTTAAATTGATGGTCTCATACAGGCCTTCTCTTTGTTATTATAAACATTGCAAGTTTTTCTCACTGCCTGGCTTGGGCTCATGCTGTTCCATCTAGAACACTCTGTTTCCCCATCCTCTCCAATGTTTCCCCATGGCCAGTTCTCAGTCAGTCTTCAGGTCTCATCTTATATGTCACCTCCTCTGAGCTTTTGCTCATCACGCTATTGCCCTAAAGGAGATGCGGTCCACACCACTAAACCCCTCCTCCTCCACTGTCCAATCCCAACTCTGCATCATTGCCTTCATAGCAATTAGCATAATTTGTGATTATTCCGTTTACTTGTTTGTTTGCGTCTATCTCCCTCATTAGAATCTGTGGTCCATGAATAAAAGAATCTGTGTCTCACAGTTGTGTCTCTGGTGGACAGGGACAGACATATGCTCGGCACTCAACAAATAATTGAGATATAAATGGTTTCATAGCAACCTAGTACCTAGATAGAGCAGTAGTTATTGTCCCCATTTCATAGGTAAGGAAATCTCAGAGGGGCTCAGTGACGTATCCTAGATCACACAGTCAGGACAATAACTTAGGTATTTTCACTCAAATCAGTGACTCAAGTTGGACTGCCTTCTAATTAGGTGACACCAGGTACTTTACATAGCTTCCATGGCTCCGTTTCTCCTCCATAAAACGTGGAATATAATTGTAACCTACCTCATGGTTGTTATGAAGAGTAAGTAGGTTGATGTATAAAAGCACTTAGGGCAGCGTACATATAGTAAACACATGTAGCATTAGCTGTTATTATTATTGCACTGTTCTCTTTGGGTAAGTAGTGTTTCAGTGTCCTTTCTATCACTGTACTTCTCTTTTCAAAAGCATAAATGTCTCACACATCCTTTAATAGTACTTAAGCTTTTTTTGAAACTTGTCATAAAATCTTCATGAAAACTATGGTAGTATTGAAATGTACTTTACCAAGCTACACATAAATCTCCCCCCCCCCCCAGGTTAGAGCAGCCACTGTGCCCCTCCCCCTCCTCCTACCTGGGCCACACGAGAAAGACTTCTCTAAGGGAACAAGGCACTTTTACCTGGCAGAGTGAATTTGAAAATGTCAGAGATATGACCTGACTGCATAGTGTCATAACCTCAGTAATTTATCCAATTTTAGACAAATATATAGAAAGAATGCAACTTCTGAAGATAAGTAAAGGGTGTTCAAGGAAAGAAAGTCTTTGGACCAAGGAATGGATGTTAAATAGGGCTTAGAAAGTTGATAAAGTCTATTGAGACCTCAATAAAGCTATAAAAGTCATGACGGTCACTGCCTCCCCAATATCAGCACCGTCCTCCCAGACTAGTATGGAGACAAGGATGCTGAGACCTGAGCTGAGGTGGGCTGAGCTAGACTGAGGCTGGGTTGGGCTGGGTTGGGCTAGGCTGGGCTGGGCTGGGGCTGGACTGGGGCTGGGCTGGGGCTGGGGCTGGGGCTGGGGCTGGGCTGGGGCTGGGGCTGGGGCTGGGGCTGGGGCTGGGGCTGGGCTGGGCTGGGCTGGGCTGGGGTTGGGGCTGGGCTGGGCTGGGCTGGGCTGGGGTTGGGGCTGGGCTGGGGCTGGGCTGGGGCGGGGCTGGGGCTGGGGCTGGGCTGGGGCTGGGGCTGGGCTGGGGCTGGGCTGGGGCTGGGGCTGGGCTGGGGCTGGGCTGGGGCTGGGGCTGGGGCTGGGCTGGGATGGGGGGGGGGGGCTGGGCTGGGGCTGGGCTGGGGCTGGGCTGGGGCTGGGCCTGGGCTGGGGTTAGGCTGGGTGGGTGGGGGCTGGGGCTGGCCTGGGGCTGGGCTGGAGCTGGGGCTGGGGCTGGGGCTGGGGCTGGGGCTGGGGCTGGGGCTGGGCTGGGGCTGGGGCTGGGCTGGAGCTGGGGCTGGAGCTGGGGCTGGAGCTGGGCTAACTGCCCTAACCATTTTGGACTTGTCCCTTATGCTTGAAGTTGGATGACCTTTAAGTCCACATATAAAAAACAGTTCTTAGAATATGTTTCCACTGCCAAAGGGAAAGTATTAACTTAATTTCCCACCAAAACTATAATAGCCTGATACCAGATCACAGATTTTCATGGAGGCAATGGCACAGAATTCTTATTGCGTATGTGATAGACTGTGTTCAGCAAAGGGGAGAGGTTTTTACAGCAGGGAGGATAAAGAAACGTGGAAGAGGAGGCTGTTTACCACCCATAACCTAGGTCCCTTTTTTTGGTTCCCGAGGAGGTCGGCCTGCTTTATGATCTTGAAAATTGCATCTATGAACATTAGCTGCTGCTAGTTATAGCCCAAACTAAGAAAAGGTTCTATTTTCTTTCACCTTAATTTCTGGAATTACAACGCACCCTTGCTCTTCATTTGGCAACACAGGCTCCGACCACTAGAGGGAGCTGCTCTGTCAGCTGTATGATAAATTGACTCAAGGTCCAACGTTAATTTTCCTGTGACTGTTGAATATTGTTTTATATCAGTGCCCTCAGAAGCAGAAATCGATATTTAGTCCAAAAATCTCTCCTTCAGCATCCTCAGAGTTGTAAGGATGGTGTGTTTGGTTTGAAGCTGTATATAGCCCAAAAAAACATTCTTGAATCAAATTCATTCCTATGCATATAAGCCCATTTAAGCAGGATCTTCTAATAAGGCTACTTCTGTTAAGGTGTGACGTGCCTCATTCAGGGTGGGTCTTAATCCGTTTACTGGAGTCCTTTATAAGAGAATGAAATTCAGACAAAGAGAGAGAAAGCCACGGGGGCAAGAAGCTGAAAGCAGCAAAATCTGATATCTAGGAGAGAAGGGAGGGATCAGCAGACGCCTCCATGTGGCCGAGGAGCCATGGCTGGCCAGAGGAAAGAACGGCGTTGATGATGCTTTTATCTGGACATTTTCTAGGCCTCAAACTGTAAACTAATAAATTTCCGTTGTTACAGCCAACCCATTTCCTGGTATCAGCTATAAGCAGCCTAGGAAGTTAAAACAGATGGTGATACTGTTTTACACCAGAATGACTTCTGAGAGTCCTGGTTTCCTTTTCTCACCTATCTGATGACCCTGCGCCCTCGGCACCTGAGATTATTCCCCTACTAAGGGTGAGTGCTCAACTGTAATTCCACAGGTAATTTTCTCCGTGAGTGGGGCAAAAGTACAAACTCCTCCCCACCATTAAAATATACTCATATCCAAAAGACTTATTGAGTGTTAGGTTACATGAAACAGGAAATTGGGAAGGCTGTTTTCTGGTAATTTACTGGTTTACTGGTAATTTACAGTGGAGCAAATGGCAACTTGTAGAGTGGATTTCATGACGCTGGTACTCCCCACTGAGTAAGGAAGAGCAAAATTGAATAAACTATCTTTGGCAGCATGTAAAATTTCCAACCAGCTTCTGAGAGTATTTTGTGCTCTGAAACGTACACTGATTCCTTCCATCCAGATACTTTTGTTCTTCAAAGTTCTGTCCACGAACTTAAAGGAATGAACCAGTATTTCAAGGGAAGTGGGAAAGGGGGTCACTTTAAACATCTAGTTAATGACACTTCCCTTATCCTAACTCATCTCATTCATTCAGTTAACGTTGTCATCTATCTGATAGGAACTGCTCCAAGTACTAGGTTCTAGGTACAAGAAAGGATGATTGTTGCTGCTTTTATTTATTTATTTATTTATTTATTTATTTATTTATTTAGGCTTTTTTTATAGCCACACTCACCTCTCTCCCTAAACTCCCTCCTTGGCAACAACTAATCTGTTCTCCATTTCTGTAATTTTATCATTTTGAGAGTATTATATAAGTGAAATAATACAGTATGTGACCTTTTGGGATTGACTTTTTTTACTCAGCCTAATTTTCTAGAGATTCATCCACATTGTTAGGTGAATCCATATTTCATTCATTTTTATTGCTGAATATTCCACTGGATGTTCCACAGTTTGTTTCAATATTCACCCATTGAAAGACATTGGTATTGTTTCCAGTATTTGTCTATTACAAATACATCTACTATGAACATTCACATACAGGTTTTTATGTAAACATAAGACTCCATGTTTCTGGGCTCTAAACCCAAGAGTGCAATTGCTCAGTCCTGTACTAGCTGCATGTTTAGCTTTTAAGAAACTGGGAAGCTATTTTCTGGAGAGTCTCTATCATCTTCATTCCTACCAGCAATGTATAAATTATCCAGTTTCTCTGCACCCTTTGCAGTTTTGGGTTGCCACTATTTTATTTTATTTGTTTTTATTTTAGTAATTCCAATAGGTCTGTAGTGATATCTCACTATGGTTTTAATTTACATTTCCCCAATGGCCAGTGACGTTGAACATCTTTTCATGTGCTTATTGCCATCTATATATCTTCTTCAGTGAACTCTCTCTTCATGTCTTTTGCCCATTTTCTAATTGGATTGATTGACTTTTTCAATTAATGAATTTTCAGAGTTCTTTATATATTCTATATGCTAGTCCTTTGTCAATTATGTGGTTTACAAATATTTTCTCTCAGTCTTCAGCCTGTGTTTTCATTCCTTTTTCAGGGTCTTTCGCAAAGCAAAATTTTTATTTTAATGAAGTCCAAATTATCAATTTTTCCTTACATGGATCTCAGTTTTAGGATTATTTGCCTAACCCTAGATCGTGACTATTTTCTCCTCTTTTTTTCTAAAAGTCTAATAATTTTGTTTTACAATAGAGTCCATGATACATTTTGAGTTAATTTTAGTGTAAGGTATTTGTTTGGGGTTGAGGTTCAGGTCCTTGCCTATGAATGATCAATTATAGCACTATTTGTTGAAAAATCTTTCCTCCCCCCATTAACTTGCTTTGCCCATTTATCAAAATCAGTTGCACGTATTTGGGGTGTTCTATTTGTGGGGTCTCTAGTCTGTTCCATTGATTTCTTTTTTATTTCTTCAACAATCTTGATTACTGTAGCTATATAATAAGGTTTAAAATCAAGTAGAATGAATCCTCCTATATTGTTATTAGTTTTCAAAAATGGTTTAGCTATCATATAGTTCCTTTGCCATTCCAAAGAAATTTTAGAATAATCATACCTATAATTACAAAAGCTTTTACTGAGAATGTGATAGGAATTATGTTAAACCTATTTATCAATTTGGGATCAATTGTTATCTTTACAAGTAGAGTTTTCTAATCCATGAACAAAGAATGACTATCCGTTTTTTACATCTTTTTAAAATTTCTTTCGTCAATAGTTTGTAGTTTTCATACAAGTCCTGTACATGGTTTGTTAAATTTATACCTAGTATTTCATCTCTTTGAGTGGTTGTAAATGGTATTTTATTTTTAATATCTGATTTATTATTAATGTCCCTCTCTGTCTCAGAAAATTTTTTTTGCTCTGAAATCTACTTTATCTGATATTAATATAGCCACTCCTGCTTTCTTTTGGTTATTGTTTGCATGATTTATCTTTTTACCATTCTTCTTCTTTCAGTCTGCCTTTATCTTCATATTTGAAAAGTGTTTCTTGTTGAAAGTCTATAGTTGTGTCAAGTTTTTTCATCCAGTATGCCAATTTGTGTCATTTAATTTGTATATTTAGATAATTTACATCTAATGATTTGTATGTTAGAGCTTAAGATTTCCATTTTACTTCTGTTACAGTTTGCATAATTTTCCATTTCTTTCTTTTCCCTGCCTTCCTATGGGTTACTGAATATGTTTAGAATTCCATTTTAATTTATCTCTTTGTATAGATTTTTAATGGTTGAAATAGGTACTACATTATATATACATAATTTATCATAGTCTATGGTGTTGACATTTTACCAGTTTGAGTGACAGGTAGAAACCTTACCTCATTTTATATATTAAACCTCTCACATTTATAATATAATCACCTTAAATATTTCCTCTACATACATTTAGAACCACATTGGACAGTGTTATAATGTTTGCTTCAACTGTAAAACATAATCTAAAAATCTCAAGAGAAGAAGTAAAATATATTACTCATATTTTTTACTCTTTTAATTATTCTTTCTTCCTTCCTGATGTTCCAGAATTCCCTTTTTTATCATTTCGTTGGTGTTTAGAAAACTTCCTTAGTCATCCTTTTTTAAAAAATATTTTTATCAACAAAACAACATACAAACACAAACATTCTTAACTTATAAACATTCCATACATGGTGTACAATCAATGGCTTACAATATCATCACATAGTTGTGTATTCATCACTATGATCATTTTTTAGAACATTTGCATCACTCCAGAAAAAGAAATAGAAAGGAAAAAGAAAAACTCATACATGACATACCCCTTACCCATCCCTCTCATTGACCCCTAGTATTTCCATCTACCCGATATATTTTAACCTTTTTTCCCTCTATTGTTCATTTTTTATCCATATTTTTTACTCATCTGTCCATACCCTAGATAAAGGGAGCATCAGACACAAGGTTTTCACAATCACACGGTCACGTTGTAAACATTATATCTTCATACAATCATCTTCAAGAAACAAGGCTACTGGAGGACAGATCTATGGTTTCAGGTATGTCCCTTTAGCCACTCCAATACATCATAAACTGAAAAGGGATATCTATATAATGCATAAGAATAACCTCCAGCATAACCTCTAGACTGTTTGAAATCTCTCAGCCACTGACCCTTTATTTTTTTCCATTTCTCTCTCCTCCTTTTTGGTCAAGAAGGTTTTCTCAATCCCTTGATGCCAGGTCCCAGCTCAACCTGGGATTTCTGTCCCACATTGCCAGGGAAATTCACACCCCTGGGAGTCATGTCCCATGTAGGAGGGAGGGCAGTGAATTTGCCTGCCAAGTTGCAAAAGAGCAACAAAAGAGGTTCTCTGGAGGTGACTCTCAGGCCTAATTTTAAGTAGACTTAGCCTATTCTTTGCAGGAATAAGTTTCATAGGGGTGAAACCCAAGATCAGAGACTTGGCCTATTGATTTATTTGTCCCCAGTGCTTGTGAGAGTATCAGAAATTCTCCAAATGGGAAAGTTGAATCTTTCCCCCTTTCTCCCCATTCCCCTAAGGGAACCCTGCATATACTTCTTTGTTCACTGTCCCAATCACTCTGGGATTTATAGGGGCATCGCACTAACCTGTACAAACCAGCAAAATCTCATGCCCTATTCAAGTTTCCCTATATTTTATGGTATTCAACTAAACTGACCACACAAGTTAAATTAGGTAATGCACTACCCAAAATATAAGTTTTCCACCAAATAAACATCTCTTCCTTTAGTCTCACACAGAAGTTGAAGTTTTAAGATTTGGATGATATCATCCTTTACCTAGTTTTCTGATAGACCTTAGTCCTATCCAGATCAGCTTTGTTCATATCTCTAGTTGATGTCTGATTACTTTTTCAGCTTTTTTAACTGTTCCTGTATGGGGTACTGCTGAGTTTCATAGCTTCAAAGCTCTGACTCTGAGTCTTAGGTGTCACATAAATACCTGAAGTTTCTGGGACAGACCATGTTATATACAAACAGCTCAGTATCTCAGAATTTAGAATTAACAATTATACCTACTGAATATATGTGACTGCTGGAAGAGCTTAGAATCTAAGCTCCTTCACATTAAGCCCCAACCTGATAACCCATGCTCTTGACTAGCTCACTGGGTTTTTATATTATAGTTAGTCCATATAATGAGGCATGATAATATTTTTCTTTTTGTTCCTGATATTTCATTCAACATGCAGTTCTTATGGTTCATTCACCTATTGTATGCCTCATTCCTTCTTGCAGCAGCTCAGTAGTCCATTGTATGTTCCCCCTTCCATTCCTCAGTTGTACTCTTAGGCCACCTCCATTCATTGTGGATCACAATCACTGGTGCCAGAAACACCAGTGTGCAAATATCTATTCATGTTCCCATACTCAGTTCCTCCAGATATATACTGAGCAACAGGGTTTCAGAATTATATGCCAAACCCACCCCTAGCCTCTTGTGGAACCATCACACTGCCCTCCAAGGGGCTTCATCTCTCATTTCCCTACTGACAGTGAATAGGTACATCTCTTTCTCCACATTTTCTCTAGAACTTCTTTCTCTCTGACCGTTTTTAAATAGTTTTACTTACACATCATACAATCCAGTCTAAGTGTATAGACAAGCCTTCACCACCACACTCTATCTGAAGACATTTCCTTTTCTTCCACAAAGAATCCATACCCTTTCCCAATGCCCCTCCCTGTTGACATTCAGTTTTGGCATAATGCCTTTGTTACATTCAGTGAAAGCATATAACAAGCTGTTGACTATAGATCCTAGCTTGTACTGATTATACTTTTTCCCATATGCCATCTATTTTCAACACCCTGCAATACTGACATTCCTTTGTTCTTCCTCCTGCAAAACCATTTTTAAATTTGTACATTTAATCACCATCATTGTACACTCTAGGCATTCCTAAATTATATCATCTCAGTCTTTATTCTCTATCCTACCTTCTGATTTCATACATGCCCCCAGCCCTTCTCCCTCAACCATACTCATATTCAGCTTCATTCAGCGTACTTACATTATTGTGCTATAATCAGGTAGTATTGTGGTATCCATATCTGAATTTTTACAATCAGTCTTGTTGCACAATGTGTTCCTTCAGCACCAATCAACCAATCTCTACCCTATTTCTATCTCCTGAAAACCTGTGTTCTTAATTTAAATTCTCCAAGTTCACTCATTAATGTTAGTTCTTATCAGTAAGACCATATAGTATTTGTCTTTTTGTTTCTGGCCTAGCCATTCTTTTAAGATAAGTCTGCTGTTGACAAATTCTCTTTGTTTCTTTTGTCTGAAAATGTCTTGATTTTGTTTTATTCCTGAAGGATATTTTTGCTGGATATAGAATTCTATGTTAGCAGTTCTTCTCTTTTAGCACTTGAAAAATACTGTTTCCTTCTGGCCTCCATGGTTTCTGATGAAAAATCCACTGTCATTTAAATTGTTTTTCCCTGTAGGTAAGGTATAATTCCTCTCACTGATTAAAGGTTTTTTAGTTTTCAGAAAAATTTGACTATGCTGTGTATGACTCTGGATTTGGGGCAGGGGGATTATATCATTTAGGAGTTACATGGCTTCTGTTAAGTTTATAACTTTTGCCAAATTTGGGAAATTTTTAGTCATTATTTCTTCTAGTACTTTTTCAGTTCTGCCCTCTTTCTTCTCTTCTTCTGGAACTCATTTGACACAAATATTGGATCATTTGTTATATTCCCACAGGTCTCTAAGGCTCTTTTTTATTTTTAGGTTATAGTCTTTTTATGGTTCAAATTGAGTAATTTCTATTGTTCTATTTTCTAGTTCACTGATTCTTTTTTGTGTGTTCTCCTCCATTCTCCTGTAGAGCACAGCCATTTGTTCTTTTATAACAGTTATTGCATTTTTTCAAGTTCTAAAATTTCCATTTGGTTCTTCTTTATACCTTCTATTTCTTCACTGAGACTTTCTATTTTTCATTCATTAAAAAAAATATTCATAGTTACTTGTTGAAGTATTTTTATCATGGATGCTTGAAAATCTGTCATATAATTCAAACATGCTCCCATCTTGATGTTGGCATCTATTGATTGTCTTTACTTCAATCAGTTTGTTATCTTCCTGATTCTGGCTATAAGTGATTTTCTGTTAAAACTTGGGCAATTGGTATTATAAGACTCTGGATCTTATTTAAATCTTCTGTTTTAGCTGGCTTCCTGTGAAACTACTCTCTTATTAAAGTATTCCTTTTCCCTAACTTCTAGACTTGTTTGTTTTTTTTTTTTTTCACTTTTTTTCCCAATTGAATTTTATTTCTATACCTGTTTTAAAAATGTGTTTTATATATTTATTTCTTTTTGTAATACAGCTTACTCAGAAGGCAAGGATATTGCTTAATCAATTTGCTCATTCTCATTATGCATTTCAGCCAACTTTTTATTTATCTCTCTTCAAATTATTTACCCAAATTATATCTACAAGGCAAAATGGAGTGAAGGGTAAATAATAAACAAGGGAAACTTCTGCACTGAAGATACAAGGTACCTTTCATACAGTAATTAATATGTTTTACAGACTCCCGGCAGCATGGATGACAGCACCAAATGGATATTTCTGTGGTGCACTTTTACTTCGTTCATGTGGAAATACTTCAGTTTAAAGTTATGACAAAACTTGATACAGTGAAACAAGTGAGAGATTTTAAATTCTTAAAGATCATGGAGCCCATTTTTTTTATAAGTATTTCAAACCACTTTTTATATAGACTAAATAGGTTAAGTCATCACAGACTAATTTAAAGCAGAATACATTAATAGGTTACCTACCCTAAACACAAATAAGAACCTTAAGGATCTGAATAATAATACTCAGTTGAAATACTACTGGTTACATGAAAACCTCTAGCAATCCAAAGCCAAATTGAATATCTGGTTTGGGACTGCCACACTGCTGTGTATATGACACATATACACAATTTAGGGGTGTCATATATACAATTTAGGGGCTCGCTTAGACAGCATTTACACTACTGTAAATAACATCATCTAGCATATGTCAGACTACCAAACAATTTCTTCTTTTATGGTTCTTCACTTTAAAATTACAAGTTTTAACTTATTTTAGATTTTAAGTGAGCTGTACTTAATTTATCTCTTTTTTAAGAAATGCTATATTCTTTAGCTTTCTCTAATCAAGAAAGTGATTAGTTCTCTTAGCAAGAGAGGTCCTGAGGAAGATTGCAAGCATTATACTTGTTGAGTGAGTTCAGAATAGTTTATAATATATTATCATAAAAACAGATTGACATCAATAGCATAATTGCTGCATGGATAATCTTAGAACAAGTGAGACCTTTCAAGGCTTTTTATTGTAAGCAATCATTATGCTCACTACATAAAACAAATGCCTTCTGGAAATTTTTTTTTCTTTGCAAGCTACAGCTTTCTCTAGTTTCAACACAAGATATCTAAGAGATGAAAGAAGATGGCTGTTCTGGCTATAGTAATCATATTGTATGTAGCCGTTGGTGATTTATACAATAAATTATTTAAAAAGTTGCAAGTTTAATGAGAAATTGTCGGTGACCTAGTCCTCATTACCATCATAATATTTGGCACTGAAACTTAATAACTCTTTCTGTATTGTACATGCCAAAGAGCATTTAAATATTAATTAAAACCCCACAATGGTATTAGATGAAGGAGATACTGTTCCCTACTTTTACATATGAGAAACAGAGTTATAGAGATTAAGAAAGTGATCCAACAGATTTTTTTAAATTCTTTATAATGCTACAATTTGTCTGTGGTAAAAATGGAAATAGGAATACACTCTCACAACTGCTGTTGTACTTGTTTTAGTTTCCTAGGCTGCTCCAACAAATAACATGAAATGGGTGGGCTTAAACAATGGGAATTTATTCACTCATGGTTTGAGGCCAGGAAAATGTACAAATCAAGGCATCATTACGGTGGTGCTTTCTTCCTGAAGACCAGCCACCAGTGATCCTGGCTCCTCTGTTATATGGCAAAGCACATGGCATCTGCTGGCCTCTCCTTTCTCTTCTGGCTTTTTTTTTTTCTCTTTCAGTGTCTTACTTGCATGGCTTTCTCTCCCTCTCTGTATTCATTCCATTTATGAAGGACTCCAGTAAGAGGATTAAGATAACCACAGGAATAGAATAAGAATATGTTTTTCTGGGGTACATATAGCTTCAAACATTGCTTTGTACTCAACATTGCTTTGTATTGGAAGAGAAGCCTGGGAATCTGGGCTTTGGCATCTACAGATGTTCTCATTCTTCTACCTTGTATTCCCTCAGCACTAATAAATTCAGGATTAGTTTGTCATAGACAATTAGAGAATAAAAAGCATTTTCAAGTCCCTTAGGACAGATACTGTTTTAAAATTTTCTCTGTATTTCTTTACCTCAACTTCATGAGATGTGCAAGAACAAAAGAGTTCCTGGGTTGGGCAAAATTAAATAGGCTTCTTTATTCCAAGAACTCTAAGAGCCTTCAGTATGCTGATGTACACTGCAAAACTCCCAGGAAGGAAATACTATTTACAGATTTATCTAACAACAAACTCTCGGTCTTGTAAATGTGGCAGACTGAAATGGCCTCCCCAAAATGTCCAGATCTTAATAATTAAATGTATGAATGTGTTCCCTTACATGGCAAAGGGGAATTAAGGTAGCAAATAGAATTAAGGTTGCTAATCAGTTGACCTTAAAATAGGGAGATTATCCTGGATTATCTGGACCCAATGTAATCACAAGTGTCCTTAAAAGCGAAATCAGGGGTACACAGGTGGTTCAGTGGTAGAATGCTCACCTTCCATGCGGGAGACCTGGGTTCGATTCTTGGACCGTGCACACAAAAAAAAGTGAAATCGGGAAATGGAAGTGTCTGTTTGAGTGATACCACAGGAGATTCACCAGGCCATTGCTGTCTTTGAAGATGGAAGGGAATCAGCAGGCAGCGCCTCAAAGTTGGATAAAGCAAAGAAAGAGAAGGTCCCCTGGTGCCTCCAGAAGGAATCTTGACTATAGTCTGTAAGGACCCATTTCAGACTTCTCACCTCCAGAACTGTAAGGTAATACATTTATGTTGTAGTAAGCAGCCCTAGGAAACTAAAATACTTCTGCTGCAATTTGCCGGGGGGGGGGGGGGGGGGGGGGCGGCGCCGGGGGATACTATTCTACTAGAACAGGGACTCACAGACTAGAAATTCAGTATTATTGACTGCATAATTCATTTTCATTGCGTGAGCATTGTTGGTACTTGATCATTAGGCCAACCTGTCTGTTTGCCTGTCTAGCTCACTATCTTCCTATCTTTGCATTTGATAATAATCCCTGCCAACCGTTTTGAATAATGCAGTAAAAATGCATTTGCTTTTTAAATTATTTTAAATATATACGGTGGGATAGATCAGAGCTTCTCAAACTGTAATGTGATGCAAACCACCTGGAGCGTCCTCTTAAAATTCGGATTCTGATGCAATAGGCTTTGGGTGAGGGCTGAGAGTCTGCAGTGCTAATAAACACTCAGGCGATGATGATGATGCTGGTCTGTGGGCCACCTTTTGAATAGTAAAGCAAAAGAGGACCACCCATGTCAGAACCTGCAGTGCTCTCTGCTCTGGGAGTCTCTTTGTTCTCCAAGTGGAACCAACAGTAAATCCTCCTTACCCAAACTTTTAGGACCCTTACTTACCATAAAGCAGAGGATATTTAAGCGATTTTAATAAACACATAGAAGACTCAGCTGAAGTCAATATAGTACATTTTTAATTATATAATGAATATGTTCTCAGGAAAGATAATTTGTGGAAGAGAGTATATTTTTAGCATCCACAGTCTTAGTACCCAAAAATCTGTCTTTCCTTCAAGTCTTCTTTCTCTGCAGATTCCGTTTTACATATCTGAAGTTATATGACATATCTCAATTTGTATCTCTCATATACAGATATTACGTATACACAGTGGCGGTTTGAATTACTGGTCCCACTTTTTCACTCCCTGTAATAAAATTATGGTGGGCAGAGTGTTTCAGTTCTTTCACTCCCCTTTAATAGAAATATGCACTCATTATTGCAATGCTGGTGGGGAAAAAGTACTTCCTACACCTTGACATTGGCTCAGCCAAGTGACTTCATTTGGTCACAAAGATATTAGTGGGCTTGATGCAAGCACAGGCTTGGAATATGCTAACGTGACTGGGCTTGTTTTCTTGCAATGTGATTGTCCATAATGGAAAGGCTCCCCCAGAAGCTGCTGCTCATGCAGCAGAGGCTCCAGAAGAACCAGTTGTGGAGCTGAACTAAGCCCAACTCAAAGCCAAGAGGTAAGCCCAGCTGAAGCCAAGCCAAACCCCAGCCAATCCACCTAACTGAGAACCAAATCCTTATTGCTGCATGCCTCTGAGGTTTTGTGGTTGGTTGTTACACTACATTACTGTGGCAATAGCTGAATAAGAAGGAAATTGGTACTAGAAGTGGGGTGCTGCTCTAACAAATCCCAAACTGTGTAGCACTGGCTGGGGCTGAGAAGAAGACAGCAAGGAAAGGTCATAGGAGGCTGGAAGAGTTAACATGTTAAGTGGTGAAACATTTGTTATGACTGTTACTTGCAGTAAATTGGAGGACAGAAAATGGTCCTGATAAATTTGGGAGGGGGAGCAAGGTCCAAGGCACAATGTTTATAGGGTAAGTGGGATATTGCTAATTGCACTAAAAGTTACTCTAGGAGATCAATTTAGAGAAAAGCATAGCTGATTTGGAAGCAATTAAGAGTGAATTAACAAAGCCTAGAAATGTTAAGATTTGGAGGGATGAAAAATGGAATCATATTGAGATAATTTTTGTCAGCTTGGACCAAAGTTATTGTGACTCTTTGAGCTTTAAAAAACATCCCTGGACTCCCCTTTACCCAATTGTCTACAGGCAAGAAACAGACTGAGAAAGTTGCTCAGCTACCAAAATGGGCATGTTCTCCGAGGCCATCAGAAGTGGCTAAGGGGGATTTTGGCAAAGGGCCTCTCAAAGGCAGGAGCTGAGAACCAATGGAGAAAAAAAAAAATTGGACTACGGTCTGGAAAGATACACCAGGGGACCAACAATGGAGCCTAACCCAGATCTACCTGGTCTAATCCCCAGGGTAGGGGACCTGCTAACATTTGCCTTCCAGGATTCAGAACTGCTATGAACTGTGACTGCTGCGTGCTTCTCATTCTTCCCCTATTAGAATGGCTTGTTTTCTGTGGTCATCTTGTTCCTGTTTCGTTATTGAATGTTAGGTGTGGGAGGGGGAAGAGGATTTGGTTTTTTTGGGTCATAGGTCTCTAGACCACGAGAAGTCACCTTTGGAGCTGACATAGATCATGAGCTACTCTCTTTCTAGTCTGATGCCATCACAGAATGAGATATTTTGGGATTTTAGAATGGGGGTGAGTGTATGTGGGAGGTACATGAATAATAGTGATGAAGAGAGAGGATTGAGTGGTAAATTGAATTAATGTTTCCAATTATTTGTTCCCCTGCAATAGAATTAGACATACACCTTCTTGCTACTTCTTCATAGTAGGCAGGGGGTACTTTCTTACCCTTTGACTTTAGACTTGGCCATGTGCTTTGCTTTGGCCAATGAGAAGTTAGCAGACATGAAACAATCAGATGCTCATGTAGTTGGGCTTACCTTCTTGTGTTCCAGCCATCTGTCTTAAGAAAAGTTTCTCCTTAGCAGATGCCCTTCAATCTAGGTTTCAAAAATGATCAAGTATAGTGTACCTGAGCCTGGAATTGCACCCTATAACCAAGACCAGCTTACCTGAGATCAAAAGCAGTGCCAAACTCCAGCTAAGCTGTAAACGTGTGCATAAGAAATAAGTGCTTATTGTTCAGGCCACCCGGATTTAGTGATTTGTTGTGCAGCTTTAATGAGGCACTAGTAGGCTAAGACATGTATGTTTCCAAGTCATTATGTGTTCGTTAAGAACACTGTAGTAAATGCATCCATTCCATTGAGCAGTTTCACTTACTTAACCATTGCCTGATTTTTGTACGTTTAGGTAGTTTCTCATTTTTTTAGCTTCAATGTTTTGCTTCTTTCAGCATGCTATATTAGCATATTGGTGTATAGATTTTTTTCCATAGTTTATCTTATTTTCCTAGAGTTAAAATTGAATAATAATACTTACATAGTAGGGTTGTGTGAGGATTAAAAGACTTAAAATATATAAGGTGCTAAGCATATTATCCATCCTATAATAAACACTCAATAAATGATAGTTACTATTGGTTTTTGTTGTAGACTTAGAAGTTAAGTAAATTCAAAGCTCCTGATAATGAAATGTAAATCTGCTTTCCAAAAGAGTTATGCCAATTTACATTGCTCACAGCACTGAATGAGTTTCAGCATACCTTCAAATAAAATATTCTTTTAACCTTGGCTATAATGGCATGTGAGTAATAATATCACACTGATATTTTAATTGGCATAGCTTTGTTGACAAGTGAGGTTGAAATTTCTTTATGACTGTTCTAACCAGTTACATTTTCTCTTCTGTGAATTATCAGTTAGTATATCAGTGTCTTTCCAATCACCATGCCAGCCTCACTCTAATCGGATCAACTTCCCTGGTGCCAAAAGTCTGACAGATTACATGGTGGTATTATAATATGTTAGACATATTGAGTTAAATAAATATATATATTGTTACCATTTATTTTATCTGTTTCTTTTCACTTTTTTACATGTGGCTATTAGAAAATTTGAAATTTCATGTTTCTATGGGGCAGCCCTGGTTACACTTTTGCATATCATTTGCTCTGAGATGCCCTGTAGCCAAAACTCTCATTGCCCTCACCCCGTGTGGGTTCTCCTGATGCTGCCTATTGTATGGTCTGTTGCCTGTAGTCTGTTGTTATACTTTCTAAATAATCCCATGCTGAGTCTAAATCCCTCCCCTGCAGGCTCTGCTTCATTTCATTCCCCAAATCCCACCTCTTCCTAATTCAGTTCCAGCCTCCTGTGGTTAATGTCGGCAGCACGTCTCAATTAGTCTCTGTTATATATTCCTGGATGAAAGGCAAATTTGATAAGGTTTTAAGCCCTTCAGTGTTTTTTAAACAGATTATATTCACTATTACTTGTATATTTCCATTCTATTTCTATCATTGAATCATATGATTTTGCAAATGCTGAGTTATTTTTATATTTTGCCATTGAAAGGTCACAAATACTCAAAACAAACAATTTCATATTTTCTGAAGCCTCCTGCCTCTGCCCACATCATCCACCACCACCCAAAATCCTCTCAAACCACATCAGAAGCAAAGGTTTTGAGCCACTAACGCTCAAAAGTTCCCCCAACACCAACTCCCATTAACTAAAATGTCACAGACGTTTACTCATAATTCCTGGGGCTTTTTTCGTCTAGAGGGCAGGGAGGATATGTCTTAACTCACCTGGCTTAGTAAGAGAATTTTTAAAAACCATTTAAGGAAGATTCAAGAAAAGCAAGTCCATAAAGCTAACGCAAGTAGGATTCTTTAAATACTGAAAAGGGTGTTCATGTGTGACTTAGAGACTCAGTCGCAAATTTGAGATTCACAGCTATTTTCTTGTTGTCTGAATTTTCATGGTGTGGGGTTTATTCACCGTAGGGAAAGATCTGTAGCACATTTGTGATGCCAGACCAGCTTCCTCCACCCCTCCTACACTCTACCCATCATACTTCTTTCCACCTCCCCATGCCATACCCATGTGCATCCAGGGAATTCAAACCAATTTGAATAAGTAATCATGTGGAATAATATGCTCGAGTGTACTCTCCAGGGTGTTTTCTGGCTGCTACTCAACTCCTTGCACTAGTTTGCTAAGTGCCTTTGAGAGATGCTGAGAATACCTTGTTGGCTGTTAACCTTTTAAAGGTTTAGCCATTCTCTGCTCTCACGTGCTGTAAGCCCTGCTCCAAAGGAAGTACAGGAAGCAGGGAGATGGAAGAGTTAGCTTCCTTCCAAGACTCACAGGGGACATACCCTACACGGCCAGGAGAGAGTTAGACAGGCTTTGAATCAGAGTATTTTTAAAACATTCATTATTCTGACAGTGGAATTCCATGAAACGAGCTGTTCATTCCTTTTGTATGAGTCAAATAAAGATCTCCAAAAACATATTTAAGTACGAGGAAATAAATAACTATGGCCTCGTTATATGACTATCAGAACTTTCTGTGAAGATGCCTAAATATTTTGATTACTTTAGAAGTAGATGAGATGGTGTGTATTTACAACATTACAACATCACAGTATCTGATTGAATCAGTTGCAAAAATGTAACATTAGAGGTGGGACATTGATCTTAAATAGAAGTTTTTAAACGAATGCTTTGGTCTTCTGAGGTTTTCAGAATTCCATTTAAACATACCTGTGTGATCAGTTTATTCACTCTAGGCTCAGTAGGCGTACCAAAATGTAAAGCACCTCTTAAACATATTATAATAATGATAAACAATACCAGTAAATATCTGAACGAGAATCAATGTTTTTTCCTATACTGTCTCATTTAATCATCAAAGAATATGTCCGCAAGACAGATATTATTAGTATTAATTGCTGATGTTGCTGAGATTGAGACTTCCTTCACAGCTGCTTGCAAAGGTCTAAGAATAACTCATCTGCCTTGAACTCCAGCACATCCACAGGGTCAAAATTTCTGCAGATTGAGCTTAAAGCTATTTTTAGGTGGGTTCCAAAAAGCAGCTGCAATTCAAGTGTCACAATGGCACGCCTCTTTGACTCAGCAGCTGATAGTTCTGCTTAATGCTCCTCTTTCTACAAACTCCTGGAACAATAACATAGAGGGTGTCTGGAACATCTTGTGCTGGATAATGCACACACGCTGTCTCTGTAATATGACCGTAAGCCTGTTCATCTTAACACTGTGAAGCATTAACAAGGGGCTCTGAACAACCAAATACAACTGTTATAATGATAATGAGGTTCTGTAAAATTTTGGAGGGCATCTCAATGTGTCACAGTTCTGACCCTAAAGCAAGCCCTGTTCTTTGAGAGTCAGCAAGGCCTTCATATCTGCTGAGCCATGCTGCTGAGCCAAAGCCAGAGAAGAAATTGGAGTTGAGGATGGCTGGGCTCAGCCTGGCAGATAGGTAAGAACTTTCACGTAATGGCTTAAAGGTTTCCATCCAGAAGGCAAGAGTCAATAGAACTCGGAGTCAGATTAAAGTTTTAAGTCTGAGTCACTATTATGTCTTAAGAATCTTGCCAACCACGCTTAAAGCTAGAGGACCAGTGTCATTTCTCTCAGTGGCTGACCAAAGTCTGCCCACAGTGTCTGCCTTGAAAACTGCCCACAGGACTTTTCCCATCTTCAATAGCAGCAGAAACCAACTGGTCCCACCTAATATTGATAGAATCACAGAAACTTAGATTTGGAAGGCCCTTTAATGCCTTTAGTCCATACCCAATTCTCTAATTCTGTTGCTGTAGGAATAAAGAATTTAATGTTGATGTGGTAAGATGTGGTGATAATTTGGGCATACTTGTTCTAAGTATATAGGCAACCCAGTGCCCACTGCCTCAGGGAGGGGACACACCTGGCCAGAAAGTAGAGCGAGACAACGGTCACGTTTTGCCTCTGTACTTTGAAAGGGGGACCTTGGGTGATTTGGGATCACAGAAAGGCAAAAAGGTGTATAGAAGTAGGGGTCATAAGTTGCCCCACCTCCAGACAAGAAAAGGATACTCCCAGGGCTAAGGGGGGTAGAGTGAAGGAGAAGAGAACAACAAAGAATGAGGGAGCTAGTAGGCAAGTTTCCTTCTTTCTAAACAGTGCTCCTGGGGAGGTAGCAATACCCTAGAGAGGAAATGGCCCTGTGGAAAGTCTAGGCCTGCCCTAAACTTTTCAAGATTTCATATCCTTAAGCTTTTCAAGATTCCATGTCCTTAAGTAAGATGTGTGAGCCTCCAGTCTGAAAGGGCCATGCTTCAGGCCAAATGCTGTCTCAGGGTCACTCAATGAATATACTGGAAGGGTGACCCACTGCCCCAAGGTTTTATCACTGTGTAAATCCCTCCAGGACCTTTGTCTCAACCCCATAGAAAGAGGGGAAACCACCAAAAGTTGCCTGAGATTGTTACCCTTAGCCTTCCAGTATGAGGGTACTCATAGAATTAAGTTGAAAATTTTAAAGTTATTTTTCTAGATCAATTGAGTTTGAGAACTGAGATTCATAAATCTGCTACTCATGTAATCCATCTGTAACTGCCTAACACATAAGAAGAGCTCAAAATGGTTTCTATATAATTATTTACAATATTAGTGAATTAAAAGTCAACTACAAAATCTGAAAGTTATTTTTTGCTTGTATGACCATCAAGTGGCCTTCACTTATGGCCAAATGGAAAAATGTTATTAAGATCAATGCTCTTCTTTTTTTTTTTTAACAGGCTTGGAAGCGCCCTCTCCTCTTCGTCCTAACAGTGTTCCTTTTCTTCATCTGTCCTCCTGTCCTTTTCTGACATATCCAAAGAGGAGTCAGGATTTCTTTCTTCCCTACCCCCTCTCTCCTTCACTGCTTATAACCTGGCTCAAGCACTGCCTTGAGTCCTGGGAGAGGCTGGTGTCAAGTGGGGTGCAGTGACAGTGGATGAGTTTGGATTCCTTTTCACTCATCAGTGCATGTAGATGTACCTAGTTCTGTGTTCTTGGGTGAATGGTTCTAAAGCCTTGGTGAACCAGTCAATGCTCTTTTTCATTTTATTTTTTTTTGCATGGGCAGCACTGGGAATGAAACCCAGGTCTCTGGCATGGCAAGCGGAAATTCTGCCGCTGAGCCACCATAGCACTGCCCTCAATGCTCTTTTAAAGTCCTTTTTTTACAAATAATGTTAATTTAAAAGATTCATTGTCACTTTGGAGGAAAGAAAAGGAGAAGAGCATGTCTTGTTTTGTTTCATTCCATAGGAATTGGTCCTTGCCTCTACTTCACATAGCATTTTGACAATCCCTTGGCCAAGTGCAGGAATGTACGTGTATCCCTTTTACATTTTTCACTTTGCTGGACTTGACTGTTGTTTCCAATGATGCTGCTATGGAGTCTCTTATGTCAACTAATACTTTGACTGCCCACCCAACATCACATCATCTTAAATTTACTCACCATATGAATTTATTTCTTCAACAATTTATTTCTCCTCCTCCTTGTTCTTCCATTTTGCCATTGCTATAAACCTCTCAACCTTAGGTCTTTCAGTCCCTTTTCCTCTCCTAAACCCTGGTAACTGCTGCTGGAGAAAAACCACACATCAGTGCTGACTGGTGTCACTAACAAACATGGCTTCTAAATCTAGCAAAGCCCTCGACACTAGGCAGGAGTTTCTCCCCTCCCTCAACCGAAGTGCATGATATTCTTCAGGTGTTCCTCCTGCCTCTCTGAACTTTTATTTCCAAGTCCTCTTTGTAAGCAACATTTCTTAGGTTCTTAAATAATAGTGCTCCCTGCATTCTATCCTTGGCTCTCTTTTTACTAAATATGTCTGTATTAGTTAGGGTTCTCTAGAGAAACAGAATCAACAGGGAACACTTGCAAATATAAAATTTATGAAAGTGTCTCACGTGACCGTAGGAACGCAGAGTCCAAAATCCACAGAGCAGGCTGCGAAGCTGATGACTCCAATGGATGGCCTGGATGAACTCCACAGAAGAGGCTCACCAGCCAAAGCAGGAATGGAACCTGTCTCCTCTGAGTCCTCCTTAAAAGGCTTCCCATGATTGCATTTAGCATCACTAATTGCAGAAGACACTCCCCTTTGGCTGATTACAAATGGAATCAGCTGTGGATGTAGCTAACGTGATCATGACCTAATCCTATGAAATGTCCTCATTGCAACAGACAGGACAGCGCTTGCCCAATCAGATGAACAGGTACCAGAACTTGGCCAAGTTGACACCTGTCCCTAACCATGACAATGTCCTTCCTGAGAAATCTCAGCCACTTTGATAATTTTGATAACTAATGATTCCCAGATCTGTGTTTCCAGCCTTTGGCCTTCTGAGCTCCATACTTGTTTGTTAATAGACTTCTCTACCCTCATCAGCATATTTTAAATGCAAGTCCAAAACTTAGCTCCTTTTCTATTACCCTCATCCAGTAATGCCTATATTCCCAATATTGGTAAAACCCTTGAATGTTCATATTTGTATACCCAATCATATCTCTGTCCCATTCTTTCCTACAAGGATTCTTCCTGTGTTCATTAGCAGGTGACTATATTGACTGTATCTTCAGTAAAAATGAGACAGACAGTATGCCTGCACTCAGTATCTGTGGTGTCTTGGAGCTACGTACCCCAGAAAAACATGTTCTTAATCTTAGTCAATTAAGAACCCATTGTAAGGGGAGCACAGGTGTTTCAGTGGTAGAATGCTCACCTTCCATGGGGAGACCTAGGTTTAATTCTGGACCAAAAAAACATTGTAGGACCTTTTAATGAGGTTACTTCCATTCAGGTGTGACTTAACTAAGCAAGGATAAATCTTAGTCCTATTACTGGAGGTTCTAGGAAAGGCCACAGAGAGAGAGAGAGAGATGCAGGAAGTAGCCAGAAACTGGACCAAACAGGCAGGAGAGGCTGCCATGTGCATTGCCATGTGACAGAAAACCAAGGACCAAGGATTGCTGCTAGCCAGCCCCAGAATGCCACAGTCTTCTGGGAGAAAGCATCATTTTGGTGATGCCTTAATTTTGTACTTCTCCTAACCTCAAAGCTGTGAGACAATAAATTCCTATTGTTTAAGCCAACTCATTGCATGGTATTTGCTTTAGCATCTGGGAAACTAAAACAGTGTTCAATAAACATTTGCTGAATGGAAGAATCATTTTCATGATTTACTGGCTTAAAATTTTACCAGAATGAAAAGAAATATACTGACAGAACTTACATTTAAGAACCAACACCAAACCTTTATAATCATTCTTTTCCTTTCCTAAATGCTCACAAACAATCCATTTAATATTTTGCTTGGGGTAAACAGAAAGTTTGTTGTTTGCTGGTTTATGAGGCTACAGGAATGAGTAGATTCTTCCTCTTCCTTTTGTAAATCAGGAAATCATTGGTCTCTATGTCATTGTCTGGAAGAGTACTCATGCTCTGTGATTCCTCATAGATTGCCATTTGTGGTTGCACAATCAGATATGCCCCTTTTTCCAGTAGCTGATGATGTGATTAATGTGAACTCTTTTGGATATGCCTTTTTCTGTCTCTAAGAATTTAGATTCCTTTTACCAATGTTTATTCCCCTTCTGAGTGAAAAAATTCTCTGACCAAGAAGAAAAAAAATTACTAGTTTGATGGTTCTGTTTTGCTGTTGTCTGTTAATGTTACACAATTGTCCTGAAGCACTAGCTATTCCTTCCTTATTTTTCTTACTCTACAAGACTCCACTTTTGTTGTCCTTTGCATTTTTTGCACACCTTTGCCCATTCTGAGTTTAATCTTCCTGACCCAGCTTTTCCAGGTTCCTGACTTTTTCCATTTCTGCTTAGTTTCTTTCCTCTCCTCCCAGCCTATACACTTTAAAATCTGTATTAAAATATCAACAATAATTGGCAAATAACAGTTATTGAGCATTTATTATGTGCTAGGCACATCACATTTGACCTTTTAATTGTCTCAGTAACTTCGTGAAATAAGTATCAATGAAATCCGTATTTTATAAATGGGAAAATGAGACTTAATGAAATTCAAAAACTTTCCGGAGTCACAGAGCTAGGGGCTCAAATCCAGGTTAGTACAACTGAAAACCAAAACTGTACTGCCCCAAGCTGTTGGCAAACTCTTCTTGTGTGTGAAACCTATCATGGACCTGAGCTTATAAACTCGAAAGGCTCCAAATTCCATGCAAGAAATGTCCTTGAGTGAAGAGGGCCAAGTGTTTGCATGGTAAACATGTTGAAATATCCTGCACTGTGATTCCTATGCCAGATAAGTCCTGAAACCCAGAGATACTAGTCTCTCCAAGAACATCAACCAGTTTTATTCCTCTACCCCATAAAGTCAACACCTCTTTCCAGCACGAAGAAGTTAACAAGGTCATTACCCAGATATCCCTGAAAGTTGAGGGAAAGATCAAATGACAGAGAGGAGATGTAACTGAGAAATTAGGATTTAACAAATGACTGTGAGTACTGACTCATTTATATACATATCTCTTTTTAGTGTCTAGCGTTTTAGAGTAGCCGGAAGGAAACACCTAATGCTGTTGAACTGTAATACAGTAGTCCTGATCTTTAATAATGAGTATGTAAGTGCATAAGTGGTTCAGTGGTAGTAGCTTGCCTTCCATGCAGGAGACCTAGGATCAATTCCCAGAACATGCACCCACCCACCCCCCAAAAAAGTAGTGATTGTATAAACTATACAGCAAAAAAAAAAAAAAAAATTGCCTGGGTTTGTATGGATCTACTTCTGGATGTTTGGCTCCATTCCACTGATTTATATATCTGTCTCTGACAATTCTACACTGTCATGGGTAATCTACTTCTATTGTAAGCCTTGACATTGCGTAGGGTACAACACTAGAGGTCAATAAGAGGGAAGGGTAAAGGGTATGGGATGTTTGGGGTGTTCCTTTTTCTTTTTCTTTCTTTTTCTGGAGGAATACAAATGTTCTAAAAATGATCATGGTGATAAATACACAAATATGTGTTGTTAATAAAATTACATTTTAAAAAAAGAAATATCCTACATTTCCACAAAGACACATATTTCTCTTAATTTTTTTTTCATTCCCCCACTTTTGGGAGAGACACACATAGGTAAAGATATTTCTCTAATAAACCAAAAGCTATAAAACATGGGCGTGATGTTAAGTGGTGTTGGATAGCTATGTATGCTGTTTTGAAATTATTATCTACTCCAAAAAAGCCATGTTTTAATCATGATCCAATCTTGTAAGGCCAGACCTATTGTTTAGGGTAGGCAACTTTGGATTGTTCCATGGAGATGTGATATACCCAGTTGTGGGTGTGGCCTTTTGATTAGATGGAGATGTGACTCCAACCATTCGAGGTGGGTCTTGATTATTTTACTAGAGTCCTTTAAAAGGGGAATCATTTTGGAGAAACCTTAGATGCAGACCCTTAGAGAATAGTTGCTTCAATGCTGACAGAGACACAGATGTTTGGAGATGCTTAGAATGCCAATAGAGTAGATGTGTAGACACAGGGAGAGCCCAACAGACTTTGCCGTGTGCCTTCCCATGAGATGTTAAGCAAGCCAGAACCTGGAGAAAACCAACTGAAGCCAAGAGAGGAAACCCAGCCCTGGAGAAGCCAAGTGAGTATCCCCCACAGGAAACAGAGGTTAAAAGCAATGGAGCCCAGGAGCAAGGGACCAGCAGATGCCAGCCAGGTGCCTTTCCAGCAGACAGAGGTGTTCTAGACAGCATCAATCTTTCTTGAGTGAAGGAAACCTCTTGTTATTGCCTTAATTTGCACATTTTATTGAACTTAGAACTGTGAACTTGCAACTTAAAAAATTCCCTTTTTAAAAGCCATTCCATGCTGGTATTTTACATTCTGGCAGCTTTAGCAAACTAATATACCAGGTCAGGAGAATCAACAAGAAATAGGAGGACTGTGATGGACTGGAAAGCACATGCCCTACTTTTTGGTTCTCAAGGTATGGACCGCTGACTGGCAGCATCAGCATCACCTGGAACTGTTAGGACTGCAAATTTTCAGGCTCCACCATAGACCTACTAAATCAGAAAATCAGGGTGGCCACCAGCAATCTGTGCTGCTGTTTTCATTAACACTTTTACTGACAAATCTTCACACGCATACAGTTCATGCATGGTGTACAATCAGTGGCTCACAAGACCATTACATAGTTCTTGTATTCCTCACCATGATCATTTTTTAGAACACTTGCATCGCTCCAGAAAAAGAAATAAAAAGAAAAAACTCATGAATCCCATACCCCTCACCCCTCCATCTGATTGACCCATGGTATTTCAATCTACCCAATTCATTTTATTGCTTATCCCCCTATTATTTATTTATTTTTATCCATATTTTTTTACACATCTGTCCATTACTCTAGATAAAAGGAGTATCAGACACAAGATTTTCACAATCACACATCACCTTGTAGAAGCTATATAGTTATGCAACCATCTTCAAGAATCAAGACTACTGGAACACAGCTCTACAGTTTCAGGTACTCTCCAAATGGGGAAGTTGAGTATTTCCTCCTTTCTCTCCAGGCCCCCAAGGGGACTTTACAAACACTTCTTTATTCACTGCCCAGATTACTCTGGGATACACTGGGGCATCACACTAATCTTGCCAGACCAACAAGATCTCACACCCTATTCAAGATTCCATGTACCTGCGGTGTTTAACTAAACTGACTATGCAAGTTAAATGAGGTAAAGCACTACCCAAAATATAAATTTTGCACGAAGTAAACATCTCTCCCTTTGGTCTCACACCGAAGTTGAAGTCCTAAAAATGGACAATATCATCCTTTACTCTGTATTCTGATCTACCTTAGTCCTACCCAGATCAGCTTCATTCATATCTCTAGTCAAAGTCTAGCAATCTGTGTTTTAATAAACCCTTAGGTGATTTTGATGCACACTCAAATTTGAGAACCACTGCTTTACCTATAGGGAACATTTGCCACCCAACCCATCTCCTGGGCCTGATTATGAGTAATTTTGGGGCCTGATTATGAGTAATTGTTGCTAGGCAAGGAATCTGAGCCCCAGGTCTTTAGAATCAACCATGTTTAAAAGGAAGGCAGAAGATGGCGCGGCTGTGGCTTAGTGGCAGAATTCTCACTTTCCATGCCAGAGACCTGGGTTCAAGTCCTGGTGCCTACCCATACAAAAAAATTAAAAAGGAAGCTAGAATCCTCAATTATTTTCATTCTACTAATTTCTAAATACTGCCTTAAATGTTTTTAATGCTTATGGGTTTAAAGAAAGATGTTTGGGGCCTGGTTCTGCCCTATAGTTAATGAACCCTAAATTGAGTCTAAGTTATATTAAACATTAGAGTTGACTTATTAATAACTCTTTATTAAAATGCCAATTAATTAACCAAGTAAATTAATGTCTCTTTTTCATTACAACCACTTTTGGGGGAGAGCTTTCTGCCCACCCTACAATAATATTTGAAGGAGTTTAAGTGTGTTGATCAAGCCTTCTTTACCTTGCTAGGAATTATCAAGATACGCTTCATGGTTGAACTATAATTTGAACTCCATTATGAAGTGAAATCTTAGCTCTACAAATTAAATGGCAGCCCACAGACATTGCAAACTAACATATATTATGCAACTTCTTTTTTGGTTTGTTTTAATGGTGGTATGTTTGTATATGTGTTTTTAGGATATCCTGAAGACTTTCAGATGAAATGTAGATTAAAATCTACATTTTAATCACCCTGTGGAAGAGTATCTAGGCCTCTATCTGGTGTCATATAAAAGTTTGAGCCTTAGTTCATTCACTGATACCTCTCAGAACCTGTCAAGACAAGGCAAAGAATTTTGGGTATGGATCTTTCAGGAAAAGAGAGCATCCTACGTGAAACCCTTAACATGGAAAAGTTGGCATGTTCAAGAAAAAGAAGTAAGACTGATGTGAATAATTGTCCAATATGAAAAGTAGAGAAAGCCCAGATTGTAGAGGGCCTTGTAGAACCTCACTAAAGATTTGGGCCCTGATTATGAGGACCATGGGAAATCACTGACAGATTGTCAGCACAGCAGTGGTTCATTGAAACTTGAGTCTTTAGAAGATTAGTTTGGTTGCATTATGGTGGCCAGATGGGAAAGAGTAGATATAGAGCAGATTAGTCAGGAAGTGATGTTGTGATGGCAGTGATAAAAATGAAGAGAATTAGACAGATTAATGATATACTTGGGAAGTTGAATTGATAAGGCTTCATTAAGTCAGAAGGTCTTGGTGGCAGACGCCATGGCGAATACCAGCCTGCAGCATTCTTGCTCTAGAATTCTCTGACTGCATTCCCCAGTGCTCTGTGAAGGACTGGGGAATGTAGTCAGAGAATATTCTTACAGCTCTCTGAACCTACTGCCTCCCTCAACCCACACATGGATGGTATCCTGAATTTATAAGCCTTATTCTCTACATCTGCAAGTAAATAATTGGTTTCTGTGTACTAGCCTGAAAAGTTACCACCATTTGTCATTTCAATCCTATTGAATTCCTAAATAATCCACTGCTGGAAAATGGTTTATTTAAAATTTAGATATTCTTCATCCTTTTTTTTTTTTTTTTTTTGCTATGAGATTCCCAGAGTTAGAGCCCCAAATCTATATTCCCATTAGTTGTTAATTCTAAGAAGGTTCTGAACCTCTCAAATTAGTTTTCTACGTCTCATCTCCCTTTTGTGATCAAGATGTATCAGCAAAATCAAGTGATGCTAACCTGACTAAGACCTTCCTGCTCATCCGTTAAAGTCTAAGGCATAATGCTGCAGTGAAGCCCAAACTGAAACATCAACCTCCCAGTTTAAGAACATTTATAGTTTATGGCGTTGTGGGTTCCCAAGGCAAAATGAGTTAAACCAGCACCAAATATCTTTGCACTTCATTACTACCATAATGAAAAGTCCTCTGGAACTTCTTTATCAACTAAGAACTATTTTTCAACCTAGAGGTGACTATAGAGTGGTTAAGTCAATAGTACATGCTTCCCTCATTAAGTTAAAAGATGAAAATGTGAACCATATTAAGACTAATATATGTGTATGCTCCTATAGAATTACACGTGCTTTCTGCCCACTCCCCTATGCTAGCTCCCATTGATAGGTGAGGCTCAGATGCACACTGCACATGAAATGGAGACTTGAAAGGCACATCATGAGACCAATGGGAAATAGACACAGCAGGTTTAGGACAGGAAAACTGGCCCCATCAACACCACTGAGGTAAGGGAAGCAGTCTTGCTTACCTACAAAGACATTAGGACTCTATGCAAACAGAAAATCTAGGCACTCAAGAAATATGGCAGAAAGGAAGCAAAATAGACGTGTTCACAGTAGCTATTCTTCAGTGATACCACAGAAGCATTCATTACTTCAGCCTTCAGGCAGGGAGAAGCCAAGAATATTTCTAAATCCCCAGCATTTAGTGGAATGAAGTCTTGCCCAAGTCATCCTGATGATGGCTGGCTATTTAGTGAGAAGCGATGTTGTGACTATGATTCAGACTGAGAGAAATATATGCCGTTTTCATAGGAGAATTGGAGATGTCATACCTTTTTTGCTTCATACCCTAAGTGGAACTACCCTTGGCTTGATGTAGTGGTTGGAAGTGAAGCAGATAATAGCAGCAGCCTTCAATTATCCCAGGGCAAAAAAAAAAGTGACAGCCCCACTACTACTGTATTTTCCAGCATTATTAAAGCAAACAGACTTGGAATTTAGAATTGATGTTGGGAAATTACTTTCTCTATATAAGAAATAGAAACTATGTAGCAACAAAGGAATCTGTAGGCAAAAATTATCACCTCTCAGGATACTATTCCTTAAATAGAACTTTCTTAGTTAATACCTAGTTTCTTATACTCAGTAACCATAGCAGCATATGAATTCGAATATATACTGCTGAATTCCATATAATTGGCAAAATGTGAGGTTGAATTAATGTCACTTCACATTATGTACTTTTCTGCTTAACAAAGATAAGTTGGCATGACATCGAAATACCTTATAAAAGAGAACTAGAAATTTTTCTCTTCTAAGATTGTGGAGAAGGAAGCAGAAACAACAACAACAAAAGAATTTCAGCTCTGAAAGAGATGGGTCTCATATTTATCAATCATTTCTACAACAGGTGCTTTATCTAGGCTAAAACAATTAATCTACTACTTTATAGATAAAGAAAGTGAGGTTTATGAATTTAAGGAGCTAGCCAAAGTTCACACAGCTAATGAAGTGGCAGAAGCAGAACACAAATGTGTTTCTGATTTTGAATTGTATGCCACTGGGCCACTTTACAAATGAAAAAGCCAATAATTCCCTCCCTCCTTTTACAGATGATGAAACTGCAGCTCAGAAAAGGCATGTTTTCCAAAAGTCACATAACTATTTATTACCATAGATCTTAAACCCAGGACTTGTAAATCCCTTTACAGGATTCTTTCCATTATGCACATGACTATGACATTCTGCTAAGTCCAGTGCTTATCATTTTAAATTTCGTCTGTAAAATTTGATGTACATTTACTATTTAATCCAGATGAAATCCAGGGTCATCCTGCCTCTTAAAGCCTAAACAAAATTATCTCTGGTCCCCAACACGTCTCCTGTGGAAAGTCCAATTCACTCTACAAGATTTCTGTTTATTTCTCAGGGGCTTAAGTTCTCATGATCATCTCTTGCATCAGCTGACATCTTGTTCTCTTGATACCTTACACCTTTCTCTTTATTGCCACCTGGGAGATGAGAACTTGAATGGAGATTCAATCACCTTCCTTAGTTTTACACATAAACAAACAAAAAAATCCTTCACGCAAACCTCTGTGTAGGAGATTTTACTGAAAGTTTAGTAAAATGAAAAAATAGAAGGTGTTTGTACTGCAATTCATAAGCAATTAAACTAAATAATAGTCATCCCTGTTCTATGGTCTTTTGGCTGATCTCTCATGTTGCTCAGCCATTCTCGTTCCTTTCTGCCTAACCCTCACCACCACCAAAGTATCACTTTTTTAATGCAGAGTAATTTGAGCCTTCATTTGTTCTGCTCTCAGCCTTCTGAATCTTACCATGGGGCGATTTTGTCATATCCAAATACTCCATCAAGATATTTTCCTTGTTAAAGACAGTTGCTTTAACAGAGGGGATTGTACTCTTAACTATTAAGATAGCAATAGGGTTTTTCTTACCATCTACAAACTATAGAATGTGCTGAGGAGTTCCCAGGAAGAAAGAGTAACTAATGCTAATGAGGAAATAAATTCCCATAACTCAAATTTCCTTTGAGTCTCACCAGACTGAAAACAACAAACCCACATGATATTTCCACATTTGGTGTCTACACATGCCCACCTCCCTGAGGAACCTCTGGCCTCACATCCTGCCAAATTTAAGGAAGACAGATCTAATAGAAATGCAGCCAACACAATTGTGAAAACTGCATAACTTACAATTAGAGGGGGAAACAGTGTCTGAAGGCCAAAGAAGGGTGAGAGATCATGGGCAAAAAATGGCCCACCTGAGATTTAAGTCAGCTATTTAGGGTTCTGAGTCCAAATCCTCAGAGTTCAATTGTTACAGCATCCAAATGTCTGTTTTATCTATTTCAGTTTTAACACCAACAATCAAAAGGACTAGGATTGTCTGGGGTTTCCATTTCTGACCAAATGGAAAGTATTACTACTGAAAAAGCAACTAACAAAAGAAATCTGCTTAACCTCACTTTATTATGTTTCTATAAGAAGGAATGGGAAAAACTGATAGTGAAAAGGCAATTTTGAGAGTCGATTGCTGCTCCAGAGCCGCCATCCATTATCCACAATTCCAAAACCCAATAAACTCTGAATTTCTAAAGTTTATATTTGCAAAATTTCTAACAATATAATTTGGTGGCAAAACTGAACTGATGTGAAACAACTTGTCATCTTTCTTCATACCACTTTGTGAGGACAGACATGTGTTTCCTGCAGAAACATGAAAATGTCTGATTACAGGGTGTTCCCTCAGCCACAACAGAGGTGGCGTACAAAGTAGGCAAGTGCAGAGTCTACCTTTCTAAAATCTAAAGCGTTCTAAGATCCAAAACCATCTGGTCCAATGGTTTTTGATAAAGGGTTGTGGTGCTATATCAGCATCTACTAAAGGAAGCCAAAGGCAAAGTGAGAGGAAGTGGTGGGAAATGGGGTGGGGGGTTGGGGGCAGGGATGGACAGAGATGGTTCTAGGGCTTTTTTTTTCAGAAGCACTAATTGGGACATGTGGTCTACATAGTCTCTCAAAGGCAGATAATATTAGATAGTAGTCTGTGCTGTGGGCACATAAAGTCAGGTACAACTTATGACAATATATTTGGAAAATTCTGCCAAGTCCTCTAACTAAAACCAGACTTTTACTGGGGCCACTGGCCCAGCCACTGCTGCATAGAAAGAAGGGGGACAAAGTCAGAACAAGATCACCAACATTCTTGCTGGAAGTTTTACAAGCTTTTCTTGTTTTTTCAAGAAACCCAACAATTGGAATTATGTGAATTTTTTTCAGTGTTTCTTTAACTTTCAGAAAAAAGATTCACATTTTGAAAAGAAAAACTAACTGAGAGGTAAACAAGGCTTTATGAAGTGGTTCTCAAATTTAGCTGCATATCTCTCATGCTTTGAGACCTAAATTCTTATGAGATTACCTAAACACGAAAACCATGTCAGCAGAGCCGATGGCAGTGCACTAAATGTGTCCATGGCGGCATCAAGCATGCGTTCCTGATTGAGGGGCAGAAAATCACTCTGAACGTGCTGCAGGTCCAAGCAGAGTCAGAACGCTAAATTTTAAAAATGAAGCTATTTTGAATAATAACATTCCAAAGGCTTGTTAGGGTTAGAGGAAAGGTTACTACTGGGTTAGGATTAGGGTTGGGTTATTATTAAGTTTAGGGTGGGAAGCTTTGTAAACATCTGATCCCTAACCCATACCATATTCATTGAATAAGGAGCTCCTGAGGTGGCACCAAGACTCCTGGAATTTTCAAAGTCCTCCAGGTCATTTTGATGTATCTTAGAAACTTTTTTTTCTAATTTTTTAAAGAATGAGGAAGAAAAAGACCTTTGCCTTATTTATACATAAGGAATGAAAGCGCATAAGATCCAGAAAGCCTACACAGGGATATTTTGCAGGTCTCATTTTAATTACATGTGCTAACCACACAAAGGAAGTTTCATTTCACAAATGCTATCAGTTTCTCTTTCATATTTATTGTTTTTTGTTTTGTTTTTGTTTTTGTTTTTTTTTAAACATGGGCAGGCACCGGGAATCGAACCTGGGTCCTCTGGCATGGCAGGCAAGCATTCTTGCCTGTTGAGCCACCGTGGCCCACCCTCTTTCATATTTATTGTTTGCAATCATAGACATATAAAACAATCTTCTGCCAATGATTTCATCTTTTCCATTCCTAAGAGCTTGAATATACCCTACGCTCATAATACCTTAAAGGGTTAAGGGAATGTTTGCTATATACTGGAGGTAGCCCCTTAGAGGCTAGAGATAGAAAAATAAATACAATGAAGACTCACCCTTGAGACCTCATAGTTTAGTGCTGTTCTTTCTAATGGGAGTCACTTGCCATTTTATTTAAATTTAAGTTAAATGAAATTAAATATTTGTTCTATCCCCATGGTACTCAACAGCCACATCAGAAAGCAGATGAGGTACCAACTCAGCCAGGAACTGTAGACTAAAGGAACTCAAGATAGGGATACTTGAGTCATACATCCCACAACTCAGCATTCCTGCAGCTTGGAACATTCTTCCCTCCACTGGCTAAACCCTTCCTTCCTTCAGGTCTCCTCAGAAAGGCTGCCTTAATCCCTGATTTAAATTGGATTCCCTTTTATTCTTTCATTGCACTCATCACAATTTAATTAAATACTTACCTCTGTGCTTATTTGATGTATATTTTCATGCTAGAAGATAGAATATTTGAGGTCAGGAGCCAAGGCTGTTTTGGGTTGCTGTTTGTTTGCTTTGGCTTTGATTAGGGTTTGTTTGGTTGGTTGTTTGGAGCAGGGACAGCAAGGTTGGAATCTTTTTTTTTCTATTATTTCCATACATCCAGTCAGTGCCTAACCCTGGTACAGAATGGATTATAAATAAATATTCATTGACTCAATGCATTAAATATCAGAGACTAGAGAAGGCTGGGGCCGTTGGATTTGCTTATCTGAAAGCAATTGGAGACTTTATGACAGTGTCAGAAAAAGTAGATATGACTGGAAACCAGAAGACAGGGTACTGGAGAAGGACTTGGTGCCCAGGAAAGTAGGTGGCACACACACACTTTTGCATAGCAGGATGTTTAATTATCATGGTACAAACAAGAGTCCAGAATTTGACACCAATCAATGTGCCAAACCTGTCATGAACATTTATTTCAAAGTTGCACATACTATATTTATATAATTGTGATTCAGAACAAACACCTTAATGGTGCTTTGTTTGCTGTGGCAAATCCTTAATCGTAGTTTGTTTTGTTGGCATTTATTTATATGTCAATACAATGCTATTCCAGTTATTAATTTTTATAATTAATGATTCACAAAGCCTTCTTTAATCAACTTTTCCTTAAGTAGTTTATATTCTTGTGAGGCCCATTCATTTCCACTCTGATGATCTAAGAATTGGTTTAGGTGATAAATTGATTATATTCTCTAAGGGCACATTTTTCTTAAGAATTGAAAAAAAATCAGCCTATATCAATCTGAGCTATTATGTAGGAAAGCCCAAGCCACAATAAACACAGCATAAATGGGTAACATCTGTCAATCCCAATAGCAAGGAATGTCAAGCATTCTAAAGCCCCTTGAAGGTTTTTTTGTTTGTTGTTTGTTTGTTTGTTTGCATGGGCAGGCACTGGGAATTGAACCCAGGTCTCTGGCATGGCAGTTGAGAGCTCTGCCTGCTGAGCCACCATGGCCTGCCCTCCCTTGCATTTTTATAAGTAAAATGGACCACATATTCAGTCAGCCAACCAACATTATAAGAGTAACAACAAGTCACATCTGAGAATAAAATGTCAACTATAGCACTGTGTCTGCCCTCCTGGAATTATAGCCCAAGTGGAGAGACAGACATGAAAGCAAAAAGAAACTGTATTAGTTAGGGTTCTCTAGAGAAACAGAATCAACAGGGAACATTCGCAAATATAAAATTTATAAAAGTGTCTCACATGACCACAGGAATGCAGATCCAAAATCCTCAGGGCAGGCTGTGAAGCCAATGACTCCGATGGAGGGTCTGGACAAACTCCGCAAGAGAGGCTCGCCAGCTGACGGAGGAATAGAGCCTGTCTCTTCTGAATCCTCCTTAAAAGGCTTCCCGTGATTAGATTAAGCATCACTCATTGCAGAAGACACTCCCCTTTGGGTGATTACAAATGGAATCAGCTGTGGATGCAGCTGATATGATCATGATTTAACTCTATGAAATGTCATCATTGTAACAGACAGGCCAGCACTTGCCCAACCAGAAAAACAGGTACCACAACTTGGCCAAGTTGACACATGAAGCTGACCAAGACAGTCCACCCCTTGTCAACTTGGCAGCTATATATATATCACCTTAAACCATACCCAATTTCCAAATAAAAACAATAAAACACATTTTTTTATTTTACCTAACAATACTCAATTGTTCTGCATATAACTGGAAACACATTAAATCTCTCCAGAATAGTGCGCAAATCCTTGGGCAACATTCATTCTTAAACTTGATATCTTACAACTGAAATAGTATAACATGAACAAAACAGCATTACAGTCCTCATTTCTGTAACTAACACGTGGCCAAAGTTCATATTTATCACTACATTCTTCCACTACCCATTCCATGTTCCCTTTACCCTCAGCAAGCACTTCAGCTGGCCGTGGTTCTTTGCCTGGTGGGGTGACCCAGACCCCACCTGAAGTTTCAGAGCCATTGGTAGTCCTGCCTGGATTGGGTTGTTGCAGTTTTCTATTGATTTTAATCACAGGGCATGGTAGTACTAAAAGACACCCTAGAGGATCTCCTATATTCCAAGAAAACTCTTCTTTACCTCCATTACGTAGTTGAAGTCCTACTTCCTCCTGGTAGTCAGGGTCCATCACCCCAAACAATAATGTAAGCCCCTTCTCGCCTTGTTGATCCAGCGGCATAAGTAGCCTAAAGTGACCAGGTGGCAGTCTTAACTTCCAGTTCAATGGAATCATTGTTGTTTCTCCTGGAGGAAGCACTCCCACTTTGGAACTAAAACCTGTAGAGCAGCAGAGCTCAGGGTTGCAGGGACAGGAAGCAAAAATTTTCCTAGTGGATCACTAGGGGTAATAGTGAGTGGTACCACTCCCATTTCTACCCCTTGGTTCCTGGACCCATGGATCCTGGCTAAGGGAGAAACAGTACCATAAAACAGACGCTGATTCAGAGCATATACAGCTTTCTGGAGAACATTACCCAGCCTTTCAAGGTATTGCCACCTCGCTGGTACTGTAATTGAGTTTTCAAAAGGCCATTCCACCATTCTATCAATCCAGCTGCTTCTGGATGATGGGAACATGGTAAGACCAGAGAATTCCATGAGCAGGTGCTCATTCTTGCACTTCATTTGCTATGAAGTGTGTTCCTTGATCAGAAGCAATGCTATGTGGAATACCATGATGATGGATAAGGCATTCTGTAAGCCCACTGATGGTAGTTTTGACAAAAGCATTGCATGCAGGGAAAGCAAACCCATATCCAGAGTATGTATCTATTCCAGCTGGAACAAATCGCTACCCCTTCCATGAAGGGAGTGGTCCAATGTAATCAACCTGCCACCATGTAGCTGGCTGGTCACCTCGGGGAATGGTGCCATATTGGAGGCTGAGTGTGGGTCTCTGCTGCTGGCAGATTGGGCACTCAGCAGTGGCTGTAGCCAAGTCAGCCTTGGTGAGTGGAAGTCCATGTTGCTGAGCCCATGCATAACCTCCATCCCTACCACCATGACCACTTTGTTCATGAGCCCATTAGGCAACAACAGGAGTTGCTGGGGAAAGAGGCTGACTGGTATCCACAGAATGGGTCATCTTATCCACTTGATTATTAAAATCTTCCTCTGCTGAAGTCACCCTCTGATGTGCATTCACATGGGACACAAATGTCTTCATGTTTTAAGCCCACTCTATCCACGTACTTCTTCCCCAGACCTCTTTGTCACCAATCTTCCAATTATGGTCTTTCCAAGTCCCTGACCATCCAGCCATACCATTAGCAACAGCCCATGAGTCAGTATACAAATGCACCTCTGACCAGTTTTCCTTCCAAGCAAAATGAACAACCAGGTGCACTGCTTGAAGTTCTGCTCACTGGGAGGATTTCCCCTCACCACTGTCCTTCAAGGACACTCCAGAAAGGGGCTGTCTACTTTTGGGTGGTACCTACATATTGTGCTGAACATCTGTAAACCAGGCCCGAGTTTTCTCTTCCTCAGTCAATTTACTGTAAGGAACTCCCCAAGAGGCCATAGCTCTGATCTGGAAAAGAGAAGGTAATGTGGCAGGAGTGCAGACCATGGGCATTTGGGCCACTTCTTCATGTAACTTACTTGTGTCTTCAGGACCTGCTCTGGCTCTATCTCATATATACCATTTCTATTTTACAATAGAGTGCTGCTGTGCACGCCGAACTTTATGGCTTGGTGGGTCAGACAACACCCAGCTCATGATAGGCAACTCAGGTTTCATGGTAACTTGGTGGCCCATGGTTAAGCGTTCAGTCTCTACTAAGACCTGGTAGCAGGCCAAAAGCTGTTTCTCAAAAGGAGAGTAGTTATCTGCTGCAGATGGTAAGGCTTTGCTCCAAAATCCTAAGGGTCTGCATTGTGATTCTCCTATAGCAGCCTGCCAAAGGCTCCAGACAGCATCTCTATTTTCCACTAACACTTCCAGCACCATTGGATCTGCTGGATCATACGGCCCAAGTGGCAGAGCAGCTTGCACAGCAGTCTGGACCTGTTGCAGAGCCTCCTCTTGTTCAGGTCCCCACTCAAAATTAGCAGCTTTTCTGGTCACTCGATAAGTAGGCTGGAGTAGCACACCCAATGAGGAATATGTTGTCACCAAAATCCAAAGAGACCAACTAGGTGTTTTGCCTCTTTTTTGGTTGTAAGAGGGGCAAGATGCAGCAACTTATCCTTCACCTTAGAAGGGATATCTTGACATGCCACACACCACTGGACACCTAGAAATTTCACTGAGGTAGAAGGTTCCTGTATTTTTGTTGGATTTATCTCCCATCCTCTAACATACAAATGCCTTACCAGCAAGTCTAGAGTAGTTGCTACTTCTTGCTCACTAGGTCCAATCAACATGATATCATCAACCTAATGGACCAGTGTGATGTCTTTTGGGAAGGAGAAATGATCAAGGTCCCTGTGGACAAGATTATGGCATTGGGCTGGAGAGTTTATATACCTCTGAGGTAGGACAGTGAAAGTATATTGCTGAACTTGCTAGCTGAAAGCAAATTGTTTTTGGTGGTGCTTACTACTAGCTATTGAGAAAAAAGCATTTGCCAAATCAATAGTTGCATACCAAATCAATAGTTGCTCAAGCAATGCTACCACCTCTGGAACAGCAGCTACAATTGGAGTTACCACCTGGTTGAGCTTACAATAATCCACTGTCATCCTCCAAGACCCATCTGTTTTCTGCACAGGCCAAATAGGAGAGTTAAATGGGGATGTGGTGGAAATTACCACCCCTGCATCCTTCAAGTCCATAAGAGTGGCAGTAATCTCTGCAATCCCTCCAGGAATCTGGTATTGCTTCTGATTTACTATTTTGCTTGGTAGGGGCAGTTCTAGGGGCCTCCACTTGGCCTTTCCCACTATAATAGCTCTCATTGCATGAGTTAGAGAGCCAATGTGGGGATTCTGCCAATTGTTCAGTATGTCTATACCAATTATACATTCTGGAACTGGGGAAATAACTACAGGATGGGTCGGGGACCCACTGGACCCACTGTGAGACAGACCTGAGCTAAAACTCCATTGATCACCTGGCCTCCATAAGCCCCACTCTGACTGGTGGACCAGAGTGATGTTTTGGGTCCCCTGGAATTAATGTCACTTCTGAACCAGTGTCTAATAATCCCCAAAATATCTGATCATTTCCTTTTCCCCAATGCACAGTTACCCTGGTAAAAGGCCGTCAGTCTTCTTGGGGAAGGCTTGGAGGAAGATTAACAATATAAATTTGTGGCAGTGTAACAGGGTTCTCCCCCAAAGGGACCTGACCTCCCCTTCATTCAAGGGGCTCTGGGTCTGTAAACTGTTTCAAGTCTGCAAATTGATTAAGGGGCTGTGACTCTGTGTTTTTGTAATTCAGGTTAGACTTCTGTTCACGACCTAGAACTCTTTTGTTTACACAGCTCAAACAAGAATTTAGTAGACTGCCCTTCTATTGTATTTCTAGTTACCCCATGATTTACTAGCAAATGCCACAAATCTCTGTGTGTCATATAATTTTGGCGCCTCTTTGCATTTGCTATCTATTATAATAGCGATTAAGTACTGCCACCTGGCTTCTGCCAACTTGGGATCCCATCATCCCCATTGTGTTTAAGGATTCCAGCTCTGTGACAGCAGTTCCTACAGTAATATCTGACCTACACAGAAGTGCAACCACAGAGCTCTTTAGGGATGATGGTGCTAGTCTCACAAATTTATTTCTTACTGTTCTGGTAAAATGTGCATCCTCTGGACATTCCTGGGGTATAAGAGCAGATTTTGCATGATAAATGCACTCTAACATTCGAATCTCTCTAAGCCTCTGGATCTTTTCATCTACATTATACCAAGGCAATTCTGGCATTTCAACCTCAGGTAATGTTGACCACCTTTTGATCCATATTTCAACCAACCATCCAAACAAACCGTTAATACCTTTTCTAACCGCTTGAGCTATAACATGGAATGCAGAATCTCTGCTTAGTGGGCCTATGTCAATAAATTTAGCCTGATCCAGCCTTATATTCCTCCCACCATTATCCCACACCCTTAAAATCCATTGCCATATGTATTCCCCTGATTTCTGTCTATATAAATTGGAAAGTTACACAGTTCTTTTGGAGTATAACGTACCTTCTCGTGTGTGGTACTTTGTACCTCACCTTGAGGGGTCTGTTGGGACTTTAGTCTAGTTATAGGTCTGGAAGAAATGAGAGATGGTGGGGATGGGTCATGAAAAGAATTAGAAATATCTTCCAAGCCATTTGCTTCAGGGCCTTTGTTTGCAGTTTCATCTGATGAAACAGGATTAATCACTCTAGGGCTAATCCCTTCAGGAGGAGGTTGGGTGGCCAATTCCTCAAGGCAGGCTGGAGGTGGGGCAGTTATATCCTCAGGGAAAACTATTACAGGGTTATCTAAAGAAGACTTGGCATGATCTAGGGTTTCAACCTCACCCCCAACATCATTATCAATCCATATGTCACCATCCCATTTCTCAGGGCCCCACCCCCTTCCAATCAATGCCCTCACTTTAACAGCAGACACCATGCAATATTGAGATTTCAGTTTACATTGTAAAGTTGCTACTCTAACAATAAGATTCTGAGTCTGATTTTCAGAGATCTGAAGTCTGTGGCTACAGGAAATAAGATTTTCCTTCATGATACTCATAGAAACATCTACATCTGTCAGACGGTGCTTAAGCTTCTCGTTTGAAGGCTTAAGCCCATCCCTTTCACTCCTTAATGTAGCCAATGTATCTAACAACAACCAACCAACATCTCTATACCTCTTATTTCTACAAAACTCTGTAAAGGTGTCAAAAACATTATACCCCAGAGCCTGGTTTCATGCAAGCGAAGCATTAGGAGAATTGGAGAATTGAATGGTGATATTTTGACTATCTCTTTTGCCAACTCATTCCATAGATTGGGAATGTCATTCTGATTACGGGAATCAGAGATTTTAGTGTCTTTGAGTCCAGTCAGAGTAGAAAACCATTCATAAAAATCCATTTTTAAGATTCTGTTTCTTAAGAACCACTCCTAGTACCAAGATGTATTAGTTAGAGTTCTCTAGAGAAACAGAATCAACAGGGAACACTCGCAAATACAAAATTTATAAAAGTGTCTCACATGACCACAGGAATGCAGATCCAAAATCTGCAGGGCAAACTGTGAAGCCAATGACTCCAATGGAGGGTCTGGACAAACTCCACAGGAGAGGCTCGCCAGTGGAAGCAGGAATAGAGCCTGTCTCTTCTGAATCCTCCTTGAAAGGCTTCCCGTGATTAGATTAAGCATCACTCATTGCAGAAGACACTCCCCTTTGGCTGATTACAAATGGAATCAACTGTGGATGCAGCTGATGTGATCATGATTTAATTCTATGAAATGTCATCATTGCAACAGACAGGCCAGCACTTGCCCAACCAGACAAACAGGTACCACCACTTGGCCAAGTTGACACATGAACCTGACCATGACAGAAGCAGTGGAGTGTTACAGCAGCTATGATAGTGGTGTGCAGATTTGAAAGGATGTATATCCCCTAGAAAAGCCATGTTTTAATCAAAATCCCATTTCATAAAGGCAGAATAATCCCTATTCAATACTGTATGTTTGAAACTGTAATCAGACCATCTCCCTGGGGGTGTGATTTAATCAAGAGTAGCTGTTAAACTGGATTAGGGGATTACATGTCTTTTTAAGATATTTAAGTTTTAAGGGAATGACTTGGTGAGTTACATGTTTTAAAGAATTCACTCTGGCAGTTATCTGGAGATTCAATCAGAAGGTTTGGGGCCTGAAGACATTTATTCATTTGAACATTTTTAAATGCCTGTTAAGAGTCAGATGCTATTTTGAACTCTAGGAACACAGCAACGAATCAAAGAAACAAGAACTCTGCTTTCATTGCACACTCTAACAGGGACAGATAGATAGTAAAAAAAAAACAAGTGAATAGCTATGCCAGAAAAATAAAAGATAGCATTAAGTGCAAAAACTAAATAGGGTGATATGAGAGAGAGTGTTCCGTGGCTAAAAAAGGCCTCCCTGAAATGGGTCTTAATGACAAGAAAAAAAGTCATGTATGATCGCCAGGGGGTCTGAAAAACTGGTGCAAAATCTGTAAGATGAGAAAAAGCTTGATCAGCTCAAGGAATGGAAAGGAGGCCAGTGTGGCCATCCAGTAGTGAGCGAGGAGGGGAGGGGTGGGTGACGAGGTGTAATAGGTGAACCGGGACCGGAATTCAATGGCCATGTCATCTGAGCAACATGTTTGGATTTTATTTTCAGGGCTATAGGAAGTAACTGCGTGATTTTACGTCAGGTTTATATTTTCCAAAGATCACTGACTGCTTTGTAGAGTGTAGATAAGAGTAGAAACAGAAAGACCAGCCAGGAAGCCACTGCAGTAGTCCTTGAGTGAGACATCAGAGTGGAGTAGGGTGATGGCAGTGGAGATGAGGAGAAACAAATGTACTTGGGATATGTTTGTAGGTAAAGTTAAAAAGGACTTGCTGATAGATTGCACATGGGAATGAGAGAAAAAAGGGAAATTAAAAAAAAAACTGCTGAATGTTTAGCATGTGAAATGAGTGCATGGTGGTAGTGTTTATTGCAAAAGGAGAAGATTTGGGAGTGAAAACTGTGAATCCCTCTCAGGCCATGTTAAATTTGAGATAGCTGTTTGTATCCAAGTGGAGCTGACAAGACAGCAAGTGGGTGTACACATCAGGAGTTCCAAGGAGAGGTCAGAGATGCAATTAAAAATTTGGAAGTCATCCACATATAGTGGACCGCGTGGGGCCTCAGGGAGATCGTGTAACTGGAAAAGAAGAGGGAGCTCAAGAGCAAGCCCTAGATGCTGAGAAGGAGTCGTAAATATGTTTTAAAAAACAAAACAAAACAGGATACTCTGATATCATAGAAGCCGAGAGAAGAATTATGGCTTTAGAATATGATTGTAAGTGAAAAATAGGGTACTATTACAATGGGCACAGCCTCAGTGCAACACCCTGGTTTGGCCGTATCTCATTTGTCTCTGTAACCCTAGTACCTACACTATTGTGGGAAAGAGCAAGTGGAATAAAGTGGTTTAAAAAATGCATGCGAACAGTAAAGGTAGAACAATCAGGAGACTGGTGAAAAGACGACCCTGTCTTGCTCAGGGGCTAGCGAAAAGGAGCTGAGCAGATGCTAATGAGGATAAGTTTGTAAATATCTCAGCAGAAAGCAGAGGGAGGCACGTATATTAACTAACCACAGTGCTCTCTATAAAGTACAAGGTAAGGTGATTGGTGAGAACGAGGGAGGCAAAAGGGAGCCACTCCAATCGATTACCCATGATGATGTTTGAGAACTATACCATAGTGAGAGCAGTTCCACAGGGGAAGCAAACCTTGTTTTTATCCTCACCTCCCCTGCTAGACATTTCCCCCCAAGTGTATAACATGTAATTATAGTCAGTCAATGAGAATAATGAGTTTCATTTCACAAAGAAATCCAAAATCCTGTAGTGCAGGTAATGGAATATTCAGACTTATATCAAGCTCAACATCCAATTTATTTAGTTCGCTCTGGTTGTAGAGCACCAATAAAATTATGACTTTCACAGATAGGTTGTTTTGAAAATGTGTTTTATTTGTTCACAGCTCACCTTGCACTCTCAGGATAGTCTTTAATTAAACTAACCTTGAAGCATAAAGGAAAAATAGTAATTTCTTCATTTTAAATGTGAATCACAATATGCGAGAGTTGCTTGCATTCCTTCTATCATGTCAGAAAAGAAGCACCCATGATATACAAAAAGCACCAAATACCTACCATGAAACAAACATACAGTCCATTCATAGTATATGATCCATGGCTCCCAGTATCATCACAGAGTTATGTATTCATCACCATGATCATTTTTAGACATTATTACTCTTTGTTGCTCACACGATTATGAATTCTGGTGAGACCAGGAGCAGAACAAACGTGCCTGAATCTTTTTTGGCATTTAACAGATCACAGTAATGTTGTATTTACTTGTCAGTTTTTATGTGTATTGATATATGCTGTCTGGAATTTAAAAAAAAAAAAAAAGAATAGTATAGAGCCACAAATTTCTTTATCAAGGAAAAATTTGCAAACACTTGTTTTGCTCACTAATAGTTCAGTATGTATTTCTAAATTCTAGGAATCCATTTCTATAAAAAATAGCAACAATACCATTATGATGTCTTAAAATATTAATAATTCTTTACTATCATCAAATGTTCACTTAGCACTTAAACTTCCCCAATATATCTTTATAGTTTGTTTAAATCAGGGTCCAAATAAGCTCCACAGATAACAGTTGTTTGACATGTCTGAGAAGTCTCTGAATTTATAGGTTCCCTACCCAATGCTTTCTTTTTTTTCCAGTCTCTTTCTTTTTTATTGAGCCTGAAAAATGGACCAGGAACTATGGTAGATGCTTAATGGATATTCTCCTATATATTCATCACCCAAAACCCTGAGAGGTAGGTATTATAAGTATTGTTTTATAGATAAGGAAATTAAGGCTTCGAAAAATTAATACAGTTTTTTACAGCCCAGTTTAAGTATGGAGATCTACTTGACTGCAAAACCCTGTTCTTTTAACTAGCATATTGCCTCCCAGGTCACTGTGTACTTGAGCCTTAAAAGCCCAAAAGGTATTTCTGCTTAATTTTGAACTGCTATCAAATTTGAGCCCAGGCATCCCAAAATACCGGTTTCTGCAATTTACCCAAAGACCTTCTGACCACTTAGCAATTTCCAAAATTTCAGGACCATTAGAATCTCCACAAAAGCAAGAGCAATTACTGAAAGAGCGGCTGAGAGACTATTTCCCCAGCCTCCAACGGCTGGTACCACAGTTCTAGCCTTTCAAGGTAAGAAGGAAATGAAGAGGTTGTGCAGTGTGCATGGGGATTGCCCCAAGGTGACAGATTTCCAGAATGCTATCGTTAATATTTATCTCTCTGTTCTCAGGGTTTGCAGAACTGGCCTCTTCTGAATGTTATTACTCTAAATGTAAGGGAGACCAGGCATATTCCATTTTTCTGACCGAAATAAATGCATTAAGACTTTGCAATTGTACCAAAAAAAATTTTTAAGCAATTTAAAGTAGTTTCTTAGGCAGACCATATTATGATCAGGACTTGCATTCTGATAAAAAAAAAAGTTGCTTCAAAAAAAAAAGAAACCTTGCATATCCAATAATATGTCAAACAAACAAGAATATAACTAATAAATTTATAATTATTTAAAATAAGAAAACAATATTCTAAACGCTATAAATGAACATAAATGAGCTTAGTATTTGGATGTTTAAAGCAGTCCTAATTTACTATAAATAAATGAAAAGCTTGCAAATGATATAGTCCTACTGAATCTCCATATTTACTATCATTAGACTTTTAGTCTGTGTCCCAGGGGTCTACCATTCTCATGCTACTTTTCAAGATAACGTGGTGAATATCAACTTTATACCTATGTAAAAGTTGTTTTTATTCCTGTATTCATCCAAAACACATTTAATGAGACAATATTTGGTGGAAGGTATAGTGTGAGATGCTAGATTCCAGAGATCTAATGGATAGTAAGATAAGGTCACTGCCTCCAAGTGACTCAGCCTGTGGAAAGCAGATATAGATAGAGAGGATGACAAGAGAAAGTGATAAGTGCCCTCTGTATAAATTGCTATGGGAAAGGGAATGTCTAACACTGCCCAGAGAGTATAGGAAGGAGTTTACCTAATGTCACACAGCTGTTAAGTGGAAGCAGACTTTAAACCAACAGTAGCTTCTTTTCTTTTTTTTTTTTTTTATTGTGAAATGTAACATATATACAAAAAAACAATAAATTTCCAAGTACGTTTTAACAAGTAGTTATGGAACAGATTTTAAAGTTCAGTATGGGTTACAGTTCCATGATTTTTTTATGTCTTTTTTTCCCAGCTTCTCAAGACATTGGAGACCAAAAGAAAGATCAATGCAGTGATTCAGCAGTCATACTCATTTGTTAAATCCTATCTTCTTTGTTATACTCCCCCTTCTCTCTCTCTCTTTTTTTTTATTCTTTTTCCAACAATAGCTTCTTGTATTAGTTCTCTCTCTCTGCCTAGGAGTTTGTAGAGGAGGGACATCCCAGACAGAGAGGTTGGTATTTGTAAAGACCTTAAAAGGAGGGGCAGCAGGGCATGGTCACTTCATGTGGAGACTGGTGGAGAGTAGGAAACTATGGTAGTTTCTACTAAAAGCTTTTTGTGCTATAGATAGATGAGCTAAACCAGATCTTTGGAACCTGACTCAAATTGAGACTCAAAGAGAAAAAAATGACCCAAAGACACCAAGCATATAAAAAAAGATCATTCTAGTAAAAGTATCAGTTGGATGGGATAGGAGTGGATGATAGTATGTTCACAGTTAAATTGAAAACGAAATAGATTACCTTTCTACCTTCTAAACTGCAAGCTAGTTTCAGGCAGAAATTGATAACCAGGTCATATAGTTTATTAATTACATAATGTTTCATTCATGCAACGAATATTTCTCAGGTACCCTTATATTGCAGGCATTCTACTCGGCGGTGCAGAGAAATTGCTGACCAAGGTATGAAACTTCCTCAACATGGTCATAATCTGGTGGACATTGATGTGTCAACATGTAACGACAGTCCCATGTGCACAAGCAAGCACAGCACGCACAAGGGACAGCGTGTACTCCTGTCCCCACTTCCCCTCAGTGTCCCGTGGTTAGGCACTGGGGCGTTGCCTCCAGCAGTCAGGTCTGCACAATGCACAAAAGGCATCCTGGGTTGAATTTAGAAACTTCTAAATTGAAAATTAGATTCACCAGGAGCCTGGGTAATAAGGATAACAGCAGACAAGAGCCAGTGGGAGATGATTTTTCAGAATCTAATATCCTTTCTCTTTCATTAAGCCTCAGACAATTGTACTGTGGGGCCTTCCATGCCGCATTTGGAACATTTCAACTTTATGTGCACTGGGATTGTGTATTTGACTGATAGTAGGAAGAATGCTGAAAAACTACATTTTTTTTTTCTGGATTAAGTAAAAGAAGTAAGCGAATTAAATCTTGTAGTTATTAGTTTTAAATGTTTCCACTGTTTAATTTTCTTATGCTAAAAGCTTCCTGGAAGCGCTCTGGTATCTATAGAGATTATATTTCATTAAAGAAAATTAATAATAATAATGAGGCAGAAGAAAGTAGAAAATGAATGAACATCAAGGGTACCAAGAGTCAAGTTACTAGCTTAAAGAGCAAGAAAGAGTTGGCTGAGGGCTCTATCATCTGCTTTATATGGAAAAGATAAACTATGGACTCCTAAAGAACTATCAGGTGCATATTAGGGCAAGATAAACGATTACATAATTTGATGATGCTATCGATGTCGCTGGAGGAATGAAATCAAATATTTTCTCAGGTCCTAAAATTCAGTGATTGCCCCCTCCTAGCACAACTCTTCCTGGCCAAAGCCTTGGTCTATTTTATGGACTCACAATATACAATGAATCTGCACAGATATAAATACAAGACTAAAAGAATAGAATTTTCTCTCCATAGTGATCCATAAAGACATTATTCTCACAAAATCTGGCAATGATAACCAATCAGGTTGGAAAGCAGTAAGAAGAGCAAAAGTGAAGAACAGCTTAGTTTGATGGTTCAGATCATGGAACTTGGAGTAAGTTGCCTAGATTCAGTCCTGGATATGACACTAGCTGTATGCCCTCGAGCAAATTACTTAACTTCTCCTCCATGCTTTGGTTTCCTATTCTGTAAAAATGAGATGATAAAATCTCTGAAGAATTATATAAGGATTAAATGAGTTAGTACTTGTCAAATACTTAGAACAGTACCTGCATATGAATGTCCATTAAAGGGATAAAATTCTTAATCCCTTTCTGATCTCACATTGACCCTCCATTCAGTCAGGAAATCCCTTTGGTATGCTATCTTCCAAACATATTCAAAACATGACAATTTGGCACCATCTCTATTGCTGTCACTGTGGACCAAATCACCACCGTCTTTTGCCTGGATTATTGCCATAGCCTCTTAGCTGGTCGGTCCCTTCCTGAGCTTTCTGATCTTGCTCTTAGTATTCCCTCCATGTCCACTCCAATCCAGCCACAGTGACTGCTCGCTGCTCCTCTGGTACCTGGCCTACTCTCACTTCCGTGCCTTTTCACTGCCTATTCCCATTGCCTGGGAAGCTCCTGCCCCAGATATCTTCTTCATGGCTCAACCCTCTGGGACAAAAAATAATAACAACAATAGCACTCCATGAAATCCAGTCCCAATATTTAAAAAAAGGACTCAGAAACTCAAAGATTTTTTTTTTAAAACTTTACAAATCCCACAGATGAATTGAAGGGACAGCAAGCCTCTGTTGGCAGTTGAGTCTGGGCCTGGAAAATTAAGCAAAAGATATCTCAATACTGAGAGCAAAACCACAAAGAGAGGGAAATCATGGGGGAAATGCTTAAAAGGAACACGGAGGATGGATGTAGAGACTTAACGTGAATAATAGGAGTTGCAAGAGAGGGAAAAAGAACAGATGTAGGGATGCATTAATTAAGGAAACAACAGAATACGTTTTCCCTGGTTTCAAGAAAGACTCAAGCCTGCAATTTAAAATGCTCATTAAGTTCCAGGCAGAGTTGATGAAGAAAAAATAAAAACCCACACTTGGACATATTCTGGCAGAGTTCCTAAATTCAAACATTAAAAGATTTTCAGGCATTCAAACATAAAAACCAAAATGAGTATGAGAGCTGAATCATTATATTGATAATTCTTTTAGTCTCCAGTACCTTAGAGAAACTAGAAATAAAAAAACTACAATTGTGGAATTGCAATCCATACCAAACTCTGAAATCTGTTCTACAACTAACTGTGGCAGCGTACTTTGGAAATGTATTGCTTTTCCATATATATATTATTTTTCACAGAAAAGGAAAAAAAAGAGGAGGAATATACCAGAGAAGATAGGATTTAACAAATGAGTATGACTACTGAATCATTATATTGATATTTCTTTTGGTCTCCAGCATCTTGGAGCAGCTGGAAGGAAAAGCCTGAAATTGCGGAACTGTAACCCATACCAAACTCTGAAATTTGTTCTGTAACTATTTGTTAAAATGTACTTGGAAATTTGTTGCTTTTTTGTATATAGGTTATATTTCACAATAAAAAAATGTTAAAAGAAAAAACATAAAAACCATATGTGCAGGTTTGAAATGATGTGTATACCTAGAAAAGCCATGTTTTAATCCTAATCCCGTTTTGTAAAGGCAGCCGTTTCTTCTAATCCCTATTCAGTACTGTATGCTTGAAACTGTAATTAGGTCATCTCCCTAGAGATGTGATTTACTCAAGAGTGGTAGTTAAGCTGGATTAGGTAGAGGCATGTCTCTACCCATTTGGGTGGGTCTTGATTAGTTTCTGAAGCCCTATAAAAGAGGAAACATTTTGGAGAAAGCTAGAGATTTGGAGAGAGCAGAGAATGCTGCAGCACCACGAAGCAGAGAGTCCATCAACCAGCGACCTTTGGAGATGAAGAAGAAAACTGCCTCCTGGGGAGCTTCATGAGAAAGCTCACAGATGAAGCTGTGTTTTCCAAGTGCTCTTCCAGCTGAGAAAGAAACTCTTGCTGTGTTCACCATGTGCCCTTCCAGATGAGAAAGAAACTCTGACTGTGTTCACCATGTGCACTTCCACTTGAGAAAGAAACCGTGAACTTCATCGACCTTCTTGAACCAGGGTATCTTTCCCTGGGATGCCTTAGATTGGACATTTCTATACACTTGTTTTAATTGGGACATTTTCTTGGCCTTAGAACTGTAAACTAGCAACTTATAAAACTCCCCTCTTTAAAAGCCATTCCATTTCTGGTGCATTGCATTCCAGCAGCTAGCAAACTGGAACACCATATGAAAACAAAGGAAATGGCTGACACTAGAACAGGAATGACACTAGACAAAAACAGAAGAAATAAACCCACAAAATATTGAGGGAAGAGGACTGCAACCCAAAAATCCTATCCCAGCTGAGAAAGCCACAATTCTCCTGTCAGGGTGAAAGAGGTGTTTGAAAATATGCAAGGATTCAGTGCTTATGTCACCCACATATTCCATATAAGGAAATACTGGGGGAAGGACCCTAAGCCAATAAAATGTTAATCAAAACAGAGTCCTCAGAGAGGGCACAATTAGGTGAGGAAGCAGTCAAGTCACTCCTCTCTACATCTATGTGCATGTGTGTGCATGTGTGTGTAATTTTCCACTTAGACGAACATATATTTAAATCTAATTTGAAAATGACAGAATGACTAGGAATTTGGAATGTAGTTACTGAATGGAAGAAACATCCTACAGGGGAAAACCTCAAAATGTCTAAAACTAGTCAACTATCTCACAAAACCTTGGAAAGGTGGAATGAGCAGGTAGAGGTGAAAAGTAAATGTTTTTTAAGGTTCCATTTGGAATAAGAGTCAGAAAATGAAAGTATTATAAAGGTGGGAAGGGCAGTGAGATAAAAAAGCACTTATCTTGATTTCATATTAATAGCAGAGAAATAGTGATTCAATAAAAGTACCTGGAATGGGAAAGTTACCACTAGAAGTGTGGGAGAATATAATAGAAATTCTACATTTAATACCATATTTTCAAAGCACATTTAGAACAAAGTGATTTTTGTTTCAATATTGAAAAGAAAGGACTAAGCAAACAGATTAATCAGGAAAATACCAAAAAAAAGGGGGGGAAGCATAAATACTATTATTATTAATCAAAGCCATATTTAAAATTAAGAGCCTCAATAAGGACAAAGAAAGTTGTAAAATATAAAGTCACCATTTATGAAAAGAGTGTAACAGTCATAAGTCTATGTATCAAATATATTTTTATTGTGAAAAATAACATATATACAAAAAACAATAAATTTCAAAGTACATTGCAACAATTAGTTGTAGAACAGATTTCAGAGTTTGGTTATAGTTCCACACTTTTAGGTTTTTCCTTCTAGCTGCTCTAATCCACTGGTACTAAAAGAAATATCAATGTAATGATTCATCAGTCATACTCATTTGTTAAGACCTGTCTTCTTTGTTATAACTCCTCCTTCTCCTTTGATCTTTCTCCCAGTATTTAGGGGTATTTGGGCTATGTTCATTCTAACTTTTTCATGTTGGAAGGGGCTGTTGATAGTATGGGATGGGGGATGGAACTAGTTGATGTTCTGGAGAGGGTGGCCCCTCTGGGTTTCAGGACTTATCTGGCCTAGGAATCCACATGGAAGTTGTCAGTTTCCGGAAAGTAATCATATTGCATGGAACCTTTGTAAAATCTCAGATAAAGCCCTACTTGTTCCTTAGGGTTGACAGGAATGGTTTTGGTTGGCATTTGGCAAGTTATGATAAATAGCAATATCTAGCTGAAGATTGCATAACGAGTAACCTCCATAGTAGCCTCTCAACTTTATTTGAACTCTCTCAGCCACTGATACCTTATTTGTTACAGTTCTTTTCACCCTTTTGGTCAGAAAGACATTATCAACCCATCATGCCAGGACCAGGCTCATCCCTGGACCAAATATTTTAAAAACTAAATTTATTAAGCAAAAGCCATTAAAGAGTTTTAAAAAAAAAACATGGAATCCTTGATTTTATTGGGCGATATTTTAATAATTGCTCTCATAAGTATAACTTCTATATTTTTGTTTATGCCTGTGTTGAGTAATAGTTGCCAATGTTTATGGTTTGATATAGACCCTCAGGTGCAATTAATCTTAGAAAAGTAGAGCATTTAGGTATAAAATTTAGTTATAAAAGCTCCAAATAAGTCTGCCTGGCTTGAACGTTGGTGATCTCCTCATCACACTGTGTGCCTCTTTTAGGCCAGCAAGAAATCACAGGCTCCACCGAGGCAGAGGGCATCAAAAAGGGTCGCTGAGACTCTCTCTGAGGGAATGTTCACTTGCTGCCCACTCAGTGTAGCCTCAGGGTGGTCCTTCTAACACAGCCCTTCAGTAGAGACCCTTTGGTTCCTGAGGAGAGGACTCCTGACCCTCATAAGGCAGCCCCATGCCCAAGGCTTTGGGCAACAGGTAAAAAGGCGTGAGTGTCCTGAAGGAGACACCAGCTCTCACGTCCCTCTGTGGGTCACTGCCTAGATTCAGTCCTAGAGGCAAACATTCATCTCTCTTCAGTTGCAACAATAAATATTTCTTGACCACGCAATATGTGCAAGACCACCTATTCTGGGCTTCTTTTTTAGGTCCTGTTTCCTTAAGATTTCCTTCAGGTCTGGTGGATGAACCAAAGTAATAGGACTCGTGTGTGGCTTCAAAGTGATCCTATTCAGAGATTGTTGGGCAATAATGCATAGGCAGGGCTGATACCTGGCAGAGAGGGCTGATACATAGCAGAGTTTCTATCAGGTAAAAATGAGAAATAAGTGTGCTCACTCTATGTGAGTTTTAATGAAGCTAAATCTATTCAATTTAAAAGATTTTTCTTTATCCTGATATGATGTTATTCCTCTTTTCAGCTTTAAAGTGTTCTTTCTTTTATGCAATTATCCCAGATGGTAGGGATTTTTTTGTTTTTGTTTTCGTTTTTTTTATGTTCTTAACCTACAAAATAAAAAGTTGGTAACCCTAGGTCCCCAAATAAAATGATCCATCACTCTGTGAAACTCAACAATATGAGAACCCCTTTTCTCTTTGACTTCTTTTCTGTAGCTCTAAGGACTATCTATATAAAGGTGATAATGCAACATTTCTACAGGCATCTCTCTCTCTATGCAAATGCACTTTGGCCAGCAATGCAAATGGTCTGTTTTTTCAAGGAGCTGGATTTATTCCAGAGGAATGGAGGCTTCATTCTGGAGAAATCTTCCCTGGAGGCTGGAAGAACATGCTGCCTAAATGTTGCCTATCCTAATCACTCCTAATTCTCTAGAAATCCTTGATAGAATCCGGCTCCACATTGCTAACTTACATAATAAGCCTGAATACTTGGCCCACCACATTCTTCCCCAATTATGAGGAGATTCATCATAATCTAATGTCATCCTGAAAGAATCATTCTCAGGTACACATACAGCAATCACCACAAATATGACAAAAGTTGCCCTGGATGTATCTTCAAAATTCAAAAGAAAACGAATGAATGGCAGAGGTTATAATCTTACCAAAAGCAAGCCAAAGACAGACAAGTCTCATCTTCACTTCCCTTATGATTTTTATCCCTCCAAATTTCAAAAACATTTCTAATGTTATTTCCATCTTTTAACTCTTAAAGTTTTAGGAACTTTAACCTTGAATTGAGTTTGGCAATTTGGCCATTTCCCAAGGCCTGGTTAAGAACAACACTTTGCTTCTTTCCGCCACAGAATGCAGCAAGGAGTAGGGAAGTTTGATCTGTCTGATAGCAAAGATCTGAGTTTGAATCCTGACTGAAAACAGTTTATTGGCTGTGTTACCTTCAGTAAGCTTTTAACCTCCCTGAGCCTCAGTTTCATCACTCATAAAATGAGAATTATAAGATCAGCAGCACGTAGTTGTAATGTATCTGGTATAAAGTAGTCAAAAGAACATTAGTACTGTTTTTTAAAGTCCCAATTAAAGTAAGATAAAAATTTTATTTTAATTTTAAATGAATTTAAACAGGATGCCTTTTTTTTCCTGTTTTTATTATAGGGGGAGAAAAAGTTGGAAAGAAGCATTAGGGAAGACAAGTTTGTTTCTCAAGTTGGTGAAGAGTTATGCAAATGAACTTATAGTGAAAAGGATTTTGTGCCCAATGTTTTGCCTACCCATAATGCCAAATATCTAAAATGCCAAATAAGAACCACAAGTAGTCCCAGCTTTAATTTCACACCGCTGTCACTTTCAGCAAACAGTGTCCTTAGCACTGTGCTCCAGCACTGAATCATTATTGACTCAGAGGTTTATAAATACCACTACTTGAATCATTTGGAGTTTTCTTTCGTGGTCTCCTATCTTTCTCTCTAAGTTTCAATTAGGCCTGACCCTGTAAAGGAAGTGATATCTGACAAGTTCAGTTCCCACTTCAGTGGGGCTGCTAAGTCTCTATGACGTACATGATACATTTATAAGAAGGAACATTCTAAAAATAGGTTAATGTATTCTCATTCAATTTCACTAAATAACTGATGTAACTTGAAGACAGCAAAGCTATACTCATCGGTTTGCTCTAGCAGCTTGCTAAATGTCAGAAAGAAACGGAAATGTTCTAAAATGGACATGACTCTAATGTCTTACGAGATAAATTAGAATGCATACTGTTTTATAGGGAAAAATGCTTTAATAAAATGATGTTTTATAGATATATATATAAAACATGCAAAATCTAAATCTCATTTGGTAAGAATGGTTAAAAGATAGCACTCAGTGAGACAGCTAAGGTGCCATGTTGAAAGCAGCTGAAATGTAACTGTCAGCATATGAAATCATTTCAGTAAGGGATTTACTTGGGAAACAGGGGTGAAGAATTATAGTCAAAATGTACAAATCAACACTGTCAGACTCAACTCATCATCTGTGCTAACAACAATCTACAAAGCAAAGATTAAAAAAACCCTTATATTTGCTTTTGAATATTATTTGCAGTAGACATCTCCTCGATTATATTTAGGACCCATTTGCCCTTTTGGGGGTATTCATTGCCTGATGGGTGGGGAAAGATATCCAAAATCACCTTCATGGGCACAGGGAAGCCAGGGAGATAAAATCTTGCCAGAGCTCATCTACAAAATGATTAGTGTGTATAAGGGGGGTGTGACCTAGAACACTGAGAGCAGGAAGTGAGGCCAATCCTCACACTTGTGGTGCCTCAGCAGTCTATCAGGCATCCCCAGGGAGAAGGGTAGATAGGAAAACTCCTGCTCACTTCAGCGATTCCCCCTCTTCCAGAACTAGTATTGTCATTAATGCACTGGGATCCACAGATCTGAAAAAAAAGAGCTCCCCCAAATTAGGGAACAAGTCCTAGGGAAGCTCATACCATGCTGAGAGTGACCCTGAAGAGAATATGCAAAAGAATCATATCAAGAGCCCAGGGCATTTCTGATTCTTAGGAAGATGAAATGCAATTTATACAAAATTCTTGGTAATCTTTTGAATTCTGACAAAGGTGACTCAGAACTAGTTTAAGTCCTCCTCCAGAAGCAGACAAAAATCACAAAAGAAGAGAAGCACCCAAAGCAAATCCTTAGTGCTGATAGTAAGTAAAAATATTGTCAATATCCCCAAAACTGGGAATATTCTCCCATCTATAAAGTAAAGATGAGGGAAGATCAAAGGATCTCACTGAAAGTTAACACAGTTATCCCATCCTGGAAGTGGTGCCAAGAGTATAAGAAGTAAGTAAAGCAAATCTTGACAAATCTCACCAGCAATTGCTAAAAATGAGGCATGAGGGCAAGAGGCAAGGGTGGGCAACAGAGGAGACAGATCCAAAGATTCAGAGGCTACAGGCAGTGGGTACAAATCAAGCCCGTGGGCACCAACAGAAAGCCAGCAGTGACAGCTTGCTGCCTACCCAGTTTCTCAATAGTAGCATAGGTTCATTCTGACATGGGGAAGCTCTTTCCTAAAGTGAGGGAGGGACCCTGAAAGGGTGTGAGCAGACCATGAGAAAGAAGCCCACACCCCATGAAGATATTTATTCCATTGGAACTTACTGCAGCATCATATTGGAGCAGTACCACCAATGAAATGCTGCTGGCCTCAAGAATTTTCTCTCATCCAATTTTTTGCCTACCTGGCTACTTCCTCCACATGGATTAAGGCATATTCCCAAACTAAAGGGACAACCTCCTACAATGATGGGGAACTCCTGCAATTTAATGGGTAAAAGGCCCAAGGAAAAATCCCAGGGTGTATGCCACATGCATCCTGTGTACTTGAAGTAGAGGCCAGACTGAACAGAAAACTGGATATGAAAATATCTGGCCTCTGGTGCTATAATTTTGGCAAGAAGAAGAAACTCACTTCTGTGACAAATATGTTGTTTCCCTTTCCCCCTCCCTGGCCCACATATGAACCCAGTTCCCTCCCTCTCTAGTCAACCTGCTAAAAGATTGAACTGACGATCTTATCTGTTCTAGTTTGCTAGCTGACAGAATGCAGTATACCAGAAATGGAATAACTTTTAAAAGGAAAATTTAATAAGTTGCTAGTTTACAGTTTTAAGGCCATGAGAATGTCCAAATTAAAGCAAGTCTATAAAAATGTCCAAATTAAGGCACCACCAAGAAGTTACCTTCACTCAAGAAAGGCTGATGAAGTTCAGGGTTTCTCTCTCAACTGGAGAGGCACGTGGTGAACATGGTGGCATCTGCTAGCTTTCTCTCCCAGCTTCTTGTTTCATGAAGCTCCCCCAGGGGCGTTTTCCTTCTGCATCTCCAAAGATCTTTGGCTAGGCATGCTCTGTTATGGCTCTAAAAGGTACTCTTTCCAAAATGTTTCCTCTTTTAAAGGATTCCAATCAAGGCCCACCTGGAATGGGTGGAGCCACATCTCTCTCTAATCAACAGTTAATACCCACAGTCAGGTGAGTCACATCACTATGGGAACGATCAAAAAGCTTCTAGCCAGCAATGTTAAATGAGGATTAAAGGACATGACTTTTCCCGCATCTACCACGGATTCAAACCAGCACATTATCCTTACAGCAGTTCCATAGTGGCAGACTGTAGAAATGGCCTTGAGCATCATTGTGGTGAAAGTTCACACTGGGTTCTCAAGTTCACACTCCAGTGCCCAAATCAGGAAGTTCTAGCTGCAGATTACCCGGAATTCCTACTCCCAGGCTAGCCTCAGGACCTGGGTCTCAGGACCTGTTCCAAGAAATGTGAAAGGAAAGAGGAAAGAAGGGAGGTGGACAACTATAGACTCCTTTGCTAATGTTTCTGGCTTTAAGGGGAGAGGTGGGAGAGGGAAGGTAAAAAAATGGAACTAATGATTCTGGGAAGTCTTTGGGCTTTGCTTATGAAAACTTTTACAGAACTTTAGACAACCGTAGGGCTCATTAGATATAAGAAGCAATGATTTATAATGAGAAGTTCTATAATAGACTGCAAAAATGGCCACAGTTCTCCAGCCCTCTGCTTATCCATGTCCTTTGCAACGTGACTTTGAAGTGCCTCTCCCTGGGCTCACCTTGAGACTTGTCCATTTCTAAGTCTAGTCCTCAAAAGCCATATGCCCTCCCATTTTTTCTCGTGTTCAACCCTGCCCAGCCGCCATGTGAACAGTCTCTGGAGGGTGAAAGAAATACTACGTGGGACAGAAAGGACCTGTCCCAGCTGAACTCATCGTAGACCATCCAGCCCTCAGCCAACCTAGAAGCCGACTGCAAATAATGTAAAAAATTTCAAATGAGACCAGAGAAACAGCCCCTAGAGCCCAGGTCCAATTATCTATTCATGGATCATAAGCGTATAAATGGTGACTGTGTTAAGTAACTATGTTTGAGAGTGATCCTTTGCATGACAACAGAAAACTGATTGAGAGTCATCGAAGAAGTAGTAGTCTCTGGGCCTAAGGCAGAAACACTGTTCTGGTTAGTATTCTATCTAGGACATAAAAGCAACAGCAATATTCTTTAGTGGATTAAGATGTTTCATATGATTGCATTTGCTTTTGATTGCTTCTCCATAGAAATCCTCCTAGGCAGTCATGCTGGGAATTTGCTTTTCAATCCAAGAATGAGAGAGAAATAGGAGAAATGTCTGGAGACAGTAGAAACACAAAACCAAGAAAATGAATTCCAAATCAGTGGCCATTAAAGGCAAATGCCAATAAATTAAAAGCTAAAAGGTCCATTGGATTTGAAATTTTGAAAGTAACCATTTTTAGGACAGTTACAGAGGTGTTGTGGAATGGAAGACAAATTCCACTGGTTTGAGACGTTAATGGGAGTTGAAGGGTGGATAGAATAGTTTACACTAGTCCAGTGGTGTGCTGATACACAAGATGGTCTGGGGGGAAAATGAAAGTCCTAATTTGTAATATTTGTCCCTTTCTGTGGTGTAAATAATTCCACCATAGTCAATTGCAAGCTAGCAATGGCTTAACAACCAGCTCACAAAATTCCTAAATACTTAACAGTTAGTTCTTACTAGCCAGTAAGAGCTGACTACAGTAGACCCATCCTTCCTCCTTTAAGAAGCTTAGATGAGAAAGGAAAGAAAAAGGGGGAAAAATGTAGTAAAGTGAAGTTCAAATTAAGGGAAGAACTTTATAGTATGGGAGAGAATTGACCATGCCAACCCTTGCATATTAATTCCTCAATGGGCTTCCAGGTTGGTGATGAAATAAGATAGAGCTTTATGGTCCGAATAGTTATAGCTCCAAAACTGGATTACCCAGAACAAGCCTCTGTATACACAATCTAACCTGTGGGAAATTTTTGCACAAGTTCTTTTTTTTTTTAATTTTTATTAATAAAATCAATCAACATACAACACGAACAGTCTTAACATATGAACATTCCATATTTGGTGTGCACTCAATGGCTCACAATATCATCACATAGTTATATATTCATCACATGATCATTTCTCAGAACATTTACATCACTCCAGAAAAAGAAATAAAAAGAAAAAAGAACAAACTCATATACATCATACCCCTTACCCCTCCCTCTCATTAACCATTTGTATTTCCCTTTACCCAATTTATTTTAACATTTGTTCCCCATATTATTTATTTATTTTTAGTCCATATTTTTTACTCATCTGTCCATACCATAGATAAAAGAAGCATCAGAACAAGATTTTCACAATCACACAGTCACTTGCAAAAGCTATATCATTATACAATCATCTTAAAAAAACATGGCTGCTGGAACACAGCTCTACAGTTTCAGGTGCTTCCTTCTAGCCTCTTTAATACACCTTAAACTAAAAAGGGGTTTTCTATATAATACTTAAGAATAACCTCCAGGGTAACATCTCAACTCTATTTGAAATCTCTCAGCCACTGACTCTTTATTTTGTCTCATTTCTCTCTTCCCCCTCTCAGTTGAGAAAGTTTTCTCAATCCCTTGATACTGAGTCCCAGCTCATTCTAGAATTTCTGTCCCACATTGCCAGGGAGGTTTACACCCCTGGGAGACATGTTCCACGTAGAGAGGGGGAAGCAGTGAATTTGCTTGTTGTGTTGGCTGAGAGATAGGCCACATCTGAGCAACAAAAGAGGGTCTCTGGTGGTGACTCTCAGGCCTAATTTTAATTAGGCTTAATCTATCCTTTGCGGGGATATGTTTCATATGAAAGAACCCCAAGATTGAGGGTTCAGCCTATTGATTTTATTGTCCTCACTACTTGCAAGAATATCAGGCCTTCTCTATATGGGTGTTCTAGTTTTCTAACCGCTGCAATGCAATATACCAGAAACAGAATGACTTTTAAAAAGGGGAATTTAATAAGTTGCTAGTTTACACTTCTAAGGCCAATAAAATGTTCCAATTAAAACAAGTCTATAGAAATGTCCAATCTAAGGAATCCAGGGAAAGATACCTTGGTTCAAGAAGGCCGATGAAGTACACGGCTTCTTTCTCAAGTGGAAGGGCACATGGCAAACATGGCATCATCTGCTAGCTTCTCCTGGCTTCCTGTTTCATGAAGCTCCCCTGGAGGGCATTTTCCTTCTTAATCTCCAAAGGTCGCTGGCTGGTGTTTCTTGTGGCTATGTTGTTCTGCTCTGCTCTCTCTGAATCACCTTCATTCTCCAAAATGTTTCCTCTTTTATAGGACTCCAGAAACTTCTTAAGACCCCCCCAAATGGGTGGAGACATGTTGTCATCTAATCCAGTTTAACAACCACTCTTGATTAAATCACATCTCCAGGGAGATGATCTGATTACAGTTTCAAACATACAGTATTGAATAAGGGATTATTCTACTTTATGAAATGAGATTTTGATTAAAACATGGCTTTTCTAGGGGACATACATCCTTTCAAACCAACACAATGGGGAAGTTGAATTTTCCCTCTTTCTCACAATTCCCCCAAGGGGACTTTGCACATACTTTTTTTTCACTGTTCAAATCACTCTGGGACTTATCAGGGCATCACTCTGGACTCTGGACAAACCTATAAAATCTCAAGGTTCCATGTACTTATGGTGTTCAATTAAACTGTCCATATAAATTATATTAGGAAATGCACTAGTCAAAATACAAATCTTGTACCAAATAAACACCTTTTACTTTAGTCTCATACATAAGTTAAAGTTTTAAAATATGAATTACCATTTATTTTCAACACCCTGCAATACTGACATTCCTTTGTTCTTCCTCTTACAAAACATTTTTTAATTTATACCTTTAATCACTATCCTTGAACATACTAGGCGTTCCTAGATTATACCATCTCAGTCTTCATCATCTATCTTTCCTTCCGATTTCATTTGTGCCCCCAGCCCTCCTCCTTCTATCATTTTCACATTCAGCTTCATTCAGTGTACTAACATTATTGTGCTATAATTAGGTAGTATTGTGCTATCCATTTCTGAATTTTTACAATCAGTCCTGTTGCACAATCTGTATCCCTTCAGCTCCAGTTATCCAATATCTACTCTATTTCCTCTCCAAGTTCATTCATGAATGTTAGTTCATATCAGTGAGACCATACGGTATTTATCCTTTTGTTTCTAAACATAATGTCCTCAAGGTCCATCCATGTTGTTACATACTTCATAAGTTTATTCTGTCTTACAGTTGCATAATATTCCATCATATGTATATACCACAGCTTGTTTGGCTGCTTGTCTGTTGATGGACATTTGGGCTGTTTCCATGTCTTGGCAACTGTAAATAATGTTGCTATAAACATTGGTGTGCGTCCGCTTGTGTCCTTGCCCTCATGTCCTCTGAGTAGATACCTAGCAATGGTATTGCTGGATCATATGGAATTTCTCTACTTAGCTTCCTGAGGAACTGCCAAACTGCCTTCCAGAGTGGTTGTACCATTTTACATTCCCACCAACAGTGGATAAGTTGCACCAGTTCTTAATGAATGGCTGACTTTGGAGGCAAGCAGGGATTGATACAGCCAATCAGTAACAACAGGTAATAACGGTACACCCTTATGGAGTATTCACTATGTGCCAGGCACTGTTATAAGCACTTTTCATGTGTTAATTCGTTTATTCCTCACAACAAGCTGATAATACACTTTGTTGCCCCAGTGTTAGCATCTTTCCCAATGCTGAATTAATTAGTATTCAATTTTTTTTATTCTCCCCAATTCCAATTTATAAAGGTAAGTGATCCTTTTTTATCTGATAAACAAATGATTGCCCAGAGAAACACATCAGGATAATCAGAAGGTCCTTATTGTTTCAGAACTTGTGTGTCCTCTATTTTCACATTATGTATTATCATATCTCTCAGGGACCATCCCAGGACAGCTCTTAGCTTCTGTCCTCTAAAACTACTAGAAAGAACTAACCTTGTTAAAATTGTCATCTTTGAACTTGATGTAATCCAATGTTTCCCTTCCAGTTGATATTCAATTATAATTTTCCAATTTCTGATAACAGAGAATGAACAAGGCTGCTTACCATATGTCCAAATAAATGGAACCAATAGATGTTAAAAGCAACATCAGGCTCTGATACCAATTGCAGAAAAGTAAGGAGCAGCTGCAATGATGTTTTGAAATGTATCTTATTTTAATATTTTACAGAAAATTATTAAAATTAGAAATCAGATGAGTACAGCTTAGCAATCAAGAATCTTCCTATGAAACCACTACAAATTCTGCCTGAGAGGTCATTGCAAATTTTCCTAGCACTCTAAAGATAATTAGTTTTTTTTGAATAATGCTTAAAGGAAAACAGTCTTCAGCTGTATGAGTGAGTTAATCGTCTGGGATTTTTATTTCCCAAAACAGGAAATTTCTCTGAAACTAGATAGTGCAAACCTCCAAAATTAAGGGGAAAAAATTCTAGGCAAATGAACAAATAAGAAATCAAAATTAAGAAACTTATTCTCTAACTTCATTATCTTTTATTTCTAGGAAGAGCTTTAATTTTTCACCAACTAGAAATGAGAGGGAAATGCTCCTAATTGAAGCTAGAAATACATATATGCAGGTACTTGACAAGTTAAGCACTAAAACATCTTATCAGACAGTGAAGTGGATCCAGTAAGAAGGACCATCCTAGACTAGTGAAGAGATATTCAGAAACAGAAAAGGATTAAATCTTGTAGAAACAGTAATTTTATCATCCTTCATACTGAAGTATCCATTGAATATCAGTTATAAGATCTGTTGATTAGTACAATCATTCAACTTATGTGCGCCATCATTATGTTTATTTATTATTCTTATTGCTAGTAAACTATTGTTACATTTTGATTATTATTCTTAAGTTCATTATTAGGAAAAAGAGTAATTTCCATCTTTCTCAAAAACAATTGTGTCTAAACTAGAAACTATTTCCAGGTGGCTGCCAAGTCTTTCTTTTCCTAAAGTAAGAAAAGGGAAGAACATGCTGCACTGTCACTAGGCTAAGGGCAAAATCAAACTGAAATAGCATCTAAAGTGCAACAAAACATAAAAGGCGCATGAACTTTTCCTTAAAAGATATAGTAATCTTCCTGATGCCTACCCATGCCAAAAAAAAAAAAAAAAAAGAGAGAGAGAGAGAGAGAACTAGTAACCTTGGATTCAGCATAATCGATGACACACATCCCTAGAACCTAAATTCTGTCATAAACCCAAGAATCTGACCAACCTGGCCTCCGAGATGAGCTCTGGAAATGAGACTCAGCCCACAGGTCTGGTAGGAGGTGTCATCTCGTTGAGTTGGAAGTGGTTGATCTTCTTCCACATCAGAGATGTGATGTCTTTGTAGGCCCATGAAGAATAAGCTTTCTCTGGAAAGGTTTGCAAGTAAATTCCTTGAAATTATTAAACATGTGTTGGCCTGGGGTGGGGATGGGGGTGATTGTAGAAATATTATGTAAAAAAAGTGATAAGTTCTCTTTTTTTTTTTAACTTTTTTAATGCAATTTTATTGAGATATAGTCACACGGCATAGAAACCATCCAAAGTGTGCCATCGCTGACTCACAGTATCATCTCATGTTTGTACATATAGCCCCTTGATCAAATTTTCATTACTCCAGAAAAGAAATAAAAACAAAAAAGAAAACCCTAATCCGCCCATACTCCTTATTCACGCATGTTATTGGCCCATAGTGTCGGTGCAGTACATTTGTTATTGTTGATGAAAAAGTATTAAAAATATTACTGTTAACTATAGTCCATAGTTTGCAATAGGTACATTTTTTCCCATATACCCCTCTATTATTAACTTCTTATAATAGTACCTTAAGAACTTTTTCGTTTTTCTAAACTTTTTTGTGGCAAAATATAACATATATACAAAGCAAAGAAAGGAAAAAGTGGCCATTTTCAAAGCACATTTCAGCAAGCAACTACAGAACAGATTCCGGAGTTTGTCATGAGAGAACCATTCCATCATCTCAGATTTTTCCTTCTAGCTACTCCAAAACACTGGAGGCTACAAGGACTATTAATATAGTGATTCAGCGGCCAAATTTATTTGTCAAATCCCATTTTCTCTGTTATGCCTCCTCCTTCTCCTTTATTTCCATTCTCACTCTATAGGGATCCTTAGGGAATGCCCATTCCGACTCTTTCATACTGAGAAGGGTTGTCCACACGAAGGACAGGGGAATGCAATCAACTGATAATCCTGGAGAGACTGGTCCCTCTGGGTTTCAGAATTCATCTGGCCTAGGAATCCTCTGGGAATTATATGTTCCAGGAAGGCAAATCTAGTGTATGAAACCTTTATAGAGTCTCAGTTCAAACCCCAGGTGCTTTTGAGAGACAACAGGAGTGATGTTGATTGGGGGTTAGCAAACTATGACCATTAACCCTTTCTAACTGCCTGCTAACTATTGGCCATAGCATGCATTTTTAGTTTTCCCTCTACATCCTTCTACCATTGACTCCGTGTCCATTATCAAACCATTGAAATAGTTCATGTGAGAATTTACCTATAATCATAAATTTAATTATTGGGATACATGGCACTATACATCCCCTTTCAGTCATATTCACTTTCAATATGGCAATGTTCTTATAAACCCACTAATTAGTTATCATCACTTCTATGCGTTCCCTTGAGTTTAGATTCACTCTCTTTGAGTAGCCTCACCTCCATCTCTTCTAGCTTCTGTGTATCTGTAGGTCTGTTATATTCTACAGTATAACCTCTGAAATTACCTTTACCAGAGTCATAATAACGAAATCATACAGTATCTATCCTTTTATGTCTGACTTATTTCACTCAATATTATGTCCTCAAGGTCCATCCACATGGTCATGTGTTTTGGGACATCATTTTGTCTTACTGCTGCATAATATTCCATCATATGTACATATCTCATTTTGTTTATCTACTTGTCTGTTGATGGGTACTTGGATTGTTTCCATCTCTTGGCAATTGTAGATAGTGCTGCTATGAACATCAGTGTGCAAATGTCTGTTCGTGTTACCGTCCTCAGCTCTTCTGGGTACATATTGAGTATTGGTATTGCCAGGTCATAGGATAACTCAATATTTAGTTTTCTGAGGAATTGCCAAGCTGTCTTCCACAGCAGCTGCACTATTATACATTCCCACCATCAGTGAATAAGTGTTCCAATTTCTCCACATCCTCTCCCAACATTTGTAGTTTCCTGTTTGTTTAATAGCAGCCATTCTTACAAGTATGAGGTAATATCTCATTGTTGTCTTAATTTTCATCTCCTTTATAGCCAATGAAGATGAGCAGCTCTTCATGTGCTTTTTAGCCATCTGTATTTGCCCTTCAGAAAAGTGTCCAGTTATATTTTCTGCCCATTTTGTAATGGGATTGTTTGTTCTTTTACTGTTGAGCTGTAAAATTTCTTTATGTACACAGGATATCAAACCTTATCTGATATGCGGTTTCAAAATATTTTCTCCCATTGAGTTGGCTGCCTCTTTACCTTTTTAACAAAGTCCTTTGAAGCATACATGCTCTTGATCTTAAAGAGTTCCCATTTGTCTATTTTTTCTTTTGCTGCCTATACTTTAGGTGTAAAGTTTAAGAAGCTACCTCCTATTACTAGATCTTAGAGATGTTTCCTGTATTTTCTTCTATAAGTTTTAGGTCTTACATTTAGGTCTTTAATCCATTTTGAATTAATTTTTGTATAGGGTGTAAGGTAGGGACCCTCTTTCATTCTTAAAAAAAAAAGAGTGATATATTCTTAAGCTTTTCTTAATCAAAACTTGTTGATTGGAACTTCCACTTCTGTCCATGAGGGAGTAGAAAGCTCTGGAATTACCCTCCTACCATAAACAATGAGAAGTGTGGACACACGCAAAAAAAGTTTTCAGATATTAAACAACAGGTTGTTCAGCATTGTGATTTCTGAGAGAAGGGGGACAAATGAGATGAGCCCTTAACTTGCCTCAGCTTTCAGACAGGACAATTTCTAGAGGACACTAGGGGATAGGGGAGACCTAAGCAGAGCCCAGAAGTATTGCTGAATCAGAGGAAGAGGTGGGAGTTGGGGGAAATTGATGGCAAAGTGAAGATCCTAAAAGGCACATTGCATGCAGTAGAACAAAGGTAAGAATGGCTGTAAAATTTTCTGCAAAAACTATGCAAACCAGAAAAAAAATTGCATTAACTATCTACGGCAATGTAACAAACTACCCCAAAACTAGTGACTTAAAACCACAACAATAGCACACTCTCTCTCACAATTTTTGTGGTTCAGGAATTCGGAAGGTGCTCAGCTAGTTCTGGTTAGGTGTCTCTCATGAGGTTTCTTGACTGGGGGTGGAGGATTGACTTTCAAGATGACTCACTCTCTTTTGGGTAACAGGTTCGTACTGGCAGGTTTCTTCTCTCCACATGGGTGACTTCATGAGATTGATTGAGTGTCCTTAGGACTTGAGGTAATTGGCTGTGTCTAGAGAGTGTGTTCCAAGGGACCAAGGGGGGAACTACAATGGCTTCATGAAACAGCCTCAGGAGACAGTGTAATTTCAACCATGTTCTATTGGTCACATGGATTAGCCCTGATTCAGGTGGGACAGGATTATACAGAGGCACGAATCCTGGGAGGTGAGAACCATTGGAGGTCAGCTTGGAATCTGGCCACTACGGCAATGGAACAATGGAATTTTTTAAATCCTTGGGGAAAAAAAGAGCATTCATATTTTTCAAAGACTAAGGCCAAATAAAAAATCTATCAAACAAAAGCTGGGGGAGATGCCAACTGCGGACCTAAACTATACAAAATATTAATGTAAATGCATCTGACATAAGGAAAGTTGTACCAGATGAACACTTGAATCTGCCTAAAGGAATAAAGAGTGCCATAAATAGTAAATATGTGGGTAAATGTACAATTTCCTTATTTCAAGTTTAAATTTATGTAAAAGATAATGGCATTTTAAAACAAAAATGATAATAATGTATTAGGGTTTGTAATATATCTAGACATTAAATTAAGACAGCAATAGTACAAAGAATGGGAGGAGAAGATGAAAATGTATTGTTTTCCAATTTTTATGTTGTATTTGAAGTATCATATTATATGAAGTTGGTTTGTGATAAATACATATGTTCTAAACACTAGGACAACCATTCAAAATTTCAAAGTAAACTTCAGAAGAAGGAATATTATGTAAAATGAAATGGTACATTTCATAATGATTAAAGAGTCAGTTCATCAGTAAGACACAACAATCTTCAATATGTATGCACCAAACAGCAAATTTCAGTGTAGATGAAGCAAAAATCTACAGAATGGAAAGGAAAAAAATAGGACAAATTCACAATGCATAAAATTAAAAATACTGACCACATAAAGTGTGAGTGAGGATGTGAAGCAACTAGAATTCTCATATACTGCTAGTGGAAATGTAAAATGGTACAAATACTTTGGAAAACAGTTTGGGAGTTTCTTAAAAAGTTAAATATACATTTACCATACACTTACCATTCCTTAGTAAACTTATATTTACAATGCCTAGATAAGTACCCCCAGAGAAATGAAAAGTACGTTCATACGAAAACTTGTATATGAATATTCATGGGTGGCTTCTTCATAATAGCCAAGATTCAAACAACCCCAAGTCCATCACCAGTGAACGGATAAATAAATTGTAGCATATCTATACAATGAAATACCAGTCAGCAATAAAAAGATTAATTTCCAAAACATTATGCAGAGTGAAAAACGCCATACGAAAAGAGCAATACGTGTCCATTTATATGATGTCGGGAGATAATTCTGGCATTTTTGCACATGTTCTGAGCAAAGGACATTGACAGTTTTATTCAAGGGTGTTTGCAAAGCTGCTCCAGAGTAGGAAATAGATTTGCTTACATTCCGAAGTCATAAAGTTAGAGTCTCCTCTTCTCCCTGGAGACATTCCAGGGTGATAAAGATAGTGTCCCCTCTGAGTCAGAAGATAGATTTGTTTTGAAATGTATCAGAGCTTCATTTGAAATTTGATCAGGACAATAAAGATAATGTCTCTCGACAGAGGAGAGGAGGGACAGGTTTGCTAGCAATCCCATTATAAGATTAGGAGTTTCTTGGGCTCAGTGTTCTTCAGCCATGAACAGACCCACTGTGTGTATAGCATTTGTCTGGGCCTGCCTCCATATCATGCCCATGCGTTTCACAGGGCAAGAGGAATCATTGCAAACATGAGTTCATGAATAATAAAATATGTAAATCCATTTGGGCTGGTCTCCTTATGGCCAGGTCTTATGGGAGTGTGGTCAGCCAGCCTAGCCCATGCAGCTGTGGCTGCAGCTTCGGGAACTGCTCAACTATCTGACATATGAAACTCTAGAAAAGACTAATCTAACCTATAGTGATCAAAAGTAGATCAATGGTTTTTGGGACTGGGGATAGGGATTAGCTGGGAAGGGGCATAAGGGAACCATTTGGGGTGGTGGCTACATTTGTCAGAGCACATCCAACCATACACTTAAAATGTGTGCCTTTTACTGTATACAAGTTATACTTTAATACATTTTATTTTTAAAATACTTTGGCCTTATCGCATGGCTAGTATATGTCTGAGAGAATGTGTGAGGAAATAAAAGTAATTCATAAGGCAAAAGAAATATACCACCTGGGAAAGAGTATTCAGCTGAAATTAGTTTATGATCTTGAATAAGTCAAATAACCCTAAGTCCAAATTATTTAGAAAGGTGAAGTATAAGCTATATTCTTAAGTTTTGACTATACTACAAAGCTAAAGGAAATTTATTATACCTACATTGAACTCTTCGAAAAGTGTTTCATTGCAAAAAAATTATAGTTGCTGCATGTACTTTTAAATTATGAGTTTGCTTTAAAATAAATGTACCTGAAAATCTCACTTATAAAAGCTTTAAAAGAAAATTAAGTTTGAGACAAACAACGCAAAACCAATGCAACGTTTTAATCTGAGCAACAACAAAACAATAACAAGCCTAACAATCTGATAATACTAGCCTCGTTAAAAATACATATTCCTGATAATTAAAGGAATGCTACAATAATATTGGAATCCTTCTAAAGGTGAAGTCTGCATGATGAAAGGGGTTGAAGATGCTTCTGTTTCACAGAGAGACAAGTATTAATGCCCAGAGGTCAGGAAGAAGCACCAATAACGAGCGTGGGTCCAGACAGAGGAAAAGGATAACAGAGTGAATCAGAATAAATGGGCAACATGTTCAATATTGGATGCCCCTGCAGCTGGCTATGTCCAGCCCTGCTACTGGACTTTACCTGCAACTGCTACTGCTTGGTTTGAGAAACCAAGAGGAAATTTTACATCAAATAATGTGTCTTTCACTTTATACTGATACCATTCCCCAACTTACTAATCATGTGTGAGACCGTTTGACTTAAAGACACATGCATCGTAGTAGCAGGACAGACTGTGCTTTTGTTTAATTTCTGAACTCAAAAGTTAATTCCTCAGGAAAAGGCTCCCTGACCTCTTGTCCCAGACTTGAGCAGCCACCTCCAGGCATTCATTCTCGTAGCTGCCTGTACTTTTCCTTTATCATTTGCACCACAGTTTCTGTTCTTGTGGAATTGTTTTATTGTTGTCTGATTCCCTCCTGGACTGTAAGATGTATTTTTTGCACCATTGCCTCAGCAGCACCTGGCATCGTGCCCAGTCACATAATAAGTGCCCAAGAAACAGTGGTTGGCTGGAAGAATCATGTTGTTAAAGTAAAACGTTAATTTCTCTCTGCTCTGGCTTTTATAAAATTAAATTTTACAACAATATTCTTTTGTAATTGTCCTCGGTTTCTTTTTTTAAGAGAAGAAACAGAAAGCTTGGTTTATGTGCAGACCCACCCTATTACAGAAAGTGACAAAAACCAATGGGAGAAGAAAAGAGAAGGGAAGAAAGATAATAAGCTTGATGAATGAAAAAGTAATTCTGGGGTGGTGCAGGGGTAGCTCAGCATTAGAATTCTCGCCTGTCATGCCAGAGATCCAGGTTCGATTCCTGGAGCCTGCACATGCCAAAAAAAAAAAAAAGAAGAAGAATTCTAACGGTGACTACTAGCCCTCTATTATAAAAGATTATCGTGAGCCTGCCTAGATCAATACAATCTCCCATGACTTCACCTGTTCATACTGCCTCCAGAACTGCATTGAGAATGTCATTGGAAATAAAATTATTACAATCATTTATTTAGATAAAATTCAATCAGTGAGTTACCATCTACTTCATTTCCCATTGTAAATGGTCCGATAAGGTAATTTGTCTCACACTGATTAGACAGAAGCATAATCAGCTTTTCAACATGTAGGGGTAAAAAGGAATCAATGTAATAAACGATGCTTTATTTACTCCCCTCCAGAATGCTATACCATTTTCTTTTCCTCAAAATGCTATAACTTATTGTGGTTGAAATTACTGTAGAAATCATTGATGAACAAACTAAGGCCCAAAGAAATTAAATGTCTTTCTTGCCCAAGTTCATACTCAAATTGTGGAAGAGCTGAGGTTAGAATTCAGATTATCTAACTCTCGGTTCAGCAATATTAAATTTTACCTGATCCTTAAGCTTCTCTTCTTTTTTGTAAGAATTTATGCATGTCTTCCTTCTGTTTTTCTTTTTAGGATGTTTTGTTTTTGAAATCTTCTGTAAATCATGACAGCCTGATAGAAAAATCGAATGCTTTTATTCTGCTGTATTGCAATTTTCCAATTATTCTATCTGTGTATGAAAGGTGAAATACAGAAAACACACACAAATCCACACACCAAAAAATAGCCTTCATAGGTCATTAGGAAAATGCACATCAAAACCACAGTGAGATCTCACTTCACACCCACTAGGATGGCTATTTTCTAAAAAATAGAAAATAACAAGCGTTGGGGGCAGGGGACATGTGGAGAAATTAGAACTTGAGTGCATTGTAAGTGGGAATGTAAAATGTTGCAACCGCTGTGGAAAACAGTTGGGCAGTTCCCCAAAACCTAAAAACAGAATTGCGATATGACCCAACTATTCTACTCGTAGGTATACACTTCAACGAGCTGAAAACAGGAACTCAAACAGCTACTTGTACACCGATGTTCATAATAACGTTATTCACAATAGCAAGAAGGTGTAAACAATGCATCTGTTCATGAACAGATGAATGCATAAACAAAATGTGGCATGTCCGAATGATGGAATATTATTCAGCCATAAAAAGGCATGAGGTTTGTATATATGGCACAATATAGATGAACCTTAAAAACATGTTGAATGAAATAAGCCAAACACAAAACGATAAATATTTTTATGATTCCACACGTATGAAATATCTAGAAAAAGAAAACTCATAGAAACAGAAACTAAATTAGAGGTTTACAGGGACCTAGCAGAAAAGGGAATGGGAAGTTATTGCTTAATTAGGTATGCGGTTTCTGTTTGGGATGATGAAAAATTTGGGTAATGGACAGCGGTAATGATAGCACTAAATTTTTTTTTCCTGTCCCAAGGAATTTGTGAACGTTTTATTTGTGGTTGTTTTATATCGCTGAGTTTTGGAGTGATTTTTTATGCAGCAGCAGCATCTGGAAGAGTGGGCTCATTAGCACCTCTAATAATAGCTTAACTACTACATAGAGAAAAAGGAACTCAGACCTCACATGTGTATTTGCGGAATCACTGCATCTCAAATGCTATATTACTGGAAACAGTTATGGGTGCTGCTAAAAAAGCATTGTATTGATAATGATTCAGGTAGGCTAGGAAGAACAGAAAAGACACAATAGTAACACTTAAGTAAGATAGAAGTTCATTTCTCTCTCAATTAGAAATTCAGATAGGCAGTTCAGGGCTTTTACATTCCCCAGATTGAACTCAGACAGTCTTTCCCTTATTTCTCTGCCACTCACAAAATGAGACTGTCCACCCCGTGACCCAAGATGGTTGCTCCATCTCCAGCTATTGTGTCTACATTTCAGCAGGAAGGAGAGGGGGGGAGGAAACAGGTGTGTCCCCTATTTTTAAGGAGATAGCACAAATTTTAAGTGTACTTAATGCCACTGAATTGTTCATTTAAGAATGGTTAAAATGGCTAATTTTATGTAACGTGTATGTCACTACAATAAATTTTTCAAAATAGCCTTGTTAGTCAGAAAAAAAATTGTTTTGAACAATTTTGAATGATAATAAACCTAAGGCAAAGTGATACTTCTGAATCCAAAATCTTTCATGGGGATATATCATCCTTGTCAACTAGCAAACATTATTATAGCACCTTATATGTGGCTTCATTATTGGCAACTTTCCCCCAGTACTTTGCCAGGCAGTTAATAGCTAGGCAGCGCTATACCAGGAACCACTAGAGGTGAGGTAGGCCCCAGTGGAAGCTTTCAAAGTAACATAAACTCAGAACCATAATTCAAGAGCTCTTCCCAAAATCAAGACAGATGTATCCTCAGCTCCTAAATAAGCCAGAACCTTCCATTCAGGGATTTGTGCTCATGTCCCTACCATAGGGTGATGGGAAGGAAACAAAGAATGCGTCTTAAAGATGAGCCCTTAGGGGACAGTATATATGATGGGTAAGAGCACAAACCTTGGAGACAAACTCTTCCTGGGTTCAAATTCCAACTCTGTGTTTCTGTCCATGGGAAAGTTCCAGCCTATGGTCAATTCCTACAAAGTCGCCATGAGCACTGAATTAGCAAATCAGGAACCATTGCTCCTAGGGGAAATACAGGGTTAGGTTCCTGTGAGCCTCTGGTCACATTTTTATCAACTGATCAATACATAATCTTTTTTTATGTGTAAAGATATTTTATATGTATTATGATTCAATAGCATCAAACTCACAGCCAACAGCATGATAACTCATGTTTTAATGATGCTTATCTAGCACCCGTATTTTCTTCATAAGGTACATCGTGGTCTCGTTGAGCTTAGGAACACCAGACAGCACTTCAGCATTACACTTGGAGGCCATTTTAAATGGTGAATCACCAACAAACAGTACAAAAATGCAGAAAAACTGGTATTAAATATACTACAAAAAGGACACTTGTTTATAGTATGCATGTTAAAACAAGGAGGCAGAGTGCTGCCTTGTTCGACCTCAGCTGGGAACCAGCATATCAGACAACACAAGTTTTTCACAGCTCTGCACATACCCACAAATGAACACGGAATTGCTGTGAGCATGGATGTCGGCACTACAAATGAATTTCAGTGAGTAGGCAAATTGCAAATACAGAATCTATGGCTAATGAAGATTGACTGTATTTAATCTCACTGTTCCTCAGTTACCATGGATATAAAATGGGGTTATCAATGGTATGTTCATAAAGTACTCATATCATAGTGGTTGTAAGGATTAAATTAGTTGATATTTGAAAAGCACTTAGAATGATGTCTGCGATTTCTAAGTACTACATAAGAGTTTGCTAATACATAAAATTAACTCCCTGACAGCATTTAGGGGACTTCTTTTGGGGAACTTCTTTTTCCATGGCCCCAAAAGTGCAGCATATGGATCAGCTTACTCAATTTGAGGATTTAAAGAGAGCTTTTCCATTCCACCTCAACACATCAACAAATGGAAACCTGATGCTTAAAGCTGAAAGGTCCCACATTGCAGTTAACCTCTGGGGCCAAAGTCAATCTCTTAAGGAAAATTAAAATAAAAATAATCTCTTAAGGAAAAATAAAATCCAGAAACGACAAAGTCTGCACTCAAAGCATGAGCCAAGCCCTTGATCACAGTTATGTCACTGCCTTGATTTGTAATTAGGACATTGTTAGTGTCTCCCAAATCCCAGTAAACTTCAATAAAAGGTAAATTGTAATCATTGCTTCCCAGATAAATGTGCTAATTCAGGAAAGTAGTCTGAATATCTCTACAAGATAGGTCAACAGGGGCTGACACAGAGTCGACCTTCAATGAATAAATAAATAATAACAAACATAGATTGTGCTCTTGCAATGTGTCATGCATTTTTCCAGGTGCTTTACATGTAATCGTGATCCTCACAATAAGGTTATTAATGATATTATTTCCATTTGAAAATGAGGAGTCTGAGGCACAGAGGGGTTTAATATATTTTCTAAGGTCACATAGTGACCAAATGTTGGAGCTGGAATTCAAACCTGGACTATCTGGCGCCAGAGTTCTTGTACTGAGCAGTTATGCAGGAATGAATTTAGGGTGCAATTCAAAGGGCCAACAGCAGCCATGGGAGTCACTGCTCAGATTCCCCTTCAAGAAGGAATTCATTAAATTTCTCAGTCAGGTCTGCTTGGTGGTCTGAGGCTCCCCTTTCCCGTCCTGCTCCTTCTCCCCTTTCCTTGCACAGGTGGCTGATCACCTTTTTCAGTCTGAGGCTTTTCCTGCTGAATTCTTCTTCCTCTCCCCTTTTTCTTTCACAACAGTTTCCCTACCCCTACCCAGCCCCATGCACATACCCAATAAACTTCCTACTGCTAACTCTATCTCAGCATCGACTTCCCAAGAGACCCAACAGACACAGTCAAATATCTGGCTGAGATCTCACCAGGAAGAACGGAGCATGAAGCTCTAGTTTCACAAATCTGAACTGAAGTTGATGAGCCCAGGTCTAATCTGTCAGAGAAAGGTGCCTATCAAAGATGAGAGGCTTATGAGAGGCTATACTGCCTCACTAGCATTAGAGAAATTTGCCTCAAGTTGCTTTGCCACTTCATCGACATAGCTTTCATCTTCTCTAAAGTACTGATTTTAATCTTATGTCAAGACATCTGCGTTTCCTTTTGTCTTCTCAACACCAATAAGAGGATAAAATCTGACTTAATTGCAGAATACTTCCAAAAGCATTTTGGCAGATGCAAATGCTTCCTTCTCCCGAGTTTCTCCTGGAAGAGAATGCAAGCATTGTGCCCCATGCAACACTCCAACTAAACTGATCCCTTCTCATTTAAAAGACCAGTTGTCTTTTCATGAGAGCACTAATCATTCATATTCAGTTAATACTATATGCTTTATTAATTGACCTCTTTAAGTAAAAGTGTTTGAACCATATTGTAGTAAGGAGAGATAAGTCCATGTTTTTCTACCAGAGATTTAGCTTCCTGAAAAATAAAGGCAAATATTGCATTATGGTAAAATAAAAGGTGGGGGATTACTCATAATTAAAATTTTATGAATAAGTATTGTGGAATTCTTTAGGGAGAGATGCTTTAGATGTATTTATATAGGTTATAGGTACATTAGAATGTACACTCAGCATGTTAGGATGTTTTGGTTGGAAACAATAGATAGCAACTCTGGCGAACTTCATCAAAAATGATTTATTGGAAGGAAGTACAGTTCAGAGAACCAATAGAAGGTCAGAAAACAGGAACTACAACAAGGGCTGGTAGCAAGAAAGTCTGATCTAAGAGCCCTGACAAGATGGGATGGGATGGAATATCCAACTATTTTCAACATCCTTCTGCTCAAGATCCAAATTTCAGGGAGGGGACAGCAGATTGGCCTAGCTTTTGTTATTGCCCAGTCCTTGGGGAGGAGTAAACAGGACCCCTAGTTAACAGTCCCAGCATAGAATATCAGACAGGAAGAGATACTTCCTCAAAAGGAAATCAGATTGCATTTAGAAAACAGAAAATGAATGCCAAACAGCCAAATAATTTTAGCAGTTTAATAGGTTAGGTCACACTTTCCAATTAACACTTATGAACAATTTCAGTAAGATGGAGATGACTTTATATGCCCCTCTTGAGGCTGATCAGCCTTTTGAGGAAGGTGCATAACAGAAAATAAGGAGCAGTCTTAGCACTACTGAATACATTCCTAGGATCACTCACTGAAACAGACATAGACAAACCAGAGTATGTTCCAAGAAAGGACCAGGACAGTTAAAAAAATTTTAAATCATAATATTTGAAGAAGAGTTGAAGGAAATAGACATGTGTAGTAGGAGAAAAAAAGTCTCAGGAGGGATAGGCAAGCTGTCGTCTCCTATTTGTCATGTGTTTAAGACTTTAGAGCTATTCTGTCTCCCCAAGGAATGGATTCAGAATCAATGAGGTTCACAATCAATGGTAGATTCGAAACCATGGAATAGATTCAGAATAAATGAGATAAGGTTGCATTACCTTTACTTGGTGACTAAGGCAGAGATAAGTCCTATGGTAAAGAAACAAAACAATATGGGAAGAGTTAGGGTTAAGGTTTGGAAATATAGAAAAAGAAGGATGAATTTGATATCACAGTAGGAACAATAATAGCTATATTTTTAGCACATACTGTATATAAGACACTGTGTTATATTCCTTAAATATCACTGCATCTCAACTTCCCCAATGTGGGATCCTTAATGACAGAAGAAAGAGAATGCTTACCTCTGGATCCCTGGGACAAGGCAAAGCACTTAACACAGTGGCCTGCATGGAGGATCCTTACAGAAATACTTTGTTTCCCAAGTCCCCCTACAGATACTGCTACCAAGCCTTTAAAAACAAGAATGGACTTTCCCCTCTTCTTTATAAAACACACAATCCAGAGAGAAAGAGACATGCAACGAATGTAGTGAAATATTAATCTGGGTGAAGAGGATCTGGGAATTCTTTGTATTTGACTTTCAGGTTTTCTGTTTATTTCTGTTTGTTTGAAATCATTTCAAACTGAATTCTTTCTATAATGGAAAAATAAAACCAACACCACCATGTGTTGTTTCTCTTCCATTCAAAAGCACTATTGCGTAGTAACTGGGCTAAGGTTTTTAGCCCCATATACATCTTAAAGTCACATATTAGTTAGTGACCTCTTCCAATCCCTCTGTCTAGATCAGGCTTGTGATTCCTCTCTCAAAAGCTGAGCACATTCTAAAGAGGAACTGTCCCCAGGCCTTGGTCACAGACTGGAGCCAAAAATGCCTCTGTTTGAATGACTCATGTTTGGTCACCCTACATTGAACTACCAATTGAGAGTAAGTCATATGCTAAATTGGAAAAATCACAAAGTAGGGGAAAGTAATTGAGAGTTTTTGTATCCAAAATAATACAAATAGTTTTCGACTGAGAAGAAACCCAATTTTGTTTTCTTTTCACAGTGGTTTTACGCTATGTTTTAAAAATGAGTTGGAAGACATCCCCACATACAATTGTATCTGACATATATTTTTCATCTGATATACCACCAAGATCCTGGTCAAATCACAGCTAGGTAAGCAGATGTGGTCTTTACATGCACTATTTTTAACTATATGAAAAGCCCTCCATGTTTTATCTGTGGGCAGTTTCTACAAGGGAAAAGAAGAAAAATAACGAAATTATCCAAGGAAGAATCTTTTCAGATCAGAATTGACATATAAGGCTGAAATATTAGGATAAATCCAAAGGAATATCACCTCCCCCAAACTTCAGCATATAGTTCATTTATTCACTCATTTGTTGAATACGTATTTATTGAGTACCTCTTTATGACCAGGTATCATGCTAGGAGCTGGATTCTATGGTGAGTCAACTAGATGAAGTCCCTGCCCTCACTGAATTTACAAACTAATGGGGAAAATACCTGCATACAAGCAATTATAATAAATGCCGTAAGTTCTCTAGCAGGATGCTGAAGGGAAGCATACAAAGTAGGGCACTCAGCTCAGCGTAGTGGGTTGCTGGGTGAGGGTGTTCCCTGAAGTCCGAGTTGAGACCTGATGTTTAAGGCAGAATATTCCAGGCCAGTTGAGTGGAATGCTCTTCCAGGCAGGAGAAACATAATGTCTGGAGAGGAAGAATCCCAAATAGCTGGAGATTGAGGTGCAGGAAGAAAAATGAGCACACTGAAAATGCCAGGCACTAGGCAAAGGTGAACAACACACACTCACATCCATAAGAGCTAGGAGACCTTACAACACAGTTTGCACAGCTGCTTCATGCCTTGGCTTTTATTCTGTGATACATTCTTCCCTCTCTAGATAAGATGGCCTGGATAAAGTTGACCTTGGATAAACCTGTTTTGTAGAAGCATTTTTTTCTTTGGTATTTTCTAACTATCCAGTCCAAGTCCTTTTCCAATTCTGGTATAATGGCAGAAATACCTAATATTTATAGGATGATTTTCATGTTACTGACATTCTCTCAAGTGCTCTACAGATATTATATAACCAATTTCCAAAATCACCCTGAGGTGTTATTGTTAATACCCCCCATTTTTACAAATAAGGAAACTTGGGTTTTTGTATATAAAACTAGCTAATTTGCCCAGTGTCCTGGTACTAATAAATGGCTAAGCTCATGTTAGAGCCCAGTGCTATCTGAGTCCAAAGCTCATCCTCTTAACCATCCTGATACTCAACCTCAAGGCACCTAGTTTGTATGCCTTACCCTATCGAGCTTTCCTGGGTTTCTGTCAGTTAGTGAATTACATGAGGTTATTATGGACCTGACACACAAGAGATATTCAAAGTGTCAGTGGTTAACTAAGGTATTAACTGGTAAGAGTTTGATACATTAACTGTAAATTTAAATACAGAACTCTTTAAGACTGAAAATGTCTTTGAGGCCCCAGGCAATGAAACTATTCTTATAGGAAGATGACTGACAATAATATGTGGGGTGGTAACCATGGTATCCCTTTAAATCATACCATGGCAACAAACCTTTCTGCTTATTGCTATCCTACTTGCACTTGGGTGATGCTTCTGAAATCTTAACAGAAACCCACCCCCTACCACCACCACTTTCTTCTCCTATGTCTCATGAATCAAGGGCAAAATCAGGCACTTTCCTAAACTGCATCTATGGTTAAGGCTGGAGAAGTGTAATTTCCAACCCCAGTCAGACAGGAAATTTAGAAAACTCTCATTCCTTAAGTGTTCTCCCTACTCCGTAATCAATGAAGCATGTCTTTAAAAAAAAAAATAAGAAAAGAAAACAATAATTAGCTGTGTGATCTTGAAAAATACATACTTCTATTAAAAAATAGGTTCAACAAAAAAATGAGCTCTAAAGATCAATCCAGGTCAAGAACTCTTAGAAATATGGTGCATCTAAAACTTTTTTGGAGGTCTCAGTGAGTACCTCTTTTTGTACTGCCATAAAATGATAGATGGCAGATAGATAATAAAGACAGACAAAGATGGATAGGTAGGTATGTGGATGGATGGATGGGTGGATGGATGGATGGATGGATGGATAGATACAAAGATAGAGTAGATAGAGGTGGGTAAGATATATACTGAAAGGAACCTGAGGAACCTTCCAATCTAAACCTACTAGACTAACTTATTTGTGTTTGTTTTCATAATCCCTAGCATAAAAAACACTCAAATGTTTTTTTTACTGAGCCACTTCTCACTCTAATGCATGAATCCCCTCTAAAGTTATCTCTGACACATGGCCATTGCTCCAAGGCCAGGAAGTTCACCACTTCTGAAGACAGTCCAATCAGGCACTTTTAACTGCTATTGGTTCCTCTTGATACTGAGCCAAAATCCACTCCCTGTAGTTGTATTTATCATAGAAAAATATCTAGGACACATGAGAGGTGGTAGGCAAAGGACTAAATTATGAAAAATTCAACAAACCATAGTGTGGCAGGGGTACTTAAAGGTCATCTTTGAGCTTCGTTTTCATAGGATATGTAAAAATAATCTATGTGAGAAGCAAAGACTAAAATACTGGCCCTCTAAACAAAAGGAAGTGGGGTGAAAGTGAACCAGACCTCCCTATGAACAGGGAAAGTGTTCATGCTTTTTATAAATTTAGGATGAGAGGGGCCAAGGTCCAAGCTATAAATGACCCAAGGGTTCTTCTAGTAATGAAAGAGAGAATGTGAAAAACTCAAATGAATCACTGTCTTGATTCAGGCTACAAGGCAGATGTGACAGTGAAAAATGTGTCCAAGGAATAAGGTTGTGCCTATTAAGGCAAGTGTGGAGCCATTTCAAACACAGCCTGCCTGCGCTCTGATGAAAAGCTTGGCTGGGCTGCTCAGTCTCTATAGGGAGCATTGCATTCACTGACTAATGCCCTGGGAGACAGACAGGAGGCTGCTTCTGAAAAGAGAAGTTGTAATAAAGTGCAAGATAGAGGGGCCACTAGGTAAGGGTCAAAGATTGAGTTTAGGGTCATTATCTTATTGGTTCCTTTTTGTCCTACAAAGACATGAAATATTTCTGGTGAAGGAATATTTCATAAGGAATGAAGTTTTGTTGGATGGATGAGAGTGATACTTCATCTCTGTTTGGCTGCAAACTTAAGTAAGTCCCTTCGTCCCTCTGTAGTTCAATGTGCTGGTCTCTGACCAAAAAGTGGAAGGATGCAACACAGGCCCTCTACTATGCTCTTGCATTTACACATATTGTTTTCTCTATCTTAGATCTGCTGCTTCTCGAATTCTAAGAAGGAAATATGCAGCCTTTCAGACCCAAATAATTTACCCTAGCAACTGGCCATGGTCATGGTCACAGCTGTTTGGGAGAGCACAGGAACCCCACATTTGCTGAAACCTCGCTCTCGGGTCTCTCGTTGTTCTAAGCCAAAACCTGGTCCAGAGTTACTGAGGGAGTAAATCCCAGAGATTATAATCCACTCACAACACCTTTACCAACTCCCTCTCCCCAGGGAAACTTGGGGCTTCCTAAATAAGTCCAGCCTATGGCCAATTTCCCCACATTTTAGAGTGGCCTTACCAGCAGAGTCTACAGTGACCCTAACATGAACACCTAAAAGGAGTACCCAGGGCCTCGTATGGGTGTACCATGGAGTCCAAAAGTGACCACTGCACAAGCCACTGTGATATTTTATAACTAGCCATTCTTAAATCTCAGTTCTAATTCTTTTTATGATATATTTTTTAAATTCCAGCTGTGCCAGCAAGGATCGAGAGTAATATTTGGATGAAACAAAAGAACCAACTGGTTTGTGGCCTGTCTTGTCCCCACCACCCTTCATGCAATTCACCCAGAAAACAGCAAGAGGATTTGCCATGCTCATGAGTCCAGATGCTCCTTGGGTAAGACTAAGGAGGGCCTGTAGTTTCCTAGATTGATGATCTAAACAGGGTTTTTTATCTGGCACTAAAACTTGGCCAAGCTCTTAGTAGTAGTGGTAAGGCATTTCAACTTTTGTAACCCTATTTTGACCATGGTCAATTCTTCTCAACTATTTTCAGGTCTTAGGATCTGCATTTAGAGCCAGAGGGAATGGACACACTGGATTCATACTTTCCAACTTTATATCCTACAGTTTTGTGGATGTGAGTACAGTAAGTAATAAAGTAGTCTTTTCACAATTCACAAGGCCTCAGAAAGACATCACTTCTTTCTTTTATGCATTTTGTTACTAGTTTTGGTACACTACATGATCTGTATCTCAGGCTTATGGCTAGTAGAAATATTAATGAAAACTTACTGATTGCCCTAACTGCCTACATGTTAGTAAAAATGTTTTAATGATAGTAATCGAAAGCAATTCCTTCCCTGTGAATTTTATGAATTATACACCTTATATATTTTAAAATTTTTCTGATTTTCCAAATAAATTCAATGATGTGCTATACTCGTAAAATTAATTAATAAGGTATTATATATAATTTCATTAAAGACATTATTTTTCTTCATTCTCAGCCAGAGTATTTCAAAGGCCCTAAAGTGTTCCAAAGTATGCCCTAAAAGGAGTTATTATTTTTTTCTTTTTTAGAGTACAATTTTCTCACTTACCCTGCCCTTCATTTATTTTTTCCTAACTTTTACATTCATTTCTCTCCTCTGATTCATGTTCCATGTTGTGCTTTTGTGTTCCTTTTCTAATATTCTTACTTTCTCTTTGTTTCTGATAGTTCCAACTCCTTTCTATTCATCAGCATTTTCGTATTCTTCCTCACTGACATCTGCTGCTACCAGTTTCCTTTTTTGTTCTCCTGGCTTCAATGCATGGTTTCCCTTCCATTTTCCTCTCTCCCTCCCTGCCCCTTTCCTGCCAGCCTCTCTGTCTATTGTGCTGCTGATCAGATGCTGCACAGGCTTTGAGGAGGCTGTGGGGAGTCAGCATTCTGGGCACAGCTAACGATGATCCAACAGCCCTTCAAGTGAGAAAGGGAAGCACAGAGAAAATGCTCTGCCACAACCTTTCCAGTAATGTGGGTTTTCTACAAATGTAATAGGGTCTAACTCATTTGAGTGTTCAAATTGACTTGCCTTATTCAACAAATAGATCATCTTGTGGTCGGGCTCCCAGAGTGGGTGCGGAATACCTCTTCCCTTCTAATGGATTTTGGAGTTTTTTTGTGTTCTGTCATGATGTTTTTGTTTTGTTTGTCCGGTTTTTTGTTTATTTCCTAAGTCAGTAAATGTCACCTCTTTGTGCTTAGCTTCCCCTACCTGCCTTGCTGGGAGATTTTCTGGGCTCATTTAACCTCCATTATGGATGGAATGATTTATCCCTGCCCAGGTGGTACCAACATGGAAGGGTATGTGTCAGAGGACATGTAGGTCATAAAGAGCAATGCCAGCACAGCCTATTTCCTGTGCAGCCTTCCCCGATCAATCAACATGCATTTCTGAGCACTTAATAGTTCTCTGCTGGATTTTGAAGGTGATACAGGAGATATTTTAGATAACTTCACCATCTTCCAGGAGGCGACAGGCTAGCTGGGGTGACAAGACTAATGCACACCAAAGAGATAAAGTCATCAAGCAAGGCCACATGTGATTAAGTGCCACCATGAGGGGCCCAGATTGTAAGAGCAGCTGGGATTGAGATAAAGGCAAAATCAGTGTTGACTAGGGAAACCAGGGAGAGTCTCCGGCTTTGATCAGGCCAGAAGGGTGGGTGGCATTAGATAAGGAGCCCAGGAGGTGAGAATACTAGGCCTCGATTGTGGCACTTATCATGCTCAATGTTGAGTGCATCAGGGTTCTACCCTTGGACATTTTCCTCTCCATCTATACTCCTTCCCGTGGCTTCTATACTATCTATAGGTTCTCAAGTTTATATCTCAAGCCAGCTTCTTCCTGAGTTCCAGACTTGTACTGCCATCATTTGCTTGTCATTTCTAATTGCTCATCTAATAGATATTTTTTAAACTGCACATGGCCAAAACAAAATTCTTTCTTACTTTTCCAAAATCCTCTCCCCCAAAGTCTTTTCTGTCTAACAAAAAGGCACTACCGGTCACCCCATTGCTTAGGCTGAGGATCTGGTGGTTATTCTTGATGCTTATCCTTCTCTTATACCCATACGCAATTAGTAAGTTCAGATGCTCAACTCTAAAGCATATCACACATCCTACTAGTGCCTACCATCTTCATTGCTGTAGCCCTAGACTGAAGGCCATTATCTCTCCTAGTCAACTGTAATAACCTCCCTTAAATCTGGCTACCTCCATAGTTATCTCAATAAAGTCCATTACCCACACAGCAGCCAAAGTGATCTTTCTCAGGCAAAAATCAAAGCCTTTGCTCTGTGTTAAAGTCCTCCAATGGCTTTCCATTCCAATAGAAAAATATCCTGACTCTTACTGTGGCCCTGCTTGATCTGACCCCTGCCTCCCTTGCTGACCTCATCTCTCAACACTCCTGTTCCAGTCACACGGACCCTATTTCAATTCTTCAGACATCCCCAGCTCATGCTACCCTCACTCTTTTCACCAGCTGTTGCCTCCATCTGGAAAGCTCTTTCCCCTGATCTTTGTGTGACTGCCTCTTCTCTTTTTTTATTCTCTTCAGCTGGAGTGGCTCCTCTGCAAAGATAAATAAATAAACAAATAATCCTCTGACCATCCTAGCTAAAGAAAACAGTTCCTTGCCCTTCCTCACTCCATCCCACTTTATTTTCTGCACAGCACTTATCACCGTCTGAAATTATACTACATGTTTATTTGCTTTTGAGTTTCCCATGTCTCCTCTACTGGTGTAAACTCTGTGAGCACAGGCATTGTGCCCATTGCACTGTTACTTCAGTGTTCAAAATAATGCTAAAGTGCTCAATAGATGATCAATGAATGAAGAAGGATGATGTGGAGCAAGGCTTTACATGGGTGGGGAAGAAATTCACTCAATGGAGATTCACAGGTTGGCATGGGGTCAGAACTCAGTGATGATCACAGGCCTGTTTTAGTCTGCCAAAGCTGCCAGAATGCAACACACCAGAGATGGCTAGGCTTTTAATAAGAGGGGATTTACTAAGTTAAAAATTTATAATTCTTCAGAGGAAAGGCAGCTAACTTTTGTCTGAGGTTCTCTGTTACACGGGAAGGCACAGGGCAGCATCTGCTGGCCTTCTCTCCTGGCTTCTGGGTGCCAACGACCTTCCCTGGGGCAATTCTTTTTCTGCATCTCCAAATGTCTGGGCTGAGCTGCTAGTGCTGAGATGAGGTATGCTGAGCTTCTTGGGCTATGCTGTGTTGACCTCTCTTCTGACCTCTCTCTTTTAAGCCTCCAGCGAATTAAATTAAACATCGCTCCTTGTGGAAGGTACTTCCCTTTGCCAACTGCAGATGTAATCAGCCATAGATGAGTTTCACATGCTAATGATTCACGATCACAGCAATAGAACTAGGCACCATCATCTGGCCAAGTTGACACCTGAACCTAACTTCCACAGGCTGTAACCTGTGCACGAACACTGATATTATCCTCTCATCTGAGCAAATTGGATTTTGGACTTTGGAGAGGCCCTCAAAGACAAGGAATCAAATAATAATGTGCACCTGAGGGCACAAGGCAGCCTGCCCCATTGGCAGGAGAAGGTCATTAATTCCACCAGCCTTGACGGGCAGACAGAGCCTAAGACAGATGGCTACCTTTCCTCGAGGACCTCCTGTGTGCCAGATCCTTTCCTACATACGTTGCACTCATGATATTACCTGAAAGGTAGGTATTATTGTTCATATTTTACAGATGAGAAAAATTGAGACTCAGAGGGCAAGTTATATGACTTGTCCAAGGTAACTGAGCTGCTACGGGGCAGAGATGGCATTCAAACACAGGATTGCTGAATGTCAAAGGCAGTGCTCCTCCCAGTCTGCTGCATCTCCACACAGTTAATCAGGAGCTGGGTTGAGTTCAGGGCAGAGTGGCAATGGAAGGCATTCTGGTGACAGTACCCTCCAGGAGCAGTGGGGACATTGGTAGGAACAGGGGGTCTCCTTTGGGCCTCTATTGCCGTAGGAGGAAGCACTGAAGAAGGAAGAAGCTGTTGGGTACTTACTTGGGGTCTCTAGGATAAGCTTCCCATTCTTCCAAGAACCTACCTTGAACCAGAGAGAGGATGTTTGAGGCTCACTCTTGTAGGAGTGAGCCAAGGAATAGCTGAATGAATGTCGCTATTGCATGTGTCACTCAGGATGCCATGGTCCTGGCCCTCTTCCTAAGTCTGGCCTCTCAAGGGACTATGTAGTTTTCCTTCATAGAACTCAGCCCTGTTGTAATTCTTAACTTTACATGGAATTTCATATATATAAGGACAGTATCTATTTTGTATTCTTCATTATATGATTGTATATTGCATCACATCAAAAGGTATATAATAGTATTTCTACTCTCCACGATGCTCACTGGGTTAAGTTGATGACAGCTAGATTGCTCCCTTGTAAAGATCGTTTCTTCCTCTATGGTTAGCAAAAAAAAATTGTAGAGGGATAGTTTGGCAGCTTGTGAAAATCCAGTTCTTTTCACCTAATACAGTGGTTTGTAACCTTGGTTGCTCATCAAAAATCTCCTGGGGTACTTCTGAAAATCTTGAAGCCCAGACTCCTATCCAGACTAATTATATCAGAATTTCAAGTACAAGCATCAGTAGTCTTCAAAATCCTAAGTGATTCCAGTGAGGAGTCAAATTTAAGAACCACTGATCTAATGGTTTTAGCATTAAAACCTTGCCAGATTCCAGTTTTTCATTAGGGTTTGCAAATTGGTGATTTGCGTATTCTAGAATTCCTTCTACCCTGTATTAAGGAAGTGCTTTCCCTGACCAATGGGATTATTTTAAATGCAATTGTACTGAAAATAGGATAAACGCCTAATTTTTTTCTCCATGCACCTTCTTCTTTGAGTACACTTACATGGTAACATCGCTTAGACCTCAAAGAGAACAACGTGAGGAGAGCCCGAGAGGATCTGTAACTCTCAAAACCCTCATTTAAAGAATCTTCTTCTATATGATCTTTTATATCCGTGCTATGTGATTCTCTGCTGCTTATTTCCTGCTTGATCTCTATATTAATTTTCTAGGGCTGCTGTAACAAATTACCATGAACTTGGTGGCTTAAAACAGCATAAATGTATTCTCTCACCGTTGGAGAAGCCAGAAGTCCAAAATCAGTTTCAATGAACCAAAATCAGGGGGTCAGTAGGGGCATACTCTCTCTGGAGACTCGAGAGGATAATCTGTTCCCTGCCTCTTCCAGTTTCCAGTGACTGCCGGCATTTCTTGGCCTGTGGCCACATCACTCAAATCTCTACCATGGTGATCACATTGCATTCTCCTCTCTTGTGTGTGTCAAATCTCTCTCTGCCTTACTCCTACAAGGATGCATGTTATTGCATTTAGGACTCACCCAGATAATCCAGAATAATCTCTCCATCTCAACATCTTTAATTTATTCACGTCTACAAAGACCCCCTTCTTTGGCCATATAAGGTAACATCCACAGATTCCAAGGATTAGGACATGGATATCTTTGGGGGGACCATTTTTCAATCTACAATAGCATTAGAAGGGAAGACTGGTCATAGAGGGAGACAGTCAATTGTGGTTATCCTAGTTTTCACTCTGTCTCCCTCCTTTTGGATCTTATTATTACCTCTTCTCCTATACCCTACAAGAGGGAGAAATATGTGTGTGCACAAAATCAAAGGTGGATGCTGGTCCTCAGTTCTGCTCTGTCTAATCCAGTAACCACGTGTTAGAATAATGTTAGAAATGCCCATCTCTCCTTGCAAATACTAGCAACTCAGCCACATCAGTGTCTCTGCTTCCATCCATCACTTTGTTCTCTTTATGTCCCCCCAAAACTAAAAGTTATCTTTGTTCTCACTTACTTTTACTGTTCATGGAGTTTTGTCTCTCTTACTTTAAATATGCTATCTCCTGTTTCTCATCTTTGCAATGGTTAAGACTTTTTCTCTTCTTTCTGTCTATGAGATATTTGCTCCAGAATTGATCTCTGAATGTCTCTTTCATAGCTCCTTGTGCTCCTTGATAAAGTTAAGCTGATTTTAACAAAAACAAGAATGTAATTCTCAGATGATGCCCCACTTCCTTGCAAACCTATGCTATTCATTGCTGGGAAGTTTAACCTTGCTTTTCAAGAACTTGGCCAAGCTCATCAGATCTCAATTGGTTCCACACTCTTTTCCTCTACTTGAGTTCTCAAATGATTCTATTTAACATCAATATTTCTTTCTGTGTTCATGGCAGGGGGCAATTCATCCGTAAATGTTCATTTGGCCTTGAATGTCTTTCACAGTATTCTGTCAAAGTGCAGTACAGAGGCACTAGCCAGCATGCCAAAAAACAATTATATCCTTATGCCGGGCATCCATTCCAAGAAACTTCACACCGGGATTTTACAAAATTTCTTGCTTTCCAATTTCCCAGGGAGATAGATAAGTGTCCTCACATTTTACAGGGGAACAAAATAAGGCATGCTATTTAGCCATAGCAATCAATGTACTGAATTACAAGAGCAGTATTTTTTTTCAGTTCTATTTATTTTTAATAGTTAAAATCTTTCCATTATGTCAAATGAAGCCTCATATTTATTAACTTCAATAGTGCTCTTACCAATCCAATATCCCCCCTGTGTGATTCTATGCTCCTTAGTCTCAATGATTCAGATAACTTGAAATGGGATGAGTAGTTAATTTAATTTTCTGGTTGAAACAAGAAGAAAACATTTTTATCCCCAATTTTTATAAATATCTCTCTAGAATGTGTGAGTCCACAGTCAATTTTTAGTAAGCATGGAAAAATGAAAATGATCTACTTTATTTCTAGATAACTAGGAATCTTGTGATATTATAGGATAAATGATTCTGTAGAATAATTATAATTGGAGCAAATGTTCCTAATCAGGGATTCATGACTGGTCTTTATGGCTTATGAATTGTCTGAAGTTGTATGGAAAATATGTGGCATAATTTTTTGGGGGGAAATTGGCCATAACTTTCAAAGGGTCTGTGATGAAAATGCCTAAGAACCACTTTTATAGAATATGTAACATATGTAGAGCATGATACCACTTAATGTTTTAAAACTTGCCCAGAAAACTACATAGTTATTGTTCTTGTATCCGCATAAACGTGCAAAGAATGTGAATCATTCTTGGGGTTATAAACACCAAATTCAGAATGATGCTTACTTCAGGGAAGGTGAGATAAAGGGAAATGAAACTGGAGGTCACACAGAGGACTTCAACTCTGTCTATAATGTTTTATTTCTCAAAAATAAATAAATAATGGTACGATGTTAAAATCTGACTAACAGGGTGGTCGTTATATGAGTTTTCATTGTATTATGCTCCACACTTAAAATGTTTTTAAAAAGAAGAAACAAACAAACAAAATCTTTAGATTTCTCTAAACTGTGAGCTCCACATGGGGAAAGATATTTTCTGTTTTGCTCCCTGCTGTATCCCCAATACTTAGAACAGGGCCTGTTCTAGAACTGGCATTCGATAAATATTTGTCGAACTGAATGAAGGGAAACCTATAGGGAGTTAATTTGCAATTTACTGAACCTTACATATGCAATGATCTTAAAAACCTTTAGAAATATTATGTCCATTTTTGGGAATTTCTTTTTATATATAAATATTATAAAGCCAATTAACAGGCAGGAAACAATGTCCTAAGTATAAAATGATAGTAATAGTGAAACTATGTTATGAGACTCAGTGTCTTATTTCTCTTAGAATTATAGATCACTAGAGTGAGAAGAGGTTTCAGATTAAGCCTGATGTTTTTTTATTTATGATTCATGTTAATTACATTCCCTTCTAAGGGAATACAGCTTCTCTGTAGCTCTGCTAAGGAATAGGAGCCATGTTTTTTCTATCATAGAACACTATCACTCACTGACTATAGCTGATTGTAGGGGGTAGGAAGCCGATATCATAGAGTACTTTGACTATTTGGTTGGCCAACAATCTACCAACTGTGTGACCTGTTTCAAAAAGATGAGCTGGGTCAATCAGATTCCTTTTCAACTATAAGAAATTAAATGGAAACTGACAGACTGAGCAATTGGCAGCAGAGGCAGAAGCTAAAAAGATATGTTACAAAGACTTGTCATGGAGTAGGAAGACATGGGGCAATCATGGTGGACCAGGTAAAGCTCAAAGTTTTGAGGAAATAAAAACTCAAGAGGACAGAGAGGAAGGCAAATGGTAGAGAGAGGGGAATGGAACAGACCTATAAAAAAAAAAGAGATGTTGGGAGAGAAAGAAAAAGAGAAGAAGCCTGAGGGTATTACTGAAAGCTAAAAGAAGCCTAACTAAAAATCATGTAATCAACCTCCTTATATTATAGGTGAGGAACATGATGAATTTAATAACATGTCCAAGGTCAACAATGATGGGGAAAGGACACCTGTTTTGGTATTTTTGCTCTCCTTCAGTGCTTCTCAAGCTTTTATAATGTAGTAAGTCCAATGGCAAAGGGGAATAAATAATTCCCACGGATCTAAGGGCACTCAATAAGAATTTCAGTGCTTTGGGCCTGAGCAACAGGAAAAATGGAGTTACCATCAAGTGAGAGACACAGAGAAGGTAATCGATGTAGAAGATTTTAGGCAGGGTTGGAGCAAAGACTAGTTCAGTTTTAAACATGCTGAGTTTGATGCATCTACTGGACATCCAAGTGGGTTTTTTGTGGTTTTTTTTGCATGGGCAAGCACCGGGAATCAAACCCAGGTCTCCAGCATGGCAGGCAAGAACTCTGCCACTGAGACGATGTGGCCTGCCCTCAAATCGGCCTTTAAATATTTGATAGGACCAATGGAAGAAAGGTTATTTGGTCTGGAACTGGAATCTTCTGTAGTGCATAATCTAACTCAACCTATCTATATAGCTCATTTGAACAATTGAAACACAGGGAGCCCAGAATAAGAAAGAGGTCCTTTAATCCTATATAGATCATTGTAATGCCTGGATACATTCTTGAGTATATATCCCAGAGTATTGGCAAAGTCCCCTGAGGAATGGGAGAAAGAATATGGAACTATTAAACCTTACCATCAGGGAATCCCCTGATACTGTGTCAAACTTTAGGGAGACCCAAATCAATAAGCCATGCCCTCGATCATGAGGCTTACTCTTGTGAAGCTTATGTAAGTAACAGAGAAGCTTAGAATACCTATAGGCATGCCTAAGAATTATTTCTGGAGGACCTCTTTTGTTGCTCAGATGTGGACTCACTCTCTCTAAGCCCAACTCTGGAAGTGAAATCACTGCCCTCCCCCCATACAGGACATGATATCCAGGGGTGAAAGTCTCCCCAGTGATGTGGGAGATGACTCCCAAGGATAAATCCAGACCTGGAACCATGGAATCAACAATTTTATCCTGACCAAAAGGGGGAAAAGAAGTGTAATTAATAAAGTATCAGTGGCAGAGAGAGTTCAAATAGAGTCGAGAGGTTACTCTGGAGGTTGCTCTTATGCAAACTTCAGTTAGACCTTGCTACCTATCATAACCTGCCAACCCTCCACCAGGACCATTCCAGCCAATTCTAAAGAATACCTAGGGTAATATATAAGATTCCACAAGGGTTCCAGGCACTAGAGTAACTTTCCGGAAACCTGCCACCTCCAGATGGGTCCCTGGTCCAGATAAGTCCTGAAACCCAGAGGCCATAGCCTCTCCAGAACATCAGATATTCCATCTCCCTACCCCATATTAGTGACAGGGCCTTGCAATATGAAAAATTTAGAATTGCCATAGCCCAAACACCCCTAAAGAGAGGGATGGAAAGATCAAAGGTGATGGTGGAGTTATACAGAGAAGATAGGATTTAACAAATGAATATGAATGCTGAATCATTAAATTATCTCTTTTAGTCTCCATTATTTTAGAACAGCTAGCAGTATAAACCTAAAATTGTGAAATTGTAACCCATGTCAAACTCTGAAATAATTTCTACAACTAATTGTGGTGCTGTGCTTTGAAATTAAGAGCTTTTTTTTAATATATGTTATTTTTCACAAAAAAAGAAGGGAAAAAAGTCAATTGTGATGATAAAAAAATATTTAAGCCCTCTGGCCTCCTATATTCTGGAGCAGCTAGAGAAAGAAAAATCTAAGAGGATCGTATGGTAGCCCATGACAAACTCTGGGATCTGTCTTGTAACTACTTGTTGAAGAATGCTTTGAAAACTATTGCTTTTTTATTTCTTTGCTTTGTATATATGTTATACTATACAAAAAAAAAGTTAAAAAAATATTTGGAGTTGAGGACAGAGGTGTGTGGGGTGGAGATGTAAATGTGGCAGTAATAAACATATGAATAGTATTTAAGCTGAGGGACTAGATGAGATCATCAAGGGGATGACCACATCCAAGGGTCTAAATTTATATACATATTTCCCAAATATTTATTATTGTCAAAAGAATAGTATAATAATACAAGAGTAATAGTTTGGCTATTTTATGATCACATCAAAATTTTAGCTCTAATAAACTGAACAGTAATCTACAAAGAAAACTTATCTCCTAAAAATATGCAGAAAAAGAGAACAGGACATCAGTTATGCTAAATGTAACATTTGCTTTAAAATTAAATTCTCCATCTTTGAAAATTGCCACTTCTTTATAATAAGGTAACCAATGTCTTAAATTTGCTTGAACTTCATGGATTTTACCTTTTTATCTCAGTTGGCTCTCTGCTTTGGATTCTATCCAAGATCATGTCTTATGTGCCCTGCCAAAGCCACCTAATCTAGGACACAAATGTCAGTCTCACCTCATGAGTGGGAATCCAAAGTCAGAAATAGAGAAAAAGGAAGGGGATCTTTTCACATAGTAGAAAGTGGTAGACATGATCATATTTGTTAAAAGCACATAGTATCCATATAATTAATACTAATTAAATGATTAAAGGAATGAATGTGTTTATTAAATTTATTAAACTTATTGAAATACTCAACTTATATTCAAGACTTCTTTCCTTTTTAAAGATTGGCCTTAGAATTTGTACCTCTAGGGTTATTTAATGTCTAGCCTAACAGGAAATTTTATGTTGGATATTTATTGAATATTTTAAATATCTTAAACATCCTCAAACCTATTCTGCTTTCTCATTTCTCTATTATTGTCAATAATTTCCCTCATTCCATCCTTATGTCATGGTACAAATGGCATGACATATGCCCTGAAAATGTGGCAGTGTTCAACTCTGAGACTTTTCAACCACTAGGGACAAAGTTGTAGTCTTTGCTTCAAACAATTCAACCTATAGCATAATTCCCCAGGAAGCTGCAATCTATCAGGGAAAATGCAGAATTTCAGAATATCTTTGAGGGAAGAGGGCTTGGCTCTCAAAAAAGAAATCCTGATAATTCTTCCTGACTTTAGCCTGTCATTTATTTCTTTACTTCTTAACACCTCCACTCTGACCAGAGTTTGTTCACCACTTGTTTGCCTGCCTCTTGCTCCTTTTTAGCTGCCACAGTTTCCATACATACCATACTGTACCCACTGTCTTTCTGCACAAGTAAGGAAGCGGGAAAAGTAGAATTAAAGGCAAAAATGCACTGAAAAGAATAAAAACATACTTTATACTGATAAAAGGTATAATCCAACTTGAAGACACAGGAAAGACACACCAGTCATGAATTTTTACTAATTTTATGATATAAACTAAAATATATAACACAAAACTACTAAAAATATAAAGAAGAAAAGTCTTAGCCCATATAATAAAGCAAGAAAAAAGATAAAATGTATAAATACAGGAAGGAAAAAGTGAAACTGTTATTCACAGATGTCATAACTGTGTACTGCACATAGAAATACATAGAAAACCTTATTGAAGCTAAAAAAAAACTTATAAGCATTAATAAGTGGAATCAGTAGTGTGGGGATATATAAAAGTCAGATTGCATTATAAATTCAATCAACAAAAAAGCTGGACAATGTATTTTATTTAAAATTCTACTTAAATAGCATCAAAAACATTAAAACCTAGAAAAATATCAAACAAAATATGGAAGACCTCTAACTGAAAACTGCAAAACATTGCTGAGAAAAATTAATAAAGAAATACAAAGCATTTATGGATTCATACGATAACATTATTAAGACATCCATTATTCCAAAATTGATTTATAAATTCAGTATAACCCCTATCAAAATTCCAGCAGGAGTGTAGAAATTGACAAACTGACTCTAAAAGTTATATGAAAATGCAGAGAAACAAAAACAGCCAAAACAATCTTGAGAAGTTACTTCCTGTTTTAAAGATGTACTATAAAGGTACAATAATCAGGACAGTGTTATAGGAGTTAGGGTAGACAAATCAGTGGAACAGAGTAGAGAGCCCCAGAATAGTTTCTTACATATATGCTCACATGATTTTTCTCTAAGGCACCAAGTCAATTCAATGGGTTAAAGAAAGCTTTTTTTAAACAAATTTGTGTTAAAAATAGAATCAAACAGATACTAACCATGAAAAAAGTTAACTTCAATCCCATCTTACTCTATATACAAAAATTAATTTGAGATGGATCATACACCTAACCATAAAAGCCAGAAGTATAAAGTTTCCAGGAAAAAATATAGGAAAATATCTTCAAGACTTTAAGAACATGCCAATGTTTATTAAGGACACAAAATGCATTAATAAAATATTAATAAATTTGATTTCATTGACATTTAAAATTTCTACTTCTCCAAAAGTACCAGTATGAAAATAAATAGGTAAGCAACAGCCAGGAAAATATATATGCACAGTATAAATGTATGATAACAATATATTTATATCCAGAATATAAAAATAACCCCTACAAATCAACAATAAAAAGAATAAAAGACCAAAAGATTGAACAGTCATTTCGTGAAGAAGATATATGAATAACCAATGAAAAGGTGTTCAGCATCACCAGAGAAATGCAAATTAAAACCACAGTGAGACAGCATTTCATGCACACTAGAATGGCTAATATCAAAAACAAGCAAGAAAAAAAAAAACAAGCAAAGCCAAATATTGGCGAGGATGAGAAGCACCTGGAATGCTCCATAATTGCTGTTGAGTGTGTAAAGTGGTACGGCCACTTTAAAGAACTGTTTGGCAATTACTTACAAAGTTAAGCATATATTTACCTATGAATCAATAATTCCATTCCTAGGTGTTTATCAAAGAGAAGTGAAACATATGTTCACAAGCAAGCTTACTTAAGAATGTTGATGGCAGCCTCACATAATAACCAAATACTGGAAACCATCCCAAATATCCATCAATGGGAGAATGGATAAACAAACCGTGGTATATTTTTACAGTAGAATATTATTCAGAAATAAAAAGGAGCACCACTGATAGATGCACCAACATGTAGGAATCTCACAGATACTATGTTCAGCAAAAGAAATCAACTACAAAGGAATACTGTGTAGTTCCATTCAAGTCCAAGAACAGGCAAAATTAATCAGTGCTAATCAAAGTCAGAAAGTGATTGCCTCTCAGAATAAGAAGAAGCAACTAGAAGGGAGTAAGAGGGAATTTTCTGAGCTGATAGTAATATTCTTTATCTTGCTTTGGGTGGTGGTTAAATGGGTAGATGAAATTGTCAAGACTCAATGAACCAAACACTTAAGATTTGTGCAATTTAGTTTATGTAGATCATATATTAACTTTTTAAAACTTTTTTATTGTATAGTATAACATATATACAAAGCAAAGAAATAAAAAAGCAATAGGTTTCAAAGCACTCTTCAAAAAAGGATAGATCCAGAATTTCTCATGGGCTACCATATGATCCTCTCATGTTTTTCCTTCTAGCTGCTCCAGAATATAGGAGGCTAGAGGGTTTAAATACTTCTTTTTTATCATCACAATCGACTTCTTTTTCCTTCTTTTTTTTTTTGTGAACAATAACATATATTTAAAAAAGCTCTAAATTTCCAAGCACAGCACCACAATTAGTTGTAAAACATATTTCAGATTTTGATATGGGTTACAATTTCACATTTTAGGCTTTTACTTAGAGCTTCTCTAAAATACTAGAGACTAAAAAAGATATCAATTTAATGATTCAGCATTCATATTCATTAAGTCCTATCTTCTATGTATAATTCCACCATCACCTTTAATCTTTCCATACCCCTCTTTGGGATTGTTTGGACTATGGCAAGTCTAAATTTTTTATATTGGAAGGGTCTGTCACTAATATGGGGTTTTTAAAAAACTTAGGAAGCTAAGATACTATTGGAAGGAAAGTCCCTTTACTTGATAAAGGGTATATTCCTGAAACGTCCAGAAAACATCAAACTCAATAAGGAAGAAAAAGAAGGATTCACATTAAATTCAGACATACAATAAGGATTCTTCTTACCACCTCTATTGATCATAGCCAAGAAATACTAGTCAAAATGTGATAAAGAAAGAAGAATTATAATTATTGGAATAACAAAGAAAAATTTCCCATTTATAAATCACTGTCTATACATAATATTAAAGAGAATCAACTGAAAAACAATTAGAACTAGCATGAATTTTACTAAGATTATCAAACATCATATATAAAGAGCAATTTCATTTCTATTTCCTTTAATAATTAGACAATGAAAAATATTTCATTCACAATAGTATCAAAACTATAAAATCCCCAGTAAATCAACCTGCCAGGAAAAGCAAAAGATCCATGTGAAGAAAACCATAATAAGAACTAAGGAATTTTTTACAGACAAAACCAAATATAAAAACAGTGAGTTTCTGTATGGAAAAAGTCAATGTTGTAAAGATACCTGTTCTTCCCCAATTAATCCATAAATTCAGTGTAATTCTAGATAAAGCCCCAACAAGCTTTTTATGAATCTCAGGCTGATTTGAAACTTCATGTGGTAAAGAAAATATGAAAGAGTAGTCAAGATTTATGAAAGAAAAAAGAATAAGAAATAGCTCTCCCATTTAAAAAAAAATACATAGAAGCCATAGTAATTACATTAGTGTGATATGGATGCAGAAATATAGAGATCAATATAGCAGAATAGAGAGCCCAGAAGATACCTATACATAAACAGGGATCTGATATATTCAATAAAGTTGGCATTTTATAATCAGTTAGGAATAGATGTACTCATTCAACAAATGGTGTTAGGATAAATACAGATTTGGAAAAAAAAATCAGGATTTATACACACACAAAAAATGGCAGATGTACTAAAATAAGGGAGAAAAAAATTTTAGTTATAATAAATGCTAAAGATCAATATTGCAATTTTAGTGTTGAAAAGGTTTTCGTAAGTAATAAAGCTCCCGAATGCAAAAGAGGAGAAAGATTGATAGATTTGATTAAATTAAACTAAAAATTTCTTCTTGGAATTAATTATAAATTGTTTTAAGACAATACTGGTGGAAAATATTAGAATATGAAACACATAATGTTAAATCTATATCAAAGATTACAAAATAGTAATTCACAGCAGAAATATAAATAACCAATAAAACTTACAAAAAATTGTCTGACCTCACTAGGAATCAAGGAAAAGTAGATTAATATAGCCTAATATTTTATTTTTCCCATCACTTTAACAAAAATTTAAAGGATTTATAATCTCTAGTATAAGCAAGAAGGCAGGGAAATAGGCACGAGTAGTGGATAAATTGGCAAACTCTTTTAAGGGAATTTGCCATATTTAATAAAACGTTAAACGCAAATACCTCTGGCCCAGCTATTCCAACGTTAGGAGTGTCTCCTTCAGAAATTTTGCCTACGCACACAAATAAACATGTATTAGGGTGTTCGTTACAGTATTGTTTAAAACTAAAAATATAGAGTAAGGGAATAGTAAGGGAATTAATAAATGAATGTTTAAATGAAACATGATGCAATCATATGGAATATTTACACAACTATTGCCAGAATGAGGCGGACCAAATTTTCCAACATGCAGAAATCTCACATATGCAGTATAATTTGAAACCCATTTAACAATATATATAATAACTTGAACCCATTTAAACCGTTTAAATATATTCATATATTGTGTGAACATTTAGAAAGAAGGATACTTCAAAAATTTAGTAGAGATTTCCTCTGCAAAGAGTAGCAGGAGTAAATGAGAATGAAGACAGCTTTTAACATTTTGCACTATGATTTTTTTCTATTATTTGAATCTTTTATTAGGCTGAAGTGTCTTTAGTCAGATGGGGTTATAGGAAATTACAAAAAATTATTGTGAAGTTGCAAAAAATGACAGTTTCATAAAATTCAAACTGAGTCGGAATTTTCTGTATATTTGCCGTGTAATTTTTTTTAAATGGATAAGAAAAGGGAAAAACCAGAATAAATGTGTGTGTGTGTTAAATTGGCAGCATTAGCCATGACTCTAAGAATTTATGAGAAGCTTTCCAAACACAGGGTAATACTCAGTCATTTCTCCCTTAAAACGGTTGCCCAGTCATCATAGAGTCCTTTTTGCCATTTATTGGAGGTTTGCAAACTTCTCAGCTTTGGAAAGACAGTGCCTGCTGCTTTTCCTCATCTCTGGAACCCTGACTATTGTATGTGACTATGGTCTCATAACCACATATTCCTCTTTGGACACATCTTGACATTTTCGCATTCCATATTTTCTAAGGAACATTGAGAAATGTGATAGTCACTATTTCCATGCCTCCATTAGGAACTTTCTAAAATAATACTGAGTTTTGTGGCAAACAATGACCTGAAGTCTTTCATTTTTTTCTCTCCTCCCTTCCTCCCTCCCTTCCTTCCATCTTTTCTTTCCTTCTGTTCTTTCTCTTTCTCTTCCCCGCCCCCCATTATGGAAAAGCCCATTAGCAATTTTATTTGAATAGACTGAGCCTCTCCCTGTAACCACTGTAAACAATTTAAAATCAGTCCACTTTTCCCCCTAATTGAATATAAGGTTGTTAAAAGCTTTGTTATTGAAAAAAAAAATAAGAAAAAAACCATTCTTTCTCATGATCTTTGTACTGATTTACTAAGAATGCATAATCTTAGTTTTAAAAAACTCTGCACCAGATTTTTTCAAAGATGGCAGATTATAATTCCTTTTTAAAAATTTCTCTAAGGTATATTTGAATAAGGTCTGTAGGTTAGATAACAGTATTATATTGACATTAATTTCCTGATTTTGATAATTACACTGTGCTTTTGTAAGAGCATGTCATTGTTTTTAGAAAATACACACTCAAGTTTTTAGAGTTAAGGGGTATCACATCACAACTTCCTCTCAAACTTAAGAGAAAAAAAATTACACACAAAAAAATTACATAGAAAGAGAAGAGAAAAGTGAATGATAAAGCAGATGTGGTAATATGTTGGCATTTGGTGATTCTGGGTAAAGGATAGATAGGAATTTTTATACTATTTTGCAACTTTTTAAAGTATGAAATCATTTATTTTTTTTTTTAAGTTAAAAAAGAAAAACATTTTCTCTCAAAGTAATCCATGGATTCAATAATAGCAACAAATTATATAGCCCCTAAGTGCCTCTATGTGCCAGGCAGCAGGCCATGCCTTTACATGAACCATTTCTAATTCCATCATAAGCCTGTGCAGTGGTATTGTTATCCCCAAGCTGCTGGGGATCTGAGGGTATCCCCAGTAGGCCAGCAGTCCTCTCAACACTTTGCCTGCAGTCAGCCTCTGATTTATTGACTTACAGTATTGTTCTAAGCCTTCAATCTCTTCAAGTCCCCTTCCTTCCTTACCCTACTAACACTCCACTCCCTCAACTCCCAGTACATTAATTCACTCCTTTATTCGTCAGTTAATTGTATACTTTCTCTTCTATATATTCTGAAAGACCTCCTCTCAATTGATTCTTTCAGGCCATATACATGGTGAAGTTGCTCTCATTCTATTTAAAAAGTCCTCCCTTTACTCTATGTCCTTCTCTGGCTTTACCCTTTTGTCATCCTTTCATGATCAGACTTTTGGAAAGAATAACCTATATCTCCAACACTCACTTTCTATTCATGCCAGAGAAGAAAGGAGCCCAATATCCTACTGTTTGATTGATTTTTGCCAATTTTTTATAGATTTCTAGTGAACATTGAAACACTAATTAAAAAAGAGAGATGGAGATAGATGATGATTGCAGGAAGGAAGAGGCTTCTAAATATCTAGGCACAAAGAAGTCTTAGATATTAGATATTGATTCTTGTCCAAAATCTATTTCTGACTATAAATATAAATCCAGCAAACAGAAAGAGAATAAATGCTAAAAAAGGCAAAGCTTCTTAATGTAGAAGAATGATGGTCAATAGTCTTCCAGTTTTTTTAGATCAGATAAGATGCTGGCAACCAAAAATAAGGGTTAAAAACTGCTACCAGGTGAATCTGTGATCTAATTCTTCTATCCCAATTTAAAAAAGGCTTAAAACACAGGAGCATTTGGGGCTTTGCTTTCCTTTAGGCTCAAACTATCCTGTGGATCAAGAAAGGACTGCCGGGTGGGGAGCCTGATTTGAATGAGCACCTACCAACTGCCTGCTTCCTCCAGGAGGGGATCATAATTAGGTTCCTCAACATGTCTTGAGGCCAAGGCTCTGTCCCACTCCCTGCATCAGGACACTTACCACTACTGGAAGATGACCTGGTGCTGCATGAACAGAGGCAACTTTTTTACCGAGTGCAAGAATGAATGAATGGATTATATACCTTGTGTCCAGCACATAGGTGAAATTTTATGAGTAGTTCTTGAAAGAATAAATAAACTCACAACCCATTTGATGGAATCAATGCAGAATTTCTGACCCTGTACCTACAAACCCAAACTCCCACCCTTAACCAGCCCAACCCCCACTCATACCCCCAAGCCTGTCCCATATTTTGGATATATTTGAGGGCTCAGCTGAAGACCACAAATTAATCATGTTTTCATTTCTAAGAAGTTCATTGTCAAATGCAGGCAAAAGCATTTGCTTTTGAGGGTGCAATGAGATGGGACTTCCCAGTGTTTCTTAGTTTTAAGTTTCTGTTGTGATTCACTTAGCCATTTATTTGCCAAAACTTACTGATTTTTTTTTTATGAGCCACACAGTGCCCTACTCACTGGGGAGAGAACAATGGACAAGCCAAACAATGCCCCTCCACTTATGGAGCGCACATGTTCATTCATTCAAATGACAAGTATTTACTGAGCAGCTACTATGTGCTAAGCCTTTTACTGAGCACTGACTATACATTATTGAACAGAATAATTCCAGCCTCCATGGAATTTACACTCTAGTGGAGTACAAGTGAAAAATGACAAAATAATTTATATTGTATATAGGAAGGTGATGAATCCTGTGGTGGGCGGAGGGATTGAAACATGAAAAGGGGATAGAAAGTATGGGTGGAGGGCACATTTTTAAATAGGGTAGTTGAGCTAGACCTCAGAGAGAAAGTGATATTTGAGCAAAGACCTGTAGGAGGAGAGGGGCAAGAAACCTGGGGGAAGAACATTCCAGGCAGAAAATGTAAAGGGTCTGAGTTGGGAATGCTCCTGGCATGTTCAAGAAACAGCAGGAGCTCGATATGGCTGGAGCAGAGAAAATGAGAAGGAGAAATGAGATGAGGTGTGTGTGGCGGGGGTGGGGGTGGGGGTTAGTGCTGGGCCTTTTTGGTCATTGAAGACTTTGCCCTGTGCTCTGACTGGGACAAAAAACATGCGAAGGCTTTGAACAAAGATGTATCATGATTTAAGTCATGTTAAGTTTTAACAGGCTCACTCTGGCTGCTGGGCTAAGAATAGTCTGTAGAATGGCAGAGAAATAATATAGTAACTGGAGAGCTAAGTGGGGTCCAAAGAGGGCTTTTAAAGATGGGCGAAATAACAGCATGTTTGTATGTTAATGGTTATGCTCTAGTGAAAGGGGAAAATTGATGCTGCAGGAAAAAGAAGGGATAATTGCTGGAGAAATATTCTTGAGGAAGCAGGAGGAACCTGACTCTAATACCCAAGTGGAGACTCTAGGAAGATAGATGTTTGTCAGTGGTCAAGGAGGGAAGGCAGAGTTTTGGGCATGGGTGAACATAACTGGGTAAATGTGATGGTGGGACCATGTACTATTTCTTTCACATTTGCCTGAATTTTTTCAGTGAAGTAGGAAGTGAGATCATCAATGAGAATAAGACTGTGGCAGGAGGTACTGCAAATTTGAGGGGAAAAGAATCATAGCTACAGGAATGCATCCTTAAATGATTCCATCGAAAACTTCATAATACAATACACATAAAACTAAACTCTTGGGTGTAGATTTGGTTCTACAAGAAAAGAAAGACCACAAATATTTTTATACATACAGCACATGTAAAACCACCTGAGTACAACAACATATTTAAACCAAGTGGCATGATTTGGCACATTTCCATGAAGAAATGAAAAGTATAAATCAACTCCCTAAGTTCTACTGAGATTTGAATTAGGCAAATACTTCTTTGTTATTGACTATCATTTAAATTTAGGTCACCATATTAGGAAGTAAATACTGTAGTGTAAAGCATGTTTCCAGAGTTGGTCAAATGTGAAACACTGGCCAAGAGATTGTGGGATCTTTCTGATGCCACATGCTGACTTCCTGCCACCAGCTGCCTTTCTGAGTTCTGTGTTGCCTCCCTTGAACCAAGGCCTCAGAGGAAGCATTTTCCTCCTCTGTTTGGGAACCTGGACTTCACAGAAGTTCTCAACCCTCTGTTTTCTGATAATAGCTCATTATCAACGCCACTGCAGGAAACATGCTTAGGGTGCACTCAGTTCACTCCTGGATTTTACCATCTGGGTAAGATAACTTCTTGGTATATCATGTATATGGTTAAGGTGAATTAAAAGCTCACAGTCTCACATCGTTCTGTTAAATATTTTAAAACTTGAAACATTTTTAAGCATCATGCACTGCCTTCTCCCTGTGGCCTTCCTTGGTGACTGCAGACCTGTCCTCCAACCCAACCTTTGGTCATATGCCCCAGGCCCTGTGGCTGACTGTTGGTGCACCAGGCTGGGCTAGAGAGATCTACTTTTTAGGGTGGAATCGGCCGCCTCACACCATCAAGACTCCTTAAGCAGTGCATTGCTGGGAACTAATTACAATCTCGAATCGTGTTGGTTTCTCATACTGTGATCTGTATTGTCCTTCTGTTAGAATTTATAGAGTCAAGAATCCATGATCTCGGGCGGGCCGCGGTGGCTCAGCGGGCAAAGTGCTTGCCTGCTATGCCGGAGGACCTCGGTTCGATTCCCGGCCCCAGCCCATGTAACAAATACGGAGAAACAGAATACAATAAAACAAGAAAATGTTTAAAGATGTTTCCCTTTCTTCCTTCCTTCCTTCCTTCTATCCTTCCTTCCTTCTCTCTGTCTTTCCTTTAAAAAAAAAAAAAAAAAAAGAATCCATGATCTCAACTCTTTAAAACCAGGGGATAGGAACAAGACCTGCAGAAAAACACTAAATAGCATGGAAGGAGGCAGGTTTCTTTCAGAGAGGACCAAAAAATAATGTTCCCAACTTATTTTAATAAGGAGAATCTCAAAACTTATACTGTCCTAAAAAGAAGGCACAGCAAACCTTCAAAATGCAAACTCCCACAATTTGTCTATAACTAATAGAATTAATCATTTTTCCAAGTTCCACATTAAAAAAACCCTCTATTCTTGACTAAATCACCCACCTCCCTTATTTGTTTGAACTTTCAAAGAAAAGTGGCCTACAGCAAAAATTATCCCTATTAGGGTATGAATTTTGGTTTTGTTTCTTTTAGTTTGGTTTTTCCATATACATATGAAATACATACATATTCATTACATGTACTCATTTACATACATAAACTGATTATGTTTATATATAGTTTTTATATTTTTTATAAATATAAATTTATTATATATCATTGCTCTATACTTAACATTTTATTTTATAAAATATATTTCATTTATGTATATTTTCCATATCTATGTTTATAAATGTTTATATATATATATATAAAACCGCACTTTTGATGGATTACTTACAGACTACAATTTTAATTAAGCAGCCTGTTCTGCTATGAAACCCAAAGGCCGTCAAGAACAATTGCCTTGCTTCACTCCTAAAAAGATACAAGAAAACAATGATCGCCAAAATGTTAAGATGGCTAACTAAGGATAGTGAAATTTTAAATGGGCTTAACTTTCTCTTTTCATAAGTATACCTCAACATATATCTTTTGGTATTCATAAATATATTTTTATAATATATAATTTATATTTTAGATAAAATTCATATTTTCTATAAAAATAAAGCTATTTAACTGTGTAAAAGGCAAATAAATAAATAAATATATATATAAATCAATCAACAAATAAAAGTAGGCCAATGAATGGTGCAAAGGGCTCCTCGTAGCCCTTACCTTAATACAGTAGTTGTTCCCAAATGTATTTGTACACATACATGCCCTATATCAAACAGAAATGGGAGGGGCATTTCTAATTCTAAAAGTCTTCTTTTTTAAATTAGGAGAGTTTCCGAACCTTAATCCTTTAATCCCGTGGCCGTGCCTACCTCCCGATGGATGGTTATGTTGTGCCCTTGCCACACGTCTTTGAGGCGGGCTGCCAGGTAGCATGAATGAACGTAGCTTGGTTAGAGGGGTGGACAGGAACACACGGTGATGTGCTGAACTGGCCTGGAAGCACCACAACCAATCTACCCCGTCACGTGCCTGAGTCCCCTCGCTCTGGGGAGGTTAAAGATATAGAACACGATGAACTGGGGTAGGGGAAGGGGAAGGTTGGGGTAAAGGAAATAAGTGAACAGAGCAGGAGAACAGAGCTGGCCCTGGATCCTTATCAAAAACTTAGGGTTACTGGAATGTATCTTTTTTTTTTTTGCAAGTTGAAAGAGACAAATGAACACATGTGAGTGAGCCCTGAAGATATTATATTTAAGTTTATAAAAAATATTTCCTATAATAAATTTAATAAATCAAGGTAGGAAGCCCTATCCTTGTTTTGTAGAACTAGTTATAAAGATGGAATTTTTTTTGACAGCTTTCTACTGTCCAGCTTTCAGAGAAAAGTTTTTATTTTTTTATTTTTTTCAGAGAAATCTTTTTAAAGCACAGGTTAATATCTGGAGGCTTATTACTTCTACTTTTATAATTCTAAAATGTCTTTGCATGACTCAAGCACCTCAAGTTTTGTATATTCCAAGCCATTCTCATATTGGACCTGGTTACTGGTCTTGCAGTTCTTCAGAATAAACCTCTTAAATCATATATTTTAAAGTGACTAACTTTTTTTTTAATAATTTTTATTGAGAAATAAAAATCCACCCATGTATAGTCCAATTATATTATATAATCAATGGCTCACAATCTAAAATCACATAGTTGTGTATTCATCATCCTGATCATTTTTAGAAGATTTGCATCACTCCAGAAAAAGAAAGAAAAAGAAAAAGAAAGAACTCATACATCCCATACCCCCATCCCTCCCTCTCATTGACCCATACCACTTCAATCTACCCAATTTTTACTCTTTATCTCCCCCTATTATTTATTTATTTTCTATCCTTGTTTATTTATTTATTTTTTACTCTTCTGTCCATTCCCTGGATAAAAGGAGCATCAGACACAAGGTTTTCACAATTGCACAGTCACACTGTAAAAACTATATAGTTTACAGTCTTCTTCAAATATCAAGGCTACTGGAACACAGTTCAACAGTTGTAGGAACTTCCCTCTAGCCACTCTAATACACCATAAACTAAAAAAGGGCATCTATATAATGCATAAGAATGACCTCCAGGATAACCTCCTGACTCTGTTTGAACTTGCTCAGCCACTGAAAATACATTTTGCCTCATTTCTTTCTTCCCCTTTTGGTCAAGGAGGACTTCTCATTCCAATGATGCCAGGTCATGACTCTTATCCCCAGGAGTAAGGTCCCATGTTGCCAGGGAGATTTACATCCCTGGGAGTCATGCCCCACGTAGTGGGGAGGGCAATGAGTTCACCTGCCAAGCTGGCTTAAAAAAAGAGGCTACATCTAAGCAACAAAAGAGGCTCTCCAAGGGTGACCCTTAGGCATAATTATTAGTAGGCTTAGCCTCTCTTCTGCAGGAATAAGCTTCTTAGGGGTGAACCCCAAGATTGAAGGCTCAGCCTATTGAATTGGTTGTCTCCACTACTTGTAAGAATATCAGAAATTCCCCGAATGGGGAAGTATAATATTTCCTCCTTTCTCCCCAGTCCCCCAAGGGAACTTTGCAAATAATTTTTTATTCTCTGCCCAAATTACTCTGGGATATATAGAGGCATCACACTAACCTGTACAGACCGACAAGATCTTATGCCCTTTTCAAGATTCCATGTAATTATGGTGTTCAAGTAAACTGACCATACAAGTTAAATTAGATTAATGTGCTACCAAAAATATAAATTTTGCACCAAAAGATAGGGTGACTATCTTTTGCCCCAGAACAATTTAGCTTCTGCTCTGCCACTGAACTATGTTATAGCTTCTCATCTCATAAAGAAAATTTTAAAACTGTGGCATGTGTGCCTGCTAGAGAGATTAAGCTTGCTTCCTAGAATGCTCTTTCCTGTATTGTTCACCAAGTGAATTCTGACTCAAATCTTCAAAATTAAATATAACTGGTTTCTTCTCCAGAAAGTTTTCCTTGACTTCTATAAGCAGAGCTTACCATTTCATCTTGATGGTCTTAGAGTGCTTTTTACTAACCTTATTATAATCATCTATTTTTATATCACTATAATTGCTCTAATCATCTGTTGTTTTTGTCGTTGTTATTGTCACATTTCATTATTTTTACCATATGAGAATCCTGTTATTGCAGCACCATTTGTTGAATTTTTGTTTGTTTTCTTTTTGTTTGTTTGTCTTGCTTGTTTGTTTTTCTGTGAGGGAAATGCATGGACCAGCAATCAAAGCTGGATCTCCCACCTGGCAGGCAAAAATTCTATCTCTGAACTACCCTTGCACCCCCTCTAATCATCTGTTTTTATATTAGTTTTTCTACTACCCCACAAACCCTTTTAGAAGAGGACTGTCTTTCATAATTTCTGGAAGCCTTGTTCCTAGCATATTATTAACTCATAATATTTGTCAAATGAAGGCACTAACAAACAAATGAAAGAATGAATGAATGCTAGAGTGGATCCAAAATGCATTCCTAGGAAAATTGCAACTTTATTTTTGGATATGTAATTCTACCCTAGTTATTTAATATCACTGATTTTTTTTTTGGTTAAAGAGAAGAAAGAGGGCAGGCCACGGTGGCTCAGCAGGTAAGAATGCTTGCCTGCTATGCCTGAGGACCCGGGTTTGATTCCCGGTGCCTGCCCATGTAAAAATAAAAAAATAAAAAAATAAAAAAAAGAGAAGAAAGAGAAGCATGTATTCTAGTTTTGGACCAATGTTTTGAGAGACGTTACAATTGTTTTTCTGGGGTCACTGCCCATCCTTCAGAAATTCTGAAATACAAGAGCGTGTGATGGGAGACAAGAGAAAGAAAGGAAAGGGAATAAAAAAGAATGTGGCTGCTGGTTTTGCCAGGATAAAAAATAGAGTCTTTGGTCTTAATGTCATCTTCAAATATATTATCTTAAAAAAAAAAACAATAATTATAACTAACCAACATTGTACAAGTTAGAAGAGAAGAAAATTTTGCACCTGTTGATATAAGGCTGTGATATTTTGAGGAAACACCATGCTGGCCGGCACGGAGGATATCATCCAGGAAGAGACGATGCCATAGAACTATTGCTATAAATAGATTCATACCAAGGGGGTCATGACTGTGTAGTTATTGTTTTTGATTATTATTTTCTATCTTAATGAAGGGAAAATATGAATTTTTATGGCATCAGAGAATAAACAGAACCCTGAGATCTGTTTTACAACTCATATATAACTGATTATGTATATTTCTGATGGTTCTATTGAAATTTTTAAAATTCTGAACAGCTGAGTGGGGAAAGGAGAGTTTTCCTCACCCTCCCTCCATGTCCTCTCAGGTGTTATACTTAGAATTTTCGGGTCCATTTCCATGGGGCGGCAGAAATGATCAACCAAGAGTGTACCAAACAATCTTACATATTAATAATAGGATAATAATCCTATTATTAACCTGACCTCTACTATTTTTCTGGTTTTCAAAGCACGAATTGATTTTGACCGGCCACAGAGGCCACTGGCGCATCATGCCCTGCTCAGGAAGTAACCTCAGCATTATCTACCTCCTACCTAGCTTCTATCAGGAAACTTGCTGAGAGTGGCATTATTTAGAAATTATCTTTTAAACCCTGCAATTCCCTTGTTCATTTTGCTACTATGCTATAGCCTTGAATCAAATCAAACCATCAAATGAGATGTTTATTAACAAAACCTGCAAGAAATAGTCATATGAAACTTGCTATATAATTTCCTGTTTTAAGAAATCATTGAGCTCATTAGTAGCCATCCCTTACATAAAATCTCATATGCAACATTTCTTTTTAAAGAATTAAAATTAAAACAGGATTAGAAAATTCTTGGCTGCCCTGAAAGAAATTGTGTGCTTCCTCCTTTACAATAAGGTGTGATAAAACTGCAAACGTCTAACCTGCTGATTCTCTGCATCCTTCAGACCCTGTTTACAGTAAAAACAAAAAACAAACTGAAAAAACGCATCTCTGTTCAGCCACTATCAGGTTAATATGGCCACTCCAGCCGTTACTCACTGTTTCTGAGTTTACAAGCCCGTCTCCTTCAAATCTTCTTGCTTTTCCTCTCAGTCCTTTAGGCTTAAACCTTTCCTAGGGGTCAATTCTCAGTCTTTCTCTCTTATCCATTCATTCAACAAAATACATTGAGGATTCACAATGTGCCAGTCTTGTGCTCTGTACTTGAGATTGGGAACAAGACAGAAACACTCATGGAGTTTGCAGTCTAAACTAGAAATCAACTCATCCTGAGTTAAGTTGATCTCTTTTACAAACCCATCATTTCTCTCTCTCTCAAAAACTCCAGGCTCTTTGCAACTCAGCCAGACCCCAACATTGGCCCCTCTGGTCCGGTGGTCAGTTACCAGACTCGTGTGCATCAACTACCTGGGCAGCAGGACAATGAAAATCTCCATTCTACCCATTTGTAATCATCTGCCCCAGATTTGTGCAATTTAACAAAGAGACAGGTTATGCCAGCGATTACAGACTCTTGAGGGTATGATTCTCGTTTACCTGGTCAGCTCCCTCCCTAACTGGCATACTGTGCTTAATCGATATCAACTACCCCTTGACCTGAACACAATGTCTTTCAGTTCAACATGCATTTGCAAATGTTTTTGCCTCTTACCCTTTGCCAACTCATCCATCTGGCACACTCCCATTTACAATTCAAATCTCTGGTTAAGAAACACCTCCTCCCTGGTGCCAGCTCTTTTCCCTCCTTCCTCCTCCCTGTTCCTCTCCTTCTTCCCTAAAGTAATCCTTCCTCCTTCTGTACTGGAGCGGGATAATACAGTGGGGTTTGGCTTGGCTTTCGAATTAAGTAAATCTAGGTTCATTTCTGGCTCTAACACTTAGTAACTATGTAATCATGGACAATTTATTTAACCTTTCTAGGCCTCAGTTTCCTGATCTGCAAAATGGGGGTGATATTGGTAGCTATCTCATGGGGTTGTTAGAATTAAAGAATGTGAAGTACTTAGAACAATGCTGGACACACAGTAAGCACTTTTACCACTGATCATGTCACATTGGGCTGTAGTTATTTATTTCATGTTCACACTAAACAACTAGACCAGCACCTCTCAGACTGAGAATCATGTCTTATTCATCAGGACCTAGCACAGGGCCCTGCGTACAGTAAATGCACAGTAAATGAATATCTGAATCCATCTCCTCAAAGCATAAAATATGTATGTCATAATTCAAATACAAGGAATTTTGAAGAACAACTCATGTGGACAACTGTACTAACTGCAACTAGAGATCATTCTCCTCTTATGCCCTCTTTAAAGCTCCCCCTTCCACCTCTATTTGGCTTCACTTCAGTTGTTCAGCAATTATCTCTCAAGCGTCTTAGTTTGTGCTGAGGGATGTTCAAGGCAGTGGAGATACTTTAGTGAGCATACGGCAGTTGCACCCTTCTAGTGGGAAAGGCAGACAAGTTCACCAGCTTGCATCATAAAGGCCACAGTGGGATAACCCACAACGTGCCATGGGAGCCCCTCCCTAAGTGTTGGAGTCAGAGAAATGACTGATACCTCCAAGTTCTTTGGCTAATAAAGCAATTATTGCCTACCTATTGGGGCACTATGGTCATTATCGCTACCCCAAGGATTATCATATCTTGCCTTTTTAATTCTTTGTTTCATCCCTCAATTATCACAACTCAATTTTCCCACACCTGGAGGTTTATTTATGTGGTGAAGTAATTTGGGAGAGGGTGTGAATACACAAAAGAGAGTAATAGATAACAGAAGCCCTCATCAGAATTTAATTGGCTTCTAGGCCATAGCTTGAGTAACTCCATTCTAAAACTCTCATGTATAGTAGGGGTTCCTTCCTTTTATCTGAGCAAACTCTAGAGCAATTCTCTTTAATTCCCACTTGTGACTCCCCATATAAACTACAGCAACAGAATATAATTCTAGGTGTTGAATTTGAGGTAATTGGAAATGTTAAAAGTTTGGATATCAGAACTGCCTCTGGCTTCACCACTGACCAGCTGTATGACTTTGGACAAGTTACTGGACATCTCAGGACCTAGTTTCTTCAACTGAATAGAGTTTTTGTGAAAGATTAAAAGAGATAAAATACATATAAAGCTTAGATGTTTTAAATAACCAAGCACTGATCGAAGTGCTTTAAACATATTAGCTCACTTATCTCTTACAAGGTGCCCATCCACTAGGCGACTTGGGGTAAGGAACATGTCACCATTTTACAGCAAGTTCTACCAGCCCACACTTCCCCAACATGCCGCAGTCTGTACCTCCTGGTCACAAAGTTAAAGGCAGCTTCATTGCCTCTTGCCACTGGCCTGCCTCAAGGCAGCCAGCACCCAAGACTTTCTAAACAGAGCCTTTAACGTGGTCCTCTTAAAGACTTTGCTGACGCAGGCAGCCTGCTGCACTTTGCACTAGCTGCAAACATGTCTCCACATTTTAGGCTGGCTTTGCTGACATTAAGGACGCGGTGCAAAGCACAGCTCGTCAGTTTCCAAATGAATGAAAATGACACATTGAAAGCAAGGCTGTCCACAGCATCTAGCTGAAAAACAATAATGACTCACAGGAAAGACAAAGACTGAGTAAGCACAAACGAAAGACCACTCATCCCTTCATTATCATCGCATGGGAAAATGTGGTCTCACTATGGAAGAATCAAACACACGGACAAAAATCTCCCAGGCTTTTGAGGACAGTCTAATTCCCATCTGTCTTATAAATGTCCTAACTTCTAAATTTGCTACCCAAGAAGCTGGGAGGAAACGTACAAGAACCATAGACACTAGAGCTGTTTACATGTAGCAAGCCTTTGCATCACAGCTAACATAGCAGGTCCATTGTGAAATGACTATTCGATAGCTTTGATAAGAGAGCTTGTTATTTATGGTCTAGATAGTTGGACCACAAAAATATTCCACTGGCAACAAAAAAAGATTGAACGTTCCTCATTGCATTTGTATACTGTCAGAGGTCTGGGCATAATTCTAATGAAATAGGAGATTAAATTAAATACTTAGGGTGTTATACCTTTGTTTAATATATTATTATTATTACATACCTTTCAAGTTACCTAATCTTGGCATATCTTAAGTGTGAAAATATCTTCTAATACATAAGCTTTTATTCCAACTTACTCATTATTTTTATGGATGATTTTTTATTCAATACATTAACAATTTGTGCAACAAAAACACATCTTGATTTTATTGCTAGTAAATGTTTACAAGTTTGAACTAAAGATATATTTATAACATTCCATAGTAGGATAGGCACTTAAGTAAAAAGGTCTGAAGAATCTGTATCATCTTTACTTTCTTGGGGCTTTCTCAGCAGTTCCATAGACAACTGAGAGCCAAAAAAGAAATGTCTAGGATATTGGGAGTTGTGTACCAAAATATCTTGAAAATTCACTTAATCAAGGGTTTATTTACCAAAAGCAAGCAGTCATAGAAGGCAGGCCTTGTATATATATATTTTTTGTTTTGGGATCCCTTGCTATGCGTGAAAAACCTTATGGGGCAGTGCCCACCTCCCACTATAAAAGCTGAAAACACCAGGCCCGAACTTTCCCTGTTTCCTTTGCAGTTAGGGTATAGGCATAAGCACTCACTTCAGATTTTGAACCAGGAACTAGTGAGCAAAGAAGCAGGGACTAATAGAGTACATTCTGGTGAGTTCAATACCCCAGACAGAAGCCACATTAATTTTTCAAAGGCAGCAGGTGCTTCAGGCTAAAGGTAGGGCAAGCTGTGGTATCTGTGCCCATCAGCAGAAGCATTGAAAACGTCACATTTAATTCTATAGTATGATTTTTGACATGGCACCTGGTTCTGTGGCCCCTAAGCCTGGCTCTCCTGTCCTTCTGGAGATTATGTGGGATAGACAATATTCTTTAATAAATTCCATTGTATGAGACCAGAACCCTGACTATTTCAGTTTATTTACTTTAAAATAGATATTTTGGATACATTATTCCAGCTATACATTATACCTTGAGAGTGGGGCAGTTTTTTCTAGGTTAAGAAGGGAGAGGCGATAGAAACACATAGATGGCAACTGGCAGCCATTTGCTGGCAGTTTGGAGCATACTCACTGAATTCCAGATGATATTTCCCAGGAGGCAATGATTGTATATTGACAGGCAATGTGCATCAGTATCTAACTGTTTACACTTAGCAGTCCTAGAGTTTTCACATTATATTATGGCTTTTAGCCTTTCCTTTCTCCACTCTGACTGGCCCACATTGGTGCATGGCTTTGGTAGGAATTCCCATCCATTGAGAACATCTTTGAAATCCTAGGTCAACCTTCTTGTTCCCTTGGATTTTCCCTAGTTTTATTCATTCTCTTTCTACTTTCTTGTCAGATATCCTTAGTAAACTATTCTGTTTCTTTAAAGAGAAGCCTTCACTAGCTATCATATCCCATTTCATCCTATTCCTCAGGAGACAAAATCTTTGCAGCAAACTCATGCAGGAATAAACTATTCCTGCTGATGTTACCTCCATATTTTCCCTCATTACTAAGAAATTTCTTTTTCCTATATTTCTGACAGAAGAGAAAGCCTTTTGTGAAATTGAATCCTTGTCCTATTTCCAGAGAGTAGTGCTACTATAAGCAGTATCTTAAAGAGTTTCAGCAATTAACTTAGTAATTCATTTTAAAGCTGTCTCTCTTACTAAACAAAAAAGGTTGTTTGGGACCTGATGATTTAGGGTGGTTACAACTTACATAATGCTTCCCAAAGGGACTATCTCTAAAATTATGTGCATATCCACTTAAATAAAGGAAAAATTAGGGATAGTGAAATTTAGTAACTTGTTCCAGCATCATATAGCTGGCATAAAGTGGAACTGGATTGCTGGAACTCAAAACCAGGTATTGGGCTTCAAACCTCATACTTTTTCTCTATGTAACCATACCTCGCTAGTATACTTAGTGCCTGTCACACCAAAAGCTCAGAGTCACCCCCAAGGGAAGCTGCTCTATCTTGAGCTTTAGCTAACAAGGCAGCCCCTCTCTGACCTCCACTGATTGAACAGAACTAGACAACTGACCCCAAAAGGAAGCCAACCAGAAGCTAGTCAGCAGCCTATGAGATGGCCTGGCACAACAAGTTCTCATTCAGCAGAGATATTCTGAGTCAACCAGATTCTGGCCAAGTCTTCTTCCTTCTAACCAAGAGATACAACTAACTCAACCTCTCTGTAGATGATGGTAGTATACACTAATCTGATTAACTGATTGTATGTAACTTTCTGTTTCACCACTCTTGTGTAAACATGTCCAAACAGTACGTTACATGTTTGGAAGTTCCCAATCTTCTTAACCTCTGATAACTACTTTTTATCTAAAAACATATTTTCCTTGGAGTCCATGACCCTACACAATCTTGGTCCTCTCTTTACTTCCTCTATGCACTAGGTACCATTCTAAGTGTTTTACATATATTATCTTACTTAAGGCTTACAACAATGCTATAAGGTAAACACTGTTAGTATCCCCATTTTACAGCTTAAGAAAGAAAGGCACAGAGTGATGGTGGTATTTTGGATTAGGGTAGTAGCAGAGAAGAAGAGAAGAGGGCAGATAATGGATACATTTTGAAGGTGGAACCACCAAGGCCTGGCTGCTGGATTAGATGTGAGGATGAGAAAAGGGAAGAATCAAGGATGGGTGCTTGAATAATAAGGTGAATAGTGTTGCCATTTGTCCAGCCTACTGATTATCTCTAATTGAATATTCCAGAGCACCTCAGGTTCAACATGTCCAAAACTGAATTCATCATCTTTTTCCCAACATCTGCCCTTATTTTAATATTTTCTTCATAAAAAAAATGGCATTATCACAGTTACTTAGTAGCAAGTTTCTTCACCAAGAAGGGATGTGGAGGACAGAAGGCGTTTAAAATATAGTAAAGGGTCTTCTTAGTATTCAAATGTCTTTCTTCCAACTCCTTCATTTCTTTATTGGATTGTTAGCTCCCTCATTGGACCTAATCTTCTTAGGGGCAGAGATAGAGTCTGTATTTACAGCAAACAATTATTGAGCATATCCCAAAGGTCAGAGTTTTAACAAACTATCCCATATAATTCTGCTAACAGCCTCATGGGGCAAGAAGGAGAGCCCATTGGTTACGAGTATGGGCTCTGGAGCTAGAGGCTTGAATTTAAATCCTGGCTCTGCTGAGTGATTTGGGAGATGTCACTTAACTAAGATTGAAAGTGAGTACTTGAAACCATCTAGGTTGGTGGTTTCCCCTGTATCCTTTCTGATCTGAGCCGTTAGCCTCACTCACCCTGTCCTGTCTTGCCTGCTATACTCTGAAGCCAGCTTAGACCCTAAGTCTAGGTGCCTTGTCCTATTCTAACCACCGAGTCGCCAGCGGCACAGTGACTCAGCAGCAAATTAGCTTTACTGATAATTTTGCTCTTCCTGTAAACTGCAAGAAGTCATAATAGGACTCTCTCTGCTCTTTTATTTTGTTACTATTTGCAGTGTGTTTGAAGATTGATTTGTTTTAGTTTATTGTATAGTGGTTTTCTTTTCTTCTTCTTCTTCTTCTTTTTTTTTTTTTTTACAACCAAACCCTGCCTTGTTCTGCTAGTCCAATAGCTGGTTCTTTGCTTTGTCTCATCACGCTTGAATATTTCACTAATTCCCCTGTTCCTTTGAAATTTAATTCTGACTTAGCAGCACATTGCCCTAGTACTGAGTCCTAGTTCCCACGACGGTGTCATTACTATCTTCTAACAGATAAAAGTCTAAATAAGCAGCTACAGATTGCAGAGTCACGGGGTATGAAAGTCCCTAGTTCCAGTTGTCCCCCACTGTCCTGAGTCCCTTCCACATTTCAGGCACAGGGAAATTGAAGACATCACAGGCAGCAAGACAGAAACAATCAAACAAATAAACAGAAAGAATTCTAGGTAATGGGTATTATGAGAAAACATGCTCCATCTGCCCCATGTCTCCTACTGACCTACTGTGACGCCTCCAACTTCTGTGAACTTCCTCCTATATTTGCTGATGAGAACTTCCCTAAATGCACCCCTTAGTTAAAGCAGCTCCCTTTGAAGTTCTTCACAGAATATATGTTCAGAACTTTCGAAAACTAAATTGTAAAAACAATGACTAATCCCATTAACGCTGGCTGGGAATCCTGAGCAATTATGGGATCTCCCCTTCCGCAGGACCCTGGGAATATTTCCCTTGACTGGGAAGCCCCGGACTCGACACGTGCAACTCACAGGACTCCCTCAACTTCCTCTTCCTTGTGACTAGGCTACTTTTTTGAAAAAATAATGAGGTTTGGTTATTTATAGATACAAATAGAAAGGTGAGGACAATAGCACATTTTCCCAATAAATGTAGTTTAAAAAGATATTTTTGAATACTTAATTCAAAAACCCAGTCAAAAAAAATCTAAAGGGTATAGAATCAAAGATATCTCTCTCTCCCATCTCTTTTCCCTACCCTGCCGAAGGACAACCACTGTTACCAGCATCTTGTGCGTCCTTCTAGAAATGTTATATGCATATATAAGCAAATACAGAGATGCAGTTTGCTTTCACACGAATGGTCGGATATTATATACACTGGTCTCAATCTTACTTTTTCACCTAACAATAATATATCTCAAAGTTTTTTCATCTCCATAAAGCCACTTTACTCTTTTGAATAGAAGAATAGTATTCTAATATATGGAGGTACCACAATTTATTTAAGCAGTCCCCTATTAAGGGACATTAAGGTTGAGTCTAATTTTTTGCCTTTTAAATTAATGCCACAGGCAGGCGGGCCACAGTGGCTTGCAGGCAAAGTTCTTGCCTTCCATGCTGGAGACGTGGGTTCGATTCTTAGTGCCTGTCCATGCATAAAAAGAAAAGAAAATTAATGCCACAATTAATATTCTTGAGATATAGCCTTTTAACATAAGTTGTGCTCTAACTTGAAAATTCCAAAGTTCTATGTTTCTAATTATCTCAACTTTGTAAATTTGCAATTTTGTATATCAGTTTCCTTTTAAAACAACAGATGCTTGCAGAGGTGGAAAAATGTTTTGGCATGTGAAATTCCATGTTGAAATTTAAATTTTAAAACTTTATGGTACAAAAACTTAAAGTGTAAAGAATGAAATGCAATGAAGTGACAGGTGTGACTCTTGTCAAGATGGCAAAGTGCCACCTTAGACGCATTTTTTTTTTCTATATTAAGTGTTCACTGTTCTCAAAATCCCTCCTTGGCTAGATGTGGTGAAAGTAGGACAGCCTCACTGTCTAGTTCAGGTAGAAAATCAAGCACAGGACTGCATGACACCAGCGTATCAAAAGCTTATTATTCCAGCTCTCTCACTACCTTATCATCAGCCTCCCATAAATGGCAAAAAAAGAAAAAAATAAAATAAAAAACCACGATGGTGGTTTGGAATTTTGTGGTAAACCAAGAAAAGAAAGAAGCCCAGGGATTGGTCAATAGCACATATCTCATGTCCTCTAGTTTCCTTTCCCTAAGTAGAACCCATATTAAAAAGCAACTCTGACTAGTCACTGAAGCTTGTGGGCAAGCATCTGCTTTATCCTGCTGTGCCTGCCTTGTACATAACATGTACTTAGTAAATGGATATTTAGGGTAGTGATGCTAAGTGAAGTTTTACGTTGCCTAGTTTGTTGGAATTAACCAGAAATTTTCTAAAAGACATGAAAGAAACTGTGGTTGAAAAACCATAACAGTCACTGGCTACGCATGTGAAGCTCTTCAACAAGAGGAAACCAAATGCTGGCCAAAGAGCTGGAGATGAAGTTGCATTAGAGGAGGAGCATTAATAATGTTTCAAATAAGGTAAGTGTCTTGGCAGAAATGGTAGGGACATGAGACATGACCGAAGGAGAAATAATTATCTTGGCAACCCCAACTGTAGTCTCAGGGTCCACATATTTTCAATGAAAAACTCCTGAGGACACCACAAGTAAATCTCTGGACAGGACTAGAAGCAGTTGCCAAGAGTGGGTGCTAGTTTTGAACCTTGGAATGACCTCTGGACCATTACTTTTAAAACCCCTGGAGGTCTTATATAAAGCTGCTGTGCAATTGGAAGCTCTAGGCTGAGGCAGCCATGGTGGGATGTGATGGGGACCTGAAACTCTACCATTTATGGACCAGATGTAAATCTGGGTGTGGAATCTACCTGGGAGTCATATTTACAAAGCAAGGGCTACCCTTGCAACCATTCTCATTACCTGTGCTTTCTAACGCATTTGGTTTCAATTAATAAGATTGCAACAAGCCCTTGCCTACTATGGAACCACAGCCAGTTGAATTCTTTATGTGCAATTCAGAGTCACAATTTTGAAGTCCAGAATTGATTTCATAACAAAAATACAAACTGACTATCCAGAACTGGTGAAAGATAAAAGTGTTATATTTGCCTCATCCTTAATTTTAAGTTTTAATATTAGATGCTGAGAATTTGATTCTCAATTTTGCCACTTGCCAAATGATTAAAAAAATGGGGTCAGATTAAATGATTTCTCAGTTTCCTTTCTTCATTCTAAGAGTCTATGAACTTATGAAAATTCTTCCATATATATTCTTGTTTCCTTTTAAGTAAATATAATTTGGAGTAAATGAATGATAATAGAAGAGGTCCCTAATGACCATTTAACTCAGAGCCGTAGCAGCATTTTATTTTTGTTAGAAATTTTCTTTCAACTCTGGGTTTATTTAACATGAACAGCCATGCCTGGTTATGGTTTTAACAGTGACCATTTACAATTTGCATGCTTACTCTCTCAACGGCACTAAGGGCTTCCTTTACCCAACTATCTGCCTTTTCTAGATAATATTATAAAACAGTCCTCTGTGCATGCCCCACTAATACAGTAAATACATGCTTAAACCACACTATTTTAAACATTTGCTCAAAAAAAGCAGCTCTCCTGCTCCTAAACGTCCCCATTTTTTTCCAGTCAGTAATACACTAGATTTCTTATTCATGCCCCCTCAGTCAATTGGGACTTCTTCCTTTTCTTAAGTCCATCTCCACGAAGTGTATCCAATCATTCATGAAGCCTTGGTGATTCTAAAGTCACAATGCCCCTAATCTGTCCAGTCTTTTCCTCCCTATCTACATTTTTTTTTCACGTCAGTTCTCCCATATTGACCTTCAAACCTTTTGTCCTGCTCTGAACCCTCCCCTTTCCAAACCATTCCTATTAGGAAAACAAATAAGTTCTTCTAAAATAGGACATTCTCCACGTCTTCTGTCCAAAAGCCTTCACAGATTCCCCTCTGTGTGTACACTACATTGAGCCCCAACTCTCTGTGCCCCTCCTCTTACTGGTAAGTCTCTGGGTACTTTAGGGTGAATTTTGTAACCTCAGTCTTTTGATGGAAAAAGGAGATTATAATACCTAGTTCGCATGGTTGAGGTGACAATGATGAGATAATCCATTTAAAGCAGACGGCCTAGTCCATGCCACATGATAGAGGCACAGTCCACATAAGTTCCCTTCCCTCTCACTTCAAAGGCATCCTGCCCAAGGCTAGCAGTGAGGCACCTGGTGCCAATTCCGCAAGCAGGTGAATTCGTTGATTTGAACATTTCTGAAATGTTGACTGAGATTCTGCTGGGTGTTGTATCATTCACAGATATAGAAGGGCTCTTTGCTCTCAGCGTTTTTCACAGTTGAAACTCAGGAGCCTTACCACGTTACAGAGAACTGTTTCCTCCCAAACTTCTGAAAAAGATCTGGATTTATCCTGGCCTTAACCTCAGTTTTGACTTGATTACCATTTCCAACCAAAGCCAGTTTCCTTGATGAAAGAAGTCCTTCCTCTAGGTGAAATCCCAACAGCTTCATTTGTTTGTCCCCTTATTAGTTTTGCTAATGCTGGGTGTGGTTTTTCCCCATTACGGAATATTGATATTAAGCAAACAACCTAGGGAAACTTGCCCTAAAAAGGTGGCCTTTCGATATCGTTGACTGCCCAGGGGGTGACCGTGTAATTGCTGGGTGGAGAAGGTGTTGGCACCGGACAGACATCCTCCTTGTCAGGACCGTGTGAGCGGGGTGCCAGGTCGGGAGCCTGGCAGGTTGGGTCCGGGAAGGGGTCAGGATGCCGGGAGGAGGCCGTGACCCCGCGCAAACCCGCGGCCAGGTCGAGCCCGACAGGTTTCAACGGCTCCCCTCACCACTATCCACGCCTCCCGGGTTTTCCCCTTAGCTCGGGGTTTCCTGTTTCAGTTCTTGGTGATCTCCAGCAGCAGGTGCTGGTTTGCCAACCTCGGCTCCAGAGGAGGCGAAGGAGGAGAAGGGAAAGAGGGAAGGGGAGGAGGAAGCGGCGCGGTGCGGCGGCGGCGGCTGCGGGCGGGCGAGGAGCGAGGCGGCAGCGGGGAGAGCCGGGCTCGCTCTCGCGGGCAGAGGAGCGGCGCGGGCGGCGGGCCGAGCCGAGGCCCCGGGTGCCCCCGAGCCGGGGCCCCGGCCGGCGGGCGGCATGGGGGAGCCTCCCGCTCGCCCCGCGCCTTAGCGGTGGTCGCGACGGCCCAGGGCTGAGGCGAGAGGCAGCGACCGCCGCTGAACGGCCCCGGACTACCCGGGCCTCCAGGGCATGTAGCTATGGCTGCTGAGAAGGGGCTGCAGGTAGGTTGAGTCACAGATCCGTGCTGCGCGCGCGTGGGGTGCAAGTTGTGCAAGCGGGGGAGAGGGGCCGGGAACCCGGGCGCGCGGACGGTCGCGGGCTGGGGCTCTGCGCGGGGAGAGCCGAGGTGGCCGCTGTTGCCGCGGGCCCCGCCGCCGGCTCGGCCCTTCCTCGCGGGGTCGCCATGCCGGGTCGCGGCCCCCAGGTTTGTCGCTTGGGAAGGGGTGGGGGGCGCCGACGGCGGCGGGAATGGCCCTGGGGGAGCGGGCTGGGGGAGGGCCGCGGGGCCGGGAGGCCGCTCGCGAGCGCTGGGCTCAGGGGCCGGGCGGAATGGCCGGGCCGGGTGCTCTCCAGGCCCAGGCGGGTCGGGCTCCCGGAGGTCGCGTCGCTGAGCTCCCGAGGTGGGAGCCGCGGCCCTTGTAGGGCTGAGCGGAGCGCCGGGCGCATCCTCCCCGCGGGAAGCTCCGGCCCTGCCGGGGTTTCGGGAGAGGTGAGGCGGGTCTCGCCGGCCCCGCGGCCTAAGGCAGCTGTCCACTCCCGCCCACCCTGACATGGAGGAGGACTCAGGAGCCCCAGATGGAAACCGACTCCCCAGCCCTGCTCCTGCGACTCAGACCCTGGCGCGCTCGTGGGGTGAGGCGTCATCTGACATCTCGGATCCAGCCCCACTCATTAGCTTTTATTATCCGTCCCTCCATCCAGACCGCCACCACTCTGCAGGCCAGTCCTCCTCCACCCCTCAGTCTCCGGCCGAATTCTCTTTTATACGCTGCATACATTTTAACTGGGCTAGTTCACGTTTTTAACTTCCCTACGAAGAGGTGTTAGAAATGCAACTTGGAGAAATGAACCCTGCTTTTCTTCCCTAAACTATCTCAGTCATTACCCCTTAAAGTCTTTAAAAACAACCTTCGCTTCCAAGTCTGATTACTTTAAACGGCTTTCTTTCCATGTGGGCGTCCGTTAATAACTTGGTTTGTGTTCTGTGTTTTGTGATGAAGAGATGAAATACTAATCCAGATTTAGGGAAAGTTTTCCTATTGGTTGCAAGACTGTTGGAGTATCCACAACCCCATCAGGCTGTTATTGATTCACATGTTTTTTTAAAAACCGTCTTAGCCTAGATGCAGAGATAACAACTTGGGGCTAAGCACTGTATATTTAGAAATTTGGGGACGTTCATCAATTCTGGACTTTTTTCCTCATTTAGCTTCCCCGCCCCCCCATATCATTTTATACGTAGAAAACAAGGGATCTGGCTCAAATACATTTACTTTTTTAATTTTTCAAGAGTAGCAAATTAGGAGCAGTGAGTTTTATTTTTTTATCTTAATGTATTTAGGACTTAGAGGGAGCGGCTTCCATTTATTTAATTACTTGCATATGCAATTACTTTTAATAGTAATTTATAAATTATAGTGTTCTCTGATGTTAGACTATATGGATGGCTTTACCAAAGATTTGTAAAATTATATTCCTGTGATAAGCCCAGGAAGATTCCTATTTCAGAAATGCCTCTCTGTTCACCTGTTTGTTTTTTCCAATTTGGAGTTTTAAGTTATTTGAAGGTGTTTAATTGAAGATATCATAAAATATCAGAATGGTCTAGTGATTGACTCTTGCTCCATAATTCAAAATGTTCTGTTGAGTATTTTTATTTAGTTAAAGAATGGGTTTTACTTTCAAAGTAATTTACAGTTCTCTCTGGGGTAGCTGAAGAAGTTTTAGCATCTGGTCATCACAAAATAAATTAAACATCGTAACCAAAATAAAACGAATTTTTAAACAAAACAACAACAACAAAGAGACCAGTATTTTTTTACCCTTGGTTTAATAATGAAACTGTAATGAATGCGACCACTTTAGTATAATGGAAAATATTAAAGACTAGGAAACAGAAACTTGGAATGTTTGTGTCCTAATGGGAGTTTTTATTAGTCATATCCTTTTACTAATTAGATTACTAGACTAATATGAAATCCTAATTTGTATAACTGACTTTCTGGAGCTACGTTTTCATTGGACTGCAAGTGGTTAATAGAAGTTAGATTTTTAAAGCCCTTTTCTCATTCTACAACTGGGTTATCTTGATTTCATTCTAACAGATCACAGTGATTTCTACATTAATTTTAATTGCTATAACAGATGCAAGTCTTATTATAATTTTATACCTTCTGAGTGTTCTTCGTTGTCTTTGCACGTAAATTCAGAAGAATTTATTTCCATTCTGACTTGATTCTTAGCAGTCTGTAAGGAAACAAAAACATAAAATATTAACTAGGAAATTTTTTATCCTTTAAATTCAGGAATGTAGGATTATAACCTAATCTGTAGTTACTGCTCATTTGAGACTTGTATACTTGCATTCTTTCAGCAAATGATTATTTAGTATCAGTTGAGGTGCTGACCTGTAAGAAGAGAGAGATTAAAAGCAGATAGAACATAATACGAGGTGAATGTGCTGAGTGCCATGAGGGAAGATGTGAGAAATTCAGGTCATGGGGAAAGTTGCAGACCAGGCCCTCAAATAGGATTTGAGCAGGTGGAGTGATTTCTGGAAGAGTACTGTTTAAGTCAAAGAACCATTGCAGGAAAGCAGGGAGTGTCAGATTCAAGTGGCAGATGATAGTAGTGAGTGATTAAGGTGGCAAAGGTAGTCTGGGGTATAGTGTTTATTGGGAAGAAAAATATTAATAAAATGATTAATGAATAATAAAAAATTATTTATCAGGATTCCAAATTAAACCTAAAATAAATTGAGAGTCTGGAGTTTGATCGCAAATCTACCAAATCTGTTCTAAAAAAATCTGTGTTTTAAGTGCTAATATGCCTCATGGACTTGCACTATATAAAAGCTCAGGCCAAGATTCACCACCAACAGCAAAAAAGTGTTATAATCATTGCTGCCCTTTCACTATTAACAGTTCAGGGAAATGGTGAACAACTGATCATATTTTTTTAAATCAGGTTTTTTAAAATCTGTGTCTCGGATTTCTTATTTATCCAGTATGATTAAAAAAAACAACTTTGGAGGCTGGTTATGCAAATTAACCAAGACACGATATGAAAAGTAAATGCTGCCTAGCACATAGTAGTTTTTCGGATCAGATATCTTAAAGAAAACTTTTAGATCCTTGAGGTGGAGTTATCAATTCTCTATCTTTGTTTTTATATAGCTGACAATAATAGCTAGTCTGTATTGAACACTGATGTACCAGACAGCATACTAGGCCCATTACGTGCCATGGTATACATTATCTTGTATTACTCTCCACCACTCCAATGCATTCATTGCTTTTATTCTCATTCTATAGATGAGGAGACTGAGACTCAGGGAGTTTAAATAAGTGTCCAAAGTCACACAGCTAGTAAGCCCTAGAAGGGAGTTTGAACCCAGGCAGTCTAACACTACACCCCATGCCCTTTTAACCACTCAGCAGTTCTGCCTCGCTATGATTCTGTTTTTAGTTGGTGCTTTAAAAAATGCATCAGGATGTGTGTTCACGTGTGGACACACATCATTTGAAAGTTAAGAAATACAATTAATATTATGGGTATGGAAGATGAGGGAAATATGTTAGGCTTTTCTCCACAGAGTACTCCAGTAACAGGACAATACAGAAATCCTAGGTGGACTGGCTAGGTGGAAGGCAAGGCCTGTGTTTTTAGTGGGGTCCTTGGTCCCGTAATAAGAGAGATCAGTACACAGTTTCGTTCCAGCATGGCACATGTTTTAACAGCAGTGTAGTCCACAGAAAAGAGCAATTTTGGTGAAAATCTCAATGGTTTTTCAATTGATTTTTACAGCTCTTATTTCTGATTATAGAAATGGAATATGCTTATTGTGGAAAATTTAGAAAATAAGGAAAAGCACAGAGATTTTTAAAAATAACCTATAATCCTATAATCTAGAGATAAATAACTCAGCATTAATGTGAATTTCTCACTATTTAACTATTTAACTTTTCTATGCATCGACTTTACTTTCTTAAAGTGAAAATAGAGAGTAATCACCCATAAAGAGTAATAGTTTACATGACTTTATGTTATAGTAGTCACAGTAATTCTTATGCCCAGTGAACTAACCTAAAGCAATGCCTAGAGCAGGTGTCTGAACATTCAAAGCATTCTGCGTTTAAGATAACTATCAAATCCCTAAATTATGAATGGGGAATAAGTAGAAAATCCCAAGATCTTCCTACTTACCTGGATCATTTCTCCCCATTCCACCCCTCACCTTTAACTGGCTCACACCTCATTATTCAGGTCTCAACTTAGATATCATCTGGTTCAGTCCATTATGGTTTAGGATTGATAGCAGTAAGCAACATTTATTATGCCAAGCATTACTCTAAGTACTTTACATGTATTAATGCATTTAATCCTCCCCACACCCCTGTAAAGAAGTATTTCAAGACCTCTTTTCCAGATGAGGAAACTGACCCACAAAATGGTTTAATAACTTGTTGGAGGTCTCTCAGTTAATAATGGCAGGGACAGGGTTCAGACTTAGGCTAGAGCCCTTGCTCTTAGCTACAATATTTAAGTCTCTGTAACCGAACACATATTAATAGATTTGTCTATTATTGTGAGGTTAATATAATATAATGGAATCATCTTTTTTGGGTGTTGGTTTTAAAAAGATGTATCTTTGTGTAGTTGAAGAGATATATAAAAGATATGAAGCTTTGTATCCTGCCTTTCTGCCACCATTTACTATGTACTAAGAATTTTCTCATGACATTAAAAATATTTCAGATATTTTCTTCCTAACGTTGTCATTTTATTTACTCATTCCTGTTTCAGTTAGACATTTGTGTTTTTCCCCAATGTTTTGATATCATAATACTTCAGTTGAATATCCTAGTAAAAAAATTTTCTACGTTTGCTGTTAAGGTGGATTCCTAGCAGTAATGATCAAAGAGAATGCCTTAAGGGTTTTGATGGACAAAAAACTGAATTGATTTGTGTATACCCATTAGCAAAGATCAGGAGTGCTGGTTTCATTGAATGTTAGAATGCTCTAAGTATTAGCATCCAAGTATTTTACCATCCTTGACAGTTTGATAGATGAACATTAGTATCTAATTTTTAAAGCTGATTTTTTCCTACTTATATTTTAAATTATTAAAATAGTACAAGTTGATTAAGAAAAAGCAAAATATAGAGATAATTAAAGCCACTTGAAATTTCCCTACCCAGAAATAAAATAACTCTGTTGATATTTTAATCTAAATTCTCCAGACTCTTTTTTATTCCTATAGTAATGTTTTGCAGAATTTGTTCTTGTAGTCTTAAGAATATATCACAAGCATTTCCTAATCACCCAACCTCCGGCAATTTGATTGCTTATTCCCATGTGTTTTCAAAATTTTACTGTATGTTCTTCCATAATGCTTGCACATTATTTGATAGTTAACTGTTTCTTCATTTCTTTTCTACTCTCTGTGCCTCTACTCTTCATCTGGAAAATGGAGACAATACTACCTCCCTTAAAGATTTGTTATAAGGATTAATTGGTAATACAAAGTACTGAGAACAGTACATCGTACCATGCCTCATATTTTTTGTCTTGTTAGTAGTCTTTAAGCTCTCTGAAGGCAAGGACTATGAGACGTACATAATTTCACCCCCAGAGTCATCTGCCAGGTTTGCCACATAGTAGATATTTCCTGAATGCGTCTTTACTGTTAAAGGCTGATAGATGAATCTGCTGGTAGTTGGTAGGATGAACAGAGTTCAGTAGATGAGATAGGAGATGGCCACAGTAATCAATACAGAACAAATAACACAACTGACATCCAAGCACTTTTAAATTAACTTAGAATGTTATTAATGCGATTTTTTGAGGGTGCATACACAGTTGCCATTTAAGAATATAATTAGACCTTATTTATCCCACTCAGCAGGGAAAGGAAATTATACATATGAAGTTTCCAGACTAAGCCTTTAAAGAGCAAAGCACTTTAATTTTAACTTTTTTTTTTTTTTTGGGCAGGGAACGGGAAACGAACCCGCATCTTCGGCATGGCAGGCAAGAACTCTGCCACTGAGCCACCATGGCCTGCCCTAATTTTAACTATTTTTAATGGAAGAATTTATATAAGTGTATTATATTTTACTACCTTTGAATAATATGACCTTTAGTTTCACTGTATTCAAAAGATAATAATCGCAAACATAGGGTGCTCATTCTATGCCAGGTGCAGTACTAAAAACTTGACTTATATTACTAATTGACTTTTGCAACAACTCCGTAAGGAACCTACTGTTGTTTTGCCTGTCTTCCAGGTGATGGAATTGATGCTGAGAGATGTTAAGTAATTTGTCCAAGGATATTGAGATTTATCCTAAACTAACTAGTGATAAACTTCATATGCTTTTTGCATTAGACATTTGTTTTTTCCCAATGTTTTTAATGTCATAATGCTTCAGTTGAATATCCTAGTAAAAATTTTTTGTACATCTTTCCTCTTAGTGTGGATTCCTAGCACATTAAGAATAATTAGCAGTAATGATTAAAGAGAATGCCCGAAGGGTTTTGATGGATAAAACCCTTTTCATTTATTGGGGAGGGGACATCAGAAATCAATGATGTATGAGTTTTCTGTCTTGTCTCCTTTATATCTGCTGTTTTCTTGCTGACGTTGGCACACCCTCTAATTTGTGGCAGATAAATGCTATGAACTGTGAAACTTTATAACAACATGCTGTCATCTACAATGAAAGTATTTAGGGAGTGACTAAAGGCCTATAGGATAGTTTAAATTTGAAAACCTGAAAGGTTGCCAGATATGGAGAGAACAGGTGGGACCTCCAAAATCAACTAGACCTGGATTTCAGTCTCAGCTCTACCATTTATTGGCTGTGGCCATAGGCAAGACTCTTAATTTCTCTTTGCTTTTTCATCCATCAAGCACAATCTACTTTGCAAAATTGTTTTAGAGATTCAAGATAACGTAGGTACAAGTGCCTGACACATAGAAGGCACTCAGTAGAGGGCTATTTATTATTATAAAATGATTGCTCAGTATCCATTGATTTTATTGAACAGATTTCATTTGTTTGCTTTTCTCTCTACTTATTCGCAGCTCTTAATTATGTTCTGAGTAATTGAGCTTGCCAGATAAAAAATTTCTATAAAATCAAGTTTACTTTTATTGCTTTTTATATGTCAGTTTATATGTTAGGGTTTTTTTTCTCAAAGGGCTTTCAAATCTATTCATGTCTTTTAGGGTGAAGCTAAAATTAGTTTTTGTTCTTTGTTCTTAGTCATCTGTACTCATTTCCTATTCAAAATTATGTGGGCTTAATTTTATCCTTATTCCGTGGCTTAATCTGTTTTAAATCTTGGCTTTTACTTTGTAATTTATTTTTATTATGTTGTATTCATACAGGGATAGTGTTTCCCATATAACTGGGGCTGCCTCCTCATTACTGACTTAACGCTTTTTAAAAATCTTTATGTCATCATTTTCTACAGTTGGCCCCACTGAGTTGGTGATCTTAAGAACTAGATACTTTCTGGACTTTTGATTTAGTTTTAAATTACTAGCACAGATTCAAAAGGCTGAAAGTATGCAATAAATGATCCATTTTAGGTATATTTCTGTTTTTGCTAAGATGGAAAAATGCCTAAAAAGCATTAAAAATCATGAACATAAAGTATATTTTAGAAAAGCAATGTCATGCCCAGAAAAATAGTTGTTACAGTGGGGGAAATGTTTTCTAAACTGCATTTGTATTATTTTGGCTAGTTCACTTTACCTTTTAAAATTAAATGTTAGGCAGTGCAACAGTGGCTCAGTGGCAGAATTCTTGCCTGCTGTACCAGAGACCTGGGTTCGATTACTGGTATCTGCCCATACAAAAAAAAAAAAAATTAAATGTTAAGAGTTTAATATTTTGACATTTATTGTATCAGATTTGTAACATGCAGATAAAGTATAAAATGATAGTGAATATCATCTAGAAATCACTTAGAGGAAACAAAATTTTGATGTCAGTCTTCATTTTTTATAGTATTTTAATCACTGTAAACTCATCCTTTTAAAAAATGTGTATGCATATGTAATTTGTTTCTTGCTTTTTTCATTTAATATGTGAGTTTTTCCCACACCATTAAATATCCTTTTAAAAGGTTTTTATTGGCTGAATGACATTCAACATATGAATGTACTGTAATTTAATCAAGATCCTATTGTTGAATGTTTAGATTGTAATCAGTTTTTTATTGTTGAAACAACAGTATGATAAATGTCTGTATATTAGATTTTTGTGCACATTGGTGGATTTTTTTTAACAAATTCTTAAATGTGATCATGTAAAATTGCCCTGTAGAAAAGTTGCACCAATTTGTAATTCCTTTCAGCAATGCATAGTTATACATTTCCTTGCACCCATCAGTGTTTCCTTGACTACCCTCTTTCTGCTAATTTGATAGGCAAATGAGCATAATAGTGCTAAGAAGCTCATTCTGTAATGTCAGAGAAAATGAGTTTGAGATCCTGTTCTACCACTTAACTGGTTGTGTGATCTCGAGCAAATTTCTTACTCCCCCACCTGTCAGTTTCTCTGTCAAGTGATGATTGTAGTACTTATTATCATGGTATGAGTATGGTTGTGGGCATAACTGCCAGTGTAAACTGAGGCACATGCTATTGGTATTTATTATAAATGAGATTTCCCCTCATTAATACTATGTTTTATGCTGATAGTGACAAATATAAAGGAAAATTATTCATTTCTATATAACCATCTGGCTACCTAACTGAACTCTTATGTATTGTTAGATAAATTATAAGATTTAGTTCCAACACTTTTTCAGTTGAGTCTTTTGATTTTCAGGGTATATAATAATGACCCAAATATAGTGTCAATTTTGTCAATATTTCAACCATACCTTTTTCTTGTCTTATTGCATTGCTTGAACTCAAAGAATAGTGTTGAATAATAGCAGTATTTAGGGCTTATTTCTTATTTTAATGGGTCTTCCTCTTTGGTATTCCACTTTTAAAAATGTGGATGGCTATTCGTTTCTTTCTTTTTTTTTTTACATGGGCAGGCACCGGAAATCGAACCCGGGTCCAGGCAAGCGTTCTTGCCTGCTGAACCACCGTGGCCCGCCCAAGAGGCTATTCGTTTCTAATAAAGGTGTCCCCCACTTTTATATACATGTTCTAGAAAATATATTTAAAAAGTTAAATATCTATGTAATATATAAATAGTGATTGTATACTTTAGATGGTTTGTTTGGTATGTGATTATATCTCAGTAAAACCAGAGGTAGAAAAAGTTAAATGTGAGAAACTTGAAAATAGACTGTTATGGGGAGCATGTAATGGGGAGATTCTCTAAAATTATTAAAGCCCTAGGTATCTTTTAGGCACATCTCCAACAGAGTATTTTTAATGATGGAGATAGGTTTTCTTCTTTTTAAATTGAATATTCACTTAATCACCTTAAATCCAGTAAGGCTAAAACTTTGTTGCTTAAACCCACCTAATGATTCTATTCTATCCTTAGATAGAACATTTCTCAGTTTTGTCAACTTTGAAACCTACTCTTCACTATTGTCTATATTTATAAAATATGGGTAAAAGTAAATGAAGTAGCCTGGCCGAATCAGATTGGTAGAGACATGTCAGGGTCGGTCCCTTCACAGAAGCTTTGAACAATCAGCAAGAACTGGCAGAGACATCTTTCTCAATGTTCCAGGAAACAGTTAAATGACTGCTGTAATGGGGCGAGTGCTGAATCAAGGAAAAGACTGCTTAAAAACAGTAGGATCTTGTAGTTCTCTGGCTTCCTTTCCCCTCCCCCAACTCACTGGCTTGGTTGGAGCCAGCCCATATTTCTAGTGTGAATCCCTGGTCTTGGTTCTGGACAGGGCAGAGTAACTCTTATACACATTTTGAGAGCATGTGTGTCTGATCTAATTTTTCTGGTAGAGGCCTGAGGGACTGGCTGACCCAGAACTTGCCCTATATATAGAAGACAGCTCATGGAACTCTCCTACAGAATGGAGTGAGAGAGTGGTCAAATCATTCTGCCTAGGAAAGGGATTGCTAGCTGTAGGACATAGAGTGCAGTGATTAGGACCTTGAGGAAACTGAGTTAACAGGAGATTCCTAGGGCTACATATACTGCTTAAGACAAGATGCATGTGCAGAGAGGATCATGCAGACCCCTGAAATTTGGCCTGCAGCTATTCTCTGAACTCATTGTATGAATAAGCTTTGATGGATATGCTCACACAAGTCAATCTGTAGGGACTGGGAAAGATATTTCTTTTTATTTATTTATTTTTTATTAGCTTCTGTGTTCAAGGAATGCTCGGTCTTAACACCAGCTAGATACAAGTTTAACTTAAGACAGATGCCTCAGAATCTAAATTCCATTGATACACACTGAAATATCAAAATGCCCAGATTTCAACAAAATATTATAAAACATACAAAGAAACAGGAAGCAATGGTGCAGGCCAAGGGCCATTGCTTTAATGCATTAAAAGCATTAAAGCATTTAATGCATTAATGCATTACAAACCTAAGTGAGGACAGCTAGACCTGGACATACCAAAGACTTTTAAGAAACGATCCTAAATATGCTTAAGGAAAGCATGGACAATTAACTAAAGAAAATCAGGAAAACAATAGATGAGCAGAAAGAAAATATCAATAGACAACTGGAAATTTTAAAAACCAGAGCTGAAAAACACAATTACAGAAATTAAAAACACATAGAGGGGGTCCCCTAGCACATTAGAACTAGCAGAAGAAAGAATCAGAGAACTTGAAGCCAATACAATTGAAACTATCCAATCTGAGAAGCAGAATGAAGAAAAGTGAACAGAGTGTGAGGAACCAATGGGAAATCATCAGGCACAGCAAAATACACACAGTGGGAGTCCTAGAAGAAGTGGAAAAAGAGAGTGGTAGAGAGAATATTCAAAGAAATAATGAGTGAAAACTTCCCAAATTTAATGAAAGGCATGAATATACACATCTGGGATGATCAGCGAACTCCAAAGAGAATAAACCCAAATAGACCCACACTGTGGCATATTTTAATCAAACTGTTGAATGCCAAAGATAAAAAGAATTCTGAAAGCTGCACGGAACAACATTGCACTTACAAGAGAGTCTCAATAAGATTAAGTGCCAATTTTTTATCATAAACCCTGGAAGCAGGAAGGCAGTGGGATAACAATCTAAAGTGCTGAAAGTAAGAAAATTGCCAACCATGAATCCTATATCCAACAAAACTGTCTTTCAAAATTGAGGCAGAGTTTAAGATATTCCCAACTAAACGAAACTTGAGGGAGTTTGTCACCACTAGACCAGTCCTACAAAAGATGCAAAAGAGAGTTCTGTAGGTTGAAAAGAAAGGACAGTAGACAATAGATCGAAGCCATATGAATAAACTCTGGTGAAGGGTAATGATCTGGGTAAATGTAAACCCCAGTACTATTGTATTTTTGGTTTTTAACTCTACTTTTTCCTATAAGATCTTAGAAGCAATTACATAAAATGTAATGGAAAATCAGTGGTTTTAGACTCATAATATATAAATATGTCATTTGTGACAAGAATTCCATTAAGATAGGGGATGGAGGGCGGGCCGCGGTGGCTCAGCGGGCAAAGTGCTTGCCTGCCATGCCGAAGGACCTCGGTTCGATTCCCGGCCCCCAGCCCATGTAAAAAACAAACGAACAAACAAAATACAATAAAACAAGAAAATGTTTAAAAATGTTTCTCTTCCTTCCTTCCATCCTTCCTTCCTTCTCTCTGTCTTTCCTTCCCTTCCTCCCTCTCTCTTTAAAAAAAAAAAAAAAAAAAAAAAAAAAAAAAAAAAAAAGATAGGGGATGGAGGGATATAGGAACAGTTTGTGTTTATTATTGAAGTTATGTTGGTATAAAAGCAAATGGCATTGTTACAGAATTAGGATGCTAAATTTAAGTCCATGCTAACTATAAAGAAAATACGAGAGAATATAGAAGCTCATAGAGAGAGAAATTAGAGCACAAGTTGCTGGGGCAGAGACAAACAGAATGAAGAGTTAATGCTTAATGGGTATAAGGTTTCTGTTCGGGGAAGTGGGAAAGTTTTAGTAATGGAAGGTGGTGAGGGTACCACAATATTGTGAATGTGATTAACCCCATTCAGTGGTGTTAATCACATTCACAATATATACCTCCACTCCACAACTAGTTAACGGCCTCTGGGTGAATCAAAACTAAAGAACTGCATGACAGGGCAGAACCACTAAAGCTCAGTTCACATATTTATCTCAAACAGTATGTGGAAGTATTTCACTTGACAGCCCAAGATCTCTGGGAAGGTTGATCTCAGGGAAAGGTTGAGATGGGAAAGTTTATGTTGCATATATGTTTCTACAATTTAAAAAGAAAAAGAGAGACCATCTAAAGAGACGATGACAATTAAATTCAATACATGATCCTTGATGAGATGTAGCAAGGGAGGAGACAAGGCTCAAAGGGACATTATTGGAATATGTGAAAAAATTGGAATATAGACCAATAAGCTTTATATCAGTGTTAAATTTCTTGAACTTTTTAAGTGTATTTAAGGTGAGATTACATAAGTGAATATCCTTCCTTGTTCATAGGAAATGGGCATGGCAGTGTTGTGTTTAAGGAGCGTGAAGTATACAAGGTACATGCCAGTATTCAAACAGTGAATTGATGGATAGATAAATAGATGGATAGAATAAATTGATAGATAGAATGATAGGACGAAATATTAAAATTAGTGGAGCTGGGTATCTGAGGGAGTGAGGAAGTAGGTGTATGTTGTCTTCCCTCTTGTACCTTTGTGGACATTTCCATATGGATAGCTATTGATATCTGAAACAAAATGTATCTAAAGTAAAACATTTATTCCTCCAAATCTGTTCCTCCTCAAGTCTTCCCCAGTTCAGTGTTACTAGCTTCTTCTTAGCTGCTCAAGTGAAAAACCTAGAAGCTCTTGATTCCTCATGTCCCTCTTTCATCATCCATACCCAGTTGGACAGTAAGAGCCTTTAACCAATAAATGTAATGAGTTGAATTAACAAGGGTTGTTCAATATAAGAAAATCTGTTACCATAGTATAATGCCTACCTGGTCAATGTATATTAGTTATCTGAATATACTACATGAGTTACTTAGATTTAGATCTCTTGAATATACTACAGGTAAGATTTACTTGTATAAATATTATATGTATAATTATTTATGTATATATTATGTAAATATTATATACATAATATTTATTATATTTATGTAAATATTTATGTAAATATTTATGTAAATATTTATGTAAATATTATATTATGTAAATATTGTGTATATTTATGTAAATATTATGTATATATTTTCTTACTAGTTTTAGTGCCATTTTTGTGGGATTTTGTCAACATAGTTTTTCTAACCTCATAAACCAGTTGATATGTTTTTTATCATCTTTGGTACTCTGGAATAAACTAATATAGACATTCCTGGATGTTTTGTTGAAACACATCAATAAAATCTGTGGTTATAGCATCTTTTGTCAGGAATGGAATAGAGGATATAAATCTTTAACAGTTTTTATTTCTTCCATGGTTATTCCTACTTGCAACCTATATTTAAGTCCAGTTTTATTATATGTTCTTAATCATTTGGCATAATGATTTTATGCAGAAATGTTACATTTATCCATGTGTTTCATCACTGCATTTGTATTGTTATACGTTTGCGGAGTTCACAACTCTTGGTTACACTTTTGGATGTTTCTTATCCATTTATTTATTTATAACCAGCTCTTCATTTTACTAACCAGTTCTACATTTTGCTTCTTAATTCATTTATCTCTGCTTTTAATTTTCTTTATCTCTTTTTATTTTGGTTTGTTTTATTCTTTTTCAACCTTCCCAGTTTAAATGTTTAATTCTTTCATGTTTTGTTTTCTATTAAATACATTTAAGCTATAAATTTTCTTTAAGTATCAGTTTGGCGACATCCCATAGGTTGTAACGTCATTGTCATCCACTTCTATATAGCACATAATTTTACTTTATTTTTTTCTTTAACTACAAAGTTATTTGGAAGAGAGTTTTAATTTACAGATAGATAGAGTTGGCTTTTTGGGGGGTCTTTTTGTTTATTGTGTTTTGACTATCCATTTCTTGCCAACACCTCATCTTTGTCTAGCATGGTCAGTGTATTTCTACTCTAGGTTTGAGTTTTCCCTTTATGCCTTAAAAATGTTGATCTAGCGTAAATGTCTGCATCTCAGCTTTGAAGTCACACAGCCCATAGTGAAGTTATGTGAGTGCTTGAGATGAGTCATTTTTTAATGTTTAAGTACCTATGTACTGTGGAGTTTAATCCGATCACAAAGAGTAAAAGCTTCTGTTTATCAAAGAAATAGCAATTGACATTACAGACTCTCTCCCACTCTATTTATTAAAGCTGACCTACATAAAACTATAGTCACTGTATTGTATTCTATGCTGTCAATGTAGCATAGTTTATATATTTTACTTTTTTTTAAACTTAAAGTGTTGAATGATTTTGTGAGATTATTAACTAATACTGTTTTCCAGAGATCTTGGGCTGTCAAGTGAAGTACTTCCGCATACTGTTTGAGATAAATATGTGAACTGAGCTTTAGTGGTTCTGCCCTGTCATGCAGTTCTTTAGTTTTGATTCACCCAGAGGCCATTAACTAGTTGTGGAGTGGAGGTATATGTGGAGAACCCTCTAGGGAAGGTAGCTAGCATTTATTGAGTATCTGCTGTTGCCAGTTCTATTTTTGCTTCTCTGTGTGCTTTTCATTTTTCTTATAGCAACACTGAAAGACAAGTGGTATGAATCCATTTAACTAAAGAGAAAATTGAGGCTTGGAACATTTTAAGCAACTAGGCTTAAGACACAAAGTGCTAAAGACAGCATTTGAATCACATGGTCTGAATTTACAACACTGCTTTTTGTACTTTATTACAAGTGCAAAGTTAGCCCTAGCGAATGGGGGAGAAGGGGTTTAAGAGAAATAAGTCAATAAATCAAATGCTTTGAATTTTCAGGACTTTTTATCATCTTTGGTTAAGGATAGGATGTTGTAACTTATAAAATGCGCTGATTTCCCTGTTTGTTTTAAAATTAATTGGGTTCCTTAAATGAGGTTCTCCTGCTAGTAGATTGCCATGTCTCCTAGCTCTGGGGTGCACCTGTTTATGTGTGTGTTACAGTTTCCTGAGGATTGAAAGTTCAGCTAGCACTGTGGTTTCTCCACAAACTCTCCTGTATTCCCTTTATCTGGTAGTAGTATTTGGGGAGCATGCTCTGAATACTCCTCACCCTCACCCCCAAGACTGTACAGCTTTGGAAATGGAAATTAACTCCTCATAAAACAGTTGAGATTTCTAGTTCTGTTTATGGGTGGTATGAAGAAGACTGGGCAAGAAAAGGAGCAGAATTAGCAAAATCATTGCACATTCTTGAGAATGCAGAGTGGGAGACAGTTGTAGTGACTCCTGAAAATTTTTTTTTTAAATTTTAATTTAAAGTTACTTTTTTTTTCCTGAAGAATAAAATGCTTCAAATCACTGTCCTTTTATTTCCCGTGACATTCCTGTTTTACCATGCTCTTTCCGGTCTTCTGATCGCATTAAAGAGAGAGCTTCTGATTGGTCCTAATGGACTTGCATTCTTACCTTTTGAATAAGAACAACAGGGTATGAAGGATCTCTAATGTTCTAAGTCGACTCCTGATTCCACCCGATTCCACAAACTAGAAAAGATTTCTGTACTGAGAGATTAGATTCAGAAGATAGATGGTGTTTGTTAAGTGTGATTTTGAGAAAAAAATTAGGAATCTGCTTATAAGAAAAATCTTCACAAAATTAATTTTGAGAGTTTGTTAGGTGAGAGATTTTACTGTGGGCCTACATGTGCCAGTTTGGCAGTTGTAGTTTAGCTTCGAGACTATCCCTGCTGTGATAGCACCTGAGTGAAGCCAGTGGCAGGTGGAGAAAGCACTTTGGAACTCCTGAGTGACAGTCAGAAGCCAGAATGCTCATTTGGCAAGGGTGCTGCCAGGTGCTGAGTTGGGCCAGAGGATTCCTTAGAATAACAGGTAGATCATAAATGTTTATTTCCTACTTTGATAGCAAATGACTAAACTTTTATGTGCATTTTAATCAGTATGCTCATTTGATGATATACACCTAATGTAAGAAGGACAGTTCAGCATAGATTTATGTAAGATTAAAATCCTAAAATAATTTTCCTTTATAAACCAATAGTGTAGAGAGTTCTAATAATTCTCAATGTGATAGCCTCTTTTTTTAATCTTTTTCAATTAAAAAAATTAACAACAAACAATAAGATATCATTCCATTCTACATATATAATCAGTAATTCTTAATATCATCACACAGTTTCATATTCATCATTTCTTAGAACATTTGCATCGATTTAGAAAAAGAAAGAAAAAGACAACAGAAAAAGAAATAAAACGATAATAGAGAAAAAAAAGTTATACATACCATACCCCTTACCCCTCGCTTTCATTTACCACTAGCATTTCAAACTAAATTTATTTTGACATTTGTTCCCCCTATTATTTATTTTTATCCCATATGTTCTACTCTTTTGTTGTTATGGTAGATAAAAGGAGCGTCAGACACAAGGTTTTCACATTCACAGAGTCACATTGTGAAAGCGGTATCATTGTTCAATCATGTGATAGCCTCTTATGCAACTTTTTATTATCTCTTTAAAAGATAAAATTAGAAGGCAGAATAAAATGGCTACTTATTTTAGAAATAATGGTTTTGAAGAAGACTGTTTAATTGCCAATCTTTGTTCCCCCTCAAAAATAGCTTTTTGTTTACCAAACCCAATGGGTTGAAAATCTTTTCTATGGGTGAGAAATGGGGTGAGCCAATTCTGTTCCTCAACACCACCACCAAATAACCCTCTTCACTCTGTACTCACACACATGTGCATACACACACACACATTAACACACAAACATAGAGGAGAAAAGGTGGCAATTAAGGGGATCTGGAGTCCAGGAGTATCCTAATATATTTTAAAATATTTCATCAGTCTTTTATCTAAATAGTCATATGGTTTAACAGGTTATCCTTATAATATCTTTTGCCTTCCCCTTAGATTTTTTTCTTACTTAGTATGTAATTGCTTTAATTTAAGTATCTTAACACCTTTGCTGATCTTTCTTTTGAAAATTTGTTTTTTTGGTGGGGGAAGTCTAAGCAGAAGCAACTACTGTGAGAGTGTTTAGACCGCTTTAAAAGCGGCATCAAGCCTCTAGGGATCTTGAAAGTTGAATGATTATGAGAAGGGTTGGACAAGGAGGCAGAAGAGCAGCATGGATGGATTTCCTGCCCTCGATGACTGGCAGCCCCTGGCGAAAGTCCTTTTCCTTGCCTCTCACTCTCCGTTCCCAGTCAGTCCTGCCCCGAGGAGTGCAGAGTTGAGGATGGAAATTTGGTTAGTTTCAACAGAGAATTACAGTTTAAAGTCTATTGCATTCCCCCACTTTGCTACTGTTCCTTTTCATGTTCTCTAAGTTATTGTGCTATCAGTTATTCTTAGTCCTCCTTTCATTCAGTCATACACAGATGTGCATCCACATAGCTTTCACTTTTTTTTTTGCTCCACTGAGTCCCTTCTCCTGGTTTAAAGTTCTTATCCCCCAAGAAGAAAAGAAAATCCTTCTTTTGACACATTCTATAATACCTGCCCACCCCCGCCTCCCAAATATCTTTCTGTATCTTGTTGCTTTCCTGCCAAACTTATTAAAATAATACATATATTCTCATCATTTCTCCAGCTGCACTTACTTCTTATCCAAGGGGATTAAAACTGGGGTCCACAGACCCCCAAAGGATTCATGAATAGAACTGTAGATTCTCTTATTTTGATTGGGAAAAAAATTGCATCTTTAATTTTACATCCTCTAATTGAAATTTAGCATTTCCCACAACTATAAATTTAAGCAGTATATATTAGGAGTACATATGACTGTCACCCATATAAATCACTACTGTTTCTTACAGTGTTGCAGTTGAAGCAAATACCGTGAAATATCATTTGCTGTTAACTACTTCAAAATCATGGTAGTTATTAGATTTGCTTCTACATCATATTTAAAGTGTTAATAAGCAAGCATATATATCACTACATCAACTATTTTTTTACTATTTTGATGATTATAGTTTAATTGGCTTCCTTTGTAATGCAATTCTGTGCATTTTATGCACTGAAGAACATTGCTTTGAAAAGAATTTTATAGACTTCGTTAGACTGAGAAAGGGGTCCATGGCCTAAAGACGTGGGTAAGAATAGCTACCTGTTCATTCCATCTCTTCTAATTTCACAGATCCAGCTTCCTCACTGGTCACTGCTCATCTTCACCCAGAGTCCTCTTCTTAGTCGTTCTGCACTGTTTTGTATCATTTGATGCCGTCAGTGACTCACTCCTTTTTTATCTTTAGTATCAAATTCTGTCTGGACTGAGTGGCTCCATCTTAGAAAATAACTCATATTTGTTTCCTTTCTATTTTTCTGCACAACTCTAGCTATCAGCCATCTTTTGCTTGGACTATTATAATACTTTTTAACTTGTCTTTGAGTTTCTTGCCTGCCAAGAGCTAATACAACTAGAGATATCCTAAAATATAGTTGGAAGCATATCATCCCATTTACATAAACCTTCAGTGGTTCCTATTACTTTTCTAAAATTTAAGTAGAAATATGCCATTTCCTTTTTCAAAAGCTTCAACAATTTCCTATTACAAAGCTGAAACTCTCTAATAAGGCCTTGAAGATTTTCCATGAACAAGCCACATCCTGACTTTCTAAAAACCCCTTCTTCTTTATTATTAATCACACAGTGTTCTATACATCTTATCATCTCTCACATCTCTGGACTTTCGATCCTGTTCTCTGAGCAGAATTCCTTTCTTCCCCTGCCTTATCCTACTCCCTCGCTTCCCTCCCCCTACACACACACACACACACACACACATTCTCTCTCTCTCTCTCTCTCTTTTCCCCTCCCCCCTCTCTCCCCCTTTTTCCCTCTCTCTCTCCCTCCTTCTCTCTCTCTCTCTCATGGTGTGTGTAGTACACATCATCACATCTTTCTATTCTTGCCTTATACATTGCCTCTCAGAATTTCCCAAATCAGAAGCAGTTAATTATCTCTTTCTTATACCTTATGCTATATCTATCTACATTAACAGCATTAATTTTGGCATGTTCTGATTTATGTAAGTGTTAATTTATCTGATTTCCATAGTAAAGTTTTATATTCCTTGAGGGTAGCGATTGTTTTCACTTTTATAATCTGTCCCATCTTGTTAGTATTACCTTTTTCTCGTAGTAGGCATCTGGATGTTTCTCGAAGGAGTAAATGAATTCATTGAATATTATCTTAATCTCTCATTTAATTTGACTAGCTTATCATAGACTATACCGCTATTTTCCTTTCTCTCATCAGAAGATTACCTTTAAAATGTATTATTTGTACCCAATTTTAAATTAAAATTTGGTCAACTAGATAACATCTATAAAATACTCTAAGAACTAAGGTACTTAGATTGAAGTGATATTATTTACTATCAATAAAATAAACTCACTCATAGGAATGACTCTGTTAAGTACAATTATTTTGGGGGGAAATATATCATGGCTTAATTTTTAGGAGTTAGTAAATTTTATAGATCTTGGGAGAAAGCTAACTCTGAAAAGTGTAGCAATTTATTACATTAGGAAAATTCTGTGACCAGAAAGTAAAATGTTAATGAAATTATATTGTGGGGGAAGTGGGAGGGTATAGGTGATCTTAGTTCATATATAGCCATTTAATTTCTTTTCTTTTTTTTCTTTGTATGCTGTATGGTGGGGTCACGTTTCATTATTTTTCCATGTGACTGCCCTATTATTGCAGCACCATTTGTTGTATTTTTGTTCATTTAGATTTTCTTGTTTGTTTTGCTTGTTTGTTTGCTTTTTTGGGAAGTGCATGGACCGGGAATTGAACCTGGGTCTCCCACATGGCAGGCGAGAATTCTACCACTTGAACTACCCTTGCACCCCCAAATAGCCATTTATTTTAAAAATTAATTTTTCCTCTCCATCATGTATATCTTTAAACCGAAATGAATGTTTTCTCATTTTCTAGAAGAAAAATATTTGTTTCCCTTCAGGTGCTTGTCATACATACTTTCCTCTAATTATGCTACCCTTTTCTCCCTCTTCCCTTTACTCCTGCCCTCCATCAACTCTATGTGTTTCTTCGAAATCGCTGGTCTCCAACCATTTTTACACTCATTTCCCTTACCAAACTTTCTAACAGTATCTTCTGATTATTCTCATTAGCCAAAATGTTCCATGGCATTTAATTTTCAAGGATTTTTCTTACAAAAATGAATAAGTATATCTCCTATAAAAATGACTTGGTGAGTTTGGCTTTTCCAAAATATGTATTATTCCCATCCTTTTTGAGAATTATTGTTCTAAATTTTATTGATCTTAAAAAATACATGTGATAAGATATCATGATAAAAAACCCAGAATAGGGCGTTATTTGATTCCTTGGTTATATAGATATATGGTAAGAATAGCTAGTAGGACACAATAGTAGCCTTTGCCTGAATAGAATTCTTTCCTGCCTAGTAATAAGGAGAGATTTTATAGAATTATACTGATAAGAATATAAAAATAATGAAAATCAGGTTTTCTTATTTTTTTTACTGAAATTTCAATTTTAGTGTAATTTTTTTTGAGATAACACTTAGTATTCTATGTCACAAGCAGTATTCTAAGTATATTAACTCTTCTAATCTCCATAACAATCCTGTGCCATAGGTGTCAGTATATCCCCAGCTTAGAATTGAGGAAGTTGAGACACAGAAAGAGTTAAGTAATTTGATGTGGTATGGTGTTGCTTCTTGTATCTGTTAACTATAAATTTGCTTTCTTGCTTGCCCTCTTTTCTTTGGACGCCATGCTGGAGTAAACCCCAGCCTGGAATTTACAGTAAGTGTTCAGGAATAAGTTGCAGAATACCGGTAAATCAGATTTATAGAAATAGTGATTCCTATATGGGAACAGGTGGCCTGGTCTGGGCTAGCTCCCTGTGGTGCACTGACTAGTTGGTGTGCCATTGAGAAATCATTTTGGATGGAGTACCATGTCCCTTTTCTAAGTCAGCAAAATCGTGGTGCCCAAATGTGACAAAACAAATTAAAGAAAATGACAGGTCGGTTTTATGATTATTGATATAAGAATTTGTAGTGAAATGTCAGCATATATAACCCTCTCAAACTTGTAACCATGGTTCTATATTTCACAAACTACTAATATAATTCACAATATTATTAAGTCAGAGAAAAAAATTGTCATCATCTTTATAGATCATCTTAATCCACCCGGCATTCCTGATTTTCCCCCAGATCCTCATGTAGGAGAAAAACATATTTCTTCAAATGATTTTTTTTTTACTTGTTTTTTTTTTGGCATGGGCAGGCTCCAGTAATCAAACCTGGGTCTCTGACATGGCAAACAAGAACCCTGCCACCGAGCCACCGTTGCTCCACCCCAAATGATTTTTTTTTTTTTTTTTTTTTTTTTTTTAAAGGAAAGACAGAGAGAAGGAAGGAAGGATAGAAGGAAGGAAGGAAGGAAGAAAGGGAAACATCTTTTAAACATTTTCTTGTTTTATTGTATTCTGTTTCTCCGTTTTTGTTACATGGGCTGGGGCCGGGAATCGAACCGAGGTCCTCCGGCATAGCAGGCAAGCACTTTGCCCGCTGAGCCACCGCGGCCCGCCCCCAAATGATTTTTTTAAAGGTTGTATGTAGTGTGGTATGGATAGGTATAGATACACGTAAACTATAATTACATACAGCTAACGCTTACGAGAGTTTACTATGTGCCTGCACTATTCTAAGTGTTTTATACTTATTAATGTATTTAAATTTCAAAACAACTGTATGCTGTCCCTTTTTTCTTTTTTACAATTGAGAAAACTGAGCTATGGGGAGATTAAACTGTCCAAGGTGTCGTGCCTGTATGTTATATATGTGTATGTATAATGCTTAATGCTAAAATACCAGAACATTCCCAATGATATTAGGAACAATGCAATATAACCATTTTTTAATATTACAATGCAATTAGACAAAAACGTGGAATAAGAGATCTAAAAATTGTCAAGGAAGAGGCAATCTGATGATTATGTGCCTAGAAAACATAAGACTCATTGAAACACTTAATAGAAACATTGAGTTGACTGAGATACCTAGTTCACTATAGTTTTTTATACAAAAGTATTTTTTAAGCATTTAGAAAATGTAAAGGGGGAACCTCCTTTCATAGCAGCAACAACAAAAGCAAAATATTTTAAGGTAAATTTCATAAGAAATGTGTAAGTCTCCCATGAAGAAATATAGGCAACCTTATTGAAAGATAAAGAAAATTCCAATAAATTGTTCTTTTTAAAATATTTTTATTGACAAATCTTCATGCACATACATTCCATACATGGTGTACAATTGTTAGCTCACAGTATCATCACATAGTTGTATATTCATTACCATAATAATTTTTTAGAGCATTTGCATCACTCCAAAAAAAGAAAAAAGAAAAAACTCCAACGTCCCAACGTCCCATACTCCATACCCCTCCCTCTCATTGACCACTAGTATTTCCATCTGCCAATTTAGTAAATTGTTCTTGATTGAACATTTTAATATAATAAAGAAGCAGTGCTTTTTAAGCAAGTATTACTGTGGCACAATCTCAATCAAACTCCCAGCAACTTTTTGGTTGAAACTTGTCAAAACAATTCTAAAGTTCATCTGGTAGCATGAATGTGAAAAAATAGCCAGGATAAAAATCAGAAAATGAGGAAGAAAACTTTAATGATAGAGTACATCCCATATAGGGTACCTAATATATTATAAATATTAAGTTATCAGTGTGTGGTACAGGCACAGAAATAGAAAAAGATCCGTGGAACACAATTGAAAGCTTAAGTCTATAAGACAAGTTAGTATAAAATATGAATTGGATCATACGTCTCCTCTGTTCAAAATTCTCCAGTGGTTTCCCATAGCTGAATAAAATTGGGACTTAATCTTGCAACTCAAAGAGTCATCCATGAACCAGCAGCAATAGCATCACCTATGAGCTTGTTAGAATGCAGAATCTCAGAACCCACCCCAGACCCCCTGAATCAAAATCTTCAAGACCATCATGTGATTCAAATGCAATTTAAAATTTGAGATGCATTGTCTTTTAAGGCTCGACATGATCTGGTTTCCCTTGACCTTACTTTTCTGACCTCATCTTCTGACCCCTCCTCTTGCTCACTTGCCATCAGTCATACTGGCCCCATTGCATAAACATACTATGTACATGCTTATCTCTGGGCTTTGTGCTTAATCTTTCCTCTACCTTGTAAGTACTTCCTTTCACTTCGTTTAGGTATTTGCATGAATATCACCTTATCAGAGAACTTTCCCTGACCCAAAATATCTTTATAGGGCTTACAATCGCCTGTCATGTGCTGATTGTTTACATTTTCTCCCTCTCCCCTCCACACAGATGCTCCATTATAGCCTTCATGAAAGAAGAGGATCAGCTTCATTCTTTGCTATGTTCCCAGTGCCTGGCACCCGGCAGGTGCCCATTTGTTAAATGAAACTGCTATTTAAAATTACAGGTGAAACAGCTAAGACTTTTGAAGAGAGGGAGAAAATACATCATTCTTTCAATAAATATTTGTTGAGTTTGTACTGTGTGACACTCTCCCAGAATTATTCACCATTCAAACATTTGTCAAGTGCTAGCCTTATGCCAGGTCCTGTGCAAAACTCAGATAATGCAAAGATAAGTTTAGCAATGAAGATTCATGGTAGAGTTTGGGGAATAACTGAATCTTCAGTAATTACAGTAGGATTTTAACATTTGAAGCTGTGAAGAAAGATGTTTTAGAAGAAAAAACTTTTAAACAGTGTTCTCAGAGTTGGCTACACATTAGAATCACCTGAGGAGTTTTAAAATACCTATGGCTAGGCTTTACCTAACTAAATAGAAAACTTGAGGGATGGGACCTGGGTACCAGTATATTTTAAATCTCCCCATATGATTCCAGTGTGCAACCAAAATTGAGAGAACTTGCTTTAAATACTTGAGTTTGGCTGGAGTATAGGTTTTATGAAGAGAAGTAAAGAAAATACATATCTGGCTAAGAGAGTTTGGCCCAGGTATTAAGATGCCTTCATGTAACACTATTATTAAGTAACTGCTGTGTGCCATACATTCTACTAGGTGCTGGAGACAGAATGCAGAACAGAAAACCCTGTCCTTGTGAAGCTTACAGCCTAATTGCACTGGCAGCTATTTTAGGATGATTCATGTTTGAGGTTTAACTAATTATGGTATATAATGATTTATATTTAGAAGGAATCTTGTCTTGAATGCCCAGGATTCTTAATTTAAGTCTAAATTATTTTATCACCCTGTGGTCTGAGGGTAGAACTCTATACAAAGAAAACTTTTTAAATAAATTTTTATGATAATTTCACTGAACATTTTCTATCACAATCACCAAACTTTTTAGTTCTTCAGTGTTTTTACTTTATTGCACATCATAACGGTTGTCTAAAATCAGTAATATTAAGCTGTTTTAAATCAGAGTATGAGGCCATTGAAAGTGCTAACATAGTATTTCATTTTTCCTATCTTATAAGGATTTATATAGAAGGAACTGCCTTCCACATTGTTTCTTAATGAAAATTTTTATTTAGATCAGGGTTCTAATTAACACATTCCTTTTATTAGGGCATAGTTGGTTTGCAGTTCTTTTTGTTTTGCTTGCTGTGAAGTATGTTTTTTCCGTAAGTTCACTCACAATCATTTAATACACTACTTATTATGCTGTTACAGCAGGCCATTAGTGACAACAGATAGATTTGATGATAAAGACCTCTTTTAATTCTATGTGATATAATTATTCTTTATAGCCTCTCTGTCAATTTCATTTTTAACAATGCTTTTTGGTCAAGCAGATTTGAATTAGTTTAAGTAGAAATTTTACACCTAAAGAAGAACAATACATTCCCCCGACCTCAGCTATGCAGCCTGAGGTACTATGATGTGCTCAGATGCCCACATACATGGTCATATGAGGAATACAAACATACATCATACATATGGGGAATGCCATAAGAGAGTCATATGGTGGCTTCACAAAGAGAGATGAGTTTTGTCCAGGCCTTGATTGATTTTCAGTTTGTTGTAAATATTGTCATTGCCTTGTAAGAGGTACAGTGACATCTAACCACCATCTAATTCCAAGGAAGTCTTGGTTATGCATTTTATTTTCTATAAAATTATACATTTTTGGTCAGCTATTCCTTAGAATTTCAGCTGTACTTAATAAAACTGCGAGCGTGTTTTGTAAACATGGATGATATCATGTACTTTCTGCTTCCTTTAAAATCGTATGTGCGCTTTTTTCCTTATGAGTTTTCTCTTCCCCCCCCCCCCAATTCATAGGGGCTTTAGTCACCTTTTACATCATCATTTTGGATGTCATTTGTATTCCCTGAACTTTTCTAAAACCTTTATTCCTTAATTATTTGTAGGATTTATAGGAATTGAAAATCATCTTTTTTAAAAAAGACTTATTTGCTTATGATTTCGAAAAATACTAAATGGGGAGCTGATACTCGGGAAGTATCTGAAGTCTTAGGATATAGATTATATTGCCATTTAAAATGACTGCAGAAGAGTTTATGTTTCAACTACCAAGAAAAAAGGTGTTTTGTGGATTTATTTTATATTTGTCTCTGAACTGTAAAGAGAATTGAGGCATATCTGCTCTCCATGCCATGGCACTGAAAGATTTTTACAATCAACCCAAAGAACTTTGATTTAGAAGAAGCATTCTCTTCTTTCTTAATGAATTTTTTCTTTTCTTTTTTTGGTTTTGCTTGTTTTTTAATTTATCCCTTCATATGTATTACAAGAGAGCTTGACCAGGGTTAATTTATTTAGACTTTTTACTACCCTCTTTTTCTTTTAACAGTTCTTTATAACAAAATCGTCATCTTTATTGTTGAGTATTGTTGAAGTTTCAGGTGGTCTTTTTCTTGCCCCAGCTCTGAACCAACTGAAGCACACAAAGGAGCCAGGGAGATGGAGATCAAAATAGCAACCTTTCAAAAATTTATAGAACTATTGGAGAATAACTTCAGAACAAGCATAAAGGGCTTAGTAACACTGAAGTCCAGAATTAGGAAGATTTTGCCACCCGGTCTCAGGCAGTGCTGGTGAGCAAAGCACTCTCTGCATATGGGCAGATCCCCAAGAAAAATGGGTAGAGGAGGGGCTGGGCTTTGCCCACACAGGTCCTCTTCCCACACTCACCCATCAAAAAAGTCAGCCTCGGTGAGGAGGCAGGCTCAGTGTTACTCATTCACTGCCGCTCAAGCTGGGAACTTGAAGCCAGAGGAGACTTTCGGGAAAAGAAAGTCTCACTCAGTTCCACAGCTTCCTTGAACACTGGAAGAAGTCAGCAGTATCAGAGCTGTGGGAACTTTATTTATAACTGAGGCCCTTTGATTAAGTTCACCCTTTCTCAAAAGAGAAATAAAAACATTACTGGGGGGCAGTGCTGCGGTGGCTCAGTGGCAGAATTCTCACCTGCCATGCCGGAGACCCAGGTTCGATTCCTGGTGCCTGCTCATGTGAAAAAAAAAAAAAACATTATTGGGACAAGGTCTGAGAGAGCAGGTAGTGCTGAATCATCCCCTGAGGGCATTCTAGAAGTTTCTGCAGCTGAAACCCAGAGTTCAGTCTTGGTCCCTGGCTTTCCAAAGCTTGAGTGTCCAGTTCTCCCTTTGATTTTTGTGCACTCTTCCAGTCTTCCTCCAGTTAATCTCCTACCCCCTTTTTTTGAGAGTCTGTTTCTATTGCTAATAAAAAAGGATTGATTTGATATGTATCCATTATAGCTTATTCTTTTTCCCTTTAAACATTCTTCACCTGTTGATAATGGCTTAGTATTTTTAGGAGCAAATATGAGTTATGATAAAATATGATTTCTGATAGTTTCACTTGGCATGGATAGGAAATGGAGTTTTCTCATTATTAAAACAGGATGTTATGACCATAGGGATAGCTGTATCTTGGTGATAATTTTAACCTACTCCTCACTCCTACCCACTACTTTGTTTTTGTTAACAGTGAGAAATGGCAAAGATGGACATCTCCTTGGATGAAGTTTTAGTAGAACAAGTGTTTGGCACTTTTTCATATTCAGTGCATGCTCCTTTAGTGCCATGTTCATAGATTTTTGGTTGTTTTTTTTCTTAAATTATCAGTTCAAATTTAGTGTCCTTTGTTAGATCTTAATATGAATACTTTCCAGTTTCTGAACTTATTTTAATATATAATCATTTATAGATGATTTATTTTAAAAATATGATCCTGATTATCGTTGGAAGTCTCTTTTCTTCCAGTTAATATTAAATATAAAGATACATTTTTCTAGAATGCCCTTTGGATGGTTTACATGCAGGGCAAGTTCCAACTTTGGGCCAAGGTTAAAAACAAACCTGAAAAGTGACATGGTTTTCATTGGCAGAAGGACGTTAAGAGGTCAAAGATTGTTCGAAAGAATGTCCTTGAGTCAGCATGACAGGGATGGTGTCATCAGGCTTGATACGTTTGACCCCTACGACTTTCTTTTACCTGGTTCTGTCTAGAGAGTCAGCAGTTTATTTGTCTTTAATTCATATAAGCAATATTCTTTTTTTTAAATTTTTATTAATAAAACCAATCAACATACAATATGAACATTCTTTTTTTTTTCATCACATAGTTGTATAGTCATCATCATGATCATTTCTTAGAACATTTGCATCAAGAATGGTTTCAATAGACAAAATTCTTAGAATTATTTTGTGGTTTAAAGTTAGTCTTTAACTCTTTCAAATAACACTGAAAAGAGTAATTTTCTATAATAAAGCTCTTATGGCCCATCTGACTTCCTTATACAATAACTCTTGGAAGTTAAAGTTGCCTGATTGATTTTGTGCCATTCTTCTATTCCATGGTCTGAACGTGTGTGTGTTTTATTGGTTGTTTGGTTGGCTTTTGGATAAAATTTTACTCTTTAAATCTTTGGGGGATAACTGGGTAAATTTGATATTCAAAAATTTCATTGTTATTGTTAATGTTTAAAGAAATTACATATTAAAGGGGGACAAATCTATATTAGGAAGGAGGTACCAGAAATTTCATCAGTCTGGATCACCACTGGCAAAGAGACCTGATTCTAGAGCATACTTGTTTCATATTCATGCTTCAATAAAAATATAGCCCCTCAGAAGGTTGAAGTTTCCAACGTCACACCCACTCTTGACATTCACACATTTTAGTATACTAAAACTACACTGTTGTGTTTTTTTTTGTTTTTCTGCCATAATGGGGTACTGTGCTCAGTCATTGTTGCAATGATTCAAGCAGCCCTGTACAGCTGTTTCTCTTTGCCCTGAGGAGGGAAGTGGATGAGAAAAACTAGGGAAACCAGACTAGGGCTGTCTTTTCACCTACAGATGTTTTAATGTGCTTAACATTATCCAGTACTAGCAACTGAGATAGTCTAAATACCACAGCAGGATCTGATTAGCTTTTTCAGATCACTGCCTTTATTTGCTGTTTGCAAAAAAAGCTTAATCCAGTGCTGGAGATTAGGCTTCCTGCCGAGCTCTTGGGTAGTTTTCTCTCATTCTTTGTGTTCACAGTGGCAGGAATTAGTGAGAAGATTCCCCCTCCTGAATTAAAGCTCTAAAGTAGTAACTATAGTAGCAACAGATGAAGAGAAGGAAGAAAACCCAAGGAAAGGAAAAGAGAAAACTGTCTATTAATGCTAAAAAGTTTCCTTTTTGTGAACAGAAGAGAAAAAGTATTTTAAAATAAGAATTCATAAATATTGACCTGACTGTCTCTCTCTAGTCAATGCATAGCTGTTAAATTTATCCCATTTAGTTGTATCTACTCTGAGTGGATGTATGTTGTTTTTCATTTTTATGTGAACTCAAAACTAAGTTTTACTAGAAGAATTAAATTGACTAGCCATAACAATGGTCTTGATTTATCCTTTTTATTCCATTCAGAGTTTGTAGCTTTTATTCATGAAATTTCAAAGAACTACCACCACTATCACAAAAAGAAAAGACAAATTGTAAATAATTTTTGTGATGTTAATATGCTTACCCAAGACAAGAAATTTGAATTCTATGTAAATCACATTATAATTGGCAATAAATTATAATACTAGAGATGCTACATCTTGGTTTTTAATGAGTTTAAACTGCCCTATGAAATAAGACCATGGGCATAATTATTTCAGTAACATTACTGTAACCACTGGCAGAAAAGAATAGATCTTCTTTGAGAAAATAGTTTGGCCTTTTGGGCGTAATAATTGTGTTAGTGTGAAAATATTTCACACATTTTAAAAATTTTCTAACGTTTTTGGAATGGCATCCTTTCATAAAATATTAAGCTTTTTTGGGGGAAAGATAGCGATAGACAAATGATGATCAACAATATTTTATATTTTAGTTTTCTTTTCTGAAGTAGTAATAACTTTTAAATGTGTTCAGTAGGCTTGAGGAATGTTTTCAGTGAGATAAATTGAAAAATTTTTAACCATATAGAATCAGTCTTCCTTCTATTTTGTAAATAGAGAAGGTCTTATTTGCATTTGAGTAGGCACAATAAGAAAGAACATGGCTAAGAGACCCAAACCAGTGTTACTTTTTTCCAGGTATTCACAAATGAGCCAAATTGTGAGTAAATTCTGTATTTGTGTGAAAGAAAAATTGATTTAGATATTTGACATGTTCCAATTCTATATTTTTAGAGTTCGTGGTCACATAATGAAGTGTGGGCACTCTACATAAATCAGCCCATTAGAAAATTATAAATTAAGAGCAGCTCTTTGCCTTCATTCTTTTAATTTTCACTGGAATAAAAAGGGTATACTTTTGTAAGTGTCTGCATGTGTCTATGTGTGTCGGTGTTTCCATTACATAAAAAGACAGTAGGACAGTTACAGATTTCCTTTTTCTTTAGTAGAGAAAGTCTTACAATACCTTCTGATATTTAAATTTGGATTGAATTTTTTTTTCTTTTCGTAATCCGAGGCCACTCCAGATATGATTTATGCAGCTGTCGAAAGCAAATAGACTGTAGTATTACCAATGCTGTTTAACCTGGAACTTTGAAATATACCAGGAATGCCAGACTTCCTTATTGAAGGGGCTTATTTTTTGTATACTGTATAGCCTTTAAAAATAGCACAACTTTTCTTTCCAATAAAGTTAACTTGTACCTGAACTGAAAGTTGAGTAGTACATCTTATAAATTGTATGAAATACAAATACTTTTAACAGGTGTAAAATAATTTTGTATATAGAAGCTTAGCGAAAGATTTTTGCTTTTATTTAATTACATAACTATTATTATAGTTATAACTTATGAATTATTATACATAATAAGAGAATTTGACATTGCTACTAGATATACATAAGATGGACTGTTCTGTTGATTTTGAGTTAAATAGTTTTACTTAACTGTAAAGGTAGATGACTCTTGGTGCCAGGTTGGGTCAAACTTTTGTTTTAACTATAACTTTTGGTGGAATTACTTTTTAAAAATCAGTTCTATTTGTAAACCCTTAAATTTTTTTATTTTGCTCATTCTTATTTCCATCTCCTTTATTGGTTTTATTATCTTGCAGCAGATTAATAAATACTTACAAATACTTTTTAGATATTTTACTACTTCCAGGGATGTAGTTCTACTACAACCTTCTGTCTCATTTCACTAGTAACTCATTTATTAAAGAAAAGGGATTACCACTGTGGCTAATTACTACTTTGACACACCTCATTTTCTTTATTTCTCAAGTAGAAATGAAAGCTAATTGTCTAGGATATAGCTTCAATTTTTTGGAAACATGCAACTTTTACTGCTTTAAAATGTAATTGGTTTCTTTGTTTCCTGTATTAAAAACAAGTAGGAAAAACTGAAGTCTGCCTAGGCCAGGTGTTTCTTGTTGGCAGCCTGCTCCCTAATGACTGCTCTCGCAGAGCAGCTGCCTACAGTCGGCTTTGTATGGGCTATTGTTGCTGCACACCCCTCGTTAATACACAGGCTGCCTGGGGCAGACCCCGAGAATGACATCAACTTGCTTATCTTAGAAACCTCCGAGAACCTGACGCAGGGTGCTGAGGTTGTCTTGCATCTGCCTGGCCAACTAATTGTGCACTTTCTGGCCTATGATTGGCTGTTATTCCACTCAGTAATAGGTTAAGCAAAGATATTGCCGTTCCATCTGCTCAGCCATTCATTGTTCTTCTTGCCTGCCTGGAAGTCTGCAGCTAAAATTGTGTTAAGGAGTTACTGCTGTAGCTGCTACAGAAACCAATGTCTTTGTATTTTCCTGCTAACGTGAGTATCTATGTTATTTTTGTGCCTTCGAAGTTAAACTTCGCCAAATTCAGAGTTCATCTGAACACTGTTAAGGATATAAAGCACCTCAAGTAAAAGCCTACAAATTATTGTACAATGCCAAAAATCCAGATAATTGAATTATTTCTGTAAAATAGGTCTATAAGGAAGATTTTTTGTGTTTTTATATTCTGGAGTTGTATAATTAGCTATAGCACTGTGAACATTTACAAGGCTTTAGGATGGCATGTGATCATTTGGAACTTAAAGACAAGTTACAACAAATGTTCTGATATCTTGATAAATGGTGAATTTAGATTTTATCTTGTCAAATTTTTATGTTTCTTAAGGTGTCACCATTATACCTACGTGTCATAAAATGATGGTAACATTTGATAGATTTTTTCCATTGTTTTAAGTAAATAATTTGGGGATATGGATTAATATTGGTAGGTGTTTCAAAATAGCTTGTTTTAAATATGATATTTAAGCATTCAGTTGCTTTATCAGTAGTTTAAAAATTAATGTATAGTTTCTAATTTTTTCTCTCCATCTTTTTTTTTCTTGTGTTAGTTTCAGGTATTAGATTGAAGATGTCATTCCAAGAACTAGTACTTTCAAGAGTTCTGTATTGGGGAAGAGAGGAGACAAAGACTTTCATCTATCAGTGGGGAAGGAAAGAAGGAGCTTAAAGGGTTAAAAGAGGTTTTCATTTTTACCACATGCCCTATTGTGTGAACATATGCATAAGTCTATTGAAAGTTTTCAGAAGATGGGCAGGCCACCAGTTGCTGGTCTCCTGCAGTTCCAGTAGACATCTGTTGCCCCAGAGCATTAACCAATCTGTTCAAAGGGACATCCTTCCTTTGTTAGCTAGAGGGGTGCAGACAACAGCACTCACTGAAATACAATGGTAATTAAAGAAATAGAGACTACAGCCATAGGTATTTATTACATATTCATTATTTATTTTCATTGTTCTCAGTGTTACCATTTGGCTAACAACAACAACCCATTTTCATGGCTTTGTAACTTTACATTACACACAAATAAATTGGTTTAACAAGTTTATGGCCTAATATTCCTGATTAATATGAGACTCTTTAGAATATAAAAAAATTTTTTTTTATCTTATGTGAGCTGGAGTTAGCCATGAGAAGTTTCAGCAAATCTGCTTACTCGCTAAATGGGGGAAATCTGAGTGCATGCAATAAATTTCTAGTAAATAGCCATTATATCATAAAACTGCATTCAACTAATATAAAGGGTTCCTTTTTGTCAGTTAAAAAAAAATTAGTTTCACTTCATCATTACTTAAAAAATAAGCATGAAAATTCAGTTTGTTTTCAACAAATGGTATTATTTAATTTTTAAACTTACACGGCCCTTAGCAAGAAAACTTGAGTTTCAGATACAATATCTGGGGAGAATCTATAGATTATTAAGTATAGAAATCTGTTTTCAGACATTATATTTTGCCCAATCTTACTTGTGTTCAAGAATATAAAGGCCAATTATAATGGGTTCCTGATGTAAAGTTTAAAAGTTAAGCCATATTTCTTGGAGTTTTTGATATCTAAGGGAGAATAAACTCTAACCTACCTTGCGTGTGAAACTTTGTGCTGCTTCAAATGAAATGAGGAAAATTAATCTCATTAGGTGATTGTTAATTTAAAAATGATTTACCTAAGTTTGCATTTGAGTAAATGCAACAGCCTAAAAGTCTAATACATGATTTAAAAGTTGAGGAAAAGCTATTTTCTACCTAACGAAGTAATCAAATTTTTTAATGTTATGAATCCTTTATTTTCTTTTTTAAAAATTGTGTTGATAATTTTTAAGATGCTGAGCAAAAGTAAAGGCCAAATGCCATTCTTTATCCTAAAATCACTAATGATTCCCTTATAAGTTTTATGCATTCCATTGCATTAACAAGTGCCACAGTCTATGAAAATATTTTTTATCCACTTTTAAATCTTAGATTAGCCTTTATCTGTTATCGAATGATTTCAAAATATTGCCAAATTCTAATATTTTTTACTACCCTATTAAGTCAGGGCAGTCTTTTGCTAGTTATAAATTGGTAAGAAAGTATTTTAGAGATTTAAGTTTTAAAAACCAGATCTTTACCATTTGTCAGTACAAATCAGGTTATATCAAATTGGTATCAGGTGATGGAGAAAATATATGTAGCTTATAGGCCCAGTAATTGAACTCATTTGTCCTTATTCTAGTTCACATTTTGCCTATTGCTTCACAGGTTCTAAAATTTATTTAACTGTTTGTTTAGCATAAGGTGACATTAAATAACTTTCTCTGAGCTAACCAATGAAATAAAGAAGATGAAGAAAGACTTGTCAGTATTTAGAAAGTTTTACTAGAATATTTTAAAAGAAAAATTGTTTTGTCTAAGTAAAATTAGATGTTAATTAAAAAATAAAGCAGGTCAAGTTTGCACGTATCCTTAGCATTAAAAATCATGTTAGCCCAATGGTTCAAAACTTTTAATTTAAATACTTTATGTGAATTATGTGAATTTCACTGATCAAAATTGTGTGATTGTCATTCAATATATTGGCATATATGTGAGTTTTATCTGGTTTGATGTCATAAAAAGCAAACAACTGATTTAGAAATCAGTTCAGTGTTTTTGAGAAAAATCCCATTTTTCTCCCTATTTCATCATTATAGCTACATGGTAAAGGTATATAGCAGAGCAGATTTAGGTAATGTTATTGATATTTTTATCTTATACTGAAGGTGATCTAGAAATATATAAATATATATTTTTAACGGTTAATTTTCATTTTAAAAATTTTGCGGCACCTGGTTTTGTTTCTTTGAAAAATGTGAAAATGAAGAATAATTTCACTTATCCTTTTAAGGCAACATTCGTGTTCCCCTCCAGCTATATTTCTAAAAGGTATTCATCTTCTTTGATACAGTCCCAAAGATTAAGCCTTGCAGATTAATATTAAAATAATATTTCCTAGTTCAATTCAGGAATTTGGTCAATAATCCTTTATCTTGAAGAATTATCTCAGCAGCACTTATGCAAAACCCAAACTTTTCAGGGGAGATCAAAAATGCTGCCTGTTAAATACACTTCCTGCAGTCAGAGCAGATTGTGGGGTTTACAGAACAATGATGTCGGAGCTTCCAGATTGGTTTGGCAGCTGCATTGTTCTCAGAGGGTAAACCAGACGCACTTAAGTCCCAGTCTCTTTTATAGGCTTTTGTTCATACCAAATTATTCTTTCACTGTGCTAGCATTCATGATGGCATGTTAAAGGAGTGCAGCTTAGCAACCAGCTTTTGGTTGCCAGGCAGCCCAGCTTCCAATAGGTTTCCTTGTGTAAGATACTTTTGGTGGGTGCTCTACGAAGGCCACAGTGCAGGTTTTTCTTTTAACTGTATCCCTTTATAACGATGCTGTTGTGATTTGTTACTTGCATTATGGTGTCAGTATATTACAGTAGTTAATAAATCACTGAGTGTGAAGATTTGCTTTCAAAATTCCTTCCTTTAATCTAAATAATTGGGCTCATGCATACATATTAATAGAAAAAAATTGAAATGATACAGCTTCATAATGGAGCAGATGTATAGGGATGGACCTCTCCTAAGAGACATTTCTTTTTCAGTTATGCGGTCAGGAGCTAGGAGATTTTGATGTTTCTTTAAAACCAAAGAATGCTGTGTAATTAGTAGAACAATGATATTGAAGTTATCATTCTCAGGGAATAAAACCTAAAGAAACTCCCCTAGAAGTGAGTAGGAGTTCTACACAGAAGGAATTTCAAGTGTACTGTTATCAAGCTAAAGATTCCATGTTCTCATCTTTAGTATTTACCATAGTTTGTATAATTCATGTCATTATGTAGAAATACCTCACGCTCAGGTTCACCAAGTACACATTCAGATTGTGACTTCTCAGAGAATAATTTAGCATTTTCTTTTAACATTTATATAATAGCTCCTTTCTAGTGTAAATAAGATGTTGGAGAGCTTCAGAATAAAATGTTTTCCCAATTTTCTTTTTTAGATTATTTAAATAGTTGTTTTATGACAGTATCAAATTCAGCTACCGCTGAGTTGCTAATTTTATCCCTGGATGGAACACTGAAACTGCCTTTAGAAATAAATTACTAATGTGGATATAGTCCTTACAATACAGCATAAGAATAAATCATTTTATTTTGCTAACCTGTTATTGGTAGAGGATTAATAATTACTACCAATAAACTTTAAGGAAAACAGTAAAACAAGAGAAGCATTTTAACAATAAAATAATTCCTAGAGTATAAAAAATAGGAGAAAAGACAACTAACCAAATGCAGATAATGACTAATCTGATGCAATACAGAAATATTTTCTGCCATAAAATTCAAGAAACTCAGAAATAATTTTAATGTATTTATTTGCTGCTAACTTTAAGTAAGCTATTTAATTTCTTGAATTTCCATGAATGTATGTAGACTAAGAGTTTTGTTTTGTTTCTGGAACAAAACAGACTAGAGTGTCTCTGACACATAGTAAGGGTGGCATAACATTAAAAATTGCATTCCATCACCATGTGTGATAGCCACAAAATAATGATTTTGTGGGCAAATACTATGTTCATCATGTCTTCATATCTAAGTGGGATATAAGTCACTGTTCACTTTGTAATTATTCCTTTTTGGTTATATTAGAAAATGTGGTCTTTCATTGCAGTATCTAAATTATTTTGAAGCTTATATATTGTAGATTTTTATTAATCTTGACTGAAATTAATGATAATGTTTCAAGTATTGTAAGTTAATGCTTCCCTTTCTTTCCACATGGCTTTCCCTTTTAAAGAATTTTTAAGATTTTATGAATTTCGTTAGGGAACATATACGTAACCTGTCATAGCACATCTAAAATATGGCTTATGATGATGTTTGATGTGCCACTCTAGAGGCATATTCTTTTCTAAAAGTGGAAAACTCTCTTCTATCTAGTTTGAGAAGCAGTATGGTGTAGTGGAAAAAGGTTGGGTTTTGGAGTCAGACAAAATTTGGTTTAAAATTCTATTCCACTATTTATTTGCTTTGTGGCCTTGGAGCAATTACGTGGACTTCCTAATTCATAACTTCATCATCTGAAAAATTGGGCATAATACTGTCCTAGCAAGGGTGTTTTGACAGATGGGAGGGACAGACAAAATGCAAAGTAGGTATTCAGTGGTATGGTCATTCTCCTCTGACTTACATTTTTTTTCTCTAGGAATATGGGGCGCTTTGCATCCAGGAATACAGAAAAGGCAGCAAAGTGGAGTCAAGTACATGTAACAGCTTCATGGGCCTGAAGGATCGTCTTGGGCATAACCTCGGCCACCTTTATATGGAGAGCCCTGACCCACATTTAAGTACAGCGGTTTCTTGGTCAATGATAGAAAAACCAACGATGGATAAAGTCAGCTTGACAAAGGAGGATACAGAAAAAGAGGTATCAGAAGAGAAAGCAAGCTCTGGTGACTCCGAAGAAAGTACAAATTCTGATAATGAGTCAGAGCAATTGTGTAGCATTTCAGAAGAGCCATGCTTATTAACCAAGACTCACAGGCAACTATGTAGGTCCCCCTGTTTAGAGCCTCACATACTCAAACGCAATGAGATTTTGCAAGACTTTAAAACTGAAGAGTCCCAGACTATACCCAAGGAAGTGAAGAAACCCCCTGATGTGGTACGAGAATACCAAACAAAACTGGAGTTTGCACTTAAGTTAGGTTATTCCGAAGAGCAAATTCAGCTTGTGCTAAACAAACTTGGTACCGATGCTTTAATCAATGATATTTTGGGAGAACTTGTCAAACTTGGAAATAAAAGTGAGACTGATCAAACAGTTGGTACAATTAACAGTGTAACACGGGAAACGTCTTCCCTGGAATCTCAGAGGTCTGAATCTCCAATGCAAGAGATTGTAACAGATGATGGTGAAAATCTGAGACCAATAGTTATCGATGGCAGCAATGTAGCAATGAGGTAAGTGGGAAAATGTTTGCTGATAATTATCACTCAACAGTCTTTAAAAGTTATTTCCAGTTGTGTAGCTATTTCTCTCCTCTCATTAAAGTTGAGATTATTCCACACCTCAACAATAGCTTACATATATATTTTTTAATTGATTCTCTTAGTCTTCTACTGCTCCACTTCCAGGGTGCTCAGCATCCTCACCCCATCCCTGGCTAAATAGAGACACTGTTTCCCCAAATATATTTCTTTTTTTTTACTTTCATCTGGCTAAATTGCCATGGTATAAAAATTACTGTGTGTTCCTGGTTTAGTGTTACTCATCAGATGCAAATGAGAAAGTTGATTATGACAATATCCAGCAATGTCAGAATCTACTCAAATAACCTAATTAGTTCTTCATGAAGTTAAATAACTATAGGGAAAAACCCTAATTATTTTAGAAAGCAAACTATTTCTGTTGATTTGGGAACAGTCAAAGCTCTACTTTCATATTTTGTTCTGTTCATGAACTGCAGTTCAAAGAAATTCTTTAGGAACTGGAACTAAAAGCAAAGCTTCTTTTGAAATATTGTTTTGATGACTTGTAATAGCTCAAAATTTAAAGTGCACCCATATTCAATCAGTACATAGTTAACTACCCACAACATTCATTGGGGACATAGGAATATAAAAAGGTATTGCTTCTTTTCTAGAGCTTAGATTTTCTATCTGCTCTTTCTCAGAAGATGATATGATTCCTAACACAGAATCATCTGAGAAATTTGTTAAAAATATAGATTTTAGAACAGCAGTGTTCAAATAAAATATAATGTGAGCCACATATCTAATTTTAAATTTTCTAAAAAAGTAAAAAGAAACAGGTAAAATTAATTTGATTTTTATTTAGGCTAATATCTTTGTTTTAGGCTAACATCTCCAAGATATTATTTCAACATGTAACCAATAAAAATTAGCAAGATATTTTACAATATTTTTCATGTTAAACCTTCGAAGTCTAATGTGGACATTACATTTATAGCACATCTCAAGTCAGACTAGCCACATTTCAAGTGCTCAGTAGCTAGCTCCCTGGGGCTAATGGCTATCATATTGGAAGGTAGAGTTCTAGAGCCTCACACAGACCGACTAAGTCAAGCTTCAAGGTCTAGCCCAGGCATCTCATTTTTTAACAAAGATGGTAATAACAGATTTGAGAACCACTGTGATAGCAAGTTCTTCAGCATAGAGTATAAAAAAGGAGCAACGTGTACTCCTCAAAATAACATTTTCGGGGTGAGGCAATATTACCCTTATGCAAACTGAAACTTACAGGATTTAAATTATTTATCAAAGGTAAAAAAAAAATATTTAAAATTTAAAAACAATTCAAGGCTGATCACAGTGGCTCAGCAGGCAGACTTCTTGCCTACCATGCTGGAGACCCGGGTTTGATTTCCGGTGCCTGCCCATGCAAAAAAAAAAAAACAATTCAAATCCAATATGTCTTACTTCAGAATCTATACTCTTCTATTGTATAATGAAAGAGAAAAGCAAATTGAAAAGTTTCAAGCCTTGAATGCCAAACTAGAGAATTTAAACTAGTCACTGTAATACAAAAAAAGTTGAAGGTTTTTGGGTATAGGAGTATCCACATTGGAGTTGTGCCTTACATTGGTAATCTGGCGGGGATTCATAATGGGGATAATAGAGGAGAAACCAGAAGCAAAGAAATCATTTGGATACAAGCACCCCTTCCTAGTGGAGTAAAGAGGGCTTTAACAAGTGTCTTAGAGGTTTTAAGAAGTGTACATTCGGGTTTGAGAAACCCTTCAGTAAGATAACCTCTCTAACCTCTTTCTCAACTTTGGCTACAGAATGATTTTTTTTCCTATAATAATCCAGATCTAGTGAACAATTACCTTAGCAGAGTAATCATACTTAAGGTCAAACTCCATGAAATTCCCAAGGGAGAGAGTAGTGGGGGAAGGTAATTGAGGAATACCTATAACCATCACTATATGCCAAAATTGTGAGAGGAGTTTTTAAAAAAAATGTTTTCCCAGGTCCTACGCTTGGATAATCTGATTCAATGGGGCTTTGATAGAGCCCACAGAACCATAATTTTCTCCAGTGCTGCATTCCAGTGTTGTGCATTGCTGATGCACAGCCGCTCGGTGTGGAAAATGTTGAGATCTACAGGTAGACAGACAGAAGAAAATGATGATCAAGGGAAGTAGCCAAGTACATACCATTAGTGTTAGAAAAAAGCAGAATGTTAGAAAAGCCAAAAGACACGCAAATGTCATTAAACGCAAAGAAGTCTGTAGGGAGAGAATATCTTGTAGAGAAGTTGAGGAAGAATACTAGAAAAAGACCAGAGGCAGTCACTGATCTTCCAGAATATTATGTGGTACTGAAGGCAGAAAGTCAGGTACAGGGGATTAAGAAATGAAAGAGTAGAGACAGAGTATTATTCTAGAAAGGTGATAGAGAAAGGGAAGAAAGAGGAAGAAGAAGAACTGGGAAGAAAGGGAGTCTCCGTAGGAGAGAAAGAGACCACTAGAAAGAGAGCTTGCATTTAATTTTTTTACGTGATCAGGCACTGGGAGTCGAACCCAGGTCTCCAGCATGGCAGGCAAGAACTCTGCCACTGAGCCACCGTGGCCCACCCTTGTGTTTAATTTTTAAAGCAAAGTTCTAAAGGAGGAGACCAGAAAGGTACAAGTGGAGAATCGGGCATTGGAGGGAAAAACACTTTTAGATAGGCAAAAACAGACCTTTGGAGGGAGAAAGCAGCATAAGGTTTATAAAACTTAGAGTCCATAGAGATGAATTTTTAAGCTGGATGTCATTTAGGTAAGTGATGTCACAGTTGGGTCAGTCTCATGTCAACTCACATGACTGAAACCTACCTCCCAACTGAAACCGAAGTTACTTGGATGACTAAAAATTTACAAAAAAAATCTAAATCTTACTCATCTCACATGGTGAGACTTATCCACAGGAAAACTTTACGGTATTTCAAACAACCCCTTCTTAGTTTTACTGAGGAATCGTCACACACGTACAGTCCATCCACAGTATATAATCCATGGCTTACAATATCATCACAGAGTTGTGTATTCGTCACTATGATAATTTTTGTAACATTTGCATCATTCCAGAAAAAGAAATAAAAAGAAAAAACACTCATACATCCCATACTCTTACGCTTCCCTCTCATTGACCAGTAGTATTTCAATCTACCCAACTTTTTTACCCCTTATCCCCTTGCTCATTATTTATTTTTCCTTATTTTTTTATTCATCTGTCCATTCCCTCAAACAACCCATTCTTATATAATCATAAAAAACAAATATTGTTTTGGCACCGTCCTGTTTCCCTTGTTACAAAGATGGGACAGTGCAAATTCAATGCTTCTTTCCATCATTATATTTTAATCTGACACTTAAACTGAAGTGCCTCAGGCATTTCAGGAGAGAACAAGTTGACAGGAAATTTTTATTATAACAGCATTATACTGTCAGTCACAATAAAATGTGATACCACGTTCATAACTTTGACAGTAGCAAAGTCATTTAAAAATACCAAGTTATTTCAGGTCCAAAATCTTAATTTAACAAAAATGCAGAAGTATTTCACCCAGTTCAAGTTGCCTAAAATGTGAGATGCTTTTCCTTTTTTTTTTTGAGATGCTTTTACTTTTAAAATAAATTTTTAGGCATAAGTTTAGCAAATTTATTATATGTATGTGTATATGTAATACATTTATATGAATGGTAATAATTTATATATAATTAATGAATGTGAGGGACTAGTTGAGAATAGAGTACTATTTTATTTCCTTTCTGATTTCCCGGGTAGGTTATTTCCTATGCAAGATGAATATGTTTTAGTTTCATTTAAATGCTAGTCGCAGAACCTAGTATAAATGATTCTTTAGATTTAAATTCAAAGTAGGAAAGTAAAACATTTCCATTAAAAGTACCAAAATAGACTTTTTAAAAGCATCTTTAATTCTGTACATACTACATTTGTGATTCTGAGCAAGTTGTTTAAATTCTCCAGCCCCAGACTCCACAATTGTAAAAAAAGGAGAATTGTTCTCTTAGAGACTTGTTATAGGATTAGAGATAAATAATACCAAGAGCCTGACATGTAAAATATGCTCAATAAATTATATTTATTGTTACAGTAAATAGCCAATCTCCCAATCCAGGATGTAGTAACTAATGTATTGAAAAGTTAGTTATCTCAGTTTTTTTCATACAACACTAACAACCGCAGCAGTTTAATAGTCCATCTTATTCTCATGATTTATAGGTGTATTTTAATTTTTACTTAAATTTCACATCACCCATTGTCTTCAGTGATAATTTTTACAAATTTATAAAAGAGGCTTGGGCTCTTAGAAGAAAAATGGAGACCAAAGTTACCCAGTGACTTCAGTTTCCCCAGTTCAAACCCTGTAGCCCTTTTCGTGGTTTGATCTGCAAATACGTGAGTTGTAGAATGGATTACAGAAATCTGCTGGGAAAGTTGCTCGTGTAATATTTTAGGTCCCATTGGCATGAGAAAGTCTCTGCTTTTCAAAATTTGGCCTATAACATGACAGGCCCCCAGCTTCTGTATAGATACTGTACATACAGATAGAATAGTATAGATATAGAATAGTACAGGTATAGATAGACTATACCTATCCGTATATTCACAACTTAAGTGTGTTGCTTCCCAGGAGCTACAAAAGCACTTACCTGGAGTACAGAGTATCATAGCCCTTAGTTTACACAACAGGAATCTTCCCAGCAGATTAACAGCATCAAGTGACAAAAGAGGAGCGTCTTCCTATAACAGAGAACCTATTTGCTCAGGTATCTCAGAGGTGAAAGAACAGGTAAAAGTTTGTTCAGAAGTGCCCATGACTCGGTTCTTTTTCTGGCTCTGGGCAAAATGAAATAGGTCAGTAGAAATTGCAGAATGCTCCAAGAAAGAACCAGAAAAGTTTAAGGCAGAGGGAAAAAAAAAAACAACCAACAACAGACACATGAGTTTCTCCTGTTCCCAGTTCCAAGATTCCCACATTATGTCAATTTTGCTCATTTGTTTGTACCAGTTGCCAGTTATTTCTTGTCTGTTTTCCTGGAGGAGATAGTCTCCTAGAGGAGGTAGTAAAGCTTCATAGTAAGATTCATTCCAGCATTCCTTTTTCTATTGTCCTGGCTACAGGCATTAGTGACATACTGACTTCTCATTAGGGGTCCCTCTTTTTGGTTAGTGGCCTAGATCAGTCCTGTGGTGCACATTGACAAATTTTGCAGATCTTTCTGGAGCGCTGGAAAATAATCTTAAAATGGGTAATATCAGCTGGGGCGGGAGCAGCCCCAGATAACTTCCTAGAAGCATTTGAATCATGAGAGCTCCAAAAGGGGAGAGCTGATTTTCTTCATGTTGAGTTGAAAAATAACTTGGTTTGAAACTTCATTCTTGTTTTCCTGTGTGGTAGTTTGATTCCTTTTATTTTCCCTTTCTTCCAGGGCAACCACTTACCAACCTGACTTAATTCTAGGACGCAGTCTCTTATCCAGATTCTGAGATTCCTTGTTCCTTCCGCTAAGTCATTTCTGCTTTACTAGCTAGTTTTATATGTTCAGTTTAGGGGGAATCTTTTTTTTTTTTTCCTAAGGGAAATTGTGGGTTTACAGAGAAATCATGAATAAAATACAGGGGTTCCTATATACCAGCCTTTTTTTAACACCTTGCGTTGGTGTGATATATTTGCTATAATTGATGAAAGCATATTTTTATAATTACACTATTAACTATAGTCCATGGTTTGACTTAGGATTCACTGTTTGTGCTGTGCAGTTCCATGGATTGTTTAAAAATTTTTATTCTAGAAACGTATATACAACCTGAAGTTTCCTTCTTTTAACCACATTCAAATATATAATTCAGTGCTGTTAATTACAGTCACAATATTGTGCTACCATCACCACCACCTACTACCAAATTTTTTCCATTGTCCCAAACAGAAACTATATATTTTAAGCTTTAAATCCCTATTCTCCATGCCCACCCTATCACCTAGTAACCTGTATTCTAGAGTTTGACTCTGAGTTTGCTTATTCTAATTATTTCATATCAGTGAGATCATAACAATGTTTATCCTTTGGTGTCTGGCTTATTTCATTGAAAATGATGTTTTCAGGTTTCATCCGTTACACGTATCAGAACCTCATTCCTTTTTTTTTTTTACAGCTAAGTAACATTCCATTGTGTATATATACCACATTTTGTTTATCCTTTCATCATTTGATGGGTACTAGTTTCCTCTTTTGACAGGGAATAATGCTGCTGTGAACACTGGTGTAAAAATGTCTTTTCGAGTCCATGTTTTCAATTTTGGGGTATATACCTAGTAGTGGGATTGCTGATCGTATGGTAATTCTATGCTTAGTTTTCTGAGGACCCATCAAACTATCTGCTACGTTGGCTGCATTATTTTCACATTCCCACCACGAGTGAAGGAGAGTTCCTGTTTATCTACATCCTCACAAATGCTAGTAATTTTACTGTTTTTTTCTTTAATAGTAACTATTCTAGTAAGTGTAAAATGGTATCTCATTGTGGTTTTGATTTGTGTTTCCCTAATGGCTAATAATGTTGAGAAATTTTCATGTGCTTTTTGGTCATTTGTGTATCTTTTTGGGAGAAAATTCTATTTGAGTTTTACCCATTTTTTAATTGGGTTGTTTGTTTTTTTGTTGATATGTAGAATTTCTTTAATTATTCTGAATATTGAACCTTTGTAACATATGTGGTTTCCAAATATTTTCTACATTCTATGGGCTGTCATTTTTCTTTCATTTTAAGTTTCTTTACACAAAAATTTGAATTTTGATGAGGTCCCATGTATCTATATTTTCTTTCATTGCTTGTGCTTTGAGGGTAAAGTCTAAGAAACCATTGTGTGACACCACGTCCTGAAGATGCGTCCCCATGTTTTCTTCTAGGAGATGTATAGTTCTGGCTCTTATATTTAGGTCTTTGATCCATTTGGAGTTGAATCATATAAAGATCCAGTTCTCCCAGCATTGTTTGTTGAAGAGTTTATTCTTCTCCAATTGTCTCTGCCTCCTTGTCAAATTCAGTTGGACCTAAATGTGAGCGTTGATTTCTGAATTCTTAGTTCAATTCCATTTGTCTTTATTGTGTGTCTTTGTGCCAGTACATGCTGATTTGATTATTGCAGCTTTGAAATAAGTTTTGAGATCAGGAAGTGTGAGTTCTCCAACTTTGGTCTTTTTCAAGATGGCTTTGGCCATTCAGTGCCTTTTGCTCTTCCATGTAATTTCATGATTGACTTTTCCGTTTCTGCAGAGAAAGTTGTTGGAATTTTGATTGGGATTGCATTGAATCTGCAAATTGCCTTGTGTAGAATTGCATCTTAACAATATTTAATCTTTCCATCTATGGACATGGAATGGCCTTCCGTTTACTTAGACCTTATTTGATTTCTTTTAGCAATGTTTTGTAGTTTTCTGTATACAAGTCATTTATGTCCTTAGATTCATTCCTAGGTATTGCAATATTATAAATGCAATTTTTTCATCCTATTGTTCATTACTGGTATATAGAAACATATACTGATTTTGAGTGTTGCTCTTTGTAACCTGCCTCCTTGCCAAATTCATTAATTAGCTCTAGGAGCTTTGTGTGTGCTTTTCAGGATTTTCTGGTATATAGAATCATGTCATTTGCAAATAGGGAAAATTTTACTTCTTTCTTTCCAGTCTGGATGCCATTTATTTCTTTGTTCTTGCCTAATTGCTCTAGAACTTCCAGTACAGTGTTGAATAACAATGATGATTGTAGGCATCCTTGTCTTGTTCCTGATCTTGGAGGGACACTTTCATTCTTGTAGCATTAAGCATCATGTTAGCTGTGGGTTTTTCATAAATGCCTTTTATCATGTTGTGGAAGTTTCCTTCTAACCCTAGTTTTCTAAGTGTTTTATCAAGAAGGGGTTCTAGATAATTACATGGAATCATAAATCGGGTGTGAGATCTTGTTGATTCGTACAGGTTAATGTGCTGATATATCCCAGAGTAATTTGGGCAGAGAATAAAAAAGTATTTGCACAGTCCCCTTGGGGGACTGGGAGAAAGAAGGAATATTCAACTTCGCCATCTGGGAAATTCTTGACATTCTTGCAGGTATTGGGGACGACCAATTCCATAGGCTGAACCCTCATTGGGGCTCACCCCTAGGAAGCTTAGTCCTGCAAAGGAGAGAGGCTAAGTCTACTAAAAATTATGCTTAAGAATCACCCCCGGAGAGATTCCTTTGTTGCTCAGATGTGGCCTCTCTCTCTGAACTAACTTGGCAGGTTGCCCTCGCCCCCATGTGGGACATGACTCCCAGGGATGTAAATTCCCTGGCAACGCGGGACCTTACTCCCGGGAATGATCCCAGACCTGGCATCATGGGAATAAGAAAGCCTTCCTGGTCAAAAGGAGGAAGAGAGAAATGAGAGTTCAGAGCCAAGAGGTTATCCTGGAGGTTATTCTTATACATTACATAGATATTCCTTTTTAGTTTATGGTGTATTGAAGTGGCTAGAGGGAAGTACCTGAAACTGTTGAGCTGCGTTCCAGTAGCCCTGACTCTTGAAGATGGCTGTATAACTATATAGCTTTTACAGTGTGACTATGTGATTGTGAAAGCCTGTGTCTGAGGCTCCTTTTATCCAGGATATGGACAGATGAGTAAAATAAAAAATTAGGATAAAAAATAAGTAATAGGGGGAGATAAAGGGCAAAAATTGGGTAGATTGAAATACGGTGGTTCAATGAGAGGGAGGGTAATGGGTATGGAATATATGATTTCTTTTTTATCCTTTTTATTTCTCTTTCTGGAGTGATACAAATGTTCCAAAAATGATCATGGTGAAGAATACACAACTATGCGATGATATTGTAAGTCATTGTATAATATGTTTGGACTGTATGTATGTGGATATTTCTCAGTAAAAAGTTTAAAAAGATATGAATAAAAGAAGGTGTGCTAGATATTGACAAATGCCTTTTCTGCATCAGTTGAAATGACCACATGGCTTTTTCCCTTTCTATTTGTTAATGTGGTGTATTACATTAGTTTATCTTCTTGTATTGAACCACCCTTGCATGCCAGAGATAAATCCTACTTGATCATGGTATATAATCGTTTTAATATGCTGTTGGATTTGTGGAGGATTTTTACATCTATATTCATAAGAGATATTGAGCTGTAATTTACTTTTCTTGTGGTATCTTGATCTGCCTTTGCTATGAAGGTGACGTTGGCCTTGTAGAATGAATTAGGGAATGTTCTCTCCTCTTCAGTTTTTTTGAAGAGGTTGAGGAGAATTGGTGTTAGTTCTTTTTGGAATGTTTGGTAAAATTCCCCAGTAAAGTCCATTTGGTCCTGGGCTTTTCTTTGTTGGGAGGCCTTTTATTGCAAGTCTAGTTGGTTTAGAGCATCATTGAAGTCTTTTATTTCCATATTGATCTCCTATCTAGATGTCCTATCCATTATTGGAATTGGTGTATTAAAGTCTCCTAATGTTAATGTAGCACTGTCTGTTTCTCCCTTCAAATCTGTTAGTATTTGCTTCAGATATTTTGGAGCCCTACTGTTAGGTGCATATATATATTTATAATCGTTATTTCTTCTTTTTTAATTGACCTCTTTATCCGTATATAATGACCATCTTTAGCCTTTGTAATATTACGTTTTTGACTTATAGCCTATTTTATCTGATATTACTATAGCTATCCCAGCCCTCTTTTGGTTACTACTTGCATGATATGTTTTTTTCCATCCTTTCAACTTACTTATTTCTTTTAATTTAAGGTGACCCTCTTATAAACAGCATGTGGTTGGGTTGTGCTTTTTAATCTATTCTGCCAATCTCTGACTTTTGAATGGAGAGTTTAATCCATTTACATTTAAAGTCACTACTGATAATGCAGGTCTTTCTTCTACCATTTTGCTATTTAGTCTTCATAAGTTTTATGCCTTTTTGCCCCTCAGTTCTTTGGTTAATGCCTACTTTTGTAATTATTTGATTTTTTTGTATTGTACCATATTGAGTCCTTTCTAATTCCTGTCTCAGTATAGTATTCATGTATTTTCCTTGTGGTTACCATGGGATTAAAATTTAGCATCCTAAATGTATAACAATTATATTTGGGTTGATACCAACTGGACTTCAATAGCATACACATACATAGACGATACCCCTCAGTATCCCCACCTTTATTCTGTACTTGTTGCAAATTATGTCTTTGTACATTATATGTCGAAAACCAAAGATTTATCATTACTTTGTATGCATTTGCATTTTAGCAACTTAGGAAGTAAGAAGTGGAGTTACATACTGAAAAAATACAATATATGTATTACTGGTGTTTAAAATGAACCAAATGGAAGTCTTTATTTCTTTATGTTACTTTGAACCACTGTCTAGTGTCCTTTCTTTCCAGTTTGCAGAATTCCTTTTAGTTTCTCATATTAGTCAAGTCTAGTGGTAATGAACTCCCTCAGCTTTTGTTTATCTGGAAATGTTTTAATTTCTCCTTCTTTTTTTGGCATGGGCAGGCTCCAGGAATCGAACTCTGGTCTCTGGCATGGCAGGCAAGAATTCTGCCACTGAGCCACCATTGCACTGCCCTCTCTCATTTTTTAATTTTTTTTTTTTTTTTTTTTTGCCTGAGCAGGCACCTGATATCGAACCCGGGTCTTTGTCATGGCAGGCGAGAATTCTACCGCTGAGCCACCATCACACCACCTTCTCCTTCATTTTTGAAAAAAAGTCTCACTGTATATAAAATTCTGGGTTGGCAGATGTTTTCTCTCAGCACTTTAAGTATTTCAACCTATTGTCTTATTACAGTGTTCTAGTTTGCTAACTGCCGGAATGCAATATACTAGAAATGGAATGGCTTTTTAAAAAGGGGAATTTAATAAGTTGTTAGTTTACAGTTTTAAGGCCAAGAAAATGTCCCAATTAAAACAGTCTATAGAAATGTCCATCTAAGACATCTGGGGAAAGATACCTTGGCTCAAGAAGGCCGATGAAGTTCAAGGTTTCTCTCTCAAGTGAGAAGGCACATGATGAACAGGGTCAGGGTTTCTCTCTCACCTGGAAAGGCATGTGGTGAACTTGGCGTCATCTACTAGCTTTCTCTCTTGGCTTTCTTTCATGAAGCTACCCGGAAGGCGTTTTCCTTTTGGCTTTCTTTCATGAAGCTACCCGGAAGGCGTTTTCCTTCTTCATTTCCAGAGGTCGCTGGCTGGTGGACTCTCTGCTTCTTGTGGCTATGTCATTCTGCTCTCTCAGAATCTCTCACATTCTCCGATATGTTTTCTCTTTTATAGAATTCCAGTAAACTAATCAAGACCCATCAAATGGGTGGAGACATGTCTCCACCTAATCCTGTTTATCAACCACTCTTGATTGGGTTACATCTCCAGGGAGATGATCTAATAACAGATTCAAACATACAGTATTGAATAGGGAGTATTCTGCCTTTACAAAATGGGATTTTGATTAAAACATGGCTTTTCTAAGATTCATACATCCTTTCAAACCAGCACATGCAGTGAGATGAGAAATTGGAACTTGATCTCATTGGGACTCCCTTGTACATACATGTTGCTTTTCTCTTGCAGATTTTAGAATTCTGTCCTTATCTTTTGCAAATGACAGTTCAATCAGTATATGATGAGTTGATTATACTTGAAATTTATCCTGTATTGTTCTCTGGCCTTCTTAGATTTGTATATTCACCTCTTTTGTTAAGTTTGGGAAGTTTCCTATCATTATTTCTTTGAGTATTCCTTAGGTCCCAGAGTTCTCTTAGGCTATTTTCCTTTTTTATAAGTCTTTTTTCTTTCTGCTTCTCAACATGACTCATTTCAGTTGTCTTTCTTTCTTCTACCAACTCCAATCTGCTGTTGAAACCCTCCTGGGAATTTTTCATTATCCATTATTGTAGTCTTTAGCTCTAGTAGCTTTATTTGATTCCTTTTTAAAATGTTCTGTCTTTTTATTGAGATTCTCATATTGTTCAATCATTGTCTTCCTGAATGATCCTTTAGTTCTTTCTCTGTATTTTCTTTCATCTCTTTGAACATATTGAAGATCATTGTTTTAAATTCCTGGTCCTAATTTGTCCACTGACATTTCGTCAATTTTTTTATCTTCTTCCTTTTGCTGAGCCATCATTTCCTGTTTGTCTTTCAGTCTTTTGTTGCACACTACGCGTTTTAATATTTTAAAATGTTAACTTGGGTATTTGTTTCTGAGATGTCTGTTTCTTGAGTTTGTATCTAGCTTGTGATGTGACAGAGGTTTTCTTGACTGTAAATTGTGAACAAAACCAAGCAAATCTAAGCAAAAATAAATAAAACCCAGCTTCCACCATCTTTGTAAATTGGCTTTGCAGTGGCTGGTGCTCTCCATCAGAGTTCAGCTCCTCTGTCAGGAAGGTTAGCCCAAAGCAAGTGCAAGTTGCAAGGTCCTTCCTGTCTTTCTGGCCTGTTTCTTATCCTTTGCTTGTGCTTACTGTGGCTTTAGAAGTTCTCCTGTTTATAGGAGTTTAAGTGCCCCCTCTGCTTCCCTGAATATAGACCTTTTCTCTCTCCCTGCAGAACTTAAGTTTAAGTTCACTGCAGAACTTAAAGTAAGTAAGCCTTTGCCCCAGGCTGCCCATGTCAAGCTGTTTTTGCCTGGAGGGCAAATTTTGGAAGAGGGCATGTCAGAGAAGAGTTTCTCAAGTCAGTCTTTCCCAGGTAAAACAAGGCCAGGTACCCACAAAGGGAACACAGACCAGCTGTGCTGGTTTGAAGTTATTAATGTACCCTAGAAAAGCCATGTTCTTTTTTCCTAATCCAATCTTTATTGGGGCAGACCTATTGTTTAGGGTGGAAAACCTTTGATTGGGTTGTTTCCATGGAGATTTGACACACCCTGTTGTGGGTTGGACCTTTTGATTAGTTGGAGATGTAACTCCGCCCATTCAAGGTGGGTCTTAATGACTTTACTGGAGTTCATGGAAAGGGAATGAACTTTTGTTCATCGTTTCTGACAGAAATGCAGACATTTGGAGATGCTTAGAGTGACAACAGAGATGTTTGGAGATCCGAACAGAAATAGACTGGGTACTAGGCAAAGACACACAGAAATAGCTAGAACCTGAAGAGAAGAAATCTCCAGCTCCGAGAGATACTAAACTGAGAGATGGAACCCTAAGGTTTGCCCCAGAGTATCTAGGTGTGGACCCACAGATGCTTAAAGAGGAAGCCACTGGAATCAGAAGCTAGAAGCAGTGGAACCAGGAGCAAGAATCAGCAGATGCCAGCTACTTGCCTTCCCTTGTGACAGACCTTGGTCTTTCTTCAGAGTCAGGGTATCTTTCTCTGGATGGCTTAGTTTGGACTTTTTAAGGCCTTAGAACTACAAACTTGAAACTTAATTAATCCTCTTTATAAAAGTTAATATATTTCTGGTATATTGCATTTCGGCAGCATTAGCAAACTAAAACACCAGCTCCAAACTGCCCTGGGGAGAGTATGAAGAAGGGGCCAGGAAGGGTGCTGGTACTTTCTTCTAAAGCTCCCAAAGTGCTTTCTTGACTTGGCCCCTGCCCTGAGTTGGCTCCTGACTAGTGAATTCAGCCCTTCAACGGTTCTCTGCAGTTTTGAGGAAGTGTACCGTCTGTAAGTGTCCTCTGCTGTTTTTCTCTGGGAGGGGTTGGAACTGTGACCACCCTCAGAACCTGGTTCCCAACAATCCAAATAGCTAATCAAAAGCAGTGATCAGTAATCAGACTCCCCACTTCCACCCCTTACCCCACTCTTAGATCTTGGGGAAGTGGATTTTTATGTACCAGCAAGCGATGCCTGGAGCTGGACCCCCCTGCTACCTTCCATAAGAGTTGGGGCTGGGATATGATAGCCTTGGGTGGAAAGAGCAGTTTACTGGTATTAACCGTAATTTACCACCCTTTTCCTGTAGTTCTTTCCTGGATACTGGGAAGCATGCTAGGAAGTGTTCTACTGGACCTCAAAGTTTTGGAATAGTTGATTTAGACAGTTCTTGTCTGTTTGGTAGCTGTTGTGGTGGAGAAACTGATTCCTGGAGCTTCCACCTTTGCCATCTTCCAGTTTAGGGGGATTTTTGGAGGTGAGATCCATAACAGGACATTCAAACAAGACTGGCAATTCGCCCCCTCCTAAACAGAAATCATCTGTAGATCCCATAACCACTGGGAAACATCCATCCAAGAGGTCATCACCGCTCTCTTCCAGGTCCCAGACTGAGGCAGAGAAGAGTTAAGGGAAATAGAGGGAGCAGCAGAACAAACCACAGAGAACAGTTGAGAACCTGATGATTCAGTTTCTTAATCTCTTCCTCCATTTTCTTAATCATTCTTTACGGCTGTCCAGTTCATTCTTTTATTTATTTTCTGAGATCCTTTAGTTTTGAGTTGGATTTTTCAAAAAAATCTCTGTAAGTGCACCAATTTGTCTACTTCAAATAGATCTTCCATTGTAAAACAGGACGTTCACAATTCCAAACGTGAATTTTGTTCCATATTCCAAACATAACAGAGTAAAATAAACCTAAGAGACCCGCTGGCAACATCCTGGGCTTCCTATATTTTTCTACGATTAAAGCCAGTGGCACATCAGATGGAAGCTTAGAACCAGTATTATCCATTTTGCCCAGTAGTAACTCAAAATTTTACAGAGGCTTTGGAATTTTTCCTGGGGAACCAATCCCAGTAAGCCAAAGTTGTTGAAGGAAGACTTCTTAGCAGAGTTAGGGTCTCTTACCTATCAGAGGTGATCACAAATCCTCCTACAAATTCTCCCTGCAGAAGGACTCGTTTGAGGTGTACCAGTCCTCTTTACCAGTTTTTTTGAAGGGAAAAACCAAGACCTAAAGAAACATGTCAATTCATAAATAAAGAATTAGCTAATTTTATTGAGGGGAAAAAACTTAAATGCATATAGGTAACTAAATGACTACAAAGCTATAGTGAATTTTCATCCCTATTTATATGGAATTAAACCTGCAGTTAAACATCTGTTTAGTAAACAGCAGATAATTAATTTGCATCAGAAGTTACATTGAGCTTACTCTGACAAACTCTTTTATAATGCTTTATTACCTCCTACAGTTGCCCCTTACAGTGTATCTAGCACATATGATCCTTCAACATGACTTAGTGAAGTTAGCTCAAGTTCAGTCTCCCACAGTTCTCCTGGACTGCCAATATTCCATCTGCAGTTTGAAGCCTCCTGGTAACAGTCTGCTCAGGCTTAAATGTTGCTGGGAATGATTGTGAGTTTGGGTGGCTATCAAGGACTTCCAATCCAACAATAGCCATTCCAGGGATCTCCTAATTAGCTTTCATTCATTTATTTAGCCTCAGCAAGGAGAAATTGGCTGGGAAAGAATTGGCGACTCAGGGACCCAGTCTCCTTATCCCAAATTGTCTGCCTTTTCCTCTCCCTGTGGAAGATAAGAAAATCAGCCTGCGTCCATGTTGGATATAAGGCCAGGCAGAGGCTAGAGCCCAATTGTTTATTTCATTATATCTAATTTCAAGTTACGTGTAGGGGTTTTATTATACCTGGATATGGAATTGCTATATTTTAGAGGATGTACCTTCAACTTTAGAAAGTTTTGCCAAATTGCTCTCCAATAGTTCCACCCATTTACACTCCCACCTGTGAGGTATAAATTCCTACTTTCACACATGCTTGGCAACATCTGGTGTTTGCAGACGACATTTTTTCCAATATGATGGATATGAAATAGTGTCTCATTTTGGCTTTAATTTGCATTTTTATACTGTTGAGCGTCTTTTCATGTGCTTATTGGTCATTTGTGTTTCCTGTTCTGTGAATTGACTTCATATTCTTTGCCTTAAAAACTAAATAAAAAAAAAAAACTAAATAAATTTTAAAAAACTAAATAAATAAAACGACATGGATACTCTTCTTAATATATAAGAGCAGTTTATATATTCTGAGGACCACCCTTTTGGTTAGTTCTTATGTGTTGCAAATATCTTCTCCCTGTGGCATTTTTATTTTGTTTTATTTTGTTTAATATGCATGATACTTATATAAGTTAATTCCTTTGAAATAGTCAGCATGTGTCAGAAATGAGGCCACTGGGTTATGTAGCTTCTGTTTAACCCCTGCTAGCTTTCTGCAGTTAGTTGTTCTTCTGGCATTACTTTTTTCTACCTATGATTATCTACTTATGATAATCATTTCAGATCGAAGTGATTGGGATACCATCATTATCCACAGTTTTGCCAAAAACCGGTCAAAGTGCAGTATTTTCTATAAAACCTGACATCACTTAGTAGCTTTTGCTGGGGCACTAGCCAGTCTGTTAGGAAATGAGACTTCAGGCTCTCACTTTCCTAAATCTATCCTCTGAAACTTCCAGAGCATCTGAGTCTATCTTTAATATTATCCTGGACTATTCAAACAGGCCAGTGAAGCTATGAACAGTTTCTATGGTTTGCACTTATAGCATTAACATCTACAGAACCAGTTGCTCTATTTCTTCTTTTGTCCAAAAATGTTTAACATACGTCAGATGGTTCTAGTGCTTCCCCAGGGACCGCTGGAACAGTGTTACTATATGTATGATGTGTGAGTTGTGCTAAAAATTATCAAAGCATTTGTCTGTATTATGTCACTCAGCCGTTTTAGCCTCAAGAAGTCAAGAATACCTCTGTCCATTTTAGATAAGAAAATGGAGCCATTAGAGCTCAAACTATAGGAGAAAAAAATAAACAAACCATAATTACTGGATTCAAAACCATTTTCCTTAAAGCCATTGGGTTGAGTTATTTTTTAATTGTTAGGTTAAAGTGCACAAGCAGAGCCTGGTGCTAGATTAACACTTTTTGAATGATTATGTTCCTCTCTGAGTTGGGCATTTTCTTTTAGGCACTAAAACTGCTAATCCAATTTCGAGTGCCCTTTTGCATTATTAATTCTTGCCAACACGATACTGTTGAACAGAAACTAGGTGTCTCTTTATTGAGAGACATGGATAGTGTTTCTTGTGTAAGACTGAGCATTGTGAACATGCTTTTTAAGTGAATATGTGGTATGTTATTTACGTAATAAAATTTGTATGTAACTTAATCATCAGATTGGACCATAGGCTTAGGAACTCTTGAGGAGGAACAGTTTTTAGAAATCCATAAATACTCCATTCTACTGTTTTTAAATATTTTCTGTGCAACTTCTTTTTCACATTTGACTGAAATTCTTCTTGCTGTGGTTAAAGCCTTTTTTTCCTGCCTTGATTTTTTTAAAAAAGTGTGTCTTTGTGACTAGTTAAACTTGACAAATTTACATTTGAAGACTCACTTTTCTTTGTTCTCCACCAATCATTCCAATTTTCTCATTTTTCCCCCCGCTGATCTTGAGTTTCATCTCCTAAGTTACTTAATGTTTCTCTGAACTCCTTCTTAAATTGTAAGTTTCCTGTTATTCTCGTAACTGTGCAATCATTTCTGTTTACAAACTTGAATTCATTGAATTAGGTTTTGTTGTGTTTCAAGTATACTAAAATAATTTTTCAGCCATGGAAACAAAGAAGTATTTTCCTGCCGAGGAATAAAACTGGCAGTAGATTGGTTTTTGGACAGAGGCCACAAAGATGTTACCGTTTTTGTTCCTGCTTGGAGAAAAGAGCAGTCCCGACCTGATGCTCTCATTACAGGTAAGCCCTGTTAGCAGTTTGTTCTTAGCTTCTGTATAATACCTATGCAGATACCTGGCACTGTCAGGTATTCTGCTGAAGAATATGCTAATCCATTTCTGTTTACTCAGTTTATAAGGAACACTGGCATGGCTGGGGTAGGACATTAAAACCGTTTTCAAGTTTGAAAAGTACCTGATTTCATTAATTAAATTTTAATCCTTGCTACCTAAGACAGTTTTTCTTCATTTGTGTGGCACTTTTCACTTCACATTTCATAAAATTTTGATCTTTAGAGACAGGCTAGGAGTCAGGTTGTCTAAATTCATGTTCTGGCTTTGACATTTACCAGCGATGGGACTTTGTACAAGAAATTGAATCTCTTTGGCCCCAGTTTTCTCATCTGCTATATGAAATGAAAGTAGACTAAGTGAGTGCTGAATTCTAATTACTACAGATTAAAAAAGACCTGTAAAACCTTGGGGTGGGCTGACTGTAGAAGTAGAAGGAAATTACTTCATCCCAGTAGAATAGTTAGTATTTCCCCTTAATTTTGTAATCTGTAAATATCAGACAAAGATGTCCTCTATAGCTGCCAGTTATTGTTGCTTGCCATTTTGTTCCAATTTAGTGATTCTCAACAAGCATCCGGTCCTTCTTACCCCTCTCCCCACTTCAACATTAACAAATCTGTTGGGAATCAGTGTGAAAAAAAAAGTAAAGACACTGAAAGAATTTGCCCTGATCAAGATGGCGGAATGAGATATTTCAGGATTCTGTTCCCCACAGAAGCTTTGACGACCAGCAAGAACACCTGGGTGGGGTGGGGGCAGGGGTCGTGGGTAGTTAATGCAGAATGAGTGTGGGATTTCTGTCTGGGGTGAAGGGAAAGCTCTGGTGGTGGTGAGGGCACTGCAAGACTGTGAATATGGTGCACCCCAGCAGATAGTGTACTTGGCAGAGGGTGAGAAGGTTTATGTTATATATAGATTTCCACAATTTAAGAAAAAAAGAAGTAGAGACGAAGGAGGTAATGACAAATGCAATACATGGTCCTGGATAGGATCTGAGAATGGAGGAGAAAAGGCTCAAAAAGACATTATTGGATCATAAGAAAAAGTTGGAATGTAGAATGTAAGGTTTGTACCAATGTTAAAGTTCTTGCATTTAATAACTGCATTTAAAGTGATTATGTAGGTGAATATCCTTCTTCTTAGCGAATGTACATGAAGTTTTGTGAAGAGTATGAGGTGTACAGCCTGCTCTCAAATGTTCAGAAGATGGATGGGTAGATAGCTAGGCAGACAAACAGAGAGATAGATAGAACAATGCAGCAAAGGTGGCAAAATGATAAAGTTGGTGGATTGGGGGTGGGGTTATGTTGGAGTTCTCTGTATGAAATTTGTATTAGTTTTGCAGCATCCTATAAGTTTGAAATTATTTCAAAATATAAACTTCTTAAAAAATGGAGATTTGAGCCGAGACAGAGGTGGTGTGGTTGCAAAACATTGTGAATGTATTTAAACACCACTGAATTGTTCACTTTAAAATGGTTAATTTTATGTTATGCGAATTTCACCTCAGTTTAAAAGATAAAATAGAAAAGATCTTTATCTCTTTATTTTAAAAAGAACTGTATTGGAAGGGGAAGACTGTTATAAAGATGTTTATTCTGACCTAATTCTGTACTCATTTTTTGTTTCTTCTTCTCTTTAATACCTGACAATATTATTCTGAATCATCTGGAAAGATAGAAGCAAGAACAACTAAAGAAGCCTAATGGGAGAAGGGAGAATTGGTCTAATCATTCTCTTTTTCTACAATAATTAAATAATTGTTAAGCTATTCTAAGAATAGATTCGCTAGCAATGGAGAAGTCCAACCCTCATGGAATCAGATTCTACCTAAGCCTATATAGAAATACAAAGTGGGAGAGGTAGGCATAATTCAACCAACAGTACCAAAACACTGGATGACACTTTGGAAAAGAATATGTTTATATAGATCCTTATCTTACACCGTTAAGTAGTAAATTCCAGATGGCTTGAAGAGTTAGAAAAAGTTTTAGAATAAATTACAAAGGAAAATATAGATTTGATTACTATCAAAATGTAAACTTCTGTGTTTGGGGAAACTTTCTTAAAAATGAAAACCAACCATTGCCTAAGGGGGGAAAATACAGTAAATAAATAGGGAATCCATGTCCTTAACATAGGAAGAACTCCTACAGATTGATAAAACCAACATAATGCTCTCTCCAGCATAAAATGTCACAAACAGATAACTCACAGGCCAAGTATCAAATATGAAGAAAAAAATATTCAACCTCATTAGTAATTAAAGAAAATGAGAACTAAAGCATCTGCTGTTTTTTCACCCATCAAATTAGCAGAGACTAAACTGTTAATAATCAGTGCCTTGAGGAAGTTACTCATATACTGCTATGGAAATGTAAATTGTTAAAACCTTTCTGGAAAGCACTTTGGTCTTTAAAATATCAATACCCTTAGATCTCCTAGTTCCCCTTCTAGGGACAATTTCCAAGAAGATAATCTGATACAAGCAAACATTTATGTCCAAAGACATTTGTGCAGCGTTATTTGTGGTAAAAACAGACTATATAGTCATCATTAGAAGAATGGTTCAATAAGTTAGGATATATCAGTATGAAAGTGTATGTGTTCAAATATTTAAGCAAAATTTTCAGTGATCTGAGGACGTGCTCTTTTACATAAAAGCCAAATTTTTATTGTGTGTATGCAAATGTATACATATAGCAACAATAGAAAGAGAAAAGTACACAGAAAATGATTAGAAGGAAACATGCCAAAATGATAACGGTAATTTATTCTGGGTTTATTATTTTTCTTTTAGATCAAGAAATTTTACGTAAACTAGAGAAAGAGAAAATCCTGGTGTTCACACCATCCCGACGAGTCCAAGGGAGACGAGTGGTGTGCTATGACGACAGGTTCATCGTGAAGCTGGCTTTTGAGTCAGATGGCATAATTGTATCCAATGATAACTACAGGGATCTGGCTAATGAAAAACCAGAATGGAAGAAGTTCATAGATGAGCGATTATTAATGTATTCTTTTGTCAATGACAAGTAAGTAAAATCATTTACAATAATGCTTCCCTAAAAAATATAATTATCACTGGCAGCTGGTACAGATTCCCTCTTTTTTTGCCACTGACCAAGTCAGGTTTTGTCTAACAATTGATTTCTTAACTAATTCTCAGAGGCAGTCAGAACAACTGCCTAGTCATGCCAGAAATGCCTTTGCAACTCTGTTTAGAGCATTGCTTGCTTACTAAATATGGTTTTTTTTTTTAAGTTATACCAGTATAAGACTGTACAAGTTGATAAATGGACAAATGACATAAACAAGCATGTCCCATGAGAAGTATAATTATAAATATGTAGGAAAATATTCACCTGTTGCTAATCAAAAATGCAAATTAAATCTACAAAGAGTATATTTTTCACCCATTTAATTTGTAAAGCATTTTTCCTTTTGCCTTATACTGGCTTCATGGTTTATCAGAAGCCTTAAAAATATTTGTGACCTACCCTATAATCCCATTTCTCAAAATATATAATAAAGAAGAAAGAAAAACCAGAGATATTTATTACTATATTGTATATAATTGCAAAAAAGTCAAGGGCAAACTAAACATACAATAGAAAACTCAATTAAATTGTGATATCTTGCCTTGTTGACTATTATATAGCAGTTTGGAATTATTGTGAAGGTCATGGGAAAATATATGTTAAGACAAAATTATATTTATTGTTTGATTTAAGCCATGTAAAATGAAAGGAAGAAATAATTAGAATCTGCTAGACTCACAAATACAAGTTCAGCTTGAAATGTTTTAATTTTGAACTTTTTTTTACTGATATGTCTTTTTTTAACCCTGTAAATGCTGAATCAAACTACTTGGATTAAAATTTCTAAAAAGCATCTTAGAATGAATAAGTCTTTGTACTCTTGTCTTTAGAATTAGATTATCATCCTCCTACTTAGGTATACTTTTTGTCTTGAATCTGTGACAGGTTCATGCCCCCTGATGATCCTCTTGGTAGACATGGCCCAAGCCTGGATAATTTTCTGAGGAAGAAACCTATTGTTCCTGAACACAAAAAGCAGCCTTGTCCATATGGTAACTTTCTTAATAAGTATTTAATAGATGCCTTTAGAACAAATTACATTGCTATGCTTTTCTTAATAAAATAAACATTTTAAATTTTGAATTTAAATGTGGTTCTTTTGCTTGTGAGGAAATTTAAGAAAATGGGTAACCATGGAAAAGGATTATTTTTACGTAGTTGGGGTTCCCTGAATTGAAACACAATTTCAAAAACTCAGTTCTACATGAAATTAGTTTCAGGTGGATGACAATTTGGGGTTCTTACATCTAATTCCAATTCAGATGAGCATGGTTTTATCACATTGTAATGTAATGCAGTGCATGTTCTTCAAAGCAGAATGTCCTACCTGATCGTAATGTCCTTCTGGAAGAGAAGAGTTGGGTGTGTGTTGGGGGCAATGGGGTATTAGTCAGAAACTCTGGAGGAGATTATTAATCATTTGGCCAACTTTCTTACTGCTCTTGGTAGGAAGTAAGAAGACTAAACGGTGGTATTTCTCAAATATAAGCAATAGAGTAAACCTTAGCATGTCTTCCATTTGTGTCTTTGTTTCTTTCGTGAGTTAAAATAATTGTGCCAAACTGAATTTTCAGGATCTGGCAATGTGCTTCTTTACCTAATTAATTTTGCTCTTCATAGGAAAGAAGTGCACCTATGGACACAAGTGCAAATATTACCATCCCGAAAGGGGCAGTCAGCCTCAGCGGTCAGTGGCTGACGAACTCCGTGCCATGTCTAGAAATACAGCAGCCAAAACTGCAAATGAAGGAGGACTGGTGAAAAGCAACAGTGTACCTTGTAGCACTAAGGCTGATAGCACTTCGGATGGCAAGCGAGGTGCTCCAAAGAGGCAGTCGGATCCAAGCATACGGACTCAGGTCTATCAAGACCTAGAGGAAAAGCTTCCTACCAAAAACAAATTGGAAACCAGGTCTGTACCTTCTTTAGTTAGTATACCGGCTACTTCTACTGCAAAACCCCAAAGCACTACATCTTTAAGCAATGGCCTTCCATCTGGAATTCATTTCCCACCTCAGGATCAAAGACCACAGGGACAATATCCTCCAATGATGATGGCAACCAAAAATCATGGAACGCCAATGCCTTATGAACAGTATCCAAAATGTGACTCACCTGTTGACATTGGATATTATTCCATGTTGAACGCATATTCAAATTTGAGTATCTCAGGCCCACGAAGTCCTGAAAGGCGTTTCTCCTTAGACACAGATTATAGGATAGGTTCTGTAGCTTCTGACTGCAGCAGTGAAGGGAGCATGAGCTGTGGGAGCAGTGATTCATATGTGGGATACAATGACCGATCCTACGTCAGTTCTCCTGACCCACAACTAGAAGAGAATTTGAAGTGTCAACACCTGCACCCTCACAGCCGCCTTAATTCCCAGCCCTTCCTACAGAATTTCCATGACCCCTTAACCAGAGTGCAAAGTTACAGTCATGAAGAACCAAAGTACCATCACAAGCCTCCTCTTCCACACTTGGCTATGCATCTGCAGCACCCCACTGTGGGTGCCCGGTCCAGCTGTCCTGGAGATTACCCCTCTCCGCCAAGTTCTGCACACGCTAAGGCACCACACCTAGGGAGGTCCTTAGTGGCCACAAGAATAGACAGCATTTCCGATTCTCGTCTCTATGACAGTTCTCCTTCAAGACAGAGAAAGCCTTATTCCCGCCAAGAAGGGCTGGGAGGCTGGGATAGACAGAGCTACGGGATCGATGCATATGGCTATCGGCAGACTTACTCCTTGCCAGATAGCTCCTCTCAGCCATGTTACGAGCAATTCACCTTCCAGAGCCTACCTGAACAGCAAGAGCCAACTTGGCGAATACCGTACTGTGGAATGCCACAAGATCCTCCAAGGTATCAAGACAACCGAGAAAAGGTTTATGTCAACCTGTGCAACATCTTCCCACCCGATCTTGTGAGAATTGTCATGAAGAGGAACCCTCACATGACAGATGCCCAGCAGCTGGCTGCAGCCATTTTAGTGGAGAAATCACAGCTGGGTTATTGAAAGATGATGATGCATCTTTGTGGTGTTTAGTAGTTTTTTGTTCAGCACAAATGCTGAAGGAGGTTTGCTACAATAGCACATGTGATCTCCTTCTCAGCAAGGAGGTTATATAGTATCCATTTATGTGAAATACTGTATCATGGAATCTGTATGTACAGCCCCACATGATGGAAGTATCACGGGATTGCTTTACAGTCAAACTTTTTTTTTTTTTTTTTTTTTTTTTTTTTTTTTACCATTTCCTTTTTAAAGCTATATCCTTCGCTGGAAATTTTTCCAGTTTGATTTAATAGATGTATCTGTGATCTTTGATATTAATCTTTGGTGCATCAGGGGTTTATATGCAGCACTTTTTATCCTTGTTTCGTGTTTTATTAACTTGGTGTTTGTCTATCAATTGCAAGCAATTACAATACCTTCAGAATGTTGAACATTTGACTAGACCTAGCGAACTATTTTTCAAACCGAGCTTAATTAGAACCTTTTACAGCTTTTTAAGTTATTTTTTATTTAGGGAAAGTGGGCTCCTTTGTGCTAGAATCATTATTTATAGAAACAAAAATATACTACAGCACTGACTTTATATTTTAAACAAAATGTAAGTTACCAGTTTATGTTGAAATGGGTAACAGTATAAGAATGATTTTACAGTATGGCACTTTTCATTGTTTTATTTTTGTTTGGATCTTTTTTGTTAAGTAATTCATTAATTTAATATGGTTGATTTAAAGGAAAGCAGATGCAATCAATGGAAAAAATTGTTTCCATTTCTTTTTTTATGAGTAAGGCAAAAGCCGTATCTTTACAGTTTAGAGCTTTGTTATCCAGCTATTATGTGCTTCTAGACAGTAGAAATGGAATTGAATTCCTAGATTTCCATTAACCTGTATTTTTAATGTGTCTGTCTTTTTTGTTTTGGGGCACAACAATACTGGATAAAATGACCCTTTCGCAGTACTTGCCTGTTTTTAATGAATCTAATTATTCTCAATGCAACTTTTATATTTAATATACTCGTCAGCTTTCCTGCTATTTATCAAGACTGGCCTGAGGTGGTTTTATGTGTTGAGGATATGCAACATTTATTGATACTGCACTATAGAGATGGTGGTGGAGGAATTGTAAATGGTAACTTAAAACATTTTTGTAAGATACTGTATATTTTCCATTTTCTTGACAGTAGTTTTTTTGGGCCTGCTGTATTATTAAGGCCAGATTCTTGCCACAAATAGTGTAGTTTTAGATACAGACTAAAGTCTGTTCTGGTATTAGTAAGGGATATTTCTGGTTTCAAAGTCATGGGTTTTGCTAGATGCGAATACATTTCTGTTGGTTGAAAGATAGATTTTTGCAATGAATGGCAGACAATTGTGTGACTGACATACTTGGAGGGTTTTTGAATTTTCCTTAGTGTAACAGAATCATTCAGATCTGTTTCTGTAGTCTGCCTAGATGTCCTGGTTATTCTGATTATTCTACTTGCTACAGTTTGAAAGAAAGCCCTGAAAAACCAGAAAGTACCTTTTACTGTTGATACAAATTGTATCTTTTTAACTATAAGAACTATTTTGATTTGTAGATCTAGTTAAAACACAAATGTGTAACTATGATTAGACTTTTGGGCAACATTTTATCCCTTATTTAAATATAAATTTTTTAAGTAAAATTGAGGTCTAGAATAGCATAGAAAATAAAAGTAACAACTTAGGTAAATAAAAATGTCTGTCTTAGTTTTATATAATACATTCAAATATATTAAATAAATTTATTGGCCTTTTTTCTCCTAAAATTTATCTAGTATGAACTTAAAATAAAGGTAAAATGCTGCCTGAAAATAATGTCCAAGCACCTTTGACTAGGATAACATTTTCACTACTTATGTGACACCATGTGTTGCATGAAGTAGGATTTGGGTATACAGTAAATGCTTCTAAAAGGCATTATGCATATTGACATATCCAATAATCTGAACCGTGTTCAGCAAACTTAATTCAGGAAAGTGGTGTTCTACACAATTATTGCAGTTGTTTTTGAGGTGAGTGTGGCACTCATCCATACCCAGAAATAATATGGGGGATGCCACACAAGCCATTCCTAGTGGTGTCTGTCTGAGAGCGACCCTACTCACTTGTGAAAATTGTTCTTGATTTTGTCGGTCACTATCTGTAGAACAAGTTTAAATGTAGAGGCTACACCAGTGCCAAAAATAGGGTTACAAATGCATAGTAGCTTTTATTTTGAGTCATATTTTAAGATTTTTTTTTTGTACAAAATCATACCTTGAAATTATACATGTAGGTTTTACTTCTATTTTCTTCACTCATAGAGTTTTAATTATTCAAAGGTTCTGCCAAACTTTACTGAATTTATTTCAGTGAGGTCTTAAGTGAAATATATATCACACTTTTAATTTGGCCTTCTAACGGTTTTAGCCAATTGACTATTTGTTATTGCCTCGTTGATTTTAAACAATAAAAAAAAAATGTAGCCTGCCACCTCCTGTACTGAAGTGATGATCTCTGAACTACCCCTATGAAATCCTTCAGCAATGACTAACTGTGACTTAAGAAATAACAGCTTTCTTTTGTCAAGAGGACAATCTGTCCCTTTATTTTAAGACACCAACATTGCTTTCAGAACCTAAGAATGAGATAGTTGGCAGATTCGAGGTACAGCAAATTCTTAACTATCCAAAGCAATAAGTAAAAGGAGTCCATAGTAAATTAAATCCACAGCTGATCCCAAGCCTTCATTTTTGCCAAAATCTCCCTAATCATATCTTTTACCAAACTTGCTATTGTTGTTAAGTAGTGCAATTGCCCAGAAGTGGTCCACTGAAGGAAGGAAAAGGATTTAGATTTGAATATTCTGCCCCAGAATAATTGACAGTTGACTGTACTTTACACAGTAATTAGCCCATCCATTGTCTCTGTGTCTTAGTACAGAGGGAATAGTACCCAAATGGCCAAATATTGGCTCTTTGTATTTCCTCCTTTCTTGCACATAATACATAAGTTTTTAGTCTCGTTTTTATGGTCTCTATATCCTGATAGATTTGTCATTGACCTAAACATTTGAAAGAAATGTACACCAGTATAAAATGTTGGTGCTGGTGGAAACTTAAGTTTTGTGTTTTTATGAAAATTCATTTATGATAAAATATAATATAATTGAAAAGAATGTTTTATATATATATATATATACATACACACTCACACACACATACATATTTGTTATGAAGTATTAAATAACAGGGGGTTGCTTTTGATGGGCAACATTTACCTGATCAAACTGTGTTTCTCTGAAGTGTGGATGACCAAATCTTGAGTCTGAATGATGAATGATATGATTTAGGACTACTTAAATGGAAAGCAACTCTTCACTGGTTTTATTTATGGTATTTTTAAATAATTATTTTGACAATTTTAATAGAATATGTAATGTTAAAAAAACTCAAAGTAGTATCAATTATACAGATATTATTTAACATGTCTTTTGTGGATGTATCGATATGTATATAGACATTAATATATTTATGAAACAAATATGCTTTGATTATATTATAGCAATTAGTTTGTGATAGGTGGGGAAAAATTCTGAATATGTGGGCATGTGTACATGTGTGCATATGTGTTTTGAAAACTTAAGCTGTTTTTCCCTGCTATAATGGTGTTTAAAGTATATTTGACTTCCGATTATTCTTTTTGCTAACACCAATCCAGCTTCTTTATTCAAGATAAAATAAGATGCACAGTCTTGTGAACATTCTATTGATATGTTACATCCTTGTTGAGATCATCTAATTCCTGGAGAATTTCTCAAATGACCTGAAATGAAACAAGTTATGAACAGAGATAATGCTTCTGTTCCATATATAGTAAATGTGAAAACTCAGCTTTTATGTTAAGCTCCCAAGTTATACAAAACAAATAAATGAAGTATTAAAAAGATGGATTACATACATTCTTTAGAATAAGACAAAGCAAAATGTTAATAAAAATAAAGGGATATATACATCATTTTAGATTTTAGGGGAAGGGTTTGCAAAAGTTTTCTGTAAAGAATGAATGAGATAGTAGCTTTTTCACTGTTTGAGAATCATCTGGTCTCCAGAAACTCCTCATCTCTGCCATTATAGCCTGAAACCATAGACAATTTGTAAACAAATGGGCTTGGCAGTTTTCCAATGAAACTGCATTTACAAAAACAGACAGCAGGCCAGAGTTGGCCAGAGGGCCACAGTTTGCTGACCCTTTCCCTAGGAGAAAAACAGGCATATTAAGCCATCAATTCAGATATAAGAAACAATCATTATATTTCAGTTGTCACAGTAAGAAAATCCTGCTTAAAGCTACTTATTGGTAGCTTTTAGAAGAAGATTGTGAGGCAGTCATATTAAAGCATCTTGACCCATTTATGTGTTTTTTTCCTGGTCACACCATTATTAATTAATTATTAGAGATATTTCTTGTGTTTAACCACCAAAAAACAATATTCTGTGAAAAGATGTTTTAACAAGTGTTGAAATTTTCCATGAACTTTACTTTCAAATGATGGGAATCCCTTACCTACTCTTTGACTTTTAATGTCTTTATGGACCAAAAATTCTATTGTATTTTGAAAATTAGCATATACTTCATTTGCCACAAAATATTTTAAAGACTGCATTGATCAGTTACATTTTTCTTTTGGTTTTTGGCTTCTATTACATGACAGACTGCCGTTCTTTATAAATGGCTTTGAAGAAGATAAATACATTGTAATTTTACATACTGCAGGTTTATTCTATAAGATTAAAAATTGTGATCAGTATAATTTTAGCTATAATGTGAGTGTATTTGTTGTATTGTGACTTTCTCTATAAGAAACAAAGTGTATCCTTGTTTTCTCTGTCCAAATCTTTAGTATAGATATTTTAGACACCTTAGCATCCTTGATGAATGCTCTTCTTAATATGATCATGTGTAATTTTAAATTCATTGAAAGGAAATACTGCTGAGCATGTTCATTGTGCTTTATAATATGCTACATCAATAACATTTTCATAAGAATATTAAATAGTTTTGACCAATACTATCCACTTAAGTAGTTAATACTCTTTAAAAACTAGAACACAACTCTGGCTTTTAATGGTCTTTGTTCTTTTAACTGGTTACTTAATTTTTTCTTTAGTGCTGCCTGTTTACCTGCTTATTACTTCTGTAATATTAATACTGTTATGTATTAGAAATGGGTTTTCCCCTATTTAAGATTTCAGATTTTAAAACAACTTAAGGCTTTGATCATTTGGCAGTGGGAAAATGTCCATGTTTTAATCTAGCTGTACAATACAGAGTTAAACACATTTTTATTTTTATTTTTGGCATGGGCAGGCTCCAGGAATTGAACCCGGGTCTCTGGCATGGCAGGCTAGCAGAGTTACACTTTTTAAACCATGTTCCAAATTTGCCAGTTTTCTGTGGAAGTATTTCAGATGAAAAATAAAATATTGCCCATGATAGCTTTTGCCCCTTTCAAAGTTGTTTATGTCCCATGGGAAAAAGACAGTGAAAAGCAATGGTTTGTTTTTACAAAAAATTTTCTTTGGATTTTTTTTTGAAAAAAAAATCTTGAAATTTAAAATTTTCTACCTAATACAAAATACCTCCAAACATGCAATTTCTTCAGAAACACACAGCATTGCAAGTATACCAGGTTTCTGATTTTATCTTTACCTTTTAGGTTTGTTCTTTCAAACAATTAAAATAATTGTGTTCTGATTGTTTGATTTTGATCCTTTAGGCTTTTCTTATAGGAAAAATAAAGCAAAGAATATGTTTAAAGCAACCATCTGATAAACTGATATGATTTTTATTTATCCTTTGTCCATTCTGTGTGTTTCTGTAATGGAATTTTTACAGCTCCAAAAGCAGTATTTTAGACCTACTGGAGACCCATATCAGAACAGCTATGTGATTCTGCCACTGAGGAAAACAAATTTAAAAATTAATTTTTCTTGGGGTGCACAGATGGTTAAGTGGTAGAAGACTTGCCTTCCATGTGAGAGACACAGATTGGATTCCCAGACCATGAGACCCCCCAAAATTTTCTTTTCTTATTGTGGTTGACTTTTGTTTCAGGAAGAAATTGACTTCCTAGAGCCAGCAGCACATGTGCTAAATAAATAAGCAAAACTGTTATCTTTCCCTCTAGTTCCAGGCTTGCCTGCACTTAGTGGTTAATAACACGAGGTTTTCTGTAGGATAAGCATGTGTTCAGTTTTGGTGTAAATGCTGGAGCCAGAAATACTTCATATGAAAATTGAAATTAAATGGAGACAATTATTCATACCCTAAGACATCGTGAGAGTGTTTTCTTTCTAATCTGTCCCTCAGTTCTTTCTTTGGATCTAGTGACGATAGAGCCCTCTAAGGCAAAGTGATTAACAGGGGCCTTCTCCAGCGAGTTTATAAGAAATGCTGGGTGGTACTGGCACCTCTTTTCTGATTATGATGGCTGCTCAGCAGTGGGGAAGTATGGAAAAGATTCGCATCAGTGGGGCTGTACGTACAATAATTTTGTGCTTTACCACCTTGGTTTGCGCACTGATGTGTGTGGTTCTGACAGGCACCGGCACACAGGAAGGCTGGGCAAGTCTGTCTCTCCCCCTGCAGTTGTGCTGTAATCTACAAGGCAGCATGCTCACGTGAATAAGAAGGACGTTGTTTAAAACAGACTGAACAATTGAACGGATAGTTACGGAAATTTTTATCCCTTCAAATAGCTGAGTTTGAAAAACTTACATCCCTGTTAGGAACTGCTTTACTTCTGAAAAATACCTCTACAGACTTGAAGGAGATTGCAGTCAGCTTCCAGGCTTACATATAGATATATGTATATATACATGCACAATAAGTACAGTTTGGGCATCTTTCAGAGTCTAACTCAGTTGAAAATAGTGTTAATATCTGATAGGTTTGTTGTGAAGAAATAAACAGTGGTGGTGGTGAGGATGACGTTGATTCAAGGACAGATGCAAATGAATACATTTGAGCAGTGCTGTAGCCACCTTGTTCTAGCTGAAGTAAAACGAGAATATTTGCTTTAGCCCTACTATTCTAGAAAACAGTGTCTTCCTGATTCAATTTTCCTAAGAATTTGCTATCAATAGTTAACCTCTTTCTGTTTTTTTGCCTTGAGGCTGCTACCATCACCCCTGTGCCCTGTGAGTTTTAGATCTTTCTGGTTTTCTGCATCTCTCCTTGCATAAATTCAGCTTTCTATCTTGCTAAAAGCTTGTGCCCCACTCCTAGGTCCCTACACATCTTACCTAGGAATTGACAATACTCATTTCAGATGTGGTCACAGTGCCAAAATGGTGTGATGGTCTTCATGATTTAATACACTATATTAAATATAAATTATAGTTTAAGAGACTATGATATCATAGGGCAGATTTCCCCCTTTCTTTGCTTTTTTAAACCTTTACTTTTCAGGTTATCTTATCCTAAAATTGCTACTTGCCATTGTCAGGTATTCATTTTCCCACTCAGTTATCCTAAGCTGTTTAATTGGGATCTTGTGAATTTAGACAATTTATTTTTGTCAGCAGGTTTGACTGTTGATGCTAAGCAGTAGTTGGCAGAGAGCTCAGCATAACCAAAATAAGCATTGAATGGCCAGAGGCTCCCCTGATAGAACTAGTACTTGGTTTCTTCCAACTTGATACCCCTGCCTAAAGGGTTAAATGATGTTTGGAAAAGGGAAAGATGTATAAAAAAGCAATGGTGAATTAAATATATATATCAGACACACATAGTTGGGGCTCTCATTTGTTAAAAACCTTATTTTTTAGCATTCATACCTCAGCCTTGGATGCTGTCTTAAGAGTCAACAGTCTTCATCTTGGTATTTTTAAAGACTTTTATAAGGATTTTTAAGAAATATTTAAAAATCTTAACGTTGGATTTTTTTTTTTTTTTTTAAGATTTTTAAAGTAACCTTTTAAAAAAAATTTATTCCTCTCTAGGTCCTGTCACCAGCCTCCTGATTAAGAGTACAGACTCACTTGGTCTGAGTCCTTGCTCCACCCTTCCTAGATGTACCAAATTGACAAGACAACTAAAGGGAGGTAATCGTTGCCCCTATCTCCTAGGGTTATTAAGATTCAATGAGTTGAAACAAGCAAAACCCTTTGAACATACTGATTCCTTATAAGTGTTAAGTAAGTGATGACACTTGCTATTTAAATGACTTGATCTTTTTCATAGAAATAGTTTTGTTTTTTTTGTTCTTTTTTTTTCGCACGGGCAGGTACCGGGAATCAAACCCAGGTCTCCGGCATGGCAGGCAAGAATTCTGCCAGTGTTGCAGAGCCCACAAATACTTTTTAATGTTCTCATTAGAGCTTTCCTTCTGGAGGGAGCTCTACGCAGTTATGCTGTGGAAGAGTTTGAATTCTGTCAGTCAGTGTAATTGGATATATTCAACGATAGCGATCTACTTCAGGATCTTAACCTTTAAAGGACATCAAGTCCTCAGCATTATACAACAGAGCAGAAGTTTAAGGGTCGGAGACCTTCCCTGCCCTGCACACCTTTGGGGAGGACTCAGATCTTTTCCATCCTCCAGGCTGCATTCTTGTTTGCCCAGCGTGGATGAAAAACCATGAGCTCTTCCTGACTGCACGTTGAAAAACATGCTAAGAATCATATTGGCTCTCATTAGATTCAAACAGAACAGTGCTATATGAGAAACTCACTCTGCCCTCCCTTCCCACAGGTGGAAATGAAGAATGAGAGCAAGAGAGAATTTGAGAGTGGAAAGTAGACAGTCTTGATAAGAAACCCATGGTTACTTGGTGATAAACCTACCCACGTAGTGCACACGTGTGTCCAACATATCCGCACCCTGTGTAAAATAACACATGGCCAAGTAAGTGTGTGTCCATGGGGCGATTGTCATCAGTGCGCTGCCGGAACTAGGTTCCTTTTGTCTTAGATTTTTCCTCTTATGTTGAAGCAACAGAATTTTAATAAGCATCTACTAGGTTCTTAGAGCTATGTACAGACCAAATGTCATTTAAGTAACCCTGTGGTGTATGTGGGGTCTTTAACATTTGTTAGGTGGAACTCAAAAATCTTCATTATCTTAAGCCTTTCTCAACTGGGATTCCTTGTCCAAACCACAGAGTACAAGTGGTTTGAATGAGTTTTCTCAATTTTCCAAAGGAAGATACGTAACTTAGAGAAGTTCATTTGTTTCATACCTTCAGGCATCAGTTGAGAAAGGCTATCAAGAGATTTTGCAAGTGGAGGTCTATATATCCTAGTGGCTGTGCCGTTAGCAAGCCCTTCTCTTTCCACAAATGTGGTCAAAATCTTAACTGTAGGAACATGCTTTTATCGCACTGCAAAGGGACAATGGTGCCCTTTCTCCCTGGTCAGTTTAAGTTCCTCTGTCCACACAGGCCTGGCTATGAACCCATTTTTTTGTTACCCCCAGAGTTAGGACCTTCTTGGTTTAAAGGTTTTTCTGTGTATCATGATAGGGAAGAAAATGGAATAACAACAACAAAAAAATGATTATAAATAAAGTAAACATTACTGAATCTCACAGTTAATTTGTCCATTGCTGACTCCCTTCTAAGCTCTACTGTTATACCTAAGGGTGAGCCTCAGCCAACCTGGCTGCACCTCTTCTCCTCCCATCCAACATACCCCTAACATTGGTCCCTTCCAGTAAGCACTTGTAGTGTCCATCTGGACAGAGCAATAAGGTGCTCTGCAGGCTCCAGAGAGCCGTGTCCATTTCTGGGAAGAGGTAAGGTGAAATTGGGTGACTGTTTTCCTCAAGCGTTTCCTCCCAGTTTATAACTGCTGCTCTGTTGAAGAGCTAATGCTGGCAGGGAGACCACTTACATTTGAGGACCCAGTACTGTACACATTCATAAGTTAAATTTAAAATTCTATGGAAAAGTGTTATCCTTATTTTAGAAATGAGAAAACTAAGACTCAAAGATTAAAGCACCTACTCAAAGGCAAACCCATGATTAGGATCCCTCTCCAAATGCTTTCGAAAAAGTTTGTCCACCTTACTGTGCTGCAAGGCAGGACTAGGAATAGACCTGATCTTCCTCGGTGTGGATTATTTTTCAAGAATTTCGGTTTGAGGGATTAAAAACAGTGATGCTGTCATTGGCCATACTTCAACACGCTGTGATTTTAGGGGGCAGAGGAAGATGAGGAAAAATATGAATTAGGACTTGTCTTTGTTTCCTACCAAGCACCTTCCATACCCTTCATGCCCAAATAAACAGTTATGTCATGTTTTGAAGGAAAAGGTTACCCAGATATCTGCCTGGCCTGAAGATCAGCCTGGCCAAGGACTCGACCCCAGGGCTTAGTGCTCAAGACCCCAGGGAAAAACACTGCCTCTGATCAGAAAGGCCATTTGGTCTGTGCCAGACATGGAAGTTATCTTAGAGTCTGGGATCCAGCCTCTACTCCTAGCATTCTTTGTAGTCCTAGAGAGAAAAATGCAACGTGTCTTTTAAGAAACCCCATTTTAACTTTCAGACTCTAAACATCTTCCTTGAGCCCAGTGCCTTTTATGTTGAAGCAGCTGCCATTTGCATTTCTCATGCTTCTCTATTTGCACAAATGCAGCATGAGATTAGAAATAGAAAAGTTCAATTAGATGGTCAAATACTTTCCCTTCCCAGTTCCCCAGACTCAGAATCCTGCAAAAAAAAAAAAAACGGGAACTAAAATGCAGTTCCCACTCACCAAAACCCCAGCCTTGGCCATGCCTGTCCCTAGGTGTCCCCCAGGGCACCCTTCAGCATCTCACTGGCCCTGCCGGTGCCACAAACACTCCAGGGGGTGCAGGGGCTTTTGCACCATTTCAGCCCTCAAAGCTCATCTTTACCCCTTTCCACAGATGTAAAATGATAATAAGTTATCACTCATTTAAATAATTGTTTCAGATATCCACGTGAAAAGACTGAAGGAGATGGCAAATGCAATTTGGTAACTATACTGAAAAGCTATTCAATAAACTCCAGTAATTTACGGGTTTGCCATTTATATTATGAAATCGATAAGGTTAGGACAAAACGCATATGCTGTTTGAATGTAATACACATTATTATGCTGCAAATTATAAAGCAAGCAGCAGCACAAAATATGTGTTCTACTTCAAGCTCAACTTCATTGACTTTGTCGAGCAATGAAAGGAGGCAAGGCGCGTTAGGGTACACCAGCCCCAAATTACGAACCTTTTCAGCCTCCATCCAGACAACAGTACTCCTGGCTCTTGCCTTCACATGCCCCTTCATCTCTTCCTGGTTCTGAGTCATCTGGGAAGGTGAGGATTCCTGACTGCCCCCTTGCTCTCCTTAGCCAAAAGCTGCCTGGGGTCACTGAGTTCACCCAGTTGGCAGGGGATGGGGAAGAGGAAACTGGCAACTGACTTTGAAAGATCCCCCTCCATCTCTCTTAAGAACTGAATATATGGACTTCTGATACCACTTTCCAAGTTAGTAACAGGAAATGCCAAATGGTATGTAATACCTTCATTTTGTCTAGTTAAGGGGTGGTGCAGGGAATATTTTAATCCAGTCCCAGCTCTAGTTATGTTGTTGGAAAAATATATGATCAACCGATACCATGCTCTAGAGGCCCAGGGGCCCAGGCAGGAAGTTAGAGGACAGGCAGACCCCGAGGGGAGCCAAGGGTGCAGGCCCCTAACTGGCTGGTCTATCTGTTCATCCAAACAGGAGACAATATCCCTGGACTAACTTCCTGAGCTCTCTTTCTTAGCCTGAAGGAAACAGACCAGCCTCTCACTGGAGTCAGCTTGATTCTAGCCTGCCTGAGGTCAGAGCTCCATCTCCATTTCCACTTCACCCATCCAGTGAGTTTTGCCCAAACAGACTCCTGAGGCATCCAGAGTTATTGCAGCTGACTGTATCAGTCCTCCCAGAGGAAAAGAGGTAATTTTGAGAGATGTTGACTCGTAGGTCTTAAAGCAATGAGCTGTACTCCACAGTAATACTGTGTCTAGGGCCTTGGGGCAGAGGCAGAAATAGCAAAAAGGAGTGATTGTGGGTAGAAGGAAATGTGGGCTCAGATGGAAAATTCTAGCTTTCTGACCTGCAGCCATTAACGAAAGGATGGGTGGGATTGCACCTACTCTGAACTGGAGAAGAGCAGTGCACACTCCTGTTGGGGAAAGCGAAGACAGGGCACGGTGGGAACTACGTGAATTTAGAGCCAGATGGCCCTGGTTGCCAGTCTGGTGCCTGTTGCCACACTGAGCAAGTCCCTTCATCTCAAAGCTCAGTTACTTCCTTTTTAAAAAAAGGGAATATTTCTACCCACCTCATAGGCTTGGCAATATAATCACATAAGGTATCTGTGTAGAATGTCCAGCACCAGCGCTTGGGCCATAATAGGTGTTGTAAAACATAAATTCCTTTCCAGCTAGGGTCCTGAAACTTGCCCCCAGTTCTTTCCCTTACACTGCATGCACAAGGCACCAAACCCTCCATTCAGTCCTCTTCATAGATTCCATATTCATCAGCTTTCTATCCCTGTTGCTCTGGCTCAGACCTTATTACAGCACCCACTTCCTACCAAGCCTCCCTCCTGCTTCTCCCTCAAACTCTCCTTCCACCTTATAGCTAGACTGCAGTGAACTGCTTGCTAATGAACTTCTTAGAAGCCTTGAAAGACCTCAACCTCATCCCCACCCCACTGCCTGTATGTTCAGGCCAGACTCTGTTATTATTCTTTAAGAAGGCTATCCACTTGCAAATTTGGGGGGCGATTTTGTAGATTTGCCTTACCTTTCTGTGGGAGATCCTGTCTCCTTCACTGGCCTTCTAGCAGCTTCTTCAACATGTCATGAACCTTCCCATCTCAGGGCACTTCTGTCACCCTCTCTGTCTGGCTTTATCCCTCTGGGTGTTTGCCTGTCTCCTCCTACCACTTCTTCAGATCTCTGCTCAGGTGTTCCCTTCCCAGTTCCCTGACCCCCACTTATAAAATGGCAACTCTAGCACTCCCTCTCCAATGTGCCTCATGGTATATTTTTTCCATAGCACTTATCACTGGGTAGTTCATTTATTCTTTATCTCCTTCTCCTAGAATAAAAACTCCATGAAGGCAGGGGCTTGATTTATTTGGTTTCTTAGCACATATTTGATACATAATTTGAAAAAGCTCCTTTGTTGCCACATGCCAGGTTTCACTGCCACCTGTCCTCCAGGTGTGTCTGGATCTGCCTTGCTGACACAGCTTAGGTAGGGGCAGGCTGTGAGTCCCAGGACTCCGAAGGCCGTGAGCTACCGGGGGTTGGCTCCTCTACAATAGCACCACTGCCCCGGGCCCGGGGTGGGCAGGGGGGCAGGACCTAGAGGAGTTTGGGTAATGGAGCCTCAGGGCTTGGCTAGAATCAGGGCACAAACCCTGAGCTCTAATTTTATGATTTACAGATTTGAAAAGAATTTTTGGAGGTGGGAACTGACAAGGTCAAGACCCAGGCTGTGCAGTCCAGAGTTGGGCTTTCAAATCCTAACATGTACCCAAGGCCAAATCACCACACATACCAGGATGAAATTTATTAAGGCAGAGCCATTTTTTAACCAGCTCCATCTTCTGCCACAGTCTGAGGGACAAGAAAAAAAGTAGCTTTTATTCTCAGACATTGTTAGTTCCCTTTGAACCAGGCCCAGGGCACATGCATTCACCAGATGCAGCACAGTCAGCTCTGGATAGTTGCACAGTGCTCTGTCACATGGTGATGTACACTCTCTGTGCCCCTTCTTTCCCCCACACACCAGCCTCCTGCCTCCCCTATGCCATGAGAAAAGACAGAGGGTGGCTCACTCCTTTAGCAACTTTCTTGGAGAAGAGAGATATAACTTCCAGTTCTGCCATGAATTATTGAGAGAGAACTATTGAGCACATGGGGTCCTTGCCCCAGTGCCAAGTGAAGTGGGAGATATGGAGGCTTGGTGAGGACAGGGATCCCTTTGATGCATTCATTCTATATGCCCAGTACTGACAGCAGTGCCTGGGACCCAGTGGAGTATTGTAAAGATTTGTTGAATGAATGAATAAAGGAATGGTCTTCTCTAAGATAGCCTGTTCCTCATTGCTACATGCCATCATTTCTCGGAATTTGTACCAAGTCTCTTAATTTCTGACTTTAGGGCATTTCGTGATAACCTTCCCTCAGAGCTAGGTGAGCAGGCTGTTCCAGTAGACAGGGCACATGAACAGCCATTGCTGCTTTAAAGCCAAAAGGAACAGAAAATGGGTCCTGAGCACCTACAAACTTTAGGGAGAAGATATTTTATCTATTTAGGGAGAAAATATATGTTACAGGTGTAGATATCAGAAATTGAGGTCCTAGGGATGAGTCTGGACCTGGCACCATGTGATCAACATGCCATCCTGACCAAAAGTGAGAAAAGAAGTGTAACAAATTAGGTATCAGTGGTTGAGAGAGTTCATATAGAGTCAAGGGGCTACTTAGGAGTTTGCTCTAACGCAAACTTCAGTTAGACATTGCTACCTATTGTAACTTACCGAACCACAAACAAAACCATTCCAGCCAATCCTAAAGAACATCTAGGGCAATATATAAGATTCTATAAAGGTTCCATGCATTAGGGTAATTTTCCAGAAACCTACAACCTCCAGATGGGTCCCTGGACCAGGTAAGTCCTGAAACCTAGAGGGCTGAGCCTCTCCAGAACATAGCTAGTTCCCTCTCCCTACCCCTTATGACTGACAGCTGTTTCCAACATGAAAAAGTTATAATGAACATAGCCCAAATAGTCCTACAGAGTGGGAGAAAGATCAAAGGTGATGGTGGAGTTATGCAGAGAAGGTAGGGTTTAAGAAACGAGTATGATTACTGAATCATTACATTGATATTTCTTTTAGTCTCCAGTATCTTAAAGCAGCTAGATAATAAACCTAAAATTGTGGAACTGTAACCCATGCCAAACTCTGAAATCTTTTCTACAAATAATTACTAGGCTGTGCTTTGAAATTTATTGCTTTTTCGTACATGTGTTATTTTTCACACACACAAAAAAAGTGATGATAAAAGATACATATATTTCTTCTAGCCTCCAATGTTCTGGAGCAACTAGAAGGAAAAATATGAGATAATGGTATGGTAGCCCATGACAAACTCTGGGATCTGTCCTGTAACTACTTTTTTTTTTTTTTTCCAATTATCCCTTCTCTTTTTTTTTTTTTTTCTTTTAATTAACGGAAAAAAAGAAATTAACCCAACATTTAGAGATCATACCACTCTACACATGCAATCATTAATTCTTTTTTTTTTCTTTTTTTTATTAATTAAAAAAAGAATTAACAAAACAATTAGAAATCATTCCAATCTACATGTACAATCAGTAATTCTTAATAACATCACATAGTTGCATATTCATCATTTCTTAGTACATTTGCATCAATTTAGAAAAAGAAAAAAAAAGACAACAGAATAAGAATTAAAACAATAATAGAAAGAAAAAAAAACAAAAAAAAACAAAAACAAAAAACCTATACCTCACATGCAGCTTCATTCAGTGTTTTAACATAATTGCATTACAATTGGGTAGTATTGTGCTGTCCATTTCTGAGTTTTTATATCCAGTCCCGTTGTACAGTCTGTATCCCTTCATCTCCAATTATCCCTTCTCTTTTTTTTTTTTTTTTTTTTAATTAACGGAAAAAAAGAAATTAACCCAACATTTAGAGATCATACCATTCTACACATGCAATCATTAATTCTTAACATCATCACATAGATGCATGATCATCATTTCTTAGTACATTTGCATTGGTTTAGAAGAACTAGCAACATAACCGAAAAAGATATAGAATGTTAATATAGAGAAAAAAATAAAAGTAATAATAGTAAAATCAAAACAAAAACCTATAGCTCAGATGCAGCTTCATTCAGTGTTTTAACATGATTACTTTACAATTAGGTATTATTGTGCTGTCCATTTTTGAGTTTTTGTATCTAGTCCTGTTGCACAGTCTGTATCCCTTCAGCTTCAATTACCCATTGTCTTACCCTGTTTCTAACTCCTGCTGAACTCTGTTACCAATGACATATTTCAAGTTTATTCTCGAATGTCCGTTCACATCAGTGGGACCATACAGTATTTGTCCTTTAGTTTTTGGCTGGATTCACTCAGCATAATATTCTCTAGGTCCATCCATGTTATTACATGGTTCATAAGTTTATCTTGTCTTAAAGCTGCATAATATTCCATCGTATGTATATACCACAGTTTGTTTAGCCACTCTTCTGTTGATGGAGATTTTGGCTGCTTCCATCTCTTTGCAATTGTAAATAACGCTGCTATAAACATTGGTGTGCAAATGTCCGTTTGTGTCTTTGCCCTTAAGTCCTTTGAGTAGATACCTAGCAATGGTATTGCTGGGTCGTATGGCAATTCTATATTCAGCTTTTTGAGGAACCGCCAAACTGCCTTCCACAGTGGTTGCACCCTTTGACATTCCCACCAACAGTGGATAAGTGTGCCTCTTTCTCCGCATCCTCTCCAGCACTTGTCATTTTCTGTTTTGTTGATAATGGCCATTCTGGTGGGTGTGAGATGATATCTCATTGTGGTTTTGATTTGCATTTCTCTAATGGCCAGGGACATTGAGCATCTCTTCATGTGCCTCTTGGCCATCCGTATTTCCTCTTCTGAGAGGTGTCTGTTCAAGTCTTTTTCCCATTTTGTAATTGGGTTGGCTGTCTTTTTGTTGTTGAGATGAACAATCTCTTTATAAATTCTGGATACTAGACCTTTATCTGATATATCATTTCCAAATATTGTCTCCCATTGTGAAGGCTGTCTTTCTACTTTCTTGATGAAGTTCTTTGATGCACAAAAGTGTTTAATTTTGAGGAGTTCCCATTTATTTATTTCCTTCTTCAGTGCTCTTGCTTTAGGTTTAAGGTCCATAAAACCGCCTCCAGTTGTAAGATCCATAAGATATCTCCCAACATTTTCCTCTAACTGTTTTATGGTCTTAGACCTAATGTTTAGATCTTTGATCCATTTTGAGTTAACTTTTGTATAGGGTGTGAGAGATGGGTCTTCTTTCATTCTTTTGCATATGGATATCCAGTTCTCTAGGCACCATTTATTGAAGAGACTGCTCTGTCCCAGGTGAGTTGGCTTGACTGCCTTATCAAAGATCAAATGTCCATAGATGAGAGGGTCTATATCTGAGCACTCTATTCGATTCCATTGGTCGATATATCTATCTTTATGCCAATACCATGCTGTTTTGACCACTGTGGCTTCATAATATGCCTTAAAGTCAGGCAGCGCGAGACCTCCAGCTTCGTTTTTTTTCCTCAAGATGTTTTTAGCAATTTGGGGCACCCTACCCTTCCAGATAAATTTGCTTATTGGTTTTTCTACTTCTGAAAAATAAGTTGTTGGGATTTTGATTGGTATTGCATTGAATCTGTAAATCAATTTAGGTAGGATTGACATCTTAACTATATTTAGTCTTCCAATCCATGAACACGGTATGCCCTTCCATCTATTTAGGTCTTCTGTGATTTCTTTTAGCAGTTTTTTGTAGTTTTCTTTATATAGGTTTTTTGTCTCTTTAGTTAAATTTATTCCTAGGTATTTTATTCTTTTAGTTGCAATTGTAAATGGGATTCGTTTCTTGATTTCCCCCTCAGCTTGTTCATTACTAGTGTATAGAAATGCTACAGATTTTTGAATGTTGATCTTGTAACCTGCTACTTTGCTGTACTCATTTATTAGCTCTAGTAGTTTTGTTGTGGATTTTTCCGGGTTTTCGACGTATAGTATCATATCGTCTGCAAACAGTGATAGTTTTACTTCTTCCTTTCCAATTTTGATGCCTTGTATTTCTTTTTCTTGTCTAATTGCTCTGGCTAGAACCTCCAACACAATGTTGAATAATAGTGGTGATAGTGGACATCCTTGTCTTGTTCCTGATCTTAGGGGGAAAGTTTTCAATTTTTCCCCATTGAGGATGATATTAGCTGTGGGTTTTTCATATATTCCCTCTATCATTTTAAGGAAGTTCCCTTGTATTCCTATCTTTTGAAGTGTTTTCAACAGGAAAGGATGTTGAATCTTGTCGAATGCCTTCTCTGCATCAATTGAGATGATCATGTGATTTTTCTGCTTTGATTTGTTGATATGGTGTATTACATTAATTGATTTTCTTATGTTGAACCATCCTTGCATACCTGGGATGAATCCTACTTGGTCATGATGTATAATTCTTTTAATGTGTTGTTGGATACGATTTGCTAGAATTTTATTGAGGATTTTTGCATCTGTATTCATTAGAGAGATTGGTCTGTAGTTTTCTTTTTTTGTAATATCTTTGCCTGGTTTTGGTATGAGGGTGATGTTGGCTTCATAGAATGAATTAGGTAGTTTTCCCTCCACTTCGATTTTTTTGAAGAGTTTGAAGAGAATTGGTACTAATTCTTTCTGGAACGTTTGGTAGAATTCACATGTGAAGCCATCTGGTCCTGGACTTTTCTTTTTAGGAAGCTTTTGAATGACTAATTCAATTTCTTTACTTGTGATTGGTTTGTTGAGGTCATCTATGTCTTCTTGAGTCAAAGTTGGTTGTTCATGTCTTTCCAGGAACCCGTCCATTTCCTCTAAATTGTTGTATTTATTAGCGTAAAGTTGTTCATAGTATCCTGTTATTACCTCCTTTATTTCTGTGAGGTCAGTAGTTATGTCTCCTCTTCCATTTCTGATCTTATTTATTTGCATCCTCTCTCTTCTTCTTTTTGTCAATCTTGCTAAGGGCCCATCAATCTTATTGATTTTCTCATAGAACCAACTTCTGGCCTTATTGATTTTCTCTATTGTTTTCATGTTTTCAATTTCATTTATTTGTGCTCTAATCTTTGTTATTTCTTTCCTTTTGCTTGCTTTGGGGTTAGCTTGCTGTTCTTTCTCCAGTTCTTCCAAATGGATAGTTAATTCCTGAATTTTTGCCTTTTCTTCTTTTCTGATATAGGCATTTAGAGCAATAAATTTCCCTCTTAGCACTGCCTTTGCTGCGTCCCATAAGTTTTGATATGTTGTGTTTTCATTTTCATTCGCCTCGAGGTATTTGCTAATTTCTCTTGCAATTTCTTCTTTGACCCAGTCGTTGTTTAGGAGTGTGTTGTTGAGCCTCCACGTATTTGTGAATTTTCTGGCACTCTGCCTATTATTGATTTCCAACATCATTCCTTTATGGTCCGAGAAAGTGTTGTGTAAGATTTCAATCTTTTTAAATTTGTTAAGACTTGCTTTGTGACCCAGCATATGGTCTATCTTTGAGAATGATCCATGAGCACTTGAGAAAAAGGTGTATCCTGCTGTTGTGGGATGTAATGTCCTATAAATGTCTATTAAGTCTAGTTCATTTATAGTAATATTCAGATTCTCTATTTCTTTGTTGATCCTCTGTCTAGATGTTCTGTCCCTTGATGTGAGTGGTGAGTTGAAGTCTCCAACTATTATGGTATATGAGTCTATTTCCCTTTTCAGTGTTTGCAATATATTCCTCACGTATTTTGGGGCATTCTGATTCGGTGCGTAAATATTTATGATTGTTATGTCTTCTTGTTTAATTGTTCCTTTTATTAGTATATAGTGTCCTTCTTTGTCTCTTTTAACTGTTTTACATTTGAAGTCTATTTTGTTGGATATTAGTATAGCCACTCCTGCTCTTTTCTGGTTGTTATTTGCATGAAATATCTTTTCCCAACCTTTCACTTTCAACCTATGTTTATCTTTGGGTCTAAGATGTGTTTCCTGTAGACAGCATATAGAAGGATCCTGTTTTTTAATCCATTCTGCCAATCTATGTCTTTTGATTGGGGAATTCAGTCCATTGACATTTAGTGTTATTACTGTTTGGATAATATTTTCCTCTAACATTTTGCCTTTTGTATTATATATATCATATCTGATTTTCCTTCTTTCTACACTCTTTTCCATATCTCTCTCTTCTGTCTTTTTGTATCTGACTCTAGTGCTCCCTTTAGTATTTCTTGCAGAGCTGGTCTCTTGGTCACAAATTCTTTCAGTGACTTTTTGTCTGAGAATGTTTTAATTTCTCCCTCATTTTTGAAGGATAATTTTGCTGGATATAGGAGTCTTGGTTGGCAGTTTTTCTCTTTTAGTATTTTAAATATATCATCCCACTGTCTTCTAGCTTCCATGGTTTCTGCTGAGAAATCTACACAAAGTCTTATTGGGTTTCCCTTGTATGTAATGGATTGTTTTTCTCTTGCTGCTTTCAAGATCTTCTCTTTCTCTTTGACCTCTGACATTCTAACTAGTAAGTGTCTTGGAGAACGCCTATTTGGGTCTAATCTCTTTGGGGTGCGCTGCACTTCTTGGATCTGTAATTTTAGGTCTTTCATAAGAGTTGGGAAATTTTCAGTGATAATTTCTTCCATTAGTTTTTCTCCTCCTTTTCCCTTCTCTTCTCCTTCTGGGACACCCACAACACGTATATTTGTGCGGTTCATATTGTCCTTGAGTTCCCTGATACCCTGTTCAAATTTTTCCATTCTTTTCCCTATAGTTTCTGTTTCTTTTTGGAATTCAGATGTTCCATCCTCCAAATCACTAATTCTATCTTCTGTCTCTTTAAATCTATCATTGTAGCTATCCATTATTTTTTCTATGTTTGCTACTTTATCCTTCACTTCCATAAGTTCTGCGATTTGTTTTTTCAGTTTTTCTATTTCTTCTTTATGTTCAGCCCATGTCTTCTTCATGTCCTCCCTCAATTTATCGATTTCGTTTTTGAAGAGGTTTTCCATTTCTGTTCGTATATTCAGCATTAGTTGTCTCAGCTCTTGTGTCTCATTTGAGCTATTGGTTTGTTCCTTTGACTGAGCCATATTCTCAATCTTTTGAGCGTGGACAGTTATCTTCTGCTGCTGGCGTCTGGGCATTTATTCAGATTTCTCTTGGTGTTGGACCCAGCAAGGTTGTAATATTTTTCTGTGAAATCTCTGGGTTCTGTTTTTCTTATCCTGCCCAGTAGGTGGCGCTCGTGGCACCCGTTTGTCTGCGGGTCCCACCAGTAAAAGGTGCTGTGGGACCTTAAACTTTGGAAAACTCTCGCCGTCCTGGGGGTTCGCTAGCCGAAGCGGCTTGAGCCGGCCCTCGGTCCAAACGCAGGGAGGGTTGCTGGTCGCCGCAGCCAGGGAAAGAGCCCGTCCGAATTTCCTAGTCGGCCCTGGGCAACAAGCGTGGCGGGAGGGCGCCAGCGGCAGCGGCCCGCCCGAGAGAGTGCACGTTCCCCGGGAGTCACGGGGTCACCGTTCTCCGCGGCCTGGGGGTTTCCGATCCAATTCTCTCAGTTGATCCGGGGGCTGCGCGTGGTGTGGGCGCCAGTCGCCTTGGTTTCAGGGGACCACCTCTCCAGTTCTCCCAGCCGGCCCGGGAAGGGGGAAGGGAGTAACCTGTCCTGTAACTACTTTTTGAAGAGTGCTTTGAAAACTATTTCTTTTTTCTTTCTTTGTTTTGTATATATGTTCTATTATACAATTTAAAAAATAAGTTAAAAAAAATCCAGTGAGGTTAAATGCCTTGCCTAAAGTCACAGCAGAAAATGAGAGAGTTGGAATTAGAATTTGTCTCATTTCAGACCAGTGCTGGGCACAGCCAGATCACAGCAGCCAGTCTGCTTGATAGGACGAGCAGGAATGACGACTCAGACCTGCTAACTGGGGTTACCTTCACCTCAGTTCAACTCCCATACCAGGAGCAAGCAGTGCCAAAGAAACAGTGAGGTTCAGGCTGCAAGAGGTGCGTGTACACATATTGCTGGGGCCCCCCACCTCCTTCCAGAGAGCTAAGGCCCTCAGCCATGTGTGACTTGAGGAATATTCCGGAGAAGCCCCAACTGGATTTGCTGTCATCTATATTTCAGAGGCTGGAGAGGAGATTGTGTACATTGCTCAGGTTCCCTGCTTTCTCCATAGCCTATAACCTGGTCACTTCTGCACTTCATTTCTTCTAGTGTCACGGAACCTACCTAAGGGGCTGCTCCCCAATTTTGCCATGCAGCTGCAATCTAGCTGGGCTAACGTAAGACCTATCCACATCTAACACAGCATCGTGGACTACTGACATTTTGGGCTGAGCAGTCCTATGTTGTGGGGACTGTAAATTAGATGATGTTTAACAGCACCCCTCTAGCTGCTAGATGCTGGCATCCCACAGACTTCCAGTCATAACAATCAAAAATGAATATTGGAGAATGATGTTGAGGGAGCAAAGGGCAAAGGTAAGACTATTTGGCCCTCAAGAATGAGGCTCACCAAATATCCCTCTGCTCCCCCAAAGTTTCCCAGCCCTTTGTAGCTAAGACAGGCCAGCTGACTAGTTTTAGCCAATAAAATAGGACAAGTGACGAGGAGCACTCATGAGCCGAGGTGGTGACAAACCCACGTGTAATTCTCAAGTTTCTGTTCCCCTGCCATGAGGCCTGAAGAGGCCGTGTTCTCATGGTGCAGTGTAAACCAGATCCCCAAGAAGCTGTAAGGAGTAAAATCTCACACAAACCCACAGGGCAATAATTCTCTGAAGCACGGGTGTTGTTTGGATGCCTAGCCTGTTCTGACCAAAAGAGTTCAGCAGATAGAAGAAAGGGGAGCATTTCTGACTTGGGGGGATACGCTTGAAGAAAGACCTGGAGGAGGGAAAGTCTAGCTTGCTGGCAGATAACAAGGAGACAGGCTCTAACAGAACCACCACCTTGTGTACATTAGTTGGAAGAAAGTGTTGGGTGGGCAGGGTGCAGTCCGTTAAGGGGGGCCTAAGAACTGGGTGGGGTGATGCCCAGTGTTTTTGCTCGACAAGACTTGGTTGGGTAAGTTGTCTGATGCGCTCAATGATCAATCCTGAGACTCCAGGATTTCAGAGAGACAAAGAGTGCCTTTATTGTGGTTGTGCAAGGCAGGGAGAACAGGAAGTTACAACTTCAGATCTGCCCCCCTCCCCTGAATTGGAGAAACTCTGGGGTTTTTTTGAAATTCAAACAAAGGGAGGTGGAGATAGTGGTGTTAGGATGCTGGGAGATACTGATTGACTGTTCAGTTGGACATGTGTAAGTATGGGTCCCAGAGGCTGCTCTTAAGGGTTGACAAAAGCTGGCTGGGGTAAGCATTTGTTACAGTGGGCCCTGAGTATTCTATTAGATGGCAAGTAAAGAGACCAAGCTAAACAAAGCAGGACATTAGGAACTGACCAAGTCTGGCTGTGGTAGTACTTATGGTTTTAGGTTATGGTAGAGTTGTAAATAGTTCAATCCATATAAGAATAAGTAAGCTAAAGGGTTGTAAATTGCTTAATTAACTGTGAAATAACAAGTAAAGAGACTAAGCTAAACAAAAGGGGCCATTAAAGGCTATTAAGAATTGACAAAGTCTGGGTGGGACACTATGGTAAAATAAGGAGTTAACTCTTTACTGTCCAATTATAAGGTAAAGATTATGCAGTTACAATATATAGCATCAGCATCAAAGAAATGAGTTGAGTTATAACAGTTACAGGTGTTTGCCTCTAGCTTCTTCAACATCAAGGCTGACAGTTATTTGTTAATTCTTAATACTTGGTTTCAATTCTTCCCTTTTAGTTGTAAATTCCTCAATCCTGAGGGATATTAGGGCAATGACCATACTAGCTTCTTCGTGACAACAAGGGACATCAGATTTAGGGGTATGAGGAATGGTGTTTTTCTGATTCTAGTTGAACATATTATTTCATAGCAAGTTTCAGCTGGAGTGCTGGTTGGAAGATTAATTCCTTTTTTTGTCATCTTGTTCTTACAGTGCTGAGATAAAAGGTAAAGGCAGGTTTTAAAGATAATAACAAATATTAGTAATAGTATTAAGCCTATTTGTAATATAGTGTGGTACCATGATCTGTTCCTGAAGGAAGCCAACTGAATAGATCAAATATATCAAAGGAGGAGGACTAGCGCCTAAAGCATTGATTTGATTTTTCATAAGATTTATTACTGTGATGGTTTGGATGTTTTATGGACCCCAGAAAAGATCATGTTCTTAAATCTAATCCATTCCTCTGGGTGTAGATCTACTGTGGGTGGGACCTTATGATTAGGTTATTTCAGTTGAGGTGTGTCCCAGGTGGGTCTTAATCCTCTTTATCCCCTTTATAAGAGCATAAGATAAAGAGAAAACACAGCAGCATATAGAGACAGAAAACAGAGAGGAAAATACTGAAACCAGAAGCTGGAAGCGAAACCCAGAAGAGAAGGGAGAGACCAGCATATGCCATGTGCCTTGCCATTTCACAGAGGGGTCCAGATATTATCTCATGATGCCTTGATTTGGACATTTTCACAGCCTCAAAACTTTAAGTTTGTTAGTTAATAAATCCCCATGTAAAAGCCAACCCATTTCTGGTATATTGCTTTTCAGCAACTTTAGCAAACTAAAACAAGTACCTGGGTTACATTTTCAGATTCATCTGGAATATAAGTGCAGCTTTCGGTTCTTATGTCACAGGTTCTCCCTTAGATGCTGTTAGGATATCTAAAACCATTCAATTCTGAAGTAAGCTTTATGTAATAAGGCCATCTCAATATTTAAAAGGATATACTGTGTAAACTTATTTAAAGCATGCTGTGTAAACATATTTAAAGCTTCTATGTATAACATCGTCTATACCCAATGAAGGTTAAAATATACTAGCTAAGTGATAGTACCAGTGAAATATTGATCAGGTCCACTGGGTCAAGTTTCTTTTTATGCTTCTTTGGGGCCAGGGTAGGCCTAAAGTACATCAGCCTTTCCATCCTGGGGGTAACCAAGGCCATAAACTGGTGCCACCTATCCACTGGGTTCCATTAGGAACAACCCAATAAATACCAGGTCAGTTATGCCAATCTGTTTCAACCCAGTTACTCTCTCTCTCTCTCTCTCTCTCTCTCTCTTTTTTTTTTATGTTTTTTATTGGGCAAAGTAGCATATATACAAAGAATAAGGAGTAATTTCCAAAGTATACTTCAACAAGTAGTTACAGATTATAGAGTTTGTGAGGGGTTACCATTCTGCTATTTCAGATTTTTCCTTCTAGCTGCTCCAAAACACTGACGGCTAAAAGAAATATCAGTATAGTGATTCAGCAGTCATATTCATTTGTTAAATCCTGTTTTCTCTGTTATAACTCCCCCTTCTCCTTTGATCCTTCTCCCAATCTATAGGAATCTTTGGGCAATGTCCATTCTGACTTTTTTGCGAAACGGTTTTGACAATAAAGGATAGGAGAATGTAATTAGTTGATAAGCTTAGAGAGGCTAGTCTCTCTGAGTTTCAAGAACGCTCTGGAAGTTATAGTTTCCAAGAAAGGAAACTTAGTGCGTGATTCTCGGTTTTATAGAGTCTCAGAGCTCTAGGTGTTCTTAAGAGGTAACAGAAGTGACGTTGGTTGGGGTTTGGCAAACCATGGCAATTATCAATATCTAGCTGAAGCCTGCATAAGAGTAGCCTCCAGAATAGCCTCTTGACTCTATTTGATCTCTTTTAGCCACTGATGCCTTATTTTATTACAGTTATTTTCCCCCTTTTGGTCAGAAAGGTGTTATATGCCACAGTGGCAGGGCCAGACTCATTCCTGGGAGTCATATCCCAAGTCAGCCGGGAAACTTTCAACCCTGGAATGTCATGTCCATGAAGGGGGAAGAGAAATTATTTTCCTTCCTGAGTTGAGCTTAGCGAGAGAGAGAGGCCACATTTGAGCAACAAAAGAAGTTCCCTAGAAGCAAGTCTTAGCCCTCATTATAGGTAGTCTTAATTTTTCAACTACAGAAATAAGTTTCAAAAGGGCAAGCCTCAAAATCAGGGCTTGGCCTATTTTCTAGGGAGTCCCCAGTGTTTGAGAGGGTACCTGGGGTTTCCCCAATGGGAAAGTTTAATAGTTCCATGTTTTCTCCTTCAGTTCCTCAAGGGACTCTACCAATACTTTTTAATTAATAGCCCACTGTAGCCTGGGATGTATCTGGGTATTACATTATGCTATACAGAATTACAAGGCCCCATTCATGTTCTGCTCTCCATGTTTGGACAGTTTAAATGAGTTATCCAGACAGGCTGATTTAGATTTTGTGTTACAGAAAATTTAGGTTCTGTACACAGTAAAACTCACTGCCTTTGGTCTCATAAGGCAGGTGGCGTTATAGCATGATACACTATCATCTTTTACCCTGTATTCTGATTTACCATAGTCCCAACCAGATCGGCTTCATCTTTACCTCTAATTGAAGCCTGATCTCTCTTTTGGTTACTCTAGTATTGTATGTAGCTGTGCCAACTAGTAGGGCTGCAGAACTCGATTTCTGAGTCTTAGGTGTCACAAAGTTACTCAAAAATTCCAGGGAAATACCAGTTTATACATATTTAGCTCAGTGTCTCAGAATCCAGAAATACACTTCCAATTTCAGACTAAGTGTAGCTGCTATAAGAGCTTACAATCGAGGCTCCAATTTTCTTCTAAGTATTTTCCGAAAGAGGCCATAGTATATTTATTCTTTGGTTTCTGGTTTATTTTGCACAGCACATTGTTTCCAAGGTTGATTCAGTTAGTTTTGAATGCCTCACAACATCTTTCCTTTGTGTAGCTGCACAATATTCTGTCATATATATATCATAGTTCACCATTCTGCTTCTCAGTCATTGTACACTTCAGCCCCCTCCACCTATTGGGCAGCATGGATAATATCCAAAATAAACAGACCATATCTGACAGTGTCCACACTTGGTTGTACAATCAGCAGCACTCTCAATTTTAGATAATTTTCATTGGTCCATAAAGACAAATAACTGATAAACACAGCCTCACTAAATATGAAATCAAAATATCCCCTTATCTCTTGTCCCTCCCCTCCAATTATTTTTACCCCAGTACTGCTGTGGTAGTGTTGATGTCTTCCTGTTAAACTATTGGCCATTGCATGCAATTTTAGTTTTCTGCCTAGACTCCTCTATTATTGACTCATTGTATAATATCAAACCTTTGAAGAATTTCATGTAAAAACTTTTTTATAATTGTAGAGTTTGTCAGTGGGATACATAGCACTATACATCCCCTTCAGTCATATTCACCTTCACCATGGCAATGGTACTTACAGCCCCATTAATTAGCTACCATCACATCTCTGTTCCCTTACATTTAAGTTCAACCTCATTGGGTAGCCTTTCCCCCATGTCTAGCTTCTGTGTGCTTCTAGGTGTGCTATATTCTACGGTGTAGGCCTCTGAAATTACCTTTACCAGAGTCATAATAGCAAAATCATATGTTATCTTTCATTTTGTGTCTGGCTTATTTCACTCAGCATTATGCCTCAAAGTTTATCCACATTGTCATATGCTTTGGGACCTCATTTTGTCTTACTACTGCATAATAATTCCATCGTGTGTATGTACCATGTTTTGTTTTACCGCTCATCTGTTGATGGGCAGTTGGATTGTTTCCATCTTTTGGCCATTGTGAATAGTGCCACTATGAACACCGTTGAGAAAACGTCTGTTCACATCACTGCTTTCAACTCTTCTAGGTATGTAACAAGTACTGGTATTTACCGGAAAACTAAATACTGAGGGCAACTGTTTTCCACGGCGGCTGTACCATTAAACATTCCTACCAACAGCAAATAAGTGTTTCCATTTCTGTATATCCTCTCCAACATTTCCCTTCATGTGCTTTTTAGCCAATTGTATTAGCTCTTCAGAAAAGTGTCTATTCATATCCTTTGCCCATTCCATAATTGGGTTGTTTGTTCTTTTGTTATAGAGTTGTATAATTTCTTTATGTGCATACACAGTATGTCAAGCCTTTATCTGAAGTGTGGTTTTGAAATATTTTCTCCCATTAAGTTGTCTACCTCTTTACCTTTTGACAAGTCCTTTGAGGCACAGAAGCTTTTGATTTTGAGGAATTCCCATTTATCTATTTTTTGTTTCACTGCTTATGCTTTGGGTATAAAGTTTAAGTAGCTACTTCCTATTACTAGGTCTTGAAGATGTTTCTCTATATTTTCTTCTAGGAATTTTTTGATGCTGGCTCTTATATTTAGGCCTCTAATCCATTTTGAATTAATTTTTGTATAAGGTGTAAGGTAGGGCTCCTCTTTCATTCTCTTGGCTATTGATAACCAGTTCTCCCATGCCAATTTATTGAAAAGACTATTCTGTCCCAGTTCAGTGGATTTGGAGGCCTTATCAAAGACCAATTGTCCATAGATCCCTTCCAAATAAATTTGATAACTAGCTTTTCCAAGTCTTCAAAGTAGGTTGTATGATTTTGATTGGTATTTCATTGAATCTGTTGATCAGTTTGGGTAGAATTGACATCTTAATGACATTCAACCTTCCTATCCATTAGCATGGAATGTCCTTCCATCTATTTAGATGTTTTTAAATTTCTTTTAGCAATGTTTTTTAGTGTTCTGTGTGTAAGTCCTTGAGATCCCTGGTTAAGCTTATTCCTAGATACTTGATTCTTTTGCTTGTTATTTTGAATTGCATTTTTTCCTTAACTGTCCTTCAGAAGAGTCATTACTTGTGTATACAAACATTACAAATTTTTGTACATTAATCTTGTATCCTACCACTTAGCTGAATTTATTAGCTCAAGTAGCCTTGTTATAAATTTCAAAGGGTTTTCCAAGTATAGTATCATGTCATCTGCAAATAATGTTTTATTTCTTGCGTTCTGTTTTGGATGCCTTTTATTTCTTTCTCCTGCCTATCACTGTAGCTAGGACTTCTAGTACAATGTTGAATAATAGTGGTGACAGTGGGCATCCTTGTCTCGTACCAGATCTTACAGGGAATGCTTTCAGTCTCCCACCATTAAATATGATGCTGGTTATGGGTTTTCCATATATGCCTTTTATGGTATTGAGGAAGTTTCCTTAGACTCCTACCTCTTAAAGTGTTTTTATCAGGAAAGGTTGCTGAATTTTGTTGAATGCTTTTTTAACATCAATCGATATGATCATGTGATTTTTCCCTTTCGATTTGTCAATGTACAATATTACATTGATTGATTTTCTTGTTTTGAAACCACCCTTGCATTCCAAACCCCACTTGGTTGTGCTTTTAATGTGTCATTGGATTTGATGTACTAGTATTTTGTTGAGAATTTTTGCATCTATGTTCATTACAGAGATTGGTCAGTAGTTTTCCTTTCTTGTCTAGTTTGTTAGCGTACAGCTAATAATAGTATCCTCTTATGATTTTTTAAGTTTCTTCAGGATCCATGGTAATGACCTCCCTCTCATTTCTTATTTTATTTGTATCCTCTCTCTTTTTTTCTTTGTCAGCCTAGCTAGGGGTCCATAGATTTTAGATTTTATTGGTTTTCTCAAAGAACTAACTTAAGGATTTGTTGATTTTTTTTTTTTTTGATTCTCCAGTTCATTTATTTCTGCTAATCTTTGTTATGTCTTTTCATCTACTTGCTTTGGGGTTAGTTTGCTATTCTTTCTCTAATTTCTTCAGGTGAGCAGTTATATCCATGATTTTTGCTCATTCTTGTTTTTTAATACAGGCATTTTAAGACAATAAATTTCCCTCTCAGCACAGCCTTTGCTGCACCCCATGTGTTCTGATATGTTGTATTCTCATTATAATTCATCTCCAAATATTTACAGATTTCTCTAGCAATTTATTCTTTGACTCACTGATTAATTTAAGAGTATGTTGTTTAATCTCCATATATTTGTGAAAATTCTGGCTCTTTGGTGGTAATTGATTTCAGCTTCATTCTATTGTGGTCAAGAGAAAATGCTTTGGATAATTTCAGTCTTATAAAATTTATTAAGACCTGTTTTGTGTCCCAGCATATAATCTATCCTGGAGAACATTCCATAAGCACTAAAGAAGAATGTGTATCCTGGTGTTTGGGGGGTGCAGCGATCTATATATGTCTGTTAGGTCTAATTCGCTTATCATATTGTTTAGGTTCTGTTTCCTTGTTGACCCTCTGTCTGGTTGTTCTGTTTGTAGAGGAGAGTGGTGTATTGAAGTCTCACACCTCTATTGTTGAAACATCTATTGCTCCCTTAAGTTTTGCCAATGTTTGCCTCATGTATTTCGGAGCTCCTTGATTGGGAGCATAAACATTTATGATTGTTATTTCTTCTTGATAAATTGTCCCTTTTATTAATATGCAGTGTCCTTCTTTGTCTCTTATGACATATTTACATTTAAAGTCTATTTTATCTGATATTTAGTTTAGCTATTTCTGCTTTCTTTGGTTACAGCCTGCATAAACATCTTTTTCCATCCTTTCACTTTCAGTTTGTGTCCTTGCATCTAAGAGGCATTTGTAAACAGCATATAGATGGATATTTTTTACCCGTTCTGCCAATCTGTACCTTTTAATTGGCAAGTTTAGTCAGTAAACATTCAAAGTTATTACTGTAAAAGCAGTTCTTGAGTCTATCTTATCCTCTAGTTTTTGACAGATCTATACATTCTTTTCCCTCTCTCTCTTTTTATCCTTTAAATTACCCTTACCGGTACTCTTCAATTCTGTTCCCTCTTCCAGACCTCCCTCTCCTGTCTTTTTTTTTTTTTTTTTTTTTTTCCAGCTAACAGGACTCCATTTAATATTTCTTGTAGGGTAGGTCTCATGTTGACTAGTTCTCTCAGTCTTTGAGATTTTAATATTTGAAGATTTTAATCTCTCCATCCATTTTGAAGGACAACTTGGTTGGACAAATAATCCTTGGCTAGAAGCCTTTCTCATTCAGGACTAAATATATCATACCACTGCTTCTTGCCTCCACAGTGCCTACTGAGAAGGCCGAACTCAGATTTATGATTGGCCTTTTATGTAGACACCTTTTCTTGTGTTTTCAGGACTTCCTGCTTCTCTTCAGTATTTGATAGTCTGATTAGTATGCATCTTTGGAGTAGGCCCATTTGGATTTATTCTATTTGGGGTTCACTGGGCCTCTTTGATTTGCCTGTATATGTCTCCTATAAGTGTTGGTAAGTTTTCTCTGATTATATCTTCAACTAACTTTCCCAACTTTTTACTCTTCTCTTCTCCTGCTGGGACACCAAAGATTCTTTTATTTATGCGCCTTTTGTTGTCCATCATTTCCCTGAGATCCTGTGCCATTTTTTCCATCTTTCTTGCCATTTGTTCTTTGTGCATTCTAGTTCAGTTCTGTCTACTAGATCACTTATTCTTCCTTCCCTTTCTTCTAACCTGCTATCATGTGTCTAGTATTTTTCTAGTTTGTTCTATAGCATCGTTCATCTTTGTGAGATTGCTATTTTTCTAATTTTTCAAATTCTTCTTTATGCTCTTCTGGTGTCTTCTTGATATCCTCATTTCTTTATAAATATCCTTGAGTAGTTCCATATTCTATGTTCCTTCCAATGTTTGGATTTAGTCATTTAGCTGGGCCATTTCTGCCTGGATCTTCATGTGCTTTGTGATTTTTGTTGTGTTTGGGGCATTTGATTGTCTTAAAAGTTGTTTTGCAAGTTGGTTCCCTTCACTTGTCTAATTTACTGGAAGCATATTTTTGAATTGCTTCTATTGCAGTTCCCAACGACCAAATGCATTTTCTTGTTTCTAACTCTTGGACTTGTTCAGCCCAGGAGTACCTGGCACCTTGTTTTAGGGATGGCCTCCCACATACCATTTCAAAAGGGCTTAAAAGGACCCTGCTTCTGGATGCTATTTTTATGCACATTAAAGCTACTGGAAACATCTTATCCCTTGAAAGATTTGTTTCTTGACAGAGCTTAGCTATTGTTTTTTAAAGGTACAATTCATTTTCTGTTTTCCCTGTAGACTAGGGTCTCTATGATGGACGTAGCTTTGAGTGTATAGCTAAGCCTCCTGATAGATCATGTAAAAATTTTTTAAATAAAGGCTTCTCCATTGTAACTTCATATTGAAAATGGGAATCTGAATCGTGAGATTATTTCCTCTGGGAGTGCCTTGGCAACTTCTGAACTTCACTCCATCCTACAATGGAAGGCATCTACCCATCCTGTAAATGTATCTACAAAAACAAGACATTTACGGTTTCCACAAACTTTTGACATGATTGAAAGTCTATTTGCATTCCTCACCTGCAGTAACGTTTCTTACTTGCACTCTTTTTATAGGGGGCAAAGGTCCAAGTTTTCAGATTGTCCTTTGATCACTTTTTGAAGGGTTTTTTGCATTCCCTTCAAAATGTCCCATTATGCAGTTTTTTTAGCCATTGATATGTAGGATCTCTCCCATAATGGGTGCTTTGATGTAAGTGAAGACCGACTTCATTGCCTGGGAAATCAGATGAATAATTAGCATCTATTTTCTTTAAAGCAAGGCCCTACTCATTTGCTCTGAGAAGGGGTAAATTGAGTAGTGGGAATTAATCTTTTTTTTTTTTTTGTATGGGCAGACACCAGGAATCGAACCCAGGTCTCCGGCATGGCAGGCGAGAACTCTGCCTGCTGAGCCACCGTGGCCTGCCCAGTTAAAATTTCTTTTAATTCTATATCCGTGAAAAGGGAAAGTCCTAATGATGATTCTAGAACTTTTCATTTGCCTGCTGCTTTAGCTTCTAAATCTGCTGTTTGATTTCCCCTTTTTGTACCAATCAGTGCATTATAGGTACCATTATAGCTTTTCATAAGGCTAGAATTATGTCTTCATGTTTGATTTGTTTTCTTCCAGATGTTAAAAGTCCTCTTCGAACATTTCCTTCTAAATGGCTCCCTGAGCATGAACTATATTATTTACCTGTTGCCCTTCTCCTAAGCACAAGGCTCTGGTGAGTGCAGTAAATTCTGCCCACTGTGCCAGTGTGTACCTGGTAAAAGAGCTCCGCTTTCTAATACTTGCAGAGTTACTGCTGCATAGCCTCCCTTCTGAAGGCCTTGGTCATGAAGCTGCTTCTATCACTGTACATTCCAATACCGGGATGCTGTATAGCATCAATTAAGTCTGATCTGCTGGGACAGACTTCATCAGTTATTTGTATACAATCATGAATGGGTTCCTTTTCACTACTTGGGAATAGAGTGGCTGGATTAAACTGGAAGTGGTCTTTAAAATAACATTTGGATTCTCTAATGAAATGGCTTGGCATTTACGTAACCCTCCAGTAGCGAGCCAATGTCTACCCACCATTTTGTTCTAATAAATGTAGTGCATAGGGGTATGTGTATGGTGGTGGGTTGTCTCAGGGAGAATTTTTCTGACTGTCCAATTATAAGGTAAACATTATGCAGTTATAAAACACAGCATAAGCATCAAAGAAGGTGAATTATAACAGTTAAGGATATTTGCCTCTAGTTACTTCAAAAGGCTAGCATATTTCAAGGCTATCAGTTATTCGTTAATTCTTAATACTCAGTTTCAATGTGGTAGGAAACAAGTGGCTGGATGAAAGTGATTTTTAAGAATTCAGTAGTCTGTTGAGGAAAAGAAACCAGACTTTAAAGAATACATGCTGAATGACTTCATTTAACAAAATACAAAACAGGTCAAACATAACTCTCCAGTTAGAATTCAGGATAATGCTTACCCCTAGCAATGAGTAAGTTGGGTGGGTCTAGTGACTGATACAGAAGTATGAGGGGGCCTTCTGGGAATTAAATGTTGTTTCTAGGTTTGGTGTTGGTCTCATTGATGCAGCTGGTGAAGATTCAACAATCTATTCACTAATTTCTGTATTCTACATTTTAATGAAAATTTTTAAAAATCCATTCACTTCATTTCAATAGCTCCAATTAAATATTTATTGTGTACATGGTGCTGCATAAGGTTTTATCAAAGGGAACCACTCATGTCTCTTGGGTTCTGTTTTGAAATCAGCATTTCTAGGCTGATATAGGGCTAGCATTGATTCATCCTGTGTTCTGCTGAGAGCAGAAGTGAGTAAAATCTATAACCATTTATTTCTCTCCATGGCTGTGGGCTAGAGGAGAATATTGATTTGTAAGAGTTACTCATACTGACCAAAGAATGCCAGTCCCAGTTTAGAAAAGAATGCTCAGCTGACTCATCTAGCCTTAGGACATTCAGTTCTCCTGGAGCTTGAGGGAACCACTAAATAGCACGCTCTCAGTGGGCAGCTTCACTGAGGTGAGCCTCGGCCTCACCTGGGAACTTGTTAGAAATGCACATCCTCAGACCCCACCCCTGCCGAATCAGAAACTCTGGGGGCAGGGCCCAGCAATCTGAATTTGACAAGCTCTCCTGGTGATTCTGATCTGATACACATTAAAGTGCCTAAACTGATTAATAAGGCATAAGCAGATGAAGGCCTTTATCATCGAGAAAGCTAGTACTGGGGAATGTGGCTTATACCTGTGACAGCTGGACTTCCTACTTCTGAACCACTCATTAAGTCATCCTTACCCCGCCCAGGGCATGGAGGGGCAGACAAGAAAGTGTGCTTCCCAGAGACTGCCAGTCCCCAAGAGAAAGGACACAGGCACCTTTCCAAACTAACCAATCAAGTACCTCATCCCAGCTGGGGTAATAGAGTAGTGTGCTAAGGGAGCTCCCTGGGTGTGAAAAGAGGGAGGAAACCGTTCCCCACCACCGTGTGAGGTGCATGGAGTCTTTGTGATTAGCATTTCCCCCTTTGGTTGCTTTGCTCTTATTGCAGTCCTGTGGGCAGTATACAAGTGATAAAAAGTAGCTTCTTGTTCTAAGGCTTCAATTTCCTGCAGTATGTGCCAATGATACACATGAACTGCAGTCTTTCTGCCCCAAGCAGAAGAGCCCAGTTAGAAACCCACACTACAGGACAGGAAAAATAGATCCTGTTCCCTCAGAAGAAATTTGACTAGGTGGTGCTTTGCCTGTCATTTTGACAATGCATTTCTTAGTATCTGAAAACAAGCTATTTTTGTCACTCTCTTCTGCCTCTCTAACTGCCAGGCTTAGCCATCCATGTCCTCCCTCTTTAACACTGAAAGTATGTACTGCCTTCCCTTTCCTAAAAGAATAGAGATTCTAAGAACAGAAAAGATCTAAGAAATAATTTAATCCAACCACTACACTTTGTATCAGAGGACTCAGAGGCCCAGAGAGTTGGAGTACCTTGTCTGAAGTTAGTGGAAGAGTCAAGACTAGTGGTAACTGACGCTGGGAATCAGCTACCTGTCACAGCTGCACAAATAAAGCTTATGGAGCTCTGTTATACATCACTAACCCTAATTACCTCTTGCCCCACTGTAACCAAAAGAAACTTGTCCTGTACCTTTTCTAATAATTTTCTCCTTTATTACCAGTCCTGGCCAGAAAAAGCTGTGTAGAAAAGGTCTGCCTGGTGGTATCACACAAGGATTGCTGTAGTAGCTGTGCCTCTTATGTTTTGACCTTGAGCCACAGGACCTCTGATATATCTATTGAAAGATAACAGCAGAAAGTTATAAGCCATACTAAGAAACAAGAAGATATGGCCCAAATGAACAAATTTACAAACCAGATGACATACAGAATTTCAATAACTAATCAAAGATGTTCAAACAAATATTCTAAACTAATTCAAGGAGATAAAGGAAAATATGGCTAAAGACACAAAGGATATTAGAAACACACTGGGTGAATATAGAAAATAATTTGAAAGCATACAAAGAAAAATCAGATTTTACAAGAATGAAAGGCACAATAGATGAGACTTTATGCGAGAGGGATACAACAGCAGATTTGAACAGGCAGAAGAAGGACTGGCAATCTAGAAGACAGGGTATCTGAAATTGAACAGACAAAAGGACAGATAGAGAAAAGAATGGAAAAGTTTGACCCAGGCAGGGAATGGAATGACAGCTTAAAGCACACAAACATATACATCATGAAGAGAAGGGAAAAGGGGCAGAAAGAATATTCAAGGAAATAAGGGCCAAAAACTTACAAACTCTTATGAAAGACATGGATGTATATGTCCAAGTGCAACATACTCCAAACAGAATAAATCCAAACAAATCCACTTCAAGATACATACTAATCAGAATGTCAATTGCCAAAGAGAAAGAGAAAATTCTGAAAGCAACAAGTGAGAAGTGATTCATCACATACAAGGGGACCACAATAAAGTTAAGTGGTGATTTCTCATCAGAATCCATAGAGGCAAGAAGGCTGTGGTATTGTTACCATACAAAGGCATGAGTTTTCTGTCCAATGTACTCAATGACGAATTCTTGAGACTCTGGCATTTCAGAGAGAAAGGGTTTATTGCTGTGTGTGAGGTGGAGACCATATGGTCTACTGGCCCCAAAATCTGTCTCCCCTGACTGCAGTAATTCTTATAGTTTTATAGTATCAGAAGATGGGCAGCAACTCTGCATGTAAAATCATTACCCTCCCTCCTACATGAGACAAGCCATCCAGGCAGGGGTGAAGGTCTCCCTGGCTACATGGGATATAAATCCCAGGGATGAGCCTGAGCCTGGCCCTGGTACCATGGGACCAACAATGCCTTCCTAACCAAAAGGGGAAAAAAAATGTAACAAATAAGGTATCAGAGGCTGAGAGGTTCAAATAGTGTTAAGAAGCTGTTCTGCAGGCTACTCTTATGCAGGCTTCAGCTAGGCATTACTAATTACTACATTTTGCCACACCCCAGTCAAAACCATTCCTGTCAACCCTAAAGCACACTTAGGGCTATGAGATTCTACAAAACTTTCATGCACTAAGATTACTTTCCAGAAACCCACAACCTCCAAATGGTGGGGCCAGCCTCCATGAATGTCAACTAGTTGCATCTCCCTACCCCATATTATCAATACTCCTTTCCAACATGAAAAAGTTAGAATGGACATAGCCCAAGTACCCCTAAAGATTGGGAGAAGAATCAAAGGAGAAAGAGGAGTTAGAAAAGAGAGGATTTAACAAATGAGTATGATGGCTGAATCATTATATTCTTTTAGTTTCTTCTGTCTTGTAGCAGCTAGAAGGAAAAACCTAAAATCATGGAACTGTAACCCATACCAAACTTTGAAATCTGTTCCATAACTACTGTTATTATGTACTTTGAAATTTATTATTTTGTATATATGAATTGTTTCACAATAAAAAATGTTTTTAAAAAAAGTGATGAAGTTGCACACATCACATTCTGTCATGAGCATTGGTGATAACCTCACCAGGGGGCCACTCCTAGCTGCAAAGGCTACTGGGAAATGTCATCTCTACTGGGTAGCTCAGGTTGGGGTCAGTGGAGAAGGTGCTATTACTGAAAGAAGGAAGTGGAAAATGAGACTGGCAGATAATTAGTGGTCTCTTCCATGGGGACATTAAAAAAAAAAAGGTCAGAAATTCTTGGTTATTTTAGCCAAACTCACTAAACCTGTTGCCATGTGATAATTAAAAGGACATTGTAATAATTGGAAACAGGCTCAAACATATTTGTGTATGAACAGCCATAGCAGTGTTACTCACAAGAGCCTAAGGTGGAAGCAACCCAAGTGTCCATCAACAGAGGAATCAATAAACAAAATCTACACAGTGAAATATTACTCAGTTGTAAAAAGGAATGATATTTAGACACATGCTACAACATGCATATACCTTGAAAACACTATGCAGAGTGAAATAAATTACACATAAAATGATAAATATTATATGAATTCACTTATATGAAACATCTAGAATAAGCAAATTCATAGAGACAGAAAGTAGAATAGAGTTACCAGGGGCTGAGCAGGAATGGGGGATTGCTGCATTTAATGAGTACAGAATTTCTCTTGGGGCTCATGAAAAAGATTTGGTAGTGGATAAAGGTAATGGTAGTACAACATTGTACCACTACAACGCTGTAAATGTAGTTAATGCTTCCTGCTGAAATGTACACTATAAAATGGTTAACATAGCAAAATTTATGTTATATATATATCTTACCTCAATAAAAATACATGTATTAAAAACAGTAAAAAAAAAGTGGCAGGTTTTAGAATAATGAGCACAATGCCTCTCTGGATGATGTATTTAGAGATGATCTAATTATTGAGCATACACAAATTGATTACACATTTAGTCACAGGACGAGTGTAAGGAAATGGTGGCCTTAATATGATGATGTACCGGATTTTTAGTATTATAATGAGGTATAAGTCACTATAGTTAAAGTCTAAGCTACTGTGCATGTCAGGTGGGCCCATTTTGGTTAGATTCAGTTTTGGTTATCAAGATAACTTCAGAATTGGGGTGGGTTAGTTCTGGGCTGACCCAAGTCCCTTTATTAATAAACATTAGGGACTATCTTTAGTGATCACAAGACTACAAAGTAAAAAACAAACAAACAGATATAATAGGTACAACTGAGGGTCAGTCACATGGTTTTTACAATCACAAGGGCAAAAGATAAAGGCTAGATAGTCATTATCAGAGATCAAAGCAGTCGGATTTCAATTCAAAGATTTCAGTTATTTCCCTCTGTCTTCTCTAGTATAGCAGAAAGCAAAAAGGAATATCTATATGATGATTCAGCAATGATAATCATCCCTTAAATCCTAACTTCTCAGTTACAGTATATATATTTAAGGTGCTGAAAGAGAAAAACTGCCAAACGAATTCTTTATCTGGAAAAACTGTACTTCAAAAATGAGGGAGAATTTAAAATATTCACAGATGAATAGAAACTAAGAGAGTTTGTTAATAAGAGGTCTGCCCTACAAGAAATACTAAAGGGGGTACTGCAGACTGAAATGAAAACACAGGAGAGAGTAGACTGTAGAAATAAAGATTGTCAGTAAGGGTAATTAAAAGAGAGACAAAAATAAGTTATGACATATAAAAGCCAAATGATAAAATGGTTGCAAAGTAACTATTTTGACAGTAATAACATTTAATGTTAATGGATTAAACTCTCCAATCAAAAGACACATATTGTCAGAATGGATAAAAAATATGATCTATCTATGTGCTATCTAAAGAGACTCATTTGAGACCCAAAGATACAAATAGGTTGGAAGTGAAAGCCTGGAAAAAGATACTCCACACAAACAGTAACCAAAAGAGACCTGGGGTAGCTATACTATTATGGAACAAAATAGACCTTAAATTGCAAAATGTTATGAGACAAATAGGGGCATTATATATTAAAGAAGGGCAATTCACCAAAAAGAAATAACAAACATTAGTATGCACCTAACCAAGATGCACCAAAATAAATGCAGCAAACACTGGCAAAACTGAAAGAAGTAGACATTTCTACAATATAGTTAGAGACTTCAACACGTCACCCTCATCAATAGATAGAACACCTAGACAGAGGATCAGTAAGTCAACAGAATTTAAATAAAATGATAAATGAACTAGACCTGACATTTACAGACATTACACCCCTAAAACAGGAAGATGTACATTTTCTCAAGTGTCCCAGATAGACTACATGTTGAACCACAAAACAAGTTTCAATAAATCTTAAAAGACTGAAATTATACCAAGCACTTTCTCTGATCATAATAGAATGAAGTTGGAAATAACAACCAGAGAACCAGAAATTTCACAAATATATGGAGGTTAAGCAACAGGCTCTTAATCAGTGGGTCATAGAAAAAATTGCAAAGGAGACCTGTAAATATCTTGAGATGAATAAAAAGAGCAACAAACACAGCAAAACTTACGGGATACAGCAAAGGCAATGCTAAGAAGGAAATTTACAGCTCTGAACACCTACGTTAAAAAGAAAGAACTAAATTCAAAGACCAAGGTGAATATGTGGAGAAACTAAAGAAAGAACAGAAAATTAATACCAAAGCAAGCAGAAAGAAAGAGCTAAGATTAAAAGAGAAAAAAAAATGAAATTGAGAACAAAAAAAAAAAAATAGAATAAGACCAAAAGTTGGTTCCTTGAGGAAATCAATAAAATTGACAAACCCTTAACTAGACTGACAGAGACAGAAAGAGAAAAAATGCAAATAAAAGCAGAAATGAGAGGGGCGACATTATCACTGACCCCACAGAAGTTAAAATGATCATAAGGAGATACTATGAACAACTGTATGCCAACAAATTAGACAACTTAGATGAAATAGACAATTTCCCAGAAACATGCAAACAACCTCCTCTGACTTGAGAAGAAACAGAAGACCTCAAAAAACCAATCACAAGTTTTGAATGTCATCAAAACCTCCCCAGAAAGAAAAGCCAAGGACAGATGGCTTCACAGGTGAATTCTCTCAGTCATTCCGACAAGAATTAATATAATCCTGCTCAGACTCTTCCAAAAAACTGAAGAGGATGAAACACTAACTCAGTTGATGAGACCAACATCACCCTAACACCAAGGCCAGATAAAGATACTATGGGAAAAGAAAATTACAGACCAAACTTCTAATGAATGTAGATGCAAACATCCTCAACAAAATACTTGCACATCAAAATAAACAGCACATTAAAAGAATTATAAATAAACAAGTGGATTTTATTCCAGATATGCAAGGGTGGTTCATCACAAGGAAATCAATTAATGACATTAACAAATTGAAGAGGGAAAACTACATAATCATATTAATTAATATAGAAAAAGTACTTGACAAAAATCCAGCCTCCTTTCTTTTTTTTTACATGGGCAGGCACCGGGAATCGAATCCGGGTCCTTGGGCATGGCAGGCAAGCATCCTTACCTGCTGAGCCACCGTGGTCCGCCCCAGCCTCCTTTCTTGATAAAAACACTTCAAAAGATAGGAATAGAAGGAAATTCTCTCAACATGATAAAGGGCATACGTGAAAAAACCACCACTAGCATTGTACTCAATAGTGAGAGATTCAAAGCTTTTCCTTTAAGATCGGAAACAAGACAAGGATGCCTACTGTCGCCCTGTTATTCAACATCATGCTAGAAGTCCTAGCTAGAGCAGTTAGGCAAGAAAAAGAAATAAAAGGCATTCAAATAAGAAAGGAAGAAGTAAAACTTTCACTGTTTTGCAGATAACATGATCCTATATTTATAAAGTTCAGAAAAACTATGACAAAACTACTAGAGCTAATAAACGAGTTCAGCAAAATGGTGGGATACAAGATTAACATGCAAAAAATTCAGTAGTGTTTCTATACACCAGTAATGAGCAATCTCAGGAGGAAACCAAGAAAAAAAAATCCATTTACCACAGCAACTAAAAGAATCAAATATCCAGGAATAAATTTAACCAATCATGTAAAGGAACAGTATTCAGAAAACTACCAAACACTGCTAAAGGAAATCAGAGAGGACGTAAATAAATGGAAGGAAAGGTCACGTTCATGAACTGGAAGATTAAATATAGTTAAGATGTCAATTCTACCCAAATTTATTTACTGATTAAAGTAATTCCAATAAAAATAGCAGTGCCTATCTGAAGAAATCTGAGAGCCAATTATCAAATGTATTTGGAAGGTTAAAGCAGCTAGAAATAAAAACTTATAATTGTGGAACTGTAACCCATACCAAACTCTGAAATCTGTTCTACAATTTAATTGTTGCGATGTACTTTGAAATGTATTGCTTTTATGTATATATGTTATTTAAAGAGGAGGAGGAGGATAACAGAGAAGATAGGATTTGACAAATGAGTATGACTGCCGAATCATTTTTTATATTGGTATTTCTGTTGGTCTCCAGTGTCTTAGAGCAGCTAGAAGAAAAAACGAAAAATCATGGAACAGTAACCCATACCAAACTTTAAAATCTGTTCTTCAACACTTGTTCAAATGTACATGGAAATGTATTGCTTTTTTGTATATATGCTATATTTCACAATAAAAAAAAAGCTACAAACATTTATTTGGAAGGGTAGGGGATCTGAATATCCCAAAACATCCTGAAAAACATGAATGAAGTTGGAGAACTCACAGTACCCAACTTTAAAGCCTTTTACAAAGGTACTGTGGTCAAAATAGCATGGTACTAGCATAAAGACAGATTGTTTAGTGGAACCAAACAAATCAAACCTGGGTTCAATTCCTGGTGCCTGCCCATGTTAAAAAAAAAAAAAAAGTGCATATCTAAAAGAAGGAAAGAGGACCTGTGTCTCATACCTTATATATAAAATTAACTCAAATGGCTCAAAGACCTAAATATTAGAATCAGTACCAAAAAAATCCTAGAAGAAAACAGAGGAAAGCATCTTCAAGATCTTGTGGTAGGTGGTAGTTTCTTAGATTTGACTGCCAAAGCATAAATATAGTAAATGGGGCCTCCTCAAAAGTAAATACCAGGGCGGGCCACGGTGGCTCAGCAGGCAAGAATGCTTGCCTGCCATGCCAGAGGACCCGGGTTATATTCCCGGTGACTGCCCATGTTAAAAAAAAAAAAAATTAAATACTATTGTTCATCAAAGGACTTTGTCAAAGAAGGTGAAAAGGTAGCCTACCCAATGGGAGAAAATATTTGAAACCATATATCTGATTATATATATATATAAACACATCCTACAACTCAACAATAAAAAGACAAACAACACATGAAAAGATGCTCATTTTCATTAGCTATAAGGGAAATGCAGATCAAGACTAACGAATGGCTGCTATTAAACAAACAGGAAACTGCAAATGTTGGAAAGGATGTGGAGAAATTGGAACACTTATTCACTGCTGGTGGGCATGTATAACGAACAGTACAGCCACTATGGAAGACAGTTTGGTGGTTCCTTAGAAAACTAAATATCGAGTTGCCCTATTATGACCCAGCAATACTACTACTCAGTATATACCCAGGAGAGATGAAGGCAGTGACACAGACATTTACACACCCATGTTCACAGCAGCACTACTCACAATTGCCATAGGATGGAAACAATCCAAATGCCCATCAACAGATAAGTGGATGAAGAAAATGTGTAAATACATACAATGAACTATTATGCATTAGTAAGAAGAAATAAGGTCCTGAAGCATATGACAACACGGATGAACCTTGAGGACATAACCTGAGTAAAATAAGCCAGACCCAAAAGGATAGATACTGTATGATTTCGAGACTATGACGGTAAAGGTAAACTCAGAGGCTTATAATGTAGAATATAGGGGACCTAGAGTTACACAGAAGCTAGAAATGGTTAGCTAATAAAGTTGAATTTAAATGTAAGAAAATGGATAATAGAAGTGAAGGCATTTCATTAGTAGATTTATAAGTAATATTGCCATGTTGAAGGTGAACATGATTGAAAAGGGCTGTATAGAGCCATGTATCCTACGGATTAACACTATAAATATAAGCTCTTACATGAAGTACTTCAAAGGTCTGAATCTTATACAAAGAGTCAATAATAGAGGGGTATGGAAGGAAAACTACTATTGCACACTATGGTCTATATCTAACAGGAAGACATCAACAGTATTACAGCAATATCAGAAGTAAATCATAAGGGAAAAGGAAAAGAATTAAGGGGGGGGGTTGGAGTTTCTATTTGGTGAGGGTGTGTATATAGGTTATTTTTCTCTTTGGAGCAATGAAAATTGTCTAAAATTGAGAGGTCAACTTAGTACAACTAAGTGAGAATAATGTGAGACATGGATTGTTTACTTTGGACATTATCCATGATGCCCACTGAATGGTGGTGCTTGAAGGATACACTGACTAAGAAGTAGAATGGCAAACTGTGCTGTATATATATTATGTGGTACAGACAGGAATGAAGTCATGAGGCATGCAACAAGGCGAATGAACTTTGGGGACATTATGTGGTGCAAAATAAGCCAGAAACAAAAGAACAAATATGCTATGGTCTCTTTTAGAAAATACCTATAAAAAATTGGGGCCTAGATTGTAAGCTTTTATAGCAGTTGTATTTAGTCCAGAGCCATAAATATTTTTAGATTCTGAGATGCTGTGCTATATATGTATAAGCTGGTATCTCCCTGGAACGTTGGCTACTTGTGTGACACCTAAGACTCAGAATTGGAGTTCTGCAGCTCTGAAACTCAGTGTTGCTACATACAACAACTGTGAAAGAAACCAAAAAAATAAAAAATAAAAAATCAGGCTTTAATTAGAGATAAGAACCAAGCTGGTCAGGTTGGGACTAAGCTAAGTCAGAACAGAGGGATAAAGAGAACATTGTCTGTATTTTAGAACCTTACCTACTGTATAAGACCAAAAGAAGAGTGGTTCATTTTGGCCAAAACCTAAATTTTCTGTAGCACGTAATCTAACTCAACCTGTCTAGATAGCTCATTTAAACAACCCAAACACCTAGAGCCCAGAATGGGCATGAGAGCTTTTAATTCTGTATAGCTTAGCCTGGATACATGCCAGAGTACATTGGGCAGATAATTAAAAAGTATTGGCAAAGTCCCTTGAGGGACTGGAGAAAAAATATGAAACTATTAAACTCTACCACTGGGGAAAGCCCTGATACTGTCTCAAACATTAGGGACTCCCACGTTAATAGGCCAAACCCTTGATCTTGAGGCTTGCTCTTATGAAACTTATTTCTGTAGTGGAGAAGTTAAGCCTACCTATAATTATGCCTAAGAGTTACTTCCAGAAAACCTCTTCTGTTGCTCAGATGTGGCCTCTCTCTCTCTCTTTCTCTTTCTCTCAGCCCAACTGCTCTGCAAGAAAAATCATTATCCTACCCCCTATTTGGACATGACATCCAGGGTGAAAGTCTCCCTGGCAACATGTGACAAAATTCCAAGGGATGAGCCAGGCCCTGACACCCTGAGAACAACAACATGCTCCTGCCCAAAAAGGGGAAAATAATTGGAACAAAATAAGGTATCAGTGGTTAAGAGTTCAAAAAGAATTGAGAGGCTAGTCTAGAGGCTACTCTTATGCAAGCTTCAGCTAGATATTGCTAATTACATTTTGCCAAACCCCAACCAAAACCATTCCTTGTTAACCCTAAAGAGCACCTAGGGTATCTGAGATTCTACAAAGTTTCATGCACCAAAATTACTTTCCCGAAATCTACAACCTCCAGATGGTACCTAAGCCAGATAAGTCCTTGTATTAGTTAGGGTTCTCTAGAGAAACAGAATCAACAGGGAACACTTGCAAATATAAAATTTATGAAAGTGTCTCACGTGACCATAGAAACGCAGAGTCCAAAATCCACAGGGCAGGCTCCGAAGCCGATGACTCCAATGGATGGCCTGGATGAACTCCACAGGAGAGGCTCACCAGCCAAAGCAGGAATGCAACCTGTCTCCTCTGAGTCCTCCTTAAAAGGCTTCCCATGATTGGATTTAGCATCACTAATTGCAGAAGACACTCCCCTTTGGCTGATTACAAATGGAATCAGCTGTGGATGTAGCTGATGTGATCATGACCTAATCCTATGAAATGTCCTCATTGCAACAGACAGGCCAGCGCTTGCCCAATCAGATGAACAGGTACCATAACTTGGCCAAGTTGACACCTGTCCCTAACCATGACAGTCCTGAAACCCAGAGGAGCCAGGTTCTCCAAGAACATCAACCAGTTCTATCCTCCTATTTAATATTATCAACACCCCTCTCCAACATGAAAAAGTTAGAATGGACATAGCCCAAATACCCTAAAGATTGGGAAAAGGATCAAAGGAGAAGGAGGAGTCATAACAGAGATGTTAGGATTTAACAAATGAATATGACTACTTAACATTATATTGATATTACTTTTAGTCTCCAGTGTCTTGGAGCAGCTAGAAGGAAGAACCTAACACTTGCTAAAATGTACTTTGAAATTTATTGTTTTTGTACATATGTTATATTTCACAATAAAAAAATGTTAAAGAAAAAAAGGCAAACAACCCAATTTAAAAATTAGCAAAAGATGTGAATATGCATTTTTCCAAAGAGGAAATAAAAATGGCTAAAAAAACACATGAAAAGATGCTCAACATCACTAGCTATGAGGGAACTGCAAATTAAAACCACAATGAGATATCACTTCACAGTTACTAGAATGGCCACTATTAAACAAACAGAAAACTGTAAATGTTGGAGAGAATTTAGAAAATAGGAACACCTATTCCATGCTGGTGGGAATGTAGAATGGTACAGCTGCTGTGGAAGACAGTATGGCATTTCCACCCAACTTTTCGGTACTAGGTGTAGACTGAGAGGAACTGGAAGCAGGGATGCAAAGAGACATTTGCACAGATGTTCACAGAGGCATTCTTCACTATTGCCCAAAGGAGCAAACAACCCTAGTGCTCCTGAACTGATAAATGGATAAACAAAATGTGGTATATACATACAATGGAATATTATTCAGCAGTAAGAAGGAATGAAGTCCTAATGCATGCAACAATGTGGATGAACCTTGAGGACATTATAATAAGTGAGGTAAATCAGACACAAAAGGACAAATATCTTTGATCTCACTGAAATGAACTAGTTATAATAAATAAACTCAGAGAAATCTAGAATATAGGCTACCAGGGGATAGAATGAGGATAGAAAATGGGGAGTGGATACTTAATATGTGCAGAATTTTTAATTAGGTTGAATGTAAATGTTTGGAAATGGATACAGGTGATGGTTGCTCATGATAGTGTAATTAACAGCACCAAATTATTTGAGTGCTTGAAAGAGGAAGTTTAGGGTCATGTCTGTCACTAGAAAGAACACCAGAGGTTAAAACATGTGACCTTATAACAAAATGAACCCTGTTATAGACAATGACTGTAGTTAACAGTACAAATATAAGAATGTTCTTACATGGACTAGAACAAATGCATGCCATTATTATAAAAAGTTTTTTAATAATAGAGTGGTATATAGAGAAAAATGCATCTAGGCAAACTATGAACTATAGTTAACAGTAATATTTTAATATACTTTGATCAGCTGCTACAAATGTAACACACCAATACTAAGGGTCAATAAGAGGGGGAATCTGGGGTGTTAGATATTTGGGGGATTTTTTTGAGTAATGAAAATATTCTAAATTGATTGTGATGATGAATGCACAACTCCGAGATTATACTCTGAGCCTCTGATTGTATATCTTGGATGGGCTATATGGTATGTGAATATATCTCAATAAAACTGCTCAAAAAACACAGTATTCCAGGTGCTTCCACAGTTCCTTTTGAAGCCATTTCCATTAAATTGACATAACTTTGGCAGTTACTTCTGTCTTTCAATCATGGTGAATCCATCTAATATGCATTCCGGATGAGTGCTTACCTCCTTATGTTAAAGCCAAACTGCCAGCATCCATCCCAGACTCCATCAGTTAGACTGTGTGTGTGCATATGTCTCAAAAGGTAGTCTTGCATGTGCTGCAAAACCCTGCCAGCCGATATTCCAACTTCTGGCCCCAATTGCTTTCTCAGGCTTTATGACAAAGTGGTTTATACCAACTTCTATTATAATCAAGAAGAGGCCTGAAAAAAAGCAACTGATAAGAAACTACAACGATACTATTTAGGTATCTTTTAAGTTATAAAAATGCCTAATAACCAATGATTTCATATAAGTTATGAGAGAGCAGTTAATATGAGATAAACAGCATTAGATCTGCCAAGTAAGAAGATCATTTGCTTATGTGCCCCCTAAGGAGGAGACTGTCTCTAAAACAACTAGTCTAACTAAATACCCTTGAAAAAACATGACTAATACATGGAAAATTCATTCACACTGGCATATTTTTCATGTTTTTTATGAAAAACTTTAAGGGGTACTTTTGTGCCTGGCAAGTACCTGTCACACATCACAGGCAGTATATTCTTGAAGAATGTAAGAGTGACTACTCAAATAGCTGCTTCGTGTCACAACTGTCACCAATCCTCTAAGCTTTAGGTCTGGGACATGCGAGCCATCTCGGTGTGCCAAGAATACTGCCACCTCCTAAACTGATATGCTGCTTCACTTCCCAGCTCTGCCACTGTACTCTCACCCTTCTGTCTCCAAACACTGGTTAACTCCAGACTAACACTCTGTGAAACCAGAGATTAGAACCTGAGATGGGCCAACAAGCCCTATTAGTTAGTGGGGCAATTACCTGAGAATTTGATATTGACTACCTAACACCAAGGATGGAGAATCAAATGGAAAATAATGCCCCAGGCTGGTGTTATAATATGTTTATTGCTTCATTTATATACAATTATACAAACAGCCTAGACAAGAAAGGTAATAGTCGAATTCCACAGATGTGCACAAGTGAACAGAGCTGTGCACACTGAATTTGCTCTCAGTTCAAAGCCAAAAATAAGTCACTTACATTTTTTGAAAAAGTGAAAAATTGACTGAAATTCTCCCCATGTATCCCTCCTTACAAGCTACTCATGCAGAAAAACAGTAGATTCTCAGAAGCTGATGCCTTTAGGCATCAAGGGGATGGTGCCTCAAAGACCGGGTGCAGTGTTGGCTTGGGACTGCAGGGTGCAATGCAGAATTCCCAAGTCCTCGTCCTTCTTCCTGGGATCTGTCCCTAGGAAAGACAATCAAGGGGGGACTGAAGAGAGACAGAACAGCAAAAAAAGTGAAAAAAACAGTAAACTGAGAAGTGGCAAGAACCATCAGCAAAAGTCCTGGTTGAGGAAACCCAATTCAGATGAGATTCTGGACTTTGGGGGAAATACACATTCAGAACTTCAGGTACATCTTGGTATATCCTTATCCTAAAGCTCAAAATGTCAGATGCCAGGGACCTGCAAGAAGAGACAAAAGTGAAGAGGAAAGTTAGCCCAAAAAGAAGAAAGCTAACCTTAAATATTATCATAATGGGGTTGAAAAGGCAGAACCCTGAACATCTTTTCAGACATCAGATCATGACATAAATACACTCCCTCTCATGTGACAGAGAAACTGTTGCAATATGAATCATAAGACAAACAGTTGAGCAACCTAGGGGCACCCAAGGGATGAGTTCACCTTACATCAGCTCCATCTAACCCACCTCAGGCCACTTTCCCATCCTGAGAATCAACGGGGAAAAGCACATCTTCAGATCTGGTCTAACTGCCTCCTATATCTAAAATCAGCCTAGAGCCTCAGAAACAGGACAAGGCCTGTTCATGTGAGTATCCAGCCGGCACCCGGGGCCGTTGTGGCTAACTAGTAAAGGTGTATACAGGCTCGTACCTCAGGCCTGGGTAACCGCTTCCATCCCCAAAGAAATCAATGAGGTCTAATTTGTGCAAGTCTATAGAGGGCACCTCTAACTCTTCATCACCACAGTTCCATAGGTCCTCTTGGCCACAAGAAGTCAGGAAGAGACTGTTGATGGAGAAGCCATAGGATAGCGGGAGAAGGACTGGGAAATCATTCAGCAGTCCCTGTATTTTTTCTTGAGTCAGTAACACTATAATCAATTCTGCAGGGACCCAGCGGTTCTTCCAATGCTGCCAACTGTGAAATCTCAGGCTGAAGGACATGGTGCCTGCCAACACCCTTGATCCCTTAATAAACTCATCTCTAGATAATTAAACAGCTCTTTCTATCATTTGATCTTGTTTTTTCTGGTGAGTCATGCAGAAACTTTCTTTTCCTACTTCTAATGACAACAGAACAGAGGTCAAATTCACTCAAAGGATCCATTCTAAAAAGTAAAACATTAACAAATGAAAATCTATGAGTAAAATTGCAAAATATCAGACAACTTTTAATTTTAGAATTTTATCTTTCAGCAAACAAAATGGAAAGAGTTACAGAAATGAATTCCTGTGCTGGAGAAAAAATAGTTTAAAAGTAAACAGCTAAAGGGGGTGCAGGAGTAGTTCAGTGGTAGAATTCTTCCCTGCCATGTGGAAGACCCAAGTTTGATTCCTGGCCCATGCACTTGCCAATAAAACAAGCAAACAAAAAACCAAACAAATAAAAATTCAACAGTGGTGCTACAATAATGGGACACTCACATGGAAAAAGAATGAAATATGATCCCTACCATACAGCATACAAAAAAAATAAACAGCTAAAAAACATACTGTTTGTGACAATGTATGCAATATTAAGAACATGTTTTAACCTAGGATTTTATTCCAAATACCAAGAATGAGACTAACTGGATACCATGAATTCACAATCAGCTACACCCTTTTCAAAACGAGTGAGAGCAAATGATGATGGATATGTTAAAGGCCCATCAATTTTATTCTGAAACAATGAGAAATTTTTGGTGATATCAGTGGATGTCAGAGAGATTTTCACATGCTCATTTCAGAGCAATCCAAAATTCAAGGCCAAAGCAGCAAATTGTTTCTAAAAATTCCCCACCCAAAGTGAACACGTATGACTATTTTTTTGATGTTACATGACACAGTCTAAAATTTATATTGCTATAACAGATATTTATTCTACATATTAAAGTATTACCTCAATTGTATTCACATATAGCTAAAATTAGGCTTCTAGAACTTTGGGAGGCTTAATCAATATGCTGGGTGAACTCAAATGTGCATTCAAAATCTGCATTGCTGTGATTTTATTTAGAAATGGGATGGATCCAAACAGTTTTGGCCAAAGAAATTAAGGAAGTTAAAAACAACATATTATAGTAATTATGCTGCTCAATTATTTTGAAATATTACCACAGTGGTGTCAATGCAAAATACAAAATTAACCTGGCATACAAACGAGTTCTGGAATTCTTTTACTCAATGTTTATGTGCCTTTCATTTTAAGTATATCTGAATTTAAAAAAAAGAAAAGGAAATAAATGTTCCAACAGAATACAATATCACATCTGTGAGTTTGCACTGTGATACTTTTATTCTCATTCAACAAAAGATATTCTTTTTGAAAACATTCTAAAGTAGCATGGCTGATCAACTCGCCAAGATTACAGACCGAATCTCATTTTAATAAACTCTGACCTCAAAACTATTAAATTGGAGGAAGATGTTCTTGATTGAGGAAGAGCCCAATATGGAAATGTAAACAATTAAGAAAGAACCTGGAGGGGATGGAGAGGGGTTGCTCTTGGTCAGCTCCTAGGACTCAGAATTCTTTTAACTAAATTGAGGGCCCCAGATTGTAGCTGAACAGACTTGAGGTTTTACGTGGTCCCAACAGCATCCTGGCAGTAGAAAAGTGTGACAGGTCCAATGGGAAGGTGGGCTGGCCCTGGCCACAGTTGCCAGTTGTACTTACCTAGTGAGGGAGGGAGGGACGGAGTTTCCTTCCTGTTACATTTGCTTTATACTGCTTTGGCAAGAGCGCATCTGGAACAATGCATACAGTTTGGGTCCCCACCTTTCAAAAGAGACATCAAGAGGTTAGAAAGCATTTAACAGAACATTGAAGGAAGCTGAATGGAAAGGTGGGCCTGCCTGCCCGGCAGTTCAGAACGCATGGAACACCTTTTTCACCCTGAATTATGTAGGATCTGCTGGATCACCAAATTGACCAAGTAATCTTTTTTTTTTTTTAATTTTTTCCCAAGTAATCTCTTAATCTTTAACCTCTTTTTTGTGTGTCCACTTCAGAAATTTAACCATTAAAATGTGGAAATAAAAGTCACTTTAAATCTTCCATTTAAATAGATGCTAGAATTCTAATATTTGTTGCAAACTCTATACAAACTAATCAGTTTCATAAGAATAATGAGCCTCAAAGCTAGGTCTCAAAGCACCAGAGCTTTGTGTCAGACAATGCCAAAGACAGATTTTATATGTTATTGGAGGTTCTCTCTTAATTGATCTAGACTCTCTTAGCATCTGGCACAAACCAGATTTATAGACCCAAAATACTTTGTAGAATTTACTTTGAAATAATTTCTATCTTTGAACAAGCAAATTCTCAATGCACTATACCTGCCTGCTTAAAAACAGGTGGGTTAAGACAAACAAACAAACAATGAAAACTACCTCCCCTGTAGCCATGCTGGCATTGCAGTAGTTAAAGGAATCAGTTTCAGCCCTATTTTCTCTGGTCAGTCTGTCTTCAGCTGACTCACCTGCCATTTTCAGATGCAGCCCTTAGAAATACCAAAAACAAAGTCAGGATTAACTCAACAGGAAATTGCTGAAGCTTAGCCATGTGTCAGTTTCCTGACTGAGGAGAATACTGCCTACAGTATTTCTGTACTAGTGGGTTGCACAATTAGAAATGCAGTTACTGGCAGTCTCAATCTTATAAAAAGGCTGTTCCAAAAGGGCATCTATAGTGGCTATTTCCCATAGAAACAATGTTATGGATGGTGGTTCAGTTTCCAGGCAGTTTAATCCATAATGAAAACCTGAGTCTTTCCAATAAAATATAAAAGAAACCTAAAATTTGACAGAGGTACTAATAAAGGAACACAAACAATGAAACTTGCTAAAAGTTTAAAAATGTTTTCTTAAATACTTGAGTTTGATGTTAAACTGGGCAGAATTAATCAGAAGATGATTAAATACTTGAAATTTAAGAAAATTTTAAAGGAAATTTTAAGCAATTTCAAGAACTATGAAGATTAGAAGACATGGCACTTTGTTAATTCAGAGTTAATTTCAAAACATATAACTGTATTTTTGCTTAGTCACCAGCACTTCATACCATGGTTAACCAAGATCTATAGATTTATACTTAGGAAGTAACAAAGAGAGAGAGAAATAGAAAAGGAAAGAAAAGAGAATGTTCCTTAGAAGTATACTGAGAAAATTTGAAGAGCAAGAGAAAGAAGTAGGGAGGAATAAGGCAGATATATGTAAAGTACAAGAAAGAAAATAGAATTAAAGGTTTAGCAGTGATAAAGGAAATTACATGTATACATTTTCCTTAAAGGGAAAGAAAGGAAGTAGAGCTATCAAGTCAAAAATTTCCAAGGTTTGCCACCAGGGGGTGGCATGAGACTAGAATACCTTTGTTGACATCAGAAGCAACAACTGAAGAGGGAGGAGGATACATACAAATCATACCGTAGGATATTCATAATACAGGTGATTCAGGATTTCTGGAACACCAAGCATAAGTTATCAATCAAATTATCAATCAATTTATCAATCAAATTATCCCAGGAATGCAAACTTGATATAACATTAGAAAATCTATTTCTCTAAATCTGTATAACAACAACAACAAAAACACAATTATCTCAATATATACAAAAAAAACCCCGCATTTGATAAATTTTAAAACCCTCTCTTTATTAAAAAAAAGAAAGCTCCAAATATACTTAGATATAAAAGGGAATTTCATTAATCTGATAAAGGGCATGTCCCCAAAACCTGAAACAAATATGTTTAGAAGTAAAATGTTAGATGCATTCTTCTTTAAACAGATATAAGAATTTTCTCTATCACTAGTTATACTCAAAAACTGTACTGGAAGTTCCAGTCAAGCCAACTCAGACAAAAAAAAAAAAGTAAAAGTTATATGGATTGGGAAGACTGGAAAGTGTCCTTATTTGCAGGTGATGATAATCTATGTAGAAAGCCCAAAGACTGCAAATTATTAGAAAAAATAAGAATTAAGCAAGGTTCCCGAATATAAGATCTACAAAGAAAAATCAATTTCATTTTCATACACTAGCTACAAATCATTTATAAATGTAACTCCTATAAAGATAGCAAAACAAAAAAGGTATTCAAAATAAATCTAACCAAAGAAAAATACAATCTTAATGGAAAAAAATTTAAACTTTACTGAAAAGAATTAAGGAAGATTTCAAAAAATGGAGAGATAGAATATATTCATGACCAGGAATACTTAATATTGTACAGATGGAATTTCCTCCCAAATTAGTCTATTAATACATTTCTAATCAAAAGCCCTCAAAGTTCCCCCCCATGCAATTTAAACTAATTCTAAAAGTTATGTAGAAGAACAAAAGGCAAAAACTAGCCAAGACTTTACTGTAAAAAAAAAAAAAAGGTTGGAAGGCTTTTAAAGGAAGCTCTATATCAAGACTTGTTATAAAGCTTAAGCTATAATAATTAAGACAGAATGGTACTGGCACAGGGATAGAGTCATTGATCAGAGGAACGGAATGGAGAGTATACAGGTGCATACTTGGTATAGGAAAGAGGTAACATTGCAGATCTGTGGGGAACAGATGAACTGTTAAAGTATTAAGACATTAGTTATCCAAATATGGAGAAAAATAAAATTGGATCTGTATTTCATATCATATACAAAAGTTGTTTCTAGCTGGACCAAAGGTAAATGTAAAAATAACCAAACTTTTAGAAGAAAATTTAAGAAACCAAAATTTTAGAATACCTTCATGATCTTGATGAAGAAAGAATTTCTTAAGATACAAAATCAGAGGAGAAAAGATTTAAAAATTAATCAGCAATAAATTTAAAACTTATATTCATTAAAAAACTATAAAAATGCAAAAGGACAATTTGGCACTACATGGAATAAAGTAGTTGTAAAACATTTAAATGTCAAAACATTAGTAAAACAGAATATAAATTATCAATTAGCTCAAGATAAACTAGTAGTAAATAGGCAAAAAAAGAAAAACCCAGTTATTTCAAAAAGAGAGACATGAAAGACCCAAAGATAGAAAAATTTTCAATCATATTAGTAATCAAGCAAGTGCAAATTAAAAGCACAAGATACTATTTAAAATCTATCAAATTGGCGAAGATTTTAAAAGTCTAGTGACTTCAAATATAAAGATGTAGAATACAGGAAGTTATAAGCTTACTGATAGGAAATATATTGGCTAAATTACTTTGGAAAACAATCTGAAGTTTACATAGTAAAACTGAAAATGCCCCTATAACAACAATTTCCTTCCAAAAGTCTCTTCCTTGGAGATACTATTGCTCATATTCACTAAGAAGCATTTACAGGAATATTTATAGCTACATTGTTTCTAAATTTTTAAACAAAATACTGGAAACGATCCAAATGTCCATTAACAGAGGAATGGATAAACAAACTGCCCTGCTTTCATAAAATGGATACACTCTCACAGAAGTGAAAATGAATGAACCACAGCCCTTTCCATCAAAACGAATGTGTCAACTTTATTAATACAATGAAGTTCATAATACAGGCAAAACTGAAAATTATACTGATTGTATTGCTTATGGATACATACATAGTCAAGTCAAAGAAGAGGATGACTTGATAGAGGAGTATGGAATGCCAAAGTTACTGGGAATGTACTATTTTTAAACTGATACATGAGTATTAAATTAATATATATTATGTATTTATTTGTTTGTTTATATTTCTTCTAGGCCCATTTTCTTGCCTAATGCTGTTGTAAAACAATCTCTAGTTTTTACTGTTTAAAAGAACAGCCAGAAAGTGATGAAAGAAAGATAGTACAATAGATGGTAAGGGTTAAAATTTGGTTCCAGTTATCTTTGGTCTTTGAACCATTACAATTTTTGAGGTCTCAAAACAATCATCAACGTAGAAAAGTCAGTAGTTACTGTAAAGACACTGAGTAAAAGAAACAACTGTATTATTTCCAGTGTTGGGCAGCCCCAGCTCACGAACTCAGTGGTTCTCAAAATATGGTACCAGAACAGCTGCATCAGCCTCACCTGTTAGAAATGGGAATTCTTGGGCTCCACATCATATCTACTGAAACAGAAAGAGAGAGGGCTGGGTAATCAAGTTCCCCAGGTTATTCTGATGCATACTAGATTGAGAGCCACTGCTGAAATTTCTTCAAATATCTAAGGCAACCCCTTTATTATAACAAAATAAGACCTGCCCCCTCCCCCAGCCCATCTATGATCACATCAAAACTCTAGACAGATGAGAAAGCCACACCACTGGTGCTTAAAAGAATGTGACTGTTCAATCCTTTAATTCAGGGTCAGCAAACAACAGCTTGTGGAGTGAATCCACCTTGCCAACTGGTTTTTGCACAGTCTGAGATCTGATAATGGTTTTATATTTTTAATGGTTGAAAAAAGTCAAAAGGAAAACATTTTATAACACATGAAAATTATATGAAGTTCACATCTTAGTGTACATCAAGTTTTCTTGGAACTCAGCCTGAGTCATTCGTTCACATATTGTCTACAGCTGCTTTTGCACAACAGCAGAGCTGAGTTGCTGCGACAGAGACTATTTGGTTCACAAAGTCTAAAATATTTAATATTTCTAATATTTTAGAATCTCTTAAGCAAAATACAAGTAGTTATGGTGGTTTTCTACTGCTTAGAATGCAATTTCAATTTTCACTTTAATTCCATGGACAAAAATCTAATAGTTCCAAGAATTATCAGGAAAGTAAGATTAATCTTTACCTACAAATAAATCAAATAACCCACATACAGCATCTGGAAAATGGTATTCATTATGCTCTCTCTTTAAATATTCTATTAAGTGACAAAAGAACTGACTGGTGAATTTTAATGAAAAATGATCACATTCAGTTCTGAAAGCTAATTTAACATTCTCCTCCTACAGATATTTACTCGGGTGGTTAAATTAGACTACAAGCCTGTCTCAAATGCTACATGTTGCCTTCTTTCCCACCCTCTTAGGGCCACCTTCTTCCTTGGCTCTCGTACACACTTTTGCTGAAATTCACCTCCTTCCCTCTGATCCTTGGGCTCTTGAATTTCTCCCACACTAGGCTCAGGAGACATCACTGAAGTTCATTAAATATTTTATTTAACACCTATTGGAAGAGGCTGTGTCTATCTACATCCATCTTTGCTTCTCAAATTTCATTTTCCTATAAATTACTAAGAGCTCTTGAGCATAGATCTTCTTTTGGTTTCAAGGACTTTAACATTCCATTTTTTCTTAAGGATGCTTTTTTCACCAGAGTAAATCATATTTCATAGAGCTGAATGAGCCTGGTCTTCTGTTTGATGTAATTTGATCTTCAGATCACTTCTACTCTGCATTCGACTTAAATTTAATATTTAAAATGTTCTTCTTTGGCCTCTAAATTAATGGTTATATTCACTTTGAGTTATGTAGACAAGAAAATCCTTCAAAGAGCATTGCCATGTAACCTGGGAAAGTAGCATTGTGCAGTTGAAAGGATATGTTTCCAATTCAAAGAAATCCAAAATTAAAATGCAGACTCCACCGTTATGGTCACCTTTGGGTAGGTTACAGAGCATGTTTTCTCAGGTGTAAAATGAAAATTATTCAGCCACTTGTCTTCAAGTGTGTCTGTAGCCCTTATGACATCTTTATGTGAATTAGGGAATGGTACACTCATGACATCTTTATGTGAATTAGGGAATGGTACACTCATGACATCTTTATGTGAATTAGGGAATGGTACACTCATGACATCTTTATGTGAATTAGGAAATGGTACACTCATGACATCTTTATGTGAATTAGGAAATGGTACACTCATGACATCTTTATGTGAATTAGGAAATGGTACACGTATGACATCTTTATGTGAATTAGGAAATGGTATCCTCTCTCTAAGCAATTGCAACCCTGTGTAGCCCCAAGTCCCTTTGGCAATTGCATTTATTATCCTGATTTAAATAAGAGGAGGAGCTAGCTGCCTGTTCCTTTAGGTGGCAATTTACATGCCAGCACCTCACACAGACTTTCTGACCTTTCTATCCTTGATTATAACCCCATAGTTTCCCATTTAGTCCCCTTGTTTCTTTCATAGTATAGTTTGCTGCAGTTACAGGCTAGAGACAGTTGAATATTGGCAATTTTACATTACTCGACCTAATACTACAATTTGCAACATTTGGACTATTCTTTAACTTGTATTTTATGTTTTTTTCCTATGGACGTAAGTCTATTTGGGGAAGGACATACTCTTGTTCACTATTATATTCTTGATGCCTAGTACAGTACCTGGAAGGTAGTAGCTAGGCACTATAATACTCAAATGACGAAACAGAAGGATTCCTCCGACCAAAGGTCCCCTAGCAGCTCCAAAACAAATATAAAATAGATCTTAACCTGTTCTGAGGCCTCTGGAATAACCTGTATAAATGGACTTTCCTAACCCACGGCCCCACCAGTCCTATTTACTACTTAACACTGCCCCTTACTCAGCTCTGGAACCGAACCAGCTTTAGTTCCTACCTCATCAGCCTCTGCTCATATAGCTGATGTCCCAGTTCTAACGCTGGAAATTACTCCTAAGGTGTGCTTTATCCTGGAGCCCCAGTGCAAACAGCACTGAGACCACCATAGAATATCCAGTGAGGTGTTCCTCAGCCCTCAAGGGAAGCCACAGGGAAAATGGTACTTTTCCTGAAGAAATTGTTGACAACCACAATTAGTCTCGGAGATATGAGCAAGAGGTTAGTTGCTTCCCTTTCTCTCTGTAAGAATCTCGTTTACTTCTCTCATTTCCATATAATTATTTTTTAACTCTCCTGTTTCCCTCTCTAGATTATGGATGATGTTTTAGGTTATTTCTGAATCCTGGGGACCTAACTCAAGCAATTAATAAACATTTAATAAATGAATTAATTATATAAATGGATTAAGTACCACTTGGAACATCCCTAAAAGGTAAATATTGGAACAGATTTTCACTTTACAAGACATAAAAATCTCTTGGCCTTGAGGAGGAATGGGAAGTGGTGGGGTTCATGCCAAAGGATGTCAGCTTCAGGCATCTGGAGATGACAAAGGACACTGGAGAAAAAGCACTTTGCTGTTCTTTGGTAGTAAAAGAATTACGGGGAGATTTGGGGAAAAGTTTCCAGAAAATGCTCTACAGTTAACTAAGGAAAACTATTCTTATTCCAAAGAAATTGCTCTTTTCAATACCTTCTTTTTGCTAAAAATAGTGCACATTTTAAATAACCTGATAGACCTTTTTCATGTGACACTACTGGTCACACAGGCTATTCAATTCTGTCCTGCAGTATTTGTGGCAGTTATCTTTCCTCGTGTTCCTAACATTGTCTCTCCTGAAGACACTCCTTTTCTTTTGCCTGCACCTAACTACTTAAGCTCACCAAGGTTCTGTATTAAGCTAGTGTTTCTCTCTTTACACTTTCTCATTGGGAAATTTCATAGGACATTCCAAAACTCAAACTGTCCAAAAAGAAACATTATGGGCACACCCAAACTTGTAACCTCTTTATGATTTTCCAGTATTTCATGGCACTATCTTCTGGATCTCAAACTTCACACTTGTGCAATACAAACACTGGCAATTCCAGCAAACTCTACATCTTTTTGTACTTTGATGTATTTGCATATGTAGTTTCCTCTATCTGAATAGCTTTCCTATCTTTGCCTACCCAATTAAGACTCACTCATCTTTACAGATTTGGTTTAGGGATTAACTACAAAAAGCCTTCCCTGAAAACCTACAAGACTGGGTGCTTTCCTTCTGTTCTCTCAAGATTTCATGCATCCCATTCATTTAATACTGAGCAATAAATCAGTGTTCAAAGCAGTAAAATTCCTGCCCTCATCGAGCTTATATTTAGTGGGAGAAGACAGACAAAAAATATATAAATAGATAAAATAAATACATGCTATAAAGAAAAATAAAGAAGATAAATGGATAGGGATCCCTGGAGAAGGTGCAATTTGAAATAGGTAGGATAAGGGGAGGCCTATTGAGATGGCATTTAAGTAAAAACCTAGGGTGGCAAGGGAATGAATCATGAAAACTTATGGAAAAAAAAAAAGAATTCCAGGCTAAGGTAACAGGAGTAAGCCTGGCAGGTTTAAAGAATAACACAGAAGCAAATTTTTGTTAAGAGACGTGGTAAGCAGCAGATGAGATACCAGAGCTACAGGGAACAAGACTGAGTTGAGCAGTGAATGGTCATTGAGAAGGATATGGTTTCTACTCTGAGATGGAAAAACTACTAGAGGATTTTGAGAAGTGACATGATCTGGCTTACCGTTTTAAAGTCTTTCTCAGGCTGCTGTCTTTAGAACAGACTGGAAAATAGCAGGAATCAAGAAAACCAACGGGAAGGCTCTTGTAATAATCTAAGCAATCCTGGTGTGTGGATCAGGGTGATAGCTGTAGTGAACTATGAAGTGATCGTATTTTGGATATATTATATATTTAAAATGCTGATTCAACAGATTCATAGTTAGATTGGATGTTTCCAGAATACAGATGGCATTTAAAGCAATGACAATAAGATCACTAAGGGAGCAAGTGTAGATAAAGCAGACTTGAGAGCTCTGGGACACTCCAATATTAAGAGATTGCAGAGGGAACCTCACTTCAATTATTTATTTTGTCTTACTGATAGTAAACTGTAAACTGTTTCTTGTGCAGGACAGACTGTGTCTTATTTGTCTCTATGTACTTAGAACAGGGTCTGGTAAACACTCAATAAACATATGCTGAAAAACACCTTATAAGAAAATCACAAGTAAAATCCTTAAGCAGGAGACATTAAAAATGGAATCCAAAGGACTTGAATACCTATACTGATACCCACAACAGTGACAGATTAAATGACAGAAAGTACTATTTATTAACACCTCAATATGCCAGGCTATAAACAAAGTATTATAGACTTTGCAATTAGTGTGCACAAGATCAATAATGTTACTCCCATTTAACAGATGAGGGAACACAGGCTCAAAGTGGCTGAGTGGCTTCTCAAGGTCACATACACAGCTAGAAAAGGGCAGAGGGAGGATTCAAAGCCAGATCTGGGACTCCGGAACCCAGTGAATTACCTCTACATTGTGCTACCTCACAAAGACTCCCTGGATGCCAATCAGACTGACTATGAATCTAACGTGCTCAGAAGTGACAGGACCTAGATTTAAATGTCTTTTGTACAAAACATTTGCTAAAGAAGCCGTAGGATCTGGCAAAGAATCCTTGCACCCACAGATTAGGGAGAGCAGTGGGCTACTGAGTCTGAACTTCGACTGTTTTCCGGGTCTGAGCATGCCCAGAATAACTGCGTAGAAACAGGAATCAGAACTCAACAGCACTGAGTGGCTTAACGAGCAATGCAAAGATGGTGACCATTATAGACTAAGGACCAAATCCCTTCTTGGTCTCTCTAAAACACAGGCTTAGAATCTGGTGTGAATCTCAGGGAAGTAAGACGGAAAGAAGAATGCAAAGCACTAAGACTACTGTTCTTTTTATCTGGTTAACATGAGAAATATCAGTAGCACTTTTGAAACAAATCTAGGCTGTATTCAAAAAATACTTGAAACCCAAGAAAATCTTTTAAGAACAACATCAATGCTTTCATAGGCATAAGAGCAATAGTTGATTTAAAAAATGTAAGGTCTGAAATGAAAGGCTATTTCCTTGACTTCGAAAAGATCACATTAATATGTTGAATTAAAATAAAAATATGGGGTGGGCCACGGTGGCTCAGCAGGCAGAGTTCTTGCCTCCCATGCCGGAGACCTGGGTTCAATTCCCAGTGCCTGCCCGTGCAAAAATAATAATGATGATGATAATTTTTAAAAATTAAAATATGGATATATTATAATTTTAGTTTTAGTAAAGATGAACATTACCTGGAAGAGGCTACATTCAAAAAATACTAAGTTAATCTACCTCCTTAAAATTAAAAACTTGGCCCGAGGACCCGGGTTCGATTCCCAGTGCCTGCCCATGTAAAAAAAAAAAAAAAATTAAAAACTTGTAGAATCAAATTTCTTTGAAATACAGTTGCTGTTGGGTATCTTGCTAATAAAGCATCTTACATTATTAAAGCATTTTGCAATCATCTGAACCATTTGTTAAAATGGCAACATTTTAACAAAGTAGGTAAATGAAAACTATAAGCACTGTAGAAAGGGTAACCAAAGAAAATTAAAAATTAAAAAAAGCTACCAAAGTGTATTTAGGAAAATATACACTTAATTTACTTATTTTAAAAAATAACATTTTCTAATTATATAGGTTAAAAAATTCTGAGACGTTTTAATTATTGGCAGATCTTCACTGGGCCCTGACTTATAGCTGTATCACTTTTTAAGTAAACATGATATACAGAAATCCAATTTATGAAATGTAGTAGTGCTTACTTTTATGTTTTTTAAAAATATTTTTATTGAGATGTCTTCATGCACACAGTCCACCCAAAGTATACACTCAATGGCTCACAATATCATCACATACTTGTATATCCATCACCATGATCCTTTTTAGAGCATTTGCATCACTTCAGAAAAAGAAATAAAAGGAAAAACCCATATATCCCATGCCCCTTATCCCTCCCTCTTATTAACCACTAGTACTGAAATCTACCCAATTTTCCTACTTTTCTTATAAAGGAGCTTTAACCATATATTACTACTTAAATGGGAAAAAAAAGTAGAGGCAAAATTCACTTTTATATACTTATAAAAACCAACAGACAACCAGTGCTTGCAAAGAAATTCTACCTGTACTGCCTGGGGTAACATATCCTGATATTTACCTAAAGCAGAAAAATAATTTGTGGTCAAAAGCAAGAAACTTAATGGCAAGTTAAATATAGTAGCTAACAAAAAGGTTGGAAGAAAAATTTAAGTAAATAACATTAAATTACATTTCAATATGTGCTGTTCTAATATGGACTATTATAAAACGAAAATGGCTTTATTCAATAGACTATATTATACGAAAACCAGAAACATTTATGATATTTGATATTAAAGAACATTCAATTCCTTAGGGGCAGAGAACCTAAGTAACAAACCTAAAATATTATCTAGTCTGCCTACTAATGAATTTATAACTTAATGTTCCCTAGCTGTTATAATTTTCAAATGAAAACATTTCTCAGCCTTATTAATCAAATCAAAATCATGTTTCTTGTTTGCTAACTAGCATCTACTAAGAAACCTCTCATTTCTCTAAATCTTGCACATTTTATCTCTAGATTCCTCTGGTATTTTCTACTTTCTATACCTTAACTGTGTCCATGTGTCAACATCCTGACTTAACTAGAATTTCCTTGACTTAGTCATAGGATCCCACCTATCTCCCACAACTCTACATACATGCATACATAAGTAACAATTGTTCTGTAAATCAGTGAAAGAATGAATGGCTCTAAGAATGTGTATGTATACAAGTATTAGTCATTACATTAAGGAAAGGGAATAAAAGCAATGCTTCCAGGCCTCCTATTTCTGTACTTATTTTATATAACACCTTGAAACCGAACACCTTTTAAATTTCTAATGTCTAAGAGCTAAAGCACAAGGGCTCAAAAATAAGAAATGGCAGAGAACATTTTCTTACCTGTATACATCTCATCCAGTAATTGTACTTGCTTCCGGTCTTGTTAATGCTTTAGAGCATTCTAAAAATTTTAAAACCAATACCCTCTCTAAAGATGCAAAGTTACTTTTCCAATGAATAAATTTTCTATATATTTTTATGTAAAACATTTGATACAGTTGATATCCCCCAAATTCATTATGTATATCCTTAAAATATCAGCTGTCACCAAAATGCAAATATGGCCCAGTGCCTTCAACTATATCCAAAGGCTTAGGTTCTGGGATTCTAAATCAAAAACTTACACTGTCATGTACTCTGGGTTATACAAGATGGATGAATTCTCTCACGTTATCTTAAGAATGCATATAAATTACTAAATGGCAATGATTTTATTTTACTGGCTGACAAAAACTTTTTTGCACATTTATTATCAATTACTTTAAGATTATGTTAATACTTATCGGAAAAAATAATAGTTTAACCAATGTAAATGTTCTAAGAAATTCAAATGAATTAGCATCAAATGCAACATTCACAAATATTAATGAAATAATTTAAAATAAATCAAATAGACCACTGAATTATGATTCCTTTTGCAGACATTGAAAGGTTTTATCTCTTGGTACAGAGTGTTCTTAAACTACACAAATTAAACAGTTGTAAAATTCTACATTTAATCTATAAACCAACAGTAAGTCACTGTATTTCAGTTAGTGGGGAAAAAATTGTCAGCTTGTAATGAGATTACCAAAATATTCCTTCTACCTAAAAACAAAACCTTTCTGGCCTAAATCAAGAACTAGCTTGGGTTTGTAATTGTCTGGGGAAAAACAAACAAAACTGAGGGGAAAAAATGTGAGCTGTCATTTGGACCTCAGCAGATGCATTAAAATCACAGCAATAGCAAAAGCTAAGTTGATATAATACAAAACTGCCACAGCCAGTGTGTGTGCGTGCCCTGAGATAATCTTCACAGAGCTGTGTTCTGGTGAATACAATCCCTTCAAAATAATTGAATATTTTTCTGAACACTAGTCAATCGTTTTTAAAAACCCCTTTAAATTTCCTGCAGTAAGTACATTATTAGGATCATCTGGAAGCAGAAAAATGATTGACAGAACTGTTGTTACACGTGCCACTCTGAGGTAAGTTTTCCAACTATAAACAAGTGTCATTAATTCAAAGTACACAGATATGACCCATGGTTAGGCATTTTATATATATATATATATTTTTTTTTTTTTTAACTTGGGCAGGTACCGGGAATCGAACCCGGGTCCTCTGGCATGGCAGGCAAGCGTCCTTACCTGCTAAGCCACCGTGGCCGGCCCTAGGCATTATATTTTGAGAAGACAACACAATGAAGTAAAAGCGTCCTTATCTGATTCCAGAGAAATGTTTTGAAACAATCTGATTCAGAATTATGAAAGTAATTATAAAAGCTAAAGTGTAAAAGATACTATAAAACCTATAATCAGAATCTAGAACCTAATCCAGTTGTTTATATTTTTAATTTTTAGTTCTTTTCTTGTGTCATGAAGATCCCAAAAAGTTATAAAGGAACCGAAATGGAGGTTTTAAGTGTCCCAAAAGAGGTCCTTTAAGAAAGAAAGAAGAAAAAAACATTGCTACATATAGTAAACTTGAGACCAAATTACATCTACATATTTCTTGTAAATTCTCAGGAGGTAATAATATAATTCATTGGCTCCAGCTTTTCTTCAGACTAACTACATTATATTTAATTCTTCTATTATGCTTGCTTTATCCTCTGCGCTTTCTAGTACCATCTTAAATTGAAGCACAAATTTTCATTTTCAAGCAAGGTTTGGTTATTGTTTCCTTTTGTAAATACCCACTCCCAAAGCCACTGGATGTTTTTAAATCAAACTAAACTACCTCAGCACAGGATTTGAAGCCCCATAAACTTCTGGCCCAACTCACTTTATCTTTACCATCTTACAGTCATTGCACAGTGACTCACATTTTCTATTCTAGTCAGGACAGTCTACTTTTCTTCTCTGGACTCTTAACTATGGTAGTATAATAAGCTCTTTCTCTCTGCCTCTATTTTCAGTAATACTTTTTCATCAAAAGCTATTTTTCATCTTTGAAAACCGTTGAGATACAAACTGCAAACTCCCGACCCTATTAAACTCATCAATAGTTGATATAGATATGTCACCAGTTACTATACTTGGTTAGTCAGTCTTCCTAGAAAGTTAGAAAAACATTTAAAATTAGGGACTTTATCTTTTAGAACATCTTTAACTACTGACCAGTGTTTAAAATTTGACCTATCAAATGAAAATTCAGTTATTTTCCAGAGAACATACTTGAAAAAGCTATATGAGTGTTCTTATTTCCAATCAGTCACTAACTTTACTGCTATTGATCTTTCTTATGTTGTAGTTTCCTGCATTACACAAGTGCTATCTTTTAGTCAGAAGTGAAATATAAAAATAAACAATTATATAAATGGAATGATGGCATATAGTATTAGAATACTAAACTTGAATTTTGTAGATTTTTCAATATAAACAAAAATGTAGCTCCACATTTAAATGTTTTCTTATTCTTATTAAAGATAGCCAAGCTTTGGTTTACTAATCAGTTCAGTAAATTAATGCTAACAGCAGAAATTCCTTCTATTTTTAATTTCAAGCTTTAGCTTTTAAAAAGACTAATGTATACATGGAATACTGTGCTTGAATTTTGTAGTCTTTTCAGTGTAAACAAAAGGAAAAGGAGGGTGGGGGTACTGCCTTAGGAGACCAAGACATACATGCATTCTAGGTCTTAAACAGAAGATAAATACCTTATTAAAGTTGAAAAACTAAAAATAATTATCATGGCATATATTAAAATGGTTCAAGAAGAATTTCTATATAATAAATTCAGGTTTTATCAAAAGCATCTTTCCAAGGATAGTTACATAAATGATCTCAAAAATTCTAATCCCATATACTACTAAGAAAATGGACACCTGGCTATATAGACTTAGTACAAATAAGCTAAAACCAGTAGGATCACTATTTTTTTTTAAGCAAACTAAATGGCATTCATAAATATTAAAGGAAATCTAAATTTTTAAAATGATCATTAAATAAAAGTGAAAAATAATAATCTGCTTTCCTACTATGTGCCGAGTAATAAACTATTCCTCTCTTTGAAAAAAAAACTGAAAAATAATTAAGACAGGGTTATAAAAATGAAAAAACATTAATTGCATGGATAGAAGCAACTGGCTAGATGTAAGCAGGGAAAAATCTGGCATATAAATATGAATCAACAATATCATATTGCCATTTTAAAAGAAACTTGATTTGTAATAGATTAATGCAAATAATCTAAGAGCTAAGATACAATAATACTACCACAATTAGTATTACCATGTCTTTCTTAAACTATTACTTTCTATTTGTTGCTCCTCCATATTTCAAGATATGACAAAACAAAAGGTCATGGTCATTGTAATCTTGCTACTAAGTCCTAGAATACAGCAGGCACTTAAAGCAGTATCTGTAACCCCAAATCAGAAAACTGTATCATAGAGTTTAAGTATTGAGGATATCAGGAAAACAGGACCTTTTCAGAAGGAAATGGTAGTTATTAAAATCTTGAAAGATGGATATAGATAAATTCGAAGAGATGTGTAAGTGTAAAGTAGGTCCACTAAGGAAAAAACAGAAGTTAGGATTATTTAATTGGAAAAGACAAGGATGAGAATGTGATAAACTGTGATACAGAATGCTAATGTGAACCAAATTTTTTAAAGGTATCAATGTAGAATGGAAGAAGTCAAAGTGCCTTGACATTTTCTGAAGTTATCAAACATCTGTACAATCCACTAAGTTTTTGAAAGGCACTTATAAGACTGCCATTCTACATGATGGACTGTATTAGAATATTTGATAGATACTATCTTATAGTTAAAAAATAATGAAGAAATAAAGCACAGAATAAGAGAATGCTGAAGTTCTATTCATTTAAAAGAGAGGAACCTGCCTACCAGTGGAGCTCCACATATAAAAATGGTTTCCCTTATTCCCATTAAAGACACCGAACTTTGGCTTACTTGTCAGTTCAGTAAATTAACATGAAAGGCAATAATTCCTTCTATCTTAGTTTTAAGCTTTAGTTTTAAAAAGATGAATTGTTTACACAGTGCATATATGGAATGGTGTGTTTTGGGATTAAAAAAGTGTTTCCTCTTATCATCATTTCTTAAAACATCACTAATCAACAAGACGGTCAAAACTGGGACAGAAAGTGGTGGGAATATTTGATTCATTAATCACAACATTAATATTAAAACATTTTCCTAATGATGATCAGAAGTGAGTCCCAATAAAGTCTAAGATACTTTTAAAGTGGTAATTCTGGTCACTAAAGTAAAAAAAAAAAAAAAACTCAATTAGATACGACAAATATTATAATATAAAATTATCTTTGCTTTTCTGATAGTAGAGAAAAAGATCAACAACTACCCTTTATAAGAAGAAATAGTAAAGTGACAGTTAAATATTATTATAAACTGAGAAGACGCCTGGCTTTTAAGACTCTTTTTAGAATAGATTTATCACTTAGAAGAATCTTTATGTTAAAAATTCTTAAGAAGCTTCTAAAAAGGCAATTAACTTCTAGATTTATAGTAACTGCTCTGTAATGTTGCATTAAAAAAACATGTACTAAAATAAATACATTTCTTTAAAGAACAGTAGCATTTATAGTAACTGCTCTGTAATGTTGCATTAAAAAAACATGTACTAAAATAAATACACTTCTTTAAAGAACAGTAGCATTTAATAGTGAGATGAATCAACAACAACAAAACTATCCTCAAGAAAAAGAAACTGAATACTATATATTAAAAGTAATGATTGGAGATTCTAAATTATTTTCTATTGTCAAAAAGAATCTATTTAATTTAGTGATTTAATCCTTCCACAGAATTAGCAATCACTATACTTCCATACCAAGAGAGATAAAAATTGGGGGAACAGAACATAAAGCTTTTGGAATTTTTCCTATCCACATCTCATTTTTGAGATACGATGATTCATGGCTCTAATAGAGATTATAATATTTAAGAAATCTGCAAGAAATCCATTTTAAATAACAACAGTGGACCTTGAAGGCATGTGCTTTTGTCACTTTATTGTTAACCAATGGATGTTATCCAAAAATTATAGGTGTAATTGTAACTTAATTTGTACAACACAAAATTATGCTAATGGCAAAAGCCTGCTGGAATTTACCACATACTCCTTAATGCATTTTTACATTGCTAAATGAACATGTGCTCTCAACTCCTAATGATAAAAGTTATAATTGGTTTACTCACTATTAAAACCCATATTACAAATGGTTGTTCTTGTTTAAAAAATTCACACAGCTTTTAGAATGGATTAAATCCATTTTAATCCTAATCTACAAATAGATTATAAACAGCAAAAATAACTGGAAGTTTTTCAACACTGATATCAAACTGCTATAGTAATGGTAGTGCACACAATTCAAAATGAGGAAAATTAATACAAATCCAGTGGACACGAGATTTTCATCTATAATGGCAAATGCTTTAATGCTTTGGAAAAGTGAATACTTATTCCTTAAAAAACATAAATCACAGGGTCCACCATCTGATGTGCTGCAAGTAGAAAGTCTCTTCCATAGGGTTTTGAAATATGTGCACGGCCAGTGTACAACAGTCACTTCAAGGTTAACCAGCTACCTCTCGTCCTACAAAGTCCCAAAAATATATTAAATACAACCTTTCTTTTTTATAATGTTCTGCCCAGATTAATCTTTTTAAAGTCAGCAAAATCAAAACAGCACAAGAGATATTTTCAGACATAATTTGAATCTACGGTGCATGAAAAATGTTCAATAAAATGGCAATTTCAATAGATAATTGTAAATTTGAGTGCATAATATCAAATTGAAAATAGCTGAACCACACAGAGAAAACAAGGCTTTCCTTATCTTCAAGTCTAAATGTTTTACAATATAAATGTTAGAGCAAGTTAACTGGAAAGATTTCTTCAGTAAGACGTAATTGAAATTAATATCAACTAAAATTTATAAAGTTCTAAAATAGGTTTAATAAATCAAATTTAAGTATTTCTAGAGATGTAAAAAAAAATAAGCACAATGATTTAGAAACCAAATATGCTAAAATGATTATGTAATTATTTCAAGAAATGAAGGTAGACATTTTTCATATGCTACAACAGCAACATCCCTTTTTCTCTCTTTCATACACATACACACATACACACACACACACACATTTTTCAGACATAAAACACCCCTCCAGAAAGACAGTATACCAGTGAGAGCTTAATACAAACCAGAGTCCCACAATTCAACTCAACAAAAAGGCAGTTAAAAAATTTAGCACTCTAAAATATTCTGAAGGTAAATGAAGTCTCAAAAATATTCCTTCATGACTGAAAGTATTACTATGAATTATAAAACATATAGCTTACAGTGTCCATTATGTATGAACAACCAGTTATCGCAGGTGTAGTAGTGAGGTAGTATTACTGTCCCTTCCCTGGGATCAATGTTTTCATGTGCTGCCCTTCCAAAAAGGTCCAGGTTTTCCTTAATGATTAAAATCGGTTACCAACAAATGTGTATTTTCTTTTATTAAAACATCGTTTTTCTGAATCAATCTATGAAAGAGGAGTACTATTCCAATCTTTCAGATCAATTGCTATTCATCAATGAATTCTCCTATGGAACGACTACATGCTGGCTATACCGTTATGGATCTGCAGGCAAAGAAAGCCATCAAAGGACTGCAAAGATGAAACACCAGACAATTCATCTCTCAAAGATGACTGTAATTAAGGAAGTATCAAATTTCCAATAACATTATTAAATTGGAATTAAAAAAATTAACCACCAATCACACACTACACTTAGTAAAATGTTCTACTCTCTTTCATGATTCATAGCCATCTTCTACACAGTGATCAAAGACAGCCCACCATGCCTACCCTTATTTTAAACAATACCAATGACCTGTCTGAAGGCCAAATTGTGACTCTGGGCCTGCCTGGGAGGATATGAGAAGGGCATACTGAGAAAATAAGTGAGAGAGAGTATGGAAATATATTCTGGTAGAATATCGGAAGGGACAAAGGAAAACATAATGCATTATCTAAACATTAAGTCACCATCATCCTTTAAAACGTTCAAAGTGCTCAAACCACACACACATATTTGTCAGACATGATAGTGTTAATCTCCAACAGAAAAAAAAACTGAAAAGTGAAAAATGTGAAAAGAGGTGATGGAACATTGTTCGCCATTCCCTGGCCCAAAAGAAACCAAAAACGAAGCATGACATCATGCTGCCTTAATGTTGAAGAGCTCCCCTTAAATTTGTCTTTTAGCTACTACAGTCAAACTGGTATAAGTGCTTTGGCAAGGTGGGATGCATTCCATCACATCTGTAAAGGCCTGCTTTTCTCTGTTGGTGGTTCAGCTTATGAAGAACATGTATGCAAAATAACAGCTCTCACATTGCTTCAAACTCATCAATACGCTGCTTTGTATTGCCTTGTCGAATCTGTCGCAGAGTCTTATACTTATCACGGCCTGCTTTAACATTTTCAGCATGAAGAACGTCATTTTGTGTTTTCTTGGTTTCATCTCTGGCTTGGGCCAATTCTGAACTTAATGCCTACACATAAAAAATAACAAATACGCGTATTATTTTTTTCTTAGATTTTAAAGTCTTAGGAAAACTGTTCAAAGACACAAAAATACATATATACCAAATCTCTGAATTTTTAAAAATCTCTACTGTGACCTCTTCCCCTTAAAAGTGTGTGCGTGTGTATGTGTGTTTACCTCCAGTAATGGTGAGAATAATGGTTAGGGAGGAATACTCATAGTCTTTCATTTCTATACTTAACCATAATGTTTTATATACTAGTCTATATTTGTTTATCTTTCCATTTAATTCTTGAAATGATTTATAAAAGTTCTATATAGCTGCTACAGAGTAATGGTACTGCAAGAACTAAACTTTATACTACAAGGGAGGCTTTCTCCAAGTCTTAATATAAATATACCAATATTTGCAGTTAATAAATTTTGTAATTATCACCTCATTTTCATTTATTAATATTTAAAGCTTTCACTAATTCTGGAGAAAAGAAAGTTCTAACAATATTAACATTTTCAACTCTCATCTAATTATGAACAACTAATCAAGTAACCTTTGCCATTATAAAATCTAAATAACTCAGACATGAGATTTTTAAAAGGTAGTATCCTAAATATCACTGTTTCCAACCTACACCTTAGTGTTTTAAAACTAAATCCATTTGTTTTTTAACAATACTAGGACAACTTTCTGCCTTTTAAAATGGGTCAAGCTATAATTAACTTACTAGTTAAGACTTAGTTACATAAAATTAACAAAGGTTTGCTGATGAGTACATTCAATGTAGGAAATGAAATAATACGAATGCAGGTCAAGCACTCACAAAGCAATCACAATGCCATTCATTATTAGACTTCCAAAAATCACACATTCCTTTTTAACAAGTGTCTTAATAAGGAAAACACAAGTTATGACTTAAATATATATATACAATGACAAATTTTTAAATACCTGGAGTTGCTTCTTAACACGCTCATTTTTCTGTGTTTCTGTTACACGTTCTTCCTCACTTCTGTGGTTCATTACCCCTTCATTTGATAATTCAGCACTAGCCTGTGCATTATTCTCATCATGTTCATCATGCTCATTTTCTGTTGGAGGAATGACTGGTGGTGGTGGAGGTGGAGGAGGGGCAGACATCACAGTTTTTAACTCTTCTTTGGTCTTTTCCAAGTCCTCCTGGGCTGCAAAAGCCTGATTATTAAAAATAAGCTTATGAATAAATTACTTAAAAAACTGGTAACCAAAAGAACAAATCAAGCCTGTATCCCGCTTTTCAAACAAAAAATATATTTCTGGGTAATGAAAATAGGCCTTATTAATAAAAGCTCTATTTGAATGCTAGTAGGTAGGAGCAACAGAATTGAAAACATCATTTTGAAAACCCAAATAAAAGTATTAATTTTAGCAAAGACTATCATTTATTGCTAAAACTACAATGTAAATGTTTGATGGGAAATGGTTGCAATGCTACATCTAACAGATGACTTTTTAGCCCAAAGGAGAAAAATGTAACCAGGCAATGGAGGAATCAAGACTGTCATTATTCTAATCCAATGATCAATTAAAATAACAAATGGTGAGTGTCTTCTATTATAACACAACATGATGTATCCAACATCACCAATGATTTAGGTAATCATATCATCCTGTTTTGCCTGGAAAAGTTTTTTTTTTTTACACTGTTGGCCTGGTCTAACTATTAATAACACGTGCTTTCATTCTCAAAAGTCTGCAGTTGGATGATACATTATATGGATGTCCCACCTATGATGCCTGCTAGCCAACAATGTTCAGCATGAATTCTTCAAGGTTTCAGAACTAACTTCCAGTTTACAGGAAACACTGAGAATAAAAGGACAAGCTAAATGACACCACAAGGACTAAACCAGACAAAAAGAGAAATAGTACATTTTACAGGTCTCTTCAAAAAGTCATCATCATAAAAAGTGGGACTGACTATCCTAAATTAAAAAAGACTGAAAAGCAAATAGATGTTTGGCAGGCCACGGTGGCTCAGCAGACAGAGTTCTCCTCTGCGATGCCGGAGACTCGGGTTTGATTGCTGGTGCCTGCCCATGCCAAAAAAAAAAAGCAAACAGATGCAATGAAAAATCCTAATTTGTACACTGGCCTGACAAATTTACAAAAAGCTTTTTGGGTCAACTGGAAAATTCTGAATATAGCCTGATATTAGAAAAGATAAAAATTTAGTGAAGTGGAAACGAGTATGTACAGTTTTGATCTCCTTTTAAATATATAAATGTGTACACATATAAACACAGAGAAAAGACCCTGGAAGCATATATAGCAAGAAGTTACAGTACTGATCCTAGTTTGCAGGAACGTGATTTGTGTGTTCATGCATGTATGTGTGTGCACATCACAGAATTTGTATTTGTAATGTTATTTTCAAAAGTTACATGTCTCCGAAATTCATAAATCATCCCTATAAGGGAACTATACAATCCTAATAAAGAGAGTAGTGTTAACAGGCAGATTAACAGGGTTTTAGTCCCTTCAAAATGTTATATACAAACATATAATTCTAAATATATCAAATACCTCTCAGTGAAATTTAAACTGCTACAAAGACAATTTAAAAGTGAAAGAAACTGTTTTCCCTAGTAAGCATCTATTTTATTGTAGAAAAATCACAGGTCTATACACTACTTTGAGTATAAAAAATGTTTATAGTTGCATTTCAGAGTTAGCATCATTTAAAGTTTGAATTGAACTTTCAATACCATATATTTCTCACCTCTCCAATTAAAACCTCGATTTTTTTTCACAGGTCCTACTTTAGACATTAACAATTTCACCTACTTAGGATTTCGTATTAGAAATTTCAGTGTCATCTTCATTGTAGCCCTCTAATTCAACTGCATATTCAATTATTTGGTTGCCATGCCCTTTTGAGTCTACCACAAAATGTCTCTCAACTCTTTCCACTCCTCTTTAGTCCTACCTACTATCCCAAGCCACCCTTCATTCTAAATTCTAATTTTATAAAATCCTACATGATCACGTTATAATCGTCTTTTGAAATGTTCAGGGCCCGATATCCACAGACACTTTCCACTCAACCCCCGTCTTACCTAGCAGGACATGTAACACCTTTCACAACATCATTCCCTATTATCTAACTTTCCAGCCATAACTCCCAGCATTTCTGAATTCATATTCTAAGCTTTGCTCACTTACTGTCATTTAATAATTGTCCTTAAATAGGTCATATACTTTCCATAGCTCCTACACTCATACCCCTGTATCTGGAACAACTACCTTTTTGGTCCCTAATCATACCCAATCTTTTCTATCCCCAAAATCTGACCTGTTAATCAAGACCCAGCATAAACTTTTAAAGTTTCCCCAATATCTATCTCACCCCACAGAAATTAATAATTGTTCTGTTTCCAAAGTATTTAGTTTACATCAAGGGATTAATATTTACTACAAAATACATACACATATATTATCTTTTCCCTTCTAAACTAACAGTATCTTATATTCATCTATAAGAATTCCGCATAATGTTGGGTACAAAATAAGTATTAAACAAATGCTAATAAATGAACAAATTATTACTTTGTGTTGCCACTCAGTAGCTTCCTCTTCCTTTTTCTTCTTGGCTTCTTCTAGGAGTGCAATCTTGGCAGTGAATTCAGCAAGTTCTGCTGCCTGGTTAAAACAAATAATAAAATTACCAAAACTAAAAAACAATTTATTTTCAGTAACCTTGTGACATGTTAAGTCAACAAAGCTTTCATGTGCATGCTCTGGCCCTTTTAATACGATGCTTCTCTTAAATAGTTTTCCATTTTAAAAAAATGGTAATATTTCTTTAAAGTCTCAAATAATTTTTTTTAACTCTATAAGCAAATAGTTAATTCTGTTTCATAGCAGGAACTTAAAATGTATAACCCAAGAGCTGTGTTTGTAACTTTTATCAATAAATATAAACTATTTACCAAAGACCATACAGGAAAAATTTATAATTATATAATGCTTTCTAGTTTAAAGAGCACTTTGTCAAATTTCATTTGATTCCTCAACAATTCTATAAGGTGGCATTATTCCTTTTTCAAAAGGATGAGTACTAAGCTCAGAAAGGCCCAAAGACATAACAAGTAAATACCTGAACCAATATTTAAAATCAGGATCTTCTAAGTGTCATGGCTACTCCTTGTGATATGCATTTCCATGAAATAAACAAGAAACCCACCAACTAATTATGGCCTACAATTATTTTATAAGAGCAAAAATTTATTGTGCATTTATCTAAAGCAAAACATGCCAGTTAGCTTATTACAGAACTGCCCAAACGATAGTTGGACAAATGAGAAGCATTTGCTGGCTATAGACAACATTTATAAATAAACTATAGGGAAAAAAGACAACATTTATAAATAAACTATAGGGGGAAAAAAATCTGTTATTCTGTTTTATTTAAGCAGAAATAAAATTTTCTGATTTATTTCCAACACTTTGTTATTAAGTTACTTATATCTTTGGTTTATTTTTCAGAAGGAATACTTAATTTCAGAAGGCTCATTTAGTACTTTAAACTTTTCTTCTCTAACATAGACTTAAAATAGGTTCCTTACTAGCTGTTCCTGATTCTTCATCTGATCAGCAGCCTGTTTTGCTATAGCAGTTTTTGCCTCTTCAGCAGCTCGACGCTCCTTTTCAAGTCTTTCTGCTTCTTCTTTTGCTCGTTTCCGTTCCTGCTCCAGCTCAAGAGCTTTGCGAGTCTGTTCTTCTAGTTCTGTCAAATATGTATATACACCCCCCAAATGATTAATTCTAATTATTCTCATGGTCCAAGCCAAAATAGTAGCAAGAAATCTAATCTATACAATATCCAAAAAAAACTGCACATATGAAATACACCTACACCTCATTTTTAACTTGGCAAAAGCCTGTTTTTTAAAATCAATTATACAATTCAGTAACAGGAAAAAATGAAAATCCTTTGTAATTCAAGTCATATCAGAAAGCAAGAGGCACATACCTTTATTTTATGATTGACTTTACTAAACAATTTATCATCTGCTTAAGAAATCTTAAATATTAAATATGTTTTATTTATCTAAACCCAGCATTAGACAGGTAAACAAAATTTTTTTAATGTTAATTTCTTTTATCAGAACAATGATTTATTTTAGTCAAAAACAAATTTACAGATGGGAGCAGGGGAAATACAAGGTGAGCTAGGAATATCTTGTAGTTCATAAATTAAGTTAAAAAAAAAAAAAGGCTTTTACCAAAAACCTGACAGTTGAGTTGAGAAAAATAAATTTACATTTTCTATAATCTTAAACATTACACCTAGGAGTAATAGTTGCTCACATTTGATCAGTGAACCTGCACATATTTCGGGAAATACAACCGAAGAAGAATAAAATGCACTTTTATTGTACTTAACACTGAAAAATCAGAGAAGACATAATTGTTTTCATTAAACCAAAATTATTAATTTAGTCACATTTACCAAAGATTTGCCTCAATTAACTAAAAGTGTTTCTGAGTTAGTTTTTGTAGCCAAAAAAAAAAAAAAAAATTAAGTCTAGCATGTGAAATACTTAACGTAAAATTTCCTCATTTTCTTGGAATTTCAGGAACATCTGACATATAAGTGCTTCTTTATCTCTATAAACCAATCAGAGCAGAGCTCCTTTAGTGAGACTTCACAAAATAATTGATTTCTGAATTACATGGACACACAGACACAGAGAGATTATTATAGCTTCCATCCTACAATGTCAGCCACCAATCAAGAGATGCAAGAGACACAGACTAACAAACCAGATCCTGTCAGCTCTCACCCAGTGTCAATGGCATTTACACAGATCACCAAATAGGTCATAAAACTTAATTCCCAAGTATTGCTGCCACCTATGGGAAAAACTTATCAGCCATAAACAAACCAAAACTAAAAATAAAACACAGAGGTGGACAGGCAGCATGGACTGGCCTCTGATATCTATTTTCCCTTGTTTGACCAACAAAAGGAACAGGGTCATATGCAGTAAAAAAAATTTCTGGCATTGGTTGACTGTTGCTGGAAGAGCCCTTCTAAAACTAATCGCTTATTTTAGTTTCTTGGGCTGCTCAAGCAGATACCATGAAATGGGCCACGTTGAACAATGGGAATCTATTGGCTCATGATTTATTTGTTTTTACTTATTAAAATATATATATATATATATATTTTTTTTTAACATGGGCAGGCACCGGGAATCGAACCCAGGTCCTCGGGCATGGCAGACAAGCACTCTTACCTGCTGAGCCACCGTGACCCGCCCAAAATATATATTTTTTGAAAGAATAATTCATTCACTTCAAAATTCAAACAGTTCAAATGATATATAGCAAAAAGTCTTCCCATACTTGTCCTTCAGTCACCCAGTTTCCCATCCCAGATGTAAACAATACAATCAGCTTCTTAAATGTCCTTCTGAAGGTAAGAAATTAAGATGTTAAAAAATTAATTTACTGGCCAAAAAGGAATTTTAATGTGAATTGTATGAACTTTTTAAAATTTAGAGTTACTGGAACACATGGTATGGAGACAATTAACTAATATTTAATAATAAATGACATGAATTTAAGTGTGTAGGTCATAAAATCAATTTCCTTTCCTTATTCCAATGAGTGAATGGGAAAGGAAAATATTACTAGCATAAAAACAGAAAAGTTTTAAATGTGAATTTTTTTAAAAGCAAAATTTTAAACACTGTTTTAGCAATTCTTATTTATCAACATGTAGGTCTCTGTCAGAAGACAACAGAATGCCATCTATTACAGGGTGCTTTGTCCTCCAAGAATGGCTCTTTTTCTGTATACTTTAGAACAGAGGGAGAAAATCTGAAAAGCTATATGCCATGAGATTTGAAAACTAACTGTAATGTGCAAGTTTCTTCGTTGGTTTTGATAATAAATAATTTAAGTAACTGAAGTTAAGACTTAGGAGGCAAGAGGATTGGGGAAGAAAAACAACTCTTTGCTTAGGCTTTAAGTCCTTGAAAAAACAATGTGAAAATTCCATGTGGCCACATGACTGTAAAAATGAAATGTATATAACAGTGGATGTTACCACAGCTAAATTCCAGGACTACTCATTTTTAGACTTTGCCTTCTAAAATGTGGACAATCAAGCTTTTCTTATGATTATTATTCTTTATTTACTAGTTCAATGCTATATCAAACAAACCTATAAAGCTCATGGCTTTTTCATCTAAACAAGCAAATAGCTAAAGAAAAGTTTACAAATAAAAACAATGCTTTATTTTCTCTCATAATAAAAATTCTTTCTGTGTTGTGAGACAAGAAACAAATATTTGGGTTATATAAAGTTAAAATCTGAAATATTCCCTAATATTTGTAATTTTCCATCAATTTTTGTAATAAATACCAATTTGAAGAACAGTAGCCAAGGCAATAGTTGATTTGTAATATACTATGAATTATACAAAGGTCTACTTTTTTTTTAATGTTGAAAATGAACCTTGAAAACTTCAAATCTACTCCAGTCTCTTCTAGAAAGTATGGTTATGAATAGCTATATATCTCCATAAGTAATTCCCCCTGCTTTGTTCCTTTCCAGTTATATGAGTTAAATCAGGAGTTGGTAAACTACAGCCCATGAGCCAAATCCAACTTACTGCCTCCTTCTGTAAATAAAGTTTTATTGCAACACAGCCACCCTCATTCATTTACATATTTTCTATAGCTGCTTTCATACTGCAATGGCAGAGTTGATTAGTTGACAGAGACTATCCTGAAATACCTACCATCTGGACCTTATAGAAAAAATCTGTGAACCTGTGAGTTAGAATGAAACAAATGCAATTCCTGCAAAGAAAGATTCAATGAGAAAGGTAAACAATATCAGATTTTTTCCTATCTGCTTTATAAAATTCCAGAACTTACAATTTTTGAGGTCTGGCCTATGGGAAGTGGGTACCAAAAAATCTGGCTTATATCAAATATCAGCTCTTTGAATATAAATATTAAATGTTATGAGAATAAACTACTTTTTATATTGATAGTGTCATATTAGATGTACATGGTTATAGTGTTTAATTGGGAGTAGAATAACCATATAATATGTAGTAATTATTCTATATTCAACAATATTTATGAAAGCTTCTCTTTCTCAATTTTCTCTTCTCTTTCTCAATTTTCCCCCGAATCCAAGCATTACTTGATTATGGCTGATCTAAGACTGCGCAAATCAAGTGATCTCTTATCTTAATTTATGTTAGCCCAAAGGCATTACTTTGAAACTGTCATAATTTTAACAATAATAAAACATATAATAAACCAAATATCCCAAATGGGTTATGGACTTTTCCCAATCTAAGGCAATGGTTAATTAGGTAATGCATATTCTTATCCTAGATAAAGAACCCAAGAAGAAAATGGAAGAAGCTCCTGAGTAGCAACACAAAGTAATAATTTGTTCATTTATTAGCATTTGTTGAATACTTATTATTCAATATGCTGAATTTTTATAGAGGAATATAAGATACTATCGGTTTAGAAGGGAAAAGATAATATGTATGTGTGTATTTTGTGGTAAATATTAATCCCTTGATGTAGGCTAAATACCTTGGAAACAGAACAATTATTAATTTCTGTGGGGTGAGATAGATATTGGGGAAACTTTAAAAGTTTACGCTGGGTCTTGACCAACAGGTCAGATTTTGGGGACAGAAGAGATTGGGTGTGATTAGGGACCAAAGAGGTAGTTGTTCCAGATACAGGGGTATGAGTATAGGAGCTATGGAAATAGGAGCAATAGACAATTATTAAGTGACACTAAGTGAGCAAAGCTTAGAATACGAATTCAGAAATGTTGGGAGTTATGGCTGGAAATGAAGCTGTGAAAGATGTTAAGTGTCCTGCTAAATAACACAGGGGGGTTGAGTGGAGAGTATCTGTGGAATTGGGCTTTATCCAGGATAAACATGTATTGTATCTAAGCGATAGAGTATATTATGCTACCATTAAAAAAAAATGATATCTATGAATGCATATGAAGTGATTTTCAAGATATATTGTTAACTGAAAACAGGAAGGTGCAAAATGATATATATAGAGTGTGTTGAAAGAAAGTAATGAAAACGAGAATTTATATTTGCGTGTATACTGCACATCTGCTTATTTTGTACACACAAAAAAATAGACATTTGCTAATTCCCAATAGAGGAAGAACAAATGCAGCAGCCTGATGCTTGTAGTAATCTACCAGGCTGGGAAGACACAGGTTTAGTTTTGATTCTGCCAAGGCAACCATAAGGAAAAAACTGATAAATTGAACTTAAAATAAAGAATATCTCTTCATTCAAATGGCACCATTAAAAGAAGGAGAAGGTAAGTCATAGAGAGAAGGTATTTTTATAAGAAATGCAAAACACTCCAACATACCAAATAAGAAAAAGCCAGACTAATTCAACTTTTAAAAATGGGCAAAAGACTTGAAAACGCACTTTACAAATAGTTAATAAACATTTTCAAAGGTGCTCAAAATCATTAGTTATCAAGAAAATGCACTGTATTCAATGGACAAAACAGAATGGCTACAGATAAATAAATACCCCCCCCCCCCCAAAAAAAAAGACTAACAATGACAAGCAGTGGAAGTAGTGGTGAGGCTGTAGAGCAACTGAACTTTCATTCACTGAGGGTACAAACTGATAATCACTTTGGCAAACTGACGATTCAACAATTCTACTCCTTGGTATATACCCTCAAATCTTAATATACTGAAGTATACTAAATGCTTTGTACAAGAATGCTCACAGCATTATTTATTTATAATAGGCCCAAACCGAAAATATCACAAATAGCCATCACCATAGGATAGGTAAATTGCAATGTAAACATGCAATAAAATATTATTAACAGGCAGTGCAACGGTGGCACAGCGGCAGAACTCTTGCCTGCCAAGCTGAAGACCCAGGTTCGATTCCCACAGCCTGCCCAAGCCCAAAAAAATAAAAATAAAAATAAATAAATAAAATATTATTAACAATAAAGAACAAACCACAGTTACAGGAAGAAGTTTGAGCAAAAAGAAGCCAGAGTCATGAATTCATTTATAAGTAGCTCAAAAAAAGCAAGACTATTCTCAGGCATGACACCAAAAGCACAAATGACAACAGAAAAACAGATAAACTGGACTTCATCCAAATTTAAAACTTTTGGCTTCACCGTCAACAAAGCAAAAAAATCACAGAATGGGAAAAAAATATCTGCAAATGATATGGGATAAGGGATTTACAAGAATATATAATGAACTCCACTCAACAATAAAAAGTACAAATAACCCAAGTGAAAATGGACTTTTCTCCAAAGAAGATATACAAATGGTCAATAAGCACATGGGCAGAAGTTCAACATCATTAGCCATTACGGAAATGCAAATTAAAATCACAACATACCACTTCAAACCCATTAAGAAGACAATAATAAAAAAGACAAATAATAACAAGTATTGGCTAGGATATGGAGAAATCATACATTGCTGGCAAGAATGTAAAATGGTATAGCCACTTTAGACACCAGTTTGGAAATTCCTCAAAAAGTTAAAACAGAGTTACCATATGACCCAGAATTCTATTCCTAGGTAATGTATATCCCCAAAGGAAATTAAAACATACATCCACACAAAAAGTTCACAGCAGTACTGTTCACAATAGCCCAAATAGTGAAACAACACAAATGTCTACCAAATGATGAATGGATAAATAAAAATGTAGTGTATCCATACAATAGAATATTATTCAGCAGTAAAAGGAATGAAGAACTGTTATATACTACAATATAGATGAAAACATTATGCTAAGTAAAAGAAGCCAGTCACACATATACAAAGAAAATATGTTGTCTGATTCCATTTACATGGCATGCCCAAAATAGGCGAATTTATATTAGTGGTTCCTTAAGGGTGGGGAAGGGAGGCAGGGATTGGGGAGAAATGAAAGTGACATTTTGAGAGTGATGAAAATGTTCTAAAATTTATTGTGGTGAAGGTGCCACAACTCTGTAACCATACTAAAAAGCCATTAAATAGTATACTTTAAATGAATGAAGTGTATGCTATGTGACTTGTATCTCAACAAAGCTGTTATAAAAACATATAAGACTAAATTCAGGGATGATATAAGTCAGAATAGTGGCTACCTTTGGGGTGGAATATTGAATGGAAGGAAATACAAAGTAGGGTCCATGATTGCTGGTAATGTTCTATATCTTGTTCTAGGTGATAGTTACAGAAATCAATTCACTTTGCAAAAATTCATTGACCCAAACACGTAAGATATACTTTACTGTATGTATGCTATACTTAAGGAAAAAGGTTTTATTTAATACAACAATAAATTTTTTAAATATCAGAAAGCTAAGTTAGGGATTACTACTTCCATTTTAGAAATAAGGAACGTGAGGGAACTGAAAAGTTAAATCATTTGCAATGGTCATATTCGAACTGACAGAATTAAGGCTTGGCTTCTAATCTTAAACAATGCATATTTAAAGTGGGATCCCCCCCCCCCCCGACTTTTACCCACAACTACTACTTTTTAATCACGTAATCATGCTTATTTCCTTCACAGGAACTTACAACTATGCAAAATGATTCTGTTATTTGTTACTCTGTTTCCCTCTCATTAAAATGTAAGCTCCATGAAAGGAGAGACCTTTTCTATGCAAAACTGTTTCTCTAAAAAGAAAAAAACTACTAAAATAAAATTTTTTTAGAAAATTATTTTTAATTATGTTTAGATCTCTAGTACCTACAACTGTACCTACTAGCTGTTTACTCAGTATCCAAAATGAATGAAATCATGACACCCTAATTATTTCCTATGGTGTCTTTTTCAAGGTGGGAACTGACTTTGATACTTGTTGGAACAGCAATTGAATACAGGTCTGGCAAATTTAGTCACCAATATATCTTAAAGTTGGTTAAAAAAAAAAAGGGAGGGGGATAAAGGAGGTTAAAATAATGATGGTATAAAATGGTAGAACGGTTCTAGGTAATGATTTGTGATTCATTTGAAATGATGATGATGTCAATTTAAAATTTTTTAAATTAAGATGACAATAATGTCTAGAAACATTCCTTATTTAAACAAAAATTTATATAATCTAAATATATAGAGCACTGCATTTGAATGATAATTTACCATAAATTACAAGACAATCATATAGATTTAGGACAGTCTGGGAAAGCTTTATTACTAGAAATTTAAAAAAGAAACATACAAATTGGATGTCCTTTACATGTCCTTTGCCTTAAGATGACTGACTTGAAATTATGTCTTGGTAAGGATTTCTACATTCTTTATGTTCTATCTTCCTTATAGACTTTAGAGCTTCTTTACTTGAGCAGTTTTCTGTATGTAAACCATTAACACTTTTATTATACATCCTAAATAAATAAGATTAAAAAAGACTTAGTAAGTAGCTATTATTCACTCAGAAAAGGTTTTTGTAAATGTAAAAAAAAGTGTTATCAATCTTTTTCCCCCGACATATTCTAACACACGCCAGATTTTTTACAGCATCCACTCCACCAAAAGTACTGTTTATACCATTTACATGACACATACACATTACCTAGCATCATTAATATTTAATATATATCTTTTTTTTACCAACTCTATAGACTTTATGTATAATCTTATGTGTGCTGTGTATTTGTACTTCTAGAATGTAGCACAAAGTAGGCACTGAATAAATGTTTGCTTTAATGGGTGAAATAAGGCACCAGAATGGTAGACATACAATCAAGTTGAAATTCAGGAAACAAGTCCCGCCCTGAGCTGTAGATTTCTAGTAAGTCCCTTCACTACTCTACAACTCTGAACTAAGTAGTTGGTAGGTCTTTTCTACTTCTGAGAAGCAAGGCTTTGAATCAGTCAGAATAAAACTCAGGATTTTTCTCCTTTCTTTTCTTAGAAATGTTATTTCCAATTTTGTAACTGGAATGATAAACCAGTTTGTGGATTAGTGGCAATCTCTGTGACTTCTCCTTCTACTAACCACCTACAGATTATTTTATCAACTACTCAAGAGAATCTATTTACCAAGTCAAACTGTGTAAGGAGTGAAAATAAACCTTAAATAAGACTATTAACTATTTCCAATAGAACTGAAAGGCTAGTTCAACTAGTTGTTAGGAAAGTAGGTATTAATTGTAGTGTAGATATATAGATAGTTTACACTGCATGTTATCCCCTAAGATCCCACTGTTAAAGAACAGCAAAACTTAATTCGTTTTTTTTTTCTTTTGTCCTCCCCTCATTTGTTGTTTACAAACAGTACATCCTAGAGTTACAAGATTTAAACAACACTTTATAAATGCAATGTATGCTTTCTATACACTGTAGCATTTTGGGACATACTACCTAGTAAGTAGGTTCTTGCAAACATGTTATCAACAAAAAAAAAAAAACCTCAAAACATTTTTTTTTTATACTTTCTGTTTTGTGTACTTTCTAATATCATGAAATCAAATCTTCAGGGGCTCCATCCAAAGTTGAGTCTTTAAAGTGTATATAGCCAGAATAACTTAAAATGTCATAAAGTTCTTAAATGCCCATAAAGTATGATCTAAATGCTTCTATATAGATGCCATCAAGTACCAAATGCTTTGTTCATAAAATTCTGAACAGTAATAGGTATAAATTAATATAGTCATTTATATTATATAATAAGAATATACATGCAGAATATTTTAATGTTTAAGTAAATGAAAGAGAAGAACACATGAGCACTGTATAGCTGAACTGGCCTCAGCTAAACATGTTTAAATTCTGACTTCAAGTATAAACTTATCAAAATTAAATGAATTATCCTACATAAGGAACAAGACTTAAAAGTAAGAAAATACTACTACTGGAAAACAGAGCAACAATTTTGGATCCATTTTCAAAAAGAAACTTTTACCTTTCTGGGCTTTCATGGTCTGTTCTTCAATTTGCCTTAGACGTTCCATTAGTTCTTCTTTTTCACGTTCTATTCTTTCCTTTTCCTTTTCTGCTATTTCTCTTTTCTTCTTTTCATTCTCTAATTGTGCCCTTAAAAACAATTGCATTTGATTTTTTACAAATTAATAAAGAGAAATATTATTCATGTGACACCTGAAAACTAAGTATAAATCAGCAAAGAAGAAGCTAAAGCATAAGTACTTTAACAATCTTTATTATTTTCCATTGTGTTCAAAACAGCATATGGTTAAAACTATAGGATCATACTTTACACACACACATATGCACAAATAAACATTACTGGTGTCACAATGAAATAGACAAAGGGTGTTTATATATATATATATATATATATACACACACGATATATGTATTTGAAATAGCCATTTTAGGGAGATTCTCAAAGGACAAGTTTTAAAAAGTATTAGGAAAGTTTAACTATCTAATCTATCCTTGGTATGCAAAGCGAATTTTTAAGAATGAAAAAAATCAGATATACCATTTGTATACTAATGAACAATGCTAACAACTATAAGCCAACACAAAAAAAGTTAACTGTGTGGTTGCCACACCCAAGAAAATGCTTTCTTTAGTAGAAACCCTCCACTGGGGAAATAAAGCCTTGGAGGGAGCACGCGAAAACAAGAACCCTAACTGTAAAATAAACTGGGAGAGCAACAATTTCAACATTAAAAGTGAATTAATCCATGTTTCATTTCTTGGGTAGTTCCCATTTATGCCCAGATAACAGATGACAAAACAGTTTTATCTTCTTTGACAATTCCATTAGAATGTAAATAGGTGCCCAATGCTATTTTTAAAACGTTATCATCAGAGCTCAGTGGGAAAGGGTGCCTTGATAATTTAACTGTATCTGGCATGGGCCTGATGAGACCATTTCTTTCAAATATAGCCAACTTCTTTCACCAAACATCCACCAAGTACCTACCATGGGTCAGGCTCTATGTCGGGGGCTGGAAATACAAATATGAGTAAGAGTCAGATAAGAAACTGTGTTAATCATCAGATAACATTGTCTACTTAATCTCAACAGTATCTCTAAGTTTGATGAATAATAAAAAAATACTCTGAGAATAATTTTCGTTTTTTATTAAAAAAAAATCCATTGTGATTGCATTTCTGAAATTCATCTGAATATGTGGCCTAAATATCCCATAAAAAGACATCACTGCCATCTAGTGTAATGTCCAAATTTCAGGCACAAAACCATGTAGTTCCTAGTCTCATATATACTTATCAGCAAAATTTTATATCAAAATTTTTCTTTTCTTTATTCTAAAAATCTGAATTTAAAACTGCATGCAGGAATTCTGGAAGATGGCTGTCTAGAGTAGCTTGAGACTAGCCCTGCTCCACAGGAAAAATTAGAGAAGGGACAGGAGGGCGACTGAGGTGGCAATTCAGGAATGCGGCTGACCTGGGAGAGCCTTCTGCACCAGATGCAGCAATCCTGGTTGCAGAGGCAGAAAGCAGGAGCCTGGCACGGAGGCATGGAGTCGGGGAGCCCACGGGAGTCCATGGATGGGAACGCAGGACTAGGAAGTAACCACTTTCCTCACCAGTGCAGCCCCTTGATTGGTGATTAACCCCACACCTCACACACCTGAGCCAATCACCTTCTTCCATTTTCCATGCTCCAGGCACCCCAACCCACCAGCCTCCAGTGTACGTGTGTGCCCCACACCCCCACTTCAAGTGCAGCCCAACCCACCTCTCCTGCACACCTGAGCACTACCTCCCTCTCCCTGTTCCTGCCCACAGTGTCACCCAGCCTCACCCTCTCCCCTCCCTAGGCTCAGCACATCTGTTTATGGCACTTCCAGGCCCACACATGCACACAAGCCCCCAATCATGTCATTCAACTCTGGAAACCGCACGTTACAGCAGTCCTAGAACTGTACATATGCACAGCCCTCGGCCTCACTTCACAACTCTGAGAAAGTGCAGACATGCACAGCAGGGTCACAGGCCTAACAATGACCAGCTGCCATAGCACTACACATGTGCACAAAGGGCACTGTGCCTTAGATGAGTGCATACCAGAGTTATGCCCCCCAGACTGATGCACTTGCACAGCTACATCCTCCCTGGCCACTGGGCGCCCACATTCAAAAGCAACAGTGTAATATCCCCAACCTGCACCCATACTTGTCCTGGAACAAATCACCGTACTTAGTGCTCCACCCCGTGCCCTGCTCCCTGTCGTACAACGATCCTGTAAACACAAGGCCTTAGACTATTGAAAGAAATCAATTCCCAAAGAAAATCAATCAAGATATTTACATGCCATGAAGACAGCAGAAGATCAAAAAGTGTATTACAATGCAGACAGACATAGCCCTGCCTAATGACCAAAATAAACACCAGAGGAGACACAGATGTTAGAACAATAATCAAAGACGTTTATACCTCTCTACGTAATAAAATATGTGGGATAGTAAATGACCTAAAGGAGATGAAGAAGACAGTAGAAGAGCACAAAGAGGAATATGAAAGAACAAATAGAAAAACAGCAGAAATCACAGAGATTAAAGACTCTGCTAACCAGTTAAAAAACACACCAGAGGCACACAACACCAGATTTGAAGGGACAGAAGAAAGAATAAGTGATGTAGAGCACAGGATAATTGACTTTGAAGACTCAAAACAGTAAATAGCAAAAAAGATGAAGAAAACTGAATGGGAACTCAGGGAAATGACAAAAAACAACGGATGCAAATATAAGAATCATTGGTGTCCAAGAACGAGAAGAGAGGGATAAAGAACTAGGAAGAGTAGTTGAGGATATAATGGGGAAAACTTCCCAACCCTCATTAAGGACACAAATATACAAGTCAAAGAACCCCCAAAAACTCCAAAAAACTTAATTAAAATTTATTTAAATATAAATAAATTTAAACAGGCCTTCCCCAAGGCATATACTAATCACTCTGTCAAATGTTGAAGAGAAGCAGAAAATCCTGAGAGTGGTAAGAGAAAAACAATCTACAACATACAAGGGAAACCAAATAAAACTGAGTTCAGACTACTCAACTAGTAACCTCAGGTGAGAAGGCAGTGATATATCTTTCTGTTTCAAGATGCTGAAACAGAAAGACTTCCAGCCAAGAATTCTGTACTTAGCCAAACTGTCCTTCAAAACTAAGGGAGAGATTAAAGATTTCACAGACAAAAAAGTCCTGAAAGAATGTGGCAACAAGAGACTGGGCCTACAAGAAATACTAAAAGGAGTTCTGCCAGCTGAAAAAAACACAGGAGAAGGAGGTCTGAAAGAGGGCACAGAATTGAAGAGTACCACTAAGGGTAATTTAAATAATAAAAAGAGAAAGAGGAAAAAGAATATATAGATCTGACAAATAAATAAAAAACATAAGATAGTGCAAGCAAGAACACCTTGTCAATAATAACTTTAAATGTTAACGGACTAAATTTAACAATTAAAAGATACAGATTGGCAGAATGCATTAAAAAACATAATCCAGCTACATGCAGCTTACAAGAGACCCATCTTAGACACAAGGATACAAACAGATTTAAAGTAAAAGGATGGAAAAAGACTTTACATGCAAGTTGTTACCAAAGGAAAGCAGGAGCAGCTATACTAATATCAGAAAAAAATAGACTTTAAATGTAAAGACATCATAAGAGACAAAGAAGGACACTATACACTAATTAAACGGTCAATTCACCAAGAAGATATAACAATCACAAATGTTTATGCTCCCAGTCAAGGGGTTCCAAAGTACATGAGACAGACATTGGCAAAACTGAAAGGAGTGATAGATGCTTCAACAATAATAGTAGCACACTTCAATACACCACTCTCCTCTATAGATAGAACAACCAGACAGAAGATCAACAAGGAAACAGAGAAGTTAAATAACTTGATTAATGCATTACACCAAACAGATATATACAGGACACTGCACCAGAAAGCCCAAGGTTATAAATTCTTCTCTAGTGCTGATGGAACATTCTCTAGGATAGATCATATGCTGGGGCACAAAACAGATCTTTATAAACTTGAAAATATTGAAATTATTCAAAGCACTTTCTCTGATGACAATGGGATGAAGCTGGATCTCAACAACCACCAAAGAACGAGAACATTCACAAATATATGGAGATTAAATAACATACTCTCAAACAACCAGTGAGTCAAAGAAGAAATTGCTACAGAAATCAGTAGCTATCTGGAGATGAAAGAAAATGAGAACACAACCTATCAGAACTTATGGGATGCAGCAAAGGTAGTGCTGAGATGGAAATTTAATGTTCTAAATGCGTATATTAAAAAAACAAGAAAGAGCAAAAATTGAGAACTTAACAGCAAACCTGGAAGAACTTGACAAAACAGCAAACTAATCCCAAAGCAAATAGAAGAGAAATAACAAAGATGAAAGCAGAGACAAATGAATGGAAGAACAAAAGAACAACAGAAAGTATCAATAAAACCAAAAGTTGGTTCTTTGAGAAAATCATAAAATTGATGGGCCACTAGCAAGACTGACAAAGAAAAAAAGAGAGGATACAAAAAAACAAAATCAGAAATGTGAAGGGTTGTGTTATCACAGACCCTAAAGAAATAAAACAAATTTTTTTATTTTTATCAGAAAAGAATGCTAAATTTTGTCAAATGCCTTTTCAGTGTCAATTGAGATGATCATGTGATTTTATCCATTTTGATTTGTTAATGTGCTGTATTACATTAGTTAATTTTCTTGCATTGAACCATCCTTGCATTACTGGTATAAACTCCACTTGGTCATGGTGTATAATTCTTTGAATGTGCTGTTGGATTCGATTTGCTAATATTTTATTCAGAATTTTTGTATTTATGTTCATTAGGGAGATTGGCCTGTAGTTTTCCTTTCTTATAGCATCTTTACCTGCTTTTGGTATTAAAATATTAGCTTCATGAAATGAATTAGGTAGAGTTCCTTTTTCCTCAATTTTTTGGAAAAGTTTGAGTTAGAATGATGTTAGTCCTTTCTGGAATGTTTGATAAAATTCCCCTGTGATGCCATCTGGCCCTGGGCTTTTTCTCTGTAGGAAGATTTTTGATGACTGATTGAATGTCTTTACTTGTCATTGGTTTGTTGAGATACTCTATTTCTTCCCGAGATAGTGTAGCTTGTTTGTGGGTCTCCAGGAATTTGTCCATTTCAAAAGTTGTCTAGTTTGTTGGCATATAGTTGTTCACCACTATTATTCAACATTGTGCTAGAAATTCTAAGTAGAGCAATCAGGTAGGACAAAGAAACAAAAGGCATCCAAATTGGAAAGGAAGAAGTGAAACTCTCATTATTTGCAGATGATATGACACTAAAAAGATGCTGAGAAGTCTACAGCAAAGTTACTTGAGTTAATAAACAAATTCAGCAAGGTGGCAGGATATAAAATTAATGTGCAAAAATCAGTAACATTTCTGTACATACGTGGTGACCTAGCTAAGGAGTCAGTTAAGGAAAAAAAATCCATTCAAAACAGCAACTAAAAGAATCAAATACTTAGGAACAAACTTAACTAGGGACGTGAAGGACTTGTACACGGAAAACTACATAACATTGCTAAAGGAAATCAAAGGAGATCTAAATAGGTGGAAAGACATTCCCTGATCATGGACAGAAAGGCTAAATATAGTTAAGATGTCAATTCTCCCCAAGTTGATCTACAGATTCAACATAGTACCAATCAAAATTCTAACAACCTACTTTGAAGCTTCGGAAAAGCTAACTACCAAATTCATCTGGAAGGGAAAGAGACCCCAATGGCTAAAAGCATCCTAAAAAAAAGAAGAATGAAGTGGGAGGATTAACACTCTCTGACTTTAAAACCTATTATAAAGCCACAGTGGTCAAAACAGCAGGGTAGTAGCACAAAGACAGAAGCATTGACCAACGGAATCTAATCGGGAGTACAGAAACAGACCACGAAATCTGTGATCAACAGATTTCTGAAAAGTCCCCCAAATCCTCTGAACTGGGACAAAATACTCTTTTCAATAATTGGGCATGAAAGAATGGATATCAATAGCCAAGGGAATGAAAGAGGACCCTTATCTTACACCCGACACAAAAATTAACTCAAAGTGGGTCAAACACCTAAATATAAGAACTAGCACCATAAAGCTTCTACAAGAAAATGAAAGGAAACATCTTCAAGACCTAGTAATAGGAGGTAGCTTCCTAAACGTTACAACCAAAGCACAAGCAACAAAAGAAAAAATAGATAAATGGAAACTCCTCAAAATCAAAGGCTTCTGCACCTCAAAAGACTTTGTCAAAAAGATGAAGCAGCAGTCAAGACAATGGGAGAAAATATTCAGAAATCAAATATCAGACAAAGGTTTGATATCCTGTATATACAAAGAAATTATACAACTCAACAACAAAAGAACAAACAACCCAATTATAAAATGGTCTAAAGATAGGAATAGGCATTTTTCTGAAGAGCAAATACAGATGGCTCAAAAGCACATGAAGAGATGTTCACTTTCACTGGCAATAAGGGAAATACAGATCAAGACTACAATGAGATACCACTTCACACCTGTAAGAATGGCTGCAATTAAACAAACAGGAAACTATAAATGTTGGAGAGAATAGAGAAACTAGGACACTTATGCACTGTTGGTGGGAATGTGCAATGGTGTAGCCATTATGGAAGATTGTTTGGCGACTGTTAAGGAAACTAAATATCAAGTTGCCCTATGACCAGGCAATAGCACTACTTGGTATATAGCCAGAAGAGCTGAAAGCAATGACACAATCAGACATTTGCACACCGATATTCATAGCAGCATTAGTTACAATTGCCAAAAGATGTAAACAAACCAAATACTCATCAACAGCCGAGTCAATCAACAAAATGTGGTATATACATAAGATAGAATATTACGCAGCTCTAAGACAAAATGACGCCCTGAAGCACATGACAAGATGGATGAGCCTTGATGACGAAATGCTGAGTGAAATCAGCCAGACACAAAAGGATAGATGCTGTATGATTCCACATTTATGGCTAGCATAAAGGTATAATCAGAAGCTTATAATACAGAAGATAGGGGACCTTAGAGATATACAGAAGCTAGAGATGGGTGAACCGTTAGCTAATGAGGTTGAATTCCAATTCCAATATAAGGGAATATATAGGAGCAAGGTGACTCTCTAGTGGGTCTAGAAGTAATATTACCATATTGAAGATGAACAAGATTGAAAGGGGATGTATAGACCTACTGATTTACACTAGACATATGAATGAATTCTTTTATTTTGGTGAGACAAAATAAGCAAGGAACAAAAAAAAACACAATGGTATGATCACCTTTAGAAAATGCTTATAAGAAAACAGGGGCCTAGAATTTAACATTTTAGAGCACACACGTTAAGTCCAGAGTGGTGATTATGACTTCTGGATTCTGAGAGGCTATTTTATATATGTAACCTGATATTTAGAGATAAGAATGAAGCCGAACAGGTTGGGGTTAAAATAATTCAGAACATAGGGTAAAGAAGACAGTGTCTATATTTTAGAACCACACATACTTTCTGAGACCAATGGAAGAAAGGTTTGTTTGATTTGGAACTGAAATTCACTATAGTGCATAATCTAATTCAACCTATCTGTACAGCTCATTTGAACAAGTGAAACACAGGAAGCACAGAATAACAAAGAGGTCCTTTAATGATGTATAGATTATTGAAATGCCTGGAAACATCCTAGAGTATATTAAGCTGATAATCAAAAGTATTGCCAAAGTCCCCTGACGAAGGGGAGAAAGAATATGGAACTAATAAAGCTTACCATCAGGGAATCCCAATACTGTGTCAAACCTTAGGGACACCCAAATCAATAGGACATGCCCTCAGTCATGAAGTTTACTCTTGGGAAGCTTATGTAGGTAGCAGAGAAGCTTAGACTACTTATAGGCATGCCTAAAGAGTTACTTCTGGAGGACCCCTCAGATGTGGCCTCAGTCTGTCTAAGTCCAACTCTGCAAGTGAAATCATTGCCCTCCCTCTACATGGGACATGACATCTAGGGGTGAAGGTCTGCCTGGTGATGTGGGAGATGACTTCCAGGGATGAATCCAGACCTGGCACAGTGGGATCAACAATTACTTCCTGACCATAAGAAGGAAAAGAAGTGTAATTAATAAAGTATCAGTGGCAGAGAGAGTTCAAATAGAGTTGAGAGGCTACTCTGTTTTTACTAGAGTATCTTTCCAGAAAACTATAACCTCCAGATGGGTCTCTAGTCCAGCTAAGTTCTGAAACCTAGCCCAGCCTCTGCAGAACCACCCAGCCTCTGCAGAACATCAGAGAGTCCCATCTCTCTACCCCATATTAGTGGCAGACCCTTTCAACAGAAAAAAATGAAAATTGCAATAGCCCAAACAACCCTAAAGAGAGGTATGGTGGAATTTTACTCAGAAGATAGGACTTAAGAAATAATTATGAATGCTGAATCATTAAACTGGTATCTCTTTTAGTCTCTAGTATTTTAGAACAGTCAGAAGTAAAAACCTAAAATTGTGAAATTGTAACCCATGCCAAAGTCTGAAATATGTTCTACAACTAATTGTGGTGCTGTGCTTTGAAATTCATAGCTTTGTTGTATATATGTTATTTTTCACAAAAAAAAAAGAAGGAAAAAAGTCGACTGTGATGATAAAAAAGTATTGAAGCTTTCTAGCCTCCTATATTCTGGAGCAGCTAGAAGGAAAAATATGAGAGAATAGTATGGTAGCCCGTGACAAACTCTGGGGTCTGTCCTGTAACCACTTGTTCAAGAGTGCTTTGAAAACTATCACTTTGTTATTTTTTGCTGTGCATTTATTTTATACTATACAATTTAAAAAGTTAAAAAATATTTTTAAAAAAAGGTGATAGTGGAGCTATAGAGAAAGTCAGATTTAACAAATAAGTATGAGGGGAGGAGCCAAGATGGCACCTTAGCAAGGTGTAGAATTCAGTTCATCCTCCAGAACACCTACTAAATAACGAGGAACAGTACAGAACAGCTCTGGGGGCCACATCAGTGACCAGACACACAGCATATCCCAGTCTGGACCAGCTGGACCGGCTGCAAGCACCCCAAGAATCGTGAGTTCCCCAAACCCCAGGGGGGGCAGCACCCCACCCCACAGGCTGATTTCCAGAGGGGAAAGGAAAGGGACTTTACCAGCAACAGGGGCTGAGTGCAACTAAGTTTCAAGTGTGTAATTAATTCACAAATTCTGACTACTAAAAATAGGGCCCCAGGCTCAGGTGAACCAGGTCAAAGCCGAGGTCACTGATTTTTACCCCAGAGCAAAGGGGGCAGAGCTGATGGACAAAAAAAACAACAACAGGTTTTTGTGGCTGTGTTTCTTTGGAGGATTCCCTGCCCTTGGATACTGCGCAGGGCTTCTCAGGCTGCAACTCCCCCAGGCATAGGCAGAAACAAGCTACTTTGAGAGCTTGTCTGGAGCTGGTGCCTTACACAGGGGAGGGATGAGACCTAACTGAGGTGAAATCGCTGCCTCAAGGAATTAAGACCCCAGGGGTTGGTAATTTGAAGCCATTAAAACCAGCCTACAACCTCTCCTCTGTCTCCACTATGACCCCAGCCAAAGTTAAAGGTACCGCACCATCTTATGCTGGTGGGACCTGCAGGCAGACAAGCACCATACTGGGCAGGATAAGAAAAACAGAGCCCAGAGACATCACAGGAAAGTCTGTCAACCTGCTGGGTCTCACCCTCAGGGAAAACGATGCAGGTGAATCTTTCCTCCTCATAGGAGGCCAGTTTGGTCTGGGAAAATTCAGATGGGGTCTATAGAGGGTGGGGGTAAAAAGGCACCATACAGGCAGGACAAGAAACAAAAAAACAAAAACTGAAAAATTCTCCTCTGTTAAAACAAAACCTAAGCTAGTGGTCCAGAAAAGGCTGAACTGAATGTCAAAGAGCAGACAGACAACAAATTCCTCCAGCAAGAAAACCCTAGGTAAAAGAAGTGAAAAAAATCTCCTGAATAAACTAATTAAGGCGATTAAATGCCTAGATGCCAGCAAAAAATAACAAATCACACTAGGAAAATTGAAGATATGGCCAAGTCAAAGGAACAAACCAACAATTCAAATGAAATACAGTAGTTGAAACAATTAATTCAGAATGTATGAACAGACATGGAAAACCTCATCAAAAATCAGATCAATGAATTGAGGGAGGATATAAAGAAGGGACGGAATGAACAAAAAGAAGAAATCGAAAGTCTGAAAAAACAAATCACAGAACTTATGGGAATGAAAGGCATAGGAGAAGAGATGAAAAGAAAAACAATGGAAACTTACAATGTTAGATTTCGAGTGGCAAAAGATAGGATTAGTGAATTGGAGGATGGGATATCTGAAATTCAGAAAGCAAAAGAAAATATAGGAGAAAAATGGAAAAATATGAGCACAGACTCAGGGAATCCATTGACAATATGAAGTGCGTGAATATAATGTGTTGTGGGTGTCCCAGAAGCAGAAGAAAAGGGAAAAGAAGAAAAACCAATGGAGGAAATTATGACTGAAAATGTCCCAAATCTTATGAAACACTTAAAATCACAGATGCAAGAAGTGCAGCATACCCCAAACAGAATAGATCCAAACAGATGTACTCCAAGACACTTAGTAATCAGAATGTCAGAGATCTAAGAAAAAAAGAGAATCTTGAAAGCAGCAAGAGAAAAGTAATCCATCACCTACAAGGGAAGCCCAGTCCGACTATGAGGAGATTTCTCAGCAAAAACCATGGAGGTGAGAAGACAGTGGGATGATATATTTAAATTACTAAAAGAGAAAAACTGCCAACCAAGCATTCCATATAAAGCAAAACTGTTCATCAAAAATGAGGGAGAGGCGGGCCGCGGTGGCTCAGCGGGCAAAGTGCTTGCCTGCTATGCCGGAGGACCTCGGTTCGATTCCCGGCCCCAGCCCATGTAACAAAAACGGAGAAACAGAATACAATAAAACAAGAAAATGTTTAAAAATGTTTCCCTTTCTTCCTTCCTTCCTTCCTTCTCTCTGTCTTTCCTTTAAAAAAAAAAAAATGAGGGAGAAATTAAAACATTTTCAGAAAAAAAAAATCACTGAGATAGTATGCGACCAAGAGAACAGCTCTTCAAGAAATACTAAAGGGAGCACTAGAGGCAGATATGAAAAGACAGGAGAGAGAGGCGTAGAAAAGAGTATAAAAGGTAGACTATCAGTAAAGGTAAAAAGATGAAAAATTAGATATGACATATAAAATCCCAAAGGCAAAATGGTAGAAAAAAGTACTACCTGTGCAATAATAAAACTAAATGTTAATGGATTAAACTCCCCAATCAAAAGACATAGACTGGCAGAATGGATTAAAAATCAGGACCTATCTATATGCTGTCTACAGGAAACACATCTTAGACCCAAGGATAAACATAGGTTGAATGTAAAAGGTTGGGAAAAGATATTTCATGCAAAAACAATCAGAAAAGCGCAGGAGTAGCTATACTAATATCCAACAAACTAGACTTCAAATGTAAAACAGTTAAAAGAGACAAAGAAGGACACTATGAACTAATAAAAGGAATAATTCAACAAGAAGACATAACAATTGTAAATATTGATGCACCGATCCAGAATGCTCCAAAATACATGAGGCAAACACTGAAAACACTTAAAAGAGAAATAACCACATCTACCATAATAGTTGGAGACTTCAATTCCACATTCTCATCAACGGACAGAACATCTAGACAGAGGATCAATAAAAAAACAGAGAATGTGAATAATACAATAAATGAGCTAGACTTAACAGATATTTATAGAACATTACACCCCAAACAGCAGGATACACCTTTTTCTCAAGTGCTCATGGATCATTCTCAAGGATAGACCATATGCTGGGTCACAAAGTTAAGTCTCAATAAATTTAAAAAGATTGAAATCATACAAAACACTTTCTCAGATGATAAAGGAATGAAGTTGGAAACCAATAATAGGCAGCTACAAAATTCACAAATATGTAGACCTCAACAACACACTCTTAAACAACCAGTGGGTCAAGGAAGAAATTACAAGAGAATCAGTAAATATCTTGAGGCAAATGAAAATGAAAACACATATCAAAATTTATGGGATGTAGCAAAGGCAGGGCTAAGAGGGAAATTTATTTCTCTAAATGCCTATATCAAAAAAGAAGAAAGGGCAAAAATACAGGAATTAATTGTCCACTTGGAAGAACTAACAGCAAACTAACCCCAAAGCAAGCAAAAGGGAAGAAATAATGAAGACTAGAGCAGAAATAAATGAAACTGAGAACATGAAAACAATAGAGAAAATCCACAAAACCAGAAGCTGGTTCTATAAGAAAATCAATAAGACTGATGGACCCTTAGCAAGATCAAAAAAATAAGAAGAGAGAGGATGCAAATAAATAAGATCAGAAATGGAAGAGGAGACATAACCACTGACCCTGCAGAAATAAAGGAAGTAATGAGAGGATACCATGAACAACTTTATGCTAATAAACTAGACAATGCAGATGAGATGGACAACTTTCTAGAAAGGCATGAACAACCAAAACTGACTCAAGAAAAAGTAGACAACCTCAACAAACAAATCACAAGTAAAGAAACTGAATCAGTCATTAAGAAGCTCCCCAAAAAGAAAACTCCAAGACCAGATTGCTTCACATGTGAATTCTGCCAAACATTCCAGAAAGAATTAGTACCAATCCTGCTCAAACTCTTCAAAAAAACTGAAGAGGAGGGAAAGCTACCAAACTCATTTACAAAGTCAACATCACCCTCATACCAAAACCAGACAAAGATATTACAAAAACAGAAAACTACAGATCAATCTCTCTAATGAATATAGATGCAAAAATCCTCAAAAAATTCTAGCAAATCGAATCCAGCAACACATTAAAAGATTTATACATCATGACCAAGTAGGATTCATCCCAGGTATGCAAGAATGATTCAACATAAGAAAATCAATTAATGCAATACACCATGTCAACAAATCAAAGCAGAAAAACCACATGATCATCTCGACTGATGCAGAAAAAGCATTTGACAAAATTCAACATTCTTTTCCGTTGAAAACACTTCAAAGGATAGGAAGAGAAGGAAACTTCCTCAACATGATAAAGGGAACATATGAAAAACCTACAGCTAACATCATCCTCAATGGGGAAAAACTGAAAACTTTCCCCCTAAGATCAGGAACAAGACAAGGATGTCCATTTGTCCATTATCACCACTGTTTTTCAACATTGTCCTGGAAGTTCTAGCCAGAGCAATTAGCCAAGAAAAAGAAATACAAGGCATCAAAATTGGAAAGGAAGAAGTAAAACTCTCACCGACTGCACATGATAGGAAAATCCACAGCAAAATTCCGAAAATCCACAGCAAAACTAGTAGAGCTATTAATGAGCACAGGAAAGTAGCAGGTTACAAGATCATCACTCAAAAATCTGTAGTATTTTTATACACGAGAAATGAACAATCTAATCTGAGAGGGAAATCAAGAAAAGAATTCCACTTACAATTGCAACCAAAAGAATAAAGTATTTAGAAATAAATTTTACTAAAGAGACAAAAGATCTATATGAAGAAAACTATAAGAAATTGTTAAAAGAAATCACAGAAGACCTAAATAGACGGAAGGGCATACCATGTTCATGGACTGGAAGACTAAATATAATTAAGATGTCAATTCTACTTAAATTTATTTACAGATTTAATGCAATACCAATTAAAATCCCAAAAACTTACTTTTCAGAAATAGAAAAATCAATAACTAAATTTATTTGGAGGGGCAGGGTGCCCCAAACAGCTAAAAATACCCTGAGAAAGAAAAATGAAGTTGGAACTCTCACGCTACCTGACTTTAAGGCATATTATGAAGCTACAGTGGTCAAAACAGCATGGTACTGGCATAAAGATAGATATACTGACCAATGGAATCAAATAGAGTGTTCAGAAACAGACCCTCTTATCTATGGACAATTGATCTTTGATAAGGCAGTCAAGCCAATTCACCTGTGACAGAACAGTCTCTTCAACAAATGGTGCCTAGAGAACTGGATATCCACATCCAAAAGAATGAAAAAGGACCCATATCTCACAACCTTTACAAAAGTTAACTCAAAATGGATCAAAGACCTAAACATTAGATCTAAGACCATAAAACTGCTAGAAGAAAATGTAGGGAAATATCTTATAAATCTTATACAAGGAGACAGTTTTCTAGACATTACACCCAAACCAAGAGCACTAAAGAAAGAAAGAAACAGGAACTCCTCAAAATTAAACACTTTTGTGCATCAAAAAACTTCGTCAAGAAAGTAAAAAGACAGCCTAGAGAATGGGAGACAATATTTGGAAATGACATATCAGATAAAGGTCCAGTATCCAGAATATATAAAGAGATTGTTGAACTCAACAACAAAAAGACAGCCAATGAATTACAAAATGGGCAAAAGACTTGAACAGACACTTCTCAGAAGAGGAAATACAAATGGCCAAAAGGCACATGAAGAGATGCTCATCTTCCCTAGCTATTAGGGAAATGCAAATCAAAACCACAATGAGATATCATCTCACACCTACCAGAATGGCCATTATCAATAAAACAGAAAACGACAAGAGCTGGAGAGGATGTGGAGAAAGAGGCACACTTATCCACTGTTGGTGGGAATGTCAAATGATACAACCACTGTGGACGGCAGTGTGGCAGTTCCTCAAAAGGCTAAATATAGAATTGCCATATGACCCGGCAATACCACTGCTAGCTATCTACTAAGAGGACAAGAGGGCAAGGACACAAATGGACACTTGCACACCAATGTTTATAGCAGCATTATTTACAATTGTGAAGAGATGGAAATAGCCAAAATGTCCATCAACAGACAAGTGGCTAAACAAACTGGCATATACATCTGATGGAATATTATGCAGCTGTAAGACAGAATAAAGTTATGAAGTATGTAACAACATGAATGGACCTTAAGGACATTATGCTGAGTGTGATTAGCCAGAAACAACAGGACAAATACTGTATGGTCTCACAGATATGAACTGACATTAGTGAATAAACTTGGAATATTTCCTTGGTAACAGAGACCATCAGGAGATAGAAACAGGGTAAGATACTGGGTAATTGGAGCTAAAGGGATACAGATTGTGCAACAGGACTGAATGTAAAAAGTCAGAAATGGACAGTACAATATTATCTAACTGTAATACAATTATGTTAAAACACTGAAGGAAGATGAACGTGAGAATGATAGAGGGAGGAGGGTCGGTGGCACAAATGAAATCAGAAAGAAAGACAGACGATAAAGACTGAAATGGTATAATCTAGGAATGCCTAAAGTATATAACGATAGTGACTAAATGTACAAATTTGGGGAATGTTTTTGCATGAGGAAAAACAAAGGAATGTCATTACTTCAGGGTGCTGGAAATAGATGGTGGTTAATATTTTAAGATTACATCGTATGTGTCAGACTAAAGCAAAAAATGTTTATTTAGTACAAAATTTGTATTTTGACTAGTGTATTTCCTAGTATAACTTATGTAGACAGCTTGGTTGAACACCATGGGTACATGGAACCTTGATTAGGACATGAGATTTTGTGGGTTTGTCCAGAGTGATGCCCTGATAAATCCCCGAGTGATCTGAACAGTGAATAAAGAGGTATTTGCAGAGTCCCTTTTGGGAAATGATGAGAAAGGGGGGAAAGATCAGCTTCCCCAAGTTGAATTCTTGATATTCTCAAAAGCAGTGTGAACAATCAAAGCTACAGGCTGAGCCCCCAATCTTGGGGGTTGTTCATATGAAATTTAACCCCACAAAGGATAGGTCAAGCCTACTTAAAATTAGGCCTAAGAGGCGCCCCCAAGAGAACCTCTTTTGTTGCTCAGATATGGCCTCTCTCTCCAGCCAACACAACAAGCAAATTCATGGCCCTCCCCCCTGCCTACGTGGAACATGACTCCCAGGGGTGAGGACCTTCCTGCAACATGGGACAGAAATCCTGGAATGAGCTGAGACTCAGTATCAAGGGATTGAGAAAACCCCCAGGATGAGCAGAGACTCGGCATCAAGGGATTGAGAAAACTTTCTCAACCAAAAGGGGGAAGAGTGAAATGAGACAAAATAAAGTGTCAATGGCTGAGAGATTCCAAACAGAGTCGAGAGGTTACCCTGGAGGTTATTCTTATGCATTAAATAAATATCACCTTGTTGGTCAGGATGTAGTGGAGAGGCTGGAGGGAACTGCCTGAGAATGTGGAGCTGTGTTCCAGTAGCCATGTTTCTTGAAGATGACTGTATAATGATATTGCTTTCCAGTGTGACTGTGATTGTGAAAACCCTATGTCTGATAATCTGTTTGTCTACCTTGCAACAGACAAGTAAAACATACACAATGAAGATGAATAATAGGGGGAACAAATGTTAAATAAATTTAGATTGAAATGCTAGTGATCAATGAAAGGAGGGGTAAGGGGTATGGCATGTATGAATTCTTTTCTGTTGTCTTTTCATTTCTTTTTCTGAATTGATGCAAATGTTCCAAGAAATGATCATGATGATGAATATGCAACTATGTGATGATATTGTGAATTACTGATTATATATGTAGAACGGAATGATCATATGTTAAGAATGTTTGTGTTTCTTTGTCATATTTTTTTTATTTAAAAGTTTAAAAAAAAGAATGTATATGCTTATATGCTGTATCAAAAAAAAAATAACATAAAAAAAAAAAAAAAAAAGCCAACACATCTCTGGTGTGTTGCATTCCAGAAACTAGCAAACTAGAACACTAGGAATACTAGAAAAATAGTTATTTTTCTTATGAAACTAGAAGATCTTATTTCTCCTCTAAACACTGTTCACTTGAGAGGATCAAGTTGGTCCAATTCACTGGTCCCTAGACATGCCATATATATTCCTATCTCTTTACCTTCACTCATGTTGGCTTCCCCACTGTAAATATCTTCTCATTCTCTAACCCTCAAATCCTATTTCTAACATCCAGTCTTAGTTAATACAATTCTCTGTACTACTGCAAAAAATAAATTTTAGAATACCTAATTTTTTAAAAAGAATATCAAATGGGTTCAATTGTATTGTAAGTGTAAGAGGAGGATTCAAACCAGACATATCTAGCTCCAAAGCCTGTGTTTTCACAGAACACCAGGCTGTGCTCTAGAAGGACAGAAAAATCTTGAATGATATAGACAGCCAGCCATGACACAGAATTTTCCACAGCTAACCTATAATTTGCACATGGCTATTTGAACCCAAATAGAAACTCAAAGCTCTATTTTAAATGTGGTAACAATTTCAGCCACCCCAAAATGTTCACAGACTACAGAATGAATCATCATTCAAATTGGACGTAATTAAAACAATAGTAAAGACTACAGGGATCAGCCCTGGTACATAAGATGTTCACTGACAAAAGACCAAGGTTATGAGAGTTTGGGGAGAGAATATACCTACATACCAAGATACTGTAGGGAAAGAGTCCTCCTTAGTGCCCTTTCCCAACTCTGTTCTTGCCCAGGAGCTATAAGCAACATACCTCTGAGCATTCTCCCAAGCATGCCTGCTGGCTACTTTGCCAATGAGTTTGAAACAGAATTTTTTCCCACATATTCAATTGCCATTTCTTTCTTCCTGACTTATAAAGCAGGAAATAAATGAAGATTTGGCATGCCATTTCTAAGCAACTGCCAGTCCATATGTGGCTAGAATAATATAAAACATACTCTAGGCAATCAAATTAATTAAACAAATGCTTACTAGATTTCTAATGTGATACAAGGCAGTCAATAAAAGCTTTCTAATGAAAGAGTGGAGCCAAGGGATTGTTATGCCAAAAGGGAAATTTAAAGTCTTCTACTTCCATTAGGCCTTGGAATAACTGAAATATAGCACCATCACCAAATGTTAATCATTAAACATACTACATATATTAGAAGCCATATAACAATCCTCCATTTGGACATTTGGCAAATATACGTAAATTAAGAATGGGGCGGGCCACGGTGGCTCAGCAGGTAAGAGTGCTTGCCTGCCATGCCCAAGGACGCGGGTTCCATTCCCGGTGCCTGCCCATGTAAATAAAAAAAAAAAAAAAAGAATGTAAATAATGTATTAGCATTATGGACAAGAAGAGTTAGGACATATTATGGAGTAATGATATAGATACAGGAGATACAGGAGCTGCATGAAAAATAACTTCTCATTCAACTTGGGAAAGAAGATTTTTAAGAGAAAGTGGAATCTTTCAAAGTGAAGAAAAGATGATAAAAGAAAAAGAGACTATAACAAAGTTTTACCTTCAAGAAAGGTAGAGGGAAAGGTTAAGATGGATAAGAATATAGGGAAAGTGAAGTCTAATAAAGAACTATTTTTTAAACAGAATAGAGCCACACCATGATCTTAAACTACATGAAAGCAGTAGAAAAAGTCAGAGCTCAATTAACATAATACGGAATCTTAGTATCTTTAATGATGGGATCAGAAATTATTGAAAAGCTTTCAGACCTATAAAAAAAAAAAAAACTTCACGATTTAGTAAATTTCTCTAAGGCAGATTCAGATCATTTAAGAGGAGCAATCCGAACTAAAAAAAAAATGTCTGAATTAACAGAGAACATTTAAGGGGGAAAAAGGTATTACTAAATACAAGCACTAAAAGAATAAGCAGCAAAATGTTTTCTAGCAGAAAAACTATTTAATTACTAGATATGAGTTACTTCCAATAACATTTTTTATATGTTCAGAGTTCCTCAATTCTGTTTTCTTTAGGACTTATTCTATCTCTCAGGTTATGATGTTGCTCTATAAAGATTTCCTCAATAAAAGTAAACTCTAATTTGATTGCTATATTTTTTCAAATAAAGCATAAAGTCTAAATTAATCTTGAATCAGATTTGGGAATTTTGCTGGGCCTAGTAATCTGGATCATTGACCATTCCAAGGTCAATGAAGATTTTATTCAATAGTTTCCATCTTAACAACTCTCAATTTAGTATATTTAGCAGTATCTTTTTTGAAAGTGTAAGTGAACCAATTAAAAAGATCAGTATCTTTGGTAGGGAGGAATGATGTTATCCTACTCTGAACAGGGACTTTTCAGGTGGGTTCTACAGTGCCACTGACACTGTTTCAAAGTAAAATATTCAGCACATTCTTGCCTAAAAAATTAAGATTACAAATTATAAGCAAAATAAATTTCATAATTTCAAACCACTACATCCAAAACAATGTCTACCAATGAAAAATAAATATGATAAAGGAAAAGTATCTCTGAAGCTATGAAAAGTTATTTTCTCAGAATATCCATCAAGAATTTTAACTTGAAAATTAGACATCTTCATTTTAAAAGAGGATAGAGTAATAATACCTTCTTTTAATTTTAATATAGTGAAAATAGCATAAAAATATTAATTCAGAGTTCATTCAGGAAATAGAGTAGTCTTACAGTTTTAGATTGCCTATCCCCATCAAGTAAGAATAAAGGGCTATAAATTCCATACCTTTCCAACTGCTTCTGATGTTTCTCCTCCCTAGCCTGAGCTTTCATCTGTTGTACTTCAATAGTATCAGGCTTCCGTCTTCGCATGTATAGCTCATGGTTTCCCATGCATAAAGCCAAAATCCGCTTATTGATTCTCAGACGAGGTGCATAAAAAACAAAATCCTAAACATAAAATATTCTGAATTTAAAATCTTCCTGAAGGATAGTCTCTCTTACAACAATTTTTACTAAAATTGTTACTTCAAAATGTATCATATTGTCTATTGTCATATTAGATATACTTTAGAAATCATAAATACCATAATACCTGATGAGTATGCATACATTCACATACCTGGTTACTCACTTTTCTTGCCCTACCAGTTCTAGAAGAAGGCTAATGTTCTAATCCTTCAATAAATTAAACAACATTTATTCTTTTCTCTTCTCCCTAAGTAACTATGGCTAACTGCTCCTTACACTTCAGAAAATTCCTTCTATAGGAGGTTTTTTCAATTTGTTTTGCCCTTTGCCATAATCTCAAAATTATGAGATTATCACCGTAGGGTGACTTTTTTTTTAACCTAGAAGTGTATTTCTTGTCTTTTTTGTCTTTTCAATGTCTAACAGAGTTAAAAAATCTTTAAAAATTTTTAAGTCCAAGCTTCAAGTTACATTAAATACAAAGTTCCTGATGCAAAATTCTATAGAGTTCATTTAGAATAGGGTTACCTCACTACCATCAATAAGGAAATATTTTAAAACTGCTTCTTTTAAAGTGATTGTTTTAAACCGCTTTCTAATAATTAGTACCTATTATATTTTAATTTCACTTCTAGTAATTTTGAACATCAAAACAAAAGTCTAGTATTTATATTTTATATAAAATTATAGCCCTGTATTAATAATATTCATTAGTTCAGCACTGGGAAGTCAAGTAGAATGCTTCTTGGGAGCAATTCAATAAATGAACAATACCATTCTTCAAGTGATATTATAGCAAACTGGCAGAAATTTAGAGTTGATACTTACAAGCATATGGAAATAAGCCCAACAAAAAAGGACAAATATTGTATGATCTCATTAATATGAACTAATTATACTATGTTAACTCATAGACATAGAAGCTAGGTTACCTACCAGAAGATAGAATGAGGCTAGAGAATGGAGAGCAGTTGCTTAAGATGTGCAGAATTTTTAACCAGGTTGAATTTAAATGAGTGGAAATGAATTGAGGTGATGGTAGCAATTACTGTGAGTATTGAACTGTGTGTGAATGTGGCTGATACGGGAAGTTCAGATCATATATGGTACCAGAAGGAAAGCCAGAGGTTAAAACATGGGACTGTACAACTCAAATATAAAACATTTCCCCCATGAACTAGAACAAATGTATAAAACTATTACAAGGAGTTAATAACAGAGCGGTATATGGGATAAAAAGAACTTATTGCAAACTATGGACTACAGTTAACAGTAATATCTTTAATATACTTTCATCAACAGTAACAAATATACCACACCAATGCTAGGGGTCAGTAATTGGGGGTGAGGGGTATGGGATGTTTTAGGTTCTCTCTCTCCTTTTTTTGGAGTAATGAAAATGTTATAAAATTCACTGTGATTATGAACATACAACTATGTGATGATACCGAGAGCCACTGATTGTATTCTTTGGATGGATTGTACGGGGTGTAAATACATATCAACAACATTGTATTAACAAGAAAAAATAAAACTGAAAATACGCTCAATTTAGTTATTTTAGTAAAATATATAACTAGAAACTTTTTAAAAACATATGAAAGAATTTCACTTACAGGTGCCTTTTTGTCGATTGGCTTTATAACAAATTTTTTGTCATTAAACGAAATATTTCTGATTTCACTCCAGGGAAAACCAATTTTAGGTGTCAACCTTCAAAAATGAAAGCATCCTTCAATTAAAAGCAGGAAATAATGCACAAAATTTATTACAAATTTCTGGGGCTAATTTAGCTGAATGGCCAGTCTTACAAGTTCCAGATATTCAAAATTATTAACTTACTCCTAACACACAGTTGACATTATCTTTTAAGAGGAAATCTGATAAGTTAATCACATAAAAACAAATACTTAAAGATTTAAATATTTAAAGATTTCATAAATGTGGTCCAAACCTTAAAAGCACTATAGTTATTTTCCTCAAGTTACCTAGAAAGATAGTGACCACGAAATAGAACTGGGCTTCATGGGCTTTGCACAAGCTTTATTTATTTTTCATTCTATTTGGATTCAAGCTACAACAATTATTAGTTTAAATATGCTTAAAGAGAGAGGGGAATAAATAAAGCCTTTTTAAGTTTTCATTATGGACTGAATATAAAAATCTTTATTTCCTTCCATTCTTTAGTTTTAAAAGTTTGGATATTTGCGAAGATCCAAGAAACACTAAACTGTATGTTTTAAAAAGATGAAGAATATGGTATATATTAATTATATCTCAATTTTTTAAAAATGTAAGCACAGACATACAATTGTTCAGATTATAGCAGAGCTAGAATTCAAACTCTACGACTATACAACACAACAGGTGCCCCCATTTTAACCACTCTACCCACAAAGATTTAGGGAATCAGATTCAAATAAGTAATTCTGTCTCTGTTTTTCATATTTTGTACTTTCATACTACTTATCAAATGTATCACTATTATGCTAATAACTAAATAACAAATGATTGTGACACCTATGCTAGTGAAAAGGCATCTTTTATGCAGGCATCTGATAACAGAGCTTTAATTTCTACCTATTTACATTCCTGCTTTAATTCTAAACAGAGTAGGAACAAGAGCCCAGCAACTAATTTTTTCTACATAAATACTCTTTACTCAATATACGTCTTACAATGCCCTCTGATGGCCACTAAAATAATTCAAAGTTAACATGTTTGAAAACGAGGTTGCTAGAACACAGTATTTTTAGGGTAATACTATACTACACTTATGGTCCACTTTGAAAAATTCTAAAGCAATTTCCTCATATAATTCTTACAACAATCTTGTGAGGTGAGCCTGGCAGCTATACTCACTTCAGAGAGTAACAAACTTGACCAGGGTCCCAAAAGTAAGTAGCAACAGGGCTGATAAAAGAGCCTAACCTAAGCCTTTCAAGTTGTACCATATTTTGCTTTTTAATTAAAAAAATAAATATAAAAAACAATTAAAAATTTTTTTAAATTTAAAAAATAAATACAAGTAATAGATGACTACCTTTTGATTATACAAAGACACTGAAACATTCAGGATAAAACCAAAGTTCTCTTTATCCACCATCATCAATCCCAGCCCTCCCATCCTGTGCTAACCCCCCTCCCATATTCTCCATCTTTATCTACATTTATATATATATACATATATATATATATATATATATATATATATAATAGGTGCGCTTACAGAAACTAATACAATAACTTAGAAAAATAAGATTTGGTCAGCACATCTTTTTGAGCTTGGAGTCATTTCAAAAACTTCAAAATATTCTCTTCTGAATGAAACAGTATTTCAACTTTTTTGATAATATAAACAAGAAAATATAGGGGTTAAATTTACTGAAATGCTCTCTTATGGAGTCATTACATATGCTTATATATTATTATTTTATTGAATATCGGTAATAATGAAAGCTAAAGTTCTAGAACTAACCCAGAACAAGAAGTAATTAAGAGAAGGCTTTACTGGCATAGACTTGGATGCTTCTGTGGCATGATAAGTGAAGAAGGGTATAAGACAATTACAGCTATCATTCCTGCAAAGTGCTAAAAGAGCCTTCCCTATTCTATATAAACATAAAAACAAATATATGACCAATATCAAAGTACAACGGGATTGTTCACTTTGTATAATACAAGTATATTCTACTTTACAGATGTTCAAAAATAAAAAAAAATCCTATACAGTAAGTGCTCAAAAATGTGCTATAAAATGCAATAAATGATATATCTATTAATTTCACTCTGTCATTGTTCCTGATTTCTTATATATGATAACTATTTGCCAAGCATAACAACATTTAAGAAATCATTGCTCACCTATTGAGGGAATAAATTTTAATTAAATTACTAGACAGAACTCACAGGAACTCAAGAAGCATACTTCAAATAAAAGTGAATTATCCTATTTGATAAATACCCTGAGAAGTAGGACATGGAGCTGAAAGATGCTGAGAAAATGGAAATGTAGTATCTGAAAATCTGTGTAGAATTAACTATCCTTTAATTTGAAAAAAAAAAAGTATGGGTATTCAAGCCAAAGAACACAGGGACATAAGATTAAAGCCATTTAGACCATTGAGTAGTAACTAGGTCAGAATGCAACCAATTTACTTACTTGTCATCATGCTCATAAATATTCAGACCCAAAGCATCAACACCTAGCCACAATTCAGTTCCCTTTTTATTTTTTATTTCAAAATAGTTGACGCCATACATTTCTAGATCTTGTGCAATCTTCAGGTATTCCATCATAGAATCTTCCCTGTTGAAACAAAACTAATTGTAATTTAAGTAAGAGTATCTAATACCAAACTAGAATTGCAAAAATACCCTGGATGAAACCTGAGTGCTTTATATTTAACCCAATAAGTCAAAAAATCTTGGGGGATAATTTAAGGTAGTCATAAGTGTTATTAAACAAAAATATTTTAATTTAACACAAAGAAAAATGGCCACCCAAATACCTTAGCATTCCTCTATGTTCTTCATGCCAGTTCTGTATTCTTTCTTCCCATTGTTCTTTTGTCAGTTTGTGTTGTTCCAAAACGCTATAAGGGGGGGAAAAAATCTATGACAATGCCTTATGATTCAAAAATCAGTATTATTTTAAAAGTATTCTGTATCTTCCCTGTGGTGGTGGTCACATGAATCTACACACATTATAAAGCTGCATAACACTAAATACAAACACACACACACACACACACAAATACATGTAAAGCTGAAGAAATCTGAATGAGGTTGGTGGATTTTATCAATATCACTATCTTAGCTGGGATACTGTACGAGCTATGTAAGATGTTACCCCTTATGGACAGGTGAGTAAAAAAAAAATAGATAAAAAATAATAGGGGAATCAAAGGCTAAAATAAATTGAATAGATTAGAATACTAGTGGTCAACGAGAGGAAGGGGTAAGGAGTATGTATGTATGAGTTTTTCCTTTTTATTTCTTTTGCTGGAGTGATGCAAATATTCAAAAAAATGATCATGGTAATGAATACACAACTATGTTATGATACTGTGAGCCACTAATTGTATACCATGTATGGAATGTTTGCATGTCAAGAATGTTTGTATGTTTATATGTTAAGTTTTTACAATAAAAGTATTAAAATCAGGAGAAAAAAAAATGCTACCACTGGTAAAGGCTGGGTGAAGGACACAGAATCTCTCCATTATTTCTTACAATAATATGTGAAACTACAGTGATCTCAAAATTTTAAAGTTTCTAAAATCATTAAACTATGTTAAAAATTTATTTATTTATTTATTTGCATGGGCAGGCACCAGGAAGCAATTATTTTTATACAGATAATTTCTGGGAATTCAAATGTTTCAAATGAATAAATTCCTGAACCCCCTTTCCCCACCCCAAAACAAAGGAAAGTGGCCTTTTCATTAACAGAAAATTAGAGAAGAACAGATTAAAATTCTTGGGCCCTAATTCTTCCTTTAGTCTAAGTATTAACATTTTTCTGCTATTAGTCTATGATATAGGTAATACACTCTATAAAACTTTATACAGGGGAAAGTGCTAACCCTGCCCCATGCCCACCAAATCACTACTTTTTTATTAGTTTCTTGTGTCCTTTCAGTGTTCCTTATGCAAATGTAAGCAAATACAACCATATATTCTTATTTTCTACTATTAATATTTTAAAATCAAATCAGAAAATTTTGATCAGCTGGTATGCATACCACAGATTATGTATTTTTATTCTTTAAAGAGCTCCTCTGAGCAAGTTACTACTTAAAGTGGATGGCTTAGCGAGATCTCAAGACAAACCACATGTCCTTATTATACGCTGCTCTTTCATGCATGCTCTTTCATGCATCCTCTTTCAAGCTTCCTCTTTCAAGCTTTTGCTTTTTGGAAGAGAAGTTTTTCTCAGAGAACTTAAATTTTCACGTTTTTCTTATTTTTATATTCATTCCTGCCGTTTGGCTTTTGTGCTCACCAAGAAGCACACAATAAGCCTCTGAGGCATAACCTAGTACACATCTAACTGCTGGTATCATGAAGTTAACTAAATCTGAAGATTGAAGTAAAACTGCATGCCACTAAAATTTATGTTCTTTCTAGCTTTTACTAAAATTTTTAAGCTGTGCATTTCAAATCTGAGCTGTTTGTGTTTTGCATTGTCTACTTCCGTTATTAATTTTCATAATTGGTTTGTAGGTATCCAAAAATTCCCATCTTCTTTTTCTTCTGTCTAAACACAAAGGCAACTTTCTTCATGGCTAAGGATAATTTGATGTACCTAGCTTTATATCTGTCATCTGGGCCTTTAAATGACCTCTCCTTCTACCTTCTCAGGATCTATTGTCCTCGGCCTACATGTCTTATCATTCCTACTTTTTGTGTTATAAATGCAAAGACCACATTCATGTTATTCACCACTATAAGTCCAGTGCCAGTACTGAAGTGGTACCCAAAACTTTACAGAGTGACTGAATTAATTAAAATAATTCAATTCTTTCCTATCTTACAAAGAACATGTTTGTAAATCATGCCTCCCTACAAACAGGGTTTGTTTTAGGTTTCTTTTTTGGAGGGAGAGGAGGCTTCCTTCATCAACACCAACTTTCTTCAAGGAATATTTTTCACTTCCATACTTCACATCCACTGCCCCCAATCCACTGCAAACTGGCTTCAATCTCCAATACTATTGAAACTACTCACTAAGGTCACCAACAATATAATCTCTTTATTGTTATCAATCTCTTTATCATTAAATCCGACAAAAACTTCAGGTCTCTTTACAGATAACCTCTTTGTATTCTTTGACACTGCTGACCATTCTCTCTTTGAAGCATTCTTTTACCTTAGCTTCCATGATGTAACAATCCTCTGCTATTCTTCTGTACTCTCTGGCCATTTTTCCTCAGTACACTTTACAGGGATACACAGAGATACTTAAAAGTTGATGAATAAGGTCTACCTTATCTTAGGTCTTTTCCTCATTCTCCATGTATTTTGGGGTCCATCTCTTTCATTCCTTAGGTTAATTACCATCTGCCAATTACTTCCAAAATTGTACTGGTAACCTGACTGCTCTCCAAGATCCAGATCCACATATCCAAATGAATACTAGATATGCCTCTAGGTTATACTATACATATTTCAAACCCAATTGGCTCAAAACTGAGCTCACTTTCTTACCAAATATATTCCTTCTTCTGGGTTTCTTATCTTCATAAACAGTATTACCAACCACCAGGACATTCAAGTAAAAAACTTAGTAGGTAAAAATATAAGTATTTCTGGCTCTCTTCAAAGGAGAGAAACACTGTCTGATGGAGCTGATTATCCATATTACCGGAGAACTGCATTCTTCTATTCATCAGGGTTTTTCAAAACTGGGATTAAGTACTCATCAAAATCACCAAATTATTTTTATTTGACTTATGATCACTAAATAACATTCTGATTACTACACTCACTCCCCCACCAAGGTACTTATGATATGAAGAAAAGAGTGTGTTATATACCACATATAATGTGTTTTCAGTGGAAAGCATTTTCTCTTCTCAAAACCAAAAAATTATTATGCTGATTTTATGAATCAGTCTCTTTTAAGATTAAAAATTTTGAATCAGTCCTCCACAGCCTATTAATGCTAGAAGAACAATTAAGTGTCTGGACCTGGACCAAATTTTAAAGAGTATGTGCACTAGCTATCATAACACCCTATATGAAGCAGTTCAGCTACCTTTCTTTTTTTTATATAGAGTGGGCTACAGTACACAAGCAATTAAAACAAAGGAATGAGGTTAAATGTACTTGAGTGTGATTCTGGTGTTTAAAGTATTTTTTAATCACCTTGCCACTAAATATAAGCTAATTACTTCACCTGGTGCTCAAACAACAATTTGATTTAACAATGAAAAAACAACTGCTGTGTTGTACTTGATGAGCTACAGTATGGCATTCTCTCATGAACATTTTTAAAGGGTAATTTTAACTATACATAATATTTATCTATGTGCTGTCTTTAAAGCCTAATAATGTATTATACATTTACCATTATAGAATTTCACAGTATAAAAAGTTATACCTCTGAAAGGAGATGTATAGAGTCATGTATTTCACCAATTAAAACTACAAATATCAATAATTTTGCATGAACCATGTCAAAGGTTTGAACCTTGTAAAAAGAATCAACAACAGAAGGATATAGGGGAAAAACTATTCCTGCACACTATGGCCTATATTTAACAGGAAGATATCACCAGTACCACAGCAATACTAGGGGAAAATAATTAGGGATGTGGGGAGTATGGACAAGTGTTAAGAGGAAGTTTGGATTTTCTCTTTGATGAGGGTGTGTTTATTGGTTATTTTTCTTTCTGGAGCAATGAAAAAACACCTAAAATTTAGAGTGATGATGACTGTACAACTAGGTGCGGATACTGTGAGACATGGATTGTTTATTTTGGACATTATCCATGATGCCCAACAGATGGAGGGGGCAGACGGGTACAATGACTGAGACACAGAAAGGCGAACTGTTGCGTATACATATGATAGAATATTGGGTAACTACAGAAAGGAACGAAGTCATGAGGCAGGCAACAAGGTAAATGAACCCTGAGGACATTACGTTGTACAAAATAAGTTAGAAACAGACACAGAACCAAGATGGCGGCATAGTGACGTGTGGGATTTAGTTTGTCCTCCAAAGCGGCTAGTAAATAGCCAGGAACAGTAAAGAACAACTGCTGGGACCATATCAGTGACCAGACACACAGTGTAGCCCAGTCTGGACCAGCTGTGACTCCCCCAGAACCGTGAGTTCCGCAAGCCACAGCAGCTAGCGCCCCTCCCCCATAGGCTGCTTCCCAAAGGGGAGAGGAAAGATTTTACTACCAGCAGGGACTGAGTGCAACAAAACTCCAATTGTTGAATTAATTAACAAATTCTGACTACTAAAAATACGCCCCCAGTTCAACTGAACCTTAATTAAAAGCGGAAGTCGCTGGTTTTTGCCCAGGCACAGAGGGGGCAGGGCTAACAGAAAAAGAGAACAGACCAAAAAACACAGAGGTATTTTTTGGATCTGAAAAGTTCTGGGCTCTGCAGGAACAGAGGGGGCACATAGGACCTGGAGATACACAGAGCAATGTACTAACTTAAGCTCTTGATGGGCAAACCAGAAGAATGGGGACCTCCTCAGAAAAGGATTTTTCTTTTTCTCTTCTGTGGCTGTGCTTCTACAGATTGATTACTCTTTGGATACAGCTGCAAGGCTTCTCGGGGTTCACTGCTCCAGGCATAGGCAGAACTGAGCTTGTTTGAGAGCTTGTCTGGGAGCTTGTCTGGAGGCCATACATTCCCCAGGAGAGGGGTGGAACCCACTCAGGTGGAATCCCTTGTCCAGGAATTCAGACTCCCAGGCCTGAAAAACTGAAGTGATTAAAGCCAGCATACAGCTTCTCCTCTGTCTCCACCAGGCCCGCAGCAGGGCGAGACAGCTGGAGTTAAAGGTACCGCATCACCTTATGCTGCTGGGTCCTGCAGGCAGAAAAGCACCACATAATGGGCAGGATAGGAAAAACGCAAAGTCCAGAAACTTCATAGGAAAGTCTTTCAAACTGCTGGGTCTCAACCTCAGAGAAAACTGACGCAGGTGACTTTCCTCCTGAGAGGAGACCAATTCAGTCTGGGAAAATCTGACTGGGTTCTATAATACATAAATAGACCCTCCTAAGGGGTGGAGGAAAGGAACCATACAGGCAGGGCAAGAAACAAAAAAACAAGAACTGAAAAATTCTGATCTATTAAACAAAACCTAAGCTAGAGGATTAGAATAAGCTGAACTGAATGTCAAAAAACAGACAGACAACAAAGTCATCCAGCAAGAAAATCATAGGGAAAAAAAAGTGAAAACAATCTCCAGAACGAACTAATCAAAGTAATTAAATGCCTAGATGCCACCAAAATATAAGGAATCATACTAAGGAAACTGAAGAAATGGCTGAGTCAAAGGAACAAACCAACAATTGAACGGAGATACAGGAGTTGAAACAATTAATTCAGAATGTTCGAACAGACATGGAAAACCTCATCAAAAATCAAATCACTCAGCAGGCAAGAATGCTTGCCTGCCATGCCAGGGACCCGGGTTCGATTCCCGGTGCCTGTCCATGTAAAAAAAAAAAAAAATCAAATCAAATCAATGAATTGAGGTAGACATAAAGAAGGCAAGGAATGAACAAAAACAAGATATCAAAAATCAGAAAAAACAAATCACAGAACTTATGGGAATGAAAGGCACAGTAGAGAGATGAAAAAATGAATGGAAACCTACATGTTAGATTTCAAGAGGCAGAAGATAGGATTAGTGAATTGGAGGAGAGAACATCTGAAATCCGTCAAGCAAAAGAAAACATAGGGAAAAGAATGGAAAAAAAATGGAATGGAAAAAAGGACAAATACTGTATGGTCTCACAGATATGAACTGACATTAGTGAATAAACTTAGAGAATTTCATTGGTAACAGAGACCATCAGGAGATAGAAATAGGATAAAATACTGGGTAACTGGAGCTAAAGGGATACAGATTGTGCAATAGGACAGATTGCAAAAACTAAGAAATGGATAGTACAATACTACCTAACTGTTTATACAATTATGTTAAAACACCAAATGAAGCTGAACGTGAGAATGATAGAGGAGGAGGGCTGGGGCACAAATGAAATCAGAAAGAAAGACAATAAAGACTGAGATGGTATAATCTAGGAATGCCTAGAGTGTATAATGATAGGGACTAAATGTACAAATTTAAAAAATGTTTTTGCATGAGGAAGAACAAAGGAATGTCTTTAGCGCAGGGTGCTGAAAATAGGTGATAATTGACATTTTAAATTTTTAACTTATGTGTGAGACTAAAGCAAAAAATGTCTATTTGGTACAAAATTTATATTTTGACTAGTGCATTTCCTAATATAACTTATGTAGACAGCTTAACCGAACACCATAAGTACAATGGAACCTTGAGCAGGGCATGAGATTTTGTTGGTTTGTCCAGACTAATGCTCCGATAAATCCCAGAGATTGGAACAGTGAATAAAAAAAGTATTTGCAAAGTGAATGGTGAGAAAGGGGGAAAATTCAACTTTCCCAAGTTGAATTCTTGATATTCTCACAAGCAGTGGGGACAACCAAAGTAACAGGCTGAGCCCCCAATCTTGGGGTTTGTTCACATGAAACTTAATCCCGCAAAGGATAGGCTAAACCTACTTAAAATTAGGCCTAGGGCGGGCCACGGTGGTTCAGCAGGCAAGAATGCTTGCCTGCCATGCCAGAGGGCCCAGGTTCAATTCCCAGTGCCTGCCCATGTAAAAAAAAAAAAAAAAATTAGGCCTAAGAGTCACCCCCATGAGAACCTCTTTTGTTGCTCAGATGTGGCCTCTCTCTCTAGCCAACACAACAAGCAAACTCACTGCCCTCCCCCTGTCTAAGTGGGAATGACTCCCAGAGTGTGGACCCTCCTGGCATCATGGGACAGAAATCCTAGAATGAGTTAAGATTCAGCATCAAGGGATTGAGAAAACCTTCTCCACCAAAAGGGGCAAGAGTAAAATGAGACAAATAAAGCGTCAATGGCTGAGAGATTCCAAACAGAGTCGAGAGGTTATCCTGGAGGTTATTCTTACACACTAAACAGATATCACCTTGTTAGTCAAGATGTAATGGAGAGGCTGGAGGGAACCACCTGAAAATCTAGAGCTGTGTTCCAGTAGCCATGTTTCTTGAAGATGACTGTATAATGATATAGCTTTCACATGTGACTATGTGACTGTGAAAACCTTGTTGTATGATGCTTTTAGCTACCTTATCAACAGATGAGTAAAACATATGGAATAAAAATAAATAATAGGGGGAACAAATGTTAAAATGAATTTAGATTGAAATGCTAGTGATCAATGAAATGGAGGGGTAAGGGTATGGTATGTATGAATTTTTTTCGTTTGTCTTTTTTTTTTTCTGAACTGATGCAAATGTTCTAAGAAATGATCATGATGATGAATATGCAACTATGTGATGATATTGTGAATTACTGATTATATATGTAGAATGGAATGATAAGTTAAGAATGTTTGTGTTTGTTGATATATATTTTTTAAAAATTTAAAAACTAATTAACAAACTTAAAAAAAATAAACAAATAAGAAGGGAGACTAAGGTTAAAATAAATTGGGTAGATGGAAATACTAGTGGCCAATGAGAGGGAGTATGGTATATATGAGTTTTTTCCTTTTTATTTCTTTTCTGGACTGATGCAAATGTTCTAAAAAATGAACATGGTGATGAATGCACAGCTATGTGATGATATTGTGAGCCAATGATTGTACAACATGTATGGAATGTTTGTATGTTAAGATTTATCAATAAAAATATTTTTAAAATAAATAAAAAAATAAATAAGCCTCAAACAAAAGAATATTGCGTTGGTCTCTTTTAGAAAATACTTGTAAGACAACTGGGGTCTAGATTGTTATACCAGTCACATTTATTCCTGAGCAAAAAGTGTTATTTCTAGATTCTGAGATATTGTGCTCTATGTGTATAACCTGATGCTTCCCTGGAACTCTGGGTACCTGTGTGACACATAAGACTCAGAGTTGGAGTTCTGCAGCTCTGAAAGTCAGCAGTGCTACACACAGAACTGCTAAAGAAACTGAAAAGGAGATCAGGCTTCGATGAGAGATAGAGACAAAGCCAATCTGGTTAGGACTGAGGTAAACCAAAATTCAGGGTAAAGGATGACATTGTCTGTATTTTATTTTTACTTACTATATGAGACCATAGGAAGAGTGCTTTATTTTTGTCAAAATCTAAATTTTCTGTAGCATGCAATGTAAATCAACCTGTCTGAAAAGATCATTTTTAAAAAATATTGTTATTGAGAAATCTTCACACAAAAACAGTCCATACATGGTATACAACCAATGTCTCACAGTATTATCATATAGTAGTGTATTCATCATCATTATCATTTTTAGAATATTTGCGTCACTCCAGAAAAATAAAAAGAAAAAAGAAAATGCTCATACATCCTAAAACTCTTACTCCTCCCTCTCACTGACCACTTTATTTCAATCTACCCAATTTTTTACCCTTTATCCCCCTATTATTTATTTATCCATACTTTTTTTTACTCATCTGTGTACACCATGGATAACAGGAGCATCAGACACAAGGTTTTCCCAATCACATTTTTTCAGTCATACTATAAAAGCTATATAGTTTTTTAAAAAAAAAGCTATATAGTTATACAATCATCTTCAGAATCAAGGCTCCAGGAACACAGCTCAACAGTTTCAGGTACTTCCCTCCAATTTCTCCATCATACCAAACTAAAAAGGATATCTAAATAATGCATAAGACTAACCTCCAAGACAACCTCTTGATCTGTCTGAAATCTTGATTCTGTCTGAAATCTCTCAGCCACTGAAACTTAATCTCATTTCCCTCTTCCTCCTTTTGGTCAAGAAGCCTTTCTCAATCCCATGATGCTGGGTCCTGGCTCATCCCAAGAGTCCGGTACCACATCACCAGGGAGATTTCGTACCCCTGGGAGTCATATCTCACATAGGGGGGTAGGGCAGTAAGTTCATCTGCCAAGTTGGCTTAGAGAAAGAAGTCACAGCTGAGTGACAAAAAAGGTTCTCTGGGGGTGACTATTAGGCATAATTATAAGTAAGCTTAGCTGTTCCTTTGCAGGAATAAGTTTCAAAGGAGCGAACCCCAAGACCAACGGCTCAGCCTACTAAACCAGTTGTCCCCACTGCTTGTGATAATATCAGGAATTCCCCAGATGGGGAAGCTGAATATTTCTTCTGTTCTCTCTAGTCCCCCAAGGGGACTTTGCAAAGTTTTTTTTATTCTCTGCCCAAATTACTCAGGCATATATCGTGGCAACTCACTAACATACAAACCAACAGAATCTCATGCCCTATTCAAGATTCCACATAATAATGGTGTTCAAATAAACTGGTCATACAAGTTAAATTAGATAATGTGCTACCCAACATAATAATTTTGCACCAAATAACATCGCTTCCTCTGGTCTCATGCAGAGGTTGAAGTTTCAAAACATGGACCATATCATCCTTTACCCCTATTCTGATTTACCTTGAGCCTATCCAAATCAGCTTCTTTATATCTCTGGTTGAAGTCTGATCACATTTTCAACTTTTTTCACAGTTGTGTATGAATTAATAGTGACTTTCATAACTTCAGTGCTCTAACTCTGAGTCCCAGGTGTCACGTATATACTCAAAGTTTCAGGGAACTACCAGGTTATACTCAAATAGCTCATTATCTCAGAATTCGGAAATAACAGTTACAACTCTTGAATATATGTCACTGCTGTAAGAGCTTACAATCTGGGACCCTTTACAATAGGTCCCAAAGTGATAACCCATATTCTCAACTTCAATTCTGAGTTTGTACATTATAGTTAATCCATATGAGTGAGGCATAATAATATTTGCCTTTTTCTTTCTGCCATCTCATTCCACATAATACTTAAGGTTCATTCACCTAGCATGCCTCACAACTTCATTTCTTCTTGCAGCCAGCTCAGTAGTCCATTGTATGTATACAACACAGTTCTCTCTTCCTTGTCTCAAGCATTATGCCCTTAGGCCACTACCACCCATTGAGAATCAGCAACACTGCCATCATAAAGACCAATGTGCAAATGTCCATTTGTGTCCCACTCTCAGTTCCTCCAGGTATATATCTAGCAATGAGGTTGCAGGATCATATGGCAACCCCATCCATATCCTCCTGTGGAACCACCACACTGCCCTCAGAAGAGGCTGCACTTCTCAGTTTCCCTACCAATGGTGAACAGGTACATCTCCTTTTCCACATTTTCTCTAGTGCCTGCTTCCCTCTGTTCGCTTTTAAACAGTTCTATTCGCACATTCATACAATCCAACCTAAGTAAATAGACGTGCTTTCGCCACCATAATCTATATGAAGACATTTATTTTTCTCCCACAAAGAATTCATACCCCTTCCTCATACCCCAGCTAGCTCACTTCCAGTTTTGGGCATAATGCCTTTGTTACATTCAGTGGAATCATATTACAATGTTCCTGTTGACTACAGACCCTAGCTTACAATTATTGTACTTTTTTCTTGTATACTACCCATTTTCAACACCTTGCAAAGTTGACATTCATTTGTTCTCCCTCAAGCAAAAAGATTTTCATATTTGTACATTTAATCACCATCATTGTCCACTGTAGGCATTCCTAAAATATATCTTCTTAGTCTTTATCCTCTATCTTTCCTACTGGTTTCATATGTGCCCCCAGCCCTTCTCTCTCAACTATACTCACATTCAGCCTCATTCAGTATACATATATTATTGTGCTACCATCAGGTAATGCTGTGCTATCCATTTCTGAATTTTTACAATCAGTCTTGTTAGACAATCTGTGTTCCTTCAGCACCAAATGCCTAATCTCTACCCTATTTCCATCTCCTGATAATCTGTGTTCTTAATTTTAACAGATCATTTAAACAACCCAAACACATGGAGCCCAGAATGGGAATGAGGGCTTATAACTCTGCATAGCTTAACATAAGACCCAGATACATCATAGAGTACATTGGACATACTGGTGGGACTAAGAGGGACTGGAGAAAAAAGGGGAACTATTAAGGTGTCCCACCTGGAAGTCGCTGATACTCTCTCAAACACTATGGACTCCCAAATTAATAGGCCATCCCTGATCTTGAACTTGTTCTTATGAAACTTATTTTTGTAGTGAAGAAGTTAAACCTACCTCTAATTATACCTAAGAGTTGCTTTTGTAGAACCTTTTTTTGTTGCTCAGATGTTTTCTCTCTTGAAGCCCAACTCTGCAAGGAAAATCATTACCCTTCCGCCTACATGGGACATTATGTCTAGAGGTACGAGTCTCCCTGGAATATGGGACATGACTCCTAGGGATGAAACTGGCCCTGAAACATGGGATTGATGATGTCTTCTTGACCAAAAACGGGAAAAGAAATGTAACAACAAAAGGGATCATGGAAGAAAAAAAAATTCAACAGGGGTGTAAGGAGTGCACTGGCCTGAAATCGAGTGGGTCTCCTGCATGAAAAGAATTCTACCACTGAACTAGAATTTTCTTTTTCACATACTAAATTTACCTTTCAGAAACCTAAAACCTTCAGATGAATCCTACGCCAGATTAGTCCTGAAACCCAGAGCTGCCAGTCTCTACAAGAACATCAACCTGTTCCATCCCCCTATTCCATACTGTTGACACCCCTTTACAACATGATAAAAGTTAGAATGGGCATAACCCAAGTGCCCCTAAGGGAGAAGGCTCAAAGGAGAAGAAGGACCTGTAACAAAGAAGTTAGGTTTTAACAAACAAGTATGACCTCTAAATCATCATACTGATATTTCTTTTTAAGACTTCAGAATCTTGGAGCAGCTAGAAGGAAAAATCTAAAATCATGGAACTGTAACCCACAATTTAAAATCTGTTCTATAACTACTTGTTAAAATGTAGTTTGAAACTTACTGTTTTTGTATATATGTTGCATTTCACCAGAAAAATGTTAAAAAAGAAGTTATACCTCAATTAAAACTAAAAACTAATCCTTATTTGAAATGAAATTCAACTGTACAAGTTATCAATTACTCAATTTAATACTTAAAACATCTGTGACCAAAGACTAAACCAAAACCAGAAAAGCATAAATCAGACTCAGAAATGTCTCATATTCCTGATTCTTTTAGTAAATAACACGCATCACTCTACCTCCTAAGAATATTATTACTGCCGTATTATTAAAGGGCCTAACAGTACAACACAATCAAATTTTTAGGTTAATAGTACCTTATAAAGTATATATCAATATGGCTTATTAGCCAAAAGCGCTAATGCTTACACCCAAAGGAAATTAAGTCTGCACAAAATAGTTCTGCCTTTCTTCACATTTAGTATCTATGTAAAACAAAGTACAGCAAACAGCTTAAGTTCTATGCAGAAGTGGTGCAAAACTGAATCTTAATAATAATACACAGTTTTGCATTTAAGTGGAAATATAAAATTCAGGAATTTGGACAGTACTACCTCTCCCTGGATTCTAAAAGAAAGATCTCAAAATATAACAGGGCCATGTAAGATTTTAGAAGTAATATCTGATTTCATATTTCTAGGTTATTTTATAAATAACATGATCAACTAACACTTGCATCACCCTTAACAGTTAAAACTGTAAACAATTTAGTTCATAAACTATAATCATAAACTGCAGCATAGCCAAATTATCCCCATTTTGCAAATTTAGATACTGAGGCCCAGGGATTTCAGGTTATCTCTATCACATAACTAGTTAAGAGTAGAACCCGTATTCAAGTTCATGTCTTCTGTCTAATGATTTATTCCTAAGCCATACTATTTTAAAATATTTGTTATAAGATAGCAATAAACTGTAGATAAGAGTAGAGCATAAGACTAGGAATTTGGAAATCTAGGTAAAAAAGCCTTAATAAAAAGTAAGAAACATAATCCTAGGGATGAAGCATAGCCTGCCAGTTTTTAGTCTTAAAAGCATTTAGCAAACACCTAACCGTCTGTATTAGAATTTTTACTACGCAGCAATAGTCACATCTTCTCAAGTCCAAGTTATCACTGCCTCCATTTATTGTTCATCTTATGGGAATAAAAGATGAGGTAGGAAGTTTAGATAATTATAAGCCTATATGAATCTAATTAGCAGTTGGAGTCATTGATTTTAAAAGGTATACTCCCTGATCCAATAGACAAAATCTTTCAATAAAAAAAGTTCTATTTACAAAGTTCTGGAATATAATTCTTCAGAGAATACAACATAAAGATATGCTTCACTTACCGTTGGGGTAGGAGTCTATCATTAGTCAGGTAGCCTGGCTTATGAATCTCTTTATTATAATCTCCATACTTGGCTTGGACAGCATAGGAAGCCAAAAGAACTGCAGTTTCTGGTGGGCAATATATATCATCATTTAAGATGGCTTCTTTAACTTGCAAGAAGAAAAGTCTCTGGGTTATTTCTTGAATTAACTCCTCAGAAACATCTTCAGGAAAAAATTTAGCTCTAAACTTGAACTGTAAAGGATTCTCTTTTTTTACATCTTGCTGTGTCACCTAGAACAGTAGTTTCAAGTATAATTAACAAGAATCAGTTTCACAATAACTGAACCCAATCATCTCAAACTCTTTTGGAAGAAAGTGGGCTGTGAAGTATAACTAAAATTCTAAATCTATAAATAAGATTGTATACTCTAAAACTCTAATTTTGTAAAAAATATATGTAAGAAAAAAGATTCTAAGCTAAATTTCACAAACATGACCTTTAACTCACAAATCCTATCTAATAACCAAAATAACAGCTTATCTTCACATTCTTGGCAAATTATCATGCAGCTGTTTAAAACAGGATCAAAGCACTTTACACCACATGTAATACCTGCTTTAAAATATTTCTTAAATGCTAAGTTTTCAAATAGGAAAAACATATTGTTTTAAGATGAAAAGATGATGGTGTCTAATTGAATTAAAAGGCATGAAACTTCTTCTTAGGGGAATGGGGAGAAAGGGGGAAATATTCAACTTCTGGAGAATTTCTGATATTCCCACAACCAAATCAATGGGCCAAGCCCTCAATCTTGGGGTTCACTCTTTTGAAATTTTGTATTTCTTTTGCTGGAGTGATGCAAATGTTCAAAAAAATGGTGATAGTGATGAATACACAACTATGTGATGATATTGTGAGTCACTGATTGTACACCATGTATGGAATGTTTGTATGCTAAGAATGTTTATATGTTTGTTTGTTAAGATTTTACAATAAAAAAAAAAGTACAGTACTTCTTAACAATTAAAACAAAGATAATTCCAAGAACAGGCTTGGATTCAGTCATATCTTTAGCTTCCAGCACAACTTCATAATAATTTTAAATTAACTATTTATTTAATATTATCATACATAATTTACCTTTTTGTTTAGTTTAAGCCAAGTAGAATAACCTTTGCTGTCCACATACTGCAGCCCAAAAAACCAGACCTCGCGCAAACCAACTGTTTTCACCACCTTTAAAAAAAAGTCAAGTTTTAATTCAGCATTCACAAAATAACCAGAAGATACTAAACTTCAAAAGGAGAACAAAAATACATTCCTTTGCCACAGGAAATATATTTTCCCAAATTTAACTTATTAAAAGAACATTCCTGAAAATTTAAATTCAGGTTCACTGAATTCAGTTTTGTAGTGCCAGTTCAATCTTCCAGCTTGATCTACTTTTTGACACACCCTCCTTTTCCTTCTCGTCCCCCGTCATGATCTCAATAAACATGGACAGTTTCAGAAAAAGACAAACAATTGTTATAACTCCACCTTCCTATTTCAATTTACCACCACAACAATCCTCTAGGGTAGGTAGGGCAGAAAGCATACCTTTACTGATGAGGAAAGAGTCTGTGAGCATATTTAAATGTCATGCCCTAGATGATTTCATTCTGGTGATTTCATTCCTACTTCCCATCTTTTTTCACTCACCACTATATATTATGTCCTCATTAAGTGGGAAACCATTCTTGGAACATGTCATAAATTTCATCCTTCCATATCTTTGCTTATTATTTCCTCTGCCTAGAATTTTCTTCTGTACTTTTACTACCTGTTAAATAATTTATCTCAAGACCCAGCTCAACTAACATGGCTTCTGTGAATGAAGCCTCTGCTATCTTCTGAATAAAATGACCTGCTCTCTGATGCTTCCAGTTTGTTTTTGCATGGGCAGGCACTGGAAATCAAACCCAGGTCTCTGGCATGGCAGGTGGGAACTCTGCCTGCTGAGCCACCATGGCTCACCCTGTTTCCATGGTTTTTATCTTTATTTCTATTAGAATACTATCATACATAGTTACCATACTAAGTTGTTAGTTGCATGTCTACTCTCCTCAACTATACAAAACTTAAGGACAGAGATTACTGTTTTATCTTAATATGCATACCATCTAACAGAATGCTTGGCCTGTGGTAAGTACTAAATACATAAAGTGGTAGAGCTAGGATCCACACCCAACACTGGACCCACATTTAATAAAAGCATATACTTAAAAAAAAAAATCTGTATGTCAAATAAATGCATGAAAATGAGCCAGGGGAAGTGAGAATTTATTAACATTTTAAAGCTTTATAAAATTATTCAACGTTAGCTGTTAAGTGATAAACATTCATGGTTCGTTTTTTTTCATACTCTAAAAACATTCTAGGTTTCTGGTTTCAAGATAGCAAACTGAACTTTTCAGTTTACTTTCCCTCCCTTTACACTCACAGCCCTCACACATCCCTCAACAGCAGTAGGGAAAACAGAGGTCAGTTGTGAAATTCCCTAACAACCCCCATTTCCCCAATGGCTCTTTCTCTACTTCCACTGTAATGTTCTCAAAAACTTCTGATCAAATGCCTTTATAAGTAAAAAATGATGGGGCATGTAACTGTAATGCATGCATATTTATTTTTAAGTTATACACATGTACCATCATGCTAATATATTGTGTATATTATTAAGCATAGAGTAAAAAAGAACTTGGAAAATGAGAGATAAACTTATAAGGATTTAAAAATATTTTTTCTTGCACTCTACTAGATCACCTTTAGTACTTCCTGGGGGGATGAATACTTCCTACTTTAATCCCACAAAAAGAAGCTGGAGAGAAGGCTAATAAAAGAAGAGTCAGCAGGGAATAAACCAAAGAACTTGAAACACTCAAGCAGAGCTTCCCTACATGCAGCAACTGGCCTCAAGCTAACACCAGGATAAGAATTGGGGCTATACTATACACAGACTCATATAGCTATGTACCCTCACTTGAGAGAAACCCTATCTCTGGATTTGTTCTTGGCCTGTCCCTGATCCTAATGTGGTAGTTTAGAACTGTAATGTTTCCCAAAATCATGTTCTTAAACTTAATCCGTTCCTGTGAGTATAAACCTATCGTAAGTAGGATCTTTTGATGAGGCTACTTTGGTTAAAATGTGACCCACCTCAATCAGGATGGGTCTTAATCTTCTTACTGGAGTCCTTTATAAGAGAATGAAATTCAAACAAAAAGAGAGAAAGCCACAAAAGCAAGAAGCTGAAAGTAGAGACCCAAAACCTGGAAGAGAAGGAAAACACCAGCAAATACTGTCATATGCTTTGCCATGTGGCAGAGGAGCCAAGGATCACCTTCATGCCTTGATCTGGACATTTTCTTGGTCTCAAACTGTAACCTAATAAATTCCCACCGTTCAAGCCAACCCATTTCATGGTATCTATAAGCAGTCTAGAAAACCAAAACAGATTTTGGTACTGGGAATAGGGTGTTGCCATTGCAAATTACAAAATGTAGAAATGCTTTTGTAATTGGATAATAGATAGAGGCTGGAAGAAATGTAAGATACTTGATAGAACAGAGTGCTTTTAAGAGACTGCTGGTAAAAATATGGATACTAAAAGTACTTCTGATGAGGCCTTAAACAGAAATAATGAATGTGTCACTGCAAACAAGAAGAAAGGTGACCCTTGCTTTAAAGTGGCAGAAAACTTGGCAAAACTGAATCCTGATGTCAGACAGAAGACAAAATTGGAAAGTGACGAGCTTGGATATTTAGCTGGGAGATTTCCAAACTAAATGTGGAAAAAAGTAAAGGCCAGTTTCTCCTTACAGTTTATAATAAAATGGGAGTGAAAGGGATAAACTAAAAACTGCACTCTTGGGTACAAAGAAACTGGAAACTGATGCTCTGGAAAATTCTGAGCTTCGACAAAGCAAGTTCCCACAGTTTTCTGTGGCTCGTGTGAGGGCTTAACTGAACATGGATCCAGGCAGCCATTTCAGTGCAAGTCAACAACAGAAATACAGTAATCCAGAAAGGATGTGTAAGTTCTTTTTTGTCTGACGGTTTGGGCCACAGGTACTACACGCAAAACCAACAAGTTTTTTTCTGCTACATCTGTATGAAAAGGGACAGCCTAAAGGAAAAATGAATTCAAAAGCTGAAACATAGAAACTGAAGTCTGGAGTGAACACTTTCTTGGGCCAAGAGAGCACAGCCACTCGTGTGTGCAAAGGTATGCCCCAGAATTTGGAGAGGGTGGGCCTCCTGCACTGTTTCAGGGAAAGTGTTATCATCCCAGTTTTTTTAAATGCCTGAGGAATTGCAGAGAGTCTGGGCGCCACCCCAATGTTTAACAAGGTTACAGCCTAAAGTCTGGCCGCCATGTCATGTCTGACAAGGTTGGAACCCTCACAACAGTATTTGAAAGCAGCACCTCAATATTCAGGGAGAGTATGGCCACTACACAAGAACCTGGAAAAGGTGAGGCTGCTGCTCTATTAGGCCTAGAGGACAAAATTTCATTTTAGATGTGATTACCTAGACCTTAAATCTAATGGAGTATGCCCTGCAGGGATTAGGAATTGTTTTGGACACATGACCCCCTGTTCTCCTTCTAATTTCTCCCTAGAAGAATGTGACTATTTATCCTATGTTTGTCTCTCCTTTGTATACTAGAAGCAGATAATTTGTTCTCTAAGTTTCAGAAGTCCACAGATAAGAGGAGAATTGTGTCCCAAAATAGAGCACATGTATAATCAATTTTGATGAGACTTTGTTTGTACTCAGCATTGTTACTAAAATGACTTAAGGCCTTTGTGATATTGTGGTGGGAAGAATGTATTCTGCATATATAAAGAACATGTCTTTTTGGGGTTGAGAAAATCATGTTCTTAAAAGCTTATCCATTCCTGTGGGTGTAAACCTCCTGTAGGTAGAACTTTTTGGTAAGGTTAATTCAGTTAAGGCATGAATGGCCCAGGGTGGGTCTTAATCCTCTTACTGAAGTCCATTATAAATGAGATGGAGAGAGACAGAGAGACAGACAGACATATGACACTTCGCAAAGAATGCCAGTCTTTGGAAAGAAAGCATCACCTTGATGATACCCTGAATTGGACATTTTTCTCAGTCTCAAAACTATAAGGTAAGAAATTCCCACTGTTAAGTCAACCCATATCATGGTTTCTTCTTTAAGCAGCTTAGGAAACTAAAACATCTACTTATACTCATTATATCAAAAGTGAAGTCTGTTTTCAGATCCTTGCAGGTTCAAGGGAAGTTGCCAGGAAACAACAGTGATTAAAGAATTGCTGAGACAGCCCATAACCAGATAACATTAATCTAGATCTTCATTACAATATGATAAATGTACAATATGATATACATATTGATATATATACAGTGATAGATAAATACAATTTATGTATACATATATATGTAACTTTATATGAAACACTGCTCTACCCTGTATAATTTACATGGATTTTCATTTAATTCTAACAACAACCCTCTGAGTAAAGTTATAAACATCATTGCACAGATGAGAAAAATAAGGCAAAAAGAGAGAAATATGCCCAAATTCCAGTAACTACAGCTGGGACTCTATTGCAAGCAGTGTGGCTCCAGAGCACCCAATTTTAAACTACTACACTTTACTGCACTTCAATAAATGAGATTTCATTTTTCCTGGTATCCAACTTAAGGCAATTCTGTTCAATCAAAAAAAATTTTTTTAATTTTATTTATCAGAATCTAATACAAAAAAGACCCACCTACTGATCAGTTTCTAGCTACATGAAATTTTCTTTTTTTTTAGCATTGGCAGACACTGCACATCATTTTGCTCACTATAAATAACATTTCAATTTTTGTTTCTATGAACTACAACAATGCAACTCCATTCATATTTTTTATTCAAATGAGAGACTGTATATTATAAATAGGAGAATTAGAAAAATCAACATAAGTGGTTATTAGTTCACAAGGTAAAGTATCAATAAAGTATGGTACATGTAGCTATTAATGATTTTCCTTTTAAAATTTGGGGAAAAAAAACAAAAAACTACCTTTCAGCCTCCAAAAAGACTTAATCAAGGCTTTAAAGTTCATTAATTACCTAATCAGGAGATTAAAAATACCACTTGTCAAAAGAAGAAATAATTTCCAGGAATTTTTAAATTTTATTTCATCAGTGTGCTGTTTTGAAATGATGTATGCACCCTAGTAAAGCCATGTTTTCATCCTAATCGCATTTTATAAAAGCAGCTGTTTCTTCTAATCCCTATTCAGTATTGTATATTTGAAGCTGTAATCAGATCATCTCCCTGGAGATGTGATTTCATCAAGAGCGGTTGCTAAGCTGAATTAAGTGGAGGCATGTCTCCACCCATTTGGGTGGGTCTTGATTACTTTGGGGAGTCCTATAAAACAGTAAACATTTTGGAGAATGAGGGCGATTTTTTTTTTCACATGGGCAGGCACCGGGAATCAAACCCAGGTCTTCTGGCATGGCAGGCAAGCGTCCTTGCCTGCTGAGCCACTGTGGCCCACCCGAGGGAGATTTTTGAGAGAGCAGAAAACTATGTAGCCATGAGACACAGGGTACACAAGCCAGCGAATGATGAGAACAGGGGAAAATTCAACCTCCCCCAACTTGAATTCTTGATATTCTCACAAGCAGTGTGGACAACCAAAGCTACAGGCTGAGCCCCCAGTCTTGGGGTTTGTTCATATGAAACTTAACCCCACAAAGGATAGGTCAAGCCTACTTAAAATTAGGCCTAAGAGTCACCCCCAAAGAGAACGTCTTTTGTTGCTCAGATGTGGCCTTTCTCTCCAGTCAACACAACAAGTAAACTCACCACCCTCCCCCTGTCTATGTGGAACATGACTCCCAGGGATGTGGACCTTCCTGGCAACATGGACAGAAATCCCAGAATGAGCTGAGACTCGGCATCAAGGGGTTGAGAAAAACTCTAGAATGAGCTGAGACCCAGCATCAAGGGATTGAGAAAACATTCTTGACCAAAAGGGGGATGAGTGAAGTGAGACAAAGTGTCAATGGCTGAGAGATTCCAGAGTCGAGAAGTTATCCTGGAGATTATTCTTACGCATTAAGTAGATATCACCTTGTTATCAAAGATGTAATAGAGAGCCTGGACGGAACTGCCTGAAAATGTAGAGCTGTGTTTCAGTAGCCATGTTTCTTGATGATGATTGCATAATGATATAACTTTCACAATGTGACTGTGTGATTGCGAAAACCTTGTGTCTGATGCTCCTTTTATCTACCTTGTCAACAGACGAGTAGAACATGGTATGGTATATAAAAATTTTTTTTCTGTTTTCATTTTATTTTTCTGTTTTCTTTTTATTTCTTTTTCTGAATTGATGCAAATGTTCTAAGAAATGACCATGATAATGAATATGCAACTATGTGATGATATTGTGAATTACTGATTATATATGTAGAATGGAATGAGCATATATTAAGAATGTTTGTGTTTCTTCCTTGTAATTTTTTTTTAATTAATAAAAAATTTAAAAAGAATGAAAAGGGAAGACGGGATCAGGAGTCTAAGTTCCTTAGCATGACATAAATGACACTCCATGTTTTAACCCCTGACTAGCCATGCTATTATGAGCCTATGACATTAATAGCCTACTTATAGCCTACAAGTCTCTGTGCCTTTGCTCCCACTATGCTCTCTGTCTAGAATTTCTACCCATTCTGCTACCTCCTTACCTGGCTAATGCCTTCTCATGGTTTAAAATTTTTGCTTGGTGATCACCTGCCCAAGGATGCTTTCCCTATTAACCTCCATTTCCAACTAGAGAAAATAAGATGCCCCGCCTCTGAACTGCCATAACAATCATCACACTATTACTTGTCTATGTGTCTGCTTCCTCGCCACCCCCCTCAACCTACTTCATGGGTTCATTTAGAAGAACAATGCCTCATATATTTTTTTAACCCCAGGTATCAAAATTTTTGCTGAATTAACATATCATAATCTCCAAGATGCTAGATCCAGGTTTCTATTTTAACCAAGTATTACTCCCTAAACATGCTTGCCTCTGAGTCTTTGTTTCCTCTGTACCATCTACCAGCAAAGACAACTTCCTAACATTTCCAATTATTAAAATTTCATCCATACTTCAAGATACAAATCAAAAGCCTCCTGATATATGTTTTCCAAGTGGAGTGATATTTCTGCTTCTAAATACATAGGGCAGTTTAGTTATACCCTTCCTCTGGCAGTGATGCAACCTGACTGATTATTTTATTTATTTATTTATTTTTTTGTTTCAAAATACAACTAAGTTCCACTTTTAATTCATCGGGGCTTTTTTTTTGGTTATGATTCATGTGTTAGTTTGCAAGCTTACAGAATGCAATATACCCAAATTGGAATGGCTTTTAAAAAGGGGAATTTAATGAGTTACAACTTTATAGTTCTAAGCCTATAAAAATGTCCAAACTAAGGCATTCATGGAAAGAAACCTTAATTCAAGGAAGGTTGATGATGGGTCAGGAACACCTCTGTCAGCTGGGTAGTCATGTGGCTGGCATCTGTTGGCCCCTCACTCCAGGCTCCATTGCTTTCAGCCTCTGTAACTGTGGGGGTTCCTCACTTCACTTCTCTGGGGCTGGCTTTCATCTCTTGGCTTCCCTTGGTTCTCTCCAGGTTCTGGCTTGCTTAACATCCCATAGTGACATCTGCTGTGCTCCAAGCATCTCCAAACATCTATGTCTCTGTTTCTCAAGTGTTGGCATCTGTGTCAGCTCTGGGCTCTGTTGGCTCTGAACTCTCTCCAAAATGTTTCCTCTGTTTAAAGGACTCCAGTAAACTAATCAAGAACCATCTGGAATGCGTGGAGTCACCTCTCCACCTAATCAAAGGTCACACCTACAAGCAGGCACACCGTATCTCTCTGAAGATGATCTAATCAAAAATTTCCAACCTATAGGGCTAAATTAGGATTAAAAGAAACAGCCGCCTCGACAAGATTGAATCAGGATTAAATTTTAATACTATCAAATTTACTAGAGAATATATTCAAGGACTACGCAGACTATCTTTGTATCTCTTTTAGTTACCATTACAATGACTTGTACAGCAGATGATAAATAAATACTTGTTTAATAATCACATTTTAAACATAACAAATTTGGAATGCAAAAGAATAAAGAATATCCTTATAGTTGTTCAAATATCCTAACAGATACTGTGAAAACTCGCATGTGCTACATTGCTGCATTAACAGTAAAGATATAGGAAACCAAAAAAAGAAGTATGCAATAGCATCCACACTATAGCATTAAAAAGGCGCATACTTCATGTGGTTAAATGATACCTGGTCAAAAAGTTGTTTGCCTGTTGTATTGGGCTGAATAGCAAATTCCAGCTCAGCATCCATTGTAGTTACTCTTACATTAATCTGTCATGAAAACAAAAGGAAGAATCAGTAGGAAAAAAAATGTACTTACTAATTATTAGGAATGAGAAAATAATTTTATCTTATTTATAAAATAAAGTAAATTACTATGCAAGCAGTACAGAGCAACTCCAAAGTCAGAGTTAATATATTTTACTAAAGTAATAAAGTTTATTTTAATCAAAGGATACCTCAAATCTATTTGAAAAACAAAGAGCTTATGATGCCCTGATTTAAAAACATCTATTAAATACTTACCATGTACTAGAAACTAGGCTATGAGCTTTTCATATTCTCATTTATTCCTTGTAACAATATTAGAAGCTACTATGCTCATTTCTATAGAACCGGGACGTCATCCTTCAGTAGTAAAGGAGGACAGAACAGTTTCACAAGGAAATGAATGCTGCCAATAACAGGAATAGTTTGGAAGAAGATCCTATGTACCAGATAAGAATGCAGCTGGCCAACACTTTGATTTCAGCCTTGGAAAACCCTGAGCAGAGGACTTAGCCACACCATCCTAATTTCCTACCAATGGAGTTGTGAAATAACAAATGGATGTTGTTTTTTCTTCTTTTTTGGGGGGGGGGGGGCTACATTCTTTGTTTTTGTTTTGTTTTGTTTTGCTTTTGATGGGTGTTGTTTTAAACCATTAAATTAGTGGTAACAAAAAAATAAGTTATGGAGCAAGAGAACATGATTACAAATATTTACTGACTATTCAGTTTCCCAGTTTGTTAAATGTCTGTTCATGTCAATTACATATTTCTCTGTTGGGTTATTTGTATTTTTCTTAAATATTTACTTAGTACGAGGTCTTTATATATTCTAGATAATAATCCTTTGTCAGTTATTTGTATTACAAAAATTCTCCCTGTTTGTAGCTTGTCTTTCTTCTTTCTTCAGTGTCCTTCTTTATGATAAACAAATATTTTTAATTTTAACATAGTTGAATTCTTCAATTTACATACTTGTATTAATTTTTTGCCATATTTAAGAAATCCTTCCTTACCCTGCCGTCAAACCCAAACATAACTGATTAGTTCATTCACTCCTCAAAGACTGTTTCATCATAAATCAAGTGCCTAAATATATAAAGTGTATTCACTAGTCAGTTTACCAATTCCACCAGTATCTTACTGTTCTAATTACTCTACCTTTAAATAAGTCTTGATATCTGGTAGGGCAAGTCCTCCTCATTTTTATTCAGAACTGTTTTGGCTACATTTGGCTCTCTGTTCTTGTTCTTGGTTCCGTATAAAATTGTAAACTTTTCAAACTACCACATATTCATTATCATTTAAATTGGAACTACACTGAATTCATTAGTATGTTGGAGTGAGAAATGACATCTTTTCTATCTTGATGTTTACTATCACTGACTATGGTACCTTTTGTGCATTAATTTAGGTGCTCTTTAATAACTATCAAAAATGGGTTTATAATTTTTCCACAAAAATCATATTAATCATTTCCTCGATATTTTCCCCCAGATCATTATGCTAATGTAGCTACTGTAAAAACAGATTCATCACTCCAAATGCACAATTATGACATCCTAAAAGCATTGAAAACTAAAGTTTATTAGTAAATTTTGAGCAAATGCCTGACATGAGGTGATGAGCAACTATCTAAAAATCAATTTATCCCATTTCATACAAATATTTACACTGTATAAATATATAGAAATAATGATTTTAAGGCCCTGTCCCAAACTTTGATGGACGTTTCATGATACAATGTATGTGTACATACTGCATATTCACCTTTCTAAAATATAAAAAATGTCTGAATTCTGAAACTCATCTAGCTTCCAGGGTTTCAAATATAAGGGCTGTGAATCTGGTGAAGTATATCTAAAAAATCGTTTTGTGTTTGCTTCTATATAGAAATTCAATTGATTTTAATACTGATCCTATTACCAGTTACCTTACCAAGTGTTATAATGGACCTGTACATATGTTTATTAAACAGGGACTGGCAAACTTCTTCTATAAAGGACTAAACGGTAAATATTTTAGGCTTTGCTGACCATATAGTCCAGTCTCTGCTGCATCTACTCAACCAGCTGACACGGTAGGAAAGCAGCCCTAGACAATAAGCACATGAATGCACTGTATTCTAATAAAACTTCATGGACACCGAAATCTGAATTTCATATAATTTTCAGGTGTCATGAAATATTCTTTGGTTATTTTCAACCATCTAAAATGCAAAACCTATTCTGAATTTGTACACTATACAAAAACAAGTGGCTGGCTGGATTTGGTCTATGGGCCACAACTTGCCAACCCCTGATAAAAACAATCTTAACATCTTCAAATAGTGTTTATTCTTTCTCCCTTCCCAGTCCTTAAGCTTTTTCTTTTTCTTTCTCAACACATTTTCCTGTTTGATGTTGAATAGCAGCAGTAATAGTGTAATAGCACCTTTGTCTTATTTCTGATTTTAAAAGGCGTGCTGTCACTCTTAAATTAATAATGGCTCTTACTGTGGGTTTCCTTCTATGCCTAACATAAGAAGGTTTGTTTTTTACTTTTTCAACCACGAATAGTTGTCCAATTTAGCAACTGCTTTTCCTGAATCAATCACGATTTTTGTTTAACCACCAAAATTGCAAAGAATTAAGCTAGGCACATGTCAACCAAGCAAGAGAACTTTCTCAGAATCTCTTGCAATTAGGTATGGCCATGAGACTAAGCCCTAACAGAACATGAGAAGAAGTCATGTAAGCCACTTCTGGGCATAAGAACAAAATAGTGAGCATACTTTCCTTGGCTTGATCCCCCAATCCAGACATGGCAGTAGCTTATAATCAATTAGAAAGATTATAATAATGCCCAAAGCCAGAAGTTCTCAAACTTCTTGGTCTTAGGATCCCTTTACACTCTCGAAAGTTATTAGCTACCCAAAAATCTTTGGTTTAAATGGGTTTCATTTATCAACTTATTCCACATTAGAAATTAAAACAAAGAAAATTTTAAAATATTAATTCATTTAAATAACAATACGCCTATTACATGCTAACATAAATATCATTCTGAAAAATAAAACTATTACTTATAAATACAATGTTTAATGAAAAAGCACTATAAAGGAACTTTTGAAACAATAATTTTTTGAGGTAATTAAAGAACTTTTATCAATATTTTTTTAAAGAATCCAAAATTAGATTTATAGAAGTTGTGATTTGACCCAAATTACATGTCGACTAAATACAAAGCTGGGCCTACAGATCAGTGTACAACAGAGACCAAATTAAATTTCTCTAAGCTCTGTACTTTGAAAAAAATGGACCCCCCCTTTTTTTTTTATTGCAAGGGAGGGGATGGTGAGGGAAGAGGGGGAAGCTAATTATATCCTAAGCTAAAAAGTATAAAGCAGAAAGACAAAACATATCACTATTACTATCTTAAAATCTTAAAATATTCCCTTTCAGAATTTTTAATGCATTAGTAACAAACATAACTGATAATCAATTGTTTATACAATTTTGAATGCTCTTACTCTAAGGAACACTAAAGAAATGTCCTCCACTTAATTACATTGGCAAAAGGTTTTCGAAAGCAGCTATTAGTGTTCATATTTTTACCAGCAATATACTAAAGTTTAAGTTGCTCCATGCTCTTACTGACACTTGGCATTATCTTATTTTTTTTTGTAATTTTAGCCCTTCTAGTGGATAAAAAGTGGTGTCTCATTGTAGTTTTAATTTGTGCAAATTAAATTGTTTAATTTGCATTTCCCTGATAACTAAAGATACTGCGGATCTTTTCATGTGGTTAATGGCTATTAATATATCTTCTTTTGTGAAGAATCTATTAAAAATTTTTGCCCACTTTTTAGAACTTTTTTTACCCACATTTTTACACTTTATAAGTGTTCTATAAAACTAAGTAAAGTGATCAAAAATATACTCAATTTAAAAATCTAAACTATATAATATCAGTATTATATCAACAGCCAAGCTAGGAATTATGAAAAAATTAATCATGCATAGATTCTCCCAAGCACTCATTATTTCCTCCTGCTTAACAAAAACAGTTACCATTTACTGAGTACTGAATGTGTACCAGGTTCATTTACTCCTCATCATACCCTCCAAGTAAGGGACTAACTAAATCCCTACTGTAATATGAAGAAATTAAATTTGGAGAGAATGATGTAGTCTAACAATAGTCACCCAGAAAAAAAGTGGCAGTTAAATAAGATATAAGACGTATGACCCAGAACCCATGACTTTTAATTTGAACTACAATGTTACCTAAACCTTTTCTTCACTGGCCCACAGTGAAGAAAAGTGATACTATTATCTAGCTATGTTAATTTAAAATAAATAACTATTAGTGCCTTATTCTTCCAAAAACTCTATCATAATACCTTGCCTTGTTCGAAAAAGAACTTAGAGCTATTGATACCTTAAATAAGTATTGACAAATGTAAAAATTACAATCACTGGTTTTTACAAAAGTAAAAATTATACTTACTGGTTTCGGCATTTTCCTTCTCTTTCTGTTTCCTTCTTTAAAAATTCTTTACTTCTGTGAATTCTGTTGTCACCTTCTTTCTATTAAAGAAAAGGAAAGCATATTTGATCAATTATCTTTTTATATATATTTTTAATTTCACTGTAATTTCTAAAGAATAAAATTAAAAGAGTTCATAATGTGGCTTCAAAGTAACATACAGCTCTCATTTTATTCCATTTTTAAGGTCTTCTACTAAAATTTTTTAACATTTTCTACAGGGATTAAAACCTGTGATTAAAATACCACACATCTCAAATAACAAAGTGTAAAGCATACTGAAAAACCTACTAAAAGTTTTAATTCAATTACAAACAACACATAGCAAGGAAGAATGATTGCTAAAGGTTCAAATGCTGTCTCTCACTATTTTGAGTCAGGTTCATCCATCCTATACACAGCCTGGTAGAGAGGTAAAGGTAAGGATTGACAGATTCAGATTCTAGAGTTGAACTCAAGCACATTTTTGAATCTTTTTTCTGCAGTGCCAAAATCAAAGAGGAATTCTAATTAATATAACCTACAAAAAGATAATTTTTTCAAGAATATTATTTTTCCTTCTTTCTTAAAAAGTTGAAACTTTGAGTAGAAAAAATACATAAGAATAGCTTTTTCACCTAAGGTCTATTAAACAGCTACAGTTCTACAAGCTACTGACCTACAAGGATACTCACCTGCACCCCAGTATATTTACTAACACATTCAGAATCACCATTACGATGGATGTTAAACTGTATCTCCTCCCAACAGAAGTAAATCTTAGTCCAGAAGAACAATCATGTCTTGTTTTGGTATATGTTCTTAGTAAGAAACAGTCAACAAAATTGTTGGATTGCCCCCCTCCACCCCCACTAACCTACCAAAAGATCTAAAATTCTTAATCATTCATTATCCAGAAGAAATACCTATTATTCCAAGTTGAGAACCTAAAGTGAGAAGTAGTATCTTAGATACACTGTTGCTTAACTGAGAAAAGGCTTATCTAGGTAATATCTCTGCCACGAAGTTTAATTCATTATAGCAGGATCAACTAAATTTGAAAATATTCCAAACTGAAATAAAATGAAGCACTGAAGTAAGATCATTTCCCTAAATTTTACTTAATCATGTGCCAATAAACCTCTCTATAAAAGGGAACTTCCTCCTGAGATATTTTTTTATCTGACACACTAACAGTGAAATTCAAATGGAGATATTAAATCTCACATTTTTTAAGTCTTATCAATAAATGTCCTAACCTATCTACAACTCATTCATTTTCATGAACTGAAAAGTACTCCCGCCCTATCTTCTGATCCTATACCCTCTGCTTCATTCCAACTACCCAGCCTTATTTCAGATCTTGATTAAAAGAGCCTCCAAACTGATCTGTTTTTTGTATCACCTATAAGCACCTATACCCAAATGTGTATTTCCAGACTTCCTGATTAACTTGGCTTGACTAATATCTAAAGGAAATCTCAAACATACTCAAAGCACTTAAATCCCTATTCTATCAACAAATCTGTTTTTCAAGTCTTGGCAATTTATTTATGTATTCCTAGAAATTAGTCTATTTCATGCAAATTTTCAAATTTAATGGTACAGCTATTCACAGTATTCTCTCATGATTTTTAAAATATGTACTACATCTGAAGTTTGTCCCCTTTTTCATTTCTAATTTGTTCATCTTTTCTTTATCAATCTTGCCAGTTTGTCTATCTTATTGTTCATTTCTAAAAACCATCTTTCAGCTTTGCTGATCTGCTTTTTTTTTTTTTCTTAATTTATTCTTATCCTTGTCATTTTTCTGTTTCCTATTACTTGGGCTTTATTTTATGGTTCATTTCTAATCCTTAGAATTAAAAGTATACCTAAGTAATTTTCAATCTTTCTTCTAATACATGAACTAAGGTCATAAACTAAATATGCCCAGATATAAGATAATTCCAAATAGAAAGTGATCCCCTATTTTTCCAGGAAAAATATTTCAAAATAACTTTTTAAATCATTTCAGTATGCAAACCTAATGTGTATTTATAACACTTATTTCCTAGTATACTTAAATGCTAAAAATGCAGTCTATAAAATGATTGATTCAGAAATATGGATTTAATTCACATTTCAAAGAAGAATTTTATTCAAATTCCACACACATTAGACATCAGTGTCTACATCAAAACTTAAATTACTTTGTGAATCACAACAGTATTCCAGATTACATACACTTCTTGAATCAGATTATACTATCACTAAAAATGTTATCCCAAACCACAACTGTCTATTTATATAAACATTAGGAATTTCATTTTCGATTTGTACTACAGGAATATATTTTAATACCTACAATGTAACCACTGGAATTGTTTTTAAAGTTTAGAGGTTTTGTTTTGTTTCGTTTTCAAATGGGGTAATTAGAGGCTTGGCAGGGGCCGAGTGCTGTCTTTTTATGATTTATATCTAAGTTTATTATGCTACAGGCAAAGAATGGGCTCAATGGAACCTCTACTCATTAAGACTTCTTTTGCAGTCTTGGTTAATTTAGCTACTTTCATTTTTAACTATTCCACATAACAATAATGTATTTTTTGCATTGGATAAGATCAAGCTAGAACAAGTTTTTAATATTTTGTTCTTAGTCTCTCCATCATTACTCATTTTAGTCTACTTAATCAATTTGAGATAAATATATTAAATCTTCCTTACTATGAATGTGGATATTAATTTCTTGTACATTACCATTTCTTTATTTATGTTTTTAGGCTATGTTATTGGGTGAGCATAGGTTTAGAGTTGTTGTGCCTTTCCAGTGAGTGGTTCTTTTTTTCATCAAGTAATTATTAAATTACACCTAAGCTGAACATTATTCCTTCCGTACTTATTTTTCAACAGATGAATTTTATTGCATCTTTAAAATATCAAGTGGGTCTGACATCTTGTTGTTTTCCATAGTTGGACAACTGTTAGATCTGGTCTTATTCATTAGCCTGATGAACTGTCCCTCTTAAGAGACAGAAATACTACTCCCAAATTTTCTGATATTCTTGTTTTTAACCATTGTGGCTTGCTGAATCAAAGCAGCTGAATTTGATACAAGTTCTCAACCGCACCACAAGCATCTTGTCAACAGAACTCATTCTTTTGCGGTAATCTGCTTTTCTCTCTGGGTTTCATTAAGAATTTTAACTTTTCTTTGGGTTCTTCAGATAAGTTTTTAATTATCTTGCTCAGGATCTGGTAAGCTTCCTCATTCTGAAGACTAATACTTTTCTTAGATTCTGGAAAAGTTTTAGTCACTGCTTCTTTCCCATTTTTCTTCTCATTCAGCAATTCTTATTAGATACACATAGTAGATATTTTATTCTCTAATCTATTCTTTTTCATATTTTCCATCTCCATTTCTCTGTCCAAATTTCCTCCAATCACTGATGCTTGCCAATTATTTCTAATTTGCTATGCTACCTACCTGTCCGTTAGTTTAAAATTTCACTGATTATATATTTTTACTCCCAGAAATTCTTTAATTTTTTTTTTTTTTTTTTTACATGGGCAGGCACCGGAAATCGAACCCGGGTCCTCAGGCATGGCAGGCAAGCACTCTTACCTGCTGAGCCACCATGGTCCACCCTCTTTAAAAATCTTTTTAAACACAATGTCACATAATTTCATATTTTGTTTGAATCCTTTTACTCCTATAATATTTATTTTACATCTCTTTAAAATTATTCTACTTTTTTCATTCATTATGGCTTGTTTCCTTACAGAGTTTGTACTTTTGAATATAAAGATCATGTCCCTGATCCACAGGCCAAAGTGTGAGTCTTACAAGTCCTGAGTTGTACATGTATCCTGGTTATCAGGTTTGTTCTAACCAGAGTAGAAGGAATTTTAATAGTCTTACACCAATTTATACAGTAATTTCTTGATTTAGCCTTCTCTTACCATATCAAAACCAACAACCATATGCTGGAGAAGTTAGCAAATACTCTAGTAAGATTCCTCATCAACTCATCATACTATTCATTAAACTATATTACTGGTATACCTTTCCTATGCAACCTTTTATCAGTAAGGAAGAACAAAGGAAAGAAAATGAGCAGTAATAATATGCCACTCAAAAGTTAAAGCACTCAAATTAGTGAAGAACTATTTTTCAAACATTGGGCCAGGGAGACAGATAAATGCCAAGTATATGGGCTTGCAGAATTCTGAAGTTATATATTAATCAAATACTGAACCAAACAAAGGTAGGACTTTTACTTTTTTATGTGAGAAATAATTTATCTTCATTTTCAATATTAGTGTTACATCAAGTTATATTCTACAGAAAAGGATCTTTCATGCAAACTTCTATCAAGTTTTATAATAGAGCTCTCCTAACATAAAACAAATACACAATAGGACAGCAATGCACAAAACCAAGGTCTTACACAAGCTAATAAGCTCTCAAAATCTCCCGCAAGCATACTGGAAATACATGGTTATTCATATTTTAAGACCTCAACTTCTGTGTGCAACTAAAGCAAGAAATGTTTATTTGGTACAAAATTTATATTTTGACAACTGCATTTCCTAATTTAACTTATATGGACAGTTTAATGAACACCATAAGTACATGGAACCTTGAATAAGGCATGAGATTTTGTAGGCTTATCCAGGTTAGTGTGATGCCCCGATAAATCCCAGTGATTAGAACAGTGAATAAAGAAGTATATGCAAAGTCCCCTTGGGGGAATGGGAAGAAAGGGAGAAAAATTGAACTTCCTCATTTGGAGAATTCCTGATATTCTCACAAGCAGTGGGGACAACCAAATGAATAGGCCAGCCAAGCCCTCAATCTTAGGGTCTGTCCCTATAAAACTTCCCTCTGCAAAGGACAGGCTAAGCCTACTTAAAATTAGGCCTAAGAGTCACCACCAGAGAACATCTGTTGTTGTTGAGCTGTGGTCTCTCTCTCAGCCAACACAGCAGGGAAACTCACTGCCCTCTCCCTCTCTGCGTGGGACATAACTCCCAGGGGTGTAAACCTCCCTGGCAATGTGGGACAGAAGTCCTAAAATAAGCTGGGACTCAGCATCAAGGAACTGAGAAAACTTCTTGACCAAAACGGGGAAGAAAGAAATGAGACAAAGTAAAGTGTTAGTGGCTGAGACACTACAAACAAACAGGTTATCCTGGAGGTTATTTTTACGCATTATGTAGATATCCCCTTTTTAATTTATGGTTTATTAGAGTGGCTAGAGGGAAGTACCCGAAACTGCAGAGCTGAGTTCCAGTAGCCATGTTTCTTGAAGATAACTGTAAAATGAAAGAGCTTTAGCAATGTGATTGTAAAAACCTTGTGTATGATGCTCCTTTTGTCTACAGTATGAACAGATGAGTAAAAACTATGGATAATAAATAAATAACGGGGGAAAAGTTTAAAATAAATTGAGTAGATAGAAATACTAGTGGTAAATAAAAGGGAGTGATAGGAGTTATAGTATGTGAGTTTCTTCTTTCTTTTTCTGGAGAGATTCAAATGTTCAAAAAAATGATCATTGTGATGAATACACAACTATGTGATGATACTGTGAGCAGCTGATTGTAACTATGTCAAGAATGTCTGTATGTCAGAAATGTTTGTATGTCTACCCTACCCCTGATAGCCTGTAATCTAGTTTCTCATTCTATGGATTTGCTCATTCTAATTAATTCACATCAGTAAGATCCCCGTTGTGTCCGGTTTATTTCATTCAACATGATGTCTTCACAAGCATGTTTTAATTCTTCTAGGTATACACCTAGACTTCCAGGTCTAGGTGGGACTGCCGCCAGATCATAGGGGATCATTTTTGAGGAACCACTGAGCTGGTTTGAAAGGATTTATGTACCCTAGAAAAGCCATGTTTTAATCCTAATCAATCTTGTGGGAGCAACCGTTTCTTCTAATCCCTATTCAGTACTACAGGTTGGAAACTTGATTGGGTTATCTCCACAGAGATGAGACTACATCAACTGTACGTATTAAACTTAAATAGATGGAGATGTGTCTCTACCCATTCTATAAGTCTTGATTAGTTTGCTGGAATCCTATAAAAGTGGAGACATTTTGGATAGAGTACATTTTTAGAACAAGAGAAGAGCCATAGAACCATGACAAAATGATGAAAGAACCACACAGTCCATCAGTCAGTGACCTTTGGAGATGAAGAAGGAGAACACTGCCGGGGAGCTCCGTGAAGCAAGAGAGGGAGCAAGTAAATGTCACTATGTTCACCACATGCCTTTCCAGTGGATAGAGAAACCGTGAACTTCATCGGCCTTCATGAACCAAGGTATCTTTCCCTGGACACCTTAATTTGGACATTTTTATAGACTTGCTTTAGTTGGGACATTTTCTTGGCCTTAGGACTGTGAACTACCAACTTATTAAATTCTCCTTTTTAAAAGCCGTTCCATTTCTGGTACATTACATTCCAGCAGCCAGCAAACAAAAACAACCACCAAACTGTTGTCCATAATGTCTATACCATTTTACATTCTCACCAGCAATGTATGACGGTTTCTATTTTCCTGCATCCTCATTACCATCTATATATTTTTTTTTAATTTTAAACATTTATATGGATATAAAATGGTATCTCATTGTAGTTTTGGTTTGGGTTCCCTGATGTGAGTAATCACTGACTTCTTTATAAAATCCACTAATTTTAAGAAAATATATCTTGGTAATTAAAAAAAAAGAATGTTTGTATGTGTGTTTCTTGTTTATAATACAAATATTTCTTGAAAATCTCCTGCAAGCTTAACTTAGCTATAGGAACTGTGGGGAAGAATGGAGCTTAACAAAAGTGTTAACAAATAAGGCAGTTGACTTCTAAATGAAGCTTCTAAAAATCTATTTTTTCAGCCTAGTTTTCTCTCTTAAAAATCAAGTTAATATATAGCTTATTTTATTTCTGTTTCTTATAACTTATCTGACAGGAATAATAAGGCTCTCATTTATCAATCACATATTAAGTAATTGCTTAAAATAATGTCTTCCATTTATAGAGTACTTCATAGTTTTTGAGCTATATTCTTATATATTATGTAATTTCCCTCTGACAATAAAAAACAAGGGTGTAGGAGCCTAGAATTAATGGAAGACCTGCAGAATTTATTGGCAGCAAGTGGCTTCAGAGTGGCATCGGCAGTAAACTGTGGAGACTGTTAGCTGCTTAAATGGAGGACAGTCTGAGAGGGAGAGAATGTTTGTTTTTTCTTAAACCCCAAGGTTTTGTTAGCTATCTCTCATACATAGGGAGTAATATACTGAAAAGTAGGCACTCTTTTATCACAAAATGCATGCATGCTTTTAGTCTCATAAACCCTGCAGTATATAAGAAGGAACTAGTTAAGAATAAAGTTGTCTGTTCTCTTTATTGCTAAGCTTCAGACCCCCTGATCTCATCTTTCTTTCTTTCTTTCTTTCTCATCATTCCATAATATCCTTCGAGCTCCATTTCATAGGGAGCAACACAAAGGTGAAAAACAGAACAGGTCACACACACTATGGCTACTTTAAGTGAGCCTGAGAAACAAGGCCCACTGAAGAAAAGTGACTTCGCTGAAGTGACATGAGTAAAATGTCAAGAGACCCCAAGTCTCTTAACAACTAGAATCCAGGGGTATACAACAGCAATCTGTCTTCCAATGCTGTGATATAAAACAGTGCTGAATAATTACATTTGTGGAAATTTACCTAAAGAAAATAACAAATTTTTACACTGAAACAACACAAAGATTCTAATAATAGTGCCATTTCATAAGAATACATGTAATATTGGGAGTTTACCTAAATGAATCATGGTACATCATAGGCTCCACTAGACCACAATGCAGCCAATAAAAGTGTTAAACAAGTATATTAACATCCATGCCAAATTACTCACAAACAATGAAGTGAATAAATACGATAAAAACCCTTAAATACAGTTTATTTTCATTTCTTTATAAAAGGTGTATAGATGAATGAAACTACCAGAATGATCATATTTCAAAATAGTAAGATTCTGTAAGAATTAGAATATGTTAACTTTAAAAATGAAATTGTAGAGCATTTAAAATAAGGAAAATTAATTTTTTGACCTGAAAGAAACTTATTTTAATTGAACTGAAGTTGATCCTATACCGTCACACAAACATTTAATACAAAATTGAAGTAAGTTAATCTGTTTTAAAAAGATAAATTTTTTTTTAAATTATACTTTTGGAGGAGAAATATAATAAGACTATGGAGGATAAACACGGCAGGTAAAAGACATGAATTTACTTCTATTTAAAATGTCTACATAAGTACAATGAAATAAATCTCAAAACAAAAGTAACAGAATAAAAAAAAAATATGCAACAGCCAAAACAAAAGGTTTATTTTAAACAGCCAAAAGTAACAATGCAAACTGTAATAAAAGGTCACAATACAAAAGAAATATTATTCATAAAGGAAGTAATGAGGATATTTTATGCTAATAAACTCGACAATGTAAATGAAATGGACAACTTCCTAGAAAGGCAGGAACAACCAAAATTGACTCAAGAAGAAATAGACAATCTCGACAAACCAATCATAAGTACAGAAACTGAATCAGTCATTAAAAACCTTCCCAAAAAGAAAGTCCAGGACCAGATGGCTTCACATGTTAATTCTACCAAATATTCCAGGAAGAATTAGTACCAATCCTGCTCAAACTCTTCAAAAAAATCGAAGTGGAGGGAAAACTACCTAATTCATTCTATGAACCCAACATCACCCTCATACCAAAACCAGGCAAAGATATTACAAAAAACGAAAACCACAGATCAATCTCTCTAATGAATACAGATGCAAAAATTCTCAATAAAATTCTAGCAAATCGTATCCAACAACACATTAAAAGATATATACATCATGACCAAGAAGGATTCATCCCAGGTATGCAAGGATGGTTCAACATAAGAAAATCAATTAATGTAATACACCATATCAACAAATCAAAGCAGAAAAATCAAATGCTCATCTCAATTGATGCAGAGAAGGCATTTGACAAAATTCAACATCCTTTCCTGTTGAAAACACTTCAAAAGATAGGAATACAAGGAAACTTCCTTAAAATGATAGAGGGAATATATGAAAAACCCACAGCTAATATCATCCTCAATGGGGAAAAACTGAAAACTTTCCCCCTAAGATCAGGAACAAGACAAGGATGTCCACTATCACCACTATTATTCAACATCGTGTTGGAGGTTCTAGCCAGAGCAATTAGACAAGAAAAAGAAATACAAGGCATCAAAATTGGAAAGGAAGAAGTAAAACTATCACTGTTTGCAGACGATATGACACTATACGTCGAAAACCCGAAAAATCCACAACAAAACTACTAGAGCTAATAAATGAGTACAGTAAAGTAGGAGGTTACAAGAACAACATTCAAAAATCTGTAGCATTTCTATACACTAGTAATGAACAAGCTGAGGGGGAAATCAAGAAACGAATCCCATTTACAATTGCAACTAAAAGAATGAAATACCTAGGAATAAATTTAACTAAAGAGACAAAAAACCTATATAAAGAAAATTACAAAAAACTGCTAAAAGAAATCACAGAAGACCTAAATAGATGGAAGGGCACACTGTGTTCATGGATTGGAAGACTAAATATAGTTAAGATATCAATTCTACCTAAATTTATTTACAGATTCAATGCAATACCAATCAAAATCCCAGCAATTTACTTTTCAGAAATAGAAAAACTAATAACCAAATTTATCTGGAAAGGCATGCTGCCCCAAATTGCTAAAAGTATCCTGAGGAAAAAAAACGAAGCTGGAGGTCTCACGCTGCCTGACTTTAAGGCATATTATGACGCCACAGTGGTCAAAACAGCATGGTACTGGCATAAAGATAGATATATTGACCAATGGAATAGAATTGTGTTCAGATATAGACCCTCTCATCTATGGACAATTGATCTTTGATAAGGTAGTCAAGCCAACTCACCTGGGACAGAACACCCTCTTCAACAAATGGTGTCTAGAGAACTGGATATCCATATGCAAAAGAATGAAAGAGGACCCATATCTCACACCCTATACAAAAGTTAACTCAAAATGGATCAAAGATCTAAACATTAGGTCTAAGACCATAAAACAGACAGAGGAAAATGTAGGGAAATATCTAATAAATCTTACGATTGGACGTGGTTTTATAGACCTTACACCCAAAGCAAGAGCACTGAAGAAAGAAAGAAAGAAATGGGAACTCCTCAAAATTAAACACTTTTGTGCATCAAAGAACTTCATCAAGAAAGTAAAAAAACAGCCTATACAATGTGAGACAGTATTTAGAACTGACATAGCAGATAAAGCTCTAGTATCCAGAATTTATAAAGAGATTGTACAACTCAACAACAAAAAGACAGCCAATCCAATTACAAAATGGGAAAAAGACTTGAACAGATACTTCTCAGAAGAGGAAATACAAATGGCCAAAAGGCACATGAAGAGATGCTCAACTTCCCTGGCCATTAGAGAAATGCAAATCAAAACCACAATGAGATATCATCTCACACCCACCAGAATGGTGATAATCAACAAAACAGAAAAGACAAGTGCTGGAGAGGACGTGGAGAAAGAGGCACACTGATCCACTGTTGGTGGGAATGTCAAATTGTGCAACTGCTGTGGAAGGCAGTTTGGCGGTTCCTCAAAAAGCTGAATATAGAATAGCCATATCACCTGGCAATACCATTGCTAGGTATCTACTCAAAGGACATAAGTGCAAAGACACAAACGGACATTTGCACACCAATGTTTATAGCAGCATTATTTACAATTGCAAAGAGATGGAAACAGCTAAAATGTCCATCAACAGACGAGTGACTAAACAAACTGTGGTATATACATACAATGGAATATTATGCAGCTCTAAGACAGAATGAATTTATGAAGTATATAACAACATGGATGGACCTTGAGAACATTATGTTGAGTGAGACTAGCCAAAAACAAAAGGACAAATACTGAACGGTCTCACTGATATGAACTGACATTAGTGAATAAGCTTGGAATATTTCATTGGTAACAGAGACCATCAGAAGATAGAAACAGGGTAAGACATTGGGTAATTGGAGCTGAAGGGATACAGACAGTGCAACAGGACTGAATATAAAAACTCAGAAACGGACAGCACAATACTACCTAACTGTAATACAATTTCGTTAAAACACGGAATGAAGCTGCATGTGAGAATGACAGAGGGAGGAGGGTTTCATAAATGAAATCAGAAAGAAAGATAGATGTTAAAGATTGAGGTAGTATAATCTAGGAATGCCTAGAGTGTATAATAATAGACACTAAATGTACAAATTTTAAAAACGTTTTTGCATGAGGAAGAACAAAGGAATGTCATTACTGCAGGGTGCTGAAAATAGATGGAAATTAATATTTTAAAATGTCACCTTATGTGTGAGACTAAAGCAAAAAATGTTTATTTGGTACAAAATTTATATTTTGACTAGTGCGTTTCCTAATATAACTTATGTCAATAGTTTGATTGAACACCATAAGTACTTGGAATCTCAGGTAGGACATGAGATTTTGTCGGTCTGCCCAGAGTGATGACCCAATGAATCGCAGAGTGATTCGATCAGTGAGTGGAAAAGTATTTGCAAAGCCCCCTTTGGGGAATTGTGGAGAGCCGCCTCCCGGGTCGGGCCTAGTGGACACGCTGCGGCCTGCTCTAGAGTTCCCCCCGCCCATCGAGTGAGTCAAGATGGCGCCCGCATCCTGTTTCCGCGTATGACGCACGCGCCCACCAACCCTATCTTCCAATCACCTCTGTATACGTGGCACTAACCTATTGGGTTTGGGCACAGTATATAAGAGGTTACCCGGACAGGGTGGGTGGAGACGACCCGCAGGGAGCCGTACCTGACGGCCGCATAGAGGTTGCTCCCCCATGGGGTATTTTAGCCCGCGCGGAACCTGTTACAAAGAATGCAAGCTTAGCTCCAGTAAAGGTCTGTGCTCACAACCGCCGCGTGTTACGGATTCGTGTCTGCCATTCAAGTCGGTTTGTCTGCGTCTGTCTCTCTCTCCTCTGTCCCCTTCGCCGGCCGGGGGCTTGACGCTGAGCGAGAAGTCCCGGACAAGTGGTGGCCCGTACGGGGACCCTCCTCTCTCGACACCTCTTCTGCAAGGAGAGCCGTACTGTCTCTTCTTGAACTGAGAAGGACGTGCATCCTGAGCTCGCAGCGGACTTCCCGCGCCTGATCACCGCGAGAAGGTGAGTACTTCTTATTACGTGAGAGTTAAGGCCCACGGGCTTTCAGGTAGCCCCGGGGACTCGGAAGAGCTCTCCGAGTGATTAAAGTACAGTGCCGACTGCAAACATGGGGCAGTCCGGAAGTTCACCTTTGTTAGCTCCCTTAAAGACCCTTTTAGCAGACGGCTCCTGTGAAAGTGAGCCGCCCACTTGTAAGCCGCCAGAGTCTGGCGCTAGTTCAGACAGCTCTGACTCAGAGTCAGATGGCGATGAGACCAATGGGGCAGACGCGCCTCCGTTGATCGATTGGGAGGGGCCTCCTATCTCACCCACGCAACCTTCCGCCCCGCCCGCGCCTACTGCTGCGCCCCTAGAGACGCGGCGCCTTCCGGTGGATGGTAGGCAAGGGCTCCCTCGAGTGGCAGCATCAGGTAATTCCGTCTGCCCTCCATTGCGAGATCAAGGCCATACAACATTTTGGCCAACCACCTAAAAACCTCAGAGTACCTTACTCTTCCCAGCAACTTGAGACACTTACTGGATGTATAGATCAATGGGCCATTCTCCGGTGTACCTTTTTAGGAAGTATTGACAACCAATACCCAAAAGATCCCCTCTTGCAATTCGTTACCCGACACCCAGTAATCTTTCCTAGAGTGACTTCACCCAAGCCACTAGTGAACGCCCTCACCGTGTACACGGACGGTTCCAGCTCCGGTTCAGGAGCATACTGTGTGGAAGGGAGTACTCCCAAAACAGTGTTCTTCCAACCACAGAGACCTCAATGGGTAGAATTACAGGTCATTATTACAGTCCTGAAAGAAATTACCGATCCCCTAAATATTATATCTGATTCGATTTATGTCGTAAATTCTGTAAATATTTTAGAGACGGTGGGCATTATAAAATATTCCTCCTCGGTAAGACCATTCTTTATCAAACTTCAAGAGACAATATGTGCCAGACAACATCCTTTCTACATAACTCACATTAGAGCGCATACAGGCCTGCCTGGCCCCATGGCACAAGGAAATCACATAGTAGATGTAGCCACTCGACAGCCACACATCTTCCCTGCGCTGACACCATATCAGCAAGCCCGAGAATTCCATGACAGATTTCACATCAATGCAGGTACCCTAGCTAGGCGGTTTAATATACCACGTGCGACAGCTAGAGATATAGTCCGAGCGTGCGGAAATTGTGTAGAACAAAGAGCAGTCCCTTCAGTTGGGGTTAACCCTAAAGGTCTCATCCCGGGAGACATTTGGCAAATGGATGTCACCCATCACTCAGAGTATGGTAAAGTTAAATACCTGCATGTGTCAGTGGATACTTGTTCTCAAGTTTTATTTGCCTCTGCCGAATCAGGAGAAAGAGTCCACCAAGTAATTGCACACTGCCTTGCCGCTTGGGCAGCTTGGGGTAAGCCGAAAATATTAAAAACAGACAACGGACCCGCTTACACCAGCAAAGCCTTCCAAAGATTTTGTGCAAATATGGAAGTGCAATTAAAACATGGTATCCCCTACAACCCTCAAGGGCAAGGAATCATTGAAAGAGCACACAGGTCTCTTAAAGACTTGCTCAAAAAACAGAAAGGGGGAATAGGCCACGGCCTGTCCCCGAAGGCTCAACTGTCTGTAGCCTTATTTACATATAATTTTTTAAATGAAAATTCACTAGGAATGACACCTGCTCTTCAGCACACTACTCCGAGTCCTCCACATAGAGGTCTAGTCCGTTGGAAGGATGTCCTGTCGGGGCAATGGAAAGGCCCTGACCCGGTGCTCAGCTGGGCCAGAGGCTCTGTTTGTGTCTTTCCCCAGGAACCAGGACGCCAGCCAGTGTGGATTCCGGAAAGACTGGTGAGAACCGTGATACCGCCCGGGGGCGCCGAGGAACTGCTGCCTAACAAGTCAGCAAGTCTTCAACCTGAACCATCAGACCCGGTCTCCAGCTATACTGATGATGGCGACGACCAACAAGATGACAACAAAAGTGCAAGTCACCCTCCGACTGATTGGAGAGGGAACCAGCTTTAAACCCCCCTCCCCTGCTATTAGCTTCCTTCTAACTTGCCTTTGCTTTTTCAGTACATTCGCAGCGATCCTGTCCTCCCCCTCACCGTGTGACCCGTCTCGGCCACTCAGGGCGGGACGCTCGAAAGCAAGGTCTGCTGCAAGGCCCATGGCTGTGTCCCGGGTATAAAAGGCGGCACCAGCAGTCATAATTTTGGTCGTAGGCTGATCTCTTAGGCGAAGTCGCAGTCCTGGCCAGACTAGACTCCAGCCATTGCACAGAGACACCTAGCGACACTCTCGATTCTGGTTGCCGCTCTCCTGCCCCCCCTCATAACCCAGTTGCGAGGCGAAGCACTGCAGGGAGAGTCACGTGGTTTCCAGCTCACGGGCTCTCCGGTCTCTATATGAGGTGGCATTCTGGTTGGTGCCTAGCAAGCCTAGTCCAGACTCCCCAAAGCACCAAAACATGTAGTGGGCCACTCAGGCCCACGGGAGCACACTCATCAATGGAGACACTGGGTCAAAATAAATAAAAAAAGGGGAGATGTGGAGAGCCGCCTCCCGGGTCGGGCCTAGTGGACACGCTGCGGCCTGCTCTAGAGTTCCCCCCGCCCATCGAGTGAGTCAAGATGGCGCCCGCATCCTGTTTCCGCGTATGACGCACGCGCCCATCAACCCTATCTTCCAATCACCTCTGTATACGTGGCACTAACCTATTGGGTTTGGGCACAGTATATAAGAGGTTACCCGGACAGGGTGGGTGGAGACGACCCGCAGGGAGCCGTACCTGACGGCCGCATAGAGGTTGCTCCCCCGTGGGGTATTTTAGCCCGCGCGGAACCTGTTACAAAGAATGCAAGCTTAGCTCCAGTAAAGGTCTGTGCTCACAACCGCCGCGTGTTACGGATTCGTGTCTGCCATTCAAGTCGGTTTGTCTGCGTCTGTCTCTCTCTCCTCTGTCCCCTTCGCCGGCCGGGGGCTTGACGCTGAGCGAGAAGTCCCGGACAGGGAATGGTGAGAACGGGGAGAAATGCAACTTCCCCAAGTTGAATTCTTGATATTTTCACAAGCAGTGTGGACAGCCAAAGCTATAGGCTGAGCCCCAGTCTTGGGGTTTGTTCATATGAAACTTAACCCCACAAAGGATAGGTCAAATCTACTTAAAATTAGGCCTAAGAGTCACCCCCAAGAGACCCTCTTTTGTTGCTCAGATGTGGCCTCTCTCTCCAGCCAACACAGCAAGCAGACTCACCACCCTCCCCGTCTCTACGTGGGACATGACTCCCAGGTGTGTGGACCTTCCTGGGAACGTGGGACAGAAATCCTAGAATGAGCTTAGACTTAGCATCAAGGGATTGAGAAAAACCCTAGAATGAGCTGAAACTGAGCAACAAGGGATTGAGAAAACCTTCTCAACCAAAAGGGGGAAGAGTGAAGTGAGACAAAGTGTCAACGGCTGAGAGACTCCAAACAGAGTCCAGAGGTTATCCTGGAGGACATTCGTACGCATTGAGTAGCTATCACCTTGTTATTCAAGATGTAAGGGAGAGGCTGGAGGGAACTGCCTGAAAACGTAGAGCTGTGTTCCAGTAGCCATGTTTCTTGAAGATGATTGAATAATGATATAGCTTTCACAATGTGACTGTGTGATTATGAAAACCTTGTGTCTGATGCTCGTTTTATCTACCCTGTCAACAGATGAGTAGAATATATAGAATAAAAATAAATAACAGGGGGAAACAAATGTTAAAATAAATTTAGTTTGAAACGCTAATGATCAGTGAAAGCGAGGGGTAAGGGGTATGGTAGGTATGATCTTTTTTTTTCTGTTTTCGTTTTATTTCTTTTTCTATTGTCTGTTTATTTCTTTTTCTGAATGGATGCAAATGTTCTAAGAAATGATGAATGTGCAACTATGTGACGATATTGTGAATTATTGATTATGTTAACTTTTATTTCATTTGTTAATTTTTTAATTAATAAATTTTAAAAAAGAATGTTATATATTTTTTAATTAATTAAAAAATTACCGTGGTGATGAATATACAACTACATGATGATACTGTGATGAACTGATTGTACAACATATATGTATGTTAGGAATATATGTTCTTGTAAGTTGTTTTATCAATAAAAATTTTTAAAAAAAGCCCTGCAAAGCCACTCTCAAGGCCTTTCTAATATCAGACAAGATAGACCTTAATGCAAAAATTGCTGTAAGAAATAAAAGGCATTATATACTGATAAAAGGGTTAATCCATCAAGATACAACAATTACAAATGTACCTATCCCAACAGATATCAAGCAAAAATAGCAGGTGGAAGGGAAAATAACAGTTGTAGTTGGAGACATCAACATCACAACTTTCTGTAGGACAGAACTGGACAAAAGATAAGCCAAGAAGTAGAAGATTTGAATAACATATAAAGCAGCTACATCTAACAGAACACTTCATCCAACTATAGAGCAATAGATCATTTTCTCAATTACACATGGAACATTCTAGATAGACCATGTGAGGCCACAAAATATATCAATAAATTTGAAACACTGAAATCATACAAGTTTAAAAGACTGAAATCATATATTATCTCTGACCATAACGGAATGAAATTAGAAATCAGTAGAACAAAAGTTGACAAATATGTGGAGATTATGTTAAGCAGTACATCAAAGAAGTTAGTAAACGCTTACAAAGAAGTTAGTAAAAAGGTTAATGTAAATGAAAACAAAATATACTAAAAATGAAGCAAAAGCTATGCTTGGGGAAATCTGTAGCTATGCCTACATTAAAGAATGATCTCAAACCAATAACATGACCTTCTATCTTGATGAACCAGAAAAAGAAGAGCAAATCCAAGGCCAACAGAAGAAAGGAAATAAAGTTTAGACCTAAGCAAAACAGGAAAACAGTAGAATCAGTGAAACAAAAACTTGAAAAAATCAACAAGACTGGCAAAATTTTAGCTACTCTACCCAAGAACAAGAGAAAGTACAAATTTATAAACTCAGCAATAAAGCGGGAACATTACTAGCATTTAGCATGAAATTTACATGAATACAAGAGAATATTATGAATAATTGTATGCCACCAAATTAGATAATATGGAGGAAATGAATAAAGTCATAAAAACAAACTGCCAAAACTGACTTGAGAATTAAAAAATATGAATAGGTCTATTATAACACATAATAAAAAACCTTCCAACAAAGAAATTACCCATGATGTGACTTTCTGCAGCAAACCACTCCAACACAGGTGGTAAACTACAAGGAGCCGCCAACTAAGGTCGCTCTGTAGACTTTGTGGGGGACGGAGCCACGGAGGGAGCCTCCAGGACCCCAGGATCTGCTTCCCGGTTGGTTAGTGTAGACAGAAGGAGCTGCATGTTTAACTTTTTAAGTTGCTGTCAAAACTGTTAAAAAAACTGGGTCTGTGATCCTTGCTGAAATGAAGAGACAGTAGACAATCACTTGAAAAAACAACTGAAAAGGAGGTGTGGCCTAGTTTTAAGTAGGCTTAGCCCTTCCTTTGCAGGGTTAAGTTTCTTATGAACAAACCCCAAGATTGAGGGCTCAGCCTATTGCTTTGGTTGTCCCCACCGCTTGTGAGAATATCAAGAATTTTCCATTTAGAAAGGTGAATTTTTCCCACTTTTCATCATTGCCGGAAGGGACTCTCCAAATACATTTTTATTCACTGTTCAAATCACTCTGGGATTTATCGGGGCATCACTCTGGACACACCTAAAAAATCTCATGCCCTACTAAAGGTTCCAAGTATTACAGTGCTCAGTGACACACTGTCCACAAAAGTTATATTAGGAAATGCACTAGTCAAAATATAAATTTTGTACCAAATAAACATTTTTTTCCTTAGTCTCACATAAAGTTTTAATATATTAATTAACATTTATTTTCAACACTCTCCATTACTGACAGTCCTTTGTTCTTCCTCATGCAAAATATTTTTAAACTTATACATTAAAAAAAAATTGTACATTAGGTCACTATCATTATACACTCTTAATGCATTCCTAGATTATACAATCTCAGTCTTTTATCGTATATCTTTCCTTCTGATTTCATTTGTGCCCCCAGACCTCCTCCCTCTATCGCTCTCATATTCAGCTTCATTCAGTGTTCTAATATTATTGTATTACAGTTAGGAAGTATTGTGCTATTCATTTCTGAATTTTTACAATCGGTCCCATTGCACTATCTCTATCCCTTCAGCTCCAATTACCCAATATCTACCCTATTTCTATCTCCTGATGGTCTGTCTCTGTTACCAAATGAAATTCTCCAAGTTCATTCGCAAATATCAGTTCACATCAGTGAGACTACACAGAATTTGTCCTTTTGTTTCTGGCTAATCTCACTCAACATAATGTCCTTAAGGTTCATCCATGTTGTCACATACTTCATAACTTTATTCTGTCTTACAGCTGATTAATACTCCATCGTATGTATATATCACAGCTTGTTTAGCCACTGGTCTGTTGATGGACATTTTGGCTGTTTCCATCTCTTGGCAATTGTAAATAATGCTGCTATAAACATTGGTGTGCGAATATCAGTTTGTTGTTCTTACCCTCATGTCCTCTGAGCAGATACCTAGCAATGATATTGCTGGGTCATATGGTACTTCTATACTTAGCTTCCTGGGTAACTGCCAAACTGCCTTCCACAGCAGTTATACCACTTGACATTCCCACCAAGAGTGGATAAGTGTGCCTCTTTCTCCACATCCTCTCCAGCACTTGTTTTCTGTTTTATTGATAATGGCCATTCTCGTGGGTGTGAGATGATATCTCATTGTGGTTTTGATCTGCATTTCTCTAAGGGCCAGGGAAGCTGAGCATCTCTTCATGTGCCTTTTGGCCATTTGTATTTCCTCTTCTGAGAAGTGTCTGTTCAAGTCTTTTGCCCATTTTGTAATTGGCCTGTTCGTCTTTTTGTTGTTAAGTTGAACAATCTCTTTACATATTCTGGATACTAGACCTTTACCAAGTATATTGTTTGCAAATATTGTTTCCCATTGTGTAGGCTATCTTTTTACTTTCTTGACCAAGTTCTTTGATGCACAAAGTGATTAATTTTGAGGAGTTCCCATTTATTTGTTTCTTTCTTCAATGCTCATGCTTTGGGTCTATGAAACTGCCTCCTATTATAAGATTTATAAAATATTTCCCTACAATTTCTTCTTAGCTTTATAGTCTTAGACCTAATGTTTAGGTCTTTCATTCCATTTTGAGTTAATTTTTGTATAGTGTGTGAGATATGAATCCTCTTTCATGATTTTGCATGTGCATTTCTTGAGTGTTGATTCTGTAACCTGCCACTTTGCTGTACTCATTTATTAGCTCTAGTAGTTTTGCTGTGGATTTTTCAGGTTTTCAACATACAGTACCATATCATCTGCAAACAGTGAGAGTTTCACTTCTTCCTTTCCAATTGTGATGCCTTGTATTTCTTTATCACGTCTCATTGCTCTGTCTAGATCTTCCAACACAATGTTGAATAACAGTAGCGATAGTGGATATACTTAACTTGTTCCTGATCTTAGGGGGAAAGTTTTCAGTTTCTCCCCATTGAGGATGATGTTAGCTGTGGGTTTTTCATATATTTCCTTTATCATGTTGAGGAAGTACCCTTCTATTCTTATCCTTTGAAGTGTTTTAAACAAGAAAGGATGTTGAGTTTTGTCAAATGCCTTTTCTGCATCAATCGAGATGATCATGTGGTTTTTCTGCTTTGATTTCTTGATATGATGTATTACATTAATTGATTTTCTTATGTTGAACCATCCTTGCATACCTGGGATGAATCCGACTTGGTCATGGTGTAGTATTCTTTTCATATGCTGCTGGATTCAATTCACAAGAATGTTGCTAAGGATTTTTGTATCTATATTTATTAGAGAGATTGGTCTGTAGTTTTATTTTTTTGTAATATCCTTGTCTGGCTTTCGTATGAGGGTAATTTTGGCTTCGTAGAATGAATTGGGTAGCTTTTCCTCCACTTCAGTTTTTTTGTTTTTGAGCAGGGTTGGTACTAATTCTTTCTGGAATGTTTGGTACAATTCACATGTGAAGCCATCTGGTCCTGGACTTTTCCTTTTGGGGAGCTTCTCTATGACTGATTCAATTTCTTTACTTGTGATTGGTTCCTTGAGGTCGTCTTATTTCTTCTCGACTCAAGCTTGGTTGTTCATGCCTTTCTAGGAAGTTGTCCATTTCATCTACATTGTCGAGTTTATTAGCATAAAGCTGTTCATAGTATCCTCTCATTACTTCCTTTATTTCTGTGGGGTCAGTGGGTATGTGTCCTCTTTCAATTATGAATTTACTTATTTGCATCCTCTCTTTTTCTTTTTGTCAACCTCGCTAAGGGTCCTTCCATTGTTTTGATTTTCTCATAGAACCAACTTCTGGACCAACAATTGATCTTCTCAATTGTTTCCATGTTCTCAATTTCATTCATTTCTGCTGTAATCTTCATTATTTCTTTCCTTTTGCTTCCTTTGGGGTAAGCTTGCTGTTCTTTCTCTAGTTTTTCCAAGGGGACAGTTAATTCCTCGATTTTTGCCCTTTCTTCTTTTTTGATATAGGCATTTAGGGCAATAAATTTCCCTCTTACACTGCGTTTGCTGCATCCCATAAATTTTGATATGTCGTGTTTTCATCTGTCTCAAGATATTTGCTAATCTCTTGTAATTTCTTCCTTCACCCACTGGTTGTGTAAGAGTGTGTTATTGATTATGTGGAAAGCTTAATTGAACACCATAATACTTGGAACCTTGCGTAGGGCATGGGATTTTGTAGGTTTGTTCAGAGTGATGCTCAGATAAATCCCAGAGCAATCTGAACAATGAATAGGGAAGTATTTGCAGAGTCCCCTAGGGGGAATATTGAGAAAAAGGGAAAATTCAACTTCCCCAATTGGAGAATTCTTGATATTCTCACAAGCAGTGGGAACAGCCAAATCAATAGGCCAATGCGCCAATCTTGGGATTAGTTCATATGAAACTTAATTCCGCAAAGGATAGGCTAAGCCTACTTAAAATTAGGCCTAAGAGTCACCCCTAAGAGAACCTCTTCTGTTGCTCAGATGTGGCCTCTCTCTCTTGGCCAACACAGGAAGCAAACTCATTGTCCTCCCCCTCTCTACGTGGGATTGGCTCCCAGGGGTGTGTACCTTCGTGGCAACGTGGGACAGAAATCCTAGAGTAAGCTGGGACTCAGCATCAAGGGATTGAGAAAATCTTCTCGATCAAAAGGGGTAAGAGCAAAATGAGATCAAGTGTGAATGGCTAAGAAATTCCAGAGTCGAGAGGTTATCCAGGAGGTTATTCTTACGCACTAAATAGATATCACCTGCTTAGTTAAGTAAGTTGTAATGGAGAGGATAGAGGGAAGTGCCTGAAAATATGGAGCTGTGCTCCAGTGGCCATGTTTCTTGAAGATAACTATATGAACATATGGCTGTCACAGTTTGACTGTGTGGTTGTGACAGCCCTGGCTCTGATGTTCCTTCTGTCTACCTTATCGATGGACAAGTAAAACATATGTATTAAAAATAAATAAATAATAGGGGGAACAAATGTTAAAACAAATTTAGGAGATTGAAATGCTGGTGATCGGTGAAGGGGAGGGGTAAGGAGTATGGTATATATGCATTTTTTTCTATTTTCTTTTTGTTCCTTTTTCTGAATTGATGGGGATGTACTGAGAAGTGATCATGATGTATGTACAACTATGTGATGATAGTGTGAGTTATTGATTATATAAGTACGGAATGATCAAATGATAAGAATGTTTGTGTTTGTATGTGGTTATGTATCATAATTTAAAAAAAAGTGGGGGAAAAAAGTGTGTTGCTGATTTTTCTGGCACTTTGCCTATTATTGATTTCTAACTTCATTCCTTTGTGATCCAAGATAGTGTTTGTATGATTTCAATCTTTTTAAATTTATTGAGACTTACTTTGTGACCCAGCATATAGTCTATCCTTGAGAATAATCCATGAGCACTTGAGAAAAAGGTGTATCCTGCTGTTGTAGGGTGTAATGTTCTATAAATGTCTGTTAATTCTAGCTCATTTATTGTATTATTCACATTCTCTGTTTTTTTACTGATCCTCTATTTAGATGTTCTGTCCATTGATGAGAGTGGGAAATTGAAGTCTCCAACTATTATGGTAGACATGTCTATTTCTCTTTTCAGTGTTTGTCTCATGTATTGTGGAGCATTCTGGCTCAGGGCATAAATATTTATGATTGTTATGTCTTCTTGTGCAAATGTTCCTTTTATAAATACAATGTGTCCTTTATCTCTTTTAACTATTTTACATTTGAAGTTTAATTTGTTGAATATTAGTATAACTACTCCTGCTGTTTTCTCATTGTTGTTTGCATGAAATACCTTTTCCCAACCTTTCACTTTCAACCTATGTTTATACTTCGGTCTAAGATGTGCTTTCTGTAGACAGCATATAAGCAGGTCCTGTTTTTAATCCATTCTGACAGTCTATGTCTTTTGATTGGGGAGTTTAATCCATTAACACTTAGTGTTCTTACTGTAAGGGCAGTACTTTCTTCTACCATTTTGCTTTTTGGATTTCATATGTCATATCTAATTTTTCTTCTTTTTACCTTTACTGATAGTCTTCGTTTCTACACTCTTCTCCACACCTCTCTCTCCTGTCCTTTCGTATCTGCCTCTAGTGCTGCCTTTAGTATTTTTCGCAGAGCCGGTCTCTTGGTCACAAATTCTCTCAGTGTTTTTTTGTCTGAAAATGTTTAAATTTACCTCTCATTTTATGATGGACAGTTTTGCTGGATATAGAATTCTTGGTTGGCAGTTTTTCTCTTTTAGTAATTTAAATATATCATCCCACTGTCTTCTCACCTCCATGGTTTCTACTGAGAAATCTACACGTAGTCTTATTGGGCTTCTCCTGTTTGTGATGGATTGCTTTTCTCTTGCTCCTTCCAAGATTCTCTCTATCTCTTTGACATTTGACATTCTGATTAGTAAGTTCTCTTTGATATCTGACATTCTGATTATAGTGTCTTGGGGTATGTCTATTTGGATCTCTTCTCTTTGGGGTACGCTGCACTTCTTGGATCTGTAATTTTAAATCTTTCATAAGAGTTGGGCATTTTCAGTGATAATTTCCTCCATAGTTTTTCTCCTCCTTTTCCCTTCTCTTCTCCTTCTGGGACATCCACAACACATATATTCCTGTGCTTCATGTTGCCATTCAATTCCCTGAGTCCCTCCTATTTTTCCATTCTTTTCCCTATATATATATTTTTTTGCTTGTCGGATTTCAGGTGTCCCATCCTCCAGTTCACTAATCCTATCTTCTGCCTCTTGAAATCTGACATTATAGGTTTCCATTGATTTTTAATCTTTTCTACTGTTCCTTTCATTCCCAAAATTCTATGATTTGCTTTTTCAGACTTTCAATTTCGTCTTTTTGTTCAGTCCATGCCTTCTTTATATCCTCCCTCAATTCATTGATTTGATTTTTACTGAGGTTTTCCATGTCTGTTTAAACATTCTGAATTAATTGTTTCAATTCCTGAATCTCATTTGAATTGTTGGTTTGTTCCTTTGGGTCATATCTTCAATTTTCCTAGTATGAGTCATTATTTTTTGCTGGTGTCTAGGCATTTAATTACCTTAATTAGTTTATTCTGGATGTTTTTACTTTTTTACGTTAGACTTTCTTGCTGGATGACTTTCTTGTCTATCTGTTCTTTGACATTCACTTCAGCTTATTCTGGACCTCTAGCTTAGGTTTTGTTTAATAGATAAGAATTTTTCAGTTCTTGTTTTCCTGTTTCCTGCCCTGCCTGTATGATGTCTTTTTCCCCACTTAGGAGGGCCTACTTACGTATTATAGACCCCAACCCAGACCAAACTGACCTCCTGTTAGGAGGAAAGAGTCACCTGCATCAGTTTTCCCTGAGGGTGAGACCTAACACACTGCTTTCCTATGAAGCCTCTGGGTTCTCTGTCTTTCCTATCTTGCTTGTATATGTTGCTTTTCTTTTTTTTTTTTTATTAACTAATAAAACATTTAGAAATCATTCCATTCTACTATATGTTGCTTTTCTGCCTGCAGGTCCCACCAGCATAAGGTGATGTGGTACCTTTAACTTCAGCAGACTCTCCCTGCTGGGAGCATGGTGGAGACAGAGGAGAGGTTGTAGGCTGGTTTTAATCACTTCACTTTTCTAGACCCTAGGGTCTGAACTCCTTGAGGGAGGTATTCCACCTGAGCTGAGCCCCACCTCTCTCCTGGGGAAAGCACAGGCTCCAGACAAACACTCAAACAAGCTTAATTCTACCCATGCCTGGGGCACTGGAGCCCAAGAAGCCTTGCAGCTGTATCCAAACAGTCAGTCAAGTCACAGAAACACAGCCACCAAAACGAAAGAGAAAAATCCTTTTCTGAGCAGGACAGGACCCCTGTTCTCAGGTTTGCCAATCAAGAGCTTAAGGTGGTATACTGCTCCATGTATCTCCAGGTCCTATATGCCCCCTTCTTTCCTTCAGGGCCCAGACCTTTTCAAATTCAAAGAAACCTGTTTTTTTTTTTCTTTTTCCATCAGCCCTGCCCTCTTTGTGCCTCAGGCAAAAATGAGCAAACCCTGCTTTTACTGAAGGTTCAGCTGAGCTGGGAGCCTATTTTTAGTAGCCAGAATTTGTTAATTAATTCTGTAATTAGAGTTTGGTTGTGCTCAGCTCCTGTTGCTGGTAAACTTTCTTTCGTATCCCCTCTGGGAAGCAGACTGTGGGGAGGGGAGCCAGCTGCCATGGCTTGGGCAACTCATGGTTCTGCATGGGCTCACAGACGGTCCAGCTGGTCCAGCTGGTCCAGGTGTATGCTGTGTGTACTGTTACTGACAAGGTCCCAGCAGTTGTTACTTATTAGCTGCTCTCGAGGATGAACTAAATCCCACACTTCGCTAAGCCATCATCTTGGCCCCCTTCCAGGGTGTCTCCTTTTGACTCTGGGCCCTACTATTCTTAAGGTATGGTTTGTTGTTCTTGCTGTTTCTCATATTTTTGTTATACTCTTATCTTATTTTATGATTATTATCTTTCATTTCTTTTGGGGGGGGGGTTTGTACAGGCCAGGAATCAAGCTTGGGTTTCCCAAATGGTGGGCGGCCATTCTGCTTCTGAAGTACCCATACATCCCAGCTTAGCTTCTTCTAATAGACCCTCAAGTTGAATTTTATCCCCTCCATGAGATCTTGACCTTGATTTGGCAGGAAGTAACTGATAAACCAAGTATAAAGGGAAACCTTAAGTGAAAACCAAGTAGATACAAAACTTTAAATGAGTTAAAGATGCCAACTTGCACAACAGCCATTATCAAGATAATCAAATGCCCCAAACAGAAAAATCACGAAGCACATGAAGACCAAGGAAAATGGCCCAGACAAATGACAAAATCAAAATTCCAGAGGAGACACCGAATATGGAACTACTCAAGATATTTATTAAGAAATAAAGGATATCAGAAAGAGACTAGAAAAACAAAATGAAGAATTCTGAAGAATAAACAGAAAAATGGTAGATCTCAAAGAAATGAAAGCTACAGTACACCAAATTAGAAATATACGAGAGATACATGACAGCAGATGTGAAGACACAGAAGGAAGAATAAGTGAGCTAGAAAACAGAACATGTGAACTAGAGTGCACAAAAGAACAAATGGCAAGAAAGATGGAAAAAATGTAACTGGATCCTAGGGAAATGACAGACAACAAGAGGCAAACAAATATTAGACTCATTGACTTCCGGGTCAAGATGGCAGCTTAACAACACGCACGTTTTAGTTCGTCCTCCAGAACAACTACTAAATAACCAGAAACAGTACAGAACAGCTCCCGGAGCCACAATACTGAGCGGACACACAGCATAGCCCAGTCTGGACCAGCTGGACTGGCTGCAAGCACCTCCCAGAACCATGAGTTCCCAAAGACACACCCCTCCCCCACCGGCCACTTCCCAGAGGGGAAAGGAAAGGACTTTACCAGCAGCAGGGACTGGGCACAACAAACACCAACTGTGGAACTAATTAACAAATTCTGACTACTAAAAATAGGCCCCCAGCTTAGGTGAACCTGATCAAAGCGGAGGTTACTCATTTTTGCCCCAGCACCAAGGGGGCAGGACTGACAGAAAAAGGGGGCAAAAAAAAAGAAGGAAACAGAGGTTTTTGTGGCTGTGTATCTACAAAGGCTTGACTGCCGCTGGATACAGCAGCAGGCCTTTTCAGGCTGCAACTGCCCCAGGCATAGGCAGAAACAAGTTCATCTGAGGGCTTGTCTGGAGTCTGTGCCTTCACCAGGGGAGGGGTGAAGCCCAACTCAGGAGGAATCCCTCTATCAAGGAATTCAGACACTAGGGCTTGGTAATTTGAAGCCATTAAAACCAGCCTACAACTTCTCCTCTGTCTCCATAATGCCCCAGCAGGGAGAGTCTGCCAAAGTTAAAGATACCGCATCATCTTATGCTGGTGGGAACTGCAGTCAGACAAGTGCCACACACTGGGCAGGATAAGAAAAACAGAATCCAGAGACTTCATAGGAAAGTCTTTCAACCTGCTGGGTTTCACGCTCAAGGAAAAGCAACGCAGGTGACTCTTTCCTCCTGATAGGAGGCCAGTTTGGTCTGGGAAAATCTGACTGGGGTCTATAATATCTAAGTAGACCCTCCTAAGTGTGTGTGAGGGAAAGGCACCACACAAGCAGGGCAAGAAACAAGAACTGAAAAATTCTCCTCTGTTAAACAAAACTTAAGCTAAAGGTCCAGATAAAGCTGAACACAATGTCGAAGAACAGACAGACAACAAATTCATCCAGCAAGAAAACCCTAGATAAAATAAGTGAAAGCAATGTCCAGAATAAACTAATTAAGGTAATTAAATGCCTAGACGCCAGCAAAAAATAACAAATCACACTAGGAAAATTGAAGATATGGCCCAGTCAAAGGAACAAACCAACAATTCAAACGAAATACAGGAGCTGAAACAATTAATTCAGAATGTACAAACAGACATGGAAAACCTCATCAAAAACCAAATCAATGAATTGAGAGAGGATATAAAGAAGGCAAGGAAAGAACAAAAAGAACAAACTGAAAGTTTGAAAAAACAAATCAAAGAACTTATAGGAATGAAAGACACAGTAGAAGAGATGAAAAAAACAATGGAAACCTACAATGGTAGATTTCAAGAGACAGAACATAGGATTTCTGAACTGGAGGACAGAACATCTGAAATCCAACAAGAAACAGAAACTATAGGGAAAAAAAATGGAAAAATATGAGCAGGGACTCAGGGAAGTGAAAGACAATATGAAGTGCATGAATATACGTGTTGTGGGTGTCCCAGAAAGAGAAGGGAAAAGGAGAAGAAAAACTAATGGAGGAAATTATCACTGAAAATTTCCCAACTCTTATGAAAGACTTAAAATTACAGATCCAAGAAGTGCAGCGTACCCCAAAGAGAATAGATCCAAATAGACATACTCCAAGACATTTAATAATCAGAATGTCAGAGGTCAAAGAGAAAGAGAGGATCTTGAAAGCAGCAAGAGAAAAGCAATCCATCACATACAAGGGAAGCCCAATAAGACTATGTGCAGATCTCTCAGCAGAAACCATGGAGGCGAGAAGACAGTGGGATAATATATTTAAATTATTAAAAGAGAAAAACTGCCAACCCAAAATTCTATATCCAGCAAAACTGTCCTTAAAAATGAGGGAGAGGGGACTTCCGGAGAAGATGGCGGCTTAGTAAGACGCGCGGGTCTTAGTTCCTCCTCCAGAAAAGCAACTAAAGAAACAGAAACAATACGAAACAGCTCCCGGAGTCACGACAGAGACCAAAAAAGACAGCGTACCCCATTCTGGAACGGCTGAACGGGTAGGGAGAATCCACTGCTGTGAGATACCCGAGGGGTGCACGTTTTCCCGGCTGGGGTGGCTGGCGTCTGGGGTCCCCTCCACGCACGTGGCTCCCCGGTCTGACTGGGAACATTGGATAGCAGGGCCCTCCCGTCACGCTTGGCGTCTCGGGCCAGCTGGGCAATTTGGACCTGCACTCCCCCAAGCCACGGCCAGCGACCCCCGCCTCCACGCGCAGTTTCCCTGGCCGACTGCCCCGCAGACAAATGACCGCCACGAGCGCCACCTACTGGGCAGGAAAAGAAAAACAGAGCCCAGAGATTCCACAGAAAAACCTTTCAACCAGCTGGGTCCCACACCCAGGGAGATCTGATCAAATGCCCAGACACCAGCAGAAAATAATGGATGACGCTCGGAAAATTGAAGATATGGCCCAATCAAAGGAACAAACCAATAGTTCAAATGAGATACAGGAGCTGAGACAACTAATGCTGAATATACGAACAGAAATGGAAAAACTCTTCAAAAACCAAATCAATAAATTGAGGGAGGACATGAAGAAGATATGGGCTGAACAAAAAGAAGAAATAGAAAATCTGAAAAAACAAATCACAGAACTTGTGGGAGTGAAGGACAAAGAAGAAAAAATGGAAAAAACAATGGATACCTACAATGGTAGATCTAAAGAGACAGAAGCTACAATTAGTGAACTGGAGGATGGAACAACTGAATTCCAAAAAGAAACAGAAACTATAGGGAAAAGAATGGAAAAACTTGAGCAGGGAATCAGGGAACTGAATGACAATATGAAGCGCACAAATATACGTGTTGTGGGTGTCCCAGAAGGAGAAGAGAAGGGAAAAGGAGGAGAAAAACTAATGGAAGAAATTATCACTGAAAATTTCCCAACTCTTATGAAAGACCTAAATATACAGATCCAAGAAGTGCAGCGCACCCCAAAGAGAATAGACCCAAATAGGCGTTCTCCAAGACATTTACTAGTTAGAATGTCAGAGGTCAAAGAGAAAGAGAGGATCTTGAAAGCAGCAAGAGAAAAACAATCTGTCACATACAAGGGAAACCCAATAAGACTATGTGTAGATTTCTCAGCAGAAACCATGGAAGCTAGAAGACAGTGGGATGATATATTTAAATCACTAAAAGAGAAAAACTGCCAACCAAGACTCCTATATCCAGCAAAATTGTCCTTCAAAAATGAAGGAGAAATTAAAACATTTGTAGACAAAAAGTCACTGAGAGAATTTGTGACCAAGAGACCAGCTCTGCAAGAAATACTAAAGGGAGCACTAGAGTCAGATACGAAAAGACAGAAGAGAGAGGTATGGAGTAAAGTGTAGAAAGAAGGAAAATCAGATATGATATATATAATACAAAAGCCAAAATGGTAGAGGAAAATATTATCCAAACAGTAATAACACTAAAAGTTAATGGACTGAATTTCCCAATCAAAAGACATAGAATGGCAGAATGGATTACGACCCAGCAATACCACTGCTAGGTATCTACTCAAAGGACTTAAGGGCAAAGACACAGACGGACATTTGCACACCAGTGTTTATAGCAGCATTATCTACAACTTCAAAGAGATGGAAACAGCCAAAATGCCCATCAACAGACGAGTGGCTAAACAAACTGTGGCGTATACCTACGATGGAATATTATGCAGCTTTAAGACAGACTAAACTTATGAAGCATGTAATAACATGGATGGACCTAGAGAACATTATGCTGAGTGAGTCTAGCCAAAAACTAAAGGACAAATACTGTATGGTCCCACTGATGTGAACCGACATTCGAGAATCAGCATGGACTATATCATTGGTAACAGAGACCAGCAGGAGTTAGAAACAGGGTAAGATAATGGGTAATTGGAGCTGAAGGGATACAGACTGTGCAACAGGACTAGATACAAAAACTCAAAAATGGACAGCACAATAATACCTAAGTGTAATGTAACTAGGTTGGAACACTGAATGAAGCTGCACCTGAAATATGGTTTTTTGTTTGTTTGTTTGTGTGTTTGTATCTTTTGTTTTTGTTTTTTTCTTTTTCCTTTTTATATATATATATTATTAGTATTATTATTTTTAATTCTCTTCTCTATATTAACATTCTATATCTTTTTCTGCTGTTTTGCTAGTTCTTTTCCTAAATCGATGCAAATGTACTAAGAAATGATGATCATACATCTATGTGATGATACTAAGAATCACTGAGTGCATGTGTAGAATGGAATGATTTCTAAATGTTGTGTTAATTTCTTTTCTTTTTTTTGATTAATAAAAAAATTAAAAAAAAAAAAAAAAAAGAAAGTAGAAAGACAGCCTTCACAATGGGAGACAATATTTGGAAATGATATATCAGATAAAGGTCTAGTATCCAGAATTTATAAAGAGATTGTTCATCTCAACAACAAAAAGACAGCCAACCCAATTACAAAATGGGAAAAAGACTTGAACAGACACCTCTCAGAAGAGGAAATACGGATGGCCAAGAGGCACATGAAGAGATGCTCAATGTCCCTGGCCATTAGAGAAATGCAAATCAAAACCACAATGAGATATCATCTCACACCCACCAGAATGGCCATTATCAACAAAACAGAAAATGACAAGTGCTGGAGAGGATGCGGAGAAAGAGGCACACTTATCCACTGTTGGTGGGAATGTCAAAGGGTGCAACCACTGTGGAAGGCAGTTTGGCGGTTCCTCAAAAAGCTGAATATAGAATTGCCATACGACCCAGCAATACCATTGCTAGGTATCTACGCAAAGGACTTAAGGGCAAAGACACAAACGGACATTTGCACACCAATGTTTATAGCAGCATTATTTACAATTGCAAAGAGATGGAAACAGCCAAAATCTCCATCAACAGAAGAGTGGCTAAACAAACTGTGATATATACATACGATGGAATATTATGCAGCTTTAAGACAAGATAAACTTATGAACCATGTAATAACATGGACGGACCTAGAGAATATTATGCTGAGTGAATCCAGCCAAAAACTAAAGGACAAATACTGTATGGTCCCACTGATGTGAACGGACATTCGAGAATAAACTTGAAATATGTCATTGGTAACAGAGTTCAGCATGAGTTAGAAACAGGGTAAGACAATGGGTAATTGAAGCTGAAGGGATACAGACTGTGCAACAGGACTAGATACAAAAACTCAAAAATGGACAACACAATAATACCTAATTGTAAAGTAATCATGTTAAAACACTGAATGAAGCTGCATCTGAGCTATAGGTTTTTGTTTTGTTTTGTTTTGTTTTGTTTTGATTTTACTATTATTACTTTTATTTTTTTCTCTATATTAACATTCTATATCTTTTTCGGTTATGTTGCTAGTTCTTCTAAACCAATGCAAATGTACTAAGAAACGATGATCATGCATCTATGTGATGATGTTAAGAATTAATGATTGCATATGTAGAATGGTATGATCTCTAAATGTTGGGTTAATTTCTTTTTTTCCGTTAATTAAAAAAAAAAAAAAGAGAGAAGGGATAATTGGAGCTGAAGGGATACAGACTGTACAACGGGACTGGATATAAAAACTCAGAAATGGACAGCACAATACTACCCAATTGTAATGCAATTATGTTAAAACACTGAATGAAGCTGCATGTGAGGTATAGGTTTTTTGTTTTTGTTTTTTTGTTTTTTTTTCTTTCTATTATTGTTTTAATTCTTATTCTGTTGTCTTTTTATTTCTTTTTCTAAATCGATGCAAATGTACTAAGAAATGATGAATACGCAACTATGTGATGTTATTAAGAATTACTGATTGTACATGTAGATTGGAATGATTTCTAATTGTTTTGTTAATTTTTTTTTTAATTAATAAAAAAAAAGTTGAAAAAAAAAAAAAAAAAGAATACCTAGGGCTTGAACTGAGACTCTATAGAAAATTACATATACTGGATTTGCCTTCCTGGAACACATAATTCTCCAAGGGTTCCTAGATCAGATAAATCCGGAAACCCAGAATGACCAGCCTCTCTAGGTTTACCAATTAATTACATCCTCCCCATCCTTCAGTGTGGACACCCCTTCTCAACATGACAAAGTCAGAACAGGCATTTTCCAAAGATCCCTATAGAAGGGAGAAGGATTAAAGGAGAAGAAGGAGGTATAACAGAGAAAATGGGATTTAACAAATGAGTATGGCTGCTGAATCACTATATCAACATTCCTTCTAACCTCCAGTGTTTTGGAGCAGCTAGAAGGAAAAATGAGATGACAGAATGGTAGCCCATGACAAACTCTAAGATCTGTTCTGAACTATCTGTTGAAGTGTGCTTTGAAAATTACTGTTTTTTTCTTTCCTTGCTTTGTATATGCTATATTATGCAATGAAAAAATAAACAGCTAAATAAAGAATTCTGGAGTAGCAAGAGAAAAGCAATTCATCACATACAGGTGTTGCTCAATAAAACTAAGTGCTGATTTCTATTCAGAAACCATGGAGGCAAGAAAGCACTAGTATGATATATTATTGTAATATATAATATTAATCATATAATATACAATATTAATTATATAATATATAATATTAATATACAAATTAAAAGAGAAAAACTGCCAGGCCAAAATTCTTTATCTGGCAAAATTGTTCTTCAAAAATGAGGGATGGTAAAAATATTCACAAACAACAGAAACTGAGAGAGTATGTTAACAACTCTTATAGAACTGCCCTACAAGAATTCTGCAGACCGAAAGAAAAGAAAGGCGAGAGAACAATGGCAGAGAGGGTAAAAATGAAGATATCAGTAAGGATAACTAAAAGGATACAAAGAGAGAAAAAAATAAGGTACAGCAAATAAATTAAAGAAAAAAATAGTTGGAATAAGTACTGCCTTTACAATAATAACACTGAATGTTACTAGATTAACCTCCCCAAAAGACAAAGAATGGCAGAATAGATTATATATATATATACATATATATATATATAAAATATCCAACTATATGCTGTCTACAAGAGTCTCACCTTAGACCCAGGGACACAAATAGGTTGAAAATGAAAGGCTGGAAAAATACATACCATGAAAATAGTAACCAAAAAAGAGATGAAGTAGCTATACTAATATCAAACAAAATAGATGTGCTGGTTTGAAAATGTTACATACCCTAGGAAAGCCATGGTCTTTAACCCTGATTCAGTATTGCTGGGTGGGATCTTTTAAGTTGTTTCCATGGAGATGTGATCCACCCAGTTGTGGATGGGACCTTTTGATTAGGTGATTTCTACGGAGATGTGTCTCTACCCATTCAAGGGGAGGTTATTTACTGGAGTCCTTTAAGAAGGAACCATTTTGGAAAAAGTTTCAGAGCCCACACATCCAGAAACTTTTGGGGATGTAAAAGGAAAACACCCCCAGGGAATTCTTACGAAACAAGAAGACAGGAGAGAAAGCTAGCAGACATCACCATGTGCCTTCCCAGCTGACACAGGCTCCAGAAGCCAAATATCCCAGCAGATGCCAGCCACATGCCTTCCCAGCTGAAAGAAGTTTTCCAGATAGCATCAGCCTTTCTTGAGTGAAGGCACCTCTTGCTGGTGCCTTCATTTGGACATTTTCACGGCCTTAGAACTGTAACTTGCAACTTAATAGATTCCCTTTTTAAAAGCCATTCTGTTTCTGTTATATTGCATTCCGACAGCTTTAACAAATTAAAACAACAGACTTTAAGTACAAAACTGTTATAAGAGACAAAGGAAATTATATATTAAGAAAGGAGTCAATCAACCAAGAAGAAACAACAATCATAACTATTTATGCACCTAACCAGGGTGCCCCAAAATACCTGATGCACACACTGGTAAAACGGAAAGGAGAAACAGACATTTCTACAATAATAGTTGGAGGCTTCAATACACCACTCTCATTGACAGATAGAAAACCTAAAAAGAGGATCAATAAGGAAACAAAGAACTTGAATAATATGGTAAATGAACTATACCTAACAGAAATGTACAGAACACAGTACTTCAAAACAGCAGGATATACATTCTTCTCAAGTGCTCAAGGATCATATTCCAGAACAGACCACAAGCTGGGCACAAATCAGGCCTTAATAAATTTAAAAAGGTTGTAAAATCACTTTCTCTGATCAGAATGGAGTTGAAATTAGAAATCAATAACAGGCAGAGAACTGGAAAATTCACAAATATATGGACGTTAAACAACACACTCTTAAACAATCACTGGATCAAAAAAGAGATTGATAAATATTACAGCACAAATGAAAATGAGAAGATATATCAAAACATGGGATGCAGCAAGGGAACTGCAGAGAGGAAATTTTATAGCTCTAAATGCCTACATTAAAATGGAATAAAGAGCTAAAATCAAAGGCCTAATTACATACCTGGAGGAACAAGTAAAAGAACAAACTAATCCCAAAGCAAGCAGAAGGAAAAAAAATAACAAAGATTAGAGCAGAAATAAATAAAACTGAGAACAAAAAAGAAAGAGAGAGAGAATTAACAAAACCAAAGCTGATGCTTTGAAAAGATTAATAAAATTGACAATTCCTTAGTCAAAAAGAGAGATGATGCAAATAAATAAAATCATAACCATTGGGAGTCATTACCACTATCCCCAAAGAAATTAAAGTAACCATAAGCGAATACTATTAACAGCTACATGCCAACAAATTAGACAACATAGATGAAATGGACAATTTCCTAGAAACACAAAACATACCCTGACTCGAGAAGAAACAGAAGACTTCGACAAACCAACTACTAGCAAAAAGACTGAATCACAGTCATCAAAAACCTCCCCTCCCAGCCACCCCCCAAAAAAAGCCCAGGACCAGATGGCTTCACAGGTGAAATCTACCAATCATTCCAAGACTTAATACGAACCCTGCTCAACTCCTCTTCCAAAAAAACTGAAGAGGAGGGAACACTACCTAACTTATTCTATGACACCAACATCACTCTAATACCAAAGCCAGATAAAGTAAAAAGAAAGAAAATTACAGAACAATCTCTTTAATGAATATAGATGAAATATCTTCAACAAAATACTTGCAAACTGAATCTAACAGCACATTACAAGAATTATGCATCATGATCAAGTGAGTTTTATCCCAGGTGTGCAAGGCTGGTTCAACACAAGAAAATCAATTAATGTAATATACCATATTAACAAATCAAAAGTGAAAACCACATGATCATCTTGATTGACACTGAAAAAGCATTTCACAAAATCCAGCATTCTTTTTTGACAAAAACACTTTGAGAAAGATGAGAACAGAAGGAAACTTCCTCAACATATAAAGGGCATATATGAAAAACCCACGGCTAACATTGTATGCAACAGCGAGAGACTGAAGGCTCTCCCTCTAAGATCAGAAACAGGACAAGGACGCCCACCATCACCACTGTTACTCAACATTGTGCTAGATGTTAGTTCTAGCTAGAGCAATTAGGCAAGAAACAAAAATTAAAGGCATCCAAATCAGAATGGAAAAAGAGTCAATATTTGTAAATGACGTGATCAACTGATGGTATGCAAATAAAGCTGCTTTTTAAAATTAAATTAAAATATAAAATTAAATTTAATATAAAACTTCATTTACAAAAATAGGCATTAGGCTGGTTTTGGCCATGGGCAGTAGTTTGGCAATCTGTGTCATAAAGTATTTTAATAAGAATCAAAGTTTTTTATTCCATAATTTAAATTTCCTACTCAAGATATGGATTCATGAATTCAAGTTAAACTATGTATGACATAAATCAGATCAATATTGAATCTGATTTTGGATGGAGATAAGAAAGAGCCCAAGAAATTCAGTATACAAATCCCAGCCATACTGGGACATACAGTCTTACTTTGATGCTACTGGAGAGGACCACAGGACAGAAAGTTGGAAAGAGAATGGGTTTTTCCTACAACTAGTGAACAATTTTGAGTCTGGAGATCTTACTATGTGAGATAATAAATGCCCTCAATGTCTAAGTCAGTTTGAGGATTTTCTGGCATTTAGCACCTAAAAGCATCTTAAACAATGGAAGGGCTCACAGGTAGAGATTGTTTACTTCTCAATTTTACCAGAACTACTTACCTTCAATTTTTCACAAATAAACAAAAAGAAGTATTTAAGGTCTTGAATCCCCAATAGAAATTACTTAGAACTCAAAGAAAAACTTTATTAAATACTGATAGTAAATTCTGTAACCTTATAAATTCTATAATCTTGGCAAAAATAATTAATAATACAGTATCTAATTCTTTGATATTGTTTGAACATTTTCTCTCAATCAGGGATTGGGAAACATTTTCTGTATAAGGACAGATAAATATTTTTGCAGGTCATACAGGCTCTTTCACAACTACTCAACTCTGCCATTATAGCTTGAAAGCAGCCATAGACAATACATACACAAATGAGCATAGCTATGTTCCAAAAAAGCTTTATTTATAAAAACAGGAAAACAGGCTGGATTTAGCTAACAGGCCACAGTTTGCAAATCCCTGATTTGAATGGTTAACTGAAAAGAGAATCTGTTTCTTCAACAAATCAGCTTTACTAGAACTTCAAAACATTTTTATTTTACATATATATATAAAGTATGTAGAAAAGTTACCATATTTTTTGAGCATACTATTCATATACATTAGATCATGTGTCTAGTTACTCTTTATACACATAACTAACCTCTGTAAAATGTAATTTAGAATTATACTGTTAAAAAGTCACCAGCATTATAATAGAAAAAAATGCAAAACTTCCTTAAATGCAAATGTATAATATCTTTTCATGAAATAAAACTAAGCATTTTAAATTAGTGAATTTACAAAGATTTCTATTCAAGCTGGCTGTTGGGGGAGGGTGAGAAGGAGGATGAAGTGGAGGGGAGGGAGAAGAAGAGGCCCAGTACCACTAATCCTTAACGGGAATGAACCTTTCTCATCTGAGAAGCTGAGCTACAGTCCACTATTAAATGAAATGAAGAAATAAAGTGAATCATATTAACTATATTTCCTTTCTAAAGATACACATATTATATTCACTTCACAAGGATTTTTAGAACACCATTTTAAAGGACAACATTTTTCACTTAAATTATACACCACACTCTAGAAAGAAAACAAAAAGTGAATTTCACCTTCAGTCATTAATCAAGAAAACTAGCATATGTACATCACACTTTTGAGAATTAATATACGAAAATCCCATTGTGTGATTTCATTCAAATGATGAAAATCTGAGGAACTTTATTATTTCAAGTTTTAAGCAAGTGATAGATAAGCACCGTTCCAATGTGTGTTACAAAATAACCTTATTTTAATGGACTTTAAACTAAAATCCAAATAAGGAATACAAAGTATATGCTTATCCTTTCCAAGGTATTGACACTTTCTATATAGAAGAAATTGTAACAATGGTTCCTAAGGAAAACAAGACTAAAGGGACTGAGGAGGTTCTGAGAAGCAGGAGGTCTTTTACTTTTCACTTTAAATCTTTCTGGGTTTTTTCCTTAACTTTGCCATAAAATGTGATTATTTTTAAAGTCTTAAAACATGGTTTAAAATACACATTCAATATAAAATTAACATTAAGAAATACACCAGGTTCTAAAATGGAAAGTAAAAGGAGGATTTCTCTGAAAGAGGCTGGAAGTTGACGCATTCTTTGGGATCAGACCACCTCAACTCCCAAAGGGGTGATCATACACTGGCTGCAAAAATTCCCAGAGCCTCTGGCTGATCAGTAAGGCCATGAGATTAAAAAAAAAGTCTTGTAAGGGTGGAGTCTACAGCAACTCAACCAGCTTCACTGAATCCTTGTTACCCACAGTTAGTATCAAGATAAAGTGGTGGCCACTTGTTCTTGGTTTTCAGGGAATCCAAGCCATCCAAGAAAGGGTAACACCCTGGATTTCCCAGACTTACAGTAGTAACATAAAATTATATTAGCTATACTCTATCAGGAATGCCCCTTAGTACACACCAGTCTTCACAACCTTAATACTGGTTAAGGCAACTAACAATATTGTTAGGATCTGCCCCCATTTTTAAATGGCATGAGTTAAAACACACTATATTACAGATATAAACTGCAGATTATTTTAAAAGATTGAAAATTTAAAGTAAGATCAAAATAGATTTAAAATTTTTTTCATTGCAACAGCCTGCCAACCTGCCAAAGACAAAAACGAACAATAAAATCCAATTCTGTTCTTGGGAATGGTGAAGCAAAAGTAAGAAACCACCTTGTTCTCCATCCCTGAGACTACTGAGAGTTGGTTAAGGGAAATAATAAAGTCTGTCATTTCTTACAACCACAAGAAAGAAACCAGTCAATTTCATTTCTAGTTAAATAATCACAATTTCCAAAACAAAGGGTAAACCCAACATACTTTCCCCCATATGGAAATTAAGTACATATCCATTCTACAAGGCCCTCTGAGCCTGTCCTACATGCTGTTCCTTGAGGAGGGGGAACACATATATAGGAGGGAACAAAACAATTCCTGATCCACAAAAGCTAGAATTTAAGGTTTTTCAATACCATAATCAAATTTTATTTCACTTAAATAAAACTGTAAAGACTTCCAAAGTAACTCTATTCACTTCTTACTAATAATAATACAGCAACTGTTTATTAAATTCCATCCTATATAAAAAAGTGATTAAGCAAAAACACTTAAGTCAGTGCAATCCTTTCTCCAGCACACCATTAACTCTAAACAGTGCTCTACATTTTGCCATATTTGAAGTAAATTATTATCCTCCAGGAGATAAAACACACTGGTGAACGAGAAGGGATCTTGAAAATATAAAACTTAAGCCTGGATATTAGTTTCTCTTGTCAAATCTAATAACACTGTTTCGGCAAGTGGATTAAGCCATTATTTATCCAGCAAAATGAACGGGGCAATTGTTCATCCAGAGCTCCGTCGGTCGTATAAAAGAGTAGTTACTGTTCTAAAAAATGTATGCTCCACAAACAATAGATTGCAATGTCTTTTTCAAAGTACTCGTTTATCAAATAAACCCTTATTATTTTATACTTTCACATTTACATCATGCCTTAGTGCCATAGGACTGGAACCGAGCCCGTCATTAAAATGTCTTCCATAAAATCGCAATTGTATCTTTAAATACATTTTTGTTGATGTTGACTTTAAACACATTTCTAGTATCAATGATAATCACTCCTCCGGGGGGAAAAAAAAACCACATTCCGAACGTTTAAAGAAACATGTTTTCCGTGCACAGGAAGTGATGTATACTTTATTTCAACTGAATTAATACTACGCACCTCTCTTTCAAAGTTAGTCCGGGAACTGAGTTTAGAATCTTTTAAAGGAAGGGGGACTGAACTTGTCTGGTGAGATCTGAGATATTAAAATATGCTGACTCAAGGAGCCGAGAAAGTTACACGGCTCCGAGACGGCCTGCAGGAGCCGCCCGTGGAGCCGCGGCCCTGGCCCCGCGCGGGCTGGCGAGAGGCCGGGGGCCGCGCGCACCCCAAACCCCGGAACGCCACCGCCCGCGCGCACCCGGGCGGAACGCACGCTCTCTCGTAATTCTACACCCTTACTTTCCCACTGAAGGCCTGGGGAGAAGCAGCTCCAATAAATTCGTCCCCTACACTGCAGCATGCAATGCTTCCAGCGCTTAGTATCTGCATTTTCAAACTATCCTGAAAGGATGTGCCAGCCCGAAACGCTGCCCGAGGAGAAACGCGGCTGCCGCTCGACTTTGGCCCCGGGCGGGATCCGCTCGGGCCGCGGCCCCGCGACCACTCCGGCCGGACCTCGCGGCTGCCGCCAACCCCCAAAGTGGCCTGGCTAGCCCGGCCGTTAGAGCGACGACGCCTCGGCCCGCGGGGCGGGGCTGAGGGGTAACGAGGCCCGTGCGGAGCCCCGCAACTTCTCGCCGTCACCTCAGCGTCTCCCGCGGAGCCCCGAAGCGGGGCGTGGGGGCAGGGAGGGCGCCGGCGGCTTACCCGTAGAGCGAGCAGCTCCTTCCCGCCCGGCGTGCGGCTGGGGCCCTGTGAGGCCGCGCACGGCGTCACGGCTGCGGCAAGGAGAGCGAGGTGGTAGCGCGACCGATGGGCCGCCGAAGAGGAGAGGCGCCGCCACCACCGCAGACAGCTCCGCAATATGGCCGCCCGGCGGCTCCTCGGGGGAAAGGCGGGGCCGCCCCGCGCCCCCCGCCTCCCCCTGCCGGCCCGCCGGCCTCGCGCCGCGGCCTGAGCGCCAACGCTGCGGCCGCGAGAGCCGCCCCCACCCCGCCCCGCCCCAGTGTCCGCGCTGCCCGCGTCGCGGACGCACCGGGTGGGCTGGGAAGCTTGAGGGCTGGCGCTGGGCACCCCGGGAGCCCTGAGGGAAATGGGGGGAACTGGAGGGAAGGGGCGCCCCTTCCAGGGAGCACTGGGCTGAGCGGAGCCCGCCTTAAGGGAAGGGAGCCGCCCACCCGAAATCGAGCGCCGCCTCCCCCGCTAGTGGAAACTTGAAACTCCCGCTGGTGCCAGAAAACTCGTTGAGGGCGTTTCCATCGCCCCTAAAGACGAATTCTTCAACAAATCGAGCGAATAACGTGGCTGTTCAGCTTGGAAATCCTAGAACAGGAGAGAGGAACAGGCCTACTTTAGAGGAATTTATATTTAAACCAAGAACGTTTACATTATTTTGGCAGGTTTTACCCAACTAGAAAAACTTGCCTGTGCAGAGACAATTTTTAAACTGCATTGAATTTTCGATGAATATGGCCCCAATCGAAAATGCAAATTGTAATCCCAGGCAAGGATGTTTGATAATTTTTCGTTATCCCCAAAGACATTCCTTGGCAATTGGAGTGAATACGTTGAGAGGAAAAAGTTGAACTATGGCCCCAAGAGCAGCCAAGCCTAAATTATCCTAGACTTAGAGAAAGACATTCTATCATCAGTCCAGTGCTAGCCCACTCACTTTAGTTAGTGGCTGGGACTGGATTCAAAGCTCCTGACTTCTGGGTCAATATTCTGTTCTGTACTCCATGCTCCCTCTGGATATTTTCTGCTGGGATTCAAAGAACAAAACGAACAATATACAAGCAGCAAGTGCACAAAATCTGATTAGCCTGGTTTGCCCTGTATTTGCAAAGCCTTATATAGTTTATCCGTTATAAGCAAACTTCAGGTTCAAATAACAAAACCTCAAGAGTGTACTTAACTTTTGTAGAACAAAATAATCCATATCATATGTCTTTAGCACTTGCCTTCTCTGAGACACTCAGTAGTTTTTCCAGGATCGCGCTCCCCAGATCACTTTCACTAAGCTTCCTCTTTGCCCTTTGAGACCTCTGTAAACAATTAAAAGTCCCCAGAGACTTTTCAGTTACACTCAAGGGCCCTTAGATTGTAAATTCCTCAAGGATGGGAATCAGGTGTGTGCTTTATAACCAAACAAGTTTGTGTGGTTCTTAGAGACCAACAGAAGCTAACTCCCTGACTTAGTCTTCAAGGCGCAGGCATCCAGGAAATTGTTCAATGTTCCACATCACTTCATGTGCATAAGGATAGGCAAAGTAATATGTAAATCCCTAAGTAGCACTCTAATGAAATAAAAATGCAAAACACTTTTGCAACTGAAAATGAAGCATTCATACTACTTGCCATGTGAAGTACTTTTACCTATCTCTTAATAATTACAACAAAGTTATATTTGAGATAAACCTATATACCAATATGACAAGTGTTTCTTCCAAATAGTATTAAGAGATAAATACTATTACTGACCTGTTGGGTTTTTTGTTGGTTGGTTTTATTTAACCAATGAATAAAGAGAGCCTCAAAGGAAGTAAGTAATTTGACCAATATAACATAGGTAGAAAGTGGCAGACCTATGACCAAGCCCAGTTATATTTGACACCAAAAGCATAAAATCATCATCCTATAATCTGTAACAACAGACAAACCAGAAATAGTAATATTTCTGCTGACTATCATATTAGCAAGTATTTAAATAAATGGTAATATTCAAGGCTGATGAAATAAAAAGGGTACTCAGACTTTGTGAGTGGAAGTGTAAACTGAAACTATCTCTTTAGAAAGAAATTTGTCACTGTGATTCAATCTTTAAAAATGTTTACGCTCTTTGCATCCATAATCCCAATCTGAGTCTTACTGAAGCAAATACTCTGAAATAGAGCAAAACTATTCATAAGATCTAGCTCACAGTATTATTTAGCAGATGCGAAAAGAGAAATTATAGAAGCCATATGTCTAAAAAGTAGGTATATACACTGTAGCATTTTATTTTATGTAACAATTTTAAATGTTTATGTAATTGTAAATACCAACATGGCAAGTGTTTCTTCTAAATAGTATTAAGTGAAAAACAAATTATAAAACTGTGTATACAGTATAATCTCAGCTTTACTTTTAAAAAATGACTAAGTGTTAGGAAAAGAAAGATTTAAACCCATGATTGGGGCGGGCCACGGTGGCTCAGCAGGCAGAGTTTGTGCCATGAGGGAGATCCAGGTTCCTTTCCCAGTGCCTGTCCATGTTTAAAAAAAAAAACAAAAACATAGTTGTCCCTGGGTAGTTTTATGACCAATTTTTTCTTCCGTATTCCATTCTTCAGTATTTTCTGTATTACTTTTACAGTGTTTAAAAATCCCAAATAAATTTAAATTGAGCTTTACTGCATTATGGTTCATCAATGACACAATAGCAGCAAAGCCACTGTTTTCTAATTGTAAAGGTCTTCTATAAAGAATTATGGTGAGTTAAGCTGACAGAATTTTATGGTCAGAGGTATGGTTTTGATTGTAAATGTGAACATGCACACACATGGATGTACATACATACACACTCCATAGTTTTATTTTGCTCTTTACATAAAAAATGTATAACTTTAAATAACATATTAAAGATTTAATTTTAAATTTTCCCATTTATATGGCAAGCATTTCAGATTTCAAGAAGAAAAATACCATGCACATTTGTTGATACTACTTTTTAAAGAAAATAATCTGAAGATTTTAATGGCTACAACATATATAGTATATAATGTGCATAAAAAAGAAACACCCCGAACCAACCTTTTGCAATCTACTGTTAAGACTTCTATACTACAACCCTACTCTACTACACCACATTATATTGGCTAATTTGAATTCTAGAATTCTAATGATAATTATAAACATCTGTCTCACTAGCAGATATAGAAGTCCTTCTTGAAAATAAAGGAAATTCTTTTTTGCAAGAATGGTTTATAAATAGAAGTTTTTGAACTAGAACAGACATTTATTGAGTTTCAGGCCCCACGTTAGTCTGAGTCAGACTTGGTTCTTGCCCTCCAGTTTCACTAATGGGAAAGGCAAACAATGCTGCACAATATGAGCTATAGTAAAGGTAGGCATATAGTGTCAAGGGAAACGGGGAGGAGGGAAATCAGCTTTGCCTATGGAAGAGAAATCTTCACAGAGGAGGAGAGAGTAAAGTTCCCTAAGAGGAGAGGTGGAGAAAAGACCATCAGTTTTGGCGGCTGAGCAGCAAGAGAGAGTTCATGTTTGGATGTAAGGATGTTTATAACTAGAGGCTTCAGAAAGGTAAGTTGGGAAAAGCCAAATTTGTCATCTTTTAGGATATAGAACTCTATAAGGGGTATGAAGAAGGGGAATAATGTGATCAGATTTACATTTTAGTAAGTGAACTGGAAGCCATGCGACTTGCCTGGAAGAGAGGTTCTGTAAGAGTGCCTGTGGATGGCGAGAGCACCACGGGTGCCATAGATAAACAGTTTTGCTATAAAGGCCCAGGCAAGAGAGGATGATGGTCTGAATTGGGAGGTTGTGAGGGTGAAGAAGAGGAAATAGAGTCCACGGATTTTTTTTCTTTTTTTTTTTTAATTTGGAGTAAGAGAAAAGGAGAAGTGAAAATGATTTCAGGCTGTCCACTTGGTATCATTAAAATAAATGGAAAAAAATAAATAAAAATGGTAGTATATAAGAAGAACTGCGGTATCAAGGTAATGAGGCAGGTTAAGAATATGCTGAATTTGAAGTGTCTATGGGCAATGTAGGAACAAATGAACATTAACTGGAAATATATGAACTTATAGGAAATAATGGGAACTGAGACACCCAATAAACTCTTGTTAAGTGATGAACATAGATAACCTAATAAACAGGACTTTCATTTCCCATTATTTCTTTGGAAATATAGTTTGGTTCAAGCCAAAGATTTTTACCAAATTATTAGTTATTAAATTAAACTGAAGCATCATGATATACTAAAATGTTATTCCATCAAAAACATTCATTTACTATTTTTTAAAACCTACAACAATGCAAAAATCACAGCTTTTTAAAACCTATACATTGAAAGAAATACAGGAGTGAATTTTCTTTCATAAATGATAATTCATACTATTCACACTACCTTGCATATTTAACTAAGTACATAAGCCACAAGTGCTTATATAATAGCCCTCAGTAAAAAATGATAAAGTAAATACAATTATCTTATCTACTTTGTATGCCTACAAATGTAATTGCTGATATAAGCTGTAAAATTTCAGCAAATCAATAGAGGCTCGATGGCTAATGTATCTAAGAGACAGAAAATCACAGGTCTATTCTTACCTTTACTCTCTTTATCTAAGATAGAATTACTTAAGTACATAATTAATAGTGTGTTCACAGATCTGAGCATATCAACAAAGGGTAGAAGTTATTACTTAATCCTCTCTGCTTATATAATCAAAGCAATTTAGTTTGTGATAAATGGTAATAAAATTTCAAAGGTGAGTAGTGAACCTCGTGGAAAGAGTCTATATGAGGGAATCTATAGCCTTAGCTTTATTCCCAATTCCTATGACAAGTTACTAAGTGACCTTGAAAAAGTCAGTGGGTCATTCTATAATTTACTTGCAAACAGTGTTGAAAGAGGGAGAAAGTTACACCTATTGCAGCTTTACTAGAGATTCTTTTAAAACATCGTTGGAAATTGAATCATGTCCCTCACAAAAGGCATGTTCAGGTCCCAATGTCTAGTCTGAAGGGCATGAGCCCATTTATAAATAAGAGCTTTGAAAATGTTGTTAAAGTGTGCCCAAACTGGATGAAGACAGGGCTTGATCTAATATGGCTGAAGTCCTTATAAGCAGAGGAAATTGGATATAGAAAAAAAGTCAAAGGGAGCAGCCAGAAGCTGGAAGTTAATGGGATCTGGAAAAGAAAGAAGATGCTGCCATGTGTGTTGCCATGCAATAGAAAAATCAAGGAATTCCAAGGTTACTGGTCAGCCAGATGATACTAACTCTAGGAGGAGGCAAGCAAGCCTTCTAGCCTCTGAAACCATGAGCCAATAAATTCCTATTTTTAAGCCAACCCATTGTATAGTATTTGCTTTAGTAGCAAGGAGACAAATACAGACATTATAGATTTGTGGGACTACAAAACATTAAAGAACATTGAATCCCCTCTCCAGTGTTATTGCCAAATGGCCATCCCATCAACATAACTTCTTAATACTAACTGTGCAAGAGCATTCTAGGAAAATCACTTTTTTTCACTGACTCAGTTTTCTCATCTATTAAATGAGGGAGCTAGACTACACCATCTATAGGCTTTGGTCAAGCTCTAAAATTTTACAGCTCTGACTCTGAATCCTATATGTTTGATTTTCATACATAACAATAGATAATTTATAGAACACACTATGCATTTTTTTATTGTGAAAAACAACATACATATAAAAAGCAATAATTTTCAAAGCACACTGCAGCAATTAGTTGTAGAACAGACTTCAGAGTTGGTATGGGTTACAATTCCACAATTTTAGGTTTTTACTTCTAACTGCTCCAAGACACTGGGGACTAAAAGAAATATCAGTATAATGATTCAGCAATCATACTTTTCATTTGTTAAATCCTATCATTATGTATTTTTATGACATATGCAAAAGCATTTATGTATGTAGAATAACATTACATCGTTTCATAGTTGTGGATTCAAATATCTATTAGTTTTTTACTCAATAATCTTTGTATGCTATATAATTCTATATCATGTTCATGAGTCAGGACTTAGTCACATGACCAAGTCTAGCCATAAGGAAAGCTGGGAATTATAGTCTTTGCTATGAGCAGCCATATGCTTACACATAGTGCTAAGTACAGAGTAGATATGATACATGTCTAAATCTGGGTTCCCAGAAAACAGAGCTTGAAACGAAAGTTATGTGCTACTGTTTATCAGGTAGTATAAAGCCAGGGAAACAGGAGTGAGTGAACGGGGGAGGGGTGGCTGAGGCAGGGAAGGGGGAGAGCCAATAACAGGGTTCTTTCATCATTTGGTGTCAAGCTCAACTGATAACTCAATTTTACAGGACAGTCATCAGAGAGTAGCGTAAATGACTGCATCTCAGAACAGTCTGTCCAGGCGAGAAAGAAGGAGAAATTCAACTACTGGTTCCCGTCTCCTATGAGTTAAGGTTCACCCCATCAGACATGAACTTCCTTGTAATTCCAGGTTTGCGCATAGACTGTGATCAGTTCCCATGGTGTCTCATGTCTCAGTATCATGAGGGAAGCTTTGAAGAAAGAGAGTCAGTAGGTATGTGACATGAGCATGAGGGGAGTTACTGTCACATTGCATCTACACGAAGTCAGAATGCAGGCAGAACTTGTCACTGCAGCAGTAGCCAGGCCAGAACACAAAGCAAGAGGTCCTGGAGAGAGGGGAGGCTAAAAGATATGAGGTGGCAATTAAGATATGTCTGATGCAGTGAAAATCCAACTGTCTCTGTCTTCTCTTAACTGAGTTACCCTCTTATTAACAAAGCCAATGATTGTCTGAGTATTCTATGCCTAATACTAAGATACTTGTTGTCATGGTCAGGTTCATGTGTCAACTTAGCCAAGTGGTGGTTGGGCAAGTGCTGGCTTGCCTGTTGCAATGAGGACATTTCGTAGAGTTAAATCATGATCATGTCAGCTGCATCCACAGCTGATTCCATTTGTAATCAGCCAAAGGGGCGTGTCTTCTGCAATGAGTGATGCTTAATCTCAACACTGAAAGCCTTAGAAGAACGATTCAGAAGAGACAGGCTCTTCCTATTTCGGCTGGTGAGCCTCTCCTGTGGAGTTCATCCAGACCCTCCATTGGAATCGTCAGCTTCACAGCCTACTCTGCGGATTTTGGATTCTGTGTTCCCGCGGTCACATGAGACACTTTTATAAATTTTATATTTGTGAGTGTTCCCTGTTGATTCTGTTTCTCTAGAGAACCCTAACTAATACACTTGTACACTAAATTAGTAATAACAACAACAATAAAAATAATAATAGGTAGCATTTAGTAACCTCATGCTCTAGGCCAGGGTCTTCCAAATTACATAGGTACCATGTAATTTAATCCTCACAACCAACCTAGGAGGAAGGTACTATTTTTTTTTTAATTTTACATATGAGGACACAGATGTAGATGTTAACATAGCTGGTGAGTGATGGGGCCAGCATTTACCTTTAAGCAATCATCCAAAGCTTCTAGCTGCTCTGCTGCAGGACATTTAATAATGAGAAATTTCCAGCATCAGTATGGAATTATATATAAGAAGATATTTGGGGGAAAGGAAACTTTATGGTCTTAAAAAGCATGTCAAAAAGTGTCAATGGACTTCCGGAGAAGATGGCGGCTTAGTAAGACGCGCGGGTCTTAGTTCCTCCTCCAGAAAAGCAACTAAAGAAACAGAAACAATACGAAACAGCTCCCGGAGTCACGACAGAGACCAAAAAGACAGGGTACCCCATTCTGGAACAGCTGAACGGGCAGGGAGAATCTGCTGCGGTGAGATACCCAAGGGGCGCGCGTTTTCCCGGCCGGGGCAGCTGGCGACTGGGGTCCCCTCCACGCACGTGGCTCCCCGGTCTGACTGGGAACGTTGGATAGCGGGGCCCTCCCGTCACGCTTGGCGTTTTGGGCCAGCTGGGCAATTAGGACCGGCACTCTCCCAAGCCGCGGCGGCCAGCGACCCCCGCCTCCACGCGCGGTTTCCCGGGCCGACTGCCGTGCAGACAGACGAGCGCCACGAGCACCACCTACTGAGCAGGAAAAGAAAAACAGAGCCCAGAGATTTCATAGAAAAAGCTTTCAACCAGCTGGGTCCCACACCCAGGGAAATCTGATCAAATGCCCAGACACCAGCAGAAAATAATGGATGACGCTCGGAAAATTGAAGATATGGCCCAGCCAAAGGAATAAACCAATAGTTCAAATGAGATACAGGAGCTGAGACAACTAATGCTGAATATACGAACAGAAATGGAAAAACTCTTCAAAAACCAAATCAATAAATTGAGGGAGGACATGAAGAAGACATGGGCTGAACAAAAAGAAGAAATAGAAAATCTGAAAAAAAAAAAACAAATCACAGAACTTATGGGAGTGAAGGACAAAGAAGAAAAAATGGAAAAAACAATGGATACCTACAATGGTAGATCTAAAGAGACAGAAGCTACAATTAGTGAACTGGAGGATGGAACATCTGAATTCCAAAAAGAAACAGAAACTATAGGGAAAAGAATGGAAAAACTTGAGCAGGGGATCAGGGAACTGAATGACAATATGAAGCGCACAAATATACGTGTTGTGGGTGTCCCAGAAGGAGAAGAGAAGGGAAAAGGAGGAGAAAAACTAATGGAAGAAATTATCACTGAAAATTTCCCAACTCTTATGAAAGACCTAAATTTGCAGATCCAAGAAGTGCAGCGCACCCCAAAGAGAATAGACCCAAATAGGCATTCTCCAAGACACTTACTAGTTAGAATGTCAGAGGTCAAAGAGAAAGAGAGGATCTTGAAAGCAGCAAGAGAAAAACAATCTGTCACATACAAGGGAAACCCAATAAGACTATGTGTAGATTTCTCAGCAGAAACCATGGAAGCTAGAAGACAGTGGGATGATATATTTAAATTACTAAAAGAGAAAAACTGCCAACCAAGACTCCTATATCCAGCAAAATTGTCCTTCAAAAATGAAGGAGAAATTAAAACATTTATAGACAAAAAGTCACTGAGACAATTTGTGACCAAGAGACCAGCTCTGCAAGAAATACTAAAGGGAGCACTAGAGTCAGATACGAAAAGACAGAAGAGAGAGGTATGGAGTAAAGTGTAGAAAGAAGGAAAATCAGATATGATATATATAATACAAAAACCAAAATGGTAGAGGAAAATATTATCCAAACAGTAATAATACTAAAAGTTAATGGACTGAATTTCCCAATCAAAAGACATAGAATGGCAGAATGGATTACGACCCAGCAATACCACCGCTAGGTATCTACTCAAGGGACTTAAGGGCAAAGACACAGACGGACATTTGCACACCAGTGTTTATAGCAGCATTATCTACAGTTGCAAAGAGATGGAAACAGCCAAAATGTTCATCAACAGACGAGTGGCTAAACAAACTGTGGCGTATACCTACGATGGAATATTATGCAGCTTTAAGACAGACTAAACTTATGAAGCATGTAATAACATGGATGGACCTAGAGAACATTATGCTGAGTGAGTCTAGCCCAAAACTAAAGGACAAATACTGTAAGGTCCCACTGATGTGAACCGACATTTGAGAATCAGCTTGGAATATATCATTGGTAACAGAGACCAGCAGGAGTTAGAAACAGGGTAAGATAATGGGTAATTGGAGCTGAAGGGATACAGACTATGCAACAGGACTAGATACAAAAACTCAAAAATGGACAGCACAATAATACCTAAGTGTAATGTAACTATGTTGGAACACTGAATGAAGCTGCATCTGAGCTATAGGTTTTTTTTTGTTTGTTTGTGTGTTTGTATCTTTTGTTTTTGTTTTTTTTCTTTTTCCTTTTTATATATATATATATTATTAGTATTATTATTTTAATTCTCTTCTCTATATTAACATTCTATATCTTTTTCTGCTGTTTTGCTAGTTCTTTTCCTAAATCGATGCAAATGTACTAAGAAATGATGATCATACATCTATGTGATGATACTAAGAATTACTGAGCGCATTTGTAGAATGGATTTCTAAATGTTGGTTAATTTCTTTTCTTCTTTTTGATTAATAAAAAAATTAAAAAAAAAAAAAAAGAAACTTTCAAGAGGAAAAAAAAAAAAAAAGTGTCGATGGCTAAGAGATTCCAGAGTTGAGAGGTTATCCTGGAGGTTATTCTTACTCATTAAGTAGATATCACCTGTTATTCAAGATGTAATGGAGAGGCTGGAGGGAACTGCCTGAAAATGTAGAGCTGTGTTCCAGTAGCCATGTTTCTTGATGATGATTGTATACTGATATAGCTTTCACAATGTGACTGTGTGATTGTGAAAACCTTGTGTCTGATGCTCCTTTTATCTACCTTGTCAACAGATGAGTAGAACATATGGAATAAAAATAAATAATAGGGGGAGCAAATGTTAAAATAAATTTAGTTTGAAATGCTAGTGATCAATGAAAGGGAGGGGTAAGGGGTATGGTATGTGTAATTTTTTTCTCTTTCTGTTTTCGTTTTATTTTTCTGTTGTCTTTTTATTTCTTTTTCTGAATTGATGCAAATGTTCTAAGAAATTATCATGATAATGAATATGCAACTATGTGATGATATTGTGAATTACTGATTATATATGTAGAACGGAATGATCATATATTAAGAATGCTTGTGTTTCTTTCCTGTAATTTTTTTTTAATTAAAAAAAAAAGCATGTCAATGTTTGATGAAAAAAACTAGTGAGTTTTCCTTCTCCACCATAGAGCACATCCATCTATTCTTATCCTGAAACTAGTAGTGCCTTTGGTGACTAAGTTTCTCCTGTTCATCAAACTCTGGATGACATCCCCTCTTTTCCAGCTGGCCCCCTTATTCATCCTTTTCCCCCAGAGGATCCAATTCTGACCATCCCCCAATCCCCAGCCTGAGTTTTTTTCCCACTTTGAACTGAAAACGTCATCTTTTCCCTCCCTTCCCTGTTTGAGTGTTTCTGAGGAATTTTATAGCTAACAACACAAGAAGAGCCTGAAAAGCTTGATAGTTACATTACTCACACATTTTTCTTTGGAATATAAATGTAAATAGGTCAGACTTTCGGAGGTTCTTTTTTTTTCTCCGGTTCATCATTTTGGTAAAAGTTGTATCCAGTCCACCCAATTCCTTGATCTCTCATTTACTCCTAGGACTGGGACCTGAGGTCGCCTTCCTTCATAAAAGAAGGCAATATTCTACTTCCACCCTTCCCAGTCCCTTCTATAAGACTGTATGGGAGAGAGAACAGAAATACTGAAGATAGGAATTGAGTTGACGAAGGCAAAAAAATTTACATCTCAAAGGAAACTCGCAGGATTCATCTTCACATTCCTTTCTTTATTCTTCACACATAAAATCATCCACGGCTATTCTGAGGGTAACACTTAAATCCAAGGTCTCTCTCCCTTGTTGGTGTTCTTTTATTTTCCCCCTTCTATTGTGGACTCAAAATAACAACCATTTGTTCATTCAGCAAACAGTTGTAAAGTACTATGGAAGTCATCAAGGATAAGTTACTTGCAACTATCATTTCAAAATCACTTTTCATCATTTCAACACATTTTTTATCAAAGACTGCAATCACTAACGACTATACACATTGCTTACCTAAAAATCACATTTTGGATAGTGTCTTCCTGAGCAGGCTTTCTGTAGACCTCATCTATAATGTATTTATATACTCTCTGGCCTCAAGTAGTATAACTTGCTGTCTATGCTTCTTTACCATTTGTCTTTCTTAATGCCCCATGGTGGGCTGATCTAACCCTGGCTAAAGGACCTTTGACCTACCAGAATTCTCTTGAAGGCCAGGGCCTCTCCAGCATCACACTGTTTGAGGCTAGACCATTGGTGCTGGACCAGCAGGGACACAGCAATCATTTGGGTAGAGGTCACAATCAACAAATTATGCCTCATAAGACTTAGCATATTGTTAGAAGGCACAAAACTGAAAAAGGCCTAGCAATTGACATGAGGCTTATTTTTGTCCCTGATATAACACAAAAATTTAAAAACAGGAAATCTATCTAGACTTGAGATAGAGTCTAGATAGGCTGGAGAGTGACTCATCACAATTTTAACAATTCATGGTATAAAAAACTGTACTTAATGTTTGTAGTTAAGCAATTGTCAGTTCTTACTCAGTGACAATTTCTACTTGAAACCTGTTATAAAACATTAAACTAAAGAGAAAAATGAACTTATCATTTCACAAGCCATGCCAAAAAAATCTTGAAAAATTTTACTTGTTCATATACCAGAATCAAGGCCTATCTATGGCAATTTGTTTATTAACAAAAAAAAATAGGAAAGAAAAATTATTAACATGCTTGTGAGATTAATAAAGAAATATACAACTTGCAATTTAATTCAGTGTTAATGAATATGACATTATATGCCTCGTAAAAGTGATATTTGGTTTTTACTTTTTTGCAAGGCCAACACATATCTTTTAAATAGGATGTCATTTCAAAATAATAATTTCCTTTAAGGAACTTCCTTGTTTCCTTGAATAATCAGGAAAATAATGGTGTTAAAACTTAAAAGCTCCATAACATTCAATACTTCAGAGAAAATAGTGAGATAGATTCTCCAAGATATTTCTTATACTCCCCATAGGATATAAGTTGGTACAACATTCCTGCCAAACAATTTGGTACCATCTGTTACGAGTCCTAAATATACTCACATCCATTGACCAACACTCGATTTCTAAATGGTTATACAAAAAAATGATGATGTGGTTTAAAATACACACACACACACACACACACACAAAGACATTCAACACAGCACTGCATATAATAGTGAACATAGCCTAAATGTTCAAAAACAAGAAAAGTTAAATAAATTTATAACACGTAAAATGCACATAATGTAATATTAAACAAAAAAAGATATGACATTACATGCAGTATAGTCCTAACTTTAAAAATTAGATATATTTATATATGCATGAAAAAGTGAGAAAATAAAAATAGTGGCTGTTATTCCTGAATTTTAAAAAATATATTTTTAATGTATTTAATGATTTTCTGTATGTACCACATTTTCTAAAATAACTTTTACTGATAAAGTATTATTAGACCACATTTAGACACTAAATATAACCATATTTGAAATGTTGGGTCCAGCATATGCAAACTTGGATTACTAATATTACATAATTCATGTCCAAAAGAGGAGAATTAAAAGAGCAATGACTAACAGAGAATATTTTATGGTTTTTTCCCAGCTTTATTGAGCTATAATTGCCATACAATAAACTATACATGTTTAAAGTACAAAATATGAGTTTTGACCTATACTCTCACGAAACCATCACCAAATCAAAATAATGAATATATCTACCACCCCACAAAGTTTCCTTGTACCCCTTCCCCCCAACAGCGTCTCAGGCAATCACTGATGTTATTTTTGTTGCTGTAGATTAGTTTGCATTTCTGAGAATTTTTACATAAATGGAATCATTCAGCATGTACTCTCTTTTGTACATGCTTTTTCCACTTCAGCATAATTATTTGATGATTCATCCATAGTATTAAATGCATTAACCATCTGTTCCTTCTTACTGCTGAATAGTATTCCATTTTGTGAATATGTTACACTTCATTTATCGATTTGATTGTTGATGGACATTTCACTTGTTTCTAGTTTTTTGCTACTACAGATAAAGCTGCCAGGAATGTTCACAAATCTTTGTATGGACATATGCATTCACTTCTTTTGAGTAAATACCCAAGAGTGGAATGGCAGGGTCAAATTGTTATATATGTACACACATACATATATGTTATATATATACATACATACATATATATGTATGTATGTATTTTTTTAAGAAACTGCCAAACTGTTTTTCAAAGTGGTCATACTATTTTATATTCTTACTGGCAATAAATGGTTTATATCCTCACCAACACCTCATATTTTCATTGTCAGTCTTTTTTTTTTGTCAATCTTTTCAATTTTAGCCATTTTAGTGGGTGTGCTATGGAGTTTATTATGGTTTTAATTTGCATTTCTCTAATAACTAATGTGATTGAGTTTTTTCATGTGCTTATTTACATTCAGATCTCTTCTTTGTTAACGTGTTTGTTCAATTAGTTTGTTCAATTTTATAGGGTTGACTTCTTGCTATTGATTTATAAGATATGTTGTTATATGCTAGATATAAGCCCTTTGACAGATAAAAGTTTTGCAAAGATTCTCTCCCAGTTTGTGCTTTATCTTTTTATTCTTTAAGAGTATCTTTTTAAAGAGCAAAAGGGTTTTAAGTCCAATTTATTGATGTTTTCCTTTATTTCCTGCTTTTGTGACATATTTAAACACTTTAGCAAACCAAAGGTAATTAAGTTTTTTCCCCACGTTTTCTTCTACAGCCATCATAGTTTTAATTCCTGTATTTAGATTTGTAGTATATTTCAAGCTAATTTTTGCATATGATTTGAAGTGCTGAGGTTCAATTTTTTTGTATATGGCCATACAATTTTTCCAGCACCATTTTTTGAAAGACTTTCCTTTCATTATTGAAATATTTTGGTGCCTTTATGGAAAACCAATTTGAGTCTATCTCTGTATTGTCTATTCCATTCTATTGATCTATATGTATATGTATGCTACTACTTTGATTACTGTGTATTCATAATAATTTTGAAGCCAGGTAGTATATATTTTATTCATATACTCTATTTTTTTTTCAAAGTTATTTTGGCGGGCCGGCAATGGTGGCTCAGTGACAGAGTTCTTGCCTGCCATGCCAGAGACCTGGGTTCGATTCCTGGTGCCTTCCCATGCCAAAAAAAGAAAAGTTATTTTGGTTATTCTAAATACTTTTTATTTAATATAAATTTTAGAATTAGCTTATAGATTTCCACAGAGAAAAAAAGTGCTATGATTTTGATTGGGATTTTATTGAATCTATAAATCAATTGGGAAGAATTGACACTTTTGCAATACTGAGTCTTCTAATTCATGAACATACTATATATCTATTCAGGTCTCCTCTAATTTCTCTCAGCATTGTTTTGTGATTTTAAATGTATAGGTCTTGTACATGTTTGGTCAAATTTAACCCTGAATATTTTATATTTCTGAAACTATTGTAAATGGTATTGCTTTTTAATTTCAAGTTCAGACTGTTCATCACTAGTATATGGAAACAGAATTAATTTTTATATATTATCTTGGATCCTGCAACATTGCCAAACTCAATTATTAGCTCTAGTAGTTTTTTGTAGAACCTATAGGATTTTCTATAGATGACCATATCATCTGCAAATAAAAAGTTTTACTTCTTCCTTTCTAATCTGTATGCCTTTTATTGTTTATGTTTGCCTTAATTTATAAGCTAGGAGTTCCAGTACAATCTTGAATAGAAATAGTAAGAACAGACATCCTTAACTCATTTCCAATCCCAAGGAAAAAACATTCAGTCTTTACCATTTAAGTATGATGTTAACTGCAGGTTTTCATATTGTGCCCAGAGATTTTAATTCTTAAGGACATTGGATTTTGAACATTATTTGAAATTTGAGCAATTACTTCAATATAATTTAAAATATTACAACAAATACATACAATAGCAAGTTGTGTTTTAATTTTATTTGTAAGTTTATCAACAGAATTATAATATTCCCAATGAATAAAAATGAAATTTCCTCATTAATATTAAAAACCAAGTTTTCAGCTTCTTATTATCGGCTTCAATAGCAAATAAAACTTAAAGAGATTCAGTGTTGAAGCCTCTTTTCTCTTTACAACCAACAATTTAGATTTTGGTTGTGACATACTGTGAACAATAGGGCAATTAAAATGGAAATGTGTTAATTCAGTGGCAATTACTTCAGCCTGCTAGTAAATTCAGAAATTTGGTTTCAAAGATAAGTGTGGGGCCCTCAAGTTGTACGTTTTAGGCACTGCTTGGTTGGGAGTGTTGTCCTTTCTTCTCTCTGTCTGGATGAATGGAAGTCAGAGGGCTGCACTGGCAATGTGGTTCTTCTTATTTTTTATGATGGGGCATCACAAAGTGCATATTTCAAGGGATTTGGACTAAGGTAATGTCAGCCTTGATGTAGCCTAACAAAATTAAAAAGAGTACTATTGCAATACCCAAAAATAAAACGCTGATAACAAAGCGCCATTGTTTCTTATCATAGATGCATAACGTACGATTTTATGAAAATATGCAAGACATTATCATAACTTCTAGACAGATTGCCAGGAAATCCTCTTTAAAATAAGAAAAGAAAAGAGCCACACCTAATTTACTACGACTTCTAAAAAATATCCACTGATTTGTGTGATAAACGCTAAAATAGTCTGATTGTACTTCTGGCTAAGTGCCAAGTCATTCTTCTGTGAACTCTAAGATAAAGGACCCTCATTGTTCTGCTTATCGTTGCCAATTCCTGTCAGAGTAGTCCTCAGTAATTACGTAGGTTCTGCCATTTATCAAAAGTCTGAAGCTTAAAAGTCTCCCTCTACTTGTCTAAAACATCAATTCATTTGTTTAATAAATAGGCATTTGACTAAATTTCCAAGGTTCTTCTGTAATTGCAAACTATTTGTAAAGGAAATGTGTGAAACCATACTGCCTTAAGAAAAAATGATAAAATAAGCTATATTTACCTCTGGCATAGCTATCTTCCCCATACTTTGATTTTACAATGGACCCTTTTAAATGTCATTAAAATGAGAATTTTCTATTAGTAAAAGGAAGACAGATTTGGTAAAACCAACCTAACTCTAGTAATAGAGTTAATGATAATGTCAAGAAATTATGTAATATTGAAGCAAAAATGGAATCTGATTTCATTCAGGAATAAATTCCCATAGAGATTTTATTCTAGCTTTGATCCTTTAAAGATGAAGAGTTCACTGTCTTTGGTTTTCTTTCACCATTTATCTTCTTGAAGTTCTTTTGCTGAAATCTCTTTTTGCCTTTTCATCACAAAATTGTCCAGTTCTGCTCTTTTTAGGAAACAGGAACTGTTTTGTTAATTAGACTCTAAATCTATTAAACTATATATTTTCAAAATTCCCAATGTGGGTTCATGAAAGAATGAGTTAAGTCTTCTTTTGGTTTGTGCATGTGAATATATTAAAGACTAGACTGCAAAGGAGAGCATTGAAAGTAGGAAGACCAAGACATAAAGCGTCCATTCAGTTCCTATATTCACTTTGGAAAGCTATTTTGAAAAATATAAGCATTAGAAATAGAGGGAGAAAAAAGGAGACAAAGTAAATAGATTTATAAATTATTGACAATTAGTTACTGAACATACTGAAATTCTATCATACTTTTTTGCTTAGATTCTACAGAAGAGATTAAGGAAGGCAATTAGAAAATCTTAACACAAGGGAGGAAGGCACTTTAAAAAAAAAAAAAAGTAGGAGTAGACATTCAATAAACATCACCCAATCTCCGGGCGATTTCAGAGCTGTGTGCCTTAGATGGTTATCCAGGTACTGTTAGCAAACCAGCATGAGCTGCAAGGCAAAGGGATTGTATTGACCTTTCCTGACTTCCTCAAAGCTCTTAAATGAACCGAGTTCACAGCAAAATCAATTTCTGGGTTCTATTTCTCACCTCTAGGTTACTCCAGGCTGGAAACTCCAAGACCCTGCTCGCTGGAAAGTGGGGAGGGGGGAAGGACAGTCAGGAACCAGGGTTGGGATCAGGTAAGAGGGTTTTGTTTCAGTCATTTTAATAGCCTGAGCAGTTGTAGGGCTTGATTTTAACCTAACACTGCCCTTGGATGGGAGCCCATAAACGGGTCAGCTAACCTTCCTGTTCTCCTGGTTTTCATTTATATTAAAGGCAATGAATGCTACTTATTTCAGGAGTGGTTGGAAGATAAGATGACAGGATTTCCTCTGTTAGAGAAGCCAAATGCTTTTCTTTAGGATAATAAAGAATTCCACAATTCCATAGAGACAATCCTTTATTTTTTTCTCCTGCCCTGACAATAGCAACACACAAAGCCTCTGTTACCTTGCTGCCAAGGCCACTGTGCAAGCAAAGACTTCAAGGGAAAACATGAAGATAAGGTAAAAATCCCTAGGAAGGAAGGAAGAAATTAGCATGCCCTGCCATTCAGAACTTTTCCCCATCCTACTTCCTTACTTCTCTCTGCCAGATGCCCTGGCTCCACTGTTACCATATGTTTCTGGAGGATTCCATTATTTATTCTGACTTACATGTGGGAAATAAATGTTCCTCTTGGGTCAGCTGGAACTTATTCGGAATTAAAAAAAAATTGAAGATAAAGAAAGCAAATAGAAATGCATAGATTTATACAACCTTGATTTTTTTTTTTATCCTAACCTGCCAAGGACCACCTATAATCTGGTTGAATTGTCACAGTTCATGACATGCCCCACGCTAATTATTTCACCTGTCTTCCAAGCTGTCTGGGCTGTTAAGGGGGAGGCTGAACTGAGCTCCTTGGATTTCCAGAATGATGCTACTTTGGAAAAAATGATTTCAGATGGAATCTCAGGAAGGGTTTTTGGTTTCTCATAGAGCTTGTTTCTGAGTCTGTTCTCTGGGATTAGCCCTCAGATTGTCAATTTTAGCATGCACTCAACTGGTTTTCCTTTACATAGTCGTCTAGTTCTTAAGGCCCAGCTTTGTTTCTCAGTCTTTCTAAGCAAGAAAAGCATTCTCCTCCCTGGTCTGCAAAGATTCTGTCCCTGATCTTCAGGATTCATATTCAGCATTGACACTCCCATTCACCTTTCTGGCTCTGGTCCCCCTGCTCTAATCACCTTGTTACTGACTTGACTGGTTTACCTGATGTATACAGACATACCTCACTTTATTGAGCTTCACAGGTATTGCATTTTTCACAAATTGAAGGTTTTTAGCAATCCTCTGTCAAGCAAGTCTATTGCACTATTTTTCTAACAGCACGTGTTTACTTTGACTCTGTGTCACATTTGGTCATTCTCACAATATTTCAAACTTTTTCATCATTATCAGATCTTTTATGGTGATCTGTAATATTTGATATTACTTTTATAATTGTTTTTGTGCCCATAAAGAATGATAAATTGAATCAGTAAGTGTTGTGTATGCTCTGGACTGTTCCACACACTGATCATTCCCCCACCTCTCTCCCTCACCTTGACCTCCCTATTCCATGAGACACAACAATATTAAAATTAGACCAATTCACAATCCTACAATGGCCTCTTAGTGTTCAAGTGAAAGGAAGAGTCACAAGTTTCTCAAAGTGAAAAGCTGGCAATGATTAAGCTTAGCTGAAGAAGACAAATCAAAAGCAGAGATAGGCTGAAAGCTAGGCTTCTTGCACCAGTTAGCCAGGTTCTGAATGCAAAGGAGTTCTTGAAGGAAGTTAAAAGTTCTACTCCAGTGAACACACAAATGATAAAAAAGTTTAACAGTATTATTGATTATATGGAGAAAGTTTTAGTGGTCTGGATAGAATATCAAGCTAGCCACAATATTCCCTTAAACCAAAGCCTAATCCAGACCAATAAGAAGATATCATCTAGGGACTTTCTTAGCTAGAGAGGTTTCAAAGCTTCAAAGGATAGGCTCACTCTCTTTTTAGGAGCTAATTCAGCTGGTGGCTTTAAATTAAACCCAATGCTCATATATGATTCCAGAATGCTAGGACTCTTAAGAACGGTGCTAAATCTACTTTGCCTGTGCTGTCTAAATGGAATAACAGAGCTTGGATGACTTCACATACATCTGTTTACAACATGATTTACTGAATATTTAAAGTCCTACTGCTCAGGAAAAAAAGATTCTTTTCAAAACATTAGTTTCTCATTGACAACACACCTGGTTACCTAAGAGCTCTGATGGAGATACACAATGACATTAATGTTGTTTTCATGTCTGCTAAATACAACATCCATTCTACAGCCCATGGACCAAGGAATCGTTTCAGTTTTCAAGTCTTATTATTTAAGAAATATATAGCCACCAGAGAAAGTAATTCCTCTGACAGACCTGGGAAAGATAAATTAGAACCTTCTGGAAAGGAGTCACCATTTGTGATTCATAGGAGGAGGTCAAAATATCAATATGAAGAGGAGTTTGGAAGACTTCGACCTTCATGGGTGACTTTCAGGGGTTCAAGATTTCACTGGAGAAGTATTTCCAGATGAGGTGGAAATGGCAAGAGAACTAGAATTAGAAGTGGAGTTTGAAGATGTGGTTGAATTACTGCAATCTCAGTATAAAACTTGAATGAGGAGTTGCTTCTTATGGAGGAGCAAAGAAAGTAGTTTCTTGAGATAGAAACTACTCCTGGTGAAGGTTCTGTGAACATTGTTGAAATGACAAGAAAAGATTTAGAATATTACATAAACTTAGTTGTTAAAATAGTAACATAGTTTAAGAGGATTGACTCCATTTTTGAAAGAAGTTCTACTGTGGATAAAACGTTATCAAACAGCATCACATATCACAGAGAAATCTTTTGTGAAGGGAAGAGTCAATGAATGTGGCAAACTTCATTGTTGTCTTATTTTAAGTAATTGTCATACACTCCAAACTTCAGCAACCACCACCCTGATCAGTCAGTAGCCATCAACATCAAGGCAAGACCCTCCACCAGCAAAAAGGTCAAGACTGCCTGAAGGCTCAAAGGATGGTGAGCATTTTTTAGCAATAAAGTATTTTTAAATTAAAGTATGTACATTTGGGGTTACATGGCCCAGGAGTCGAACCCAGGTCTCCCACGCAGAAGGCACGCATCCTACCACTGAACCACCCTGCATATACATTTTTAAAAGACATAATGCTATTGCACACTTAACAGACTGCAGTATAGTGTAAACATAAGTTATATATGTACTGGGGAACAAAAAATTTGTCTGACTCACTTTATTACAGTATTTGCTTTATAGTTATGGTCTAGGACTGACCCTGGAATATCTCCAATGTATGCAAGTACTAGAAAATAGAACATTAAAACATCAGCAGTAATCTAAACAAGATTATAATAATTCTTTATCAGTTCATTCAGTCCCAGGTTCCCATTCCATTCAATCTTGTGTTAGCAATCTCATGAATCCATCAGCCTTTGCACTACAATTTCTGGGGGTCTTGACTCAGTCAATGGTATGGTCTCAACTTACTTATTATATTGCCCCAGAGTACCTGGTATAGTCCTTTCCATGGGTCTTTGAGACAGTCCGTTTTATTGAAGACAAAACACTCTGGCCTATAGCTGATTGCAAAGTGTTTTCAGGGAAGCATCTGAATAAAAATTGATTGTAGATGACAGAAGACTTAAAATGGCTATGGTTAACTTATTGTTGTTTTACAAAAGTTAACGATCTGACAAGGGACCATTAAACATTATTTTAAGAATAACTGAAATTATGACCAATAATATTACCATTGTTTAACATCAGGATGATCAGTATTAGGGCACCTCATGGACAGTGAGGACACTGACAAACCTCTAGGAATTTTACATAATTTCTGAAATGTTTATGTTAATAACATTTTACCCAAACAAAGTTAACCAAGAGTAGGTTAGAAAATCCTTTTTAATTTGACAACACTTCCATCTAACTCATAAAATTTCAAATAAACATTTCTAGCACCTCTCTTTTTATAAGGTAAAGGAAAAATCCTTTGTAATTTTCCAGGGGCCCTCTGGAAAATCCCAAAGTCAAATTGAGATCAGGAAGACATCATTTAGGGTTTGATTTTTGGAAGGCAAAATGTCAAAAAGTTGTCAGATTTGAAAACATTTTTAAATAGGATCATGGGTCACTGTGAAATAACATTTGCTTTCCTATTTAACCAATGTGACAATAGAAGATTTTTAAAGTTAATAGGCATTAACATGAATGTTACAAAATTCAGTTCTTTTAACCATGAGAAGACCTGTTCTCTTAAACAATAAAGGATGATAAGGTCAATAAAAAGGAGATTATTCTGATAAAATACAGAATATTTGCCTTTTATGAAGATTACTCAGATGGTTAAGAAAAACCTTTTATAACCTCTTACTAAGACTAAACCAATAATCCAAGAAAACTTTTTCATTTTAACAGAAAGGGAACCAAACTGTACTTTTGCATGAAGATGCTGTCTGATAAGAAAACACTTAAAAATTCTTATAACTCTAACAAATCTTAGCCAACCGTGAACACAAGAAATAAAATTCCTTTTCTGAAAATATTCTACATCTTTCCATATCCATTTGGGTTTTATCCTACACATCCCTATGTCTCATTGTGCAAAAACCAGTCATTTTAATTGAGGACAAAACTACTCTTTTTCCATAATGAAACACAGCCTGCGTACCTTACATAGTTAATGTATCCAAAAAGATGTTGGAAAAAAAGTCTTCAAACTGACATCCTATGAGATACAATTATTTTTCATATAAAGTTTTTCAGAATAATAACACAAATTTTGTTTAAACACAAATTTACAGTTTTCTTCATCTTAAAGATTTGATAGAATTAATGTTAGCTTTTTTTTTTTTAGTCAATAAACCTGTATAAGTTTAGGAAGAAGATACCCAAGTAGAATAAAATAATGTTCTTATACTGTAGTTAACATTGTAACTCAGAAGACACAGCTGCTTTCATTTAACTAACAATATTAAACTAATCTGATTTGTCAAAGGTTTATCTGTTATGTGAGCTTGAATTTTTTTAAAACATTTGGGTTTGGTTATACAAATGCTCTTTTTTTCCATTTGTAATATTAGAAATTCTATATCCTTAAATTCTTGAACTTTAAGAATATTAATTTACATATAAACACTTATTTATATTGAAACCAATTGGAATAGAGTTCCTGTTTTCAACTTTTTGTTACTGCTGTTGTTGTATACTATAACGTATATACAAAGCAAAGAAAGAAAAAAGCAATAGTTTTCAATCACTCTTTGACAAGTAGTTCCAGGACAGTTCCCAGAGTTTTTCCTGGGAACTGGAATACAGTCATGGAATAGAGCTCTTTAAGCAGTTTTATAAATTAGTTTGGTAATCCCATTCAGAGGTAGGGAAACATATTTCAAACACAAATAGAGAGCTTCAATTTAAATTTTTCAGCCATGAATCAGTTAGATATAAAAATACAGAAACACAGAAAATATAGAAATATAAAACTTACTAATTTATATGTTATTTTTAAAGTCTTGCAATTTTTTAATAGACTCTGAACACTAATCAAAAGAGGCATCCTGCTTGGTCTGTTTAATTCAGGAGTCCTTTTTCTAGAATGCACCTCTGAGATGAGTAAGTTTGTCCAATTGGATAAACTTCCATTCTCCATAATGGCCATCGCAACTCTGATATTGGGCAAAGGTGGTGAATTCTCTGCCCAATGGCTCAAATGACCAATTCCTGAGACACCAGGGTTTCAGAGAGAAGGAGTTTATTGTTAGGCATGAAGCAGGAGAGCAGATGGCCTTGCGGCCCAAAAATCTGGCTCGCCAATTCTAGGGGTTTGAAGTTTTCATGGATTCTAACAAGGGGAGATGAGACAATTACAATTTCATTAGTAAGCAGAGGAGAGAGTCCGAGTTATTTTAGTAACAAGTGTAAGCAGAAATTATTTACAAATGTAAAGGAGCAAAATTGGGGCTGGAACCAATTAATGGCTGACTCATCAGCATTAGGGCATTTGCCCTTACAGATTTCAAAAGTAACAAAACAGACAAAGGCACAAGATAAGGGCTTTTACAATTATTCCCAGGGTTCAGGGCAGCTTGCTTACAGTTCAGAGACTTCAAGCATTTTTTTTCTCTGTCTACTTTAATATACTAGAAAGAAAAAAGAATATTTATATAACATTTCAGTAGCCATAATTATTCATTAAATCCTAACTCCTTGGTTACAACTGTAGTTTGTCTTTAAGAGATTTTGCTATTTTGTTAGATAGGCACAATTTTCAGCCTCATTATTTTTTTTTTCAGCCTCATAATTTTTTAACATATAATATGTCAGGGTTCTAAAGGGAGGAGAATCAAAGTTTCTAAGAGGTTAAGGATGCCATCTTTATCATTTCACTTCTTACCCTGTACACAGGACAAAGAAAACAGCAGTAGCAAAAATGAAACTGCAGGCTAAACCAAAAGGCTAGGAATTGGAGAACTTGAACACAAAGAGAGTGGAGCTCGAATCCAAGAGGGACTCACCCACGACCCTTGGAGAAGGAGAGGATAGAGAACTCGAAGGGTTCCATACGTGCCTATGCCTTTCTTTCTCGTCTCCAGAGTCATCAGCAGTTGCCTACAGTTCCCATCCTGGTTACCAAAATTGATAAAAGAAATACTTTTCATGCAATTTAGGATTTCACACAATTCCCGAATTGGGCAGCAACCCATCTAGAAAGTAGCAGGGAGCTCCACCAGTGAAGTAGAAAGGGAAAGCTCACTAAGGGGCTAAGGTGGAAGCCAGTGAGGAAATGTCCTGCTGGGCAGACATTAAGTTTCCATTTTACTCAGGGGGCATCTTACAAAGTGAGGAGCAGGTATATATTGATTAGTATGGTATGCTTGTCAATTCTGATGAGCTGTCTTTACTGGACTGAAACTAGTTTTATCACCAGCTGTTGCTTACCAGCAACCCTATAGTGTACTTTCTATATATTTTTAGCAAATCCCTGCAGGTCAATTGTTTTTGTTTTCTGGAAAAGCCCTTCTCAGAAAGGGACCTTCTCCCCACAACACTCAATGCAAATGGACATTTTATTTTACTTACCATGTACTTGTTCTTATCGAAGAGAGGATTCACTGACCTCTTCATGCAACCACGGCCTGAAGTCCCCCTTTAAAGCTGTTTTGAAAATAAGATTATATAATAAATGAGAGCATTTTAGGAACAAAACATTATTAACACTATTTTTTTTTTAATTTATTTTCTCCTGGAAGTGCTATGTATTTGGTTCAGAATTTCCTGGGGGTACTTATACTGCATTTTACCTATTAGAGAAAGAGAATCGATTTTGTCATGAACCTATGAGAGGCACTCTTTCAGAGACTTTCATGTGTCATAGCAATATCCTTTGAAGTAGGTTTCAGAGAAGTTGACACTTGCCTGAAGTCACATGGTTTGTCAGTGATGGAACTAAGATTTGTCTCTGAATTTGAATGAAAAGCCAGGAAACTAAAAGTGATGTAACAACAAGGGATTCCTAATATTTCAATAACAGAATAGAATTTTGTACAATGTACTAAGCTTTTTTATTATGTTATATAGTATGAATATCATTAGTTTCTTGGGAAAGTCTTTTAAGTGCTGTAATGTTTTTCTTTTTATATGAATAATTAATAAACATTTTCTAAACCTAAAACAGAAATAAATACAAAGAAGAATCAAACATCCAAAGCACTTTTGACATGTTATGAAGCCTACAAATAGGTGAAAAAGATAAATCTGTTATCGAATGCTTATTTCATTTTTGCTCACATAACACACCTAAAACTTTACACAGAAAGATCTATATTTAAATAAAGAACTTTAACTTATCTAAATCCATATGCCAGTTGAATTTAACTCATTAATTTTTTCAAATTAAAGATTAAAAAATTCAAAACAATGATTTGTAGAAAGTTTTAAAACCATACTTCAAATAACAACAACCCAAGGAAATACCAATAGAAGTAAAGTGCATTGCTATGGAGTAGCTGAATACATATCAAGTATTCAAATAAACATATTAACATTACTGTAATTAGAAAATAGGATTTTGAAATCATTGAAACCATTGCAATAAAAATCATCCAAAATAAGACCATGAAGAGAGCTGCAAACTCCTTTCATATTCATATTTGAGATAAGTAACTCTTCAGAGGGGTTACTCTCAACTGTAAAGAGAAATGAAAACCGCAGAATCCTAAGGCATTTGTGAAATCATGAAGAAGTGAGTTTGGGATAGTTGAAAGTTGAATAAAAAATATTTTTCTAATAAACCTGTAAAGGGGACCACCTACAAAGCCACTTAATCAATTGGTAACAAAATGGTTTATGTATAGCTCATAAAATGCTAGGTTTAGCATATTACATTATGACATGATTGTTCTACAAATAAAGTCCAGGTTTTTTGCATGGCATAAAATGCCCTTCAGGATCTGGTCCAATGTCTTCTTATCAGCCTATCTCTTCCCTTCTTATCCATTTCCATATTTCCATGCAGTCCCACATATCGCATCCTATGCCTCAACATTTCTCCATACATCTCTACTTGTCTGATCCTTCAAGACTGAGAGATCACTACACTTTTTTGTGATTTTATTTTGGTTTCTGAAGCCAGAGTATACTCCCTGATATATTACAAACAAAAGGGAAGGAAGGAACATTCAATTTTTTTTTTTTTTAACATGGGCAGGCACTCTGAATCAAACCCAGGTTCTGTGACATGGCAGGTGAGCACTCTGCCTGCTGAGCCACCATGGCCCGCCCAGGAAGGAACATTTAATAAATAGTGTTAGGTCTTTAGTTTAGCTCTGGCACAGAATGAGATTCAACTTGTATTCTTATTTTCCTTCACACATCAAGAAGAATAATGGATAGACTAAAGATGAAATTTTATAAAGTGAACTACAGAAAATGGTAGGAGGTACTTTGGTTAAATATGGTAAATTGAATATATACATGAAACCCACTAAAATGATAGTAAATAGATTTAAAAAAAGAATAAATCCACAAGGACAAATACAAAGGGAGAGGGAAAACCATAGCAAAAGAGAGATATCAATAGGCTTTTTGAAGATTACAGATAGATGGATAAATGGCCATTTATTTAGCTGAATGCAAAAAAAAATGAAATTTAAGTGGTTATAAGGAGAAATTAACAAGAAACAAAATAATCTGCCCTTAGATTCCAGAAAGATTCAGGCCTTGTAGTCCTCAGTTATCTTTGAAGGTAAGCTTGGCCTGTAAATTGGAGGGTTGGTTGATCTGCAGAACACCGAAGCAAAGTTCACTCTCTGGAGAGGTTGAACAGAGACAGCCTTTGAACTCTGGAATCTCAGTTGTGGCCAAAGATGGGAATGAGCCTCCACCACATTAAAAAAAAATGGGGGTGGATATCAAATTAAAGTATAAATAATAAATAGCAGGGTCTCCCAGAGTTCTAACAGGAAAGTTGATATATTTTTCAAGGAGAGATTAGAGGATTTCTTTCTTAAGAAACTACCCAGCCCCAAACAAAGGACCTTCATATGCTGATTTATGGAGATTTATGAAAGAAACATTTGCAACCCAACTCAAGTCATCTATGATGGAGCCCAAGTCCTGCATTCAGGACTTCAAATCAGCTATTTCTTTTCTAATTTTATCCTCAGCTGAATATTTGAAGTCATTCTTCACTAAATCTGAAAATTTTGAAACAAAAGATGATTTATTTCAGTGATGACCAAAGCCTGGGTTCTAAGACTGTGTTCAACCTCTCTCACCCTTTGAAAGGGTTTAGTAGGGGAAAAGGAATGGAACAAAACTAACTTTCAGTGGCTAAGAGATTGCAAATAGAGTCAAGAAGTCATTCTGGAGGTTCTTATGCAAATTTTAGCCAGATATCGTTAACTATCACAGTATGCCAAGCCCAACCAATAGTATTACTGAAAACCCTAGGGACTGCCCTGGGCTCTAGCTAAGTTGCTATTAAAGTTTTTCTTAGTAAGTTTATTTTTTTCAGAAACTAAAGGCCTCCAGATTGTTCCTAGGCCAGAAAAGCCCTGAAACCCAGAGGTGTACCAGTCTCTCCAAGAACATCAACCAGTTTCACTCCTCTATCCCACAAGGTCAATACCCCTTTCCAGCACAAAGAAGTTACAATGGTCATTGACCAGATATCCCTGAAGATTGAGAGAAAGGTCCAATGAGAGGGAAGAGGTGTAACTGGCAAATCAGGATTTAACAAATGACTGTGACTACTGATTCATTATTTAGATATTTATTTTTAGTGTCTATTGTTTCAGAATAGCCAGAAGGAAATACCTGAAGTTGTTGAACTGTAATCCAGTAGCTCTAGTCTTTGATAATAATAGTATAACTATATTGAAAAAAAAGTCAGATGCCCATGTTTGTATGGATCTACTTCTGGATGTTTTGCTCTGTTCCGTGGATATACATATACACATATATAAGTATCATTGACAATATTACACTGTCTTACCTAACCTTTATTGTAAGTCTTAAAATTGGATAAAGTGCAATACTAGTGGTAAAAAGAGGGAGGGGAAGGGGTGTGGGATGTTTAGGGTTTTCTTTTTTCTTTTTATTTCTTTTTCTGGATTAATGCAAATATTCTGAAAATGCTCATGATGATGAATGCACAGTTATGTGACAATACTGTGAACCACTGATTGTATACTTTGGATGGATTGTATGGTGTGTGAATATAGCTCAATAAAATTACATTAAAAAAAGAAAAAGGATTTAGTGAAGAAACATCATTTATCAAAACTGGGACTAAAGTCAACCAAATCTTGGCAGGTCTGTGCCTCTCCAGCATTGGACAGGCTGCTTCAAATCTTGGTGGCAGAAAAAAGCCAATGCTTCAAAAGAACCTAATAGATAATTTGGCATTTCACTATAGATCATCCATATCAAACTTATTATTCCAACCTTCTTTGCTTATAATCTAAATATTTTTAGGATATAATTTACTTTTCATGAATAACCCAATCCCAATGCAGAAATATAATCAAATAATGCAAGAAAAATCCTTAAACTTGAAATGCCTTCATCTTGCACTTGGGGAAAGGAAATAGAGGTCATTCTTCTATGATTCAGGGAGAAAAATCCCCCCAAAATAAAGATAAACAAAAGAAGCACTGGCCTTGAAATCTTCACAAAGCCTGGATTATTGAACTAATTAAAGAAAGTTACCTAAAAAGGACAACTATAATTACAGCAGGATGGCAGGCTTCTTTAGAAATTTGAATTTTCAAAATTAGTCATAAGGTAGCTATGAAAAACCATTCATGATTGTGTCCAAAGGTTCTGAGGTCCAAAGAAAGTATGCTTTTTCATCTCATGAGTTTACCACAGGGATTAATGGCAGTGACTTCTCAGGGTTGACCTCTGGAAATAAATCGGGCTTGTCAACCTAAGTTGACAACTTAGGTTGTCCTGTTTCTCTTTTCCCCAATGCTGAAAATCCATGTTTGGGTCCTTGCCATATTTAGGAAACTAGATGTTGGCTCAAAAGCAAATTGTCTCCTCTAAGGTATTTGTAGGTGAGCAGCTTGGTGTCTGCGGCCAAAGAAAACTAGAAAACAGACATATACTAGTGTTGCTGAAAATAAGACCCATAGATCTGTCAACATCAGAGCTCCAGCCTTCAGGTTCTCTTTCTTAGCTATCTTCTAAAGGGCAGTCCGTAACCTGAACTATCATGGGTACAATTAGAATTGCAGCCCACTTGGAGTTAGGCATAAAGAGATAGCTAGAGAGATTTGATGGAGAATGAAGGCTGTGTGAACAGAGGTTATAGCCCCAGAATAGGTACTCTAATACTTTGATATTCTTTTCTCTGCCTCACAGACAACTCCTCAGTGAATGGGGTTGGGGAGACAAGGCTCAGTCAGATACTTTTTCATTGCTGCAATCACCCCAGGACTCCAGCTCTTTAAGACATATTCTCTGCCCATCCCACACATCCTGCCCATCACTCATGCACATGTACACACACATGTACATACCATATCCGTGGCTTCATAACTCCAACTAAGCCTTCTGTTTTGGTTTCCTAAAACTATTTAAGAAATAGTTTTAGCTGCTAAAACAAATACTATACAATGGGTTGACTTAACAACAAGAATTCATTGATTGACAGTTTCAGAGGCTAGAAGACTATTCCCAGGATAAGTATCTTCTGGCTGGCCAACAATCTTTGGGTTCCTTGGCTCTTTCATCACATTGGTTATACACATGGCAATGTCTTCTTCGATCTCTTCCAGGTTCTGTTGACTTCCAGCTTCTGCCTGTTACCCATTGCTTCTCTTTCACCATCTGATTTTTCACTTTGCTTAGAAAGGACTCCAGTAAATGACATTAAAGTCCAACCTGATTCAGTTGGGCCACACCTTGACTTAAGTAACATATTGAAAAGATCTTATTTATAATGGGTCCACACCCACCAGAATATGGATCAAGACCAAGAACGTGTCCAAACTAGGTGTTTCAGTTTGTTAAAGCTGCCAGAATGCAATATACCAGAAACAGAATGGTTTTTAAAAAGGCATTCTATTAAGTTACAAGTTTATGCTCTAAGACCATGAAAATGTCCAAATTAAGGCACCAAAAAGAGCTTACCTTCATTCAAGAAAGGCTAATGTAGAAGAGGAGAGCCAAGATGGCGGCTTACTGAGATATGGGATTTAGTTTTCCTCCAGAGCAGCTAATAAATAGCCAGGAACAGTACAGGACAACTGGGGCCACATCAGTGATCAGACACACAGCATATCCCTGTCTGGACCAGCTGGACCAGCTGCGAGCCCACCCGGAACCACGAGTTCCTCAAGCCACGGCAGCCAGTGGCCCTCCCCCACAGGCTGCTTCCCAGAGGGGAAAGCAAAGAGACTTTACCAGCAGCAGAAGCTGAGTACAACCAAGCTCCAATTGTGGAATTAATTAACAAATTCTGACTACTAAAAATAGGCCCCCAGTCAGCTGAACCTCAAGCAAAAGTGGAGGTTGCTGGGTTTTGCCCTGGTTCAGAGAGGGCAGGTGTGACAGAAAAAGAAAAAAAACAAAACAAAAACCAGAGGTTTTTTGGATTTGGATACACTATGTATCTCTAGGTCCTGAAGGAAAGGAGGGGGCACATAGGACCTAGAGATACATAGAGCAACGTGAATCAACTTAAGCCCTTGATTGGCAAACCCAAAGAATGGGGGTCCTGCTCTGAAAAGGATTTTCTTTTTTCTCTTTTGTGGCTGTGTTTCTACAACTTAACTACTCCTTAGATACAGCTGCAAGGCTTCTTGAGCTCCAACTGCCCCAGGCATAGGCAGAATTGAGCTTCTTTGAGTGTTTGTCTGGATCTATGCTTTCCATAGGAGAGGGGTGGGGACCAGCCCAGGTGGATTCCCTCCCTCAAGGAATTCAGACCCCAGGTCTGGAAAACTGAATCAATTAAAGACAGCATACAACCTCCCCTCTGTCTCAACCATGCTCCCACAGGGAGGGTCTGCTGAAGTTAACCGCATCATCTTATGCTAGTGGGACCCACAGGTAGAAAAGCACCACATACTTGGCAGGATAGGAAAAAAACAGAGTCCAGAGGCTTCATAGGAAAGCCTTTCAATCTGCTGGGTCTCACCCTCAGGGAAAACTGATGCAGGTGACTCTTTCCTCCAGAGAGGAGGCAAGTTTGGCCTGGGAAAATCTGGCTGGGTCTATAATACTTAAGTAGAACCCCCCAAGGCAGGGGTGGAAGGAGGCACTATACAGGCAGGGCAAGAAACAAGAAAACAAGCACTGAAAAATTCTTACCTGTTAAATGAAACCTAAGCTAGAGGACTAGAATAAGCTAAACTGAAGGTCAAAGAACAGACAGACAACAAAGTCATCCAGCAAGAAAATCCTAGATAAAAAAAGTGAAAACAATCTCTAGAATAAACTGATAAAGGTAATTAAATGCCTAGAAGACAGCAAAAAGTACCAAATCATACTAAGAAAAGTGACGATATGGCCCAGTCAAAGGAACAAACCAACAATTCAAATGAGATACATGAATTGAAACAATTAATTCAGAATGTTTGAATAGACATGGAAAATCTCATCAAAAATCAAATCAATGAATTGAGGGAGGATATAAAGAAGGCAAAGAATGAACAAAAAGAAGATGGGAATGAAAGGCACAGTAGAAGAGATGGGAAAAAAAAACAATCTACAATGTTAGATTTCAAGAGGCAGAATACAGGATTAGTGAACTGGAGGATGGGACATCTGAAATCCAGCAAGCAAAAAAAATATATATATATATGGAAAAGAATGGAAATATGAGGAGGGACTCAGGGAATTGAATGACAACATGAAGCACATGAATATACATGTTGTGGGTATCCCAGAAGGAGAAGAGAAGGGAAAAGGAGGAGAAAAACTAATGGAGGAAATTATCACTGAAAATCTCCCACTCTTATGAAAGACTTAAAATTAAAGATCCAAGAACTGCAGAGTACCCCAAACAGAATTGATCCAAATAGATGTACTCCAAGACACTTATTAATCAGAGTGTCGGATGTCAAAGAGAAAGAGAGAATCTTGAAAGCAGCAAGAGAAAAGCAATCCATCACATACAAGGGAAGCCCAGTAAGACAATGCATAGATTTCTCAGTAGAAACCATGGAGGAGAGAAGACAGTGGGGTGATATATTTAAGTTACTAAAAGAGAAAAACTGCCAACCAAGAATTCTATATCCAGCAAAATTGTCCTTCAAAAATGAGGGGGAAATTAAAACATTTTTAGACAAAAAAATCACTGAAAGAATTTGTGACCAAGAGACCAGCTCTGCAAGAAATACTAAAGGCAGTACTAGAGACAGATAGGAAAAGACAATAGAGAGAGGTGTGAAGAAGAGTGTAGAAATGAAGACTATCAGTAAAAGTAAGAAGAAGAAAAATTAGATACAACATATAAAATCCAAAAGGTAAAATGGTGGAAGAAAGTACTGCCCTCACAATAATAGTACTAAATGTTAATGGATTAAACTCCCCAATCAAGTCACAGACTGGCAGAATGAATTAAAAAACAGGACCTATCTATATGCTGTCTACAGGAGATATATCTTAGACTCAAGGATAAACATAGGTTGAAAGTGAAAAGTTGGGAAAAGATATTTCATGCAAACAACAAACAGAAAAGAGCAGGAGTAGTTATACTAAAATCCAACAAATTAGACTTCAAATGTAAAACAGTTAAAACAGACAAAGAAGGACACTATGTATTAATAAAAGGAACAATTCAACAAGAAGGCATAACAATCATAAATATTTATGCACTGAGCCAGAATGCTCCAAAATTCATGAGGCATACACTGAAAAGAGAAATAGACACATTTACCATGATAGTTCAAGACTTCAATTCCCCACTCTCATCAATGGACAGAACATCTAGACAGAGGATCAATAAAGAAACAAAATTTGAATAATACCTAAATAAGCTAGACTTAACGGACATTTATAGAACATTACACCCCACAACAACAGGATACACCTTTTTCTCAAGTGCTCATGGATCATTCTCAAGGATAGACCATATGCTGGGTCACAAAGCAGTTCTCAATAAATTTAAAAAGATTGAATAGTACAAAACACTCTCTCAGATCATAAAGGAATGCAGATGGAAATCAATAATAGGCAGAGTGCAAAAAAAAAAGACAACAAAACACTCTTAAACAACCACTTGGTCAAGGAAGAAATTACAAGAGAAATCAGTCAATATCTCGAGGCAAATGAAAAGAAAACACAACATATCAAAATTTATGGGATGCAACAAAGGCAGTGCTAAAAGGGAAATTAATTGCCCTAAATGCTTATATCAAAAAAGAAGAAAGGGGAATAATCAAGGAATTAACTGTCCACTGGGAAGAACTAGAGAACAAACAGCAAACTAACCACAAAGCGAGCAAAAGGAAAGAAATAATGAAGATTACAGCAGAAATAAATGAAATTGAGAACATGAAAACAATCGAGAAAATCAACAAAAACCAGAAGTTAGTTCTATGAGAAAAGTCAATAAGATGGATAGACCCTCAGCAAGACTGACAAAAAGAAGAAGAGAGAGGATGCAAATAAATAAGATCTGAAATGGAAGAGGAGACATAACCACTGACACTGCAGAAATAAATGAAGTAATGAGAGGATACTATGAACAACTTTATGCTAATAAACTCGACAACGTAGATGAAATAGACAACTTCCTAGAAAGGTATGAACAACCAACATTGACTCAAGAAGTAGGTGACCTACACAAACCAGTCACAAATAAAGAAACTGAATCAGTTATCAAGAAGCACTCCATAAAGAAAAATCCAAGACCAGATGGCTTCACATGTGAATTCTACCAAACATTCAAGAAAGAATTAGTACCAACCCTGCTCAAACTCTTCAAAAACATTGCAGAGAAGAGAAAGCTACCTAAGGAGGGAAAGCTACCTAACTCATTTTATGAAATCAACATCACCCTCAAAGCCAGATAAAGATATTACAAAAAAAAAAAAAAAAGAAAACTACAGACCAATATCTCTAATGAATATAGATGCAAAATCCTCAGCAAAATTCTTGCAAATCGAATCCAGCAGCACATTAAAAGAATTATACACCATGACCAGGTAGGATTCATCCCAGGTATGCAAGGATGGTTCAACATAAGAAAATCAATTAATGCAAGACACCATATCAACAAATCAAAGCAGAAAAACCACATGATCATATCGATTGATGCAGAAAAGGCATTTGACAAAATTCAACATCCTTTCTGGTTGAAAACACTTCAGAGACTAGGCATAGAAGGGAACTTCCTCAACATGATAAAGGGAATATATGAAAACCCAAAGCTAACATCATCCTCAATGGGGAAAAACTGAAAACTTTCCCTCTAAAGTCAGGAATGGACAAGGATGTCCACTATCACCACTGTTTTTCAAAACATTGTGTTGGAAGTTGTAGCCAGAGCAATTACACAAGAAAAAAAAATAAAAGGCATCAAAATTGAAAAGGAAGAAGTAAAACTCTCACCGATTACAGATGATATGATACTATATATTGAAGACCCTGAAAAATCCACAGCAAGACTACTAGAGCTACTAAATGAGTACAGCAAAGTAGCAGGTTACAAGATCAACACTCAAAAATCTGTAGTGTTTCTATACACTAGTAATGAACAATCTGAGGGGGAAATTAAGGAAAAAAAATCCATTTACAATTGCAACCAGAAGAATAAACTATTTAGGAATAAATTTAACTAAGGATGCAAAAGACCTATGCAAAGAAAACTACAAGAAATTGTCAAAAGAAATCACAGAAGACCTAAATAAATGGAAGGGCATACCGTGTTCATGGATTGGAAGACTAAATATTGTTAAGATGTCAATTCTACCTAAATTGATTTACAGATTCAATGCAATACCAATCAAAATCCCAACAACTTACTTTTCAGAAATAGAAAAACCAATAATCAAATTTATCTGGAGGGGCAGAGTGCCCTGAATAGCTAAAAATATCCTGAGAAAGAAAAATGAAGTTGGAGGTCTCATGCTACCTGACTTAAAGGCATATTATGAAGCTACAGTGGTCAAAACAGCATGGTACTGGCATAAAGATAGATATACTGACCAATGGAATTGAATAGAGTGTTCAGATATAGACCCTCTCATCTATGGACAATTGATCTTTGATAAGGCAGTCAAGCCAACTCACCTGGGATAGAACAGTCTCTTCATTCAATGGTGCCTAGAGAACTGGATATCCACATGCAAAAGAATGAAAGAGGATCCATATCTCACACCTTATATAAAAATGAATTCAAAATGGATCAAAGACTAAACATTAGATCTAAGATGATAAAAATTTTAGAATAAAATGTAGGGAAATATCTTATAAATCTTATAATAGGAGGAAGTTTCCTAGACCTTACACTCAAAGCACGGGCATTGAAGAAAGAAAGAAACAAACAAAATTAAACACTTTTGTGCATCAAAAAACTTTGTCAAGAAAGTAAAAAGACACTGAATGAAGCTGCATCTGAGCTACAAAAAAAAAAAAGAAAGTAAAAAGACAGCCTACAGAATGGGAGACAATATTTGGAAATGATATATCAGATAAAGGTCTAGTATCCAGAATATATAAAGAGATTTTTCAACTCAACAACAAAAAGACAGACAACCCAATTATAAAATGGGCAAAAGACTTGAACAGACACTTCTCAGAAGAGGACATACAAATGGCCAAAAGTCACACGAAAAAGATGCTCAACTTCCCTGGCTATTAGAGAAATGCAAATCAAAACCATAATGAGATATCATCTCACACCCACCAGAATGGCCATTATCAATAAAACGGAAAACACCAAGTGCTGGAGAGGATGTGGAGAAAGAGGCACACTTATCCATTGTTGGTGGGAATGTCAAATGGTACAACCACTGTGGAAGGCAGTGTGGCAGTTCCTCAGGAAGCTAAGTATAGAAGTGCCTCATGACCCTTCAATACCATTGCTAGGTATCTACTCAGAGGACATGAGGGCACGGACACAAGAGAACATTTGCACAGCAATGTTTAAGGCAGCATTATTTACAATTGCCAAGAGATGGAGACAGCCTAAATGTCCATCAACAGACAAGTGGCTAAACAAGCTGTGGTATATACATACGATGGAATATTTTGCAGCTGTAAGACAAAATAAAGTTATGAAGTCAGTAATAACATGGATGACCTTAAGGACATAATGCTGAATGAAGTTAGCCAGAAACAAAAGGACAAATACTATATGGTCTAACTGATATGAAGTGACATTAGCGAATGAACCTGGAGAATTTCAGTTGGTAGCAGAGACCATCAGGAGATAGAACTAGGGTAGATATTGGGTAATTGGAGCAGAAGGGATACAGATAGTGCAACAGGACTGACTGTAAAAATTCAGAAATGGATAGCACAATACTACCTAACTGTAATACAATAATGTTAGAACACTGAATGAAGCTGAATGTGAGAATGATAGAGGAGGTGGGCTGGGGGCACAAATGAAATCAGAAGGAAAGATAGCTGAATAAAGACTGAGATGGAATAATCTAGGAATGCCTAGAGTGTATAATGATAGTGACTAAATGTACAAATTTTAAAATGTTTTTGCATGAGGAAGAACAAAGGAATGTCAATAATGCAGGGTGTTGAAATACAGATGGTAATTAATATTTTAAAACTTTAACGTATGTGTGAGACTAAAGCAAAAAGTGTTTATTTGGTACAAAATTTATATTTTGACTAGTGCATTTCCTAATATAAATTATGTGTACAGCTTCATTGAACACCATAGTACTTGGAACCTTGAGTAGGGCATGATATCTTGTAGGTTTTTCCAGAGTGATGCCCCAATAAATCCCAGAGTGATTTGAACAGTGAATAAAAAAGTATTTGCAAAGTCCCCTTCTCGGAATGGTGAGAAAGGGGGAAAATTCAACTTCCCCAAGTTGAATTCTTGATATTCTCACAAGCAGTGGGGACAACCAAAGTAACAGGCTGAGCCCCCAATCTTGGGGTTTGTTCATATGAAACTTAACCCCACAAAGGATAGGCTAAGCCTACTTAAAATTAGGCCTAGAAGTCACCCCCCAAGAGAATCTCTTCTATTGCTCAGATGTAGCTTCTCTCTCTCAGCCAAAATGACAAGGAAACTCACTGCCCTCCCCCTCTCTATGTGGGACATCACTCCTGGGATTGTGGACCTTCCTGACAATGTGGGACAGAAATCCTAGAATGAGCTGGGACTCAGCATCAAGGGATTGAGAAAACCTTCTCAACCAAAAGGGGGAAGAGTAAAATGAGACAAATCTCAGTGGCTGAGAGATTCCAAACAGAGTCAAGAGGTTCTTCTTATGCATTAAATAGATATCACCTGTTTAGTTAAGGTGTCATGGAGAGGCTGGAGGGAAGTGCCTAAACATGTAGAACTGTGTTACAGTAGTCATGTGTCTTGAAGATGATTGTATAATGATATAGCTTTCACAGTGTGACTGTGTGATTTTGAAAACCTTGTATCTGATGCTCCTTTTATCTGCCTTATTGACAGACAAGCACAACATACGGATTAAAAATAAATAAATAGGGGGAACAAATGTTAAAATAAATTTATTAGATTGAAATGCAAGTGATCAATGAAAGGGAGGAGTAAGGGATATGGTATGTATGAATTTTTTCTGTTTTCTTTTTATTTCTTTTTCTGAATTGATGCAAATGTTCTAAGAAATGATCATGATGATGACTATACAAATACATGATGATGTGAGTTATTGATTATATAACAAGAATGGAATGATCATATGGTAAGAATGTTTATGTTTGTATTTGGTTATGTTTCATAAATAAATAAATTAATAATAATAAAAAAAAAGGTTAATTCCACCTGGAACACCTCTGTCAGCTGGGAAGGCAAATTGCTGGCTTCTGCTGGGGTCTCTGGCTCTGGACACCTCTCTCAGCTAGGAAGGCACATGGTGAGGTCTGCTAGTTTTCTCTCCACCTTTCATAAGGCTTCCCTGGGGGGCATTTTCCTTATGCATCTCCAAAGATCTCTGGCTAAGTGGGCTCTGTTGGCACTAAAGCTTTTTCCAAAATGGTTCCTTCTGATATTGCTCCAATAAGCAACTCCACCTTGAATGGGTGGAGATACATCTCCATGGAAACCAGCTAATCAAAAGTTACCACCTACAATTGCATGGGTCACATTTCCATTGCAACAATTAAAAAAAATCCTACCCAGCAATCTTGAATGAGGATTAAAGAGCATGGCTTTTCTGAAGTACATGACAGTTTTGAACTGGCATACCAGAGTACACAATTCAACTCACCATATCTTCCTATATATATGCCAGTTTTAAGTCGTGCTTTTAGCACAGGGTTATCCAGTTTTGTTACTGAAACTAAGTGTTTAAATGTTGGAAATACAGAATTAGACTTGAATACTAAATGGGTATTAGTTTGTGAAGCTTCTGGAATGCACTATACCAGAAATGGAGTGACTTTTAAAAACAGAATTTATGTTGCAATTTTATAGTTCTAAGACCATGAAAATGTCCAAACTAAGGGATACAGGGAAAGATAATTCAACTTCAAAGAAAGGGATGATAAAGTTTGGGGTTTCTCTCTCAGCTGGGTAGGCACATGGCAACATCTGCTAGCTTTCTCTACCAGCTTCTTTGAATGGCTTCCCTAGGGTTCTCGAGCTGTGTGGGCTCTGTTGACACTAAAGCTTTTTCCAAAATGGTTCCATCTTAAAGGACTCCAGTAAACAACTGCTCTTTGAATGGATGGAGACATACCTGCATGGAATCCATCGAATCAAAAGTTACCATCCACAATTGGGTGGGTCACATCTCCATGGAAATTAAAAGAAACATCCTGTTGGGTGCAGATGAGACAGAGGTCACATGCTCACTGCAGAGACAGAGGAAAGCTGTGTCTGTGGGAATAGGCGCCTGATGTCCTGAAAAGACTAAAGTGTTGCAAAGCTTCTTGAGTCTGGGGTGGAAGAAGGCCTTGGGAAACATGTGTAACTTTTGACTGGTCCTGGCACAGGGAAGCAGATTGTTCAGCCTTTGCTTCCTCCTTCCCTGTTCTTTAGCTACACTTTTGTTACTTTCTTTATCTCGCAGTCATATAAAATAAACAGTGTTGAACCTCTTGGGGGTTTTGAGTCTCCATCAGAGTTCAGAGTCCCACCTGGTCCCAGCTTTAACTATATCTTTGTCTCTTGTCTTCCCTATCGCCTCCCTTTAGTCCTGACACTGAGCAGTGCTGGTCGCAGCACCTACTCAGCAATACTGAATGAGGATTAAAGGACATGGCTTTTCTGGGGTATACAACTGCTTCAAACGGGCATGTTTTTTTTCTTTGGATGCCAAAAAGACATGGTCTTTCCAAATGCAAAATACATTCATTCCTTGGGTAGTGCATTGGTGGCTTAGTGGCAGAATTCTTGCCTGCAATGCCAGAGACCCAGGTTTGATCCAGAGTTTGCCCATGCAAAAATAAATGAATAAATAAAAATTTTAAAAATACATTCATTCCAAACGATATCATAAAGACTTAAACCATTTCAGTAACAATACCAATGCAATACACAGTCAGAAACAGTACAAAATTTCATCAAAGTCAGCTACAGGCATGGTCTGTCCCTAAGGCAAAATTCTCCTCTGCTGAGGACCTGTAAAACTCAGAACAAGTTATCTTCTGCCAATCTACAAAGGCGGGACAGTCATAGGATACATATTTCTATTTCCATAGGGAGAAACTGAAAGGAACACTAGGGTCAAAGGTCCCAAACAGTTCTGGAAACCTACAGGAAAAACTCTATTAGATTTTAAAGTCTGAGAGTCATTTATCCTTGGGGATTCAGAAAGCAGCAGTCTTACCCTTTCCAAGGACCTATGCCGTGGCCAGCTCTCTCCAAATGCTGGGGTAAGAATCACAACTTTGAAGGACTTTGGGGAGACCATCTTTTTCTCATCTCTACCCTCTCCACATATTGGGGCAACACCCCAGCTCTCTGCCATCTCTGGGGCACAGGCTCAACACCCTCAAAACAATGTGGCGGCAGCAAAGCTCTCTCCAATCCCCAAGGAATGTGCTCCACCCTCTCTGAGGCCTGGGGTGCTGAAACTCCTGCCATCTGCCTTTGAGGCAAATGCATGCACTCCAAGTGTGTGGGTGGGTCCACTCACCTGGTCTGAAGGTTCTTGGCTTCAGACCTTAGCTTCTATATTCTGCCATTGAAGTTATTTTTTCTTCAATTTGTCCCTTTTCTGCCCCTTTTCATCCAGATTGGCAGTGGTTCCATTTATACAGATTCCACAGCACTCTTGTTGTTTTCTATATATTAGGCTGAGATCATAACCATCAGACAGTAGAACTTTCCACAAATCCTTCCTGGATAATTCCATCTCCAATCCTAGCTTTTTCTGAAATAGATCACTTATTCCATGTTTGGTTAAATCCTCACATGGGGCCCTATTATCTGGAGTCTCCCTTTCTGGAAATCTAGAATTTTCCAGACTATCAATTTCTGGTTTCTTTGTACCCAAGAGTTCAGTTCTCAGCTTATCTCTTTTCTGTCACATTTTACTATAATCTACAAGGAAAAACCAGGCTGCACTTTCCACATTTAATTTGAAAGCTTCTTCTGCTAAATATCCTGGCTTCTAAAATCTGCCTTCCATCCAAAACCAGTAGTCAATTTTGCCAGATTCTTTGCCATTTTAAAACAACTATTGCCTTCCTTCCAATTTGCAAAAACACATATTTCATTTCTTCTAAGGCCTTATCAGAAGTATCCTTAAAGCCCACATTTCTACCAACAGTCTCTTCAAAGCATTCTTGGCCTTCTCTATCAAGATCTTCACAACTCTTCCTGAATCTTCCCCTTATCCATTTAAAAAGCCATTCCAATATGTTTGGTATTTGCAAATTGCAGCAGCACCTCACTTCTGTACCAAAATCTGCTTTAGTTTGTTAAGCTGCCAGAATGCACTATACCAGAAACAGAATGGTTTTTAAAATGGGCATTTATTAAGTTGCAAGTTACAGTTCTAAGGCTGTGAAAATGTCCAAACCAAGGCATCTAGGGAAAGATACTTTAACTCCAAAGAAAGAGCCAATGAAGTTTTAGGTTTCTCTCTCAGCTGGGAAGGCACACGGCAACATCTGCTTGCTTTCTCAACTGGCTTCATTAAATGGCTTTCCCAGAGTCTCTGGTTGCTTGGGCTCTGTTGGCACTAAAGCTTTTTCCAAAATGGTTCCATCTTAACGGACTCCAGTAAGCATCCCCACCTTGAATGGCTGGAGACACATCTCCATGGAAACAAATAGAAATATTCCACTCAGCAATATTGAATGAGGATTACAGAAGATGAATTTTTGGGGGGTACACAACTGTTTCACACCAGCACAGGTATATATACATAGTTATTTATAATGGCCAGAGGAGGTAGGAGATATCATGTCTTGAGAGACAGTAAGATCTGTGCCATATATTTTTGACCTGGATAAAATCAGGAGAGGAAGAATAATATAGCCACAGTGAGCCAGACTGGGGGACCCTGGGCTGGTGACCTTTGGGGCCTTCCCAAGAGGAACTGGTGTCCAGGCAGCTGGGAGTCCTGGGCCTTTAGCTTTAGGGCCACTCTCTCCCTAATCATCCTATTGAGAAGAACTGACCCTCCCCCTCTGTCAGGAACAGATAACTTTCTTCCTCTCTTTCCTACCCTCCTCATTAGATTGCCATTTCTCTCCCACTTCACATAAAAAAATTTAAAAACTCATCCTAGAACCTGATTAACTTTCAGGGCTTAGGGCTGGGATATACTAAGCCTCCTTAAATGCCAGATGCCAATTTGGCAATGAGGAGGAAATAAAAAAGACTGAGCACTTGCCTCACATCCTCATTGCCAAGATGGTTAGCTTATCCCACATTTGAAAAAGCCCCCAAAAGGAGGTGAAAACTGATATGAAACAGAAGTTGCTTTTCAACCACTGTTCTAGTTTGCTAGCTGCCGGAATGCAACACACCAGAGATGGACTGGCTTTTAATAAAAGGAGATTTATTTTGCTAGTTCTTCAGAGGAAAGGCAGCTAACTTTCAACTGAGGTTCTTTCTTACGTGGGAAGGCACCAGATGGTGTCTGTTGGCCTTCACTCCAGGCCTCTGGATTCCAACAACATTCCCTGGGGTGATTCTTTCTCCATCTCCAAGGAGCCTGGGCCGAGCTGCAAGTGCTGAGATGAGGTATGCTGAGCTGCTTGGGCTGTGCTACGTTGTGCTCTCTCATTTACGCACCAGCCAATTAAGTCAAACATCATTCATTGCAGCAGACACGCCTCCTAGCTGACTGCAAATGTCATCAACAATAGATGAGGTTCATGTACCATTAGCTCATGCTCACAGCAACAGAACTAGGTGCCTTCACCTGACCAAGTTGACAACTGAATCTAACTACCACAATCACACACACAGAAAACCATTTTGCCTGAATATTTAATGAAACTGAAAAGTATTTCAATTTAGAATGACTCTTACTATGTAAAGAAATGTTTAAACCATACACAATAGAGCATAACAAATTGATACCATGATTCATTTATCAAACAGGAGAGTGTGTTTGTGTGTATTTTGTGGTCACATTCATGTTTCATACTTTGGGTACTACTCTGATTATGTGAGCAATTCTTATACCTGCACAGTAAGCTTTCTTTCATGGAATAAAATGTCATCATGGTAGCACAAAATATACCTGTATTGGTTATCCATTGCTGTACATCAGAATGTCCCCAAATTTAGTGGCTGAAAACAATAAATATTTATTACCAGCACAGTTTCTGTGGGTCAGGAATGTAGAAGTGGTCTAGCTGAGCAGTTCTGGCTCAGGGTCTCTCATGAAATTCCAGACAAGATGTTAGCAGGGGCTGTGGGCTGAAGGCTTGACTGGGGTTGGAGGATGTGCTTCCAAGATGACTCATATGGCTGGTAAGTTGATTGATATGGGCTGTTGGCTGGAAGCCTCAGTTCCTTCTCCTGTAGAACTCTCTACAGGTTCCTTTTTAAAAAATACTTTTACTGAGAAATTGCGTACACATACATTCCATTCATGATATACAATCAATGACACACAATATCATCAAATAATTGTGTATTCATCACCATGATCATTTTTAGAACATTTGCATCACTTCTGAAAAGTAAATAAAAAGAAAAAAAAACCCTCAAGCATACCATCCCCCTTACCCCTCCCTTTCATTGACCACTAGTATTTCCATCCACCCAATTTATTTTACTCCTTATACCCCCTATAATTTATTTATTTTTGTATCCATTTTTTTTTTTTACTCATCTGTCCATACCCTGGATAAGAGGAGCATCAGACACATCTTCACAATCAAACAGACCATTGTAAAAATTATATTTTTATACAATTGTCTTTAAGAATCAAGGCTGCTGGAATACAGCTGTACAATTTCAGGAACTTCCCTCCAGCCACTGCAATACACTATAAACTAAAAAAGGATATTTATATAATACATAAGAATAACTTCGAGGATAACCTCTCTACTCTGTTTGAAATCTCTCAGCCACTGAAACTTCATTTTGTCTAATTTCTCTCTTTTGAACCCTTTTGGTCAAGAAGTCTTTCTCAATCCCTTGATGCCAGGTCCCAGCTCATCCCAGGACTCCTGTCCCACATTGCCAGGGAGATTTACAGCCCTGGGAGTCGTGTCCCACATAGGGGAGAGGACTGTGAGTTCAGCTGCTGAGTTGGCCTACACAGAGAGGTCACATTTGAGCAACAAAAGAGGTCTCTGGGGGGTGATTCTTAGGCCTAATTCTAAGCTTAGCCTATCCTTTTTTGCAGGAATAAGTTTCATAGGGGCAAACCCCAAGACCGAGGGCTTGGTTCATTGATTTGGTTGTCCCTACTGCTTGCGAGAATATCAGGAATTTCCCAAATGAGGAAGTTGACTATTTCTTCCTTTCTCCCCAGTCCCCCAAGGGGACTTTAAATATTTATTTGCTGCAAATTACTCTGGGATATATTGGGGCATCACACTAACCTGGACAAAACCAACAAAATCTCCCACGCTATTCAAGATTCCATTTACTTATTGTGTTCAACTAAACTGACTACACAAGTAAATTAGGTAATGTACTACCTGCAATATAAATTTTGTACCAGATAAACATCTCTCCTTTTTGTCTCACACAGAAGTTCCCTAGGCTTCTTGAGTGTTATCATGACATAGAGACTGGCTTCCCTTAGGGCAAGTGATCCGAAGAGCTGATAGCTGAAAGCCAAGTTGGAAGAAGCATGCCTTTGTGGCTTTGCGTGGGAAGTCACGTACTGTTTCTTCTGTCGTATACTATTTATAGAAGAGATAACATACAACTCACATTTGAGGGAAATAGAGTTGGGATTCATCTTTTGTAGAGAGAAGTGTCAAATAATCTGAGACATATCTTAAAGCTATGCCAATACTGGTCATAAAACACATTTGACCCACAGCTATTATGGATCTAAAAGCTCTCTTCTCTTCCAGGTGGGCCACCTTCTCTCTAAGTCTCATTATACTTACGGAAAAGAATAACTTGAAAAGATATTATTATATGCTATCAGATGATCACTGGTGTATCTAACTTCAATGTGGGATTATTTTGTCATTGTACAGGTTAATCTGAATTCCTGAATTTAATATAATGTGATATCAAAAGCAGATTTAAAATTTTTTACAGCTTATTTTATAGCAAACCATGAAAGTGTAATAAATATATGAACATGCTTATCTTTTAAAGTGCCAGTTATCAATTTATTGCCTCTGCTCCAAACCTACCATTCTTTGCCTGTTTCTATAGACCAGCTCTGCCCTACCTCCAACCTCCTAGCAATGATAAGACCTACACCTTCTGGCAAGTTTCTTCACTATGGGCATGCTATGAATTTCTGTGGTAACCACACCCTCTTTGAAGTGATCTGAATCTCAGCCTGGATTGGGGGAACTCTCCTAAATCCTTTGTTCCAATATTCCTTCATTGTTCTCTCTTCTTCAGTCTATATACAGGATGTAACCTCTTTTAAAACTTGCTACTTATGGACACTTTAGAGTCCTCTTTATCCATTTTAGTAGTTAACTACCTTTTACCAGTTAATTCTCTACATTAAATTTCCCCTATTCAGATTACAGGTGTGATTTCTGGAACCTGACTGCTATACAACTAGAGTGGGCCCAGGAGACAGAACCTAGGAGATGGCTTTTGGGGATTGGGTGAGGTTCTGAGCTTCTTACCAATGGAAAAAGAGATGCTAGTAACCCATGGCATGTAGCAACATTACAATTAAGTTATCATCTATGCTTAATTGTGATGACATGCCCATTTAGCAAGTGTTGTGGGAACATGTGCAGCTGCTGTACTTGACTATTGCTTCTTCTGAGCATACTGGAGCACCTACAGAAAGAAAATACAAGCTCAAGTCCTTTAACTCATAGCTAAAATAATGGTCTTAAAACCACAGAATTTATACGGCATCCTTTAAAAATCTCTCATAAGTAGCAAGTTTTATAGCCATGGGACTGAAATTGTTGGTTTTACAAAGCAGGCAGTGGCATAAAGGAGATACAGTCAGGTCAGTCCAAAAGCAAAGATATTGAGTTGAGAAGATGTCACCAGGTGCAGAGAATTAGCACTCACCTGCACCCATCAGGACATAAGATTTTTGGGTGGCCAGGGTGATCCTAGAGCTGAGTTGTATGCTCTTATCCCCTTCCCCTTCCTTATCTGCATCCCAATTCTACTTTCCCTCCCCTTAACAGCAACAGTTCAGCTCTTCTTCTTCCTCCTTTTTATTACCAGCCAGCCTCATCCTGCCCTGCAAAACCATCAATTCTGTGGTCTCTGGATGGGATTCTAAGGTGCCTTTTTGTTCATTGTAGGCTGGCAGTGTGGAGAATGGTGAAAATACACACTGAGGCCGCCATCTATCACAGACGCAGGAAGTTGTTGGCCACTCTGGACACATAGTTCTGAGTGATCTTGGTTGTCTTGTTCCCATGTTTCTCTGTCCAGTCTTCTCAGATATGCCTGGCACACCAGGGGTATTCTTCTAAGGGTTCCTTGGCCTCTGGGTGGTGCAGATGGAGCAAGGCCTGCACAGGGATTCAGGAGACAGATAATCCACAGCTGTTTTCAGTTTCTGGATTTGTCAATGGGGTAGATCACCAGAACGTGCAACTGCCTGAGAAAGAGAGAGAGGAAGATGATGCCTTAACACTCAGCTTCACAGAGTAGGGGAGAAAGTAGATCTGAAAATATCAGGTATGGCTTAATGTTCTGGATTTTCCCCTACCAGCCCAATGAAGAGTGAGGAAATTCCTTACCCACACTGAGGAAATCCACACCACTGATGGTTCCTATCCCATCTTTGCAGCATTTGGCTCTAAATAACTGTATGGGTTGCAGAATTACAACATCAGTTGGAGTCACAGTAGTAGCTCATATGAAAGTAGGATATTGACTGGGAAATAATGGGATCCTGAAACTTGAAATGACGACAGCTGGCTGGACTCAGATGAAAATCAGAACCTCAGACCCCTGAGACACTCAAAGCCCCCTTATCATTGAAAGTAGTTTTCCTTCTTATGCCTGAGATTATCAGACTTCCTGTGATCATTCTCACTTGATTCATATGCCTTGCAAAAGGATGCTCGTACTTCTCAAGCCCACCCAAAAACACCCCTTATTCCACTAGACTCATAACTAGGATCAAATCTCAATATGCTTCAGAGGGTCAGAACAACTATGACTTAGGAGGAAATTGATTACACATCAAAAGACTTGCAAGATTTTGTGAATCTATATCAGAAGAAGTCTAGGTAATATGTGTGGAAATGGATTCTAAATGAATTAGACCAAAGATGGCAGAAGCCAACTTAATTGTCATGAGTGCATTTACTAGACATTCCAGATTTAATGTGTTAGCTCACACAGCTCTAAGTGACTCTAACACTTGACTTGAAGGATTGACTGAAACATGGACTGAATGGTGGCTAATATCAATGAAGCTGAGATGTCAATGTTTCTCTGGCATGATGTAGAAGAAGAATCCCAAGGCTTAGAGAGATAGGAATGTTGGAGTGGATTTATTAGGTGTGACCTGCACATCTACAGCCCTCTTTAAGTGTTGGAACATATAACTGAATCCCAGTTTGAAGATCACTGGACTGGTGTAGAGACTATTTCAAGAGACTTGGTCCTAAAGGGAAGGGATAAGATAGGATAGTAACTGGAGAAGGATGCAAGGTCAAAACAGAACTTTTTTTTTTTTTTAAGGAATAGACTTAAGTATGTTAGAGAGCTGGGTGGAGAAAACAACAGAGAGAAAAGGAAGATGAAAAAAACAAACATGGTGTTTTACACATGTGAATGTTCAGAGTCCTATATGAATGAAGCATGGCTATACCTCCAAGACTAAATCTGTTGTTTTCTTTATTTTTCCCTTCCATTCTGTTCTCTCATTTGTACCAAGAGGACAGTTATTTTCACTTCCCCAGAGCACTTTGATAGGCATAAGTCATCCACTTTGTAAGCAGAAACAAAAGTTCAAAGAAGGAAGCTGTGGAAGCTTTATCTCCCAGGGCCAAGTTAAGACTGGCTGGGGAAGGCAGAGGAAAGAGTGGAGAAAAGATGGTGGAAGTAGGTTGAACACAGAGTGAAGAAAGTAGACTGAACACAGGACTGTTAGTCACCGGCCATCCAGGGTTCCGGGATCCCACCCAATCCTTACCTCTGCCTGCTCCTTGCCTGTGGCCAGCACACCTTGTAGCACTGTTATACACTAGTAAGCCTCCTCCTTTGGAAAGCTGTGGTAGGGGTGGTAATTAGCTTCTCAAAGTGGGATGGAAAGAACCAACTGGAAATTTCCCTATGAACTAGGCTGGAGTGAACTTTATAGCCCTGTTATCTGTGTAGGTTGTGGCTTTCCTTAGACAGTTTTATGATACTGCTAATCTTTATACACAAGGGTAACTTACTTGCCTCCTGAGTGCCTTTCTTTAGGTTCTGAGCTGTGAATTGTTTTTAGAAGTAGTGATTAGATAAGACTGTGACTAGGCTCAAGAGGCAAAACTTGGGCCATGGAGGTTATGAGAATTGTATGTATGAAGCTGGCCTCACGGACACGCCTCCCACCCCCAATAAAGACAACAAAAAGATTAATTTCTCCTAAATCTAGGGAGCTTATAGAACCATTAATTCAGGACACAGATTTTGAAAAATATATATTTCTGAAATGTATTACCATTAAAATGAGACTGATAAATTATATGAGATTTATAAAAGTAACTAAATAAATAAATGGAAAAGAATATAATTATATATCTGCAAACATTATGGCATTGCAAATAAGGTCTGAAAAGAATTATTTACTTCCTATCACAAATTTATTCCAAAGAAGTGAATCTGCCATATGCTAGAGAATTGAAGAACATAGAGGCTAATTATGATATATCTAAGGTCTCTCTTAGAAGCCCCATTGCATTTTATTTATACTGTATTTTTTGTGGCAATTCAAAAGACAAATGCCATAAATCTGGAAAAACTGTGGATGTATCTCAGCTTCTAAATGTGAAATAGCAGATTCTCTTAGGTTTTCACGATTCTTAGAATGTTTCTGCCTTAACTGGCATTTAGATTAATAAACAGGCCAGACCATTTCTATGGAATTTGGTATCCACATGTAAAAAAGACCACAAATAAAGGCCTAATAAACATGAACAGTGAAAATACATGTTTTAAATCAAGTTTACATTCAGTTGGTGGTAGTAATGGTGACATGAGAGTCTTGAAGTTTGAACTTTATATAAATTCTTGTATATAAAAGTCATACATATATATAAATGCAGCAGTGAAAACCCAAAAAAGTTTTCCCAAAGAGGAAACTTGTCCAACTGTGCTTTAGGCCAGTTCATGTATGAATACACTGAAGTGAAGAAATTATATCTATCTTTGTCTTCTATGGACCTTGAAGAAGTCTCCTGAATTATGTAATGGTTTCCTTGTATAAATATAGGAAAATATTTTCATTAATTTTCAAAAGAAATATACTGTTCCATATTTTGGTCTACACAAAGAAATGAAGAGCTCTGGCATAAATGAAGTTAAAGAATATATATATATTTTTACTTCCAATTGCTTTAAAAGTTAACTGATTACTAAAAAAACTGATTTCATCAGGTATTTTGCTTTTATATCATATGAAAAGTAAAATGCATAGTAACACAAGAATGAAAGATAGAAGGGAGAAACTGGACATATACTGTTTTAAGGTCTTATACTACAGGTGAAGAAGTATAACATAATTTGAAAGTGAGCTGTAATTAATTAAAGATACACATTGTAGAGGGGGAGGTAATGGGTATGGAGAGGGAGAGGTAAAGGGTATGATATGTATGAGTTTTTACTTTTTTCTTTTTATTTATTGTTCTGGAGTGATGCAAATGTTCTAAAAAATTATCAAGGTGATTAATACACAATTATGTGATGATATTGTGAACCACTGATTATATACCATGTATGGAATGTTTATGTGTTAAGAATTAAATAATAGGGCGGGCCACAGTGGCTCAGCAGGCAAGAATGCTTGCCTGCCATGCCAGAGGACCCGGGTTTGATTCCCGGTGCCTGCCCATGTAAAAAAAAAGAATTAAATAGTAATTGAGAAATCTTTTTTTTTAAATATTTTGAAATCTCTTAGCCACTGAAACTTTATTTAGTCTCATTTCTCTCTTCCCCCTTTTGGTCAAGAAGGCTTTCTCAATCCCTTGATGCCAGGCCCCAGCTCGTCCCAGAATGGCTCATGTTTTTAAAAGCTTCTCTCTGACTGCTATAGAGAGAATAGAGCAAAAGAGTGGAATCAGAGATTGGTTGGGAATCTATTGGAATGATCCAGGTGACAGAAAATGGTGTCTTGGGCTGAAATAATTGTGACGAAGGGGTGGGAGATGGTTAAACTGTGATATAGGTAGAAGGTGAACCCAACAGGATTTTCTTGAATACCTTTTACTTGAATCCTGATAACTTGAATGTGGGGTATGAAAGGAAGAGCTGTTAATGGAAATTCCAAGATATCTGAACTGATCAAAGAATAACAAGTGGTTCCATTTAATAAAATAGTGAATATCATGGGAGAGGCAGTTTAGTGAGGGGTGGAGAAGGGAATCTAGAGTTCATATGGGGCAAGTTTAGTTTGAAATGCCTATTACACATTCAAGTAGGGATGATGAGTAGGTAGATAGATACAGAACTGTCCATTTTAGAAAAATTGCTGGGGCTGAAGATATAAAATTAAGAATCATGAGCATCTTAAACCACAGGATTGGGAGTCAACTGAAGAAATGTTTAGAAAAGGAGTGTGTGATCAACTGAATCAAATACTTGTCAGAGGCTAAGATTGACTGAAAATTTACCATCAGCTTTAGCCATGTAAATGTTAGTGGAGACTTTGAAAAGAATGGGTTCAATAGAGTATTGGGATCAAAACCTTCAGAGTTTTGATTAGACATTTATTTATTTGAAGACCTGTTTATGTCAATCTCCCCAGCTCTGTGGATTCTAAGTTTCATGAAGGTAGGTTGATAGCTCTTTTAGTTGTCATTTTATCTCCATTATTGGCCTAGCGTCTGGCACATAGTATACATAGTAAATGCTCAATAAATATTTGTGGACTATTTGGTTGTATCCTGGCCATTTCGAAAGATTTTCTTGTCAGAACTTCCCTGGTAGAGGATCTCCCTACATTTAGTAGATTTAGTAGTGGGAATGGGAGAGGGTGACTTATAAAGCCACTGAAGGACCACTCTTTTATTTTAATAAATGTTGACTTTCTAAGTTTAAAATGTTGAACCTGTTTCAAGGCTACAATGTAAACATATGCAAAAAAATGCCTTATATTTGGTAATCTGAGATTTAAAAATAAATACATGGTTTAACTATGACTTGAAGCAGGAACCCCAGAATTATGAGTCATGAGGGGGAAAACAGAATTTTCCCTTAGGTTGTTTTCCTGAGAGGGAAAAATAAAGCATTTTAGTGATCAGAGAACAGGGTCCATACCTTACAGCACAGTTCCTGTGCCTGTTTCCTCAATTATGCAATAGTATTGATATCAGGAAAGGTAAGATTCATTTGTTCTTATTAGTAGAGGGCCCTGTCTTATGTAACTTCCTAGAAGCAAATTAATTCCCATGAAAAACTGGGCAATTTTTTCTCAGATCACTAAGAAACCTTTGGTTAATTACTGCTTTAGTGCATAAAATAGCCTCTGATATCTCAAAAGCTTTAATGTAGCTTCCCAATAGTACCTAATCTTTTTTTCTGAGCATGTGTATTGAAAAGTCTAGCTCAATGAATAACTACACAAGGCAAAAAGCTGAATGTGAGTAGCCCCATGCCTGGGGGAATCATAACTAGAATTAGACAGGCCAGTCAGATAAAAAGATGATTAGAATATTCTCAGGAGAAAATGGAGACCCTTTGAAGAGGTCATAAGATGTCTGTCATGTTAAATAAACTTCTGACAACTTTGGGGATAAAAATGGCCTCCTTGAAAAAGGTGTCTTTGAGCAAAGAGAAGGGAAATGGAAATTTCCCATGATATTAATATACAGCATGTTTACTAAGCAAATTATCTTAGCTAGGGATGATGTTAGGGAAGAAGAAATTGGTCTGTGAGTGACTGAAGGTTTTAATAAAAATGGAAACTGCGACTTACAGCAATAGTACTAAACTCCTCAGACCTTAGTTATTACTAAAGCTGATGCTGTTGAAAAATCTACTAAGATTACCATGGTGTGCTTGTGTGTTTTCCTCTTGCCTGTTGAGAAGAAAACGGGGAGGAGAGTCACATGACTGGGGTCAAAATTTAAAAAAACCCGAGTGGTTGTTAACGTGATCTATTTGGACCCAGGTCTGGAAGTTGACCTGACTTTTCCCCCTCAAATATTGGACCTGAAAATTTGATAGATGTTATATGTTCCAGCAACAGAATTAGCTCCTTCTAAGTACATGTGGATATAAGTTTTCATTAGTTGGGAAGAGTAAGTCAAGTCTAAAGTCTATGGCTGAAAGTCTTCTTGTCTCAACCTTACTGCTGCCTCTAACACTGATGATTCATCAGTTTAGTCCACAAAGATCGCACACCTACTATGTGTTATTCTCTGTGCCAAGCCCTGGGGTTTTAAAAATATAAGTCTAGCAAATAGAGACAAGCATGTAAACTAATCATAATAATAAATGGTTACAGGTGCAATGACAGAAGTAAGAGGGAAGGAGTCAACTCTGCTGGGCATATAATCGTGAGGCTTCAGACAGGCCTGTAAAATTGAATCTCAAAATGGTGGTAGGTGAGCAGAGATAGAAGACAAGAAGGGGATAGAGGAAGTACAAGGTACAAAAGCAGGAAAGTGGGAAACTGGTGAATTGGGGCCTACAAATAATGAAGCATCCTAGAGTAAAGAGGAAGAGAGTTCAAGAGATAGGGAGTAAGGGATATTGAAGAAAGAATAAAATGAAAAAAAAAATCAGATGGCATGAATTTCCTCTGAAGGCCTACTGGTAAGCAAGAAGATCAATCTTCCTCTCCAGACCATAAATAGAACTTGTGCTTAAGATGAAACTATCTTAAATTGAACTTAGTCAGCCTGTGGCCTGGAATTCACAAACCAAAAGCCATTTATAATGTCTTGAAACAACAAAACTGGTTTCTTGTCCTCAGCTTGTTCTCTGGCTAGTCAGGGTTCTTTACTTGTTGGGGTAAGCAAACTTTCAATTCTGAGGCATCTGAGCCCTTGGTTGTCCTGCCCGTTTTGTGCTAGTAGCACCCCTAATGACTTTAAACCACGGCCAAAGAGTATGGGTAGGTATATCTGGGGATCACCTCTATGCCCCTCTTGTGCTGCAACAACTCTATTTTCCTTTTATAATCAGAAGTAACTGCCCAGCCCACACTCTAACTCCTTTTTCTGTCTGTTTGCTAAGGATCCAGAAGCGACAAGGTAATAAGTTTCATTTCCCAATTCTGTGGAATCTTTAATGAGTCCCTTGATTGAAATTTTTTTACATTCATTTTTAAATCCCAGTTTATCAAACATTGGGCATTTTTTGAACATGTTTACACTGTAGCCTTGAAACAATTCACCATTTTAAACTTAGAAAGTCAACATGGATCTACCATTTCTTCTACCAGAAAGGGTGAACAATAAATATACTATTAGAGTTCTGCCCTTAAGAAGATTTTCCTTCTTAATTGCCCTAAGTGGATAGAATGTACAACAGCAATCCAATAGAGACATCTGAAAACCAGTCTTGAACACTTTCTTCCTTAGTCAGCAAGTTATAGGGAGCTTCCCACGGGGCCATATGTGTGGGCAGGGGGAGTATCAGTCTTCTCCAGCTCCTTAAATAGGAGGCAATGCACTCTGTCACACCAAGGCCATTTCTCATTGTGAATCACCCCTTGGAGGGAGAGGATATCTGATGTTAGGACAGCTAAGTGTAAGGCTTAGAAAGTCTTCCTTCACTTAAAAATGATAAAAACATTCTTCCAAAAGTGTTTATTACATTATGATTAAAAAAAATCTCAATCTTCATTCCATCTAGAAATTCAAGGTAGGGCTCCAACTGTTTTTCTTTTTCCAAATGACTATCCAGTTGTCTGAATAGCACATTTCTTTTCATTACTTTGTTATATAATCAGATCACATTCATATTTAGGTCTATTTCTGTACTCAGTCTTTTGTTTTATTGATCACCTATCTGTTCCTGTGTCAATATATCATCAGTAAATACTGTAACTTAAATAACTGGCAGAGTGCTGCCTAACATTCTTCTGTATTAGAACCTTTCTGGCTGTCCTTTTCCTCTTCCAGAGAAACTTAAAAATTGTTTTGCCAAACTCCAAAAAGAATTCCATTAAAATTTTTATTGGGCTGTAATAAACTTATATATTAGCTTTAGAGAGAGCTAATATCTTTACAATATTGGGTCTTTCAAGCCAAGACTATGACATGCCTCTTCATTTATGTAAGTGTTCTTTCTTGAATTTTTTCTTGTTATATGAAGAGACCTAATTGTTATCAGTTCTTTTGTGAGAAGTAAGTTCTACAAAATGTAATTATTTCATGTTGGATCACCAAGTATTATTCACATTTAGCATAAACACATGGTTATATTGCTGAAAACTGCATTGTGATGATTAAATTTCCAAGGATCGCCAGGTTAAGATTTTTTTTGAACTGATTGTAGAATGATGGCCAGTTGAAAAAACTGTTTGGAAAATTCAAAACATCCAGAAGTCACACATAGATGTTATTTGCGTAAGAAGGATGCCTTTTATTTAAAAATTGTGTCATTGTTTCAGAAAAGGAATGAAAGCCATCATGCTATCTAGGTCACTTACATGTGTGCATCTGGGAATTGTTTGCATAAATGCACTTGCTAGAAGCCATATCTGCTGGACTAAAACCTATTCCAATATTTACATCACAATATCTTGGTGCATTCCAGGATATTCAACAGAGCTTGCCAAGAGGTCACCATGCCTGCTTTTCTTTTCTATTGTGTGCCCAGTGCCTAACACAGTGCCTAGCACAGTGCCTAGCACTAAATATGTATTGAAGGAACAAATGATGTCTTCATCAAGAATTCATATGGTACTTCTGAAGGTAAAAACTTCAAGAATGTGGTTTGCCTCCAGCCTGACTAACTACCACCTACATCTGCCTCCATGCCAGTACCAATAGTTCTGATTGGTAGCTGAGACTCTTGAGCCCTCCAGCCCTTGAAAGTCTTCTCTAGCATCTGCCTCTGTTGCTTGGTTAATTACTCCCAGCCCAATCTGTTTCGGAGAATGGATATTATTAAAGACCTGGCTTCTGCTTCACTTCCCACCAGTCTTCCATTGCCAAAGACCTTTTGTGCCTCATCTCCAGCCAAGTAACAAAATCTTGAGTAATCACACTGACATTTTGTTTTTGGCACTAGAAACAGAGAGTACAGTGTTACAATTTGAGTTTTAGAATGATCACTCTAATAGGACAGACTTTGTCCAGTTTGCTTCCCATAGTGGGAAGGCTGGTATGCTAGAAGGAGTCAGTCATGGCCAGAACCGGCAATGAAGATACTTTTTACCCACAGTTGCAGATATGTGAGGTTTACAAATAAGAATGGTGTTGTGTCAGAGATAGATTGCAGAGAATGAAAGAGAATCATGTCCACCCAAGTAATCAAAGCAAGGAGAGTCTACGACACATATTAGGAACTTTAATAGAAAGCCAAGAGATGGGAGAAGTAGAGAATGCTGAAAAATATATCCAAAGTAGTTATAGCCAAAAGTGGAGCTTTTATGTACTTTAGATACACGGTATGGGTGGTCTGAATTTAAGTAAATGTCCTAGGATATTTCCTACATAATGGAGAATAATTAACTAAAGAGGTAACCATAAAAGTTAGGGGTCCATTGCATCAAATGAAAATTATCAAAGGATGAGGAGAATCCCAATGGAAACAGAGAGGCCAGAAACAGATCCTAAAACCATTTCAGAAATAGAGTTAGTGGGAACAAATGCCTAAATAACCCTAAGTCATGAATTCTAGAGCTATTAGTTGACGCATAAAAGAAAATACAAATAGAAAAAAATCAAATGATAGAATCTGGTCCTTAAAGAGTCATAGGTACTGTGAACATTCTGATAGCACAATAATCACTTTCATTGATCCTTTTAAAAACTGACTATTTAATATGCATTCTAATTATAAACCTTCACAAAAAGTCTCAAAGAATGATACCTTTTAAAATTCCCTCTCTTTTTTTTTCTGGTGCTTTTTAAAATTTATTTTTATTTTTTTAAATACCAAAAAACATGTAACAAATGCAAACATTCCTCTTTCGATCATTCTGTTCTACATATAAATCAGTAATTCACAATATCATCACAGCTGGATATTCATCATTTCTTAGAACATTTGCATCAATCCAGAAAAAGAAATAAAACAAAAACAGAAAAAAAAGATTATGCATACCATACCCCTTATCCCTCGCTTTCATTGCTCACTAGTATTTCAAACTAAATTTATTTTAACATTTGTTCCCCCTATTATTTATTTTTATTCCATATGTTCTACTCGTCTGTTGACAAGGTAGATAAAAGAAGCATCAGACACAAGGTTTTCACAATCACAGAATCACATTGCGAAAGCTAGATCCTCATTCAATCATCATCAAGAAACATGGCCACTGGAACACAGCTCTGCAATTTCAGACAGTTCCCTCCAGCCTCTCCATTACATCTTGAATAACAAGGTGATATCTACTTAATGCATAAGAATAACGTCCAGGATAACCTCTGGACTCTGTTTGGAATCTCTCAGCCATTGACACTTTGTCTCATTTCACTCTTCCCCCTTTTGGTCAAGAAGGTTTCCTCAATCCCTTGATGCTGAGTCTCAACTCATTCTAGGGTTTTTCTCAATCACTTGATGCCGAGTCTCAGCTCATCCTAGGATTTCTGTCCCAAATTGCCAGGAAGGTACACACCCCTGGGAGTCATATCCCATGTAGACAGGGAGAGGGTGGTGAGTTTGCTTGTTGTGTTGGCTGGAGAGAGAGGCCACATCTGAGCAACAAAAGAGGCTCTTTTGAGGGGGACTCTTAGGCCTTAGAATTCCCTCTCTTTTAACAGCACTGACAGTGACTTACCCAGGTTCACATAGAAACTTAGATGGCATAGCTGTAAAAAGAACTTAGGGCTTTTAATCTCCATGTTCTGATATTGGACTCCACTCATATTTGTATAAACTCTTATGGTGCCAGACAACTCAAACAGACAAACGCAGACACACACTTTCTCCTAAAATTTAACTATGATTTCTGAGACTAAAATGAAAGTGGTTTGTCTACTATCAATACTTTCACATATAGATAAGTAGATAAATAGATAAAGAAATGTACAAATAAGAAAAAGAAATGTACAAATATTGTTCAAATGTGTTTAGTTAGAACTTGTGCCAGTTTAAAAGTATTATGTACCCCAGAAAAACCATGTTTTAATCCTGATCCAATCTTGTGGGAGCAGCTGCTTCTTTTAATCCTGATTCAATATACTGTAGGTTGGAAACTTTATATTAGATTATCTCCTGGAGATGTGACACATCCAATTTTGGGGTGACTTTTTGATTAATTGGAGATGTGACTCCACCCATTCCAGGTGGATCTTGATTTGCTTACTGGAATCCTTTAAAAGAGGTAACATTTTGGAGAGAGTCAGAAAGGACAGAAGCCTCAGAGCTGACAGAGAGGGCAGATGTAGATACTTGAAGAACAGTTGCTTCAGAGAACAGAGACATGGATGCTTGGAGGTGCTTGGAACCCAGCAGACATCACCATGAGATGTTAAACAAGCCAGAACCTGGAGAGAGCCAAGGGAAGCCAAGAGGTAAAAGCCAGACCTGGAGAAACAAAGTGAGGAACCCCCACAGGAACAGAGGCTAAAGGCAACGGAGCCCAGGAGCAAGGGACCAGCAGATGCTACCCATGTATGTTCCCAGCTGACAGAGGTGTTCCAGACCCACTGGTCTTCTTAAGTGAAGGTAACCTCTTGTTGGTGCCTTAATTTTGACACTTTCACTTCCTTAGAACTGTAAACTTGTAACTTATTAAATTACCCATTATAAAAGCTGTTCCATTTTTGGTATATTGCAATCTGGCAGCTTGCAAACTAACACAGGTTCATGCTTCTGTTATACTTGTTTCAGGAACTATAGAATAACAAGTGAAACCATCATTTCCTCCCTCTCCTTCCCTTTCTTCCTTCCAACTTTATTTAAGCAAATATTTATGGAGCTCCATAAATGAGGCACAATGATGCGTTAGCTCATGCTGGGCTTTGAGGGGTACAAAAAGTAAAAAGACATATTCCCCTAATCTAGGATAGGAGAAGTCAAATTTGCATTAGGTTGCTCAGAGAGAATTCAAGGGCCGTTGGGGGTGATTTGAATCCTGAAGGGCCGGCACTCTGACAACAGGAGGAAGAAGGACAAAGGCCCAATCTCGGCAGGAGAAGACTGAGATGGGGGAAGGGAGTGAATGGCATGTACCTCCTCATGGGACACAGGGTCAGAGCCAGCAAGGAGGGATAAGAGTACAATAGAGAGACTAAACAAACTGTGACATTTACATAAGATGGAATAGTATGCAGCTGTAAGACAGAATAAAGTTATGAAGTATGTAACAACATGAATGGACCTTAAGGACATTATGCTGAGTGTGATTAGCCAGAAACAAAAGGACAAATACTGTATGGTTTCACTGATATGAACTGACATTAGTGAATAAACTTGGAATATTTCCTTGGTAAAAGAGACCATCAGGAGATAGAAATAGGGTGAGATATTGGGTAATTGGAGCTGAAGGGATACCGATTGTGCAACAGGACTGAATATAAAAACTCAGAAATGGACAGCACAATACTACCTAACTGTAATGTAATTATGTTAAAACACTGAATGAAGCTGCATGTGAGAATGATAGAGGGAGGAGGGCTGGGGACATAAATGAAATCAGAAAGAAAGATATATGGTAAAGATCGAGATGGTATAATCTAGGAATGCCTAGAGTGTATAATAATAGTGAAATGTACAAGGTACAAATTTTAAAAATGTTTTTGCATGAGGAAGAACAAAGGAATGTCATTATTGCAGGGTGCTGAAAATAGATGATAATTAATACTTTAAAATGTCACCTTATGTGTGAGACTAAAGCAAAAAATGTTTATTTGTTACAAAATTTATACTTTGACTAGAGTGTTTCCTAATATAACTCATGTAGATAGTTTGACTGAATGTCATAAATACTTGGAATCTCAGGTAGGACATGAGATTTTGTTGGTTTGTCCAGAGTGATGCCCTGATGAGTCCCAGAGTGATTTGATCAGTGAGTGGAAAAGTATTTGCAGGCCCCCTTTGGGGAATGGTGAGAATGGGGAGAAATTCAACTTCCCCAAGTTGAATTCTTGATATTCTCACAAGCAGTGTGGACAACCAAAGCTATAGGCTGAGCCCCCAGTCTTGGGGTTTGTTCACATGAAACTTAACCCCACAAAAGATAGGTCAAGTCTACTTAAAATTTAGGCCTAAGAGTCACCCCCAAGAGAGCCTCTTTTGTTGCTCAGATGTGGCCTCTCTTTCCAGCCAACATGACGAGCAGTCTTACCACCCTCCCCCTCTCTGCGTGGGACATGACTCCCAGGGGTGTGGACCTTCCTGGCAACATGGGACAGAGATCCTGGAATGAGCTGAGACTCAGCATCAAGGGACTGAGAAAAACCCTAGAATGAGCTGAGAATTAACATCAAGGGACTGAAAGAACCTTCTTGACCAAAGGGGGAAGAGTGAAATGAGACTAAGTGTCAATGGCTGAGAGATTCCAAACAGAGTTGAGAGGTTATCCTGGAGGTTATTCTAACCTCCTTGTTGTTCAAGATGTAGCGGAGAGGCTGCCTGAAAATGTAGAGCTGTGTTCCAGTAGCCATATTTCTTGATGATGATTGAACAATGATATAGCTTTCACAACGAGACTCTGTGAATGTGAAAACCTTGTGTCTGATGCTCCTTTTAGCTACTATATCAACAGAAGAGTAGAACATATGGAATAAAAATAAATAATAGGGGGAACAAATGTTAAAATAAATTTAGTTTGAAATGCTAGTGGTAAATGAAAGCGAGGGGTAAGGGGTATGGTATGTATAATCTTTTTTTTCCTCTGTTATCGTTTTATTTCTTTTTCTGTTGTCTTTTTATTTCTTTTTCTAAATCAATGCAAATGTTCTAAGAAATGATGAATATGCAACTATGTGATGATATTAAGAATTACTGATTATATATGTAGAATGGAATGATTTCTAAATGTTTTGTTTGTTAATTTTTTTTAATTAATAAAAAAGTTAAAAAAAAAAGAAAGAAGAGTACAATAGAGGATTGTGTGGTGCAGATAGCCAGTCACCCCACCCCACCCTATCAGCATGAACCCAGCACCCGGGATCTGTGAATTTGAGTCAAGTAACTATGTCTGACAGTCAGAAGATATGCAACCTTTTAGAGGCCATATCATCTGAAATTGGTTGCAAGAGCCATCCTCCTTAGGGAGAAAATCTCCACTCTTTTAGTAGTGCAAAGAGCTAGGGATTTTAGTAAAGCTGGATAATTGGGGTAGGATTTGGGAGGATCTTTCATGTGACGGTGAAGTGCTGGGTAGGGAGGCCTTGCTGTTAGGTGGGAAGAACACAGTCTGAAGACATGGATTTCAATTTTGTCTCCACCACTTATTAGCTGAGCAATCCTGGGCAAATAACTGCTAATAGCTCTAGTTTCTCCATCTGTAAAAATCCCAAGTGGTAACAATGAATGATCCCATTTACTGAACTAATCATGCCACGTGATCATTTCATCAACCTCTTTATTTGGGGAGGAGGGTTGTAAACTGTAATTTTTTAAAATTGGAAAACAAATATACAACTTAGAATGGATTTGAAGCAATTGTAAAATGGCAAAATCTGTAAGCTGATTTTCTTTAAGTGGATAAACAAAGTTTAAAAAACAGGTAACAATAAAAGAAAATGTTTCTGGTATAGGACCAGCAATATGAAAAAAATGTGTACAAGTACCTGGATAACACATCCATTTTGCAATAGTGCAACTCTATCTACATATTGTTGACTGCCTATAGTCCATTCAGAGTTACTCCTAACTTTAACAACAACATGCTGACAGTTCCTAAAGAAAACTGTTCTAAAAAAAGGCATAACCCAGATGTTTCCTCATTTGACCGACTGCATCTAAGTTTAGATGTGCAGAAATGCTTAGATATATCCAGAGTGAGCTACATGCAATATGTTACTTGGTCAATTTTCTAAAATAAAATTTCAGGACAATAACAGTAAGAGAAGGTAAGAAAACATGGAGAAATGAAATCCTAATAACTATATATACATATTTTTTGACAGTAAGGGGAAACTTTTACTGATAAGTTACAAACAAATGAAAGGAAAATAATTTTGTACAAGAAATTTGACACATTCTGTATAACGTCTTCACTTTGCTGTCATCATTTGGCATTTGTACAAATTCTTCATAGTTTACTTGACAGTCACAATATCTGCTTCAATGATCATTTCATCTTCTTCATCTAATTTCTCTTCAAAGTTTGTCATCACGTGGCAAAACACTGCAGCACTAATACAGACATTGCCATCCCTATCAAACACATGGAATACTTCTCTAATTTCTTCATCACTGCCCGTGTCTTTCATTTTCCTTGCCATCATTGCCAGAAATTCTGGAAAGTCAATTGTGCCATTACCATCGGCAACTGATTCATTAATCGTGTCCTATGATACTACTTCTATGGGATTCTGCCCAAGAGACCTCATTAAAGTTCCCAATTCCTTTGTGGTTATAATTCCATCACTGTCTTTGTCAAATAGTAAAAAAGCTTCTTTGAGTCCTGTAATCTGTTCTCAGTCAGTTGGTCAGCCATGTCACAAGTGCTACTGGTCCCCCAGACCCAATCACCCAACTGCCCGATTCTCTAGCTCCACTCTATAGATCCACTTGAACTCGTGAGTTACTTTTTAATCAGCAACCCTATAAAGTGCATTTTTTTTTTACTATTTCTATAATACATATGAGTAAACTGAGGCTTAAGAAGGTTGAGTACATTTTCAAATGTATATATCTTGTAAGTGATAAGGCTGGAATTTGAATCCATGTCTGTCTAACTTAAAACCCTCTTCTGACTCTCTTCCAAGGGTTTCTTTTATGAGCTAAATGATAGAGAGTCTTACTGAAATATCAGTAATTAATTAGACTATTAAATGCCTAATTTAATACTGATACTCACAGTCTTAATTTTATTTGAGAATAGATTTAAGAGTCTGTGTATTTATATTATTTTCCAGGCATAATTACTTTTACTTTTTTTAATTAAAATTTTTTTCCTTTATTTTTACATTTTTGTAGTTTACTTCGTTGCATAATTGCTTTCTGAGGAAAGAGAAATCTTTTGGAATAGTTTGCATAACCTTGGCAGTACCGTATTTACCTTTTTTTTTTTTTTTTACACAATGAATTGCTTTTATTTTGGTATGCCTCCACATTTTAGCATTTAGTAGTCCTGAACAGAGAAGTGGGAAAACAGTAATTTGTCAGGAAGCCAAACCCACCGATTTCAGGACTTGGTTGTGCACACCGAGTTCTTCCTTAATCACCGCTGAGGATCATGAGAGGCAGCAGCAAGCACCAAAACCAAAGCCTGCACCAAAGCCAAGATCCTTCTGTTCCAGTTGTCAGATTCCAAACTAGATTCAAATGGATTGCAAGGATGACCAAATGAGGGTCCTGTTTGTTTAAAACTTCAATTTTTAAAAGCAAAAGTGATTACAAGAAAATAAAACAATTCATTTAGAGGGATTTGGTGTGCTTACAAGTGTCTTTGTGTGGCCTTTCTCCAAGTTTAACCACCAAAGACTCTGAGAGCTGGCAGGTCTGATAACCCCTCATGACTGTTCTTTTCATCGTATCAAACTTGAACTAAAAAAAAAAAATGCATCAGCTGATGATGACTGTAGAGGGTGGCAGGGCTGAAGACCCAATTTTCATTTCTAAGCTGGTGGAGGGTAAATAAATGTGGTTCCAGAATTTTAATGAGGGAGGTCAGGGACTCTTTCCAACCTTTCTTGATGGCTTCTGGCCAAAGCAAAGAAGTGCCATGGAGCGTGTTGGGTGGTGATGGTGCAGGAAGGGATTTCAGGAGGAAGAGAGAAAAAGCAGAATCCCTTGATAAAGGCGGCAGGGGGGAATATGAGGAAAGCCCTGAAAGAATTTCTCACCAAAGGCCAATTTTAGAGGGGGGCAGGTTACAATCTAGTGTAGAATTCCAATGCAGAATTGGAAAATGCAGAATTCCCATTCCAATGCAGGTCCATTCTCCAGATTTTGGCCAAGGCTGGTAGTGGAGACTGGGAAAAGGATGATGGCTTGAAAGGGAGTAGTCATTTAAGACTTAAAAAATGAAAGCGGGGGGAGGGGGTGCAGATGAAACACCCCCGCATACTCAACTGTAGTCACATGGGCTGTGACTGAAACCTTCACATCTATTCTAATAAGCCACCCCAATCTGGAGGGCTACTGTAGGGAGAAAACGAAGGATGAAGGAAGGGGGAGAATGCAGAGACCCCAGGCCATGCAATTGGCAACCAAGTGATTCTGCCATGTGTCTTTTCACAGTTGAGTTAGATGTGCCCCGTCAGTTATGATAGGAACCAATTTAAATATACTTTCTTGGTCCCAGAAGTTCAACTATGTGGACAGCGGTTACAATGGACAGGATGACTTGTTATAGCACAACTTATATATTTCAGTCAAAAAATTAGTATAATTTACAGCAACTTAAAATGCCTTTGAATGGAAGCTTCCTTTCCAGTACTTTCAGATCTACTAAGGTGTATCTAGAAAATTTACTATTGTGGAAAATGAAGACTGCTTAAATTAAATGGGGGTAGGAGGAGGGCCTATGGTTTTTCTTTTTGATTAATTGCTGTAACACTGTTTTCCAGGCGGCTGAGGGAGTTTCATATTTTCTTTAGACATCATTAGACACCAAAGCTCTTGAAGGACAATTTTGATACTATATGAATTCTGCCATTTTGCTAGCACTGAAATGGCTCTTGGGTCCACCACTCCATTAGAACTATTAACTCCATTCATTTTAATTTTTTTACAAATCTTACAAAGGGGTTTGCTTCTGGGTTATTTAGGTCTATACTCAGTTTTCATAAGTTGTTCTTAGAAGCCCAATTACCATCCCTGCCCATCTTGTAAGTGTCATGTCTCTGTCATCTTCTAGACCCCAGCTAACTGTGGCATCACCTGTTCCTTTTTGGTTCTTGGAGTTCTTCCAACAGCTGCAAATTGCAAGGGACTTTTACTCCTGAGCCCGTAGTGGCTGCTGTCTTGTGTTACTGTCACTACCCATATATACCTTTAATCAACTAAGATTATGTACAAATGGCCATTCTTTTCTTGCTTCTGCAGTGACTGGGAAAGGATGGTGTGGCTGGGAGTCTTTGGATGTAGGTTCTAATCCAAGGTCTGAGTTCACTGTCCTGCATTTATCTTAATGATTTGTTTGGACTGCTATTGCCTCATGCGTAAAACAAGAGGATTAGATGAGAAGATTGGCAAAGCCCTTTGCAGCATTAATAGCTTATGATGCCTTGTAATTTTAGAAGAGGACACAGTTCAGACGAATACACAATTTTAACTCAATTTCCCTTGCAAGAATATTAATAATAAGATGTAGTTGATCTAACCAAGTAACAAACTGAGAAAAAGAAACTGTGTATTAATGATATTTGATTAGATAATATCTAAATTCTTTCTGACTTTGAAATTCTATGATCCAAATAATACTACATTATAATCTCATTGAATTTTACATCAAGGGGCTTTCATTTGATTTATCCTTTTTGAACATCCGAGGGACAACATGACAGTATTGGTTAGGAGTGTTACTTAATCCACAGGCTACAAATAAAGGAACTACAGATTAAGTGGGTGCTCTTGGGTCACGCGGCTAGTTGGGGACAGAGCTGGGGCAGACTCTGCTCCATCACTATGCAACAGTATTCCCAGGCTCAATAAATATTAACTGTTAAAGAAGGTTGCCAAACACATTACAATGTTTTATTCTAGTTTGGCAGATGAGTAATCCTCAGTGATGCATTCCTATTGAAAAGTTCAAAGTCTAAAGTACAACGGTTTGTGAGTCATTTGTATAGCCAGCCAAAAAAGGTTAGAGTGACACTATTTTGCAACTTTCCCTTAATTCTAAATCAGAACAGATGAAATGGTTTTTCTTTTTCTTTTCAACTAAAATAGTAGAGTGATTAATATGCGAAATTCTTTGACTTTAAGATAGATTCTCTAAAAACAATGATCTATGCTGCAGAAGATATTTAACAACTATGACAAAGTAATTCGTCTTTCAACTACATATGCCTATATTAAATATTATTTTTGTGAAAATGATCATTTATCATGTCTCCACTGTTTTAAAATACTAATATATTTATTGTTATTGAAGTAGTTTAATTCTTATATCGGAGTTACATATATACATAATAAGAAAAAATTCTATCAGCACAGAAAGGTATAAAAAGAATATGATATCCATCGCATTCCAATGCAGGTCCATTCTCCAGAAACTAGCACTGTTAGCAAATACTGTTGCTAGATCTTCTAATAGTTACCATTTGTATTAGTTTGTTAAGCTGCCAGTATGCAATATACAGAAATGGAACAGCTTTTATAAAAGGAATTAATAAGTTACAAGTTTACAGTTCTACTGCCTAGAAAATGTCCAAATTAAGGCACCAACAAGAGGTTACCTTCCCTCAAGAAAGGTTGACGCTGTCTGGAACACCTCTGTCAGCTGGGAAGGCACATGGCTGGCATCTGCTGGTCCCTTTCTTCTGGGCTCTGTTGCTTTCTGCCTCTGTTTCCTGTGGGGTTTCCTCACTTGTCTTTGTGGGCCTTCACTTAGCCCCTTTGGGACACAACTCTGGGTTCTGGTTTGCTTATCATCTCATGGGACAGCACTTGGCGATGTCTGCTGGGCTCTGTCTATGTCTGGGCATCTGCTCTCTCTGTTGGCACTGTAAGCATCTCCAAACATCCGTGTCTCTGTCAGCTCTGAAGCAACTATTCTCTAAGAGTCTGTATCTGCTCTGAATTTTCTCCAAAATCTCCTCCTTTTAAAGGACTCTAGTAAATTAATAAAAACCTCTTGAAGGGGTGGAGTCACATCTCCATCTAATCAAAAGGTCACACTCACAATCGGGTGTGCCACTTCACTGTGAAAATGATCTAATCAAACATTTCCACTCTATGATACTGAATCAAGATTAAAATAAATGGTTGTCCCCACAAGTTTGGGTCATGATTAAAACATGGCTTTTCTGGCTTCCATAATAGTTTCAAATAGTACACCATTAAAATTTAAAATAATATGCTTACAACTCTTTTTCTAAATTTATCAACTTTGCACAGTGTTTTACTTTGCCTGGGCTGCTATAATAAATACCACAAACTGCTTGGCTTAAACAACAGGAATTTACTGCCTCATAGCTTTGGAAGCTAGAAATCCAAACTCAAGAGGTAGGCAGGCCCTGTTTGCTCTGAAGTCTGTAGTGTTCTGGTGGAGGCTCAGTCTCTGCCCCCATCACGTGGTGATGTGTCTCCTTTGGTCTTCTCATGTGGTTTCCGTTTCTGTGTTCAAATTTCTTTTGCTTATAAGGACTCCAGTCATATTGGATTAAGGCCCACCCAAATTCAATTTGACCTCTTTTTAATAGGTTCTTCAAAGATATCATCTACAAATGAGTTCATGCTCACAGGACCAGGGGTGCAACTTGAACATATCTTATAGGGAACATGATTCAATCCCCAACACAGTTTCTACTGACATCCCCCTATGAAAGATAAGGAACTTTTTAGGTTTATACTTCCTCCCAATTTCTCTGTTCCCCTCCATTTCCTAATTTGTATTAGTTACATTATTAGATTTTCAATTTTTCCAAAAAGTATGTTTTTAGAAATTTATTAAAATTATTCTTTATGACTTTAAGTAATGTACCTAAACTTCCATTTCTGGATTTATTTATTTAGATGGGATCTTTTGACTCCCACTTATGTAAGAGAGGCTACCTCTCAATGTTGGTATACATATGCACACACACACATTTTATATGGTCAAGATTTACTATATTTACCTTTGCCCTGTAGCGATAATCAGGTCTTCTGAGGATTAAAAGAGGTAATTCATATAAAGCACCCAGCACAGTGCCAGACACACAGTCTCTTTTTAAATACTAGTTGCTATTAACAACTTAGTAGTGTGGGTGAATTTATTGAGAAAGAAATGCAACATTTTTAAAGTAAAATTTTGCAGCTCAAATGTGATTCTTCTAAACTTCAAGGTCTGAGGACCCTCTCTCTCTGTTCCAGTTTGAAACTGTCATGTACCCCAGAAAAGCCATGCTCTTTAATCCTCATTCACTATTGCTGGGTGGGATCTTTTTTATTGTTTCCATGGAGATGTGACCCACCCAATTGTGGGTGGTAACTTTAGATGAGATGGTTTCCATGGAGATATGTCCCCACCCATTCAAGGTGAGGTTGCTTACTGGAGCCTTTTAAGAGGGAACCATTTTGGAAAGAGCCAACAGAGCCCACACTTTTGTGGGCCAGAGACTTTTGGAGAAGGAAAATGCCCCTGGGGGAGCTTCAGGAAACAAGTCAGGAGAGAAAGCTAGCAGATGTCCCCATGTGCCTTCCTACCTGACAGAAACCCTGAATTTATCAGCCCTTTCTTTGGAGTTAAGGTATCTTTTTTTGGATGCCTTAGTTTGGATATTTTATAACTATAAACTTGCAACTTAATAAATTCCTTTTTAAAAGCTGCTCCACCTCTTTTGTTGCTCAGATGTGGTCTCTCTCTCTCTAAGCCAACTTGGCAGGTGACTCACTGTCTTCCCCTCCCCCACCCCCACTCACACATGGGACCTGACTCAGGGGTGTAAATCTCCCTGGCAATGTGGGACAGAATTCCTAGGATGAGCCAGGACCCAGCATCATGGGATTGAGAAAGCTTTCTTGACCGAAAGGAAGAAATGACAAATGGGAAGAGAGAAATGAGATAAAATAAAGTGTCAGTAGCTGAGAGCTTTCAAACAGAGTCTAGAGGTTATCCCAGAAGTTATTCTTTTGCATTATATAGAGCTATAAATTTCCAAGCACAGCACCACAATAAGTTGTAGAACATATTTCAGGCTTTGACATGGGTTACAATTTATGCATTATATAGAGATCGCTTTTTGTTTATGGTGTATTGGAGTGGCTGGAGGGAAATACCTGAAACTGTTGAGGTGTGTTCCAGTAGCCTTGATTCTTGAAGACGCTGGTATATAGCTTTTACAATGTGACCACATGATTGTGAAAACCCTGTGTCTGATGCTGCTTTTATCCAGGGTATGGACAGATGAGTGAAAAAATAAGGATAAAAAAAATAAATTATAGAGGTGATAAGGGTAAAAAAATTGGGTAGATTGAAATACTAGTGGTCAATGAGAGGGAAGGATAAGAGGTATGGGATATATGAATTTTTCCTTTTTTCTTGTTATTTCTTTTTCTGGAGTGATGCAAATGTTCTAAAAATGATCATGATGATGAATACACAACTCTGTGATGATATTGTGAGCCACTACCAGGTATGGACTGTATGTGTATAAAGATTTCTCAATAAAAAAAAATATAAAAAAACACACAACTGTTTTGTTTCTGGTATATTGCATACCAGCAGCTTAACAAACTAAAACACCCTCCCTCCCTCCCTCCCTCTCACTCTTCCTTCCCTTTTCCTTTCTTTCTGGCTTTCTTCACTTCCTCTGAGTCATACTCAGTTGGTATTGCTTTTTTTTTCTTTCTTGGAATGATTTTAATTTGCTGGAATAATTCTTTGAGTTTTTGTTTTGTATAGGAAATAACCTCTGCTTTCTTGAATATCCAGAAATCTCTTTATTTAGCCCTCACATTTGATGGCTAGTTTGGCCAGGCTTAGAATTCTAAGATCCACATTTCCCTCAGAATTTTGAAGACAATTCTGTCAATAGAATGTAGAATCTACAAGGGCAGGATTTTTGTTTTTTTTTTCCTCTTTGGAAGCTTTTAGGATTTCCTTCTTGCTCTTAGAGTTCTAAAATCTTACCAACATGTCTTTAGATATGTCATTTTTGTTTTTCCTGCTTTGTAACTGGTGGGCTTTTACATGGTCCTCTATACCTTCTGGAAACACATTTAGATAAATACTGGATTTTCTAAGCTTACCTCCATGCGTCTTACTTTTTTTCTCATATATTCCATCGTTTTAGTTCCTTTAATTTATCTTACAGATAACCAACTTGGTCTGCAATATTGTCTGTATTATTATTTAGCCATTCCATTAAAAATTTAATTTTTATTTTCTAAGAATATTTACTTATTCTGATAATTCTTTTTCAGAGCAAACTAATTGTTTTAAGAATGCAGTAGGTTTCTAAATTCCTCTGATGTTCTTAATTAGTATTTTCTTTGCTGTTAATGGTATTATTTTAAAATCTAATATTCTTAATCAGCTATTACAGGTGTTAGGAATGAATTGATTTACACATGCATTGATTAACTTTTAAAAAAATTTCTCTTTCTCTGCTTGGACTATCTTTTTCCTTTTGCCTTTGTTTTATCTATTTGTCTAAGCCTTTTCCTTTCATATTTTTGTTCTCCCAAGTCTGGTGTTCCCCGGTTGTCCCTTAGTATGAATGAACTGAGAATCAAACAAACACCTTGATTTAGCAGTTTCCCTTTCATTGTTTAGGTTTGTTTTTCCCTTGAATAGAATGAATGATGGCATTTCTGTATAAGGAAGTGGGGCTTGTGGACAAGAAGGCTCCTCTGTAGGGTTTCCTGTAAGCCAAGAGCAGCAAGCAGGCAGACTGGTGGTCCCCTATTGCTTTACTCATGGGAGGAAATTGATTTTAAGTTAATTTTCCCCTCTGGGATTCTCCAACACCTCCTTAGCTTCTCTTGGGCCACAAGACCCTCACTAGGAGCCCTCTCTGAGCCGATTGCCTGCTTTTTAGAGGGTAGTGTTCTTTTAGCCTAAGAGCAAAGTCTCAGCTGCCAAGCTCTGTTTACAAAGGTTGGAGGAAAGGGGCCCAGCTGTCCCCAGGCACTGGATCCAGCTCTTTAATGAGGCCACTGATGATTGTCCGACAGCCCATTTGGTTACTGCTCATTTTATTCAGTGACTGAGCACAGAGCTTTTTTGGGGCTTTCTTGGGAAGACACAAGCTCATTTATGGAGACTTGGCCTGCAGTTTCCACTGTGCTTTTCCATCAATCTGTCCATATGCTTTCTATTACTAAATTTCTCAGCACCTCTGCTTTGCTGATGATGTTTTTTGTTTTCTATCATTGTTATTATCTCGTTCTCTTTACATGATCTTTTCTGTCACTTTGAGGGGAATGTGGGAGGTTTTAGAGGTAAATGCATGTGCTCAGTCCACCATCTTGGGTGTGTGCATTTACTTATACACACACATGCACACACATTTAAAAAGCAAATCCAGTGAAGCATCCAATTAATTCTTTGGGGGAAGATGGAGTTCTGTAAGTTATCAGAATACAATCTCTGGATTTATCAATTGATTCAAATATTTTACCCAGTTGATGCTTATTTTAAAAAAAGAATTACTGTCAAACAATGTTTCAGAGATTACAGTTATAAGGTGTGAAAAAGAATAAAACAGAGTTACTATAGCTTAAAATAGATTCCGGAGGTCACTTCTGAGGTTTCTCTTATGCAAATCTCAACCTGATATCACAAACTGCCAAAGCATGCAAAGCCTTAAGCAACAACGTTCCTCAAAACCCTAAGGACAACTGGATACCATAAACAGCCACAAGATAAAGAACTCAGCCAACTATCTAACCTGAAGGACATTTGAAGTGCCTGAAATAACCAGCAATCACAAACAATTTATGTAATTTTCTTTTTCTTTAAAAACCTTTGCCTTGAAGACCCAAGACAGCACACAATTTGATTGCTACCTGAGTCTGTGCTCCTTTAATTGCAATTTTAAGACTCCCAAATAAACGTCTTCGTTACCTTGCAGCTCAGTTTATTTCTTGGTTGACAAAGGTCTGAAAATGAAAAAGTGAAAAGCGATATTTTAGAATTATTTGTATGTGGAAAGGAGGCTTTGATCACTGTTATTAGCTCTTTTCCAGTCTGTTTACCTCTGGCCATAGAATTGAGTAACCCAATTCCATGGGAAGTATGAGGACCGCCATGCCAAGAAACTGCTTTAGTTACAATTCCGAGCTTTTCAAATGTTACATCCTCTGGGCACTAGAATAGTACCTGTAAATTTCATTGGGATTCTAGGGATTCGGTTTTCTTTCCACAGAATTCCTTAAAGAGGTGTTTAATTTATGACTAGAATACCCCCCCAAAAAAAATTACTGCAAAAAAAGAGAACACAAATGGTAAAATGAGCAATGTGCCCCAAAGTTAATAAAATCTGAGCTCTGTCACTCACTAATCTTGCAGCCCTGGGCAAATGATATAAATCTTCCAAGACTCAGATTTGTGAACTTTAAAATGAGTTCAATAATACTACTTACCTCATAGGATGGTTTTTGAGAATTAAACAAGAAAATGTACATAAAGCCCTTAGCACAGTCCCTGGCATCAAGTAAGGTATTTTAAATACCTTAAATTTAGACGTTGGTATTTTTTTTTACTGTTGACATTCTCAAATAATTCACATCTATACTATAGAACGGTTCTGGAATAAACACCCCATCCCATTTTGTTAAAATATTGGTAAAATGTAGGGAAATATTCATTACTTCCTGGTTTCAACTGGCTCCATGCTTTTTTATCCACTCTTGTAGCTTGAGTTCCCATGCCAGTTTTCATCCCTGTGTTTGAAGGATTTATAAAGTCATATACTGTATTTGTTTTCTTTCCTGTTCCATAGGTGAGTATGCCAATAACGCATCTTTTCAAGGAAGGAGGATGGATTCCTTTTCCTGGCCGGGGCTAACCTGCACTGATCCACTGTGATGACTGGTCTGAATCCACTCACTAATTCCAAGGGCTTCTCAGGGTACAAGGAGATGTTTCTGTTTATTTGAAATAGGAGCACCCTTCCTGCTAGCCACCAGAAACAGCTCTTTAAGGAGTTATCCTCAACAACTCAATGAAATTCACATCAGGTCAATGGTTCAGCAAAGGTTTTTTTGAATATCTAAAGTATGTTAGACAAGTGCTAGGGGTACCAGTGTGAGTGATGCATGGCCTGGGGGCTAAGGTGGGGAGGGTTAGTTCCCTGATGAGCGTATCTTTACCCCCTCTCTTTCCCAAAGCATGGATTAGAATTAGACTGTTTCACGCAAGGATAATAAAAAGCTGTCAGAGTATTTAGATGTGTTTTTGCAATGATGGGTCTAGGTTTAGTAGGGTCTACAACAAACACACAGTTTGTTGATGCTCTAAGGAAAAGAAAACAGAGTAAATGAAGGCCCTAAAGGGTGAGCTTTATTAACTTCTTGGTAAAACTGCCTCTGGATTTGAGGAGTGTTAAAATGATCCTTTATCCTCAGACCATACTCCTACACATGCCTAAAATTTCTATCATAATTTTTATTGCACAGTTAAGACATTAAAGGGCTTGGTGACATTGGTAATATTTGGGGACCAGATAATGCCTGCACCATCTTTACTTTCTGCAGCCCACAAGAGCCTCACGGCAAGGATCAGGATCAGAAGATAAACAAGGATTTTTAAATACCATGTTAATGGTAGAAAATTGGGAAAAGCACAAAATACACAACAAATTCCCTTTTGAGTCATTCTAACACCCAGAGATAATCATCATCCACTTTTGGGTGCCTATTTTTCCAGTTTGTTTTATGTTCTCTGAAATTTGTAACGTTTTTTTTTTTTTTTTAATGAAAATATTCCAGAAGACTTCAGGGCCATGCATTTTGTATATTAAGAATTACAGTAGGGCCATGCATTTTGTAAATGTGAACTTCAATATTTTAAGAAAAGTTTTTCTTATGAAAAGGAAAAATAAGACAACTAAACTACTGCTGAACTTATTGTACCAAAGCAAGGCAACTGCTGCCCCCTAAAGGAAAAATGTTAAAATACTGAAGTGACATATTAAGATGATGTCTGACGCATTAAAAGCTGAGATATTAAGGGGAACTAATTTTGTTTTTAATTTTTCTTCCTATTAATGTGTTGGTTTTTTTCCAACCTTGCTTTAAAAAATAATTCATTTGAATAGGTAATACATAAAATAACATGAAATTTAAAATTACAAAATGATATATTGTGAAAAGCAGGTTTTCTACCTCTTTATCCTTCTGACTCCAATTCCTCCCCACAGAGTCAATTACTATTACAGTTTCTTGCACATACTTCCAGAAGCATTCTGTATATGTATAAGACTCAGTGTTTGTGTACACATGTATGTATTTATATAAGTATTAATCTTCCCACAAGTGATAGTATATTGGACCCATTAATCTCCATTTTATTTCTGCTGTGTGCTTTGTTTTGTTTTCCCCATCTTGAGATAGTTCATATTCGCATATATCAGGCTGTTTTTTTTTACACGGGCAGGCACCGGGAATCGAACCTGGGTCCTCTGGCATAGCAGGCGGAGCATTCTTGCCTGCTGAGCCACCATGACCCACCCAGGCTGGGTTTTTTTAATGTTTGCATTGTATTCCAGGACTTGTTTATTCAGTCTTCAATGAACAGATATTTAAGCTTTCTCCAATCCTTTGTTATTTCTTGTTCAATGATATGGTGACCTTGTTTGTACATAAATTTTTGCACATGTGCCAAAATATATATACACTAATGATCCTAGGAAGGAAATTGTTGGTGCTTTGCTTTCTTATACAACTCTCACCATCCCTACTTTCCTTTTCTCATTTTTTTCAATGTCACTATATCAAAAGGTTTGGTTAAGTAAAATGTCAGTGTTAACATTATTGTGATTATCACATATTCACCACTGAATCAAATAGTATATTATATCTTCTTTCTTGTACAGCCTTCTGCTCTTCCTGGTATTGTTAAAAAGAAAGCCATACCTGAAAGAGAACAAATGGTCATCCGATTGCGGAGAAGAAAATAATTTATTCACGATCTTGCAAGAACCTGCAACCAACCGAAAAAAATGATGGCTAGTGCACCAAGCAACTGAAACAGTAGAATTTATTCTTTAAGCCTAGCATGTAGGTCCCTCCCCTGTTTCACCATTGATTGGATACTCCAGAGGTTACAGCCTATTCGGATAGTCTAACTAATTCAAATTTCCCGCCAAAGGTTCCTGCTTTTGATTATGCTTTACATTTCAGTGACCCTGGCCATTACTTATTTAAACTTGCTTCTACCTATTTGGTGCCAATTCTAGGCTTGTGTTAGAGGCTCTCTCCTTTCCCTACCTGCAAGACCAGTTTGAGCTGTCCTGCAGCCCTTCCCTGTACCATCTTGTGTGAAAGCTAAACTTAATTTTATTCTCACAGCATTAATTGCTAAACCCCTCACCCCTGGCCAAATTATTTAGTTTTCTACACACTATTGCTATATATATATATATATATATATATATATATATATATATATATATATATATATATATTTTTTTTTTTTTCCTGAATGATCCAACAGATTTGGGATCCTCTTACCTTCTTTCTAAGAGAGTTGGCAATTCTAAGTTGGCAAACACATTAAATAATCTATCAGTTTTATTCTTCTCCCTACTATTTTCCTGTCACATTTCCACAGTCTCTGTCCTCCAGCTCTGGTTTGGAGCTTGTTGCTAGGTGTCTGTTATGCTAGGACTTCTCTTTGCCATCTTCCTGTGTGGAGCCTCTGGGATTTATTTTTCTTTTATGGATTCCATGCCTTCCTCTTTCTTGTTTACTCCCAAATTTTGTTGTATTGTTTCCTTTGACAGCTTTCTACTGTCATGGTAGGTCAATAATTTGAGATTTTGCATGCCTGAAAGTGCCTTCATTTTTCCCTTTCATCTGTTGGGAGTTTGGCTCGACAATTTTTTTGATCACATAATATTTTCTCTCAGAATTTTGAAGACATTACCCTATTGTCTTCTAGTACACAGCAGTGCCTTTGAAAAGTCTGACACCAGTCAGATTCCCGATCCTTAGAGCAACATTTCCTGATTTTTCATTCTGGAAGTTTTAAGGATTTTCTCTTTATTCCAAGTACTATGAAATTGTAGGATGATGCAACTTAGTAAGTGCGGCAGAGACTGCTAATGGATCATCAACGATCATGTCCTCCTTCCAAGTTACGGGGTGGTTGCTGGGAAGACTCTACCCAGCCAAATGCTACACTTCCACCCCTTACCTACAGGTAGAACCTTGTGACAGGTTATCTCCATGGAAAGGGAGTAGCACTGGTGTACGTCAGCTCACATGGTGGTGATGAGTGGAGGGAATGGAGAGGGGTGGTCAGAAAAGGGTATACACCTAACTCCCAGAAGACAAGTATTAGAGAAGGGGAAGAACCCAAGGGTTCCAAGGTTAGTGTTCATACTTCTACTATGTCCCTGATTTTCAGCCCATTCACCACCTCATTCCTGTCTCATACTGTGCTTGGTGACTCTGAGCCTGGACCCCGCTATATTCTTAGTGGAGAACTGGCTCATGTCTTTTTCACATCCCTTTCTCCAGGTACTACAGTTGTAATTTTTTCTACTCTAATTAGTTGCCTCTCATGCATTCCCTTTCCATCTTTCAAAAATTTATCTGTAATCCTTCTCTGCTGTTCTCTTCATCTTTATGTATTATAACATTTTCCCTCCCTTAACTGTCATTTTGATGGAGTTTGGGTAGGTAGGGGAGTGTATTAGTTTCCAGTGGCTGCTGTAACAAATTATATAAACTTCATGGCTTAAAACAAGAGAAATTCATTCTCTCTCAATTCTGGAAATCAGATGTCAGATCAGTTTCACTGGGCTGAAATTAAGATGAGACAGGTCTGGACTCCCTCCAGAGACTTTAGAGTTGCTCCAGGTGGCTGCTGACATTCATTGGCTTGTGGCTGTATCACTTGTTTCTGCCTTCATAATCATGCCACTGTAGTGAGACCCATTTTTCATACACCGCTGCCCCCTGCTGAAGCAGCTCCCTCCCTAACTAGGCTGCAAAAGTTTCTATTTCTCTTTTCTCTGAAATTCCCACCTACAACCCATAGATAAGTTCTTGTTTTAATAGCTATAGCCAGACCAGGCTTAATTAGCCAAAAATAAGACCTGAACTTAAAAAAGACACTGGGACATAGAATACTCTGTGAGCAAAATAAAAATGAGCAGAGACAAAAGGAGAAAGGAATACTACCCCTGAAAAAAAGGCAAGGGGATCAACCCTTACGAATTCCGGCAACATCACAAGCCCCTTCCTCAAAATAACACAATTTATCAGCCAATGAGAATAACCAAGTTGCAATCCCTAATTTAAATGCAGACACCGCCAATGATAATAGCCAACCTGCAATCCTAATTTGAATGTTTACTAGCCAATCCTAATGTACCAATGGCCCTAATATCCTTAGCACCACCTCCCTTTGTTTAATCCAATAAATATCCCTAATTTTACCAGCTCAGGGAGATGGCTCTGAGGAACTATTTATCCTTCTGTTTCTACAAGAATACCCTTTGCTAAAGAGACTTTTTCTTTTCTCAAAATCCTGGTGTCTACTGATTGATTTTGTGTTCGTCGGGCAAGGACTCACTTTTGGGCTGTAACAATTGGGCACCGCAGATGAGACTTCTGCTTGTAGACTCTGACCCCATGAGACAGTAATATCAGCTGCTAACCCAAAGTGGAAACCTAGATTTCTTTGTCCAGAGGGTCAGTGGACGAAACTCAACTCTGTCCTTGCTGGTGCCACCGATCCTGATGGTGCTTCAATTTTGAAGAGAGAAACAGTCCTGGAACAAGACATCTTCTAGGTGAGTAAGTTTGTTAAAGTGCCTGCTTTTACATGAAACTGTCATACTGGTTTTTGGTTACTGTGTTAAGATTGTAAGTTACAGTCCTACCTTAGCCCAGCTTGGAATTCTGGGTACAGGCCCTGGCATATGAGAGTCAGTCATTGAAGCACTCACATTGGTTGTTGTGGGTTCAAATCCCACTCTGTTTTCCTTTCTTTTACCATTTTGTAGTTTAGAAGATCTTTTGTTAAGGCATCAGAAAGGGCAATTATAATCATGAGAAATGTTACTAGTACTACTAAAAATGGCTGCAGCTTCTAAAATATTTTCTCAATAATTGGTCAACATTTAAATACAACCTATACAAACACAAAAAAATATTTCTGTGCAAAACTGCCTAGCCTCAATATAATTAAAAATCAAGAGAGAAATGACCTGAAAATGGTTCTGTAGAAAAAGAATACTATATCATAATTAAACCTGTATTATAAAAGAGAAGAAAAATGGGATTCAAATCCAATATGTACAATCTTATATGTCTTTGTATCAGAATAACAACTAGTGAATTATATATCTTTGTGTTTTGTGTCTTACTATTTGTGTCTATTTGTTTGATGTATATTTTCCTACCTCTGGATTTTTGTTGTTATTACCAAATCTTTTGAGAACTCAATTCAAATTGCTTAAAAATAAATAAGCATGTACTATCTATCTATCTATCATCTATCTATCTATCTATCTATCTATCTATCTATCTATCTATCTATCTATCTATCTATCTATCTATCTATCTATCTATTCTTGGAGTCCCAGAAATTGGGGAAGCCCAGCTTCTGGTGCTCTTCATTAAATTTCTTACCATCTGGCCAGAATTTTGTTTCAGAAATAAGTACCCTATATAATTTGAGATGGTTAGAACAGTTATTTCTGGATTACTGTAATAACTATTTGTCAAAAATAGTAATAATCTCAATAATCACACAGACTTATTTCACCAATTAAAGACTTCCAAAAATAACTCCTTTGTATCAAAAAATTTACAACTGTCACAGGAAACTTAAATAATGGTCTATGCAAGAGAAGGAAAGTACAGCTAGGAGATATTCCAAGGCAGGAGTTTCCCCAATCCACTTTCTATTGATAGAGTTCATAAAGACAGAACTAGTTTTGCGTTGATTTTTAGTGTTTAATCTGAGAGGAAACACTAGACATTGATAATTGCAGGAGAAAAACTGTTTCCATGTTCTCAAGTGTAAGCTACAAACAGACTGTTGTGATAAAGGCTTGTGATAATTTTTTTATGATAAATCTTGAAGAGATGAGAAAGGTAAGCATGTATTCTATTACACATTTTAGTAAACAGGCAAAAAAACTCAGTAATTATGAACACATTATTGTATACTTGAATACACAATGAGCTTCATGCTTTGCATGTCTTATCTTGATAATAATTTTAAGAATATTTTATCCCGAAGTCCAAAAGTAAAATTTACATATATATAATATATAATATTAGGGATTCACTGTGATTTACATCAGGACTACTGTAACAATAAGAGACCAGAGGTGACCACATTTACCTTGTATGGAGAGGACCGAGGAGTGGCAAGAGAATGAATCACCCATCTCTGTTTTATGCTCACTGCTTCTGCCGAGTCCAGCAGATGGAAAAACTTATCACTTGTTTGTTTCCAAATAGTCAGACAACTCCCATTGGCTTTCCACCATTTATACAAATCCTAAGTCCTAAATATTCAAAGAAAAACTGTGGTGACCCTTCTCTTCTGGTCTCTCTATCAAACTTCTATATCACTTATGACATTATTTCTAATATTCTGCAATCCAAAAACATATAGGTAAATACAAGTTTGTTAATTTTTACTTAACTAAATACATTTAAAAATAGATAAAATACTTTAATTTTGATAATACAACCTTAGTTTTCATATTTATTAAAACATTTTTAGTTATTCAAACATGAGAACTGGAAACCTGTGTCCTTATTTGAAGGAGAACTATTGAATTTATTCTCTAGACGAAAAAGCAGGCCTGAAGTATCATATTATGCTAGAACATTTTAAATATGTTGACATGCTCTCATTTTCTAAACTTCAATGAAAGCTGCTTGTATAAACTATTTAATGAATATCTGCCCCTGTGCCAGTTTGAAAGGATTAGGTACCCTAGAAAAGCCATGTTTTAATCTTGATCCATCTGGTGGAGGCAGTGGTTTCTTTTAATCCCTATTCAGTACTCAAGGTTGGAAACTTGATTAGATTATCTCCACAGAAATGTGACACACCCAATTGTGGGTCTTAACCATTGATTAGAGGAAGATATGACTCCACCCATTTTAGGTGGATTTTGATTTGTTTACTGGAATCCTTTAAAAGGGGAAACATTTTGGAAAAAGCTTCAGAGCCATGAGAGCGACAGAGCCCATATAGCTAGAGACCTTTGGAGATGAAGAAGGAAAATGCCCCTGGGTGAGCTTCATGAAACAAGAAGCCTGGAGAGAAAGCCAGCAGATGCCACCATATTTGCCATGTGCCTTTCCAGTTGAAAGAGAAACCCTGAATATCATCAGCCTTCTTGAACCAAGGTATCTTTCCTGGATGCCTTAGACTAGACATTCCTACAGCCTTGCTTTAATTTGGACATTTTCACAGTCTTAGAACTTTAAACTAGCAACTCAATAAATTCCCCTATTTGAAAGCCATTCCATTTCTGGCATATTGCATTCTGGCAGCTTGCAAGGTAGGAAGGCCCCTATTAAACAAGCAAGATATCAGATGTATTAGAGAAGCCAGAAGATAGGTCCTTACAGTTATTTCTGTTGCTTTCAGTTGCTAGCATACTGGCAACTCACATATATATGTAAGTTACATATATACATGTAACATATATATATGTTTATGTATCCGTGTAGATTCCCATCATTGAATTGACAGGATTGGATTTTTGCCTCCATATAATGGTGCTACTTTGGCATGCCTGATCACTTTTGTCATACAGGAGGAACAGGTTGAAAAGATCCAATCCACCATAAATTGCCACTGAGAACAGAGTGGCACCAGCCACTATGGTAGGTGGAAGAAACACAGATCCCTGTGAGGACACAAAGATGAGACCTAGGCCCATTCCCAGTGGTGCGCCCATGTTCATAAACTTCTCACTGGGAGCATACAGGGCCACTGAAGAGAAGTAGCCCATGATGCCGGCTGTGGACCAAGCAGCTCTGATGAGAAGACAGCCCCTGAGTCGCCAGAGGAGCCATCATTGTACCCATCACACCAGAATGTAGCAACCAAGCAAGATGCTTTGGGCCAGAACGCTGGTCATAGGGTAGCAACCGTACAGCATTCCAGCTCCAATCATGGCTACAAAGGTTGTACCAGTTATTGCCGAAGAGCCTCTCTTCATGAAGTTAATGAGAACAAGAGATCTGCTTGCTGACAAGACAGACAAAGCTGTTGAACCAATACTTCCTGTAAGTACATATAGGTAGAATGAATTCTATTCTTCACATACTGAGGTCAAATTACAGCCCTTTCAATAGCTCCAATCTCACTGGACATTCCCAAGCCATAGTAGTACAGTGCTACCAACAGCAGCTTCTCCAGCAACAAACCATCTTTCCATCTGATCAATTTTAAATATTTTTTCTATCAATGGCTCCTATGCTGTGTCTTTCAGATCTTGGCCATTTTTCCCACTTTGGACCCCAATCCTTGTCTTGCTGGCATACTTTCTGCTAGGTGTTAAGAGCCATTGATTCTTTCTGAAGGAATTCTTCAGACCAGGGGAGGCCTTGTTGAAAGCCAGGTGGAAAACCCTGGAAGGAGACACACAACCTTGCTGCCAGCATGGTTATGCACCTGGTTTACCAAGCAGATCTGAAATGCTTAGTGCCTGGTCACCACCACAGTGCAGGTCCTCTTCTGGGCCAAAAGGCACCAGGTCCTCACCCCTCCCGGGTCTTCTGCCTGACATTCTGGTGCTCTTTAAAACCTGCCTGTCTTCTCCCTCTATGTTCTAGCTTAGTCTAATCCTCTTTTATAACGGTAAGATTTCCCAAATTCTACTGAACAGTCAGTAAATCTTGCAAATAATTCAATCTTATCATTCAGACTTTGGAGCTTGTATACTCAGACCTTTGCTAATTAATTTACAAGACTGCTGGTGAAGGCATTGCAGAAATCTGAATAAACAAAACTAACTGAGAAAAAAAAACAGAAATAAAAGAGATCTTGAGCTATAACTGCAACTAAATAAGCACCAATAACCCTCTAGGCACTATGGCTCAGGGCACTAGTATTTGGGATTACTATAAACAACCTGGACATGGGAGAAACTCCTTAAACTTTTCTGAAAATAGCAGCACCCCTCCATCACCACCAATACTCTTTGTCCTCCAAGTCAATACACTGAATTCTGAGAATCTTGTAATAGAATGGAATGTAATATAAAATAAATACTTTGAATACTTATGTCTGCATAAATACTTATTGCTTATGGTCATTAAAAACTTCTAAGGTTTGTATAAATTAAATTTTCATGCATACCTAATTAAGGATTTAACAAGACTATAGAGTCAAAGCACTTTCATAGACTTCAAAATTCATTTGTATACAATGTATTGTCTTTTTTTAAAATTTAATTTATTTTGTATTATCAAACCGAAACAGCATACAAACATGAACATTCTTAATATAAAAGCATTCCATGTATGGTGTAAAATCAATGGCTCACGATATAATCACATAGTAATATATTCATCACTATGATCACTTTTCAGAACATATGCATAATTCCAGAAAAAGAAATAAAAAGAAAAAAGAAAAAACTCACACATACCATACCCCTTATCCCTCCCTCTCACTGACCACTAGAATTTCTGTCTACTCAATAGATTTTAACCTTTGTTTCCCCTATTTTTTTTCTATATCCCTTACCACTCCCTTTCATTGTTCACTAGTATTTCAATCTACTCAAATTATTTTAACATTTGTTCCCCTTATTATTTATTTTTAATCCATATTTTTTACTCATCTGTCAATATATAGATAAAAGGAGCATCAGACACAAGGTTTTCACAATCACATAGTCACATTGCAAAAGCCATATCATTATACATTCATCTTCAAGCAACATGGCTACTGGAAAATAGCTCTACAGTTTCAGACACTTCCCTCTAGTCTCTCTAATACACCTTAAACTAAAAATGTATCCATACAATGTGTAAGAATAAACTCCAGGATAACCTCTTTGATATCTGTTTGATATCTCTCAGCCACCAACACTTTATTTTGTCTCATTTCTCTCTTCCCCCTTTCGGTCTAGAAGATTTTCTCAATCCCTTGATGCTGAGTCCCAGCTCATTCTAGGATTTCTGTCCCACATTGCCAGGGAGGTTTACACCCCTGGGAGTTACCTTTCATGTAGAGATGGGGAGAGCGGTGAGTTTGCTTGCTGTATTGGTTGAGGGATAGATAAGTCACATCTGAGCCACAAAAAAGGTTCTTTGGGGGTGAATCTTAGGCTTAATTTTAAGTAGACTTAGTCTGTCCTTTGTGGGGATAAGTTTCATATGAACAAATTCCAAGATTGAGGGCTTGGCCTATTGATTTGTTTGTCCCACTGCTTGCAAGAAGAATACTCCAAATGGGGAAGGTGAATTTTCCCCCTTTCTCACCATTCCCCCAAGGGGACTTTCAAATCACTCTGGGATTTATCGGGGCATCACTCTGGACAAGCCTATAAAATCTTATGCCCTATTCAAGGTTCCATGTACTTATGGTGTTCAATTAAATTGTCCATATAAGCTGTATTAGGAAATGCACTAGTCAAAATATAAATTTTGTACCTAATAAACATTTTTTCTTTAGTGTCACACTAAGTTAAAGTTTCAAAATATTAATTACCATTTATTTTTAAAGCCAGCAATATTGACATTCCTTTGTTCTTCCTCATGCAAAAACATTTTTCAATTGTACATTTAGTCACTATGATTGTACACTCTAGGCATTTCTAGATTATATCATCTCAGTCTTTATCATCTATCTTTCCTTCTGGTTTCATTTGTGCCCCAGCCTTCCTCCCTCTATCATTCTCACATTCAGCTTCATTCATTATCGTGCTTCAATTAGGTAGTATTGTGCTATCCATTTCTGAATTTTTATAATTAGTGCTGTTGCACAATCTATACCCTTTCAGCTCCAGTCACCCAAAATCTACCCTACTTCTATCTCTTGATGGCCTCTGTTCTTAATTGAAATTCTCCAAATTCATTCATTAATGTTAGTTCATATCAGTGAGACCATACAGATTTTGTCCTTTTGTTTCTGGCTTTATGTCTTTATTCTGTCTTATAGCTGTGTAATATTCCATCATATGTATATACCACAGTTTTTTTAGCCACTCATCTGTTGACGGACATTTGGGCTGTTTCCATCTGTTGGCAATTGTAAATAATGCTGCTATAAACATTGGTGTGCAAATGTCTGTTTGTGTTCTTACCCTCATGTCCTCTGATTAGATACCTAGCAATGGTATTGCCAAATCATATGGTAATTTGATGCTTAGCTTCCTGAGGAACTGCCAAACTGCCTTCCACAGCAGTTGCACCATTTTACATTCCCACCAACAGTGGAAAAGTGTGCTTCTTTCTCCACATCTTCTCAAGTACTTGTCATCTTCTGTTTTATTGGTAATGGCCATTCTGGTGGGTGTGAGATGATATCTCATTGTGGTTTTGATTTGCATTTCCCTAATAGCCAGGGCAACTGAGCATCTTTTCATGTGCCTTTTAGCCATTTGTATTTCCTCTTCTGAGAAGTGTCTATTCATGTCTTTTGCCTATGTTGTAATTGGGTTGTTTGTTTTTTTGTTGTTGTATTGAAGAATCTCTTTATATATTCTGGATACCAGATCCTTATATGATATATCATCTCCAAATATTGTCTCGCATTGTGTAAGCTGTTGTGGTAGTTAGATTCAGTTGTCAACTTGGCCAGGTGAAGGCACCTAGTTCTGTTGCTGTGGACAAGAGCCAATGGTATGTGAACCTCATCTGTTGCTCATTACATCTGCAGGCTTCTAGGAGGCGTGCCTGCTGCAATGAATGATGTTTGACTTAACTGTCTGGTGCTTAAATGAGAGAGCATAACTTAGCACAGCCCAAGCAGCTCAGCATATCTCATCTCAGCACTCGCAGCTTAGCCCAGGCCTTTGGAGATGCAGAAAGGAATCACCCTGGGGAAAGTTGTTGGAACCCAATGCCTGGAGAGAAGGCCAGCAGAGATCACTCGATGCCTTCTCGCATAAGCAAGAAACTCAGTTGAAAGTTAGCTGCCTTTCCTCTGAAGAATGAACGAAATAAATCCCCTTTTATTAAAAGCCAATCCATCTCTGATGTGTTGCATTCTGGCAGCTAGAAAACTAGAACAGCTGTCTTTTTACTTTCTTGACCAAGTTCTTTGATGCGCAAAAGTGTTTAATTTTGAGGAGTTCCCATTTATCTATTTCTTTTTTCAATGCTTATGCTTTGGGTGTAAGGTCTAGGAAAAACGCCTCCTATTATAAGATTTATAAGATATTTCCCTACATTTTCCTCTAAAAGTTTTATGGTCTTAGATCTAACATTTAGGTCTTTGATCCATTTTGAGTTAATTTTTGTATAGGGTGTGAGATATGGATCTTCTTTCATTCTTTTGCATGTGGATATCCATGCACCATTTACTGAAGAGACTGTTCTGTCCCAGGTGAGTTAGCTTGACTGTCTTATCAGAGATCAATTGCCCATAGATGAGAGGGTCTACATCTGAACACTCTATTCTATTCCATTGGTCAGTATATCTATCTTCATGCCAGTTCCATGCTGTTTGACCACTGTAGCTTGCTATGTTGGCTTTAATAGGCCTTAAAGTCAGGTAGTGTGAGACCTCTGATTTCATTTTTCTTAGGATATTTTTAGCTATTTAGGGTACCCTGCCCTTCCACATTGAATTTTGTTATTGGTTTTTATATTTCTGAAAAGTAAGTTTTTGGGATTTTAATTGTTATTGTATTGAATCTGTAAATCAATTTAGGTAGACTTGACATGGTCTTCTGTGATTTCTTTTAGCAATTTCTTGTAGTTTTCTTTGTATCCTTAGTTAAATTTATACCTAAATATTTTATTCTTTTAGTTGCAATTGTAAATGGAATCTTTTTCTTGATCTCCCCCTCAGATTGTTCATTATTCGTGTATAGGAACACTACAGATATTTGAGTGTTGATCTTGTAACCTGCCACTTTGCTGTACTCATGTATTAGCTCTACTAGTTTTGCTGTGGGTTTTTCAGGGTTTTCGACATATAGAATCATATTATCTGCAAACAGTGAGAATTTCACTTTTTCCTTTCCAATTTTGATGCCTTGTATTTCTTTTTCTTGCCTAATTGCTTGGCTAGAACTTCCAACACAATGTTGAACAACAGTGGTGATAGTGGACATCCTTGTCTTCTTCCTGATCTTACAGGGAAAGTTTCCAGTTTTTCCCCATTGAGGATGATGTTAGCTGTGGGTTTTTCATATATCCCCTTTGTCAATTTGAGGAAGTTCCCTTCTATTCCTATCCTTTGAAGTGTTTTCAACAGGAAAGGATTTTGAATTTTGTCAAATGCCTTTTCTGCATCAATCGAGATGATCATGTGGTTTTTCTTCTATGTATATTTTTAATTTTTAAAATTTATTTTATTTATTTATTTATTAAAAAATTTAACAACAAACGAACAAAAACACACTTAAATATGATCATTCCATTCTACATATATAATCAGTAATTCACAATATCATCACTTAGTTGCATATTCATCATCATGATCATTTCTTAGAACATTTGCATCAATTCAGAAAAAGAAAAAGACAACAGAGAAAGAAATAAAACAAAAATGGAAAAAAAAGATTATACATACCATACCCCTTATCCCTCCCTTTCATTGATTGCTAGCATTTCAAACTAAATTTATTTTAACATATGTTCCCCCTATTATTTGTTTTTATTCCATACGTTCTACTCGTCTGTTGACAAGGTAGATAAAAGGAGCATAAGACACAAGGTTTTCACAATCACCCAGTCATACTGTGAAAGCTATATCATTATTCAATCATCATCCAGAAACATGGCTACTGGAACACAGCTCTACATTTTCAGGCACTTCCCTTCAGCCTTTCCATTATATCTTGAATAACAAGGTGATATCTACTTAATGTGTAAGAATAACCTCCAGGATAACCTCTCGACTCTGTTTGGAATCTCTCAGCCATTGACACTTTGTCTCATTTCACTCTTCCCCTTTTGGTTGAGAAGGTTTTCTCAATCCCTTGATGCTGAGTCTCAGCTCATTCCAGGATTTCTGTCCCACATTTCCAGGAAGGTCCCCACCCCTGGGACTTCTCTCATCTTCTTTTTGTCAACCTCTCTAAGGGTCCATCAATCTTATTGATTTTCTCATAGAACCAACTTCAGGTTTTGTTGATTTTCTCGATTGTTTTCATGTTCTTAATTTCATTTATTTCTGCTCTAATCTTCATTATTTCTTTCCTTTTGCTTGCTTTGGGGTTAATTTGCTGTTCCTTCTCTAGTTCTTCCAAGTGGACAGTTAATACCTTGATTTTTGCCCTTTCTTTTTTTTTTGATATAGGCATTTAGGGAAATAAATTTCCCTTTTAGCACTGCCTTTGCTGCATCCCATAAATTTTGATATGTTGTGTTCTCATTTTCATATGCCTTGAGATATTTACTGATTTTTCTTGCAATTTCTTCCTTGACCCACTGGTTGTTTAAGAGTGTGTTGTTGAACCTCCATATATTTGTGAATTTTCTGGCACTCTGCCTATTATTGATTTCCAACTTCATTCCTTTATGATCTGAGAAAGTGTTTTGTATGATTTCAATCTTTTAAAATTTATTGAGACTTGCTTTGTGACCCAGCATATGGTCTATCCTTGAGAATGATCTATGAGCACTGTTGTGTATCCTGCTGGGGTGGCGTGTAATGTTCTATACATGTCTGTTAAGTCTAGCTCATTTATTGCATTATTCAAGTTCTCTGTTTCTTTATTGATCCTCTGTCTGGATGTTCTGTCCATTGATGAGAGTGTGGAAGTGAAGTCTCCAACTATTATGGTAGATGTGTTTATTTCTCTTTTCAGTGTTTGCTTCATGTATTTTGGAGCATTCTAGCTCGGTGCATAAATATTTATGATTTTATGTCTTCTTGCTGAATTGTTCCTTTTATTAATACATAGTGTCCTTCTTTGTCTCTTTTAACTGTTTTACATTTGAAGTCTAATTTGTTGGATATTAGTATAGCTACTCCTGCTCTTTTCTGATTGTTATTTACATGAAATATCTTTTCCCACCTTTCACTTTCAACCTATGTTTATCCTTGGGTCTAAGATGTGCTTCCTGTGGACAGCATATAAATGGGTCCTCTTTTGATTGGGGAGTTTAATCCATTAACATTTAGTGTTATCACTGTATTGGTAGTACTTTCTTCTACCATCTTGCCTTTTGGATTTTGTGCGTCATATCTAATTTTTCTTCTTTTTACCTTTACTGATAGTCTTCATTTCTACACTCTTCTCCACATCTCTCTCTCCTGTCTTTTCGTATCTGCCTCTAGTGCTGCCTTTAGTATTTCTTGCAGAGCTGGTCTCTTGGTCACAAATTCTCTCAGTGATTTTTTGTCTGAAAATGTTTTAATTTACTGCTCATTTTTGAAGGACAGTTTTGCTGGATATAGAATTCTTGGTTGGCAGTTTTTCTCTTTTAGTAATTTAAATATATCATTCCACTGTCTTCTCGCCTCCATGGTTTCTGTTGAGAAATCTGTGCATAGTCTTATTAGGCTTCCCTTGTATGTAATGGATTGCTTTTCTCTTGTTATTTTCAAGAGTCTCTCTTTCTCTTTGACATCTGACATTCTGATTAGTAAGTGTCTTGGAGTATGTCTATTTGGATCTATTCTGTTTGGGGTATGCTGCACTTGTTGGATCTGTAATTTTAAATCTTTCATAAGAGTTGGGAAATTTTCAGTGATAATTTCCTCCATTAGTTTTCTCCTCCTTTTCCCTTCTCTTCATCTGGGACACCCACAATATGTATATTCGTGTGCTTCATGTTGTCATTCAATTCCGAGTCCTTCCTATTTTTCCATTCTTTTCCCTATATTTTCTTTTGCTTGTTGGATTTCAGATGTCCCATCCTCCAGTTCACTAATCCTATCTTCTGCCTCTTGAAATGTAACATTGTAGGTTTCCATTGTTTTTTTCATCCCTTCTACTGTGCCATTCATTCCAGTAAGATCTGTGTTTTGTTTTGTCAGACTCAATGCTTTTTTTAAAGTAGGTTATTTGTCTTTTTATTTTTGAATTGTAAGAGATCTTTATACTCTGGGCACAGTTCTTTGTTATATATCTGTGTGATGAATGTTTTCTCCCCATCTGTGACTTGTCTTTTCATTTTCATAATAGTATCTTTCAAAGAGCAGTCGTTTTAGTTTTGATAGAGTCTAATTTATCACATTTTTTCTTTGATGGTTTGTCTTTTTGGTGCCCATTAGGAAATCTTTGCCTGCCCAAAGTTCCTATAGATTTTCCCCCCTGTCTTCTTATAAAAAGGATTATAGTTTTAGCTTTTCTGTTTGGATCTATGATACATTTGAGCTTATTTTCATACGTACTGTGAAAGAAAGATTAAGGTTGATTATTTTTTCCCAAAAGCATATTCTAGTTGTTCAGCACCATTTGTAGAAAAGAGTACCCTTTCTCCATTAAATTACCTTGGATAATTTGTCAAAAAATCTTTGGGCCCCCTGGCAATGTGGGACATCATTCCCAAGGATGATTCTGGCCCTGGCACTGTGGGATGAAGAATGCCTTCCTGACCAAAAGGGGGAAAGAAATGTAACAAAATAAGGTATCAGTGGCTTAAAGAGTTCAAACAGAGTTGAGAGGCTATTCTGGAGGCTACTCGTATGCAAGCTGCAGCTAGATATTTTAATTGCCATAGTTTGCTAACCCCCAAACAACATCATTCCTATTAATCCTAAAGAAGACCCTATCTGAGATCCTACAAAAGTTGCACACACTAAGTTTACTTTTATGAAGCCTAGGACCTCCAGATGGTGCCTAGGTGAGACGAGTCACGAAACCTAGAGGTGCCAGTCTTTCCAAGAATATCAACCAGTTTCATTCCCCTATCCCATATTGTCGACACCCTTCTTCAACATGAAAAAAATTAGAATGTGCGTAACTCAAATACACTTCAAGATTGGGAGCAGGAACAAAGGAGAAGGAGTAGTTATAACAGAGAAGCTAGGATTTAACACATGAGTATGAATACTGAATCATTTTATGTTGTTTTTTTTTTTTTAGTCTACAGTGTCTTGGAGCAGCTAGAAGGAAAAACCTGAAATTTTGTAACCCATATCAAACTTTGAAATCTGTTCTGTAACTACTTGTTAAAATGTACTTTGAAGTTTATTGCTTTTTTTTGTATATATGTTATATTTCACAATAAAAATGTTAAAAAAAATCAATTGACTATACATGTGTTGGTCTGCTTCTGGACTTCTTTCTTTTTCTATTAACTAAAGTCCATGTTGTATTCAGATTTTCCTAGTTCAGTGTAATGTCCTTTTGGTAAAATGTTCCAGATCCCACCCAGGATACCACATTACATTTAGTTGTCAGGTTTCCTTGGGCATCACTTGGTTGTGACAGTTACTTAGACTCTCCTTGTTTTTGATGACCTTGACAGTTTTGAAGAGTGCTGGTCAAGTATTTTGTAGAATGTTCCATAGTTGGTGTTTCTTTGATGTTTTCTCATGTTTAGATTGGGGTCATGGGTTTTAGGAGGAAGGCCAAAAAGGTAATATGCCATTTTCATAACATCATAACAAGAGTACACACTATCAGCCTGAATTCTGACTGCTGGTGTTGACCTTTATCACCTGATCGAGTAGTATTTGTCATGTTCCTCTAGTATAAAGTTACTCTTTCCATTCTGTATTCTATAGAAAAAAGTCTCTAGACATAGCCCACACTTAAGGAATAGGGAATTATGCTCTGTCTACTTGAGGACAGAGTAACTACGTGAATTATTTGGAATTCTATATTTTCCACAATTTATTTATTCAATCATTTATATCAGTATGGACTCATGGTTATTTACTTTATACTTTGTATGATAATCCAATATTTCATTTATTTATTTATTTATTTATTTCTCATCATTATGTGTCTATGTGCATGTGTCTGAGTACTTCCTTATTTTCTGGTACTACAAGATGCTCCAGACTCATTTTGTATATTTTCTGCCCCAGTTGGTTTTAGGATTAGGCATTTCTCCAAGGAATTCCTGATTGCTTTTATTTAAGAATGGAAATAGAGGTTTGAGGAGTACAGTCCACAGGAGTACCCTCACTTCTGACACTAATTGTAAGTTCAGGGAATTACGAAAACTACCCTCAGTTTTGATCATCTGCTAGTACTTATAGAACTCACTGAGAGTTGTTACGCTCATATTTATGGTTTAATATGGCTAAAAGATAGAGAATAAAAGCACCAAAGGGAAGAAGAGTATAGGGCAGAGTACAGAAAAGTACCAAATGTAGTGCTTCTCTTGTCCTCTCCCCATGGAATCATGGACAGCAATACTTCCCTGGTTTCTGAGTGTGACAATATGTACAGAGAATTGCTAACCAGGGAAACATACCCAAGTCTAGGTGTCCAGTGTTTTTAGTGGGTCTCAATCACATAAGCATGGGTAACTAATCACATGGCAATCGCAGTCTCCAACCCCTTGAGAAATTAAGTTGATGCCACATGACCCAAACTCCATGATCAACTTGTTGGTGTGTCTCAAGTCCCCACCCTAGATTGCCTTATTACTATCTGACTGGCCCAAAGCAACAGGCAAACATTAGGCCCTATAAGGCATATCATTCTAAGGGTTTATAGACTACCTCCTAGAAGTGGAGGGCAAAGGCCAGACATCTCTTTGTTATAATTTTTACTACACAGAAACCAAGATCTAGGTGCTTGATTTCTTTTTTTTAAAGGATCAAATCATCAAAATCAGGAATAAAAGAAGGGATATCACTATAGATATTATATACATTTAAAGGAATGAATAAGGGAATATTACAAACAACTTCATGCCAATAAATTTGATAACTTACATAAAATTGATTAATTTCCTAAAAAATAAAACTTTTCCAAAACTGACTCAAGAAAAAATATAATAAAATCTGAATAACTCTCTTTCTGTACATATGCATATTTATATATTGAATTTGTTATAAAAAACCTTCCCACAAAGAAAATTTCAGTTCCATTTGATTTCACTATTTAGTTCTATCAAATATATACTGGAGAAATCATATGAATATTACACCAACTCTGAGAAAATAGAAGGGTGAACATTTCCTAACTCATGTTATGAGGTCAGCATGACAGTAATAACAAAACATGATGAAGAAATTAAAAGAAAAGAAAATTACAGACTGATATTCCTTCTAAAAATAGACACAAAAACCTCCTTCAAATATCAGCAACTCAAATCCAACAATATGAAAAAGGACCAACACATCATGACCTAGTAGATATGACTATGGGAATGCAAGGTACATTCAGATTTAAAAATCAATCAATATAGGGCGGGCCATGGTGGCTCAGCAGGCAGAGTTCTTACCTGCCATGCCAGAGACCTGGGTTCGATTCCCAGTGCCTGCCCATGCAATTAAAAAAAAAAAAATCAATCACTATATCAATGTAATACTACTATACCTACAGAATAAATGAGAAAAATCATATAACCATAAAAAATCCATAAAAATTGGCAAATAAAAATCCCAACCAAAATCATTCCAGCCAATCCTAAAGAACACCTAAGGCAATATATAAGATTCTACAAAGGTTCCATGCACGAGGGTAACTTTCCAGAAACCTACAACCTCCAAATGGGTCCCTAGACCAGATGAGTCCTGAGACCTAGAGGGCCCAGCCTCTCCAGAACATCAGCTAGTTCCATCTACCTACCCCATATTATTGCCAGTCCCTTCCAATATGAAAAAGTTAGAATGGCCATAGCCCAAATACACCTCAAGAGTGTTCTAGTTTGCTAGCTGCTGGAATGCAACACAGCAGAGATGGATTGGCTTTTAATAAAAGGGGATTTATTTTGTTAGTTCTTCAGAGGAAAGGCAGCTAACTTTCCACTGAGGTTCTTTCTTACATGGAAGGCACAGGATGGTCTCTGCTGGTCTTCTCTCCAGGCCCCTGGGTTCCAACAACTTTCCCCGGGGTGACTTCTTTCTGCATCTCCAAAGGCCTGGACTGAGCTGCGAGTGCTGAGATGAGGAATGCTGAGCTGCTTAGCTGTGCTACATTGCGGTCTCTCATTTAAGCACCGGCCAATTAAGTCAAAGGTCACTTATTGCAGCATACACGCCTCCTAGCCGACTGCAGTGTAATTAGCAACAGGTGAGGTTCATGTACCATTGGCTTACGTCTGCAGCAACAAAACTAGGTATGCTCAATCCTGGCCAAGTTGACAACTGAATCTAACTAACACAGAGTGGGCTAGAAAGATGAAAGGTGTTGGTGGAGTTATACAGAGAAGATAGGGTTTAACAAACGAATATGATTGCTGCATCATTAAATTGATATTTCTTTTAGCCCCAAGTATCTTAGAGCAGCTAGAGGTAAAAACCTAAAATTGTGGAATTGTAACTCATACCAAAGTCTGAAATCTGTTCTACAACTAATTGTTGTGCTTTGAAATTTATTGCTTTTTTGTATATATGTTATCTTTCGCTAAAAAAGAAAAATAAAGTTGATTGTGAGGATTAAAAAATATTTATTCCTTCTAGCCTCTTATATTCTGGAGCAGTTAGAAGGAAAAATCTGAGAGGATGGTATGGTGGTAGCCCATGACAAAATTGGCATCTGTCCTGTAATCACTTGTTGAAGAGTGCTCTGAAAATTATTGCTTTTTTCTTTCTTTGCTTTGTAAAGATGTTATATCATACAATAAAAAAGTAAAAAAAATTAAATAAAAAAGCAAAAATATATGACAAACCAAAAAAGAATTAGCACATAAGTCAAACTATCTTTATAAATAGATGACATGATTGTCTTTGTAGAAAATCTTAAAAATTGACTAAAAAAATACTAGAACTAACAAGTAATTGACAAGTTAATTCTAAAATGAAATGTGGAAGTGCATACAGTAGCCAAAACAACTTTGAAAAGATCAAAATGGGAGGAATTACACTACCTTATTTCAAGACTTGCTTATAGCTATTGTATTCAAAACAGTGTGGCATTGGTATAAGGTTTTCTTTGTATTTATATAGTTTGTACCTACATTTACTGTCTGCAGGACACTATAGATGCAAAGGAAAATACAGTCCAATCCCTTCAAGACCTAGTAATAGGAGGTAGCTTCCTAAAATTTGCACGTAAAAGCACAAGCAGCAAAAGAAAAAACAGATAAATGGGAACTCCTCAACATCAAATGCTTTAGTGCCTCAAAAGACTTCATCAAAAAGATGAAATGACAACCAACACAATGGGAGAAAATATTTGGAAATCACATTGGATAAAGGTTTGATACCCTGTATACATAAAGAAATCATACAATTTAACAACAAAAGAACAAACAACCCAATTATAAAATGCGCTAAAGATATGAATAGGCATTTTTCTGAAGTGCAAATACAGATGGCTAAAAAACACATGAAGAGATATTCATTTTCATTACCTATAACGGAAATGTAGATCAAGACTAAAATCAGATACCACTTCACACCCATAAGAATGACTGCTATTAAACAAACAGGAGGCTACAAATATTGGAGAGGATGTGGACAAATTGGAACACTCATGCACTGCTGAGTTTTATACATATATAAATTTATATTTATACATATAAATTATATACTTATTAATATAAATAAGTTCTTGCACAAACTACTTCAAAGGTATGATTGGTAAGTTCGGGGTATAGGGGGAGAACTGCTATTGCATATTATGGGCTATATTTAACAGGAAAACATCAACAGTACCATAGCAACACCAGGGGTAAATAAAGGGAGAGGGACAAAAGTTAAGGGGAGGTTTGGATTTTCTATTTTGGTGAGGGTGTGTATTTATTGGTTGTCTTCCTCTTGGGAACAACGAAATTATCTAAAACTGTGAGTGTTGATGGACTGTTGACTTTGGACATTATACATGATGCCCAATGAATGAAGGTGGTTGAAGGATGCACTGAGTGAGAAGTAGATTGGGAAATGATGGTGTACAAATATGATCGAATATTATGCTGCTACAAATGGAATGAAGTTGTGAGGCATGCAACATTGTGAATGAACCTGTGGGACATTTGGTGAGGCAAAATAAGCCAGAAACAAAAGAGCAAATACTGAAGGGTCTCATTTAGAAAATACTCATAAGAAAGCAAGGGCCTAGACTGTAAGCTCTTATAGCAGTCACATTTAATCCAGAGTGGTAATTGTTAGTTCTGGATTTTGAGAGGCTGTTTTATATGTGTATATCCTGGTATTTAGAGATAAGAATAAAGCTGATCAAGTTGGGATTAAGGTAATTCAGAATACAGGGGTAAGGAAGATATTGTCTCTATTTTAGAACATTACTTCTTGAGACCAAAAGAAGAAAGGTTTCTTTTGTCCAGAACCTAAATTTTCCGTAGCACATAACTTAACTCAGTGTGTCTGGATAGATCACTTAAATAATCTAAACACAGGAAGCCCAGAATAAGAATGAGGGCCTTTAATTCTGTATGGTTTAAGGTAATACCTGGATAAATCCCAGAGTATATTTAGCAGATAAACAAAAAAAGTACTGGCAAAGTCCCTTGAGGAATGACAGAAAACAATGTGGAAGTATTAAACTTTACCACCAGGAAAAACCCTGATACTGTGTCAAACATTGGGGATACCAAAATCAATAGGCCAAGCTCTTGATCTTGAGGCTTGCTCTTGTGAAGCTTATGTATGTAGTGGAGAAGCTTAGCCTACCTGTAGTTATGCCTAAGAGTTACTTCTGGAGGACCTTTTTTGTTGGTCAGAGATGGCTTCTCTCTCTAAGTCCAACTCTGTTAATGAAATCATTGCCCTTCCCCACTATGTGGGACATGACATCCAGGGGTGAAAGTCTCCCTAGTAGTGTGGGAAGTGACCCCCAGGGATGAGTCTGGCCTTGGCACTATGGGATCAACAATGCCATCCTGACCTAAAGGGGGAAAAGAAGTGCAAGAAATAAGGTATCAGTGGCTAAAAGAGTTTAAGTAGAGTCAAGAGGCTACTCTGGAGGTCACTGTTATGCAAGCTGCTGTTAGACATTGCTATCTCTCATAGCTTGCTCACCCCCAACCAACACCATTCCTGCCAAGCCTAAAGAACACCTATGCATTATATAAGGTTCTACAAAGGTTCCATGCACTAGAATAACTTTCCAGAAACCCACAACCTCTGGATGGGTCCCTAGACCAGTTAAGTCCTGAAATGCAGAGGGGCCATTCTCCAGAATGTCAATTAGTTCCATCCACCATCCTATATTATTGTCAGCCCCTTCCAACATGAAAAAGTTAGAATGGGCATAGCCCAAATATCCCTAAAGTGTGGGGAAAAGATCAAAGGGGGTGGTGGAAATAAAGAGAGAAGGTAGGGTTTAGCAAATAAGTATGATTCCTGAATCATTATTATTGATGTTTCTTTTAGTCCCAAGTATCTTAGAACAGCTAGAAGTAAAAACCTAAAATTGTGGAATTGTAACCCATACCAAACTCTGAAATCTGTTCTCCAGCTAATTGTTGTGATGTGCTTTGAAATTTATTGCTTTTTTGTATATATGTTATTTTTTTACAAAAAAAGGAAAAAAAGTCAACTGTGATGATAAATGCACAGGTATTTGTTGATATTGTGAACATTTGCTCCCCCTATTATTTATTTTTAATCCATATGCTTTACTCATCTGTCCATACTGTAGATAAAAGGAGCATCAGACACAAGGTTTTCACAATCACACAGTCACACTGAGAAAGCCATATCATTATACAATTATCTTCAAGAAACATGGCTACTGGAACACAGCTCTATTTTCAGGCACTTCCCTTCAGCCTCTCCAATATACCTTAACTAAAAAGGTGATATCTATATAATGTTTAAGAATAACCTCCAAAATGCAAATGTTCAAAAATTGATCATGATGATGAATACGCAACTATGCGATGATATTCTGAGCCATAGATTGTACCCTACATACAGACTGATATGTCAAGAATGTTTGTATGTTTGTTTTTTAAGGATTGACAATAAAAATATTTTTTAAAGTGGAAAAGAAAAGAATAACCTCCAGGATAATCTCTCGACTCTGCTTGAAATCTCTCAGCCATTGACACTTTATTCTGTCTCATTTCTCTATTCCCCTTTTTGGTCTGGAAGGTTTTCTCAGTCCCTTGATGCTGTGTCCCAGCTCATTCTAGGATTTCTGTCCCACGTTGCCAGGAAGGTTTACACCCCTGGGAGTCATGTCCCATGTAGAGAAAGGAAGGGCAGTGAGTTTGCTTGTCATGTTGGCTGAGAGAGATAGGCCACATCTGAGCAACAAAAGAGGTTCTCTGGGGGTGACTCTTAGGCCTAATTTTAAGTAGGCTTAGCCTATCCCTTGCAGGGATAAGTTTCATATGACTTTTTCAACTTTTTAAACAGTTCCTGTATGAGGTACTGCTGACTTTCATAGCTTCACAGCTGTACCCTGAATCTCAGGTGCATCACATAAATTTAGATATGTTGTGTTCTTGTTTTCATTCGACTAGAGATATTTACTGATTTCTCTTGTAATTTCGTCTTTGACCCACTGATTGTTTAAGAGTGTGTTATTTGACCTACATAAATTTGTGAATTTTCCAGTCCTCCACCTGTTATTGATTTCCAGCTTCATTCCATTATGATCAGAGAAAGTGCTTTATGTATAATTCCAATCTTTTATAGTTTAACTGAGACCTGTTTTGTGACCTAATATTTGTTCTATCCTGGAGAATGACCCATTAGCTCTTGAGAAGAATGTATATTTTGCTGTTGTAGGGTGCAGTGTTCTATTGGGTATAGTTTATTTATCACATTATTCAAGTTCAATGTTTCTTTCTTGATCCTCTGTCTAAATATTCTATCTATTGATGAGTGTCTTGAAGTCTCCAACTACTACTGTAGAGACATCTATTTTTCCCTTCAGTGTTGCCAATGCTTGCCTCATATATTTTGGTGTATCTTGGTTAGGTGCATAAATACTTATGATTGTTATTTCTTCTAAGTGGATTGCCCCTGTTATTAATATATAATGTCCTTTTTGTCTCTTTTAACAGTTTTTCACATAAACTCTATTTTGTCCCCACTCTCTGCTGGTTACTGTTCTCGTCAACTATCTTTTTCCAACCTTTCACTTTTAACCTAATTGTGACCTTGGGTCTCAAGCGAGTCTCTTGTAGACAGCATATAGATGAATCATATATATTTTTTTTATCCATTCTGGCAGTCTATGTTTTTTTTGATTGCGGAGTTTCATTAAATTCAATGCTATTACTGTAAAGACAGTATTTTCTTCAACATTTTATCCTTTGGCTTTTGTATGTCATACCTTATTTTTTCTCTTTTTTGTACCCTTTTAGTTACTCTTACTGATATTCTTCATTTCTACACTCTCCTTCATGCCTCTCTCTCCTGTCTTTTCCTTTCAGCCTGTAGCACTCCCTTTAGTATGTCTTGTATGGTAGATGTCTTGTTAACAAATGCCTCAGCTTCTGCTTATCTGTGAATATTTTAAACTGTCCCTCATTTCTGAAGGACAGTTTTGCCAGATAAAGAATTCTTGGCTGGAAGTTTTTTTTTTCTTTCAGTATCTTTAAAATATATCATACCACTGCCTTCTTGCCTCCATGGTTTCTAATGAGAAATTGGGATTTATTCTTATTGTTCTTCCCTTGTACGTGATGAATTGCTTTTCTCTTGCTGCTTTCAGAATTCTCTGTCTCTGGCATCTGATACTGTGATCGGTAAATGTCTTGGAGTAGGCCTATTAGGATGATTTCTGTTCGGAATATGTTGTGCTTCCTGGGCCTGTATATTGACGCCTTTCATAAGATTTGGGAAAATCCTGACCATTGTTTCCTTACATATTCTTTCACACCCCTTTTGCCTCTCTTCTCCTTTTGGGACACCCATGATGTGTATGTTTGTGTGCTTTGTGCTGTCATTCATTCCCTGAGACCCTGCTCAAAATTTTCCATTCTTTCCCCTATCCGTTCTTTTGTCTGTATGATTTCAGATGTCCTGTCCTCTAGTTCACTGATTTTTTCTTCTCCCTTTTCAATATGCTGTTGTATGTCTCCATTGTATATTTTTTTGTTCATGTAGTAAGTTTATTTACAAATATATCCAATATGCTATATGAGTTTAACAGAGATTGATCCATATTTCAGGACTGTGCTTTTTAAAATGCTCCTCTTCATAGTTGTTTCATGGAGGAACTACAATTACCTTATTTCTTAAGTAGTTGGTGTCTTACTATGAAGAAAGGTGCAGCAAATCCAGATCCAAAGTACAAAGTCATCATAACTAATGATGGCTACTTGTTTTCCACTGAAAATGGCAAATTCTTCCCATGACCCTCCTCACAGTGGCTCATACAGACCACAGAGGTTGTGAACCTCCAGATGCTCTGCCCCAACACGGTGCTATTGGAGGCTCTGTGAAAAGTGCAGAAACCAAGGGCAGAAGAAATGGCAACAACAACTCAGTGTCTCCATTGCATTTTTAAATGTCTTCTATTGTGCCTTTCATTCCCATAAGTTGTTAAATTTTTTGCATGCTTTTGAATTCTTCTTTATGCTCACCGAGCATCTATCTTTATATATTTTATTTATTTTGTCACATTTTCCTTCAACTCCTTTAACTGATTTGTTTGAACATCATTAGTTATTTGTTTCAATTCCTGTATTTCATCTGAAGTTTTATTTTATTCCTTTGGCTGGGCCATATCTTTCTGTTTCTAAGTATGGCTTGTAATTTTTTACTGGTTTCTAGGCATCTGATTTCCTTGATGAGTTTATTCTGAAGGTCAGTTTCTCTTTTTTTTTTTTTTTTAGGTTTTTCTTATTGATTGGCTTTGTGCTAAGCTCTTCTTTGACACTTGGTGCAACTTATTCTAGACATTTAGAATACCTGATGTTTAACTGATCAGAATTTTTTCGGATCAGATTCATCTGGTTCTTGCCTTGAACATCTGGTATAATTTTTGAGAGTGCACTATTCGTGAAGCTGTTTTTTTTTCATTTACAAGAAAAAACTTCCTTTTCCCTCTTCCTCCTTCAGGGATGTTGTTCTGTTCTGTTAGCTTTTTTATTTGCCTCTATATGTTTTTAACACTCCTTTTGTTATCTCTAGCTACTTTTTACCTTGTGCTGGTCTGAATCTGTGGTGGACCCCAGAAAAGCCATGCCCTTTGATCCTCATTCAATATTGCTGGGTGGGAGCATTTTGATTGTTTCCATGAAGATGTGACCCACCCAATTGTGGGTGGTAACTTTTGATTAGATGATATCCATGGAGGTGTGTCTCCACGCACTGAAGGTGGAGTTGCTTGCTGGAATCCTTGAAAAGAGGAAACATTTTGGAGAGAGTCCCTTTTTGGTAGAGCCACGTGAAAGCCAGCAGATGCCACCATGTTCACCATGTGCCCTTCCAGCTGAGAGAGAAACGTTGAACGTCGTTGGCCTTCTTGAACCAAGGTATCTTTCCCCAGATGCCTTAAATTGGACATGTCTATAGATTTGTTTTAATTGGGACATTTTCTCGGCCTTAGAACTGTAAACTTGCAACTTAATAAATTCCCCCCTTTTAAAAGCCATTCCATTTCTGGAATATTACATTCCGGCAGCTAGCAAACTAGAACATACCTGAAAGGCTAATTCTGGGAGGAAGATCCCTCCTGGAGAGGACCAACCCAAGTCAGTTTTTCCCAGTCAAAACAGGCCCAGGACTCACAAAGAGGCTAGGTCAGCTCCAAAGTACCCTAGGGAGGAAGTCCAGATGGACACCAATCTTCTTTATGATGTCTCTCTGGATCTGTGCTTTCCACTCATACCTGGCAGATGGCACTCTTCAGCTAACTGTTCCCCACAGTCCTAGGGTGGTACTTTGTCTTTAATTCTCAGCCAACTCTGCCCCTGCTGTGTGTTGAGACAGAGGTTTCCAGCTGCTTTTCGCCAAGCTAGGATGAAACTGTTGCTCAGATCCCAAACCCTGGAATCTGAAGTCTAATCAACAGTCGCAAACTTTTCTAGGCCTTGCCACCTCCACCTTTTTTGGGGAAGAGTGTCTTTCACTACTCTGTTCCCCATCGCCTCGAGAAGTTACAGAGCACCTCAATCAGCCTCACTTCTGCCCCAACTGGTGGCAGGGCTGAAACAGAGCCTATTAGCTATTTTCCACCTTGGCTGCTTAAAACTGTAGCTGTTCTCTCAGAACTGGAATCCGGCTCTCTGAATTCACTGATCAAAAGCCAGAGTCAGTGTCTGGCTCATCCTCACTTTTCCTGGGGAAGAGTCACCCCTCAGAAAACTTCTCCATGACACCACCACAAGAAGTTACTGTGTCTGTCAGTCAACCCTGCTTCCTCCCCTACCAAGTGCAGGTTTGAAGCAGAGGCTTCCAGCTGTTTAGTGTATTGGGCTGGTTAAATCCGTAGCTGTTCTTGAAGTGGAGTACAGCACCCCAGTTTGCTAATCAAGAGCTGGTATTGGTGCCCAATCCTGTCTCCCATTACTCTTGGGAAAGAGCCATCCTTCAGCAAACTCATTTCTGCTGCCTAGAGAAGTTGCTGTGTCTCTCAATCCACCCTGCTTCCTCCCCTGCTGGGAGTAGCATTGAAGCAGAACCTGCCAGGTGTTTTCTGTTCTGGGTGGGTTGTAAATTTAACTGAGCTTAGAGCTGGTAACCAGCAGTCTGAATTCACTAATCAGAAGCCACATCAGTGCCCAGCTGAGTCCCTCCCACCCCATTCCCAGGAGAGAGGGCTTTTATTTCCAGCCAGGGAGTGGCTCCAGAGGCAGCCTGCCATGCCAGCAGGGTATAGGCACAAGCCTCTGCAGTGTAGAGAGATCTATTCACAGTTCTTCACAATTTATCAGTCTCTTCCTTTTGCTTATCCCTGCATGGTGTACAGTGTCCTTCTGGTCTCTGAAACACCCCAGAAATAGTTGTTTCAGACAGTTCCTGGCTATTTACTAGCAGCCATGGGAGATGAACTAAATCCTAGAACTCACCATCTTGGTGGTGGTGGGAGGGGGTGGGCAGAGAATTTTGAGCAAGGGTGTGACATGATCTAAAGTTTTAAAATGATCACTCTGGCTGTCATGTGGAAAATAAACTAGGGATAGTGCTTAAAAGAATGTTGCAGTAATCCAATTAAGATGATCATGGTAAAAGTTGATATTTGTGAAAATGGTTGGATAAATTGTATGTTTTGAGGATAGAACAACTCCCTGGACAAATGGAAAATGGGACTTAGTGCAAAAGTACCCCAATCTCCGTTGTCTTTAGTGGGACAGTACTGAGGCATATTCTACATGGTCACCAAGAAGGTACCCAGCAGGATAGGGCCCCAGTTGCCCATAGTGGTAAACTGCTCATTATCATAACCTCTATTCACTTTTCTCCCATCACTGTCCCACTTCTCTCTCTCTCTCCTTCACTTGCGTTTCCTGGGATCATCTTGCAAATAAACTAGCTGCACCCATATCTTTGCTCAGGGTCTGATTATGTGGAAACCCAAATGAAGGCAGAAATTAAGTGTGCAGTTTTGGGTATATATGCTGGTTTGGAAGGATTTACGTGCCCTAGAAAAGCCATGCTTTAATCCTAATCCCATTTTGTAAAGTCAGCCATTTCTTCTAATCCTATTCGGCACTGTATATTGGAAACTTTAATTAGATTATCTCCATGGAGATGTGACGCAATCAAATCCACTTGATTAGGTGGAGGTGTGTCTATACCCATTTCAGGTGTTCTTGCTTGGTTTACTGGAATCCTATAAAAGAAATATTTTGGAAAAAGCTTCAGAAGGCTGCAGAACCATGAAGTAAAGAGTTCCTTTTAGAACAATGGGAGAACGAGGAGATTCTAAGAGAGCAGTGAACACCACAGAACCACGAAGCAGAGAGTCCACCAGCTGGTGGCTTTTGGAGATGAAGAAAGGAAACGCCTCCCGAGGAGCTTCATGAAACAAGAGGACTGCAGAGAAAGACAACAGATGCTGCCATGTGCCCTTCCAGCAGAGAGAGAAACTCTGAACATCATCAGCCTTCTTGAACCTAGGTATCTTTCCCTGGATGCCTTAGATTGGACATTTCTAGAGACTTGTTTTAATTGGGACATTTTCTCAGACTTAGAACTGTGAACTAGCAACTTAGTAAATTCCCCTTTTTAAAAACATTCCATTTCTGGTATACTGTATTCCAGCAGCTAGCAAACTAGAACAGCATGTTAAGATTGAGGTACCCATTAGAAACCCAAGTGGAGATATTGATTAGGGTTTAGCTCATAAATCTGGAGTTTGTCTAGTGAAAGTTTCTTAATTTGAGATAAAAAATTGGTAGCCAGCAAGGCATCAGCAAGGGAATGCTTTCTCCCTAAAGATTGTGGTATTTTGCCATGCTGCTGGTGATCCTTGGGTCCTTGGCTTTTCTGTCATGAGTAAGGCACATGGAAGCATCATCTTATTTCTCTTCTGGGTTCTATTGTTTTCCACCTAGCTACTCTTCCAGTGGCCTTCTCTTCATAAAGCGTCCAGTAATAGATAGGATTAAAGCCCAGCTGAATGAGGTTGGGCCATGCCTTAATTAAAAATAACATCTTTAAAAGGTCCTGTTTACAGATCACACTGCACATGGATCAAGATTAAGAACTTTTTTTTTGGACGGGCCACGGTGGCTCAACAGGTAAGAATGCTTGCCTGCCATGCCCGAGGACCTGGGTTCGACCCGGTGCCTGCCCATGTAAAAAAAAAAAAAAAAGAACTTTTTTTTTTCTGAAGTACATAAGTCAACTTACCACACTCACCAACACAGTGTGTTGTCAAATTTTGGATTTTTAAATAATCTGATAGGGAAAGTGGTATGCAGAGTGATATTAATTTGCATTAAGATGAACCTTTAAAAAAAAAGTGTTGGAAAGTTGAAATGCCAGTCAAAATTTAAGATAAGCTTTGATAGAAACTGATACAATTAAATCAGACCACAGAAAGAAAATCTTTAAAGTAGCCTTCAAGTTTGAAGCTTTGCCAATCATTCACATTCAGAAACTCTCAGAAACAAAAACTGACACTGAACGTTGCTTCTCTGTAAGGCTTTATGTCAACCAAGTTCAAGGCAGTTGGACAATTGCTATGTAGTTACTCAATCTTAGTTCAAAGCGATCAAATGTTGCTTTTCTGAGAACTGGTCTTGCACTCTTCCTCAGCAATATTTAACAGAATCTTTTTTAATGTTGGTCTCTGGCCTGGACTTCATATTAATAAATGTGGATTAATAAATGCATGTTAATAAATACCAAAGGCAAAACAATACATATCTAATGTTTTAAACAAATATTATACAGCACAAAATGGCTGAAACAAGATAAAAAAACAAAACTGGGGGAAATTCCTATTGATATTGAATCAATTAAAATACTCCCCCTACCACACTGTGGTAGTTTGAATCTGTCATGTACCTGAGAAAAAGCCATGTTCTTCTAATCCATTCCTGATGGTGCAAATCTATTGTAGGTAGGAACTTTTTTTTGTCGTATAGTATAACATATATACAAAGCAAAGAAATAAAGAAAGCAATAGTTTTCAAAGCACTCTTCAACAAGTGATTACAGGACAGATCCCAGAGTTTGTCATGGACTACCATATGAACTCATATTTTTCCTTCTAGCTGCTCCAGAATATAGGAGGCTAGAGGGCTTAAATACTTTATCATCACAACTGACATTTTTTTCCTTCTTATTTTGTGAACAATAACATATTATATTCATACAAAAAGCTATAAATTTCAAAGCACAGCACCACAATTAGTTGTAGAACATATTTCAGACTTTGACATGGGTTACAATTTCACAGTTTTCAGTTTTTACTTCTAGCTGCTCTAAAATACTGGAGACAAAAAGAGATATCAATTTAAGGATTCAGCATTCATATTCATTTAAGTCCTATCTTCTATGTATAATTCCACCATCATTTTAGATCTTTCCATACCTCTCTTTGGGGTTGTTTGGGCTATGGCAATTCCAAATTTTTTATATTGGAAGGGTCTGCCACTAATATGGGGCAGGGAGATGGAACTATCTGATGTTCTGGAGAGGCTGGGCTAGTTTTCAGGACTTATCTGGACCAAGAAACCATCTGCAGGTTGTAGGTTTCTGGAAAGTTACTCTAGTGCCTAGAACCCTTGTGAATCTTATACATTGCCCTAGGCATTCTTTAGGATTGGTTGGAAAGGTCCTGGTTGGGGGTTGGCAGGTTATGACAGGTAGCAAGGTCTAGCTGAAGATTGCATAAGACCAACCTCCAGAGTAGCCTCTCAACTCTATTTGAAGTCTCTCTGCCACTGATACTTTATTAATTACACCTCTTTTCCCCCTTTTGGTCAGGATGTAATTGTTGATCCCACAGTGCCAGGTCTGGATTCATCCCTGGGAGTCATCTCCCACGTCGCCAGGGAGACTTTCACCCCTGGATGTCATGTCCCATGTAGGGGGGAGGGCAATGATTTCAATTGCAGAGTTGGGCTTAGAGAGACTGAGACCACATCTGAGCACATCTGAGAGGTGCTCCAGAAGTAACTCTTAGGCGTGCCTATAGGTAGTCTGAGCTTCTCTGTCACCTACATAAGCTTCACAAGAGTAAGCCTCATGATCAAGGACATGGCCTACTGATTTGGGTCTCCCTAAAGTTTGACACAGTATCAGGGGATTCCCTGATGGCAAGGTTTAATAGTTCCATATTCTTTCTCCCCTTCCTCAGGGGACTTTGCCAATACTTTTTGATTATCTGCTTAATATACTCTAGGATGTTTCCAGGCATTACAATAATCTATACAGGATCGAAGGACCTCTTTCTTATTCTGTGCCTCCTGTGTTTCAGTTGCTCAAATGAGCTATACAGATAGATTGAATTAGATTATGCACTACAGCAAATTTCAGTTCCAGATCAAATAAACCTTTCTTCCATTAGTCTCAAAGAGTATGTGTGGTTCTAAAATATAGACATTGTCTTCCTTACCCTATGTTCTGAATTACTTTAACCTCAACATGTTCAGTTATTCTTATGTCTAAATATCAGGTTACATATATAAAACAGGCTCTCAAAATCCAGAAATAATAATCACCACTCCAGACTTAATGTGTTTGCCCTAAAAACTTACAATCTAGTCCCCTGTTTTCATATAAGCATTTTCTAAAGGTGACCATACCATTGCTGTTTTTTTGTTCCTGGCCTATTTTGTCTCACCAAATCATTGCATGCCTCACAACACTGTTCCTTTTTGTAGAAGCACAACCTCCGTTCATAAGTATACACCATCGTTCGCCAATGTACTTCTCCGTCAGTGCATCCTTCAGCCACCTGCATTCATGGCATCATGTAGAGGGCCCAAAGTCCACAGCCCATCAACATTCTCAATTTTAGATAATTTCATTGTTTCCAAGGGAAAGAAAACCAATTAACACACCCTCACCAAATAGGAAATCTAAACCTCCTCTTAACTCTTGTCCCTCATCCCATTATTTACCTCTGCTGTTGCTGTGGTCATGCTGATGGTTTCCTTTTGAACACAGCTCATAGCATGCAATAGCAGTTTTCCCACGTACCCTGGACTTAAACACTGTTTATACAAGAATCTTATCTTTGAAGTAATTCTTACGAGAACTCATTCATATTTCTAGTGTGAATCAGTAGACATGTAGGTCTATACAACCTCTTTCAATCCTGTTCATCTTCAATATGGTAATATCATTTCTAGACCCACTAGAGAATCACCTTTGCTCCTATTTATCCCCTTACATTGGAGTTCAACCTCATTAGTTAACGGTTCATCCATCTCTAGCTTCTATGTGTCTCTAAGTCCCCTATCTTCTGATAATACCTTTAAACTGGTCATAAAAGTGGACTCATACAGTATCTGTCCTTTTGTGTCTGGCTAACTTCACTCAGCATTATGTCCTCAAGGCTCATTCATCTTGTCATGTGCTTCAGGACGTCATTTTGTCTCAGGGCTGCATAATATTCCATCATATGTGTTCTAGTTTGCTAGCTGCCGGAATGCAACACACCAGAGACGGATTGGCTTTTAATAAAAGGGGATTTATTTTGTTAGTTCTTCAGAGGAAAGGCAGCTAACTTTCCACTGAGATTCTTTCTTACGTGGGAAGGCACAGGATGGTCTCTGCTGGCCTTCTCTCCAGGCCCCTGGGTTCCAACAACTTTCCCTGGGGTGACTTCTTTCTGCATCTCCAAAGGCCTGGGCTGAGCTGCAAGTGCTGAGATGAGGAATGCCGAGCTGCTTACGCTGTGCTACGTTGCACTCTCTCATTTAAGCACCAGCCAGTTAAGTCAAACGTCACTCATTCCAGCAGACATGCCTCCTAGCAGATGTAATTAGCAACAGATGAGGTTCACGTACCATTGGCTTATGTCTGCAGCAACAAAACTAGGTATGCTCACCTGGCCAAGTTGGCAAATGAATCTAACTAACACAATATGTATATACCACATTTTGTTGATGCACTCACCTGTTGATGGGCACTTGGTTTGGGTCCATTTTTTGGTGAATGTTAATAATGCTGCTATGAACATTGGTGTGCAAATATCTGTTTGTGTCATTGCTTTCAGCTCTTCTGGGTATTACCAAGTAGTGCTGTTGCTGGGTCATAGGGCAACTTGATATTTAGTTTTCTAAGGAACCGCCAAACAGTCTTTCATTAGTGAGATGGGAACTTTTGATTAGCTTATTTTAATCCATTTCATTCAAGGTGGGTCTTAATCCTCTTACTGGAGTCCTTTATAAGAGGATAAGAGACACAGAAGCTAACAGATGAAATTAAGTGAAGCTCACAGAAAAAGCCCCAGGAGAGCTGAGAGAGGAAGCCACTGAGGCAGGAAACCCAGGACAGATGGAGGAACAGATGCCAACCATATGCCTTCTCATGTGACATAGCTGCCCATCTTCAGAGTCCGGGTTATCGTACTGTTGATGCCTTGAGTTGTACATTTTCACAGTTAATAAATCCCCATTGTAAATTGTAAGTTAATAAATCCCCATTGTAAAAGCCAACCCATTTCTGGTATATTGCATTTCATCAGCTTTAACAAACCAAAACATTCTCCCTTCCTCTCTCTCCCCTGCCACTCCCTTGCCCCACACACCCATTCACTCCAACAGAAACATTTATTTCAGATTCAGAGTAATGGAAATGTGTGATTCTAATCCACAATGGTCTAAATTTTAAAGCTGAATAAGTCAATTATTTTGGTAGAATACTGTATAAAATGTGTATTTATCAGATGGGTTTGTATGTTATAAAACTTAAAATAAGTTCTTTTTATAACACCCAAACCGCATATAATTTAAATATAAACTGCTTCTTAGTTTATTCATCTGTAAAACGATAATGATATTGATGCCCACCTCATAAGATTATTATGAAGATTAAATGAAAACCTATATAGCATCTGGAAGAGATGACAAAGAGTATACACTCAAAAATGTTTTCTACTATTACATTTATTCTTTGTTAGTGATAACTTTTTCATGTGACTGTAGAACCTTTGGACTTGGTACTGATGATAGGCCCAACACATGTTATTCCTATATGTTGAGGAAATTTTTGAAACCTTAATGTACAGAGGTCAAAATTAGTTCAGAAAGGAAGAGCGATGATGGAAAGTACCCTCAACTGATGATCGTTAATGCTGACCTTATCACGATATTTAAACTCAGTGGTGGGAGGCAGAATAATGGCCCTACAGATGTCCTTGCCCTAATTCTTGGAAACTATAAATAGGTCACTTTACGCGGCAAATGGGATTTTGCAGATGTGATTAAGGGTGGATACTTTCAGATAGAGAGGTTATCCTGGATTATCCTGATGGGTCCAAACTAATCACATGAGTCTTAAAGGCAGAAAATCTTTCCCAGCTGTTGTCAGAGAGAGATATGATAAGGAAGGAGGGTCAGAGAGACATGACATGAGAAGGTCTGGACTTGGAGTTGCTAGCTTTGAAGATGGAGGAAGCAAGCCACAGGATGTGGGTAGCCTCTAGGCAAGCTGGAAAAGGCAACTACCAGAAAGGAATGCAGCCCTGCCAACACCCTGATTTTAGCACAATGAGACCAGTGTTAGACTTCTGACCTACAGAAATGTGAGATAATACATTTGTTACAGGAGCAACAGAAACCTAATACACCAAGGTAACAATGTTTTGCAGGGGTATGAAATTTAAATCCATTTATTATTAATTTTGCACTTAAAAATGAAAATGAATTATGTCATAAGTGAATAAACAACATGGTTTGAACCAAAGATGAATGAGAAGCACTTCTGGCAAGAAATAGTCTGGCCCAAATTAAAAGTAGAGCATACACTACATTTCTAAAACTGTAGAGCTGAAGACAGTTCAGACCATTTTGTCTGACTTAAAACTTAATGAACATTAATTAACATGCTCCAGTTCACCTTTCTCAATTAATAATGACAGTATAAATAAAGAACTACTAACATATGTTAGTTACTGGGCAGCAGCACAATAGGTTCTGAAAATGAATATGCCAACTTTGAAATGTCTGAATTCTATAAATACCACAGGGATGGTAAACCTAAACATAAATCCATATGGAAAGCTTCTATCAATCTTCTTACATTTTTAGAACAACTATTTTCTGTTATAAAATTAAGCAACACTATATGTTCTTCCAGTTAAAAAATTCAAGGTGGAATTCTGGACTGCTCATTGAATCAATGCATAAAAAAATGACATTGAGGTGGGCCACGGTGGCTCAGTGGCAGAGTACTCACCTGCCACGCCAGAGGACCCAGGTTTGATTCACAGTGCCTCCCCATGTTAAAAAAAAAAAAAAAGAAAAAATCAATTAAATAAAAAAAAGACATTGAACATTTTAATTACTCAAAAAAAAAGACATTGACATCTTGATGCCCAAGAAATGTGTCTTTTTTTTTTTTACAAATTTTAAAAACATAGCTAGTTAGAAAAGAAAATACTAATAATTTAATATTTCCATTTTAAAAATTGTATTAAAAATAGATTAGCGAGAGACTTCTGGGTCAAGATGGCGGCTTAACAACGTGCACGTTTTAATTCGTCCTCCAGAACAACTACTAAACAACCAGAAACAGTACAGAACAGCTCCTGGGGCCACATCAGTGACCAGACACACAGTGTACCCCAGTCTGGACCAGCTGGACCGGCTGTGAGCACCCCCCAAAACCATGAGTTCCCAAAGCTGTGGCGGCCAGCGCCCCTCCCCCACAGGCTGCTTCCCCGAGGGGAAAGGAAAGGACTTTACCAGCAGCAGGGACTGGGCACAATCAAACGCCAATTGTGGAACTAATTAACAAATTCTGACTACTAAAAATAGGCCCCCAGCTTAGGTGAACCCGATCAAAGCGGAGGTTGCTCATTTTTGCCCTGGCACTAAGGGGGCAGGACTGACAGAAAAAGGGGGGAAAAAAAGAAGGAAACAGGTTTTTGTGGCTGTGTATCTACAAAGGCTTGACTGCCTCTGGATACAGTGGCAGGACTTTTCAGGCTGCAACTGCCCCAGGCATAGGCAGAAGTGACCTCTTTTGGGGGCTTATCTGGAGCTTGCGCCTCCCCAGGGGAGGGGTGAAGCTCCACCCAGGTGGAATCCCTCCATCAAGGAATTCAGACACCAGGGCTCGGTAGTTTGAAGCCATTAAAACCAGCCTACAACCTCTCCTCTGTCTCCACCATGCCCCCAGCAGGGAGAGTCTGCCAAAGTTAAAGGTACTGCATCATCTTATGCTGGTGGGACCTGCAGTCAGACAAGCACCACACACAGGGCAGGATAAGAAAAACAGAGCCCAGAGACTTCACAGGAGAGTCTTTCAACCTGCTGGGTCTCACTTTCAGGGAAACTGACGCAGGTGACTCTTTCCTCCTGATAGGAGGCCAGTTTGGTCTGGGAAAATCTGGCTTGGGTCTATAATATCTAAGTAGACTCTCCTAAGTGTGTGTGTGGGGGAAGGCACCACACAAGCAGGGCAAGAAACAAGAAAACAAGAACTGAAAAATTCTCCTCTGTTAAACAAAACTTAAGTTAAAGGTCCAGATAAAGCTGAACGGAATGTCAAAGAACAGATAGACAACAAATTCATCCAGCAAGAAAACCCCAGATAAAAGAAGTGAAAGCAATCTCCAGAATAGACTAATTAAGGTAACTAAATGCCTAGATGCCAGCAAAAAATAACAAATCACACTAGGAAAATTGAAGATATGGCCCAGTCAAAGGAACAAATGAACAATTCAAATGACATACAGGAGCTGAAACAATTAATTCAGAATGTACGGACAGACATGGAAAACCTCATCAAAAACCAAATCAATGAATTGAGGGAGGATATAAAGAAGGCAAGGAAAGAACAAAAAGAACAAACTGAAAGTCTGAAAAAACAAATCACAACTTATGCGAATGAAAGACACAGTAGAAGAGATGAAAAAAAACAATGGAAACTTACAATGGTAGATTTCGAGAGACAGAACATAGGATTTCAAAACTGTAGGACAGAGCATCTGAAATCCAACAAGAAACAGAAACTATAGGAAAAAAAATGGAAAAATATGAGCAGGGACTCAGGGAATTGAAAGACAATATGAAGCGCATGAATATACGTGTTGTGGGTGTCCCAGAGGGAGAAGAGAAGGGAAAAGGAGGAGAAAAACTAATGGAGGAACTTATCACTGAAAATTTCCCAACTCTTATGAAAGACTTAAAATTACAGATCCAAGAAGTACAGCGTACCCCAAAGAGAATAGATCCAAATAGACATACTCCAAGACATTTAATAATCAGAATGTCAGAGGTCAAAGAGAAAGAGAGGATCTTGAAAGCAGCAAGAGAAAAGCAATCCATCACATACAAGGGAAGCCCAATAAGACTATGTGCAGATCTCTCAGCAGAAACCATGGAGGCGAGAAGACAGTGGAATAATATATTTATATTATTAAAAGAGAAAAACTGCCAACCAAGAATTCTATATCCAGCAAAATTGTCCTTCAAAAATGAGGGGGAAATTAAAACATTTTCAGACAAAAAAATCACTGAGAGAATTTGTGACCAAGAGACTAGCTCTGCAAAAAATACTAAAGGGAACACTAGAGACAGATACGAAGACATAAGAGAGAGGTGTGGAAAAGAGGGTAGAAAGGAAGACTATGAGTAAAGGTAAAAAGAAGAAAAATTAGATATGACATATAAAACCCAGAAGGCAAAATAGTAGAAGAAAGTACTACCCATGCAATAATAACACTGAATGTTAATGGATTAAACTCTCCAGTCAAAAGACATAGTCTGGCAGAATGGATTAAAAAACAGGACCCATCTATATGCTGTCTCTACTCAAAGGACACGAGGCCAAGGACACAAATGGACATTCACACACCAATGTTTATAGCAGCATTATTAACAATTACCAAGAGATGGAAATAGCCAAAATGTCCATCAACAGACGGTTGACTAAACAAACTGTGACATTTACATAAGATGGAATAGTATGCAGCTGTAAGACAGAATAAAGTTATGAAGTATGTAACAACATGAATGGACCTTAAGGACATTATGCTGAGTGTGATTAGCCAGAAACAAAAGGACAAATACTGTATGGTCTCACTGATATGAACTGGCATTAGTGAATAAACTTGGAATATTTCCTTGGTAACAGAGACCATCAGGAGATAGAAATAGGGTGAGATATTGGGTAATTGGAGCTGAAGGGATACCGATTGTGCAACAGGACTGAATATAAAAACTCAGAAATGGACAGCACAATACTACCTAACTGTAATGTACTTATGTTAAAACACTGAATGAAGCTGCATGTGAGAATGATAGAGGGAGGAGGGCTGGGGACATAAATGAAATCAGAAAGAAAGATAGATGGTAAAGATCGAGATGGTATAATCTAGGAATGCCTAGAGTGTATAATAATAGTGAAATGTACAATGTACAAATTTTGAAAATGTTTTTGCATGAGGAAGAACAAAGGAATGTCATTATTGCAGGGTGCTGAAAATAGATGATAATAAATACTTTAAGATGTCACCGTATGTGTGAGACTAAAGCAAAAGATGTTTATTTGTTACAAAATTTGTATTTTGACTAGAGCATTTCCTAATATAACTCATGTAGATAGCTTGATTGAATGTCATAAGTACTTGGAATCTCAGGTAGGACATGAGATTTTGTTGGTTTGTCCAGAGTGATGCCCCGATGAATCCCAGAGTGATTTTATCAGTGACTGGAAAAGTATTTGCAAGCCCCCTTTGGGGAATGGTGAGAGTGGGGAGAAATTCAACTTTCCCAAGTTGAATTTTTGATATTCTCACAAGCAGTATGGACAACCAAAGCTATAGGCTGAGCCCCCAGTCTTGGGGTTTGTTCATATGAAACTTAACCCCACAAAGGATAGGTCAAGTCTACTTAAAATTTAGGCCTAAGAGTCACCCCCAAGAGAGCCTCTTTTGTTGCTCAGATGTGGCCTCTCTCTCCAGCCAACATGACGAACAGTCTCACCACCCTCCCCCTCTCTGCGTGGGACATGACTCCCAGGGGTGTGGACCTTCCTGGCAACGTGGGACAGAGATCCTGGAATGAGCTGAGACTCAGCATCAAGGGACTGAGAAAAACCCTAGAATGAGCTGAGAATTAACATCAAGGGATTGAGAGAACCTTCTAGACCAAAGGGGGAAGAGTGAAATGAGACTAAGTGTCAATGGTTGAGAGATTCCAAACAGTTGAGAGGTTATCCTGGAGGTTATTCTAATGCATTAAGTAGATATCACCTTGTTGTTCAAGATGTAGTGGAGAGGCTGGAGGGAACTGCCTGAAAATGTAGAGCTGTGTTCCAGTAGCCATGTTTCTTGATGATGATTGAACAATGATATAGCTTTCACAATGAGACTCTGCGAATGTGAAAACCTTGTGTCTGATGCTCCTTTTAGCTACTATATCAACAGAAGAGTAGAACATATGGAATAAAAATAAATAATAGGGGGAACAAATGTTAAAATAAATTTAGTTTGAAATGCTAGTGGTAAATGAAAGCGAGGGGTAAGGGGTATGGTATGTATAATCTTTTTTTTTCTGTTATTGTTTTATTTCTTTTTCTGTTGTCTTTTTATTTCTTTTTCTAAATCGATGCAAATGTTCTAAGAAATGATGAATCTGCAACTATGTGATGATATTAAGAATTACTGATTATATATGTAGAATGGAATGGTACCTTAATGTTTTGTTTGTTAATTTTTTTTAATTAATAAAAAAAAGTTAAAAAAAAAGATTGTCAAGGATATGACAAACCATAAAAACAATGAAAACACATTTTGAGAACATAATTCTATTAGTGTTATACTTTGGCCAGAATGCTGGGGGATGTTCATTTGTGCATAATCCAGTAGAGCTCTGTGTGAAGGGAAGCAACAAGCATATAGTACAAAGTGGAAATAACCTAGTGTGAAGGTGCTACATGGAGAGAACCTCCATCAACTCATATGTTATTTTATAGGAATAAGAGGGAGGGTGACACTACATAGTGAACTCTAAGTTAAACCATGAACTTTAATTAACAGTACAATTATTAAAATAGGTTGTCATCAAGTGTAACAAATGTTACACACCAATGCAAGGTTTAGGTGGTGGGGTGGTATATAGGAATCTTGTATATTATGCCTAATTTTTCTGTAGACCCACTGCTTCTCTAATAAAAAAAATGAAGTGAGTAGATTGGTTAAAATTATTAATGTACAGGCAATACATTATTCATGATATTCCTCAAAATTTGGGGAGTATTGAAACAACAACCAATCATCAAAAAATAAATTTCAAACCACAGGGAATTAAATAACCTCTTTCCTGAAAGGGATAATCAAAGCCACTGGTTGCCATAGTCTATAGTGACATTTCTTATGGTTGGAAGCACCCCCATCTCTTATGATGCTCTCTTTAGGAAAATGTATGTAAACTGTATGTAACAAGAATTTCCCCTTAAGTAAAATCATTGGTTGCAAGAATAATGCATTACACCATTTATGTTTATTTTAAGTACTGTGAGCCTATATATCTCACAACTTCTTCAACAAATAGTGAACAAATACAAGATAGCAGAGCAGCAAGAAGTATTTCAAAATGCCATGGACTCATTAACTTTGCTTAATCTCAGGGAAGCTCCACCCTGCTAAAAAATATATGAATTCTGATTTGTATTTCAATAATTTATGTTTTACTTCAAAATTTTGCTTTGCAAATCATATTAAAGGAATCTAAAATACAGTAAAATGTATAATATGTACTATAATTAAAAATCACAGCATGCATGATGCTTATTTCAGATTTTTATTTTCAGTTGATGGTTGAAAATTATTCAATATTTTATAGCATTTTCTTCAAAAACGCCAATTTAGGTAAATAAAAAATAATCCTTGACTCAAAAAAAAAAAAGATTAGCTTACATACTTGTATTGCTACATATTGTTCCATGTTATTATTCTGAGGGATATTAAAAAGATTATACATGCTGCCCAGATGTTCCGAAAGAATGCATATGATTCATAATGCACGTAAAATGTTTTCTTTGAATTAACACACTTTTTATTGTTACTCTACGGGATTCCTTTCCTGATCTTACTACTAACATGATATTTTAGCTTAGTTTGAGTTAAAAAGAGGCCATTGTGGACTAACCTAGGGATTTAATTTTCATTATACCATGAGAAATATACCCTGTAGCCACAAGGAGGGTATCATTATAGTTTATGAAATTTTACCTTCCCAGCGTAGTCTGCTCAGCTACCAAATACATGTCAGGAAGGGAATGGCATAAATTGAAGAATTAGTTTCTTTCTCAAAAGTTTTGGGAAAAAGAGTCACTTACCTTCACTGCACACCAGTGTGTCACAGTGTGAGTATAGCTAAGTGTTTGTAACTCAAGTACAATGATGTATTCTGCAATTTTCATGCACACAAATATTTATAAATATAAGACCAAAGATTTCCATTTCTGCCAAGATGGTAAAAAAAAATAATCTGAAGTTCCTCCCACAAAAAACATCCAGGAATATGCCAACTATGCTTTTAAGTATGTTCCTAAGCTTACAAGGGCCCCAAATGGAGAAGAAACCAAAAAACAAAACAACGTGAATGGGAACTTTGCTGATACTGTGGCTGCCTTGCGCGGTGGGGGTGCAGAGGTAAAGTGACGTTTACATGGTCTCAATAACGAAGAGGCCAGGGTTTTATCAACTAACTATTCAGGGTTAAGAGACTTTAAATAAAGCAAGATCTGAGATACCTCTACGAAGTCAGGAACCTCAAAGCGCTACATGCTCAATGCAAGCTCCAAACTGGAAAAGGGAAATAATAAGGAAGCTTGCTAGTCTTGGCCTGAGATCAGGTGAATTAAAAAGGAGGGTGTATTAATTTACTGACTACTAAAACAAATAAAATACAATGGGTTGGCTTTAAAAAAAAAAAAGGGAATTTATTGGTTCACAGTTTTGAGGCAAGGAAAAGTCTAAAACTGAGGTATTAGTACTAAGTGATGCTTTGTCCTTGAAGACTGTAGCTTTTCTGTAACATGGTGATATCCTCTCCTTTCTCTTTTGGGTTTTTATTGACTTCTGGCTTCTTGCTTCTCCCCATGGCTCTCTCTATTTCAGAATTTCATTTTGTTTATAAAGGATCCTAGTAATCCAGATTAAAAGTCAACCTGATTCATTTGGGCCACACCTTAACTGAAGTAACATCTTTCAAAGATCTTACTTATAGTGGGCTCAAAGCCACCAAAAATGCAGACAAAATCAAGAACATATCCAAACTGGGGTACACAGTTCAATAATCATAGGGGAGCTCATCTGAGTATCTGCAGCCAGGATTCTGTCTCCCCTCAGATGGATTTGCAGTTTGAATTTACATTAACTCTATGGCCTAGAAACTAAAAACATAAGGAATTAACACAGTAGTAATTGGTCCAGAGTGATAACACCCTTGAGTGGTTGGAGGTACACACCTTCAACTCAGGACTGTGCAGGATTCCCTCGGTAGAGCCAACACTTTAATATTCAATAAAATCTATCACTCTAAAATGTAAAATTTACAGGGTCTGGCATCAATAAAAAATTACCAGTCATACGAAGAAGGAGGAAAATATGATGCATAACCAGGAAAAAAAATCAGTCAATAGAAATAAACTCAGAAATAATAGAAAAGGTGGAATTAACAGACAAGGACACTAAAACAGCTTTCATATTATGTTCCATATGTTCAAGAAGGGAGAAGAAATCATGGACACGGTGAGAAAAGAAATGGAAGCAATGAAAAGACTCAAATGGAACTTCTAGAGAAGAAATATAAAATACCTGAAATGAAATTTATACTGGGTATGTGTTTCAGTTTGTTAAAGCTGCCAGAATGCAATATACGAGAAATGGATTGGCTTCTACAAAGGGCATTTATTAGGTTACAAATTTACAGTTCTAAGATCATGAAAATGTCCAAATTAAGGCATCCGGAGAAACATACCTTGACTCTGAAGAAAGACCAATGGCATCCAGGGTTCTACTGTCACATGGGAAAACACATGGTGACACCTACTGGGCCTCTGTTCCTGGGTTGGTTTCAAATTGGCTCAGCTGTGGGTCCTTCCAGATTCTCCTGGGGTGTTTTTTTTTTTTTTTTTCTTTCCTGTCTCCAAACATCTCTCTCTTAAAGGACTCTAGCAAGCAGACTAAGACCCACATTGAATGGGCAGAGTCACAACTCCATGGAAACAACCAAACTTAAAGGTCCCGCCCAACAATAGGTCTGGCCCCACTAGACTCAATTAAAAGAACATGGCTTTTCTGGGGCACGTAATAGTTTCAAACCAGCACAGTTGACTAACAGCAATTTCGATGCTGCATAAGAAAAGATAAGTGAACTTGAAACACAGCAGTAGAAACTTTCTAAAATGATCCCTAAAGAGAAAAAAAAAGACTGAAGTAGTCTAACATACTTCTATTTGGAGTAATAGAAAGAAAGAACAAGAATGAGACTGAAATACAAATATTTTTAAACCAACAAAAATTGATAGAGCTTACTGCATCTGACCCTCACTGAAATAACTCACAAGGTGGATGTTTGTGATAATAGCTACTGGCAGGGCTCCCAGTGATCCTAATCTCCTGGTTTTCATGCCTTTATGTAATCCCTTCCTCTTGAGTGTGTATTGGACCTAGCAATTTAGTCTAACAAATGAAAGACAGCTAAAGCGAGGGGATGTCATTTCTGTGATCAGGTATGAGACTATTAGTAACTTCAGCACTACATTATATATTTGACTGTGGTTAAAAGGGGAAATTTTAGGTTGCATATATGTCACTAGAACAAAAATTAAAACAAAAAATAAAGAACAGGGGACTGTATCACACAGTGAACCCTACTGTAAATAATGGACTATATAGTTAATAGTACAATTATAATTCTTGCCTGCCACGCTGGAGACCCAGATTTGATTCCCAGCCTATGCACTTCCCCCCCAACCCCCCCAAAATTCATCAAATGGTGCTGCAATAATGGGATAATCACATGGAAAAATAATGAAATATGACCCTCACCAAAAAGCATACAAAAAAAAGTACAATTATAAAAATATTCTTTCATGAATTGTAACAAATGCACCATATAAATGCAAGGTATAAATAATAGGATGGTATATGGGACTCTTTTATGCAGGACTTTTCTGTAAATCTACAATTTCTGTAATCAAAAAACATTTAAAATATAGTCTATCTCTCTCTGTGTCTTCTGTCTCGCATGCTTTGATGAAGCAAGCTCCCATGCTGGAGAGGCTCATGTGGCAAAGAACTGACCATGGCCTCTAACCAACAGCAATGAGGCTCGTAGCCCAATGTTCCATGAAGAACTGAATCCTGCCAACCACCACGGGAGTGAACTGGGAAGCTGACTTTTCCTCAGTGAAACCTGAAATGACTTCATCCACAGTGGACACCTGGATTGCAGCCTGTGAGAGACTCTGAAGTCAAAGACTCAGCCAAGTCATGTCCAGATTCTGACCTCTGGAAACTGTGAGATAATAAATGTTTCAACAATCAACAATATCGATGTTACATCCTGCAATTCACCTAGTAGTTTGAGCATCATTTTGTAGGTTCCATTGAATTTTCTACACTGGTGATCATGTCTCTGCTTTGCCCCTTTCTTTTAGTCTAGTTACATTTTATTTTTCTGCACTGACTAGAACTCTACTCCAGTACACTGTTGGATAGATGTGGTAAAAGGGTACAGCCTTATCTTGTTCCTAATCTCAAGAAAAGCATTTCATCTTTAACCTTCAAGTATGACGTTAAAGGCAGGTTTTTCATAGATATCCCTTATTAGGGTGAGGAAATTCTTTCTTAATCTTAGTTGTTGAGAGATTTTCTCTGGAATGATTTTATTTTTTTCAAATGCATTTTTCAATTAAATTTTTTTCTACATAACTTGATAAGGAACATTTAATGCAATTATTTGTTAGCTACAGCAGAAAGATTTATCTTGAACGGAGGTAGCACGAAAAGTATCTATGTTAGAGAATTCTTGCAGGGACTACGAAAGTAGTCTATGAGTTAGCCAGGTGCAGGCAGAGGAGAAAGGCAGGTGCCTGGGCCAGTGAGCAGTGGCAAGAGTTTGAGGGCTTTGTATGCCCAGCTGAGCAGATTGTGTTTAGCCTATAGGTAATGGAATGTCACTCAAGGATTTTCATCAAGAAAATAATATGATCAGATTAGTATTTTAATAGAATCAGTCTACTCGTAGTATGGAAGATGCCTCAGAGCAAGATAAGACTGCTGGCAGGGAGAGCAATTAAGACCAAGATGGTAATTTATTTAAATATTAGAGCTTTAGTTTAAATTTAGATAACTGACTAATAACGCCACTTATATTTATAAATCACCTCGGGATGGAGTGATAATTAGTCTATATAGGTCTAATTATATATATATTTTTCCATTTAGACAGATACCTTTTGACCTTATCCCTAAAGTAAATGCTTCGTATAGCATCTTAAGCAGCTACTATTGAATATAGTTTAAACAATATATTAATTAATAATAAAATGATAATTTCTTGTGCTTATGCCTTGGACTTGGGACCAGGAAGACCTAGATTTGAATTCTGGATCTATGATTTAACAGCAGTGTGACCTGAAGAAAGTCACATCCAGTATCTGACTCAGTTTCCTCATCTATAAAATATGAGGGCAGGGACTGCATGTTCTGTTCACTATATCTCAACACTAGCATAGTGGTTTACACACTGTTAACGTCAATACATACCTATTGATTAAAGGCACAAGTAATATCTATTCTACAGAGTTGCTGTGATCATGAAATGAGATAAAAAGTGTGAATGGTCCTAACAGATTTATTAACAGGCTGCTCAGTTGCAGGCACTGTGGTCTGAAGATGAATAATCTAACCTCCCCATTGTTTGTGAGCTTCAGTCTAGAGGGGCTACTGGAAGTTATGTGTGATGCAGCACACAATACACACACAACACCAAGACTGTGTAATGAAGTACACAGCTCCATGAAGCCCAGAATAAGTGCTGAACCTGGAAGTTTGTTGCACTTTACAGTTTACAAAGCGGTCTCGTGAACATTATTCCCTTACAAACAAGTGGTACAATGAGTTTTACAAGAACAAAGAAAGTCATTAGGAGTTCAGTAGAGGGTGGGTGAACTTCTTTTAGGATATATAGGCTTAGCTTCATGGGAAAGACGAAATTTGAGATGGGCTTCAAAATATGGATTAAGGGCATTTAGGAGCTGACTCCAAGGTATCTGCCATCAGGCTCAGTATATAATATACATCCTCCGGAGAAACTTAGGTCTGCACTTTCCTTGTTTTGGACATTCTTTTAAGAATCTTTTATTATGTTTTACACACTTGCAATATCCACTTGACTTTGGCCTTTAGCTTCTTCACGATTACACTTCATTGTGACGCATTATGCTCAGCAACTTGAGTACATTGGCCCCTCTAACCTTCCGAACGGCCCTGAAAGATGGAACATTTTATCCGTGTTTAAAAGCAATGGAAACTCTGATGCTCTAAGACGATGATGCATCCAAGGTCTCAGAACTCCAAAGAGGCAGATTTCTGAACAGCGCTGTTTCAGACTGACCTCCAAGGCATGCATTTTCTACCCCACAATATATTAATCATGATAAAGTGTATTTAAAAATTTGGTGTCTGTGTTTTGTTCAAGTACTTAAGAAATCTCAGTTCATCAAAAAGCTTCCTCTTAAGTCTCCTGGATTTCTTAGTCAACGAGCAAATCTTTGCCAGTGAAGGTCTGGTATTCTTACCTGCCTTTTCCAGCAGTTTCAATGTTATTCATTAATTGCCAAAGTTGATAATATTATAGTGATAATTATTCCTTTGTGTATAAGGCCTATTGGGATTATAAAATTTCGAAAATGTTCTTCCCTATTGTCCTTCCTTAGCAATACCAACCATTCCTTTTTGCTCTATTCTGAAGTCCAGGATGACAGAATGTCTTTATTTATTTTATCCCGGAGGGTGTCGTGCAGAACAAAACAAATGGTTCAATTAACCGAAGGTTGTCTTACTCTCCCTTTCCGCCCAACATTCATCTTGAAAAAATTTTAGTGTTCCTGCGTGGCAGCTCTTGACGTCAAAAAAGGAGCAAGGTTACCAAAAAAAGTCCTTGGAGGTCATTAAAATGAAAACCATTTAGCCCCGCCCTTAAAAAAAGAACCTCTGTCCGGGAGGCGAAGGAACCGGCCTGGGAGGAGCTGCACTTGAACCACTAATGGATTTATAAGTCTCCCGGCAGGCTCGCGGGGCACTGCCGGGCGGATCCAGGTGGACGTACCTGGAAACAACCGCACTCCCGGCTCCACGCGCCCCTAGCCACGGGCCTCAGCGTCAGGCGCTTGCGCAGCGCGTCCTCCCGCCCCCGTCCAAGTCTCCAGCGGCTGCTGCTCCGCGGCCTCCATCGTTTCCGGAACTTACCCGGCTATGGCCGCCACCGGGGGTACCCGGTTCCTGTGCGTCGCCACCGCTGTTCTCGGCGGCGCGGCCCGCCGGTGGCTTCTTCACGCCGGACCTCGCGTGGGAGCCTGCGGGCTCCTGGGGATCCAGAGGCCTGACGGGAGCGCGGTGGCGAGCCGGCCGGTGAGCTTGTCGGCGCCGGCGCGGAGCAGGTGAGGCGCGCGCGGGAGCGGGAGTGCTTCCTCCCCGGGTCACGGCCGCTTTCCCTCGGCGGGATTTTTGCGCATTCCGCTGCCCCTTTCCTGGGCGTCTGCGTGTGGGTCACCACCCTCGACGCCAATTTTCGCTACTCCGTGTTGTCGCTGCCTTCTTTTTCTCACATCGCTAAGTTTTTTTCTTGAACCACCGACACATGAAATATTCCGGGACACCCCCTCCCACCCCCCCACCTCCTTTCCAGCATTTCTGTGCCCTCGGGAAAGGCGGGACCTTTGCACCAGCAGGTTTTCCACGTGGTGTTGTTCCAGAGCTGACCTTCACTCTGCTTTCGCCCTGAAGTGACTTTCATAAAATGCTCTCCTTGACGTCCCGGCCTGATCCAGTCTGCTGTTTAGGACACGGCCCCCAGTTCTTCGTTAGGAGAATGTATTCATTTAGAATATACTCAGGATATCCTGGGTGCTTCCCTGTATGCTCTGTTCTAGCTGATAAAGGGTTAAAAGCACCTGCATTGGAGTTGGCAAGTCAGTGTTTTAAACTGGGTTTTGGCTCTTTCCTAATTTCCTCAACATCTGTAAACCTCCGTTTCCCTACTTGTAAATCAGGATAACAATTGTGTAGCTCTCATAGGGATATTTGAAGATTAAATGAAATAATAAGTAATAATAGCTTGTCCTGTGCCTGGCAGATAAGGCTCAGTAGATGCCAGCTCTTAGCTGCAGCAGCTTCTCTTACACACACAGTGTTGAATTGTTTTGTATTGTGTTGAAAGAGGTGAAACATTTCCCAAACAATTTGTTGATATTTTATATTATTGGGCATATTTCTTTTTCAAAAGCATAATCCCAACGGATAATAAAGATAACATTTACTCATAATTTCAGAGTATGGCAACATGGTAGAGACATAATGCAGATAGATATCTATACAGCTCTTGGACCCCGTGTGGTAAGGTAGCAGAAAGCAAGAACTGGAGGGAGAGCGTTGGATTTGAATACTTACTGCTTTTCTAGTTTCTACTTGAAAAGTTCCCTGAGAATACCATCTAGGATTTATTCAACTTCCCCCCTCAATCCTGTTAGGCAGAGATTGCTGGCTAAGTGTTTGTTGCATAAACTGTGAGGGAGGTAATGGAGAAGGCAAGCCAGATTTGTCTGTATTTCCCCTGCACTTCTGTGCCCTTCACTCTCCTCTCCTATGCCTTGCTTTATACAATGGAAATATTTTTGGAAAGTTATGTATATATCGGGGCATATATTGAACATGTTTGTGTAACTTAGAACGTGTGAATGCTTTTGTAAATAGGAATTATCTTCCCCAAATTTATTAAATTTGGATATTTCAAGTTGTCTTAAAGGGAGCCCACCTGTCCTAGTCCCTATAAGCCTGCATTCCAACCCTCATTGGCACAGTTTCTGTTACTGATTCTGAACTTCCTATCACAGTCTTCAAAGCTACTGTTGGACTTTTCAGTTTTTATCAATGACCTGTGTAGTACCATAGTTACTAGCCACATGTGGCTGTTTAAAGTTAAGTGACAGTAAAGATTCAGCTTCCCAGTGGCACTGGCCATGTTTCAGGGACTTCATAGCCACTTGTGGCCAGTGGCTACTTGTCTCAGTACAGGTGTAACATTTTCACAATTGCAGAAGGTTGATTGGATAGCAAGTACACTTCTAGGAGCTGTAGCTCTAACTTTGAAGTTTAGCATTTGAGTAAACTATCAATAATTGGGTGGGAAATACTTATGCCTCAAAATACCCTGATCAAATTTTGTATAGATTTAGGTTGCAAAAGGTTTTTATGTATATTATTTCACTTCACTCGTAGGACATTCCTATGAAGTAGGCAGGGTAGAAAACTGGGAATAAAATTTGCATATTAAGCAGTTGGCAAAACTAGGACTAGAACTCAAGTAGTTTTTGGTTTTGATAAATTTATTTATTAATTCTCCTATATAGGTCTTTATGTAGAATGCATTGTTTATCCATCCATGTTCTTAAGATATTAAATCTCATAAATTTAAAATTTTCTTAAAATCTGATTGCAAAATCATTTTAAGTCAAAGCAATTCTCAGTTTCCTACTGAAAGTCAACTTGGCTTTGCTATCAGAGCAACTTGCTAGTTAACCAAATCTTAAGTTTGCGCTTTGTTTGTCCATCTGCCAGACCATGATGGGTTGAATAATTCTATGTAGGGTAATTTCATCAGAAGACTTAATTTGGTAGTGTGTGTGGATATTAACACATAACTTTAGAGGGCACTATCATATTTTTTCGTAGCCCTTTATATTGTCTCCACTACTGAAGTTTGCCATTTCTGTTGCAACCAGCCCACAGGTGCTTATGTTGTGTTATATACACGTATATAACTCCCCTAAGTGGTCTTTCTGCCCCTACCACATTTTCAATACCAATAGGTATTTTTTTTTGGCATGGGCAGGCACCTGAAATCGAACCCAGGTCTCTGGCATGGCAGGCGAAAACTCTGCCACTGATACCAATAGGTTTTGGTCCTTTTCCTCCCAGTCCAAAATCTTCAGCATGGCATTTCTTTACCCCGGTTTTCCAGCTGCTTTTTTCTTAGGTACCTGTTTTTTTTTCTTTTTAGTGAATCTCGCACTTTGAAATTCTAATAGTTGGACAGCAGAGGAAAAATTTTTTATGTCTTTTGTATCCCACAAACAAAGTCAGATCTGTGTAGATCATCAAAAGAAGGAAGGAAAACAATTGAAATAAACACGATTGGTGTTATTTATCATTATGATGTTCTTTCACCTCCCTCCTCTTCAATTCTACTTCCCTCTTCTACCTCCTTCTGTCCATCTGTTCTAGTTTGCTAGCTGCCGTAATGCAATATACCAGAAACAGAATGGCTTTTAAAAAGGGGAATTTAATAAGTTGCTGGTTTACAGTTCTAAGGCCAAGAAATGTCCAATCAAAGGCATCCATCCAGGGAAAGATACCGTGGTTCAAGAACGCCGATGAAGTTCAGGGTTTCTGTCAAGTGAGAAGGCATATGGCAAACACAGGGCTTTTCTCTCAGCCGGAAGGGCACATGGCGAACACAGCGTCACCTGCTAGCTTTCTCTCCTGGCTTCCTGTTTCATGAAGCTCCCAGGGAGGTGTTTTCCTTTTTCATCTCCAAAGGTTGCTGGCTCATGGACTCTTTGCTTCATGGTGCTGCAGCATTCTTTGCTATCTCCGAATCTCCTTCATTCTCCAGAATGTTTCCTCTTTTATAGGACTCCAGAAACATATCAAGACCCATCCCAAGTGGGTGGAGACATGTCATCACCTAATCCAGTTTAACAACCACTCTTGATTGGATTACATCTCCAGGAAGATGATCTAATTACAGATTCAAACATGCAGTATTGAATAGGAGTTATTCTGCCTTTACGAAATGGAATTTTGATTAAAACATGGCTTTTCTAGGGGACACACATCCTTTCAAACCAGCACACCCTCTGTATAGTTACAATTTTTCCTCCCTCCATATTTGACATCCCTTTCAGGAAGCTGACAAATGCAAAAATCTATCCATGTCCTTGTTTCCTAACTTTATCTAAATGTGTAAAATTCCTTCCAATGGGATATCATGAAAGATTGTAATGCCACTTTATTTACATCCTAGAATTGTGGTGAGAATAAAAAATTATTGAATCATTGAATACATACTAGCAAGAACAAATATATAAAGAATTAAATGCATCTCAGTTTTAATAAGTTCTTCTATACAAACAAAGTAGAACTAAAGTAAATTGAAGTCAGCAAGGCATTCAGACTATACAGATTCCTTATAAACTACTGTTATCAATGTAGGAAGGAAAGATGAAAGAAGGAAAAAGATGACTTATGTCACATGACTCATAGGTCATCAAAAGCTATAACCTACCCTAGCATACAGTAGCTTTCACTGCCTGCTGCAGAGTGATCCCATAGTTATTGGCAAGAATATTAAATCTATTAAAGAATATAAGAATATTAAAAATATTAGAATGATTTTTATGACTAAATTGGCTCTGGGTCTTAATTATTCTCTGTTCTACATTCTCAGAAGAATCCCAACCATAATACAGGTTAAAAAAAAAAAAGGACAGGTGTAACTTTTGTTTCATTTCTTGATCCATTCTGAATTCTCTTATGTCAAGTGCTTGTTAACTCTCTTTCAACCAGGTAAGATTAGTTGAGGTAGAGGTAATTCATTTTTGCCATCCTCTCAAACATGTATTTGTGCTGAAATAACATTGTTCTTACTGCACCCCTCCATTAGAGAAATTTATTTCTCTTTCCCTCTCTGATCTTTTCTCTTTTCTGCTGTTAAGTGGACTTCCAGTAGAGAGAAAAGGAATTGGGTACCAGAGTTGAGAGTAAAGTCACACGGGTTCTTTATTAACATATCTGAGGAGAAAGGAAAGGCCACAGAGTCTTTCTGGAAACTGTCTTCTGTAGACATCAGGGAAAGCTCCAGGGTCCAAGGCTGGGTTAAGCTTCTGTGTTGGGTCCATTGAGATCTCATCACAGCCCCAGAGTCCTCCGAGATCTTTAGGTCTGACTAGGAAGTTCATGCTGATGGTGAAGTCACTGTTTATTACCTATATGTAAGTGGCTTCCAGTGTTATCTAAGGGAATATATTAGAACCAGGGCTAGAATCTAATCTTCTAACTCTTCCATACCATACACTTTTACTGCAAGATTACCTTTCCTCTTTTATTTTTTTCTTCTCCTTTGGAATAATGCCTAGGTAAACCTATTATTCCTAACTCTGTGCTTTTTTCTGGGGCTGTACAAATTTGATTACATAGCCGCAGCACAGACTTCTTAGCAAAAGGACTTGGGCTTTAAATAAAAGTTATCAGCAATTGTTAGGTATTGTGCAAAACTAAGATAAATATTATCCTGATTTTACAGAAGAGAAATTCTGATGTAATAGAGATTTCAAATTACTTTCTGTAAACTTAGCTCTAGAGTGTTCCAGAACAGCAATTCTAAAACTTCTGATTTTCAGTAGTCTGGATGAATAATTAAATTCTGTTGTATTTCCTTTAAGCTGCTAGGCATTTGTTGATGCCACATCTCTAGCCGAGACTTCTCTCCTAGTTTCAGACCCATATTTCCACCTGGCTATTCCCCATTCTCATCTGATTCCATTATTAAACAGTTCTGCCTTCCCCACAGCTCTTTCTCCTCCTCTGTTAACCTTAGGTTAAACAATACCACCTAATTGTGGAGCTGGAAATCTTGGTGTTATTTCTTCCCCCTCTTTCAGTCCACTTTATATAGGATAGTCAAAACCTTTTAATTCTACCTCCTGAATATCTCTTAAGCCAGTGTGTTCTTCGTGCTTGCTTAGTTTGTGCTCTTTTAGTAACCTCCAAAGTGGTCTCCCTGCCCCGGGTAACTTCATTCTCAGCTATTTTGCCTTGAAGAAATGGCAGTTGGCTAGTTGAAAATCATGAATAATTTTGGAGAATACTTGCTTGAAAGCATTTTGGTTACAAAAAGAATTTAGAGAGCATGGGCCACTTTGAGGGACATTCACATACACGTGCACATTTTTAATGAGATTAAGATTTGATGAGATTAATTAAAGTTCTATTAATTAATCTTCCTTTATTTAGCTTCAGCAGTTCAGGGAGGTCATTATCCAATAGAGACTTCAGTTTCCTCTTCTTATGAAATGAGATAATGGATTTGGTAATTTTTCAAGATATTTTGCAGTTCTGAAATTCTTTCATTCTAGGTTTTATTTACATTAAAGCTTTTTTGGGGGGGCAATTACCATCTGTAGGCAGTAGTGAAAATTACAATTTAGTATTTTAAACTGAAATAAATTTTTCCTATTATGAGGTAAAAATTAAAATGACCAGTAGTAGAGGATAAAGATTTGGTTGCTATATAGATTCTTTCCCCAAATTTTGAAGTGATGTTTGTAACAAACATTTGTTTGTAACAAACTCATTTAAGTTTCTTTCTCTTCTCCAGAAATTAAATTAAAAAAAAAATTTTTTGAAGTGATGTTTGTAACAAAATTTTTTTTTTTAATTTAATTTCTGGAGAAGAGAAAGAAACTTAAATGAGTTAGCTAATAGAAAATATAATATCCTCTAATAAAACTTAGAATGAGGTGTTTTGTTTATTTGCCTTTCCACATTTAAAAAAAAACAAAAACTTTTCCACATCCTTTGATTTTTAGGGTACACATTGTGGATCAAAGTGAGATGCTTACATAACTCAGAAAACTGTCAAACCTTTCAGCAACAGTATCCTATCAGGCACCTGCACAATAATTGCCCTATTGATAGCAGAATGATTAGCTTTTTCTTAAATGCAGTTTTATTGATATATATTATATATTCACATACAATGTAATCATCCATACTGTACATTCAGTATCGTCATATGGCTGTGCATTCATCGTCACATGGCTGTGCATTCATCATCACAACTGACTTTTTCTTTTTTGTGAAAAGTAACGTATATACAAAAAAGCCCTAACGTTCAACACACTGAAGCAATTAATTGTAGAACAGATTTCAGAGTTCGGTATGGGTTACAATTCCACAATTTTAGATTTTTCTTTCTAGCTGCTCTGAGACACTGGAGATTAAAAGAAAGATCAGTATAATGATTCCGCAGTCATACTCATTTGTTAAACCGTAACTTCTCTGTATAACTCAACCATCTCCTGTGATCTTTCTCCCACTCTTTAGGGTTATTTGGGCTATGTTCATTCTAAATTTCTCATGTTGGAAGGAGCTGTCAGTAATATGATGTTTTAGTCTGTCAAAGCTGCCAGAATGCAACACACCACAGTTGGATTGGCTGAAGGGGATTTATTTAGTCTAAAAATATATAATTCTTCAGAGCAAAGGCAGCTAACTTTCATCTGAGGTTTTCTCTTACACGGGAAGGCACAGGGTGACCTCTGCTTGCCTTCTTTCCAGGCTTCTGGGTTCCAACAGCTTTCCCCGGGGTGATTCCTTTCTGCATCGCCAAAGGCCTGGGCTGAGATGAAGTATGCTGAGCTGCTTGGGCTGTGCTGCATTGACCACTCTCATTTAAGCATCCAGCCAATTAAATCAAACATCACTCATTGCAGCAGGCACACCTCCTAGCCAACTGCAGATGTAATCAGCGACAGATGAGCTTCACATGCCATTCACATGTCCTCAGCAACAGAACTAGGCACCTTCATCATGCCAAGTTGACACCTGAACCTAACTGCCACATATGGGATAGGGGAATGGTACTAATTGCTGTTCTGAAGAGGCTGGCCCCTCTGCATTTCAGGAATGTCTGGTCTAGGAACCCATCTGGAGGTTGTAGGTTTCTGGAAAGTAATCCTGTGCATGGAACCTTTGTAGAGCCCTGAGTGTTCTTTAGAGTTGGCAGAAATGGTTTTGGTTGAGGATTGGCAAACTATGATAGGTAGCAATCTCTAGCTGAAGCTTGTGTAAGAGTAGCCTCCCGAGTAGCCTCTCTACTCTATTTGAACTCTCTCAGCCATTCATACCTTATTTGTACACTTCTTTTCCCTGTTTTGGTCAGGATGGCATTGTTGATCCTACAGTGCCAGAGCCAGACTCATCTCCAGGAGTCATATCCCACATTGCCAGGGAGACTTTCACTCCTGGATGTCATGTCCCATGCAGGGGGGAGGTTAATGATTTCACTTGCAGTTTTGGGCTTAGAGAAAGAGAGAAGCCACATTTGAGCACCTAAAGAGATCTTCTGGAAATAACTGTTAGGCATAACTATAGGGAGGCTGAGTTTCTCTGATACGTAATTAGTTTCACAAGCGCAAGCCTCAATATCAAGGGCTTGGCCTCTTGACTTGGGAGTCTCTAATGTTGGACCAGTATCAGGGATTTCCCTGATGGTAAAGTTTATTAGTTCCATATTTTTTCTCCCATCCCTCAAGGGACTTTGCCCATACTTTTTGATTATCTGCTTAATATACTCTGGTATGTATCATGGCATTACACCGAGCCAACCAGGATTACAGGTCCTCATTCCCATTTTGGGCTCCCTGTGCCTGGGTTGTTTGAATGATCTATACTGACAGGTTGAGCTAGACTATACGCCACAGAAAATTTAGGTTCTGAACAAAATAAGCCTTTCTTCCTTTGGTCTCAGAGTGTAGGTAGAGTTTTAAAATATAGATCATGTCTTCTTTACCCCTGTATTCTGAATTACCTTAATCCTGACCTGGTTGGCTTCATTCTTAATCTCTAAATACCACGTTATACATACATAGCACGGCTTCTCAAAATCTGAAAATCACAATTACTGCTTCAGAATAAATGTGTCTACTATAAGAGCTTACAATCTGGCCCCAATGTTCTTATATCTATTTTCTAAATGAGACCATACAATATTTACTCTCTTGTTTTTGGCTTATTTTGCTTCAGAAAATGTCCCACAGTTTCATTCACAGTGTTGCATGCTCCTTTCTGCAGTAACACAATAATCGATCGTATGTATACACCAATGCTTGCCTTTCTGTTTCTCAGTTAGTGTAGCCTTTAGCCATCCCCATCCATTGGACATCATGTCTAATGTCTAAAGTCAACAGTCCATCAACACTCTTAATTTAGACAATTTCACTGTTCTCAAGAGAAAAATAACCAATAAACACTCCTGCACCAAATAGAAAATCCAAACCTCCCCTTAACTCTTGTCCCTCCCGCCATTACTTACCCCTGGTGTTGCTGTGGTACTGTTGATGTTTTCCTGTTAAACATAGGCCATACCATGCAATAGAAGTATTCCCACTATGCCCCAATATTATATACTCATACCTTTGAAGTAGTACATGCAAGAACTTATTTTATTAATTTTTAAATTTTTTTAAAGTACCAGAAAACACCAAACATAAACATTTGTAACTTTTGATCATTCCATTCTACATATATAATCAGTAAAAGAACTTATTTTTATTTTTAATGTTAATCGGTGGGACGCATGGGTCTTTACAACCCCTTTTAAACATATTCACCTTCAATATGGCAATATTACTTATAAAGCTACTAGTGAACTGCCTACACTTCTCTCTATTCCCTTACATTTAAGTTGAACCATGTTAACCTTTCATCCATCTCTAGGTTCTGTGTATCTCTAGGTCCTCTGTATTCTGTATTGTAAGCCTCTGACTTTACCTTTACTATTGATTAGCTTTATTCTGAAGTCCATTACCTTAGTCTAGTATTTTAGGGATACATGCATAGATATTTTCTTTCAGAGAGTTCTGTAGACCAAAATAGACTTCATCAGAGATAAAGATTACTAAATATCACGTGACATTGTACCCCAGGGAGACAAATACTCCAAATCCCCAGGTGGTCTTGATAGTGACTTGTTGCCATTTTCTTTAATGTGTGGTGCTTCTCACCTGGAAGGTGTTTAAATAGATAGGCTTTGGATTTGTAATGTCTTCTTCTCAAATAAACTTTGGAAAGTAAAATACTATAAAAACATATTCACAGAAAACCACTGTTTCTTTGATCTTATAAGTTCTTAAAACATTTATTTTAAAATATCTTTTAAAATTACTAAAGGACTGCTTCCTTTTCCAGCTCAGAAGATAAAATAACAATCCACTTTATAAACCGTGATGGTGAAACATTAACAACCAAAGGAAAAGTTGGTGACTCTCTGCTAGATGTTGTGGTTGAAAATAATCTAGATATTGATGGTTTTGGTGAGTATAAACATTCCTTAAAAACTCTTAACTGTTGACTAGGTCTGAACTTTTTTTTTTAAAAGAATTATCCTATATCATGCTAAGTAAAATACTCAAATTCAGAATGTGTTAGTGTTAAATTTTCATTTGTAAAGAATAATAGAGTAACACTGGTGTTCTGATTCTTTGTGCATTTAAATAACGATGTGATTGCCTCATTACCTTACTATTCACCTGTGAAGCAAAGTAGTCAGTAGGGTGTGTGTGGTTTACAGCTACCGGTTAGAGATAATAAATGTCATATTATAGAGTGGTAATTGAATAGTTGTAGCAGTTCACCTTCTGATGAAGTTGTCTTAGGTTTTATGAGAGAAGGAAGTATTTTAACTTGGAAGTCTTCATTTGTAGACCTTCTCCCACTTTTTTTTTTCCTTCACCATGCACACAAAGCCCATGTTCCAGCAACCACCATCTTACTTTTCCTCAGGCATACCTTGTGTATTACCAGTCAGCTTTTCTCACAGACTGCCTCTGAAGCAGTGGTTCTCAAAGAGGGGTTCCCCTGACCAACATCACATGGGAAATGCTAATTTTCAGGCATAGCCCAAACTGAATGAATCAGAAACATGAGGCTCTCCATGTGATTTAAAAAAAAAATATTTTATTTGTTAAAGAAATTGTGGGTTTGCAGAACAGTCCTGGATAAAATACAGGATTCCTGTACACCTCCCCACCACCGACATTGGTTAGGAAAATTTGTTACAATTGATGATAGCACATTTTTTGTAACTATTTTTTTTTAAGAGGAGTTACATTTGTTACAGTTAATGAAAGATGATTAAAGTAATACCATTAACTATTGTCCATAGTTTACATAGTGGTATTTTTCCCCCATATTTCCAGCCTATTATTATTTTTTCACATATGTCTTTATTTTATTACTCATCTATCCATACACTGGATAAAGGTGGTGTCAGTTACTAGGTTTATACAATCACGCAGTTAATTATAGATGAAAGCTATATAGTTATCTGTTATTATCAAAGATGAAGGCTGACAAATTACAGTTCAGCAATTTCAGATATTTCCTTCTGGCTATTCTAATACATTAGAAACTAAAAAGAGATATTTATATAATGAGTCAGTTGTCATAACTATTTATTAAATCCTGATTTTTAAATTATAACTGTTCCCTCTCATTTGATCATTCTTTCAGTCTTCAGGGACATCTGGGTGGTGACTATTCTGACTTCTTCGTGCTGGCAAGGGTTGTCAGCATTGTGGGAAAGAGAAGTAAAACTGGTTAATGTTCTTGGGGAGACTGGTACCTCTGAGTTTCAGGACTTACCTGGTATAGGAGCCGTCTGGAGGCTTTAAGTTTCTGAAAAACTAAACTTAATAGGTAAAACTTACATAGAGTCCTTAGGTAGAGCCCAGGTCTTTAAATTTTTCAAGAATGCTAGTGGTTGGGGCTTGGCATAGCGTGGCAATTTGCAATATCTGGCTGAAGCTTGCATAAGAGTAATCTCCAGAATGATCTCTCGACTCAATTTGAAATCTCTTAGCCACTGAAATTTGTTTATATTTCTTTTCCCTCTTTTGTTGAAAAAGGCATTATCAATCTCACAATGCCATGGCCAGGCTCATCCCTGGGAATCATGTTCCACGTTGCCAGGGAGACTTATACTTCTGGAAGTATTGCTCATGTAGGGAGAAGGTAGTAAATTTATTTGCAAAGTTTGTCTAAGAGAGAGAGGCCACGTCTGAACAACAAAAGAGGTTCTCTGGGGGAAATTTTAGGCATAATTATAAGGCATGCAGTCAGCTCAATGGGAGAGAATATTTGGAAGCCATGTATCTGATAAGGGTTTGATTTCCAGTATATATGAAGAAATCTTACAACTCAACAATAAAAGGACAAACAACCTAATTATAAAATGAGCAAAATATATGAATAGACATTTTTTCCAAATAAGAAATACAAGTGGCTAAAAAAAAACACAGTGAAAAGATGTTTGTCTTCATTCACTGTTAAGGAAATGCAAATTAAAACTACAATGAGGTATCATGTCACATCTATAACAGTGGCCACTGTTAAACAGTGAACTACAAATGTTGTTGAGGACGTGGAGAAATAGGAACACTGACTCACTGCTGGTAGGAATGTAAAATGGTACACGTGCCGTGGAAGACATTTTTGTAATTCCTGAGAAAATTAAATTTTGAGCTGTCCTATGACTGGCAATTCTGCTACTTGGTGTATACCCAGAAAAGCTGAAAGCAGTGACATGAATAGATATTTGCACACCAGTGTTTGTTTGGTATTATTCACAGTTGCCAAAAGATGTAAACAATCCAAGTGTCCATCAGTAGATGAATGGATAAACAAAATGTGGTATATACATATGTTCTAGTTTGCTAGCTGCCAGAATGCAATATACCAGAAACGGAATGGCTTTTAAAAGGGGTGATTTAATGAGTTGCTAGTTTACAGTTCTAAGGCCGAGAAAATGTCCCCATTACAACAAGTCTATAGTAATGTCCAATCAAAGGCATCCAGGGAAAGATACCTTGGTTCAAGAAGGCCGATGAAGTTCAGGGTTTCTCTCTCATCTGGAAAGGCACATGGTGAACACGGTCAGGGCTCCTCTCTCAGCTGGAAGGGCACATGGCAAATACAGCATCATCTGCTAGCTTTCTCTCCTGGCTTCCTATTTCAAGAAGCTCCCCAGGAGGCACTTTCCTTCTTCATCTCCAAAGGTTGCTGGCTCGTGGACTCTGCATCGTGGTGCTGCAGCATTCTCTGCTCTCTCTGAGTCTCTCATTCTCCAAAATGTTTCCTCTTTTATAGGACTCCAGTAAACCAATCAATACCCACCCAAATGGGTGGAGACATGTCGTCCCTTAATCCAGTTTAACAACCATTCTTGACTAAACCACATCAACCAGGGAGATGATCTCATTACAGTTTCAAATATACAGTATTGAATAGGGATGATTCTACCTTTATGAAATGGGATTTATATTAAAACATGGCTTTCTTAGGGGGCAAATATCCTTTCAAACCAGCACAACATATGATGAAATGTTATACAGCAGTAAGAAGGAATGAGGTCCTGAAGCATATGACAACTTGGATGAACCTTGAGGACATAATGCTTAGTGAAATAAGCCAAACACAAAAGGACAGATATTGTATGATTTCAATAATATGAACCCTCTAGAACATGTAAACTTAGAGTCTTAGAATGTAGAAAATAGAGAACCTAGAGATAAAAACTAGAGAAGGGGGAGTGGTTACCTAATATGTACAGAATTGTTAACAAGGTAGAACGTAAATGTTTGGGAATGGGTGGAAGTGATGGTGATTTGTTGTTGGGATTATAAATAATAGTGCCATGTTGTAGGTGAATTTGATTAAAAGGGGTTGTTGAAAGTCTTGTATGTCACCAATGAACAGTGTATAAAAATAAATAAGTTCTTGCATCAACTACCACAAATGTACAACACTTGTTAAAAGAGTTGATAATAGAGTGGTATATGGGGGGGAAATTACCTGTTGCATGCTGTGAATTATATTTAACGATAATACCTTAATATTCTTTCATCAACAGTAATGTATACCAGTACTAGGGGTATATAATTGGGGGAAATAAGGATATGAAGAAATAGTTGATGTAGTTCTACCCTTGAGTTTTATAGTCTAATGCAACAGTTCTTGGCTGGGATTGAGTTTCAGAATCTCTGCAGAATTTTCTAAAAGTTAGACATCTCTCTTCCATTCTAGATAGTGCTGGGAGAGAGAGGATGGTGCAGGATTATTTTTAAAAGGTTCACATCATTCAAATCTTTACCATGGTTAAGAACCCCTAATTCAGTGGAAGAACTCTTCAATAATAGTTATAATAATACATTGCATAATTATCATATGGTAGGCATTGTGCTAGTTTGGACATTTATAACCCTGTTTTATAGAAGAGGAAACTGTGTTATAAAGAAGTTAGGTAACTTGCTCCAGGTCACATGGCTAGTTTATGGTTTATGAGCTATAGTCTGTTTGATTCCAGAGTACTCTCAAATACTGCTATGTTCTGTACTACCTTTCATTTATGAAAGAATAATTTGCAGAAACTAAGTTTAGTCAAAGCGTAGCTGAATATGAATTCAACAAAAATGAAGAGGGCTTATAATACAAAATTTACGCAATCTGTGGAATAGTCAGTCTTGCTTTTTTTTTTTTTTTTAATCTTTGGCCTTTGAATGTAATCAAAAAGGGCGTTTGTCCTGAAGGTGAATGACAGAGTCTTCAGAGAAGCAGTATCATTTTATGTATGGGTTTCTAGAAATTTTGTGATTTTAGCTTGGTACATGGGTGATATGTGTCTCTTTTTTAATAGGTACTAATTTCCTTCTGTGTATACTGCAAAAACTTCCGACTCCAACTGCAAATAACTATAATAACTTCTAACACTGCCAACATCAACTCTGTTGACTCTATCCCAAGTTAGGCCAGACTCCAGAGATTAAGAGCAGTTCGCTACAAGGATGTCCTTCAGACACCGGCTGCAAATACAGTGGTCCATACTACTGTTCAGCTAGCTACAAATTCATGATACCCATCACTCCCTTGGGTTTGATAATTTGCTGTAAGAATTCACAGAACTCACTGAAAGTGCTTAATTGAATTATGGTTTTATTACAGCAAAAAGGTTACAAATAAAAGAAACACATAGGGCGAGATCTGAGAGGGTCTTAAACTCAAACCTCTGTGACCTCTCCATATGGAGTCAAACTGGTCATCTTTTAACATAACAATGTATCTCCTCAATCATGGTAGCTCACCCAGGCTTCAGGTGTCAGGTTTATATGGGGTTTTGTTATGAAGGCATGATTGGTGGAATTAGTGCCCATATCATTGAATTCAATGATTAGTCCAGAGGTTGGAAAGGTCCAGCTGATATGTTGTAGCATAGCGCCCCACCCCCCAGTCACATAATATGGCTAGCCCCCCGCCCCGCCCCAACTCCTTTCAAGACTCCCTGTGAGGCTGGACTCACTCTAAGTTATCTTGTCAGCATATGAATTGTCAGGTGTGGTCCTGAGCCCACCATGAATAACAAAGATATTCCTCTCACTGGAAATCCCAAAGGTTTAGAGGTTGCCCTCCAGGGACCTGGGACAATGGCCAATTCTTTATTATACTGTATCTTCTTTTAGCCTCTCCACTTTGAGCTAGGAGTGTAACATGTCTTTCCTTATAGTTTCTTTGGTCCATTTGTGGTCATACTGACAAGAGAAGCCAAGTAGACCAGGAGGGCTTCAGTTTCTTTTTAATAAAATATCAAAATCTGGATGTTGGCTCAGGATAAGAGCTGTGTAGGTAAAAGCTACACACCTGGATATCAGATAGTGGAGGAAGGGAAGATGTTTGAAGACAGTTGCAAATATAAACATTTGGAACCTACTGCATATCCAGTTTCCTAGTTCACCTAGGCCTATCAAAAGAATAATAAGTCCATGGATCAGTTTGTCTTAACTTATCAGGTAGCTTTCTGTCTGAATGATTGCTTGATCTATTTTTCCTATAGTTGCCTACCCAGATACCATAAGATGTAGTCACTGTGCCAGAACTTTGCTTCAGCCAATCAGTAAATAATCAGGGGCACTTCTGTTATCTAGTATTATTATTTTTTTAATGATTTTTATTTTTAAAAGTCTCTAATTGCTAAAATATATGTTTTCAAATGACATTTATATATAAATAGTATGCAAACAGACCAATAAAATAAAAATAATTCATTTATAGGTTAAAAAAATAGACATCTTGAGAAATATAGTTTGTATAGTCTCTGAAGTAACAACAATTTCTTTCACACTGAGCAGTAATTCAGATATTTTGGGATGAGTCAATCCTATATTTCTGGGTATGTGCTTGGACTTAACATGGGTCTATTTGACTGAAGGAAAAAATGACCATGGAGGAACTTGTCTTATGGACATAAAGGTGAAAGAACTCCAGAACATAGAGGAAGTTCCCTTGGATGCACTGACATCAGTGATCCTCAGATGGAGGTTGGAATGGGTGAAAGAATGCCTGAGTGGATGGAAGTGAAGAGTGCTGTTAAGACCCAGGCCCACTGGAGAGAGACAAGCGGATGGATAGGGGCCACACACTGGATTTGGAAAAGTGCCTTGTGCTGTGGTGGTTGTCATGACCTCTTTAATGGACTCCAGTGATTTTAGCATTTCTGCCATTGCCTCTTGTCTGAGCATTTGGAATTCTCTTTTAATTCTTGGGCCATAGAAGTTAATTTCTGCAGTAGCATCACTTTCATTCTCTTTGGCTTTCTGTATATATCTATAAGACTGGCTGTTAGACTCTTTTTGTCTCCAGGAATGACTCGGTCTGCATATCCCTTCTAAGCAGCACTAAACTTGTCAAGGAGATGGCATTTCTGTCCAGTCAGTGTAGTCATTGTGTCTGCAAACTGCTTTTCACATCTTATATAAAGTCACCTTCTAATAGACTGCACAAGTCTGAACAAAAATAAGAGACCCACCAATAAACCAATGACAGGTGGACACACCAGTTTCCCCTGGAGGCAGTGGAACATAGGTCTGAACTCATATCATCAGGAATCAGTTCCATCACCAACTGTCACAGCTTCCTGAGGATCAGACCAAAGTCTAACTCCACAGAGTTAAGAAGGTGACAGCACCTTCTTATCCTGGAGCCACCGCAGGGCTGAGCCCCGTAACCATGAATCCACCAGGCACAGCAAATCCTGGAGAATCCTCCAGAATTCTGACTGGAACACAAACATCAACTAGCAGCCTGAACTGATCACCAGGGAAGGAGTCATTGTGGTGGCGGGGGGCAGGGAGGGCAAGATTTAGAACATAAATGTGTTTGCTTCTTTGTTTTCTAATGATCATTATTCTTTCAATTATTTTTTATTGATGCAGAATGAATATGCATTGAACTGTGACAGTTTTAACTGAATGACTTGTTGCATATTTAAAACTTTTCATGTCACCCCCAAGTATCCAATCCCCCTATCAAGATTGAATGTCTGTTAACACAGAAAATAACTGCTGTACCATTCAGTCAATTCTCAGCCCCACCATGTGCATCTCTTTTCTGATTTCTATCACAAGACAACAGTTTGGACACACTCTAGGATTGTTTTAACCAAAGATTTTATACTGTTCCATTTGACTTCTGAAGTGCTGACTTTTTCATTTGTTTGAGCAATAGTCAATGGATAAAGTATATTATAGATTAAAATATTTTAACTCAGAAACTCTAGGCATACAAAATTCTGTGTTTTTTACCCTTGAAGCATTGAGTAATTGAGATGTTTGCCTAGAAGGTCATGGCATAAGACATATAGATGTGCTTTATTGCTCTTAATCCTTATGAGGGAAGTTTATGAGAAATATTATTGGAAAGATTGGGTGCTATTGGCAATTGCCTAGGAAAGGATAACTAAGGAATTTAAAAGATTTGCAGAAGGGAAAGGGTTACATCAGCTTTTTAAAAGTCTGGTACTTTGTATCAGTGTTTTGGAGAGTACGGCAACATTAAGAGGAAGAGATAACTAATAAATTGTTAATCTGTTTTCTTTATCAGGGCTCTTACCCAACAGTCTTAGCAGGTACAAAGAAAACTGAAAGTTAGGTTATCTGTCATATATAGGCACCTCGGTAACAGAGGACCCAGTGAAGGCTGCTTGTGTCCCCTAAGCACTCAGTAACATCCTTTTTCCTTTTCTTAAAGTGGCAATAATAAATATGTGCACCAGTATATTCAAGCCTCTTTATACATCTTTTCTACCTGTTAACCGAAGGCTATAATGTATAAAAATAAAAGACACACATATAGTTGGTGGCCCAATAGTTTTTATTCTCTTTAAAGATTTCTCATTTTTTTTTTTTTATATGTTGTATGGCAGGGGTCACATTTTATTCTTTTTCCATGTGAGTATCCTCTTATTGCAGCACCATTTGTTGAATTTTTGTTTGTTTTGTTTGGGGAAGTAGTGCCTGGGCCAGGAATTGAACCTGGGTCTCCTGCATGGCAGGTGAGAATTCTACCACTGAACTACCCTTGCACTTCTGAGAGTTCTCATTTTTAAGAACATTTTCAGGTGACCAAAATTTAATGTTAGGACAAGGTTTCAAAATCAACTGGGAATCTTTAAATTATAATTTAGATCGACAATACAGGACAGTTCAGTCACTATTGATATTAAAAATCTGATAGAGAGATGGCATTTTTAAAATCTTACAATATAGTGGAGGGAGTAACGAAATGTTTATGATTTGTAGTATAATCTGAAATTCAAAGAGCAAATCCTTTTTTTTTTAAATCAGTTGAAATTTTAATGATTTTAGCCATTTAGTAGAAAAAAATGTCAGCTTGCCTGACTAGGAAAACCTAATACAAGAAATTTTGGACATTCAGATTTATAAGATCTTCTGTGAGAAAATACGTCCAGGGTCTTGAATAAACTAAAATATAATGCTAACATTATTTTTCCTAATGTGATAAATAAAACTGGGAAGAAGATGATACATGGCTTGTTTTTAACCCAAAATGATCAAAAAAGGGTCTGTTTTGGCCAAGGGTTAAACTTAACCTGTAGAATTTATTTATATATAAAATTTTATATAATATAAAATATTATGCTATATATATATATAATTGAAACTCTTCAAATTTTGCTTCCAAATACTGAAGTTCTCTTAGGCTTTTTTTTGCTTATTAATTACCTGCATAAAAGAAACTGTATTTCTTTTTTTTTTTTGCAAATTAGCCACCAAAACCATTAATTTAATTCATAGCAAAACTTCTTTCACCCATTTTCTACCTCCTCCCTCTATTTAGAGCATAAGCTGGTAGCTTTTATTGAAGGGCTAGAACATTTAAAGCATTATAACTTCAATTTCTTTCTTCTGATAATGTTTAAGTAATTTTCTCTTAGGTTTATGTAAGCACTTCTTAGTCTTGCTAAGTGTGTCAGAACAGGAGCTGCTTTAATTATACCAGCTTTAATACTCTGTAATTTATTAATGCCCTCCAGAGGAAGCCACTGGTAGGCTAATCAGTTTGTTTAGCAAGTATTTCACACTCATTCAAAAGAAAGAATAGATGTCTTTTTTAAGTGTTTTTATTGAGAAATCTTCACACGCATATAGCCCATCCACAGTATACAGTTAGTGGCTCACAGTATTATCATGTAATTGTATATTTATCACCAGGATCATTTTTAGACTATTTGCATCACTCCTGGAAAAGAAATAACAAAACAGAAAAAACTCATACATCCTATACCCTTCCCTCTCATTGACCATCAGTTTGACTGCATTTCAATTTACCCAGTTTTTTTACCCTTTATTCCCCCACCCCTGCCCATTATTTACTTATTTATTTTTCCTTATATATATATTTTTAACTCATCTGCCCATACCCTGGACAAAAGGAGCATCAAACACAGGTTTTCACAATCACACGGTCACGTTGTAAAAGCTATATAGTTATATAGTCTTCAAGAATTAAGGCTACTGGAACACAGCTCAACCATTTCAGGTACTTTCCTCTGGAACACTCTAATACACCATAAACTAAAAAGGAATATTTATATAATGCTTAAGAATAACCCCCAAGATAACCTTTTGACAAGAAAACCTTTTCTCTTCCCCTTTTTGGTCAAGAAGGCTTTCTCAGTCCCATAATGCCAGATTCCGGCTCATCCCTGGAGTAAGGTCCCACATTGCCAGGGAGATTTACACCCCTGGGAGTCATGTCCCACCTGGGGTGTGTGTGGTGGTGGGGTGGGGGTGGGTGGGCAGTGAGTTCACCAGCTGGGGGTGGTTTAGAAAGAGAGGCCACATCTGAGCAACAAAAGAAGTTCTCAGGGTGACTCTTAGGCATAATTATAAGTAGGTTTAGCTTTTCCAAAAGGAAGCTTATCAAATTCCCAGGCAAGCTAAGAGTACTTTCTGGCTTGAGCCCATAGTCCTTAGAAGCTGGGGAGTGCTGGGACATGAAGTGTGGTCAGAAAGGACTTCTTCATACTTCATATGTTTTGTTTTCTCTAGCACTTGTCCAATCAGGGGTAGGTTGAGCCAGTGGCTTACCTTTAAACATTCTTGTGGCCTGCAGAACTTTTCTCACATTTTAACCTAACTTATTTGTATACTTTTGTGGGATTTAAGCAGTGTATTTTGAGAGAGTGATGGAAAACTTATGAAATTATCCACTCAGAACCCTCTAGAGATCTGGGAACTTCATAAAGATCCCAACAAACCAGAAGTGACCTATTCTCTTCCCATTCCATCTCCATTCTATTGCAACATTGTTTTTCCTAATGTTATAAAACTGTTTTATTTGCTGAAGCTGCCGAAATGCAATATGCCAATAATGGACTTGCTTCTAACAATGAGGGTTTATTAGCGTACAAGTTTATAGTTCTAAGGCCATGATAATATTCGAGTTAAGGCATCAACAGAACGATACTGTCTCTGAAGACTGGTTACTGGGAAATTTAGGCTCACCCTCTGTCATATAGTAAGGCGCACAGGATGACATCTGCTGCTTCTTTCTCTCCCGGTTTTGTGCTTCCAGCTTCAGGTGCCATTGCCTTCCTGTCTGAGCTTCTTTGTGTTTTTCTCTTTTAGTTTCTGTCTCTCTTAGCTTATGTGGGGCCTTCTCTCTAAACTTCTTTGGGGCTTTTCCTGTCTTTTATCCTCTAATAAGGGACTCTAGTGAGAGGATTAAGATCCATCTTGAATGAGGTGGGTCACACCTCAATTGAAGTAACCTAATCAAAGGTCCCACTTATAATAGGTCTACATCTACAGGACTGGATGAAGAAACTTTTCAAGGGTACATACAGCTTCAAACCATCACACACATACATTCAGGCTAATTCATACAGTTTTTTATATATGTAAAGGAAGGCTTGCTCTAAGTCATGTAAAAATACTGTGAGTTAAAAAGAAAAAAAAAAACTACATTTCCTTCTCTTAGATGATAGTTCTGTCAGTTTGAATTAGATAGCCCTAATTATACACAAATTATAAATTCCTGTGAGTAATTAATCCCCAGAAATTTTCATTTTTAAAAGGAAGCCAACCATTATAGTTAATAGTAAAAGTATAAGAATGTTTTTTCATGAATTATAACAAATGTATGACACTAATACAATGTGTTAATAATAGGTTGGTATATGGGGAAAAATACACCTAATGTAAACTATGGATGATGGTTAATAGCATTATTTTAATAATCTTCCATCAATTATGACAAAAGTAACTACTATTAAAAAAGAAAGTGCAATTATTAAGTACTGTCATCAGTTGTAACAGATAGTGTTCCTTGTCAATGCAAGGTGGTGGTGGTGGTGGTGGTGGTGGTGTGTGGGAATCCTGTATTTCGTGCAGGTTTATTCTATAAACCCTCAACTTGTCTAATTAGAAAAACAAAAAAAGCCTGTCATAGATAACACCTGCAATTATAAACAGGCTCTTATAAGACTAATTGGCTTCTTTTTTGACGAAAGGGAAGACTTTTTTTTTTTTCATTTACAGATACATACACACACATATACATAGAACTGGGGGCCTTGATTTTACGATTTTAGCCATAGGTTAAAATAATAGTTAAAATAAGCAAAATAACACTGATTTCTGCCATGATTGTGAAGCAGATTTTTTGAGACCTTGCAAGTTGTACTTTTTATTGACACTCTGGCAGCATATTAAATTGTAAAAAGAAAATTCATGATTGTTGAAAACTGACTTAGAAAATAAGAAAGGCAGTATAGCTTATTATAGACCTAGGAATTTGCTGTACTGAGTTTGAATCTAAGTTCTGCCACAGATAGATATGTTGTCTATTCTTGGGTATATTTCTTAAACTCTTAGAACCTTAGTTTTCTCATCTGTAAATTGGGGATAATATACTGCATAGAGATGTTAAGGTGATTATATAAATTATCCTTTGTAAAGCACTTAAAACAATGCCTGACACATAACTACTGTGTAAGTGTTTGTTGTGGTTATACAGCAAGGCAAGGACAATCACGTGGTTGGTATATTGCTTTCTTGGCAAGTAGCAAATATTTGAAATATACTTAGCCTTATTAGAGTACAAAAAAAATATGTGTTGTAGATCTCCTTTTCAATTTTTCTGTATTTATTCCATTATAATTAATATTAGTATGCCTTCTTACTGCTAGGATTTTTTTTAACTTGCTGTTTTGACAATATGTGTGGATTTCTTTTACAACTAAAAAAGTTGAAATTTAATAAATAAAATCAAGAGGGCAAATTTACCTAAAAATTTATCTTGGATTAAATTATCTTTTGCTGCCCCCTTTGGGGAATGGTGAGAGCAGGGAGAAATTCAACTTCCCCAAGTTGAATTCTTGATAGTTTCACAAGCAGTGTGGACAGCCAAAGCTATAGACTGAGCCCCCAGTCTTGGGGTTTGTTTATATGAAACTTAACCCCACAAAGGATAGGTCAAGTCTACTTAAAATTTAGGCCTAAGAGTCACCCCCAAGAGAGCCTCTTTTGTTGCTCAGATGTGGCCTCTCTCTCCAGCCAACATGACGAGCAGTCTCACCACCCTCCCCCTCTCTGTGTGGGACATGACTCCCAGGGGTGTGGACCTTCCTGGCAACGTGGGACATAAATCCTGGAATGAGCTGAGACTCAGCATCAAGGGACTGAGAAAAACCCTAGAATGAGCTGAGAATTAACATCAAGGGATTGAGAGAACCTTCTAGACCAAAGGGGGAAGAGTGAAATGAGACTAAGTGTCAATGGCTGAGAGATTCCAAACAGAGTTGAGAGGTTATCCTCGAGGTTATTCTTATGCATTAAGTAGATATCACCTTGTTGTTCAAGATGTAGCGGAGAGGCTGGAGGAAACTGCCTGAAAATGCAGAGCTGTGTTCCAGTAGCCATGTTTCTTGATGATGATTGAACAATGATATAGCTTTCACAATGAGACTCTGTGAATGTGAACACCTTGTGTCTGATGCTCCTTTTAGCTACTATATCAACATAAGAGTGGAACATATGGAATAAAAATGAATAATAGGGGGGAACAAATGTTAAAATAAATTTAGTTTGAAATGCTAGTGGTAAATGAAAGCGAGGGGTAAGGGGTATGGTATGTATAATCTTTTTTTTCTCTATTGTTTTCTGTTGTCTTTTTCTAAATTGATGCAAATGTTCTAAGAAATGATGAATATGCAACTATGTGATGATATTAAGAATTACTGATTGTATATGTAGAATGGAATGATATCTTAATGTTTTGTTTGTTAATTTTTTTAATTAATAAAAAAAGTTTTAAAAAAAGAAAGATAAAAGTAAACTAATAAGAAAAATTAACTTTTGCTGATTTCTGTGGTCTCCTACGATAGTATACATGATGTGCTGATGTTGCTTCCTGTTGAAACGGAGCTCGAAGGATATTAAGGAATGATGAGAAAGGAAGAAAGAGAGAAAGAAAGACACAGACGGGCTCAGGGGGTCTGAAGCTTGAGTTTACTTCAGACAAACTTCAGACAATTTTATTCTTAACCAGACCCTGGTTATATACCACAGGATGACAATAGGCATGCATTTCCTGAGGGAACAAAGTTCTTATCTTTCAGTGTTCTTCCTTCATACTTAAAATAACCATTTGGGGTAAACAAATATTCTTTTCCTCCGAAACTGTCTTACATAAATCAGATAACATAAAGCAGCTTACTGCCACCACCACGCTAATGCCATCTACTCCCAAGTAGTTCCGCAGGTCTTATGTTAATCCTATCTCCTACATGCTGATGCGTTTTTTTCATTCTTTTCTATATATGCTCTGGCTATCTAATTTAGCGTTCAATTAATACTAATACATATACAAAAATTGCTACAAAACACAATAATCCTCTTCTTATTTTTTTCAGTATATATTGTTTGTGAAACAGACCAAGTTTTCCCTAATGGGAAAAAAATGGACCAGTGGAATGGTGTTGATACAGTAGGTAGCCATTTGGGAAAAATAAAATTGGAGCCATAACATCACACATCCACAGGAAAAATTCCAAATGGGTTATCGATTATAATACAAGCAAGTATAAGTGTGTACTAGAAGAAGCATTTGAAAATTTTTTAATGACCTTGGGGTAGGGAAGGATTTTCTAACCATGACACAAAATTTAGTAGCCAAAAGAAAAGGTTAATACATTTGCCTATATAAAAACTCAAAAAACTTATATATGGCTACAAACAACATAAAGCCTAAGGGTTTTTCAAACTGATAATATATTTGCAATTCATATGGCAAAGACTTCCTACTGAATTTAAGATAAAATCCTTAGTCCGTACCCTGACCTAAAGGACTGCGTCATCTGTTGTCCTCCCCCCACCCCTGTCCTTCTTTTTCTAACTTTGGCCACGTTGACCACACCTTTTATCAGCAGCTTGAATTTGCCCAACATTTTATATCTTTGAACTTTGCATGCACTTTGTCCTCTCCCTGGGTCACTTCCCTTTCTCTCCCATTCTCAAATCTTGTATTTGCTACTTTTAATCTAAGTCCCAAATTATGTATTCTTCTTTGGAGGAGGCTTTGCCCAACCATCATATCCAAAGTAGGCTTTCTTTACCCCGAACCCAGTATCCTTCGTAACAGTACCCTGTTTAGTTCTTTCATAGCATTTTTCAACAATTTATAATTATGTTTCTTGACTTCTCTCTCTCCCCATAAACTGTAATGGTGGATAAAATTATTCCTATTTTATTCATCATTTATATATTAAGTGAAGGAATGAGTGAATAAAGGAGTAAAAAGGGACAAGTGTACATTTTGGAAGCAACAAACATCTTTAACATTTTTGTTTCTAACTTTTATATTAATATAGGTTTCTTATGTATGCAGGTATCATCTAAAAGTAAGTTTTCAGAACATATTTAATATTCTGTCACTAGGGGGCGGTTAGACCTCTGTTAAAGTCACCTAGTTAACTACTGCGTCCTTCTGTATTTATTTACTTCGTATGTCTGTTTTGAGAGAAATCATTCAAATTGAGAGATCCTGATAATGTTCATATAAATCGACATTTGTTCTTATGTTTATTGAATCCCTGCTGGTATATTTCTGCCTATGCTGGATCAATTCTTACTTTAAACAATTAGATTTTATGTTTGTACGTAAATTCACATTTTAATATATAGTAGTCTCATGCATCTATCCTAGAAATTTTTTGTTTGGAGAAAGGGTTAAGTGTGGCGGTAGGATGGAGTGAACAGTATGACTTGTTAGTGTCCTAGATCCACAAAATAATCTTAAACTGAGATGTACATACACACAGCCATGCATCCCACCCGTCCCCTCCCCCCCCAAAGCTATCTTCCTTTTGGCAAACACTCATACTACATGAAGGGAAAGGAGCAATGGATTGCACATATATAACTTTCTTTGTAAATTAATTTTATGGCAAGAATTTCTGAGGATTTTGGCAAATGCTTTATATCATTAATTCTGTTTTAAAACAAACAAACAAGAAACTTAGTCCAGGAGTTTTATTAATCACCAGCCTCAAAATTAATCAATAATCATGACTTCCATTCTCTTAATGCGGTTTTAAATTATGCAAAGTTGAAATTGTGCAGATTAACAATATTTAGATTCTTACTCTAGTAAAACAGAAGTAAAGTGAAACAAAAATTTTTGTCAGAAATCCCATAATTTCAGGTTGGCAGGCTGTCAATTTTAAATGTTACTCTTTGTTACCACCACACGGTGGTGCCACTTTATCTGATAAAGAAATATATGCCATCCTTTTTTCAGTATCATGTGAACCATGCCATTTATAGACATTGTAATGTCCATGTGACTTTGTTGACTATGGTACAAATATTTTAAACTGTGATTATAAATTGAAATGATGTTTAAATTTGTAACAGTGCAGCCAAGCATGCATTAATTGCTAGTGCTAAAAAATGCATATGAAAATCAGTTATTTTGGAACAGAAGTTAAATGCAATAAAATATATGAAAAAACGATTCATGCTACATATTACTGTTAATTTAGGAGAAAGTACTCTGAATCGTTAGCTAAAAGCAACACTAAAGTATATACACCTTTAAGCTTATGAAAGTTATAACCAAGCCAGGGGCTTGCTGATACTGAGGGCATCAGTGTGGCTTTATTGTGTCCCTAAGTCAGACTATCATCTGTGCTAAGGCATGAGGGTTTTTGATTGTTTGAAAGGTGGATATAGGAATGTGAGAAGTTTTATTTCAAGAGTTTGTTCTACCTAAGTATGTTTTAAAAGAAAAATATGATATGAGGATTATAGATTTATGTACTTCAGGAACCCATCTCGACTTTTACGTTTTATTCCATTGAGAAAATAACTCTTGAACTGTGGGACTTTCAGAACTTTCAAAATTTTTGAGAATGCATCCTTCATAAAATGTGGTCACTTTATGTTTACACAAATACACATATTCATACATACGTGTGTTTTCTCTATTAATTTATTCACATGTAACACTTTGAAGAGGCTGAAAGCTGACAGTCACTAATATTGCTCTGGGGCTGTGTATGAGCAAAAGTCCCATAACTTTTGCATGTTCAATTCCCATATTATACATCATTAAATTGGTGGTGTCATATTCTGATCAACTGCCAGTTTTAGATTAAAGGCACAGTCGTTGCTACCTTTGTGTTCTTTTTCCTTTTATAGATTGTTTCCCACTGCTTATTTTGTAGGGTTGTTCTTTGTATGTGTGATAAACATAAAAAACAACTGGCATGCTCCAGTTTATGAATAGGTTTTGTTCTCAGAATCCATTTTCAAGCCCAGCTACTTGGCATTTGGAATTTGTTTTCTCATAAAAATAATGTTATACATGGAGGCTAAATTTTCAGGCTAACCTACCAAACCTGTGTGTTTTATAATTAGTTTAGTCACCATTTAGAACTTGTTTTCTGTGAGAAAATGCACTACAACTTCTAACCACAGATCAAGAACAACCTTCTTAACCCCCTGTACCTTCTCCCATACACACTAAGTATAGCAGCCCTTTCTCCGACTTGTAGTCAGGTTTAATAGTGGGAATATAAGTATTTCGGATTCTCAGTGCATGGGGGGTAGGAATCTGGAATCTTTGTTACTAAAGAATAGTTAGAAATTGAGGTCTCATAAGAACATCATCTAGTTTGTTACTGCCCATGGTCTTTGATAGTTTGGGTTATAGCTCTTGTGGAGTTGGGAGATGCTAGAGTGTTCATTAAGAATGTTGATTCTCCATGTCAGGTGATACAGAATTGGTGGTTGCTCTGCTCTTTTAACTGAAAACAAGTAGGCAGTGGCAGATTGGCTCTGGTTGTGCAAAATCAGTTATGGATAAAGGCATCTACATATAGCCCTCAGCTGATGTCATGCTTAATGGTGAAAGATAGAATGCCTTTGTCCTAAGATTGGGAGCAAGACAATGATGTCCACTTTATCCTATTTAATACCATATCGGAAGTTCTACTCAGTTCATTAAGCAAAAAACAAAACAAAACAAAACAAAAAACAAATGAAAAGATACATAGAATGAAAAGGAAAAAATTAAACTGTTTTCAGACCACATGATTGCTTACAAGAAAACCACAAGGAATATACAAAAAAAATTTCTGGAGCTACTGATTTTAGCAAGATTGTAGGCTATATAAGGTTAACAAACAGAAATCACTTGTATTTCTGTATGCTAGTAATTACCAATGGAAACCAAAAAAAACTTAAAAAAATAACATAAAGCTCCAATAAATTATTAGGTTTAAATCAAAATTTGTATAGGATCTATATGCTAAAAACTGCAAAATGATGATGAAAAGAAACCAAAGGCCTAAGTAGGGAAGAGACATACCATGTTTATAGATTGGAAGAATTAATATATTAATGGTGTCAATTTAACCCAGATTTATATATAGATTTAATAAATTACCATTTAAATCTCAGCAGGATTCTTTATAGATATAGATAAGCTGATTCTAAAATTTTTATGAAAAAGCCAAGGAACTTAGTAGCCAGAAATTTTTTTAGAAGAAGAAAGTACATCATAAGACTTAACTGTGAAGCTACAGTAATGAAGACAGTATAGGTATTAGCAAAGAAGAGAGTCTTGTAGATCAGTGAAACAGAATGGAGTCCAGCAAGAGTCCATAAAAATGGGAGTCTTTTTTTTTAGAAATTCGTTTTTTTACTTATATTTTTTATTAATTTAAACTTTTTTTAGAACTATAGCAACAAACTCAAACATTCTTAACATATGATCATTCCGTTCTACATATATAATCAGTAATTCACAATATCATCACATAGTTGCATATTCATCATCATGATCATTTCTTAGAACATTTGTATCAATTCAGAAAAAGAAATAAAAGACAACAGAAAAAAATTCATACACACCATACCCCTTACCCTGCCTTTCATTGATCACTAGCATTTCAATCTACTAAATTTATTTTAACATTTGCACCCCCCATTATTTATTTTTATGCTGTATGTTTTACTCATCTGTTGATAAGGTGGATAAAAGGAGCATCAGACACAAGGTTTTCACAATCACATAGTCACATTGTGAAAACTATATCATTATACAATTATCTTCAAGAAACATGGCTACTGGAACACAGCTGTACATTTTCAGGCAGTTCCCTCCAGCCTCTCCATTAAATTTTGACTAACAAGGTGATATCTATTGAACACATAAGAATAACCTCCAGGATAACCTCTTGACTCTATTTGGAATCTCTTAGCCATTGACACTTTATTTTGACTCATTTCACTCTTCCCCCTTTTGGTCGAGAAGGTTTTCTCAATCCCTTGATGTGGAGTCCCAACTCATTCTAGGATTTCTGTCCCACGTTGCCAGGAAGGTTCACACCCCTGGTAGTCACTCCCCATGTATACGGAAGGGTGGTGAGTTTGCTTGTTGTGTTGGCAGGAGAGAGAGGCCACATCTGAGCAACAAAAGTTCTCTTGGGTGTGACTCTTAGGCCTAATTTTAAGTAGGTTTGACGTATTCTTTGTGGGGTCAGGCTTCACATGAACAAACCCCAAGATTGGGAACTCAACCTATTGCCTTGGCTGTCCCCACTGCTTGTGAGAATAGCAAGAATCCTCCACTTGGGGAAGTTGAATTTTCCCACCATTCCCCGAAGGGGACTTTGCAAATACTTTTTTACTCGCTGTTCAAATCACTCTGGGATTTACAAACGTACAAAATCTTATGCCCTGCTCAAGGTTCCATGTACTTATGGTGTTCAATTAAGCTGTCCACGTAAGTTATATTAGGAACTGCACTAGTCAAAATATAAATTTTGTACCAAATAAACATTTTTTGCTTTAGTCTCACACATAAGTTAAAATTTTAAAATATTAATTACCATCTGTTTTCAACACCCTGCAGTAATGACATTCCTTTGTTCGTCCTCATGCAAAAACATTTTAAAATTTGTACACTTGGTCACTATAAAATGGGAGTTTTTTTATAACATCTTTATTGAAACATAATTAACATACTATACTGTGTTAAATTGTGTAAGTGTACAATCCATTGATTTTTAGTATATCTACAGAGTTGTAGATATCATCACCACACCACAGTCACCATCACCACAATCGATTGTAGAACATTTTCATCTTAAGTTTGCCTATTCTGGACATTTCATATAAGTGGAATCATGCAATATTAGTTCTTTTGTATCTGCTTATTTCATTTAGCATGTTTTTAAGATTTATCCATGTTGATGTATGTATCAGTATTTCATTCCTTTTTATGGTCAAATAATATTCCATTGTATAGATATACCACATATTGTTTATCCATTTATCCATTGATGGGCACTTGGTTTTTTTTTGCCCACCTTTTGGCCATGACCAGTTGGTTTTTGCCCAAGGTGCAAATGCAATTAACTAAGAAAGGATACTCTTCAGCAAAAGAACATGGATATACACATGGAAAGAAAAGAACCTAAACCTCACACCATTTATAAAAATTAACTCAGAATGGACATAGATCTAAATGTAAAACATAAAACTATAAAGCCTTTAGAAGAAAACATAGGAGAAGCGCTTGTGACCTGAGGGTAGAAAAGAGTTCTTGGATATGATAGTAAAAAATACAATTGAAAAGAAAAAACGTATGAATTGAATTTCATCAAAATTAAACCTCATTGTGTGCTGTTGACACTGTTAAGAGAATTAAAAAAATATTAATTCTAATTAAGCTACGGAGGGGGAGAAAATACTTTCAGATCACATATTTGACAAGACTTGTATCCAGAATTTGTAAAGAATTCTCAGAACTCAACAAGAAAACAAACTATCCAGTTTAAAAATGGTCAGAAGGCTTGAACAGACATTTCACCAGAGAATATAGGGATTGCAAATGAGCACATGAAAAGATATTTAAAATAATTAGTCATAGGGGAAATGCAAATTGAAACCACAATCCAATATCATTACACGCCTATTAGAAACAAACTGTGGTACATCCATACAAAATGGATTACTTCTTAGCAAAAAATAGGAAGAACCAAAGGTACACAAAATAGCTTGAATGAATCTTATAGGTATTATGCTGAGTGAAAGAAACCAGTTTCAAAAGGTTATATATTGTGTGATTCTAGTTATATGATATTCTGGAAAAGATGAAACACAAGTAATGGAGACTAGATCTGTGGTTGCCAGGAGTTAGGGCTTGGGTGGGGTTTGCAGGCACAAAGGGACAGCACAGGGAGTTTTTTGAGTTGGTGAAACGTTTCTATCCTGATTGTGGTGGTGATTACAGAACTCTATACGTGTGTTAAAATTTGTAGAACTATAAACCAAAAAAGACAAAAGATAGGGACTCATTAATTAGGAACTACCTCCAACTGCAAAACCAGTAAACTATTAATAAATTGGAGGAAATAGCCTTCAAGAAAAAAATTCAACTTTTTTATGAAATAAAAAAGAACATAAAAAGAGTAACTTCTTCAATAGCCTATTCTTGTCACAGTTTTGAACTTTTTAAAAACATTTTTATTGATAAAACAACTACAAGGACATACATTCTTAACATACAAGTATTTCATACATGGTGTACAATCAGTGGTGCACAATATCATCACATAGTTGCATATTCATCATCATGATCATTTTTTAGAACATTTTCATCAATTCAGAAAAAGAAATAAAAAGAAAAAAGAAAAAACTTACACATACCATACCCCTTACTCCTCCCTTTCATTGACCACTAGTATTTCCATCTACCCCATATATATTTTTTCATTTTTAACATTTGTTCCCCCTATTATTTATTTATTTTTAATCCATATGTTTTACTCATCTGTCCATACTGTAGATAAAAGGAACATCAGACACAAGGTTTTCACAATCACACAGTCACATTACAAAAACTGTATCATTATACAATCATCTTCAAGAAACATGGCTACTGGAACACAGCTCTACAGTTTCAGACACTTCCCTCTAGCCTAATATACCTTAAACTAAAAAGGTGATATCTATATAATCTATATAAGGCTAAGAATAGCCTCCAGGATAACCTCTTGACTCTGTTTGAAATCTCTCAGCCACTAACACTTTGTCTCATTTCTCCTTTCCTCCTTTTGGTCGAGAAGGTTTTCTCAATCCCTTGATGCTGAGTCACAGCTCATTCTAGGATTTCTGTCCCACATTGCCAGGGAGGTTTACACCCTCGGGAGTCATGTCCCACGTAGAGAGAGTGAGGGCAGTGAGTTTGCTTGTTGTGTTGGCTGAGAGAGAGATAGGCCACATCTGAGCAACAAAAGAGGTTCACTAGGGGTGACTCTTAGGCCTAATTTTAAGTAGGCTTAGCCTATCCTTTGTGGGGATAAGTTTCATATGAAGAAACCCCAAGGTTGAGGGCTTCGCCTATTGATTTGGTAGTTTCAGACTTTTTAAACTAAATCTTTACCAATTGGATCTTGTAAATCTTATTTTAAAAATATTTTTTCTCCTAAATACATTTGAGATATCTTCACTATTCTCTAAAAATCTTCTGTGTTCCATAAAGCATACCAGTTAATTCCTAAAACATTGAACACCAAAAACTGCTCAGATTGTATTGATTTTATAGAGTTTTGCAGAATTGTGTATTTCTTGTAATGAGTGCTACCCATTGGGTCTTGTAAATCTTTGCTGCAGATTTTTTTTTGTAGTGATATCAGTTGTAACACAATATGGCCGTTTTTCAGATTCCCTGGTTCATTGTAAAGCTATCTCACACATACTGAGTTGATTTCATTCTAAGTTTTCACGGGTTCTGATATATTTGCATTACCCACTAGTACAAAGAATAAGAAGAGTGTAAGAGCCTAACTTATTGACAACTTGTGGGAAAATAGTTTGAAAGGAGCCATAAAATAAGGAGGGCTCATAAATGTGGTCCATATATTTAAAGAATAAATACGAGACTAGAATGTATAATAGGAACCTAGCATGTAGGAATCAAGAGTTAATCTTCTGTGTATATTCAGCATTTGTCAAATTCTTAATAGAATGCTTTCTCCAGCTCTGAGGTTGACAACTTAAGCAAAACTTGGAAACAATTGGCAAGGTTCCTGAGAAGAGCAATGAGACTTATTAGAGAATAAAAATAAGACCATTGAGAAAAGGTTAAAAGAATTTAAGTTCCTAGAGAAGAGAGAATGGGGGGATTTAAAGCATATAAAGAGCTAGGACATGAGTGATAACTTTATTTTGACAAATCAGGTGGTACAAAAAGGAATGTCCTAAATTTTTTCAGGAAGGATTTATTGACATAAGAACTTTTTTCTCCATTCCAAGATGATTGAAACCATATTGCATGCTCTCTATTGCTCCCTGGGCTTTTCTGGTTTTCTCTCTACCAATTGGGCCATTCTAATTTTTACCTCTCTTCTAGAATGGATCACTCCTCGGTTCTCCTTGCTTCTTATCCTTCCTCCCTCCCCATTCTTCTTTTTTCCTCACCTCCTTGCTGAAATATTATGGCTTTCACTTCTACCTTGTTCATTTTTCAGTTCCATTCTCGTTGAAAAGCCACCTGTGAGACCTATCCATAATAAAGTATGTCAGGTCGCTTTCCTGTTTATAATCCTTTATTCTCTCCCCTAACTTAGAGCAGAGTCTCACAACCACAGTCTCTCCAGGGACAGGATCCTGGAGAGGAGGGATGGAGTGACAGGTGTCCATAACTGTCTTGCATATTTCATCTCCGTGGCACTTCACTGAACATGCTTGAGTTACCCACCCAGTTTGTCAGGAAACAAGGTAGGAAGTAATGGGATATGGGACAAATTTACACTCTTTGCCATATGATAAATACTCTTTCATACTTAGTCCTCTTCTTGCCTTTCCAACCCCATGCCGCACCACATTCTTCTCCCCCCCATCATCCTGCCCTGGACTGTGGCTTTTGTTTTCCTTTCATCTTCCATTACACATACATATAGTTCTTAGGATTTGTTTAACAATGAGAGGCTGAAAGGAAATACAGGCCTTTCCTAAGGTTGCTTGGGTTTTCCATACAGATTGTTGTACTTACTTTTAAGAACAAAAAGAGGCTTGATTTCCTGAATTTTTCCCCACATTATCTCCAGAGGGATTTGCCATTCTAGTTTGGAGTTTGTCTGGATTGCATATTGATGTGAAAAAAATAGAAATCAAATTAAATATATGGTAGCCTATGACATGTTCTGGGACCTCTCCTGTAACTACTTGTTGAAGAGTGCTTAGAAAGCTGTTGCTTTTTTATTTCTTTGCTTTGTATATATGTTATACTATATAATAAAAAAGTTAAAAAAAAAAAAGCGATTGTCAGCCCTTGCATAATGCTTACTATTTTCTACTAGTCATGGTTGTAAGTACATGTATTTACATATATTAAATGCATACTCATATATAATACTTGCAGCTACCATATGAGTTCATAACATTTAGCCCCATTTTACAGATGTGGAAACTGAGGTATGGAGGATAAAGTAGCCTGAGGAGGTTACATGGTTAGTAAAAAGTGGAGTGGGGATTGAAAGCCAGGGAATCTGGCTCCAGAGCCCACACTCTAGACTCTTCTGTGGTCTCTCCATTGTAATACTGCTGCTACTGTGACTTGGATTTAATGAAAATGAACATTTAAAGAAAAAGTTACTTTATGTTCATTTAGATAATGAATAACACGTTTAAATTATTAGAAGGGAACATTAAGATGACTCATCCAAAGGTAAAGTAAGAAGGTTACCGGTTATTAATAGTAGTTCCTTTATACATTTTAGGTAGTGTTTATTGACCAAAAGGGAATGTAAATCAAATCGAAGTTATTTCTGGGACTCTGTCATCTTAAAAGTTGTATAATGGCTTTTGGCTTTATTATTAAAAACAAACCCAAATAACTTTATAAAGTAGAATTTAACCAGAATATGATTGGTAATGTTTCTGTATAATTCTGTGTTGTCAGATCCCCCTCTGGAATATTACTTTATATTATGGACACCATATATTTAAAAAAAATTTTTTTTTAATTTTTATATTCAACATACAAACACAAACATTCTTACTATATGATCATTCCATTCTTGTTAATAATTAATAACTCACAATATCATCACATAGTTGTAATTTCATCATGATCATTTCTTAGAACATTGACATCAATTCAGAAAAAGAAATAAAAAGAAAACAGAAAAAATTTCATATGTACCATACCCCTTACTCCTCCCTTTCATTGATCGCTAGCATTTCAATCTACTAAATTTATTTTAACATTTGTTTCCCCTATTATTTATTTATTTTTAATCCATATGTTTTACTCACCTGTTGATAAGGTAGATAAAAGGAGCTTCAAACACAAGGTTTTCACAATCACACAGATGGACACCATATTTTAAGAAAACCTCAGCTGGACTGGGGAAGAGATTTAGAACTATGTTACATAAGAAAAATTTGAAGGAACTGGGGATGCTCAGTCAGAAGAAGGACAACAGTCCCAAATATATAAAAGGCTGTTGTTTGGAAGAAGACCTTGTGTTGTTGGATTCAGTTGTCAACTTGGCCAGGTGAGCATACCTAGTCTTGTTGCTGTGGACATAAGCCAATGGTATGGGAACCTCATCTGTTGCTAATTACATCTGCAGTTGGCTAGGAGGCGTGTCTGCTGCAGTGAGTGATGTTTGACTTACTTGGCCGGTGCTTAAATGAGAGAGCGCAATGTAGCACAGCCTAAGCAGCTCAGCATTCCTCATCTCAGCACTAGCAGCTCAGCCCAGGCCTTTGGAGATGCAGAAAGAAATCACCCCGGGAAGGTTGTTGGAACCCAGGGGCCTGGAGAGAAGACCAGCAGAGACCATCCTGTGCCTTCCCACGTAAGAAAGAACCTCAGTGGAAAGTTGGCTGCCTTTCCTCTGAAGAACTAACAAAATAAATCCCCTTTTATTAAAAGCCAATCCATCTCTGGTGTGTTGCATTCCAGAAGCTAGCAAACTAGAACAGACTTTAACTGCATAGGATAAAATTGGATCAGAATGATAGCTCAGTAGAAGCCAAATGTGAAATTGGTTGGCTTGTTTTTGTAGGTTGCTTTGTCAGAAGGTTTTCAAGCAGGGGATGGGTAATCTCTGGAAAAGAGATGTTGCAGAGCAGATTCAGCCATGGTTTCGTTGGACTAGATCCCTTTTTAGTTCCATTTTCACAATTCTTGGCACATAATAGATACTCAGTAGATTAATCATTAAAAAGATTTAGAGCAGGAGAAATATTCTTATGTCACTATTTGAAATAAAGTGACTTGTAATATTTGATTCTGCTCTGATCACAAGGAGGGGTTGAGAGGGATATTTAACTTTATTTAGAAGTTGATTTGGTTGCCTTTCTAGTTCCTCTTATAGACCACAAAGTTTTATAGGTTTGTTGAGCTCTCCAGGAAAAGATAAATAACTTGCATAGCTATTATATAGATTTCTGCTATGTAAGTGTTAAAAAGTTAAAAATGCACACATTTTTATATGTATGTGTATCTTAGCTTATTTGTGAACTCTTCCATATTAGAACTGTATATTTTTGTGTTTGTCTGGGTACTTGTTTTGGTTTGCTAAAGCTTCTGGAATGCAATATACCAGAAATGAATTGGCTTTTGCAGTGGGGATTTATTAGGTTACAAATTTACAGTTCTAAGGCCATGAAAATGTCCAAATTAAGGCATCCAGGTAAAGATACCCATGACTCTGAAGAAAGGCCAATGGCATCTGGGGTTCCTCTGTCACATAGGGAGGCACATGGTGATATCTGTTGGCCCTTCTCTCTGAAATGTCTTTGGGCTTCTGGATGTCTTTCCTTGTACTTCCCAGGGCATTTCTGTCTCTGTCTCCAAACATGTCTGCCTTTTATCCTCTCAGAAAGGACTTCAATAAAGATGATTAAGACCCACCTTGATTTGGGTGGGCCACATCTCTATGGAAACAACGTAATCCAAAGATCCTGTCCATAATAGGTCTGCATCCACAAGAGTGGATTAGAAGAACATAGCTTTTCTGGGGTACATAACAGTTTCACACCAGCACAACACCTATTCCAGAACCTCTTTGAAATAAATATGTTAAAATGCTTTCAAACTATGTGTGGGTGGGGAGGGGTCACCTGTAATTCTCATCATTATTCAGAAATAGAATCCTATTTATGTATTCTAATGTTGGTTCTAAAATTTAGAAACCATTAACTTCAGTGAACTGTGTTTGAGTTGTGTTTAATGTAGAGAGGAGTATATTTAGTGCTTATGTTGTTTTTGTAGGTGCGTGTGAGGGAACCTTAGCCTGCTCTACCTGTCACCTGATCTTTGAAGAGCACATATTCGAGAAATTACAAGCAATCACTGATGAGGAGAATGACATGCTTGATCTGGCCTATGGGCTCACAGACACGTAAGCTTTTAGGATCATTTCAGTTGTACCAATAATATGGCAAAATAGAAGTTTTATTATATTGTGTCTACCTAATATCAGACCCATGAATGTAAGTGTTTTCCCAGCTAAGATAAAATTTACAAATTTTGAATATCAAATGTATGGCATTTTTCTTTGTTTTTACCATTCTATATTTTAGTCCTTATGAAACTTTCCTTTTTACAGAAGTAAAAAAAAATTTAATTGGAAATATACATTCTAGATCCTCTGGTAAGTCTTATTTAGTTTATTCTTATTTTAAAAATTAGTATTTATCATAGTTTAACTTGGATTACAATTAAATTTAATGCTTTTGCTCTTTATGTTATTCTTGAAGGACAGGTTTGATAGTTGAACAAAATTATAGTGGAAAGTTTTACCTGCTCGAGAGAACAAAATTTTTAAAGAAACAACATATAATAGTAAATATGTTAAAATGAATACTTCTGTTTATAAGTGCATGTTAAAGTGCCCTTGTTGTAATAGATACTTTTAAAAGTAAAAATTTACAGTAGCCAGTGATATCAAGGGGTATCTTATGTTTTTTAATGGTCTAATCTTTTGGTTGGAGTCAAGGAAGGAAACTAGTTGATTTACTATTTCAATGATGAGATAATGAATGCTTAATTAAATAAGATTGACTTAGGTTTTCAATTTGGTGACCCTAATGAAAAAATAATTTTAAAAAATTGTAATAATAATAACTTTGTATATTTAATGTGTATTATGTAACTAGAATTTGTTGGACACCTTGTATAAACTCTCTCATCTAATTCTCACAAAAATTTTTAGATTATTGGTATTTATTTTTGAGGTAAAGAATTAGTTCCGTTCATAGTTTCTTTTTATCTCGATGGAGGTGAGACTGATACCTTGGGAGGAGAAACTGAGAAAATAGTATGTCTTCAGACTCTGTAGTAAAGCAGATGGTGGCTGCTATCTACCTGTCCTCTCTCACCTCTTCATATACCTCATCATCTGTGAGCACATTTTATTTTTTAAACAGTGACACATAATACATTCACTGATATAATTTGGTTGTGAAAATTGTTCCTTAGTGGAATAAGTAAGTCATAACTAACTGCCCATGTAAGTGGATAAAGTTTGTATGTGCTCATAGCAGATAATGTTCCAAGTGAAGAGAAAAAAAGAGGGAGTTGGGGGAAGAAGAAGTACAGTTAGAAAAGATGTAAGAATATAGAAAGATACAAAAGGATTATTGTGAACCGAAATTAGCCAAGAACATCAATAAGACAAGTTTAGAACTCAGTAATGAAGAGCAAGGAATGGTTTTTATAGAATTTTAGAGTTGGTATTCTTAAGTACAGAAAACTCGAGTAGAGATTATTTGTGAGGAAAGCGGCCAATGCTTTTCACAGTTAGCATTTATTTGCAAAGCACTGACATATTTGGAGAGGAAAGACTTGTTCAAAGCTAATAACCATATGTAAACTCCTATTGCTGAGATACCATACAGTTTAAAACAAAGAAATAAGAAGATTCCACCTTTTAGCTCATATATTTTATTTTAGAGTTTGATGCTTTGTAAATTTCTTTAATTTTTAAAGCTAAAACACCATTTTAATGTTTATTATAGGCCATATGTCATCTTGATTATTGATGGATTGATTATACACTTAATCATATGGCACTTATATAGGTTGCTTGTCTCCTCCCATTAGATTATGCATTTCTCAGGAACAGGCGCCATTTCTTGTTTCATTATTATATTTCCATTGCTTTTAGCATGGTGCCTGACTTATAATAGGAGGTCACCAACTACTTCTGGAATTAATAGTTGATGGAAAAGGAGATTCATGAATTATCTGTCAATCTATGTTTGATGATTGTCATTGCTTCTGCCACCATTTTCCATGGATAATCTACATAGAGATTTCATAATCTGTAAAATGAGGATAATAATAATAATAATGATAATACCCATCTTATAGGATTGTTGTGGTTAGTTAATGAATAAATATATGTAAAGCCTTTAGAACAATGGCTGGTAAAAAAAGAGCATTCATTAAATGATAGTTGTTAGCATTATAACTACAAAAATATCAATTTATATGTCATATACCTACTCTAATGCCTAACCACTTCATAGGAATTATTTCTGACCTTCAGGGTTAGGCAGTATTATCAACATTTTATAAATGGGAAGCTAAGTTTAGTTTTCTGAGATTTGCTCAAGGCCACATAGCTAGTGGGTTCCGGAGCCCTTGGATGTTTGCTGTTTTAGGCTGCTTCTCTGAGTTGAAAACCAACTTGGAAAGAAAGTAAATTTAACATTCAGTGTTTTTCTCCTGTCAGGTATATATGGCAAAAGTGACTCGAGAAAATATCTTCAAGGTTTGCACAAATGTCAGAATTATGTGGAACTAATAAGAAATCAAGGAAGACTTTCCTACTGTCTCCTTCTCTATAAAAGATAGCTTTATATAGGGTAGACTTTAAAGCGAGAGACCTTTAAGGAGGTAGAGGAAACAGGAGAATGAGAAAATAGCCATAGAGCTGTAAGAGCAAATAAAAACTCTCATTGGCCCCTTCCCTATATTCCCATGATACACTTTTTCTTCTTTTATTACACTTATTATGTTCTGCCCTGTTTGATTTATAATTGTTTCCATGTTTCCTTTAGATAAAACTAGTTTTATCTTGCTTATCTTTTTATGAACACCAAGAGTCACTTAGCAGTCTCCTTTAGGCCAATGAATGTATCCAAATTGTCCTGCCACTATTTCTTTACTGCAGATACAGCTTAATTCAAATTGAATGTTTTGTCAAGGTTGTTTCTAATTTAAAAGAAACTATTTCTGAAAGGGAGTTTTTCTTTCTCAGCAATTAAGATTTTCCATGGTTGAATATACCAACTTCCCAGTGGTCCTTCATTGCTCACCAATTAAAACCTGCACTCATTAATCCATGTTCAAAGCTGCCTGTGTCCCTGTCCACCTTTCTAGCTCATCCTCCTTCTTGTCCTTGTTTACTCTTTGCACCATCCAAACTGATGCTTCAATCAAACATGCCCTGAACTTTCCTGCATTCTGTTACCTTTGCCTGATACCTTTCTCCTTTATCATCTATTAAATCCTACCCTTCCTTCAAGCCTGTTCTAAGCACCATCTCCCCTGGCCAGAATTAACTGCTTTTCCCTTAGCCTCTCAGAGCCATTTGACTTTCTCTCTCTGCGGCATTTGTCAGAATCTCACATGTTAATTATCTGTGAATGTCTCTTCTCTTCTATTTGATTACAGTTTTACTCCTTAATGTTGATATTAGCAACTAATCCTTGCAGCAGTCCTGTGAGGATCACTGTTATCTAGAGGATTTGGTTAAGAAACTGCTGTTTGGAGGGATGAACAAAGTTGCCTATGAACATGTCATGTTAAGGCTGGATTCTGGACCACAGATCTATTTCCTCTCACACCTGATCAGTCTCCTGAATGGCATTTGGTATCCGTAGCACCCAGCACAGTGCTTGACACATTGAGTTGCTGTTTTGTGTATACTCGATGAATTTTTAACAGTGCATTTAGATGCTTAGTAAATATTTGATGTACGTATTAATGAAACTGAGACCTGCATATCACATTTAATCAAATCAGACACAGTTTGATTGTAAGAGTAATATTTATTTTAATGTGCCACTAAGAAAGAAAGCAACACTGATGATTAAAATATGGCACAATTTTTTCTTATCACTTAAAATATTTTAGACTTACGTAGACACGGATTTGCGTTATATCCCTGTTATGAAAAAAGAAAGTATAAATCAAACAAAATTAATAGTTTTCCTGCCAAAAAAAAGAAAGAAAATAACGTTATGATCGTGTCTCCAATGACATATACTTGTTTTACTAATATGAAATATACCCTGTGCTATTTTTAGCACTTTTCTGTGTTCTTAACTTTTGTTATCTTTTGGATTAATTTTGAATATAAAATTCAGCACATGTAGTATTAACAGTTCCCTAACTCAGTTGAAGAGACACCTATATGAATATTAGAACCGAATTCACGGCCATAACATGACTGCAGCGTCACAGTTGAGCAGTGATTATAAGATGCCATTGATTTTAAGGTATATCTTGAGTTCAGAGATGTTAAAAATATTGGAAAAAAATACATGTCTTAAGACTTATGGTATCTGTTTTTTTGTATTTCAAATTTCTTGTTTTAAATGCTTTAAAAAGTGTAGATCTCTTTTTGGTTTTAATTATCTGGGAGTTGATGTATTAGTTTTCTTAGTCATGCTAACCTCTGTTCTCTTCTCCACCATTGTGTCTTTGGACTGTTTCATTGCTTGCCAGCCACTTTACCAAAAAAAAAGCATTAATTCTGGTGAAAAAATTATTTAGTAATAGAAACTGAAGACTAAATGGAGGCGTTGGTATGCAGCTTTGTTTTTTTGTTTTTCATATTTATACTCTGTAACCCTTTTGTTGAAGGATTTGGTTATATTGTTTCAGCTTAAGGGGGATTTAAAAGGTAAATAAATTGCCTACTGCTTTTGGTAAGAAAATATAAAAATATCCTAAACACCTGCATTGTCTTGGAATAATATCTACATAATACTAAACCATACCTTTCTTCCCCTTTTTTAAACAGATCACGCTTGGGCTGCCAAATCTGTTTGACGAAGTCTATGGACAATATGACTGTTCGAGTACCTGATGCGGTGGCTGATGCCAGACAATCCATTGATATGGGCAAGAACCCCTGAGCTAGAATAAATAGGAATATTTTCATGAAATCTTACCTATTTTTATAATTATTTCTTAATGTAATTAAATGAGGCATGGATTTATTATAATTAGCTTTCCTGTTTTAATTTACCTTGCATAATACTGAATTTTGTAGTTCTGAAAGTATGCAATCCTTACTTTGGTTAAACTATAAAAATGTCAAGCAGATATTAGACAATAGTTAATAATGTAAAATGTAACACATTTTACCTTGTATTTGTTTAGTTACATTAGCAAAATGCTTTCGTATAAATCTTGTATCTCCTTACCTATAAGGTAAATAAAAAAACTGTTATTATCCCTGTTTGATCTGGATGAAGGCAGGGATCTAAAATGGCTTGTCTAGGGCCATACAACTAATTAGAAAATCTGGTGATGGAGCCCACATCTTGTCGCTACAAGTTAAATGTTTAGACTGAAACTGGAAAAATTATGACTATCTTAGAAGAGTGATTAAATATGAGTGTGTATGGACAAAAATACTTAATTGCTCAGTGAACAGTTTCAGAGACAGTTATTAACCTGATTTCCAAGACAGTTATTAACATTATAAAGAAATACTTTAAAATTTGATTCATTGAGAAGTCTGAACATAGGCATTATACACTATAAAAGAAGTTTGATCTCTATTCAGACAGTACAGGAGAAATACACTAACTATTAAATATCTGTATCTTTTCTGTTCTAAGCAGAATGGTCTATCTTTGTAATCCTTTTAATAATTGTACTAAATTGTAAATCTCAGCAGAATGGAAATCTTATGATTTAAGATTATATCATAATTAGGCTTTCTTTGTCCTGAGCCAGTAAAGGAAATGAATAGGCTGCCACATTGCATAACTCTAGGGGGTGCCATTCTCTTAAAGCTGAAGTTGCACAGCAGTATGCATTAGTTCCAGACGTGAGTACCACAGATTACCAGTTACCAATGGGAAATATATGTATCCTTATTTTTACTAAAAATAAATTTGTACAAGTTAATAAAAGGGTAGACTGTTTGCTCTTTGGAAGTACAGTAAAATTAGGACTAATTGTAAGAAGGATCAGAACAAACCAGTGAAAAAAACTGTGGACTATAAGATAACTGAACTAGCTTCAAGTATTTCATTCAGTGTGATCATTTTTACAAATATTTGTTGAGGACTGTATTTGACATAGGACACTGTATTATGTCCATTAGGGAATACAGAGCTGAACAAGACTAAAATATAGTCAGGTAGCTCACCTTTTAGCAGCAAAAGATAGGACATATGCACAAATCATTTATTCAAACTAAAATGACCAATTTGCCATATAAGGATTGTTTTAAAGTAGTTACTATGTAAATTGTGATTAGGAAGAACTCTGTAAATTGTGATTAGGAAGAACTCGAGGTTTCTGATATTCATTAGGTATTTAATAACTATTGTGTATCTTCATGTATGGAGAGCTTTAAGATAATGTGTTCTCTTAAGTAGCTTCAAAATTCTCCTTGTGTTCTCGAATGGATTACCTTAACTTTCCAGAGCTACATGGTTAAGATTTCAGATTAGAAAAGTTTGAATTAATGAAGTTGAATTGTAATGCTTAAACCTACTAAGCTTATTAAACAGAGGGCATATTCTATAATTGGTCTGTATAAAGGTTATTTTTCCTCTTTGAAAAAAATCATTATTCCATTTTTTATGCATGTGCATTTTAGGTACCTGCATTATTACCCATCTTTTGCACCAAAACAAATTACCTCAGAATTAGTGGTTTAAAACAACAGTCATATTATTTTAGATAGTTTCTGTAGGTCATGAATTCAGAGTAGGACATTCTAGTCTCTGCTCTGCAATGTCTAGGCCCTAAGCTAGAAGACCACGTGCTGGAATCATCTGAAGGCTCATTTATGCAGCCATCTGACAGTTCATGCTGGTGTCGATTGGGGATCTAGTAGGAACTGTTGAAGGGAACACACACGCATGACCTCTCCAATTGCCTGTGTTTCTTCACAACATGGTGGCTGGAATCTAAGGGAAAGCGTCCTGAGCATACCAAACAGAAGTTGTATACTTTTTATGACCTAATCGTGGAAATAACACAGCATCACTTCCACTTCCACTTTCATTGGAAGTGAGGCATTAAGTCTGGCCCATCATCTGAGGGGAAGGATGTGAAAGAATTTGCAGACATGTCTTAAAGCAACCATCATTGTTTTCAGGTTAACTTACTGACTTTATTTCCTGTGACAGTTTGCCTTTTAAGTAAAAATGTTTTCAACTTTTTTTAACACCGTCTTTATTTTTTTCTAGTAGAGAAGTTGTAAATTTACAGAACAATTAAGCAGAAAATACAGAGTTCTCATATACCTCCTCTCACACACTAGTTTTCCTTATTATTAATACTTTACATTAATGTGGTACTTGTGTTACAATTGATAAAACTATTATTATAATTATACTATCAACTGTAGTCCATAGTTTACATTTGGGTTCACTGAGTTGTAGAGTTCTGTGGTTTTATTTAATCTTTTTTTGGTAGCATATATACACCCTCAAATATCCCAGTTTAACCACTTACAAATAGACAATTCAGTGGTGTTAATTACGTTCAGAATGTTTTGCTACCATCACCCATCCATACCAAAACTTTTCCATCACTCCAAATAGAAATTAAGCACCAATTAAGCATTCATTTCCCATTCCCTACCTCCACCCTGGACCCTGGTACCTTGTATTCTAGTTTCTGACTGTGAATTTGCTTATTCTAGTCATTGCATATATTTGAGATCATATATGTTTGTCCATTTGTTTCACTTAATGTGATGTCTTCATGGTTCATCCATGTTGTAACATGTATCAGATCTTTATTCCTTTTTATGGCTGAATAATAGTCCATTGTATGGATATACCACATTTTGTTTATCAGTTCATCTACAGTTTTACATTCCCACCAACAGTAAACTAGTGTTCCTATTTCTCTTTGATACTTTCTGTTGTTTTTTTAATAATAATTGTTTATTAATTAATTACATTAATTGCAATTGCTCATTATCTGCTAATACTTAATACTGTATTTAGTTTTCACAGATTAAACCGGATTGTAATTACCAAAGTAATTCAGAACTCTTGAATTTACTTTTTAAGTGAACCATTCTAAGAATTTACATAACTTTTGCCTAAATTTCACTGTGAAAGTATTGTCTCGCAATTCTGTTTTAAGGGACAGCTTACCTACTTTCTTGGTAGTTGTTTCTATGGTGACATTCGACCAATGTAGTCCCTATAATGGACATCCAGCATTTAGAACAATTAACATTTCACTTGGGTGATGTAGACTCATGATATGTTTTCCCATATTTTTGTTTCATTTTATAACCCCTTTAGGGAATTTTTTTCTTCCATTAAACCACCTGAAATTTTGTAGTAAACCACATTTTGGATCAGAATTTGTTAGATGGCATTCTTATTTATAGGTTATTATTCTATAAATTAAAAAATAGAACTAATGTGTCGTATGTACATTCCTAAAAATAGTATATGAAATTCATTTTAAATATATATCACAGTAAGACACTCAAACAGTACAATAAACTTTGTTTTCTATCAGAAAAATATTTAAAAATAGAAATATGATTTGGTTAAGCAATAACAGGATTCCTGTAATGTGTCAACACATCACATGATATTTTTATCAGATTTTCTTCTGTTTATAAGTTTCTGGAAACTGAAAAATTAGAAACCCAGCTGGCAAATGGAAGGCACGATCACTAGCAGATACACAAAAAAGTGTGGCTATAACAGAACATACATGGGGAGCTAAAAGATCATTTAAATCTGCCAGAAACAACTTAGTAGAAGAATAGTTAGAAGGGTCTTTACAGTGAGAGGGGTGTTTCTGCAAAACTCTCAGTAATTGGTCATTTAATAGCAGTCTTACTGTTCTTTTCTTTTTGACTCCCATTTTCATATCTTATTGTCTAAGATGCATTATTTGTCATTCAATTTTTAGACTTGATTTGAATAGTAAGCAGAGCCATTGTGCTTTCTGCCTCTTCTTCTCTTTAGCGATTTCTGAAACCATTAATACTCTAATTGATTTACCTCAGTAGCTTTGATCACTGCCTCATTGTTCCCTACTCTGCCTCAGACTGCCTTCTATAACATTTACTACATAACGGCATCTATAGCATCTAGCCTTTGGCTGCTTGGCAGGCATCTGTTATGGATGAGACTAATATGAGCACAATATAGACACATCCTAGTGCTAACTAAGAAGTTAGTATAAATAGGAATGTTTTCTTGAAAGATTAGGTAATTTCCACTGCATAACAAAGGACCATGTTCAACTTGTTGCCTTTTTTTTTAATACCTCTTAACGATGAAAGAACTTTTGTGTAGAAAGGCATATATCCTTCTGCTTAGCAGTGATATATTTCATCAGATAATTGATGCTTCTGTTATGAGGAAGGGAGGCATATGATATACTGCTTTGAAACCAAAGTCCATTGTCGGGTGTATTCCAAAAATGAAATTATGATCATTAGTTTGTACAAAATGTTAGCTTTAGTTTACTGAGTTATGGTACATTTTACTCTGGTGGCTTCACTGGAAGTCAGTGTGGTTTGTGATTACCTAGTCCATAGGAACATTATTGAATTTTCTGGTGGCCTTGGTGACCAACTGGTAACTTCTACAGTGAACGTTTTCTAAACCAAAACTGTTTTGCCTATGCTCTGTTGTATGGAACTTTGGGGATTTGATTGTCCATTTCCTTATGTACTGAACAAGAGGAAAGTCCTGGCCAAGGCCCTCTTGCCCTGTCTTTACATAGTGATAGTAGATTAGCAAAACAAAAGGCAATCACTTCCTAGATTTAGGAATGAAGTCTATACACAATGATGTCTCTGATTTGGGATCTCATAAGTCAGTGGTTCTTGAAATGTGGTTACTGTAGGTCCTATAGGTATATATAGACTTCATCTCCTTGAACCGTTGTGACAGTGTCATGCCTGAAGATGCGTGCTTCTCTGTCACTTGTAAGTGTGGTATCATGCATTGCTGGTAGCCTTCAGAGATTGCTCATCAGCACTAGGCTTTCCATTAGTTCTGATAAGAATTCCCTAGATAGTGGAAAAGGGTTGGTGGTTCACTGACTATTTTCCCCTACCAAGTAAGCCAAGGACTGAGAAATATTGAGAAACATTCTTAATATTTGATTTTTAATGTACTTTTTAAAATGAGCCTCTTTATTATCTGAAGTCCAAAGTCTGAGTCAACCTGAGAGAGAGAAAAGTAAGCTCTCTTAAATAGTGGGGAAAAAAACATGGGATTTATGGTTTAAAGACCTGGGTATTATTTTTTAAATGATCTGTTCTAGTTTGTTAGCTGCCAGAATGTAATATACCAGAAATGGAACAGCTTTTAAAAAGGGGAATTTAGTAAGTTGCAAGTTTATAGTTTTAAGACTGAGAAAATATCTCAATTCAAACAAGCCTATAGAAATGTGCCATCTAAGACATCCAGGAAAAAATACCTTGGTTCAAGAAAGCCGATGAAGTTCAGGGTTTCTCTCAAGTGAGAAGGAACATGGCAAACACTGTATCATCTGCTAGCTTTCTCTCCTGGCTTCCTGTTTCATGAAGCTCCCCGGGAGGCGTTTTCCTTCTTCATCTCCAAAGGTGGACTCTCTGCTTCTCGTGGCTGTGTCATTCTTTGCTCTTTTAGAATCTCCTGCTTTCTCCAAAATGTTTCCACTTTTATACGATTCCAGTAAACTAATCAGGATCCACCTGGAATGGGTGGAGACATGTCTCCACCTAATCCAGTTTAACAACCGCTCTTGATTGAGTCACATCTCCAGGGAGATAATCTAATTAAAGTTTCAGGCATCTAGTACAGAATAGGGATTAGAAGAAATGGCTGCCTCTACAAAATGGGATTAGGATTAAAACATGGCTTTTCTAGGGTACATAACATCCTTTCAAACCGGCACATTATCTAAAACTTGGCAATAAAGCAAATAGATGACTGTATATTTTTCAAAATTGTACCAAGAGGATTGTCTAGATATCAGGCCACTAAGAATGAGCTGATGCTCTAGGACAGGGAGTTGGCAAACTATGTTCTGTGGTTCAAATCTGGCCCAAAACCTGTTTGTTTTTTTAAACAAGCTATACTTTTATTTAGATTGTCTCTTTTAAATTTCTCTAGAATCTTGTGAAATAAGTCATATTGTCCCATTTTACAGTTTCCCAAAATTGAAGATAAGGGATTTGCCTGATTTACAGTAACTGGTCATTTCAAAGGATCTAATCCAGGCCTTTTGGTTCTTAAATTCAATATTCCATTGCCTTTTTTTTCCCATTGCCTTTTTTACAATGCAATTTTATAGAGATATATTCACATTCCATGTAATCATCCAAAGTGGTTCACAGTATCATCGTATAGTTGTGCATTGATCACCACAATCAATTTTTGAACATTTTCATTACTCCAAAAAAAAAAATAAAATCCAGAATAAAAATAAAAAAGAATATCTAAATTCTTTTAGAATCCCATATCCTTTACCCCTCTATATTATTTATTTATTTTTGGTCTCTATTTTCTTAACTCATCTGTTCATACACTGGATAAAGGGAATGTCAGTCACTATGTTTTCACAATCATAGTCACACCATGAAAGCTATGATTATACAGTCATTTTCAAGAATCAAGCCTACTGGATTACATTTGAACAGTTTCAGTATTTCCTTCTAGCTATTCTAATACACCAAAAACTAAAAAGGAATATTTATAAAATGCATAAGAATAGCCTCCAGTATAACCTCTTAACTCTAAAATCTCTCAGCTACTGAAGCTTTATTTTGTTTCATTTCTCTACCCCCTTTTGGTCAAAAAGCATTTTTCAAACCCATGCTGTCAGGTCTAGGCTTATCCCCAAGAGTCATGTCCCACATTGCCAGGAAGATTTACACCCCTGGGAGTCATGTGCCACATGGGGGGCAGGGGGCAAAGAATTTACCTGCATAGTTGGCTTAGAGAGGCCACATCTGGGCAACAAAAGAGGTTCTCTGGGGGTGACTCTTAGGCATACTTACAAGTAGGCTTATCTTCTCCTTTGCAGGAATAAGTTTCATAAGGACAGGCTCCAAGACCACTGGCTTGGTCTCTTAAATTGGTAGTCCCCAGTGCTGTGAGACTATCAGGAATTCCCCAGGTGCAAGGGTTTAATATTTCTTTTTTTTTTTTTTTTACCCCAAATCGTCAAGGGGACTTTGCAAGTACTTTTTAATTTTCTGCCCAGATTACTCTGGGATGTATTGGCGCATCACATTAACCTGTACAACAAGATCTCACTCCCTATTCAAGGTTGTGTGTAATTGCCATGTTTGAATAAACTGACCATACATGCTGAATTAGATGGTGTGCTATCTGCACTATGGAAAATATATATTTTGCACCAAATAAACATCTCTTCCTTTGGTCTCACACAGAAGTTGAAATTTTAAAACAGTTAATATCATCCTTTGATCTTTGATCTGATTTACCTTAGTCTGAACTAGATCAGTTTTATTCATATCTCTAATTGAAGTCAAATCTCTTTTTCAGCTTTTTCAACAGTTGCTGTATGGTGTAATGCTGACTTTCATAGGTGCACAACTCTAGTTCTGAGTCTCAGGTGTCCCACAGATACCCAAATTTCCAGAGAATGACCAGGTTATATACACAGAGCTTAGCATCTCAGAAATTTATTTAGATATAACCATTACAACTCAGGAATAGATGTGACTGCTTTATGAGCTTACAATCTAGGGACCTCTACAGTAAACTTCCCCTGATAACCGGTGCTCTCAGATTCAGTTCTCAGATTTTGCACATTATAGTTAGTCCACTTTAGTGAGGCAACATAATATTTGTCTTTTCGTTTCTGGCTTATTTCACTCAACATACTGCCCTCAGAGTTCATTCACCTAGTTGCATGCCTCACAACTTCATTCCTTCTTGCAGCCACTCAATATTCCATGGTATGTATACACCACAGTTTGCTGTTCTGTTCATCAGTCGATGTACCCTTATGCCACCTCCATCTGTTGCAAATTGTGAATACTGCCTCCATAAACACCAGTGTGCAAATGTCCATTTCTGACCTTGCTTTCAGTTCTTCCAAATATATACCTAAGAACAGGGTTGCAGGATCACATGACAACCTTATACTTTGCCTCCTGTGGAACCACCACACTGCCCTCCAAATGGACTGCACTATTCTACTTTCCTACCAACAGTGAATGGGTACACGTCTCTCTCCACATTTTCTCAACCTCTATATCTTTCTATTTTCAAACAGTTTTAGTCATACCTCATAAAATCCATCATAAGTAAACAATCAGTGATTCCTGGTATAAGCACATAGTTGTGCATTCACCACCTGTTCTAGTTTGCTAGCTGCTGGAATCCAAAAATGGCTTTTAACAAGGGAAATTTAATGAGTTGCTAGTTTACAGTTCCAAGGCTGAGAAAATGTCCCAATTACAAGTCTATAGAATGTCCAATCAAAGGCATCTGGAAAAAGATACCTTGGTTCAAGAAGGCCGACGACGTTCAGCGTTTCTCTCTCAGCTGGAAGGGCACATGGCGAACATGGTGGCGTCTGCTGGCTTTCTCATGGCTGTACCAAAAAATGGGTCTCTCTCGAAAATGTTTCCTCTTTTAAAGGATTCCACCAAGCAACTCCACCTTCAGTGGGTGGAGATACACCTCCATGGAAATCATCTAATCAAAAGTTACCACCCACAATTGAGTGGGTCACATCTTCATGGAAACAATCAAAATGCTCCCACTCAGCAATACTGAATGAGGATCAAAGGGCATGGCTTTTCTGGGGTCCACCACAGATTCACACAAGAACAACACCACAGTCCATACAAGTACATTTCCATTTCTTCCACAAAGAAAGAGGGGAAAAAAAAAAAAAAGAATAAATAAAAAGAAGCAGCAAAAATACCAAAAATCCCATAACTCTCTCTTATATCCTCTTATTGTCACTTAGCTTTGTTATATTGCTTTTATTACATTTAATAGAAGCTGTTTATGTTTGCTAAAGCTGCTGAAAGCAATATACAAGAAATGGATCGACTTTTATAAAGGGGATTTATTAAGGTGCAAGTTTTTGGTTCTAAGGCCTTAAAAATGTCCAAATTAAGGCATCCAGAGAAAGATACTTTGAAGAAAGGCCTAATGGTGCCCAGGATTTCTCTGTCACTGGGAAGCACGTGGCTGGTGTCTGAGATCCTTGCTCCTGGTTCACTGCTTTGTGCTTCTGATTCCAGTGGCTTCCTTTCTCAGCATCTGTGGGCCCTCACTGAGTTCTCTGGGGCAAAACTCTAGTTTCTGGCTTGCTTAGCACCCCATAGGATGGCATATAGCAACATCTTCTGGCCTCCTTTCCCAGCTTCTGGTTTCAAACTGTTCTTTCAGATTCTGTGGGTCCTTCTGGCGTTTTCTTCTGCATCTCCAAACATCTAAGCTTTCACCTTATTGGCTATCCAAGCATCTCTGTCGGCACTCTGAGCGACTCCAAATGTCTGCACCTGTATCATCTCTGAAGCAACTGTTTAAGCATCTCAGCTTTCCTCCAAAATGTCTCCTTTTTAAAAGAACTCCAGTAAACTAATCAATGCCCACCTTAAATGGGCAGAGCCACATCCCCATTTAATCAAAAGGTCACACCCACAATTGGGTGCTTCACATCTCCACAGAAACAATCTAGTCAAGAGTTCCATCTACACTTTGAACCAGGATTAAGAAAACAGGGCTTTTCTTGGGGGTACGTATCAATTTCAAACCAGCATAGAAGCCTATTACAATGTTACTATTAAGTATAGTAAAACTCATTTGCATTGATTGTATTTTTTCCATATACCCTCCCAGTTTCAGGACTTTGCAATGTTGGCATTTATTTGTTCTTCCTCATGTAGAAATATGTTTATATTTGTGCATTTAATCACCATCTTTATTCACACTAGGTTTCACTAAGTTATACAGCCCCAGTCTTTATCTTCTGACTTGCGTTCTGGTGTCATACATGCCCCTCGCCCTCTTGTTTTAACTAAACTCATACTCAGCTTTGTTCAGTGTATTTACAGTATTGTACTACCATCACACAGAATTATGCTATCCATTTCTGGATCTTTATAATCAATCCTGTTGAACATTCTGTATTCCTTCAGCATCAAATGCCCAATCTCTACCCTCTTTCATAGTTGAGAACCTATGTTCTCAATTTAACTCTCGAACTTCACTCATTAATATTAGTTCATATTAGTGACACCGTGCAGTATTTGTCCTCTTGTTTCTGGCTAATTTCACTCTACATAATATTGACAGGATTCATCCATGTTGTTGCATGCATGTTTGTTCTGTAGCCTTACTGATAGTCTTCATTTCTACACTCTTCTCCAAACCTCTCTCCCCTGTCTTTTCCTAACTGCCTGTAGTGTTCCCTTTAGTATTTCTTGTAGAGCAGGTCTTTTGTTCACAAACTCTCCAAGAGACTGTTTGTCTGAAAATATTTTAAACTTCTCTTCATTTTTGAAGCATAGTTTTGTGGGATATAGAATTGGCTGGCATTTTTCTCTTTCAGAATATTAAATATATTATACCATGGCCTTCTTGCCTCTGTGGTTTCAACTGACAAATATGCAGTCTTTTTTTTAAAGATTCTTTTTTATTGAAAAATATAACATATAAAAAGTGAAGTAAGAAAAAAGCATTAATTTCCAAAGCACACTTCAACAAGTAGTTTCAGAACAGATGCTAGAGTTTGTCATGGGCTAGCATTTCACCATCTCAGATCTTTCCTTCTTGCTGTTCCAAAACACTGGATGCTAGAAGGAATGTTAATACAGTAATTCAGCAGCCATGTTTGTTTGTTAAATACCATTTTCTGTTATACTTCCTCCTTCTCCTTTAGTTCTCCCAGTCTGTAGGAGTCTTTGGGAAATGCCCATTCTGACTTTTTCATGTTGAGAGGGGGTGTTCACACTAAAGGAAATGGAGATGTAATTAATTGATAATCCTGGCCTAGGAACTCTCCAGGAATTATATGTTCCAGGAAGGCAAACCTAGTCCACACTCAGTCTTATAAAGTTTCTCTTGTAAGTGATGGATTGCTTTTCTCTTGCTGCTTTCAGAATTCTCTCTTTGTCTTTGACATTTGATAGTCTGATTAGTAAGTGTCTTGGAGTAGGTTTATTTGGATCTATCCTTTTGGGGTATATTGCTTTTCTTAGAACTTTTACAATAGCTGTACTTAGTCTTTCACAAGAGATGGGAAGTTTTTGGTGACAGTGTGCTCCATTTTTCTTTCTGCACCTTTTCCCTTCTGAGACACACATAACACACATATTCATGCACATCATGTGATTCAGTTCCCTCAGATTCTGTCATGTTTTCCCACTCTTTTTCCTAGATGTTCTTTGATGAAATCTTTAGAATTTCAGATGTCCTGTCTACTAGTTCACTAATCCTTTCTTCTGCCTCCTCAAATCTGCTGCTGTAAGTCTCCATTGTTTTTCATCTCTTCTGTTGTACCTTTCATTCCCATAAGTTCTGCCTTTTTTTTCCCCCCAAGTTTTTGATTTCTTCTTTATGGTTGCCCAGTGTCATCTTTATAGCCCTCTTTCTTTCTTTCTTTCTTTTTTTGGCCATATCTTCCCTCAACTCATTAATTTGATTTGGAAGATTTGTTTGAACATCTTTAGTTAGTTGTTTCAACTCTTGTGTCTCTATTCAAGTGTTAGGTTGTTCCTTTGGGCCATAGCTTCATTTATCCTAGTATGACTAATAATTTTTTTGCTGTTATAGACTGGGAAGCTGCCTATGGCACTGGCAGTATGTCAGCCATCTTATGATCTGACGCCATCTTAAGTATTAACCCAAGTTAAGTTTCTATTTCTCCACTTCTGTTCTGTTCTTCCCCGAAATCAGCTGACCAACCTCAGTGGGTGGGGCTTACCGATATCTCCCTCGGTACCCCATACGCCCAACCTCTGCTGACGCCAGATACGAGTCACTTCCTCTTATTCTGAGTATAATTACCCTCACCCGACCTTCAATAAATGAGACTTGATCAGAACTCTGTCTTGTCTCCATTCTCTGTGTTTCTTGTCCCATCCATTCTCCCTCCCTCCCTCAGGTCCAGTTTCGTTTGTCCCGTGGGTCGGGACAAGTGGCACCCGAACAGGGACCCGAGTACGAAGGTGCAGTGAAGAACGCTGACTGAGAAAACCAGCCGGTTTGAGGCAGAAGAACAATAGGCTCAAAGGAGCAGCACAGAGGTCGCTGCGGGGGAACCTGCCCTGCCGCCAGGACCTCGGTAAGTGAGCAGCGATTATGGGACAAGAAATTAGTCAGCATGAAACTTTTGTAGAAGGTTTAAAAGATGCTTTAAAGACACGGGGAGTAAAGGTTAAAGTTAAAGATTTGTTGAATTTTTTTGAATTTTTAAAAGAAGTTTGTCCCTGGTTTCCTCAAGAAGGTAGTATAGATGAAGAAAGATGGGCGAGAGTAGGAGACGCTTTAAAGGACTTTCACAGTATTTCGGCCCGGAAAAAATCCCCATAACGGCTTTTTCGATTGGAATCTTATAAATGAAAATCTCAGCGTTCGGTTTAAGGATAGTAAAGTCGCCGCAGTTGTAGAAACCGGCGAGGCTCTCCTACAAAAGGAACAAAATTCAAAACCGAGAAGGACGGATTCCAGTACAGATACTGGCGACCTTGAGGAGAAGCCCGCAGTTAAACCCAAAAAGAACAAGCTTGAGGAAGCCTTCATCTCTCTAGAGAGTGAGGAAGAAATAGAAACTCATACCGGGGATAAGGACAAAATTAAAAAGGGTGGAACCCAATCTAAACATTCCAAAAATATTCATAAGGGAGGACTTTATCCGGATCTCAAAACTTATAAAGTATTAGGCGATCCAGAAGAGGAGCAAACGGAAAGCTCGGAGGAGGAGGAAGAAGCGGTGGCCTGTCAGGAATTAACACGGCCGCCCTCTCCGGAACGGCCTCCGCCATTCAGGCCTCCTCCCTCAGCGCCGCCCGTGGTAATGCCCGTCATAGACCCAAGACAGGAATTAGTAGAAAAAATAGAGAAGTTAAAAGAGCAAATTCAATTAGAAGAAGAGCATCAAGAACTTATAAATCAATTAGAAAAAATAAAAATAGGAAAGGCAAAAAATAAAAATAGTTTTGTTCAGACCCCCGCTAAGTCACCAGTTCACAGAACTGTTCTAAAAACACCCCAAGTTTCTAACACCTTAATCCATATACAAGAACCCGAGGCTTTCCCCGTCACTGAAACTACTGATAATCAGGGGCAAACGTGGAGACACCATAATGGTTTTGAATTCAAAATCGTTAAAGAAATAAAAACTGCTGTTGCACAATACTGGGCTACTGCTCCCTATACCATGGCTATTGTAGAATCTATTGCAGAAAATTGGCTCACTCCCACGGATTGGCACACTATTGCCCGTGCTACGTTATGAGGGGGAGATTATTTGGTATGAAAATCAGAATATGTTGAATTATGTAAAGACACTGCCAGGCGCAACGCCCAGGCAGGCAATGGCTGGATTCTAGACATGTTAATATGAGAAGGGAACTATGCCACTAATGACACCCAAATGCAATTTGACCCTGGACGTTTTGCTCAAATTCAGACCGCAGCCACCCGAGCATGGAGAAAGCTGCCTACAAAAGGGGACCTTAGCTCTTCCCTTACCAACATTAAGCAAGGACCCGACGAGCCGTTCGCAGATTTTGTGCATCGGCTCATAACAGCTGCAGGGAGGATATTCGGGAATGCGGATGCAGGCACTGATTTTGTAAAACAGTTGGAGCATGCCAAGCCGCTATCCACCCATACAAAAAGAAAACAGACCTTACCCGGTACATCCGGCTGTGCTCAGACATAGGAGCCCCTTATCAACAGGGACTAGCAATGGCCGCGGCCCTACAGGGTTACACGGTCAAACAATACTTGGCTCAACAAAGTAAGGGAAAATGTTTTAATTGTGGTGAAGAGGGGCACTTTGCAAAAAACTGTAAACAACAAAAAAATCAGACCCCCCAAATTATGCCTCAGTGTTGCGGAGGAAAACATTGGGCTAGTGAATGTAAGTCAAAAACTGATGCCCAAGGTCAGCCCTTACCTCCCCTCTCGGGAAACAGGAATCGGGGCCAGCCCCAGGCCCCCAAACCCAAACAAGCTTATGGGGCAATCAGTTTTGTGCCAGCTCGCAAAAATCCATTCCAACCCTCTGCCGAGCCACCCCAGGAAGCGCAGGATTGGACCTTTGTCCCACCTCCCACACAGTACTAACACCTCAAATGGGAGTGCAAGCGTTAGAAACAGATGTGTTTGGTCCATTGCCGCCGCACATCTATGGGCTAATTATAGGACGGAGTAGCTCCACAATCAATGGACTCCACGTTTCTCCAGGTGTCATAGACAATGATTATAAAGGAGAAATTATGGTCTTGGCTTCCTCCTCACAAGTCATCACTACTATTCCCTCGGGCCGAAGAATTGCCCAATTGCTGTTATTGCCATTATTCGAAACTAACAATAAAATTATGGGTCCTGAACGAGGCACAGGCAGGTTTGGATCCTCTGATGCCTATTGGGTACAATCCATATCTAGCACCAAGCTCATGTTAACCCTGTGGTTGGACGGATGGGAATTTGATGGCCTAGTTGACACAGGTGCTGATGTTAACCATCCTAAAAAAGGAGACCTGGCCGCAAAATTGGCCACTTTCCCCTACCCTCACAAACTTAAAAGGAATAGGTCAAAGTCAAAACCCTGAAAAAAGTGCAGAAGTATTAATCTGGAAAGACAAGGAAGGAAATCAAGGAACCATACAGCCATATGCCATACAAGGACTCCCCATTAATCTCTGGGGTAGAGACCTACTGTCCCAATTAGGACTCCTTATGTTCAGCCCCAGTGACGCAGTCACTGCTCAAAAGCTCTCTCAAGGGTTCCGGCCAGGAAAAGGGCTAGGAAAGAACGAATCAGGCATTGCACAACCCTTAGTGATCAAAGGACAACTTGACAAAAAGGGGCTAGAAAATTTATCTTAGGGGTCGTTGATCCTCCTGTACCCCATGCAGAAAAAATCACATGGCTCTCAGATGAGCCAATATGGGTAGATCAATGGCCCTTGTCTACTGAAAAACTTCAGGCTGCACAACAGTTAGTACAGGAACAAGTTAGTGCAGGTCATATCACTGAAAGTAGCTCACCTTGGAACACACCTATCTTTGTCATTAAGAAAAAATCAGGAAAATGGAGGTTACTGTAGGACTTAAGGGAGGTAAACAAAACTATGGTGCTCATGGGAGCTTTGCAGCCAGGATTGCCCTCTCCTGTAGCTATCCCCCTCAATCACTATAAAATCATTATAGATCTCAAAGACTGTTTCTTTACCATTCCTCTACACCCAAAGGACCAAAAGCACTTTGCGTTCAGTGTACCATCCACCAATTTCATAGAACCCATGAAAAGATACCAATGGAAAGTTCTGCCCCAAGGTATGGCCAATAGCCCTACCTTGTGTCAAAAGTTCGTAAGTTTAGCCATTTCGGGTACTGGAAAAAGGTGGGAAGCTCTTTACATTATTCATTACATGGATGACATATTAATAGCAGGAAAAGACGGTCAGGATGTTTTAAAATGTTATCATGATCTGACTAAAGCTCTAGCATTTCACGGGCTCCAAATAGCCCCTGAAAAAGTTCAATTACAAGACCCGTACACTTGTCTAGGGTTCTACTTAACGGGGAATAAAATCACCAGCCAAAAGGTAGAACTAAGATTGGACAAATTATCAACATTAAATGACTTCCAAAAACTTTTAGGGGACATTAACTGGCTCCAACCTTACCTAAGGTTAACCACTGGGGATCTCAAACCATTACTTGACATCCTTCAGGGAGATTTCAACCCTAATTCCCCCAGAGCCATTACCCCCGAGGGACGTGAGGCAATCAACAAAGTAGAACAAGCTATCCAATCACAATTTGTTACTTCCATAGATTATACTCAACCATTAGCTCTAGTGATTTGTCGGACAGCTCATACACCCACGGCTGTGTTCTGGCAAAAGGCACCTATTCTGAGGGTTCATCTACACGCTTCTCCTGCAAAAAATATTTACCCCTACTACCAGGCGGTTGCCGATATCATTTTCTTAGGTCGAGAACAAAGTAACAAATATTTTGGTAAAGATCCAGACACAATTATTCAACCATACACTATAGTGCAGGTTGATTGGCTTTTTCAAACCACAGACTGTTGGCCTATCGCCTGCGCTTTTTACTCTGGCCTAATAGATAATCATTACCCTAACAATAAACTTTTGCACTTCATTAGCACTCATGACTTCGTATTTCCCCTCAAAACGTCATTGCAGCCAATCGAGGGTGCCCTCTTAATATTTACCGATGGGTCCTCATCAGGAATCGCCGCTTACGTTGTCAATAATGAAGTTACTCAATTTCACACACACTGCAACTCTGCCCAATTAACAGAACTACAAGCAGTTATAGCAGTGTTTTTAGCCTACCCCAACAAATCCTTCAACCTTTATACAGACAGTGCCTACATTGCTCAATCTGTACCTCTATTAGAGACTGCAGCTCAAATTAAAAATGCTTCTCAAGCAGCTTGTCTGTTTATTCAGCTACAATCCCTCATTCAAAATAGAACCCAACAATTCTTTGTTGGCCACCTTAGAGCTCATACTAATCTCCCTGGGCCACTGTCCTAGCCACCTTAGAGCTCATACTAATCTCCCTGGGCCACTGTCCTTAGGAAACCAATTAGCTGACCAAGCCACACGTATCACGTGCTGCGCAGACATCGTCCTCAGCAACCAATTACCCGACCTAGTCATGAAGGCCTTGGAGGCTCATAAATTGCATCATCTCAATGCTCGCACCTTAAGACTAATGTTTAATATCACCAGAGAGCAAGCTCGACAAATAGTTAAACAGTGCCCAGGCTGCGTCACACGTCTACCTACGCCACATTTAGGGGTTAACCCCCAAGGTTTAGTGCCCAATGCATTATGGCAAATGGATGTAACGCATATCCCAGAATTTGGCAATCTTAAATATGTGCATGTCAGCGTAGACACCTTTAGTGGATTTATATTTGCTACGCCCCAAACCGATGAAGCAGGGAAACAAATTATTGCACACATGTTAGCAGCCATGGCTGCACTAGGGACCCCACAGCATATAAAAACTGATAATGGTCCCGGATACACAGGACAAATGTTCAAAAAGTTTTGTCAACAGTTACAAATCATACACACCACAGGCATACCACATAATCCACAAGGACAAGGAATAGTGGAACGAGCAAATTTATCCTTAAAAAACACCATTGAAAAAATAAAAAAAGGGGAAGTGGTACCCCACTAAAAGATCACCCAGAAACCTAATATCACATTCTCTTTTAATTTTAAATTTTTTAACCCTGGATCAAGATGGACGTTCTGCTGCAGAACGATTCTGGCATACAAAATCAAAAACACAGTTTGCCACGGTCCTCTGGAAAGACCCATTGGATAACGCTTGGCATGGACCAGATCCCATTCTAATATGGGACAGAGGATCGGTCTGCATATATTCTAAAGAATTAGATTCAGCCAGATGGCTACCAGAGCGATTGGTAAAACAAACAGACAATAACAATCGGTCCAGGGCCGAGAAATCGCCCTGAGAGAAGCTATTATTCTTCCTCTCTTTTCCAGCACAGCTGAAGTCGCTGACGAACCGGCGAGCCCTGCTATAGCCCACCCCGAGATGGCTAGCCTGCGAACGACCAGAGTCTGAGAACTCAACCCATTGGTAACACCCCCCACTGGTGTCACATGAATTGCTGTCTCTTACTGCCAATTGGATTCCTAGCCCTGCTATTTGCCGCTGGACTAGTGACAGTAGCCCCTAAAGATTGGAATCCATTAGAAAGAATTCTGATCGCTGTAGCATATTTATGCGCAGTAGGGTGCTTTGCTACGTTAGCTTGTCTCCCTTTCTAAGAACGGGCAAATAGTACTGTGATCAAAGATGGTTCCATCAGGAATGATACCCTGGATACTTATCATCTTGGGTTTACTCCTGAAAGGCTCTCATGGTGGCTGGGATGACACACAGGCCATCAAAAAGCTGATAAAAAAAGTCCATGCCGGCGCTTGCGACTGCCACGAGGAAGTTGAGGCCACACCCTTATTGGAACATATACCTTACAGCAAAATTGTGGTGAAAAGGTAGCATACCTAATAAGAGATAGCACCTCCGAGGTGGGGAATACACAAAGATGGGGGTGTTTGAGCCCCCCCCCCCGATCTAGAATTCCCTGCTGATGGGAAATTACCAAATTGTACTTGTACCAAAACATATCCCTCTATTCATACTCAGTGCTATACTGCGTATTCGTGGTGTATAGACAAGGACAACAAAACAAAATATTTTACTAAATTGGCTCGCATGGAACTAATGTTTAAGCTGTCCGAAGGCTTAAGCAGTTCTAAACTCCAGCTAAGCGGCTGCGGCGGGGGCAGAATAGGGGAAGAGGTGTGCTGGTCGATTACGCCTCCAATACATATGTCAGACGGGGGAGGTCCACAAGATCAGGCCAGGACACTCATAGTCCAAACGAAATTGCAAAAAATAATGGATCAAATGTATCCTCAGCTCCATTATCATCTGTTAGCTAAAGTAAAAACCCAAGATATAAATCTTGACCCCCAAACATTTGATATTTTAACTGCCACTTGGAAGTTACTTAATAGTTCCAAGCCAAAGGTGGCTTCCGATTGCTGGCTTTGCCTATGAGTGGGAGGCCCCCTGCCCCTTGCCTTGCCACCACGCAATAATACCTATAGTAACCTCTCTGGCTCTTGCAGTTTATCCTTACCTTTTCGAGTACAACTTGACTTCGTAAACAGCACTCTTTGTTTTTATTCACCACACGATAATAGTACTAATCAAACAGATTTCGGTATGCTCTCTATTAATTGTCTGGAGACAGTCAATGTCTCTGATCCCCTCTGTCCCACTAATGGCACTGTATTCATCTGCAGCAATAATCTTGCTTATACTGCCCTCCCACAAAACTGGACTGGGTTGTGTGCCTTAGGTATACTCCTTCCTAACATTGATGTCATTAGAGGGAAGGAGCCAGTACCTATCCCTAGACTAGACCTTATTGCTGGTCTCCACAAAAGGGCTGTGCAGATTCTTCCCCTCTTAGCTATGTTAGGTATTACTGGAGCTTTAACCGCTGGATCTGCTGGTTTAGGGATTTCTATCACTCAATATACTAAATTATCCAAACAATTAATTGAGGATGTGCAAACTTTATCAGGCACTATTCAGGATATTCAAGACCAATTAGACTCCCTTGCTGTGGTAGTCCTACAAAATTGGAGAGGATTAGATTTATTAACCGCAGAGCATGGGGAAATATGCTTGGCTTTACAGGAACGCTGCTGCTTCTACGCCAACAAATCAGGCATCGTCAGAGATAAAATAAAGAAATTGCAAGAAGATCTGATAAAAAGAAGAAAAGAACTGGCTGAAAGCCCTCTGTGGAGCGGGTTTAATGGACTGTTGCCTTATTTTCTCCCACTTCTAGGATGCTTGCTTGGCTTACTAATACTAATTTCGCTAGGTTCTGTCCTCTTCAATAAATTGACGGCCTTCTTAAAACAACAAATTGATGCCATAAAAATGCAACCCCTCCAGGTCCATTACCATAGACTAGACACAGCAGATTGCGATGGTGGTCTTGATGATTACCCATAAAAGACACCCCATCTGCACCTTCCAGAGTGCTGGACTGGGTAGCCAATGACGGGCAACTGGACACCTTAGTCTGAGCAATCGACCACCTAAGACAGAGGCCTGGCCCTATGCTGCCTTAAGCCTCCATGATAGTTAAGGTTTCAGATTGCCTACTTTGTGGTGTCCTGACCTAAGACAGGCACAGTCCCCTTGGGATAAGCTGTTGTTGCAGTCTCCACCTTTTTTTAATAAATAAAAAGGGGGACCTTTCAGAAGCTGCCTATGGCACTGGCAGTATGTCAGCCATCTTATGATCTGACGCCATCTTAAGTATTAACCCAAGTTAAGTTTCTATTTCTCCACTTCTGTTCTTCCCCGAAATCAGCTGACCAACCTCAGTGGGTGGGGCTTACCGATATCTCCCTCGGTACCCCATATGCCCAACCTCTGCTGACGCCAGATACGAGTCACTTCCTCTTATTCTGAGTATAATTACCCTCACCCGACCTTCAATAAATGAGACTTGATCAGAACTCTGTCTTGTCTCCATTCTCTGTGTCTCTTGTCCCATCCATTCTCACTCCCTCCCTCAGGTCCAGGTTTGTTTGTCCCGTGGGATGGGACAATAGACAGGATTTCCATGATTAATTTATTCTGGAGGTTGTTGTCACTTTTTTTACCTCAGATTTTCTTGCTGGTTGGCTTTGTTCTCCATCTGTTCTTTGGTATTCGGTTCAACTTTTCCTAGACCTGTAGAATAGCTTCTGTCTAACTTATTCAGCTCTTGTTTTTCTGGTTCTTACCCTGCCTATATGGAATATTTCTTTTCAGAAGGGCTTCCCCAGATATGATAAACCCCAATCAGATTTTCCCAGACCTGAGGTTCAGGTCTTAGGAAGAGGGTGTAATCGGTATCAAATTTCCCTGGGGATAAGATTGAGTAGCTTGTTAGACTTTCCTGACAAACCTCTAGACGCTCTGTTTTCCTTTTCTGAACAGAGGTGGCACTCATCATGCCATAGCTCCACGTAGGTATAAAGTGCTGCAGTGCCTTTAATTCTCAGCAGGTCCTGTCCCTGCCGAGGGTGTGGTTGAGACAGAGGCTGAGGTAGAAGGCAAGTTTAAGCTGTTTCTATTTTCTAGCCCCTGGGGCCTGAGTGCTCTAGATGAGAGTGACCAGTTGAGCTGGGCCCACTTTGCTCTTTTTTCTCGGGGAAGATAGGCCCTTTAGGGAATTATCTCCTTCACTTGACTAGTTACTTTGCCTCTTAGACCTATCTTAACTCCACCTTGCCTGGGTCGCTGCTGACAGTTGAAAATGCCTGAGGCTTTCTCTAATGAGCTACTTAGAATAGTTTTTTAAAAATAAATATTTTGATTAATTAATCAATTAATAAGATATCCCTTTTCAGAGCCAGTACCCAGCTCCCAAGATTAGCCATTCAAGAGCCAGAGTTGGTACCCAGTTCTGTGGGACCCTTTCTTGGGGTACAGCCCTTTTCCAGTATTCTGAGCTTGGCTGACTCTAAAAGTTTTTATTCTTTTTTTTTTTCTTTCCCATCAGCTCTGCCTCCTCTCTGCCAGGAAAGACCCCAGGGTTCCTTTCTTGCTTGTTCTGGGTTTATCTGTGCTTAGATCTTGTATTCAGCAGTCCAAATTTGTTAATTACAATCTTAGTTGGTTTTAATTGGTTGGCTGAGCCACCTTCCCTTGCTCCAAGTAGAGACTGTTTCTTTTTCCCACAGAGAAGTGTTTCCAACACAGCCTCCTCTGCCAGTTGGGAAAGGGTCCCAGCCTCCATGTTTCTGGGGATTTATAGTTTTGCCCTGTGATCATGGCCCTTCCATCTGTTCCAGTCTGGTGTACATTGGTGTCCAGACATAGATATCTCCCAAACAGTTGTTCCAGATAGCTCCTGGCTATTTACTAGCTAATCTAGAGGATTAACTAAATTCCATACCTCCCTATGCTGCCAACTTGCCCTATCTCACCACTTGTTTTTATAAATAAAGTTGTATTGGAAGACCAGAATACCCATTTGTTTTTGTACAGTCTGTGGCTGCTTTCATGTTAAAATAGCAAAGTTAAATATTAATAGTTGTTACAGACTATATGACCTATAAATATAAAATATTTACTATCTGACCCTTACAGAAAAAGTTGCTAACCCCTACTCTAACAGGAAGGTAACCTTGACTCAGTACTCTTGATTAGGACCCAAACCCTATAAAATTAGCTGTTACTTCAGAGAAGTTTGATAAAATTGCATGGGATTTCACTTTGGTAGATAAGATAACTCCAAAAGTTGTGGTTTTCTTGCCTTGTCAGACATTAAATGGCTTTCTATCTATATTTCTCATCTTATTAGAGCATGCTTTTTTTTTCCTACTGACTATAAGTATATGTATAATATTTTCTTACATCCTCCTTTGAACCAACTTTGTTATTCTGTTCATTGCCTCATTAATGAATTAAATCAACCTTTGGCACTTGCTCACCTATATTTGTATGAGGGTCATTTTCTTTACCTTACAGAAAGTTATACTGTGACCATTTGAGAACTGACTGCCTCTTCATGAGTGTTCATTTGAGATAGCCATTTAACCCTACTGATTTTCAAGTTACTTATCTTTTAAGTAGAGCTAATTATATCTGATACCTCAGCCAAACTAAATTTTCATCCATATGATAATATCTACTTGACAATGTTATTGTTATTCTTATTTAAATTAAAAGATAATGTGTATAAGCACTTTTGTAATTGCAAAGCACTATGTAATTGATAGAAATTGTCTGTTGATGAAATCCAGACCTTAGCTCATCCTAAATGCATTAAAGCAAAGGTAGAGTCTCTATTATGTATGAATTGCAAATTGGAACTTGATGTTTTGACTTCTATATTAAGAATTATTATTTTTAAAAGCAAATGTATAAAGGGGTTATCTTAATCCTAACACCTCATCTCATGAATAAACTCAAAATGGAAGAACTTAAAACACAGCATAACATTTTGTTACAGAAATATTCAATTTTTAAATTTTTAAAATATTCTTTATTGTCAACAGCAAGTGAACATACAAACATTCTTGACATACAGACATTGTTTTTTGTTTTTTTTTTTAACATGGGCAGGCACCGGGAATCAAACCCAGGTCTTCGGCATGGCAGGTGAGCACTCTACTGCTAAGCCACAGTGGCCCACCCAACATACAGACATTCTTGATATGATTACATTCAATGGCTCACAATATCATCACAGTTGTGTATTCATTACCACGATCATTTTTTTGAACATTTGCATCTCTCCAGCAAAAGGAAGAAAAATGAAAGAGAAAAAATTCATTCATGCCATACCCCTTACCACTTCCTCTCATTGACCACTAGTAGAGAAATATTCTATTGATAACCATATATATTAAATCCACAAGCAGTATTTATGAATTGAAAAAAATTTCTAGGCTATAACTCAGAAAGGAACCAAATAACAATATAGCTGTGTATTGTTTAGAAGTGGACAGAAAATAATTTATTGCCTTTTAACGAAAGGAAAAGTAAGGAGTGATATTTCCAATTTAAAAAAGTGAAAGAAGGTAAGTACCTGTGGCTGCAAATAGAAATAATTTTTTTGCTTCATAGAACAACATTGGTTCTTTTGAACTACAGAGCTCCTTATAATACTCCAAACAAATTGCCATATGGAAACCTATTTTGAAAGGGATAACAACACTCTACCGTGGTAGACTTAGCCTCCATCCACTAAATTGAGACATACATAAAAAAATGTTTTTTTACAAATTTCTTGAAAGCCTAATCAAAATTTTTGAAGCATGTTCATTGGATAGATATTGCATGATAGATAAACCCTTCATGTTAGTTTGCAAACTGCTGGAATATGATATACCAGAAATGGAATGGTTTTTAAAAAGGGGAATTTAATAAGTTACAGGTTCACACTTTTAAGCCTATAAAAATGTCCAAATTAATGCATCCAGGGAAAGAGAACTTAACTCAAGAAAGATTAATAGGTCAGGAACACCTCTGTCAGTGGGTAATCACACGGCTGGCATTTGCTGGTCCCTTGCTCCTAGGCTCCGTTGCTTTCAGCCTCTGTTCCTGTAGGGGTTCCTCACTTTGCTTCTCCAGGGCTGGCTTTCATCTCTTGGCTTCCTTTGGCTCTCTCCGGGTTTTGGCTTGCTTATCATCTCATGGTGATGTCTGCTGGGCTCCAAGCATCTCCAAACATCTGTGTCTCTGTTCTCCATGTGCCCCCATCTGTGTCGGTTCTACTGTGAAGTTTCTGTCAGCTTTGAGGCTTCTGTCATTTCTGATTCTCTCCAAAATGTTTCCTCTTTTAAAGGATTCCAGTAAACTTGCCAAGACCCACCTGGAATGGGTGGAGTCACATCTCGATCTAATCAAGTAATCCAACCTACATTATTTGAATCAGTATGAAAAGAAATGGCTACCGAGAAAGGGGGGAAATTCAGCTTCCCCATGTGGCAAATTCTTGATATTCTCACAAGCAGTGGGGACAACCAAAGCAATAGACCGAGCCCTCGATCTTGAGGTTTGCTCATATGAAACTCACCCCGCAAAAGACAGGCTAAGCCTACTTAAAATTAGTCCTAAAAGTCATCCCCAGAGAACCTCTTTTGTTGCTCAAATGTGGCCTCTCTCTCAGCCAACATGACAGGCAAACTCACTCTCCTCCCCCTCTCTATGTGGGACATGACTCCCAGGGGTGTAAACCTCCCTGGCAATGTGGGACAGAAATCCAAGAATGAGCTGGGACTCAGCATTAATGAAATGAGAAAACCTAGACCAAACGGGGGAAGAGAGAAATGAGACAATATAAAGTGTCAGTAGCTGAGAGATTTCAAACAGTTGAGAAGTTGTCCTGGAGGTTATTCTCATGCATTATATAGATATCCCCTTTTTAGTTTAAGGTATATATTAGGCTACAGGGAAGTGTCCGAAACTGTAGAGTTGTGTTCCAGTAGCTATGTTTCTTGAAGATGATTGTACAATGATACAGTGTCACCATGTGACTGTGTGGTTGTGAAAACCTTGTGTCTGATGCTCCTTTTATCTATGGTATGCACAGATGAGTAAAACATAGGGATTAAAAATAAATAAATAATAGAGGGAACAAATGTTAAAATAAAAGATTAGTAGATTGAAATGCTAGTGATAAATGAAAGGAAGTGATAAGGGGTATAGAAAAAAATAGGGGAAACAGGCTAAAATTTATTGGGTAGATGGAAATACTAGCAATTAATGAGAGGGAGGGGGAAGGGGTATGGTATGTATGAATTTTTTTCTTTTTTCTTTTTATTTCTTTTTCTGAATTGATGCACATGTTCTAAGAAATTATCATGGTGATGAATTTACAACTATGTGATGATATTGTGAGTTACTGATTATATACCAAGAATGTAATGATCATATGGTAGGAATGTTTTTGTTTGTATGCTGTTATGTTTTAAAAAAAAAAAAAGAAATGGCTACCTCCACAAGATTGAATCAGGATTAAAACATGGCTTTCTGGGGTACATAATATTTTCAAACTGGCACACCCTTCTTGAGCATAAACTCAAATACTTTTGGGGAAGTTTTAATAATCCCAGAAGGGTTTCATTTAATCATTCTGTTATCTGGTATAGATAGCATGCTAGCTGCCCAGTGAAAACAGCTTTGCCCTATACAAACAAGTGCAATTGCCAGAAAAATTCTCATGTATAGTTACTTCTGTACAAGTGATATGGTTTATCTAAGGTCAGTTTTAAATTACATCAGAAGAAAAGTGACAGCTCCTATGGATTTTCTTTTTCTTTTATCCATTGTTATATTCCAAATGCTTTGAGGAGTATGTGACACAGAGTAGGTGGTCATTAAATATTAGTTGAATCTGTTGAATGGATCACCCATGGAAAATCTACTTCTTTGCCCACCACTGTGTCACAAAGGCTTCTGGGATAAAGTAGCAGCAGCTTTGGGGGAAGGAGAAAATTTCCAGTTAGAGCTCTGGATTAATAAGAATAAGAACTTCAGCTAAACCAAAAAAGAAAAGAGGTATACTTTTGAGGTTAAAGTCTTTGTGTTATAGTTCTTATTAGGGTGATGAAGAGGCAAACTTTCAAGAGTTTTCCAGTCTTGATTACTTTACCAGGCAGTTGAACTCTTCAGGTGAACAAAATGATTATTTCTATTAAGAACATTGCTAGATTCACAAAACTGAAAATGACCACACAACAGTGGAGTGGACATATTCTGACCTGGCACCCACCTTTACCAGCTTTCACCTGTGTATCCCAGGGTTCATTGCCAAAGCGGTTAAACCTTTAGAATGCTGGGGTTTCTTTTATTGTGGTGTGACTTTATAGACTTTTCTTTCTTCCTCCAGGTCTAAAATTTTTGTCCAACCATTGCACCAGCTCTCAGCTAAGCTGCTGATTATTTTTTTTTTGCAGTAATCATGCATAGTCTTGGAGCTCTTTCATAGCCCCAGTGAAACCCCATCCTTTGTGGGACATAACTTCATCTTGATGTGTTTCATGTGCCTGCCTCAAAATACTCATCACCAAGCTCAGAATTCATGTCACTCAGCAGGATAGCAGAATTTATCACAGGGCATTAGATTATGAAACCACCTGTTGGCACTCTGTGTCTCCATTATTACTCAACTTTTTTTTTTATGCCGCAAGTTCAATTCTGTGGATTGTCTATAGCCTTCCAAGTTAAAAGTTGTTTGGAGAGAGAGCAAAGGAAAAACTAAACAGGAAATAAGTAAGCCAACAGTCATCACCTAATGCAACTGAACAGAAAAGTTGAAAAATATTTTAAATGTTTTCAGAATGTTTGTAGATATCAAAGAGCCAAACCATCTGGATGAAACATTCCATTACTCTTTATTATCATTTTTTTTTGTAGGGGCATTAATTTTGACCTGGATAAAACTCACCCTTGCCCAAGTTAACTTACTCTGCACTTAACACTTCATTCAAAACTCCCAGTCATGTTAAGTTCCAATTAATAATAGTTATTAATGTTTTTTTCCTTTAAAAATTTGTTCAAGAGGAGAGAGGAATCCCTTCCTATCTCATATTTCCTGCCAAGATACTAATTCTGATTTTAGCTTCTCCCCTACATGCCCCATCCTCCCCCACCCTACTTCTCTTTCGTTTTTAATACTCTACCCAGTTCCTTTAAGTTTGATCTGATCCCCTGGGGCTCTCTGTCTGCCCCCACTCCTCACCTGGCCCTCCCCTTTCCCCTGCCCTCCCCTTTGTTTTGTGCCTATTATGTCTTTTCACAGTGTATCTTCCATACCTAACCAAATGCAGGTACCAAGTAAATTAGTAGGAGAAAGCTTATTGGTAGGACTCATTAGTCTTGAAAGAATTTTCAATTTGGTCACCTGATAAATTCAGACTGGAGAAGAAGGTTTCTGGTCAGTTTCCAAAGACTCAGAGGTCACCTGAAAAAACCATGTAGGGCCAGACAAATAAGATCGTGCCCCATCTGGGGAGAGGAGGAAGATGGAAGGTTGGTAACAGTTGTCAGTTGGAAATGCTGATAATAGGAATGAAGGCCAGTATTTCCAGATTTTTTTCCAGAGAAATTGGAAGTCCAGATTTTTATGTGGAATCTGATTTTTTATATATTTGCAAAGATTTTAAGTTGTTTTAGTTTGTTTTTAATACTGTACAGGACAAATAAAACAGCCATGGGTAGATATAATGTGGTCACCTCGCAATTCTGGTCTGGAGAATCCCTGAGCAGTGGGTCAATTGAGTCCTAATTAGGACTTTCACTATACTTAGAAGGCTCTGAAATTTCCACATAGGTCTCTATCAGTGATTTTGATTTTCAATGAACCTCTAAATTTATTGGCTCACTAAGGGATTTTCTGGTCTTCAGCAACTGACTAGATCTGTATTGAACCTGTAGGCTGACTATGGGGTGAAATAGATAACCTGGCTCTCAGGATGTATGTTTGTTCTTAAGGTGGCCTCTAGGCTACATGGGTTTCTGAGAGGTCTTATCCTCTCCTATCAGCATGTGGAAAGGTCCAGGTGTGTCATCCATGCTCAAGTACCCTGGGGGTTTCTTCTCCCTCAAACAGCATTTTAAATAATCTTACCAAGTCTTGCTTTATAGACTGCCTAAATCTTTGACAAGCCTGGATTAAAACTGTCATCCATTAGTAGAAAGATCAATCTGAAAACAGTTCATTTCACTTTCCACAAGTAAAGTTCTTAGTAAAGCATGTAAGAGTCTAGACTTCGTATTTTATGCTCCAATAACAAAACCTATTGTACTGTCACAACTCTCTGCCTTTTCTTAGGCTGAATTCTGGAGGACCCTACCTGCCCCTTACTGGCCTGGCTAATATTTAGTTCACTTTCAAGATTTCTCTGGGACACCTTCTCTGAGCTCCCTTTCTGGAGAAGTTTGTGTTCAGGTAAGCATGCCAGGGTAGATGGCTGAGGGAGCAGGAGAAGGAGAAGATATGGTCAGAAAGGTAGAGGAGTGGTGAAGGGAAGTTTCCAAATTGTTCAGGTCCTATAGGTCTGAGCAAGGATTTGGGTTTTACTCTTGTGTGATGGAAGCCTGTGGAGGGTTTTGATAAGCACTAGGGGTTCACATAAACCATGTCATTTAATCTTGTACCCTGCAAGGGATGTGCTATCATCATTTGTGCAGGCAAGAATCTATATGGACTTTCATAAAGTTAAACAGGCAGTAAGCAGAGGAGCCAGAAAGACCCTCACTCTCTCCTCCTTGTCATGGTCAGGTTCATATGTCAACTTGGCCAGGTGGTGGTGCCCAGTCATCTGGTTGGGCAAGTGCTGGCTAGTCTGTTTCTATGAGAACATTTCATGGACTTAAATCATGCTTATGCTGGCTGTATCAGCTAAGGGGCGTGTCTTCTGCAATGAGTGATGCCTAATCTAATCAATGGAAGACTTTTAAGGAGGATTCAGAAGAGACAGTCACTCTTCCTGCTTTAGCTGGCAAGCCTCTCCTGTGAAGTTCGCCCAAACCCTTCATCGGACGAATCATCGGAGTCGTCAGCTTCACAGCCTGCTCTAGGGACAGTTGTCCAGCCAGCCTCTCCTGAGAGTTTGTTGAGGAACTTCATCAGAGTTACCATCTTGTGGCCCACCCTGCAGACCTTGGACCCTTACGTTCCCACAGTTGCCCAGCCAACCTCTCCTGTGAGTTCATTGAGGATCTTCATAAGAGTTAGCAGCTTGTGGCCTGCCCTACAGACCTTCGACTCTACATTCCCATGGTTATTTGAGACACTTTTATAGATTGTATATCTATGGATATCTCCTGCTGATTCTGTTTCTCTAGAGAATCCTAACTAATACACTCCTTCTCTGTAAAATAGGAATAATACCTATAACCTCTACACAATTATTGTGAAAATCAAGTGGTAATATATATAAAGGGCCTAGCAAAGTGCTTGAAGAACTCAGCAAAGTTCATTCCTTCTTTTCTCCAAGGCCACAGCCACAATTAATAGCAATGCCAAGACTAGATAGAAGATGTCTGCCTTTACGGTCTAGAGAAGGCAAACTAAATGCACTTAATAAATGTTAGTTTTCTTCTCTTTCCTTTCCTCCCTCCTATCTCTGGGTCTCAGTTTCCTTATCTGTAAGAACCATTCTCTTAGGCAATTTTTAGTTATAAAGTGGCTTAGGTATTTATGACTCCCTTAACTAGTGGAGGGTTATGCACACTGGGAACTTAACTAATCTCTAGTGATTCGACAGGTGGGATGATAGCATGGTCAGGTTAAATGCTAATGTCACATCCCAGTTTGACTGGGTCAGTGGTCTCACCAAATGGGCACAACTGAGTGCTCCATGGAAGATTTTCTGAGAATGAACGTGAAATACAAAATACCACTGCTTCACAAGCTGTGCTGGAGTTACTCTGCTTCTCTCATGTCATCCTTATTACTTTATAATTACCTTCTGACCTTTACTGACTCTAACAGTTGTGAGTTTTTAAAAAAAGCATTCAAGAATATTACCATTATGCAGTTGCTTAGAAACAGGGCCTAAAATACATCTGGCTTTAATAGAAGAGCTAAAATGAGTTTTCATTTTTTGGCATTGTCTCTTGCTCTCTCTCTCTTTCTCTCTCTACTCTTTTCTTCCCCCTCCCCCCTCCTTTTTTTGGTATCAACCTTGAATTGCAATAGGATTTCTCACTAATCCTTTCTGAACTGTCCAAAGCCAAGATATTGGGAGCGTTTCCCATCCTGGGGAGCTTTAGTGACACTAGCTTTGTATTATCAAACCTAATCCTAACCCACTTCCATGCAGCACGTATGAAATCTGTATTGTCAGATCACTCATCACTCTATGAAGAAGCTTTTGCCAGCACTCCTAAGAATGCTAGAAGGAGCAGATATTATGTCTCTTCATCAAGGTATGTTCTATGACATTTTGCCAAATGGTTACAAAAATTATCTTCTTAACATAAAAATTTCTATTGGCCAGTTATGTAACTCACATCAACCTCTTCCTGAATTCATCCTCTCTCTTCCCTCTACCCCTTGTATCATAACAGTGTTCCCTCAGTCTATAGCACATTGCAGACACAAGCCCTCATTAATAACCTAAGAAGAAAAGAAAATATTATAAAGGAGGAACTGAATATATTGTTTTTTTCTATGTCTGTTGTTTGATTTCTGCCTACTAGAAAATACTCATTTACAGAGGTGCTTCAGGTGGCAAAGATCACACATAACCTTAATAAGTCATGAGATCTAGAAATCTTCCGGCCAGGTCACTATACCAACCCTGCTCACCATGCAGATGCTTATGAGGGTTCAAGGACATGGAGTTCTACAAGAGGAGGGGATACCTTGAAGTGTTAGGACACACACATTTAGTTAGTGTTTATTGCTCAATATCACCCATAGGCTGTTTCTAAACTTAACTGATCCTAAGAACTTACCTGAGGGCTTGTGAAAAATACCGATTCAAAGCCTGCCTGAAGATTCTGATTCAGTAGGTTCTGACATAAAACTTGGAAAACAGCTTTTAACAAGCATTTTGGGTGATTCCTATCAGACAAGTTTAGGGAACACACAGACCAATAGGGTAGAGTCCAGGAGTCTCAGAACTGCAAACAAAGCTTTCCAGGACTTGGTCCTTACTTCAAATGCTACCATTTCTTGCTCACACTTTCAGCATCAGAAATGCAACCTGTGGCTTGCCATAAGTGCCACACTTTTTCACACGTCGAAGCCTTTGCTTATTGTTCCACATGCTATCCAGGGGGACAAATCACATCCCCTTCCATCTCCCCACCTCTCCAACCCCTATCTCACCCTCTCCAGGCTTTCTCATGCCCTAAGACTCAGTTCAGGCATCATTTTATTGTGCGTCTGGAGCACCCTCACTCTTGCTTGTAACACAGTTACTTGCTAAAATTTAGTTAAAGTATTGGTTTGCCAGCCACTGTCACATTTACTACTTTATATTCTGGATCCTCACTCTCCTACCTCATACTCCTTATACTCCTCACTTCGGATGAATGTACAGGGAGATTGAACAGACCTCATCTGTATTATGTTCATGTATGCTCTGTCCTAAACTCCCATGAAAGAACGTGGCACATGTTAGATGCTAGATAAATATTTTAAAAAGATGAATTCCCTCTGCAACGCTAACCTGAGCTCCTTAAGGTTAGGGTCTGTGCTGGTTTGAAAGGATGTATGTTCCCTAGAAAAGCCATGTTTTAGTCCTAATCCCATTTTGTAAAGGCAGCCCTTTCTTCTAATCCCTCTTCAGTACTGTATGTTGGAAACTTTAAATTAGATTATCTCCATGGAGATGTAACTCACTCAAGAGTGGGTGTTAAACTGGATTGGGTGGAGACCTGTCTCCACCCATTCCAGGTGGGTCTTGATTACTTTACTGGAATCCCATAAAAGAGGAAACATTTTGAAGAAAGCTGGAGATTCAGAGAGCAGAGAAGAATGACAGAACCATGAGAAAGTCACAACAGAGAATGCTGCAGACCCACGAAGCAGAGTTCATTAGCCAGCAACTTTTGGAGATGAAGAAGGAAAACGCCTCCTGGGGAGCTGGAGAGGAAGCTAGCAGATGATGCTGTGTTCGCCATGTATCCTTCCAGCCAAGAGAAAACCCTGACTGTGTTTGTCATGTGCCCTTCCACTTGAGAGAGAAACCTTGAACTTCATCAGCCTTTTTGAATCAAGGTATCTTTTCCTGGATGCCTTAGATTGGACATTTCTATAGACTTGCTTTAATTGGGACATTTCCACAGCCTAAAAACTGTTAACTTGCAACTTATAAAATTCCCCTTTTTAAGAACTGTTCCATTTCTGGTGTATTACATTCTGGCAGCTAGCAAACTAGAACAGGGTCTTTTCATCTCTAACCTCTGCACTTCACCCAATGTCAGTCACTCCAATGTTAGCTGAATGAATCACTGAGAAATATGGCTTTATAACCATGCTTCAGTCCACTCAGGGCTATTAGCAGAGGCAGGATTACAGCATTAGGCAAGTGCAACCTTGAAGGAGAAAAAGGAAAGGGAAAAGGAGCATGGTGAAGAGAGAAACCAGGGAAAGCAGAAGAAAAGACAAAGAGGCAGAGAGTGAGGAAGAGAGGAGAATGGTGAGGGGCAGAGGAAATTAACCAGTAGTGATAGTAAGAAGTATATAGAAAAGGGGATAACGTGCTAAGTGTTTCTAAAAACCCAGCTTTTGTTCATAATTTCCAAGGACAGCCCAGGAGTCACCCAAGGCTACCTCCACAATCTGCCCTGCCCTTGCATTGGCTACACACAGAGCCTAACACAGGGTTGCATTAATGAGCCACCCAATGGTTAGAAGGGTGGAATCTAGAATCAGAGTGCTAGCACCCCATTCTTAGTTCCACTCCTAACTGACCTTTATCTTGGGCAAGATGCTGAAATCCTCTATGCCTCCTTGTCCTCATCTGTCTGTAAAATGGCTGTACTTATAGTGACTACCTCATAGGGCTCTTGAGATATAATCCATACCAAATGCTTGATTTGGTGGCTGGCATCTGGTATGTGCTCACCTGCCCTGCGTGTCTGGCAGGTTCTTTGCTCAGCTGGGTATATACAGGCTAGTGTCTGAGAGCATAGGCTTGGGAATAAGATAAGTGTGGTTTAGAGTCCCAAGCTCCCCTACTTCCTAGATTCCTGACTACTTCCTTGAGCCTCAATGTCCTCAGGTGTAGAGTAGGGATAATAACTGCTATGTACTGAGTACTTACTGCATGCAAAGAACAATGCTAAGCACTTTGCATATATTAACTTGTTAGCTTGTGTAACCCAACAACCATCCTATATGACCCCTATACTTATCACCCAGTCTAACAAGTAACTCCTGGTAATCAGTGTTTTACCTGCAACCTCTAACCCTCATGCTCCCCCCTTCCCTAGTCCCCTAGTTATTTTTAATATCAATTCATCTGTCGATATATTTTGATGGTTTCTCCATATCTGATAGTTTTCTAATCCAGCAAAGGAACTTGGTTCTGGACAAGACACACAGTCTAACACCTGGCCTGTTGCATTCTTGCCCTTCAACTTTGAACCACCTTTTCACCCCACTGATGAGCTGATACCACCCCACAGATGAGCAGCAGGTGGCACTGAAGATAGAGAAAAAAATGACAGGTAAACATCCTGCTTGTAAAATGAGAGGTCTTCTGAGAACAACACAGGGAATTATCTCTTTCATCTCAGCCTCATGCAGATAAACCTGGATAAGGGTGGCTGTTCCTGGCCACAGCCAAGCCTGACTCTCCTTGTATGAATCTGCCTTCAGGCCACTATTGCTTAGAAGAAACTGGGATATGCTCTTCTGGGAATGTTCAGCGGTGACTAGGCCTCTTTAGAATGGATTTCCGCTACAAGTAACCACAATAAGCTTAGCAGCTGCACAGGCAGGATAGGAACAAGCCCATTTCGAAGAAGTTGCCACTTGGTCCTTGTTCTCAGGCTGACATTTTGGCTAACTTCTTAAAAATTCTTCACACCCCCAATACAAAAGAGTTCTAAAATTCTTGGGCTGTACAGTTAAGCTGGAGACTGTCCTGAGTATTTTTTCTTTCTTTTAGATATGGATATCTTTACCATTATGAGACTCATGTGCTATTTAAAATTTCCCTTCCTTCTTCCAGAAAGAAGCAAATAGCTCTAAATTGACTGGTTCTTTACATTCCCCACTCCCTCCAAACAGGAAGTATGGTTAAGCTGCAACTTCCTAATTCTCTCAATACATTAATATCATTTCTTCTTAAAGAAGTCTCTGGCCTTGCTGCAATCACCTGAAGCATTCTCTATGATTGTAATAAGGCAAATCTAAGGTAAGCTTGGAGCCAGAAAAAGAGCTTTCTTTCTTTCTCTCTCCCTTCACCCAGCCGAGCTGCCAATATTCCTATTACAACATAATTTCCATGGGAGAGGGTGTTATGTAACCACTGCATCAGATAAAACCACCTCTAATCTATTCAGTTCCATTCCTTCTCCTTCTCTCTGGTAATGAGTTGCAGATTGCCAGTGTAGAGCAGGGACTACCTCACAACTTTCTTCCCTTGCAGAACAGTTTTGATGTCAGCCCTTGGCAAGAATGAGAAACCGGTATGTCTCTGACAAAGAAGAGCCTGCTTATCTGGGCTCTGCCTAAGGGTTAGCAGAGGACCGCAATCCAGAGCACAGTAAACAAGTGGGTGTTCTCCTTTAGAGTGGTTTCTGAAATCCCTGCTTCAAGACATCCTTTAGATCATCACAGAAGAGCTGCTCATACCTCGTTTGGTCATAGTTCTCTGAGTGGCCTCTGAACTCAGTTTCCCTGCTGTTAAGAAAAATAGAAGGCAAAACTGTGGCCCCAGTACCCCTCCATTTTCACTAACAGCTACTGATGACTGAAAGTGCTACTCCTCCTGGCTTGACATTATGCCAAGAGGCTGTTTCTCAGCTGCATTAAGAAGCTTAGCTGTATATATCAGCACAATTAGCAGTAACTTCCTTAACAGAGAAAACCCCAAATCTATGTGACAAATTACAAAAAGGTTTATTTCTCATTTACTTGAAGTCCAGTATGGGTCTGGCTGCCCTCCTATATCTTGTAGGCAGCCCAAGGAGCCACCAAGATCTCTGCTGCACAGGAAGAAAAAAATGGAAGAGGCACCTTGCTACAGAAAAATGGCCAGGATTAGTCATAGGGTCTCAACCTAACCTCAAGGAAGGCTAAGAAATGTAGGCAAATGCTTGAAATATTTGGTGAGCACTGATTTTCTCAGCCATATTCACTATCGTAATTCTTTGTCTTCCAACAAGCCACTAATAAATATGTCCAATATGTTAAAAGTTGGAAGAGGGCCCTGAACACACCATAAAGTACTTTCCTTCATGTTTTTTGGTTTAGAAAGAAACACTATTCACACTTGAAATATTCAGCTCCAATGTGGGGTTCAGGAGTAGGCTCTGGATCCTGGCAGAAGGACTGTCAAGGCACTCCAGGGCTCCAATCATAAAAGAAAGCTATTCTGGGATCTGGGCAAGAAGGAGTGCTTTTGTTTTGAATGTATCCAGGTGATGAATGAGGTAGGGTTCCAGATCGCAGCTGAAGAATGTGTTTTGTCATTATGTTGCTCAGTTCCTGATGGACACGAGAGGTAGCAGCTGCAGAACATTCCTGGGGTGGCAAGGAAACCATGGAAAAATAAAATAGAATTCTTACCCTGTAGACCATTCCACCCCTTACCCTGGCTGATCCAAGGATATGAGATTGAGTCTGGCCACATAAAAAATGTACAGAAAGGGCAAAATTTAGAAACCTTGAGAAGCCAGTCTTTTTTTACAGCTTGGAAGCAAGTAAAGATACGTGAACTTGCAATTTGTGCATCCACTTTGAATTAGACTCTAGAAGTGAGAGGAGCATGCCCTCCAAGGGCATACAAGAATCTTGGAGGGAGAGTGGTTAGGGAGAGGCAAGCTTCTTGCATTTTCAAAAGTGTACCAGAAAGAAAGAAAAAGAAAGAGAAGGAAGAAAGAGAGTGTGTGAGAGAGAAAGACAGATAGACACTACCCTAACTCATGGTTAGCAACCTTCCAGACCTGACTATGACCATGAAGTAGTCCTGTGCACATGTATCATTAGTTACTAGGAAAATAATTTTCCACACAATGCTATAGAGCCTTTAATGATGTGGTATAGTGGGTGAGCAGACTTTCTCAGATGCTGTGGTTGACTTTTTCTTTTATTATTCTTGAAGGAGGAGAATCAGATTTGCAGTGGCACAGGGATGGTAGTTTCTCTCTCATAGGTTTTCAGTCTATGACCCACGTGTCACAAGAAGTTCCTTTAGCCCTTGAGATCTAAATACTACATTTCCTGAATCATCAGTTTTACTGCCTGTGGAGGACCTCTGCCAAATTTATACCAGTTCTTAGGGACTCACCTTCCTATGGGTCCTGTGTCTCTTGGCTCCACACGTGCTGCTTTGGTACTTACCATGTTGCTTAAAACATGGCCCCTTCACCAGTTTCATTCACAAACACATATAACACAAAACATTTTGAGCATAGTTAGACTTGACTGAAAAGCTGGGAGTCAGCACACAGCAGATGGCTTTTAAAAACTTCATTTTATGCAGCGATATACCAAATTCATGGACTGGAAGACTCATTAATGTTAAAATATCATTTCTCCCCAAATTGATTCATGGATTCAACAGAATCCCAATCAAGATTTCAGCAGGCCTTTTTTTCAGTAGAAATTGACAAGCTGATTCTAACATTCACATGGTAATACAAAGGTCCTAGAACAGCCAAAATAATTTGAAGAAGAACAAAGTTTGAGAATTTATACTGCCTCATTTCAAGGCATAAATCTACAATAATCAAGACAGTGTGGTACTGGTGTAATGATAGTTATATATGAGTCAATGGAACAGAATAGAAAGTCCACAAAGAGACTCACACATATGTGGTCAATTGATTTTGACAAAGGTACAAAAGCATTTCAGTTAAAAAAAGGATAGTTTTTTCCATAAATGGTGCTGAAATGGTTGGTATCCATATTCAAAAACACGCCTTTGATCCATATGTAAAATTTAACTCAAAATGGGTCATAGATCTAAATGTAAAACCTAGAAGAATAGCTCTGTAAATATCTCTGTGACCTTGACTAAGGCAAAGATAATTCTTAACTATGATACCAAAAACAATCCATAGAAGTGGAAAAAGATAAACCGCTCTTCATAAAAATTAAGACTTTCTCTTCAAAAGACACTGCACACTGTGAGAAGTCAAGCCACAGTCTAGAAGAAAATATTTCCAAATCTGATAAAGGACTGTGTCCTAACTATATAAATATCTCTCAAAACTCATTAATAATAAAGCAAAGACCTCAAAAAGAAAACGGAAAAAGACTTTATAACAGATACATTGTCGGTAAGACATACGGATGGTATATAAGCTCATAAAAAGATACTCAAACCCATCTGTCATTAGGAAAATGCAAATTAAAATCACAGGCGGATACTACTGCACACCTTTTAAAATTGTAAAATAAAATGACTGACAATACCAAGTGTTGGCAAGGATATGGAGGTATTAGGATTCTCATAAACTGTTGGTGGGAATATAAAATGGTACAACCACTTTGGGAAACAGTTTGGCGGTTTCTTAAAATGTTTAACATACATCTTGCATGCAACCTAAGCATTCCATTCCTAATAGAAGAAAGCGTATGTCAAACAGGAATGTTTACAGCATCTTCATATGTAATAGCTCCCAAGTGGAAAAACTCGCATATCTATCAACAGATGAATGGGTAAATTTCGATATAGTCATATACAAAGGACTACTTCACAGCAATAAAAGGATACACATTAAAACATAAATGAATATTTTAAAATAATTATGTTGAATGAAAGACATCGGACAGAAAGAGAGCATATACCTTGTAATTCCAATTATACCAAATTTTAGAAAATGCAAACTAATCTATAGCGACAGAAGGCAGATCAATGGTTGCTTGGGGAGGGTGGGGGATTACAAGGGGGGATAAAGAAACTTTGGGGATGATGGACATGTTCGTTACCTTGATTGTGGTGGTGGTTTCAACTTATCAAATTATATAGCTTGAATATGTACAGTTCTTTTATGGTAATTAAATCTCAATAAAGCTATTGTTAAAAATTCATTTTAGACATTCCTGTTCTCCAAAATTCTTTTTTTTTTTTTAAAGACAGAGAAGGAAGGAAGGGAGGAAGAAAGGGAAACATTTTCTTGTTTTTTTATTATATTTTGTTTGTTTGTTTGGTCTTTACATGGGCTGGGGCCGGGAATCGAACCGGGGTCCTCCGGCACGGCAGGCAAGCACCTTGCCCGCTGAGCCACCGCGGCCCTCCAAAATTCTTTTAAGCTTCCCCACCACTAGAAAGTCCTTCTCTTGGCTCTTTCCTACATCACTCCTTGACTCTTCTCTCTTCCTTTCCATTCTTTCTCCCCACCCCATCCCCATTTTTTTTTTCTAAAACAACAAAATACTTCTCCTAATCACATGCCAAACAGTTCTGCCCTCTTCTCTGAACTCTGAACTCGTGACTCTGCTCAGACCTAGGCCCTTGGTCTTTACCATCTTGTGGTCAGATCACAAGTTCTGGAGCCAAAGTGCCTGGATTCAAAAGCCCTGCTCTGCCACTTTCTAGCTGGGAGCTTGGACAAGTTACTTACTCTCTCTATTCTTAAATTTCTTTGCCTACAAAATGGTAGTGAAATAAATTAATAGTACTCTTACAATAAAACTTGCTATCAGGCTAAATAGTTAATATACACAGAACACTTAGACTAACACCTGGCATGTAGTAAGCATTTAATACATGCTACCTGTTATTAATTGTGGTTGAAAATTAAAAGCATAGTTCTATGTTAATTTGATTTTAATTTTCAAATTATTTTTTAAAAGAATATTCTAAATTCAGACAGGTCCTTCCTTAAGAGAAATTATGACAGTAGAGAAGGGATTAAGTTAATTATGGAAATCCACTTAGTAGAGTATTACACATACCTTAAAATAATGATCCTTCCTATCAGCTTATAATGGGAAATAATAAAAATTTGAGAAAATACTTAAGTGAAAAGAAAGCAGGCTCCAGGCTCCATAATCATACATACAGAGTCATCTCTAATGTATTAAAAATTCCAAACAAATGTGCACAGATTAAGACTGAAAGGAACTGTACTGAAATCTTAACAGCGCTTATCTTTCATAATGGAAAAAAAAAACATTTGTTTTATAAAGCATCCTCTAATTATTAGCAAATATCTCTGGAGGAGACTAAGTACACCTTTATTAGCTAACTTCCTATCCATTTGCCAAATCTGAAGCAATGCAACCCAGCTAGATGAATATGTTAGAAGGGGAGGGGAGAGACGGAAAGAAGAGATGCATAAAAGAGGAAAAGGGCACTGTAGGGAAGATGGGAAAGACCAAGGCTTTGCTTTCCCATTGCACCTGGAGCCCTGAGCATTTGCTCTCCTTCCCCACCCTCGCATGGGCATGTCCAGCCAGCCTATTGCTGAAAATCATTCTGTGCCATCTTATGCAGAGACCCCTGAGCTGGAGACCCAGTCATGTCCATGGTCTTTGGCACAAGGACTGTGCCTGTGCTCATTCATGAAGGTAATTGTAAAAAACATGATTAATTTATTAATCAGCTGCACAAATCATTTCCCTGTCTTCCATCCCTAGCAGAGATTCAGCTTTTGTCACCCTGAAAAACTTTTGATCCTCCTTTACGCTTCTATTTGTACATATGTAGTTGTAGGCAGAAGACGACCTTCCTCTTTTCTCCTTTTCTGATCTTCACTTACTCTATGCTGTCTGAGTCATTTCTTTTCCTCATCACATGCAGCTCATGTGGCAAGACAGTGCAAGGAGTTACCTTAGTTCTTGGGTGCTGGTCCCCTGGTCAGCCAGCCCTTTTTCTGTCTGGAGGGGTTGGTATTTTTAGCTAGACATTCTCTTAGTCATCCTAATTAGACTGTCAGCACTGTCACTGGGACACATAGGCTGTGTTGACACAAGGCCTGCCAGGGTCTCTGGGTATCACACTGCTGACTACTGACTCTACCTCCAAGGCTAGGAAACTAGAGATGACCTTGAGGTACAGGGACACCTTTGTACTTTTTCTCAAAACAAAAAAACGAAAATGGAGCTTACATAATACAGGCTGCAGGGTAGGAAATGTGGGCCTCGCTTTTCAGTGAACCAACTGATGGAAAAATATTTGGAGTATTTCCACAGGGCAGCCCAGCTATACACCACCCAAAGAAAGCTGACAGCTGGCCGGGGATATGCCTACCTTGTTCTGCTGCTGGATAACTCGGGCACAGCTGGGTGGGAGGGTGCAACCCTGGGAAGAGGTATTCTGGTCACCATTCTGGTAACATGCCAAAGACACAGGGTTTTAAAACAAAGGATTTTAATTTTACCTAATTATAAAAACATACAAACCATTGTCAAATTCAAAATTCCAGAAAGAAAAAAACTGTGAAACTGTTAATATTTCAAAGTATTTTTAAAATATTATTTTACTATCCTATTTTACATAGTTGAGCATATAAAATATATACAATTTTTTTGTGTCTTGCTCTTGTTGCTTCATATTACATGAGTATTTTCCTACAGAATCATCAGTTTAATGGCTGCTTAGTAGTCTATCCTACTAGAGCTTATTTTGCCAATCTCCTAAGGTTGAAAATCTAGGCTGTTCCCTATTTTTCAATATTACAAATTGTATAGCAATGAGCATCCTTAATCATAAAACTTTTTTTTTCATATTTCAGGTCATTTCCTTAGCACAGGGTACCACGAGAGGGATTTATGAGTAAGATAATTGAAAAATGCTACCATTTATTAAGCACTTACTATGTGCCAGGCACTTTATAACATTATATAATTTAATTCTTCTAACAATTCTGCTAGATTTGTATTATTATTTATATTTTACATATGAAGGAAGGCTCAGAGTTACAAAACTATTAAGTGGCAAAATTGGGACTCAAATGCAGCTTGGTATAATTCCAAAATACATTCTCTTGCTTGAATATTTTCAGAGTTTTTGTTAGCTATTCTCAAATTGCTTCCCCCAAAGGCTGAGCAATTAATACTCCCACTAGCAATGTATGAGGATGTGAACAGACAATTCACAAAAGAGAAACACAGTGTACAGTTGTCTTTCTCACTCACATCCTTCAGCATTTATTTTTTTTAAATCCTGTTTGTTTACATACTATATGGAATAGTTTATTTCAGCGTTGCTAGAATCAACATTTCTTTTGCTTACTAAAGAGGTTTGTATGTCGCTACATGTTTTTGGCATGGGCAGGCTCTGGGAAGTCGAACCCAGGTCTTCGGCATGGCAGGTGAGAATTCTGCCACTGAGCCACCGTTGTATTGCCCCTTCTACATGTTTTTTAACAGGTAAAAATGCACATTCTTTCCCCCATTTTTCATTCTTTAAGGATTGAGGTGTTTACATTTAAGTTTTGTATTTAGCTGGGGTTTATTTTGGTATGTCATGTGAAGCAAGGATCTGATTTGATTTCTTCTCGAAGGGCTAATATACTGGCCCAGTGCCTATTATTTTCTAATCCAGTGGGCCTCGGTTTTCTCATCTGCAAAATGAGAGGGTAGGGTTAGAAGTGCTTCTTAATTCATTGCACATTAGAATCATCTGGGGCATTTTTGTGTGCGTGTTGGAGGGGGGCACTTTTTAAAAACACAGTTGCTTGGGCTTCACTCTAGAGTTCTGTTTAAGTTGATGTGAGGTGGGACCTGGGAATTATTATTATTTTTCTTTTCTGGTTTTTTAAAATTAATGGCCAGCCAGATCTGAGAAGGCCTGCACTGCATGACCCTGAGGTCGTTATAACCCTAAAATCCATATGTGAGGCAAATCCAGCTGTGACATCTGTGGCTCCATTACAATTCACGTAGAAACTCTGATCTGGTTGGCAGGGCTTGGGGAATGTGAGGAAGGGAAGACTCCCTTTCCCAGTCCTTGTATGTTCCTTCTGGAGCTTCCTGGTCCATGCGGCCTCACAGATCATGGAGCACAGCTCTACTCCCCTGCTAGAACCTCCAAGTATAGAACTGGACTTCTAATAAAAACTTTGTCAAAAAGAAACCAGTAGCAGAGCAAAGCAGTGCGTGCTTCCTCTAGGGAAAACTAGGTTCTGTGTTTTTTTTGCTGACTGATTTTTAGCCTGCCAGTCTTTACCTAAGCATGGATGTCTCTGACCACAGCATTTCTGCCAACTCTTCTCCTTCACTCACTCCAACTGGGATACAGTTCTACAGAAGTGATTCTCAAGACTGGCAGGCAGCACGTTAGATCCCCTAGGGGAACTTTTTAAAAAAAATATTTTTATTGAGAAAACTTCACACATATATAGTTCAACCATATTATACAAGTTGGCTCACAGTGTCATCACATAGTTTTGTGTTCATCACCATGATCATTTTTAGAACATTTGCATCACTCAGAAAAATAAATAAAAAGAAAAAAACTCATACATCCCATACCTCTTATCCTTCCCTCTCCTTGACTACCTGTATTTCAATCTACCCAATTTTTTTTTACCCTTTGTCCTCTATTCTTATTTTTATCCTTAAGTTTTTACTCATCTGTCCATCTGAGCATACCCATGCTCTTTGCCTGAGTGAACCATTTGCCCAGAACCAGGATGCTATTGTTCACCTGACTTTTGATCTCTCTAGTGGATTCAATTTCCAGAGCACCAATACTGACTCACTTCCCTCTGAGTTTTCCAAGTCCTTTGGCCTACTGGGTTGCCACTTGAGCTAGTTAAGCTCAAGTGCATCAGACATGAGGTTTTTACAATCCCACAGTCACATTGTAAAAGTTGTGTCTGTATACAATCATCTTTAAGAATCAAGGCTACTGGAACACAGTTCACCAGTTTAGGTACTTCCCTCTAGCCACTCCAATACACCATAAACTAAAAAGGGATATCTATATAATGCATAAGAATAACTTCCAGGATAACCTCTCAACTCTGTTTGAAGTCTCTCAGCCACTCAAACTTTATTTTGTCTCATTTCTCTCTTCCCCATTTTGGTCAAGAAGGCTTTCTCACGCCCATGATGCCAGTCCTGGCTCATCCCCAGGAGTCAGGTCCCACATTGCCAGGGAGATTTACACTCCTGAGAGTCATGTCCCATGTAGTAGGGGAGGGCAGTGAGTTCACCTCCTGTATTGGCTTAGAGAGGCCACCCCTGAACCACAAAAAAGGTTCTCTGGGGATGACTTTTAGGCATAATTATTAGTAGACTTAGCTTCTCCTTTGGAGGAATAAGCTTCATAGGGGTGAGCCCCAAGATCCAGGGTTCAGCCTGCTGAATTGGTTGTCCCCCCTGCTTGTCAGAATATCAGAAATTTCCAGATAGAGAAGTTTAATATTTCCTCATTTCCCCCCTGGGGGAACTTTGAGAAATACTGGTGCCTAGACCTCACCTCTAGTGATTCTGATTGAATTAGTCTAGAATTGGGTAAAAGTATCAGTATTTTTATAATATTCCTCAGGTGATCCTAATACGCAGTCAGCGTTGACATTCATAGCTCTGGGACATGGTGGAGTAGGTTCAAGTTGCCTTTAGAGAGGGAAATATTGTTGAGAAAGAATATTGTAGACGAATTAAATTCTATTCTTGACAGTTAAGGGGGAAAGAAAAAGAAATAGATGGCCTAGGTGGATAAACCATATTCAAGAGCCAGAGCTATTTTAAAGTAGGCTCAAGCAGGAAGCATGGTGGTGCCTCAGCTCTGTTACAATAGGCAGAAACTGGTGGGATGGAGGTGGGAAACACTGAACTAGCTCAAGTGGCAACCCAGTAGGCCAAAGGACTTGGAAAACTCAGAGGGAAGTGAGTCAGTATTGGTGCTCTGGAAATTGAATCCACTAGAGAGATCAAAAGTCAGGTGAACAATAGCATCCTGGTTCTGGGCAAATGGTTCACTCAGGCAATAGCCCAGGGAGTGTTGGCATATGAAGGTCAGGATACAGGCCCTGCAAACTCAGGCAGAAGGTCAGCATGTAGTGGCTCCAGGAGGAGTGGGGTTGAGAATAGTTGCTGGTGCAAGATCATTCCTGGGGAACTTTTTCCTACTCTGGTTCCTCCTACTGCATTGTATAAGCTCCATGAGAGCAGACACATAGTTTGTTCTTTTTTTTTTTTTTAAACTGTAGCATCGCCAGCGCATAGTACAGAAACTGTCACATAATGGCTGGTTCTCAAATATCTGTTATTAGTGGTGTTCTGTTTTAGCACATCCTAAGGCTGCAAGCCACAGGGCTTGGGCTCCTTCTCTGCTGATGGTAAAACGTAGGATGCTAATGTCCCCTCCACTCCAGGCTACAGTGGAGTAGGTCTAGGCTGAAAGCTAAGACCTGTGAGGAGCAGGCTCTTGAAGTGGGAAATGGCAGGGCTCTTTCCATCAAATTCCTTCTAATCCCAGGTGTACCTCATTCACTCCTCACCTCCTTTAGCCACCCACTTTATGCTGATAAGTGAAAGTCCCTGGGGAGGAGGATCCTGGAGCGAGTTCCTGAGGGACAAGTGCCTGGAGCTACTTGTTTTGGCGAAAAGAAATCAGCAAACCTGCAAAGGCCAGGTTTTTTTTTTTTTTTATCAAATGCATTAAAATCCATTCCCAATGCCTTTGTAACAGTTTGCATCTTAGCCAAACACTTCAAGGATTGCTTTTCCACCATGGAAGAGGATTTCCTCAACTTTAGAAAAGCTGGAATGAGCTATTGCCAAGGCAACCAACAGAATCCATAATATTTGGCCTCATCCAATTTAACTGTGTCCAAGTCAATTGGAGGGGGCAGAAGGGAGGAGGAAATAAACCCTTCTAAGTAGCTAATCTCTGCTTCCATACAGCCACTTACTTTCTGCTCTTCAGGTAAATGCAACATATTAAATCTGACAGCTGGCTCTGCAGCTGGGGTGCAAACAGGCCATTTCTTTTTTCCACCTCATGGTCAGAGACTGCTCCCTTATTAAATACACTTACTAATTCAGAGAAATGGAGTTTTAAAACAGGCTTTCAGGGGGAATTCAGAGAAATCAATCTTTTCTATCAGTTCTTCCTGGATAACTGCAATAGCCTCTAACTGGTCTCTCTTCTTTATTCTTATCCTCCTACAAGCCAGGCTCTTCACAGCTCAGCCAGAGTGATCTTTTAAAAATGACAATCACCTCATGTCACTCCACTGTTTAATTTCCTTTAGTGTTTTTCCATCTCTATCAGAATAAAACCTATGCTTCTTTGAGGGAGGCCCTCTCATGCCCTGCTGGCTTCTCTAGCCTCAGCTCACACACTCACTCCCTCACCAGCTATTAATTATAGTTATCCCTTAGACATCGTGACTTTCCCACTGAAATTTTGATAGATTGCGGATCGGCATAAGAAATTAAATGGGAATTTTTTTGGGGGGTGGTTTAAGGAAACTGCATATGATTGTAATGGCCAACAGATGATGCAAAAAAGGTTAGAAATTCAGAAATATATAAAATATGTATACTATTGTATAGTTACATACATATAAATGTATTTTATCTTTTAAAACCAATAAGATACTTTAAATACCCCATATAAGGAAAAGAATCTTTGGTATAAAGGAAGGGCCAAAAAATTTACGCAGATTTTCCAAATCACAGGGATTCTGTGCCTCTGATCCCTGTGATGTGGTAGGGATAATGTGTGTTCTTTTCTGCACCATAGGCGACTTGTACTTCTGGTTGGACATTTATTTCATCCAGACCCTCCCAGCCCCATCAATCTGAGTTCTGGTGCTGTTGTTATGGGCTCTTACTTTTCTCTACAGAAATGAACTTAAGTAAATTCTCAGTTACTTCATGGAAAAATTCAACCTTAACAGATATGTTCAAGTTTATAAGATGGAAGTAGAATCTGGCCTTATTGTTAGATTATCTGGATCTAGGAAAGATGAGAAAAGAGAATGGAGAGAGAAAATGGTGGATTTGGTGGAGAAGAAATTGTAGAAAGGGGTTTCACAAAACACAAGAGAAGAGGAGTTAGTGAAATAATACTGTTGTAAATGTATGCATTATACATGAAATGGCATACAATTTTTCTTAGTAGATAGTGATAAATTAAGGAGGCATATTGTATCCTAAAGCAACTACTTAAAAATATACATGCCACCCCCACATACACACGTGGGACGTGATATCCAGAGCTGAAAGTCTCGCTGGCTATCTGGGACATGACTACCAGAGATGAGCCTGGTTCTGGCACCGTGGGATCAACAATGCCATCCTGACGAAAAGGGGAAAAAGAAGTTTAACAAATAAGGTATCAGTGGCTGAGAGAGTTCAAATAGAGTCGAGAAACTACTCTGGCAGTTACTCTTATGCAAGCTTCAATTAGATATTGCTAGTTATTATGGTTTGCCAAAACCCCAAACAAAACCATTCCTGCTAACCCTAAAGGCCTAGGTTAAGAACACATAGAGCCTAAAGAAACCTAAGTTTGACCTAAGAAACACCTAGGGCCTTATCTGAGATTCTACAAAGGCTACATGTACTATGATTAGTTTCCAGAACCTACCACCTCCAGATGAATACCTAGGCCAGATAAGTCCAGAAACCTAGAGGGGTAAGTCTCTCCAAGACATCAGCTCATTCCATCTCCCCATCCCATATTATCAATAGCCCTTTCCAACATAAAAAAGTTATAGAATGAGCACAACCCAAACACCCTTAAAGACTAGGAGAAAGAGCAAAGGAGGAGGTGGAGTTATATCAGAGAAGATAGGATTTAACAAATGAGTATGACGGCTAAATCATTATATTGATATTTCTTTTAGTCTCTGGTGTCTTGGAGTAGCTAGAAGTAAAAACCTACAATTGTGAGACTGTAACACATGCCAAACTCTGAAATCTGTTCTATAACTAAGTGTTGTGGTATGCTTTGAAATTTATTGCTGTTTTTGCTTATATGTTATTTTTCACACTAAAAAAATAAAAATACATACAAGGAAATGTAGATTTAAAACCAGTAGAGGGAATAAGACAATATTTTAAAATGTTAAATTCTCTAATTAAAAGGCAGAGATTATCAGGATGAAAAAAAAAAAACCAAGCAGACAACATATAACCATATGCTGTTTGAAACTTTAAATATAGGGGAAAATGGTGGACATTCAGACCAAGCATGCCTACCAAAAGCAGCCAACTATCTTCCAAAACAAGAAGAGGGTCCTGCTTGGAGAAACTGAAAAAGAAAAGCTCCCACGTTACTATAAGAACATTGGTCTGGGCTTCAAGACACTCAAGGAGGCTATTGAGGGAATCTACATCGACAAGAAATGTCCCTTCACTGGCAATGTCTCCATCCAAGGGTGAATCCTGTCTGGTGTGGTGATGAAGATGCACAGGACCATCATCATCCACTGGGACTAACTCCACTGCATCTGCAAGTACAGCTCATTTGAGACGCGCCATAAGAACATGTCCGTGCACCTGTCCCCCTGCTTCAGGGACATCCAGATTGGTGACATTGTTATGGTGGGTGAGTGCCGGCCCCTGAGCAAGACCATGTGCTTCAGTGTGCTTAAGGTCACCAAGGCTGCTGGCACCGAGAAGCAGTTCTAGAAGCTTTGAGCCTGGATGCTGCCTAGCTCCAGCTCAAGAGAAATAAAGCTATTTTCCCACCCACCCCCAAAAACCAAAATACTTTAAATATAAGCACACAGATAAGTTAAAAGCAAAAGAAAGAAAAAAAGATCTACTAGGCAAACACATCTTAAAGAAACTGACGTGACTATAAAGATGTCCAAAGGTAGACTTTGAAACAAGGAATATTGCTATAGAGAAAAAGAGGGATATTCCACAATGATTTTTTCAAGAAGATATAAAAGTACTAAAGTACCACCCTGGAGGTCCAGGTTCAATTCCCGGCCTGTGCCCTTTCCCCCCCCAAAATTCAACAAATGGTGTTACAATAATGGGATAGTCACATGGAAAAAAAGGAAATGCGTCCCCTACCATACAGCATACAAAAAAAAGTACTAAATATACGCATCTAATGACAAAGCTCCAAAATATATGAAACAAAAATAGACAGAACTGGAAAAAATAGACAAATCCATAATTATAGCTGGAGTTTCAGCAATCCTGTCTCATTAACCGATAGAATAAATAGATTTTAAAAAGTCAGTAATGATATGGAAAATTTGAACAATAGTGTAAGTGAGAGTTAAGAATTGACAAATAACTATGCTTACTGAATCATTAAATAGATGCTTTTTTTACCTTATATATTGTTAAATAGCCAACAGAATATACCTAAAAATACCTGAAATTAAAGCTGTCTTAATCTTTGATAATGATTGTACAAATATATAACATTTATCTTGTGATTGTAAAAACCTCATAATTGGTCCCACTTAAACCCCCTTATCCTGTTTTACAACTTTAGAGTCTTATCAAGACAAAGACAGTCCCTAATGTCTATTAATGAAGGAACTTGAGTTAGTTCAGAAATAATCCTCCCCATTTTCTAAACTATCTTACTAGACAAAGGACTAGCTTGTAATCAAGATGTGCATGCTTAATAATTAGACCATCTCTAACTTTGTCATCTTGAACCATTATACTCATTATCCTAAAGCCTGCCCATCTTTTGATACCATAAAACTATCACAGTTACTACATGTGATGGTTAGGTTTAATGTCAGCTTGGCCAGGTAATGGTACCCAGTTGTCTGGTCAGGCAAGCACTGCCCTAAATGTTCCTGTGAGTACATTTCATGAACTTAAATCATCAGTAAGTTGATAGCATCTATGACTGATCACATCTACAATCAGCTAAGAAGAATGTCTTCAGCAATTAGATACATTTAATCCAATCAGTTGAAGGCTTTAAAGGAGAAGTCAGAAGACAGTGTCTCTCTCTTCCTTTTAGCCAGCCAGCCTCTCCTGGGGAATTCATTGAAGACCTTTATTGGAGTTTCCAGTTTGCTGTCTGCTGTATGGAATTTGGACTCATGCATCCCCACATTTGCATGAAATACTTTTATAAAATCTCATATTTGTAGATATCTCCTGTTGGTTCTGTTTCCCTAGAGGACCCAGCTGTTTGGTGAGACAGATTTTTAGGCTGATAGGCTACCTGAGTTCCTGCTTCGTGCTTAGGCATAAACTCTTTCTCTCTTTGAAAAGCCAGTGTCTCAGGAATTGGTCATTTGAGGACATTAGGCAGAGAAACCCCTGCTTTTGACCAAAATCAATAGTATCAACCGACTGGCCCTAATTGACATTTACAGAAAACTATTTTCAACAACTGATGAATACATGTGCTTTCCATGAGCACATGGGACATTCATCAAAATAGACCAAGGCCACAAAGTAAGTCTCTGTTTTTAATGTGACTTTTTTTTTATTTAACAGTTTTTTGAATACCTTTGACTATATTACCTGAGAAATTGTAGGTTTTTTTTTTTTGTATTTTTGTGCCCTTTGTATAGATTTTCATTGAGTTCAAACTATATAAGCTATTTGACTTTGAATTTATTACTTTGTCTCACTTCAATTCTATAAAATGCCATCATACATTCATTCATTATTGCATCTACAAATATGCATTGAGTGACAATATGTGCTAGAGACTGGAGCTACAACAGTGTTCTAGATAATGGTGCTACAACGGTGAACAAAACATAAAAATTCTTCTTCTTATGGAGCTGGCATTCTGATGGGAAGAATAACAATGCCTAACTCAAAAGGTGATGTGATATGGGTGGGCCACAGTGGCTCAGCAGGCAGAGTTCTAGCCTGTCATGCCAGAGACCTGGGTTCGATTCCCAGTGCCTGCCCATGCAAAAAAAAAAAAAAAAAAAAAGTTGATGTGATACCCGTAAAAGCAATTTTACACTATAGAGTAAAAACATGAGTGATTATTACTATTCTTTTGCCTTTGTAACTATGGTGTAATTTGGAAGACACTAAAATATTCTCTTATTTCTCCAAATAGCAACAACAATGGCTCCATCTTGGACCTTATACTACTGATTTCTTTAAGCTAAAGCATTTTTTTTATAAGAAGAATGACAGACAAATTCATTATGGTTCTGAGTTTATCAAATGAACCAATTACTTAAGAGGACCCTGAAGGAATGAGGTATTAATCAAGTTTAGTTTTTGTGTAATGAAAGCAGTCAGAAAAGGCAAGAACACGAGAAATCACCAGTAAGGACGAACCTGAGAGTTGACGAACTCTCCAGTAAGGACGAATCACCAGTAAGAACGAACACCAAGGTCCTGTGCTAGGAACTGACTGGAAAGCAGAAAAGAAGACAGGAGTCTTTATCCCAAAAACTTCCAGTGGAGTACTCAATTAGACAAAAAGTTTGATAAAGGTAGATAGTAGATGAAATCAGGTTTATTATTATGTTCCCAGCACTGACTGTACTGCCAGAGAAATCACTCAACAATATTTGTTGGATGATATAATGGCCTCAGCCCTAGGTATTATAGATTAGATTTAGCAGGAATCCCCATGAGGAGCTTTTGTGGGAAGATCTTCATTAATAGGTGGAACTAACCTAGACATCAGAGACTGTAAAAATTGGGAGGACGAAGCTGCCATGGAAGGGCTTGATGGAAGGATTTTGAGCAGAAGTATGGGCGTAGAGGGTGGGGTGTGGAGTGGTGTTAATGGTGCAGGGTGTGCAGTGAGGAATCTCCCTAAGTCTTGGCAGAGTCAGTGAGGAGGTAGGATTGGGATAGGCTGAATGGGGTGAGGAGTTCAAAGCCCTCATGGATAGGGTCTATGAGAGCAGGTTTGGGACCAGTGGAAAATAACAGCAGATTAGACGGGAAATGTGACATGGGGTTTGTATTATTATGCAACATTGTTAGCCTGGGCCACTCTTATCAGGCTTGGTGAAAGATCCTGAAGCAGAGTGTTCAGCCTCCCATACAGAGCCAGAAGTCTGCAGGAAACTTCTCATTTTGCACAATAACAAAATATTTGAGGAGATTGGCATTAAACTCTTAGTTTAAGCATAATTCCTTTTTATTTTTTTTACATTAAATTAGCCAAATCTACCTATTACAAGAACAGTAAATCATAATAACCTCCAGAACATCCAAACAGGAGGCTTGGCATGAGGTTCCAGTGTTTTTGCTCAGAGCAGCGGAAAGATATGGGGCTTCCATTAGGATGTCTAAGCATAGATCGATCATGAGTATTTGAATTCATCAGGACTCTTAAAGTCAGCAGCATCTCATTTTACCTAAGGGGATCATTTTGACAGGGTTCAAGACAAAAGCATAGACTTGAGTAAAGGCTTTAATGGATATTGAACATTCATTCCACTGTTCAGGAGTGGACCTTGATTGATCCAGGATAACTGGTACAATCCCATCCCATGTTATCGCAGAGATTAGCTCACAGGTGGGCAGGTAAACCAATTTGATTTAAGCAAAATAAAGCCTAGGTCTCTGGTTCAGCAACTGTGGGGCAGGAAGCTCTCTCTTGGATGCAGTGGTGAGTATATATCAGACTGGGCACTGCAGCAGCTGTTTTGCTCTGATGAGGGGAGCCATCCTGAGGATAAGGCCAATGCTTAAAGAAGGCAGAATTGAGAGAATTGAGAAAAAATGGAGCCAGAGCTTGATCAAACCACACCTGAAGTCTGCCCTCCTCTAGCATTTACAGTTATATAAACCAATAATTTTATTTTACTGTCTAAGCTAATATATCTTGGGTTTTCCCTTGTTTGTCCAAGAAAGCAAATATAGTAGTATTTAAACAAATACAGTAGTACGTGGAGTAAAATTTGAAACCCCTTTATTCCCCCTCCTGATCTTACTTTCCTCCTCAGATTTAACCACTGCTAACTGATTATCTGTATTCCTCTTGTCTATTTCTTGTCCATTTACATTCTTTGAAATTACAAATTATATCTTGAATGTATTTCAGAAATTAGAGCACATCTCTCCTCCTGCCTAACATTAAAAGTGAACACAAAGATGTTCACTGGTCATAATCCCAATTTTATTTACCTTTTCCAATCCAGGATTTAATTCTTTAAATGCACATTTCTAGGCCTACCCATATATAGCTTCCTTGTGATAAAATAACATACTTTTATGCAATAGGGATTGGACTCTTTTCACAGCAGATTTTATCAAACTAAAGAAAATTGTGCATCTGGACCAGATAATCTTTCTGGATAATTACGGAGCCAAATGATCTTTCAAAGGCCATTCCTTTTTTTTTTTTTTAACTTTTTTTATTATATAGTATAACATATATACAAAGCAAAGAAATAAAAAAGCAATAGTTTTCTATACACTCTTCAACAAGTGGTTACAGGACAGATCCCAGAGTTTGTCATGGTCTATCACACGATCCTCTCATATTTTTCCTTCTAGCTGCTCCAGAATATAGGAGGCTAGAGGACTTAAATACTTTATCATCGCAATCAACATTTTTTTCCTTCTTTTTTTGTGAATAATAACATATATATAAAAAAGCTATAAATTTCAAAGTACAGCACCACAATTAGCTGCAGAAGATATTTCAGACTTTGACATAGGTTACAATTTCACAGTTTTAGGTTTTTACTTCTAGCTGCTCTAAAATACTAGAAGCTAAAAGATATCAATTTAATGATTCAGCATTCATATTCATTTGTTAAGTCCTATCTTCTTAACATGGTATAATTACACCATCACCTTTGACCTTTCCGTACCTCTCACTGGGGTTGTTCGGGCTATAGCAATTCTAAATTTTTGATATTGAAAGGGTCTGTCACTGATATGGGGTAGGGAGATGGAACTATCTGATGTTCTGGAGAGGCTGGGCTAGGTTTCAGGACTTATCTGGATGAGGGACACATCTGGAGAATATATGTTTCTGGCAAGTTACTCTAGTGCCTGGCACCCTTGTGGAATCTTATAAATTGCCCTAGGTGTTCTTTAGGATTGGCTGGAATGGTCCTGGTTGGGGGTTGGCAAATTATGATAGGTTGCAAGGTTTACCTGAAGCTTGTATAAAAGCAATCTCCAGAGTAGCCTTGTAACTCTATTTGAACTCTCTCTGCCACTGATACTTTATTAATTATGCTTCTTTTACCCCCTTTTGATCAGAACGTAATTGTTGATCCCAGGGTGCCAGGTCTGGATTCAACCCTGGGAGTCCTCTCCCACGTTGCCAGGGAGACTTTCACCCCTGGATGTCATGCCCCACATAGGGGGAGGGCAATGATTTCACTTGCAGAGTTGGGCTTAGAGAGACTGAGACCACATGTGAGCAACACAGAGGTCCTTCAAAAGTAACTCTTAGGCATGCCTATGGGTAGTCTAAGCTTCATCGCTACCTACATAAGCTTCACAAGAGTAAGCCTCATGATCAAGGGCATGAAGGTCATTTCTTTTTAAGATCAGACATTTGATGAGGAAAAGAACTCCCAGAGGCCCAGTCACACTAGAGAGAACTAACACTAGAGCACCCGGACATTGTGTAAGAAAAGCTGTCAGAGAATAATAGTTTTAATGGGGTTCAATTCAGTTATTATAAATACATACCTCAGGGATTTTGAGTGAGAAAGGACCGAAATTTTTGTTGCTCATGATTTAGTGAGAAAAGTTACTATTCAAAATCTTCCAGCTGCTTCTCTTTGTATTAGAAGAGATAAGTCAACTTGGGAAGAACCACTTGAGTACTCCTTTTTATCAGTTATTAATTATAAGGGGCAAAGGGCAAAACTGGATTTTTAACTTGACAAAGGCTATCCCTGAAGGATTCTACGTGGTGAATGGGCACATTTCCAAAGGACCAAGGAGTTTTCTGGGTAAAAATGATTAGAAGGGTTGGCCCTCTCCTTTCTTTTTTAACAGCTGTAATTTACATAACATAAAATTCAGACTTTTAAAATGTACGATTTAATGACATTTAGTACATTCCCAATTCTGTACAACCATCACCTCTATCCAATTTTAGAATAATTTCAAGACCTCTGTGGTAGTGAGGTTCAGGTGTCAACCTGGCCAGGAGATGATGCCCGTTGTTCTCTTTCTGTGAACTTTAATCGTCCGTATATGAAATTTATCTATGGCTGACTATATCTGCGGCCGGCTAAGAGTAGTGGCTTCTACAATGAATGAGATTTAATTTAATTAGCTGGAAGCTTAAAAGAGAGGTAAAAGGGAGCTCAACACTATGCAGCCCAAGCAGCTCAGCATACGTCATCTCAGCACTCGGAACTCAGCCAAGACATTTGGAAATGCAGAAAGGAATCGCCCCCAGGGAAGGCCACTGGAGCTCAGAAGCCAGGAGAGAAGGCCAGTAGACATCACCCTTATGCCTTCCCATGTAACAGAGAGTCTCAGATGAAAGCTAGCTGCCTTTCCTATGAAGAAAAGGATGTTTTAACTAAATAAATCCCCTTATTAAAAGCCAATCCATCTTTGGTGTGTTACATTCCGGCAGCTTTAGTAAACTGAAACAACCTCCAAAAGAGACCCATGCCCATTAGCAGTCACTACCGTTTTCCTCTCCCTTTCATTCCTTGGAAACTACTAATCTGCTCTCTGTCTCTATGAATTTGGCTATTATGGACATTTTATACAAATAGAATCATACAATATGTGGCCTACTGTATCTAGTTTCTTTCACTTATTAAGTTTCCAAGGTTCATTCATGTAACATGTATTATTACTTTATTCCTTTTTATGACTAAATACTATGCTGTTATGTAGCTATACCACATTTGTTTATGTGTTCATCAGTTGATGGACATTTGGGTTGTTTCCAATTTTTGTGTATTATGTATAATGCAGTTATGAACATATGTGTACAAGTTTTTATGTGGACATATGTTTTCCATTCTCTTGGGTATAGTCCATCTCAAGCAGAATTGCTGGGTCATATGATAACTTTATATTTAAACTTTTAAGAAGCTGCCAGACTGTTTTCCAAAGCAACAACACTATTTACATTTCCACCAGCAGTGAGTGAGAGTTTCAGTTTCTCTACATCATGAACTTCTTTTAAATAAAAATTTATATCATTCCCCTAAATGATTAAGTCATGAACTTCCAAGATTATAAGAGAATGTTAGAGACCAATTATCCCATTGTTGCTTCTTCCCAAATGAATCTGGTACCCAGAAGAGCAGTGCTTGGCTTGGTCATTGTTTTGGATTGCTAAAACTGCCAGAAAGTACTATGCCAGAAATGAATTGGTTTTACAAAGGGGATGTATTGGGTTATAAATTCACAGTTCTAAGGCCATTAAAATGTCCAAATTAAGGCATCCAGAGAAATTTACTTTGACTCTGAAGAAAGACTGATGGCATCTGGGGTTCCATATTGATGTCTGCTGGCCCTTCTCCTAGGTTGGTTTCAAAATGGCTCTCTCAGATACTGTGGGTCCTTCTGGCTTCTCCTGAGGCATTTTCTTTCTTAGCTTCTCTAAACTCTTGGCTCTCTTACAGGACTCCAGTAAGTGTATTAAGACCCACCTTGAATGGGTGGGTCACATCTTCATGGGAACAACTTAATCAAAATGTCCCACCCAACAACAGGTCTGCCACCTCAAGACTGGATTAAAAGAACAGTCTTTTCTGGGGCACATAACAGGTTCAAATGAGCACAGTCATCTTTAGGGGGGAAACTTGGACTAAAATCTGGGCTTTTTAAGGGAGATCCAGTGTGCTTTTAGCAATGTATGAAGATTCCAATTTCTCCAAATCTTCTTCAACACCAGTTATCGTTCATCATTTTGATTATACTCATCCTATTGTGTGTGAAGTAGGATCTCATTGTGTTTATTTCTAATTAATAGACTTTATTTTTTAGGATAGTTTTTGATTAGAGAAAAATTGAGCAGATAGTACAGTTTTCATATACCCCCTTTACTCAGTTTCCCCTATAACTAACATCTGCTTAAGTATGTTACAATATTAATAAAGTAATATTGACAAATTTTTTCATAGTTTACATTGGATGTAATTTTTCCCATATGCTATCCCATTATTAATACCTTGAATTAGTGCCATATATTTGTTATAATCCATGAAAGAACATTCTTATACTTGTAGTATTAACTCCAGTTCTTCATCCACAACAGGGTTTACTGTTATATAGTCCCATGTTTTATCTTCTAACTTTCATTCTAGTAACATACATGACCCCACATGCATGACCCCTTTCAACCACATTCACATAATACTTGAGTGCTGTCAATTACACTTAGAATAATGTGCTACCATCACCACCACCTATTTCAAACCTTTACAATCAACCTAAATAGAAATGCTGTACAAATTAAGCATCAGCTTGCCATTCTCTGCCCCCAGTTTATCCCCTAGTAACCTATATTATATATTCTAACACTATGAATTTGCCTCACTGATCATATCTGTGAGATCATACAATATTTGTCCTTTTGTGTCTGGTTTATTTCACGCAGCATAATGTTCCCAAGATTCCCACTCATGTTGTCACATGTGTCAGGACCTCATTCCCTTTTATGACTAAATAATATTCCACCATATGCATATACCACATTTTGTTTATCCATTCATCGACTGATGGACACTTGGGTTGCTGCCACCTTTTGGCAATTGTGAATAATGCTGCTCTGAAGATCAGTGTGCAAATATTTGTTTGAGTTCCTGCTTTCAATTTTTCTGGGTATATATCTAGTAGAAGGATTGCCATATCATATGGTGTTCTAGTTTGCTAGCTGCTGAAATGTGATATACCAGAAACAGAATGGCTTTTAAAGGGGGAGTTAAGTTGCAAGTTTACAGCTCTAAGGCCATGAAAATGCCCCAATTAAAGCAAGTCCATGAAAATGTCCAAATTAAGGCACAAACAAGAGGTTACCTTCACTCAGGAAAGGCTAATGAAGTTCAGGGTTTCTCTCTCAACTGGAAAGGCACATGGTGAAAGTGGTGACATCTGTGAGCCTTCTCTCCAGGTTTGTTCCATGAAGCTTCCCCAGGGGTATTTTTCTTCATCATCTCCAGAGGTCTCTGGCTGTGTGGGCTCTTGTGGTTCTCAAGCTTTTTCCAAAATATTTCATCTTTTAAAGGATTTCCTAAACTAATCAAGACCCACTAGGAATGGGTGGAGTCATATCTCCATCTGCTACTCACAACTGGGTGTGTCACATATATAATCCAGTCAAGTTTTTAACCTACAGTACTAAATAAAGATTAACAGAAACAGCTGCCTTCACAAGATGGATCAGGATTAAAACATGTTTTTTTCTAGTGTGCAGAATCCTTTCAAACTGGCATGTATGGTAATTCTATATTTAATTTCCTGAGGAACTGTCAAACTGTCTTCCACAGTGGCTACAATATTTTACATTCCCACAAGCATAAATAAGTGTTCCTATTTCTCTACTTCCTTTTTTATAATTTTTTTCTTCACAATCTACATCCTTTTTAACACTTATAACTGGTTTTTTTTTTTTTTTAATAGTAGCCATTCTAGTGGGTGTGAAATTATATCTCATCGTGGTTTTGATTTTCTTTTCCCTAATAGCTAGTGACATTGAACATCTTTTCAGGTGCTTTTTAGACATTTGTATATCCTCTTTGGAAAAATGCCTATTCAAGTCTTTTGCCCTTTTTTTATTGGGTTGTTTGTCTTTTTATTGTTGAGTTGTAGGATTTCTTTATATATTCTGGATAGTAAATCCTGATTGGGTATGTGGTTTCCAAATACGTCCTTCCATTTTCTTGACAAAATCCTCTGATACACAAAAGTTTTTGATTTTGAGGAAGTCTCATTTATCTATTTTTTCTTTCATTGCTTGTGCTTTGGGTGTAAAGTCTAAGAAAGCTTTGCTGAGCACAAGATCCTGAACAATGCTTCCCTATATTTTTTCCCTAGAAGTATTATAGTCCTGGTTCTTATAGTTAGATCTTTGACCCATTTTGAGTTAATTTTTGTAAAATGTATGAGATTGGGGTCCTCTTTGCATATGGATATCCTGTTCTCTTGGCACTATTTGAAGAAGAGACTATTCTTTCCTAATTAAGTGGGCCTGGAAGTTTTTTTTTTTTTTTTTTTTAATTTTTTTATTAATCAAAAAAAAGAAAAGAAGTTAACACAACATTTAGAAATCATTCCATTCTACAAATGCACTCAGTAATTCTTAGTATCATCACATAGATGTATGATCATCATTTCTTAGTACATTTGCATCGATTTAGGAAAAGAACTAGCAAAACAGCAGAAAAAGATATAGAATGTTAATATAGAGAAGAGAATTAAAATAATAATACTAATAATATATATATATAAAAAGGAAAAAGAAAAAAACAAAAACAAAAGATACAAACACACAAACAAACAAACAAAAAACCATATTTCAGGTGCAGCTTCATTCAGTGTTCCAACCTAGTTACATTACACTTAGGTATTATTGTGCTGTCCATTTTTGAGTTTTTGTATCTAGTCCTGTTGCACAGTCTGTATCCCTTCAGCTCCAATTACCCATTATCTTACCCTGTTTCTAACTCCTGCTGGTCTCTGTTACCAGTGATATAGTCCAAGCTGATTCTCGAATGTCGGTTCACATCAGTGGGACCATACAGTATTTGTCCTTTAGTTTTTGGCTAGACTCACTCAGCATAATGTTCTCTAGGTCCATCTATGTTATTACATGCTTCATAAGTTTAGTCTGTCTTAAAGCTGCATAATATTCCATCGTACGTATACGCCACAGTTTGTTTAGCCACTCGTCTGTTGATGGGCATTTTGGCTGTTTCCATCTCTTTGAAGTTGTAGATAATGCTGCTATAAACACTGGTGTGCAAATGTCCGTCTGTGTCTTTGCCCTTAAGTCCTTTGAGTAGATACCTAGCAGTGGTATTGCTGGGTCGTAATCCATTCTGCCATTCTATGTCTTTTGATTGGGAAATTCAGTCCATTAACTTTTAGTGTTATTACTGTTTGGATAATATTTTCCTCTAACATTTTGCCTTTTGTATTATATATATCATATCTGATTTTCCTTCTTTCTACACTTTACTCCATACCTCTCTCTTCTGTCTTTTCGTATCTGACTCTAGTGCTCCCTTTAGTATTTCTTGCAGAGCTGGTCTCTTGGTCACAAATTCTCTCAGTGACTTTTTGTCTATAAATGTTTTAATTTCTCCTTCATTTTTGAAGGACAATTTTGCTGGATATAGGAGTCTTGGTTGGCAGTTTTTCTCTTTTAGTGATTTAAATATATCATCCCACTGTCTTCTAGCTTCCATGGTTTCTGCTGAGAAATCTACACATAGTCTTATTGGGTTTCCCTTGTATGTGACAGATTGTTTTTCTCTTGCTGCTTTCAAGATCCTCTCTTTCTCTTTGACCTCTGACATTCTAACTAGTAAATGTCTTGGAGAACGCCTATTTGGGTCTATTCTCTTTGGGGTGTGCTGCACTTCTTGGATCTGTATATTTAGGTCTTTCATAAGAGTTGGGAAATTTTCAGTGATAATTTCTTCCATTAGTTTTTCTCCTCCTTTTCCCTTCTCTTCTCCTTCTGGGACACCCACAACACGTATATTTGTGCACTTCATATTGTCATTCAGTTCCCTGATTCCCTGCTCAAGTTTTTCCATTCTTTTCCCTATAGTTTCTGTTTCTTTTTGGAATTCAGTTGTTCCATCCTCCAGTTCACTAATTGTAGCTTCTGTCTCTTTAGATCTACCATTGTAGGTATCCATTGTTTTTTCCATTTTTTCTTCTTTGTCCTTCACTCCCACAAGTTCTGTGATTTGTTTTTTCAGATTTTCTATTTCTTCTTTTTGTTCAGCCCATATCTTCTTCATGTCCTCCCTCAATTTATTGATTTGGTTTTTGAAGAGTTTTTCCATTTCTGTTCGTATATTCAGCATTAGTTGTCTCAGCTCCTGTATCTCATTTGAACTATTGGTTTGTTCCTTTGATTGGGCCATATCTTCAATTTTCCGAGCGTCATCCATTATTTTCTGCTGGTGTCTGGGCATTTGATCAGATCTCCCTGGGTGTGGGACCCAGCTGGTTGAAAGGTTTTTCTGTGGAATCTCTGGGCTCTGTTTTTCTTTTCCTGCCCAGTAGGTGGCGCTCGTGGCGGTCGTTTGTCTGCGGGGCAGTCGGCCTGGGAAACCGCGCGTGGAGGCGGGGGTCGCTGGCCGTGGCTCGGGGGAGTGCCGGTCCAAATTGCCCAGCTGGCCCGAGACGCCAAGCGTGACGGGAGGGCCCCGCTATCCAATGTTCCCAGTCAGACCGGGGAGCCACGTGCGTGGAGGGGACCCCAGACGCCAGCCACCCCAGCTGGGAAAACGTGCACCCCTCGGGTATCTCACAGCAGTGGATTCTCCCTACCCGTTCAGCCGTTCCAGAATGGGGTACGCTGTCTTTTTTGGTCTCTGTCGTGACTCCGGGAGCTGTTTTGTATTGTTTCTGTTTCTTTAGTTGCTTTTCTGGAGGAGGAACTAAGACCCGCGCGTCTTACTAAGCCGCCATCTTCTCCGGAAGTCGGGCCTGGAAGTTTTGTCAAAACTCAATTGACCATGGATGTGAGGGTTTATTTCTGAACTCTCAATTCAATTCCATTGGTCAACATATCTGTCCTTGTGTCAGCACCACGCTGTTTTGACTACTGTGGCTTTATAATATGCTTAAAGTCAAAGTGTGAGTCTTCCAACTTCATTCTTTTTTTTCAAGAAGCTTTTGGCTATTCAGTGCCCCTTACCCTTCCAGATAAACTGAATAATTGGCTTTTCATTTCTGCAGTGTAGGCTGTTGTAATTTTGATTGGGATTTTGTTGAATCTGTAAATCATTTTTTGGTAGAAATGTCTCATATTCTGTAAAGTTATATTTTCACTTTTTCAGTTGTGTCCTTTGAAGCCAAACATTTTTAATTTGATGAAGTCCAGTTTATCTGTTTTTTTATTTTGTCAGTTATGCTTTTGGTGTCATGCCTGATCTAAGGTCATGAAGATTTTCATCTATGTTTTCTTCTAATAGTTTTATCATTTTAGCACCTACATTTAGGTTCCATTTTGAGTTAATTCTTATATATAGTGTGAAAGGGAGTCTAGCTTCATTGGTTTAAATATACATACTCAACCTTCTCAGCACCCTTTGTTGAAAAGACTGTTCTTTCCCCATTGGATTGCTTTGGAAACCTTGTTTTGACTATAAGTGTACGAAGAGTTTATTTCTGGATTCTCAATTTTATTACATTGATTTATATGTCTATCTTTATATCAGTACAACATTGTCTTGATTGCTGTAGCTTTGTAGTAAGCTTTGGAATCAGGAAGTGTTTTTTTTTTTTCTTTCTTTTTTTCACATGGGCAGGCACCAGGAAGGAAGTGTTCTTTTTTCATAATTATTTTGGTTCTGAGCCCCTTACCTTTCCATATGAATTTTTTGGATCAGCTTGTCAATTTCTGCCATAAATATATTCAAGTTTTGCACTTCTTTTGTTAAAATTATTCCTAAGTATATTCATCTTATATCCTGCAAATTTCCTAAACAATTTTATTAGTTATACTTTTTTTAAAAAAATAAGCTTACTTTTAGAGCAGTTTTACATTTACAGAAAAATTGGACAGGAAGAACAGAGCATTTGTTTCCATATATATTCCCCATATACACACTTTCCTCTAATATTAATAATAGGGTTTCTCTGTGTGTGTTTGTGTGGATTCCTTAGGATTTTCCATACACAAAATCATTTCAACTGCAAATAGAGATAGTTTTGCTATTTTCTTTTCCAGTCTGAAGGTCTTTTATTTAAATTTTTGTTTAATTTCGCACAATGGCCTTAGATAGAACCCCAAATATGATGTTGACTAGAATTGGCATGTGCAGACTTCCTTGTCTTGTTTCTAAACATAGGGGAAAGTTTTCAGTTGTTGTTGCTGTCTGTTTGCTAATGACTTTCCCAGGATAATTCTGTAATGTCTGTATTTTTTGGCACTTGTAGCCACTAAAGTCTCTGCTTAGTAAACTTAGAGGTCAGCTAGTGATTGGACAGTTATTTTCTTAAATGCCTTTAATCAATGTCTTCCACCTTTGTTGAGTGGTTCTGTGTGTGTGTTGGGATATTATTTTCAATGCACTGGCAGGTAATTCACAACTCTGCCATAGCTTTCACTTCCTGTTTGCATAGACCCTCTAGGTCAGCCAAAGATGAGAGATTTGCACCCTCTCAGGTCTTTCCTGAGCATGTACACAGACTTGTTCATGCACGTGGCTTTCCAGAGTTCCAGGAATATGTTGGATCTCTGAGAAGCCCCTTATGGACATCTCATGCCTCAGTTTTTCCTTTTAAGCCGCAACTAGTATCACCACCATAGGCAGCTGTGATGTTAAACAATTGCTGTTGATTGTTTTTAGGAATAGGTCTGTTTGCAGAGAGATAAAACTTTGAGTCAGGTCCAAAAAAGACAGACCTGAGAATAAAGCTTTTTAGGGAGCTTCCAGAAAAGTCAATGAGTGACACCTCTTAGGATGGAGCTTTTGGGGAGCTACAAACCCATCTCCAGTCATTTCTGTGCTACTAGTTCCATGGGTACTGTCATTGCTAGGCTGTTGCTTTTCAAGGCTACTGAGGAGCTAGGGAGCAGGAGATGGGAATAGGACAAGATAATATGCCACTGGTCTTACTGAGATTTGGCCATTTTTTCTTGAATAAACCCTTCTCAGATTGTTACAAGGCTTTGATTAATTTCTAGAGGTCTGTAAAAGTTGTTTTTGATTTTTTTTTTTTTTTGCCAGTATTTGCTTTGATTGTATGGAGGAGTGGATTTTTGGAGGACCTTAACTTGCCATTATGTAAATGTTCCCAGCCCCCTTATTTTTGAGCTCTGATGCAAATATTATTGAGGACAGCCAGCAAGAAACAACTCCAAGATGGTTCCAGGAGGAAAGGAGTTTGAACTAATGATCCAGCCTCAACTCCAAGATGCCACTGATGAGGCAATGCCTTATGACCCAGTCATTTGGGCATGAGTGTGTATAACCACATATAATAACAATTGTATTGCCTAGAAGAAATTTCTCTCTCACTCCAGTGTGTTTGCTTGTTGGGACTTAAAGTCCAGAAGCCCTTCTAGAGTGTGCTCAACTCTGTGTGGGTGTTTTTTTGGGGGGGGACCTGGGACTTATACATATACAAAGGGACTTGTAATCAGAGAAGCTAAGACTTACTGCAAATTTACTCTGTCCTTCTCAAAGTATGATCTGTGGACCAGTGCCCATCTGTCATTTGTTAATGGTCCAAGAGAAATAACTTCAGAAGTTGAGGATAAGCATTTAAACATTTTTTAATAGCACTTAGACATTGCCAAAATTTCCAAGCATGTGCTCATTGTCCTAGTATCTTATTTTCATTGTATTTAACAAAAATAGGACTCCAAGTTTGGAAAAAACAAACTGGTTTTTCACTTTGGATTGTTTGAGGAGCACTCATCTATAATATTATCCCCATTCTACAGAGGAGGAAACAGGCACAGAGAGATGAATCACTTGTCCTAGGTTGCACGATTAGCAAATAGGGGCTGGGACTTGAACCCAGTTGACCTGACTTCAAGTCCTTGGTCAAGAGACCACGCTGTGAGTCCTAAGATGCTGCACCATGTCATACCTACAGACACCATGTCCTACCTACAGAACTACAGGCTTCTGGTTGTAGCTATAACAGCTCATAGCAGAGCCTGTCCATTTAATCACTCCAAAGCTGACCTCTCATAGGGTAGGAGGTAAGCAGGGGGCTGCTTGCAGAGGCCTGGCGCTAAGGTGGAAGACTTGGGCATAGGTATTTGGGTTATTAATCACTTGTGGCCAGAAATTCAGGGTTCCTGCCACAGAAATGAGGGTTTCAGCACATTGCACTAATTACCATGGTTTCACAGCTGTGATCAATTCACATTTTCCCACTTTGTGCTCAAACACCAAAGTCTATGGAGACTGATGTGAAGAGGTGTAAAAATAAGTTCTGTTTCCAGCCAGATTAATTATGGGCTCTGCCGAAGCCCCAGAGGGGATTGCCTGGGTTGCAAGATTGATTGGCTCAGGCCACACTGGCCAGCATGGAGCTGTCCGAGGGTTTTCAACCGAAGCAGTAGAGGGAGCCCCACCCAGCCCTGCCTTTGCTTGCACTTCAGCCTAATTGAAAGACTTTCCACCCCTTTCCCACCTGCCCATATCAAAGATTTTCTGGGAAGATTAAAATGAGACAATAGCTGCAAAATATCTAGAACAGGATCGGGAGTGTAGGGGATGCTCAACAAATGGTAGTTATTATTGTTATGCTTAGTGTTATTTATTTTTATTGTTACTGATTTTTTTTTTACAGCATCTGTCTCCTCCTAAACCCTGAATTCCTGGATGGCAGGGATGGTTTCTTATTTCTTTTCATTCCTGGGGCTTAGCACAGAGTAGGCTAACACCATGGATGCTCCGTCGATTCTTGGTGAATGAATAAATTCATTGAATAAATTGACTCCTATTAGCATTATTTCATCCACATAACTAATCCATTTCACTCATTACTGGCTTTCCTCATAACAGTATCCATATCCTGTAAGTAAATAATTAATTCCCAGATGGGTTTCCTCTATTCTTCGTGGAAACTTGGCCTCAAATCCTTTTGTTAAGCAAAATATCTTTTGGTTCAGTGCCACCCGTCCTTACCCTGTTTATTCATGAGCACATGTTCATTCAATAAGCAATTATTTAGAACCTAATGGGGTCAGGCACTGACTTAAGAGTTGGAGATACAGCTCATAAGGACACAGTCCCTATCTTCAAGTGTTTATTGGAGGAGACAAAAGTAAGCAGGTGATTTTAACACAGTGTTGTGTTTTGATTGGGGTGGGCACACAGGAAGGACATGGGCAGGGGCTTGGAGGGTTCAGAAAGGGATCCAAAGGCAGAGGGTGACTCAGCTGAGCAGTAATGGCTAAACTAGAGGGGGTAAGAGAGGAGAATGAAGAGGTTAGAAGGAGCCAGATAACAAATGCCTTTAAGTGATGACAAGGAAGTTGAATTTTATTCTGGAGTGATGGGGAACTGCTGGAGTGTTTTAAAAGTTGGGATTCAGGGCAGAGGGTATGAAGTGTGTGGGGAGGAGTCGAGGTTGGCTGGATTGGATTTGTGATGTGGACAGCTCACTTTCTAGGCAAAATGGGAAAGGGAAAGAACCAGAAGGGAGAAAGCCTGGAGGACAGAGACAATTTTGTAAGAGCAGATTTTGGTAGACTGGGTTTGCCTAAAAATCTAGGATCCTCTTTGTTGCCACAGCCATAATTAAAATGGGCTCCTTTCACTAAACAAACCGCTGCACAAACACTGATTCAATCCGCAAACCACTTAAATAAATTATACATGTCAATACTCTAAAGACAAGCAATAGAACACTTGTATTTCACGAGTTGGTGAGTGAAGGGGAGCTGTGGGGTTCACACATTGTGTTGTGTGTGTGTGTGTGTGTGCATGTGCGTATGAATGTCCAGAGGAAGTGGGAGGTCTCCCTTTTTTTTTTTGCAGGGAAGTTGAAAAAGCTTCTTATAAATAGTGGGGCCCTCTCTTTCTCCGCCGGCCTGCCGCGCGGCACCCACGCCCCGCAGCGGCCGACCTGCCTGCCCTCCTTCTCCCCTCTCTTCCCCCTCCTGCTCCGGCGGCTCTCCAACCACCACGGTGCCCTCTTCCGGCTTCACGGGCTCCTCTGCTACCAGCCTCGACAGCCTTGCTGCCCTCACCTTTCCTCCTCCAGAACAGCTACTGGGGGAGTGGAGACAATACAGAGCAGCTCCCGGAGCCATGACGGAGATCAAAGGGACAGCGTACCCCATCCTGGAACGGCTGACTGTCTGGGAGAACCAGCTCCAGTGAGAATACCGAGGGTTGCGGGCTTTCCTGGGTGGGACGGCAAGCGGCCGGAGTCCCTCCCTTCCTCCTTCCCAGGCCAGCTGGCAGAATTGGGCAGGCGGTCCCCTCAGGCCGCGGCGGCTGGCGTCCCCACCACGCGAGGCCCCCCGGACCAACTGAGATAGTTGGGTCAGAAATCCCCAGACTGCGGAGAACGGTGACCAGGGGGTCCCTTCCAAACACGCGACTCCCCGGTCCGCCTGGGAACAGTGCACTCTCCCGGGCTGCGACAGCTGGCGCCCTTCCGCCACACTTGGCGCCCCGGGCTGACTAGGAAATTTGGTCGGGCGCTCTCACGTGCTGCGGCGGCCGGCGACCCTCCCCGCGTTTGGACCCCCGGGCCGGCTGGCACTATTCCAAGATGCTTCAGCTGCCAAACTCCCCTACGGCGAGAGTTTTCCAGAGTTAAAGGACCCACAGCAACTTTTACTGGTGGATCCCGTAGACAAACGTGTGCCACGAGCACCACCTACTGGGAAGGATAAGAAAAACAGAACCCAGAGATTTCACAGAAAAATCTTACAACCTGTGGGGTCCAACACTCAGGGAAATCTGACTAAATGCCCAGACGCCAGCAGAAGATAATGGATCATGCTCAAATAATTGAAAATATGGCCCAGTCAAAGGAACAAACCAATAGTTCAAATGAGATACAGGAGCTGAAACAACTAATGCTGAATATACGAACAGAAATGGAAAACCTCTTCAAAAACGAAATCGATAAATTGAGGGAGGACATGAAGAAGACATGGGCTGAACATAAAGAAGAAATAGAAAAACTGAAAAAACAAATCACAGAGCTTATGGAAGTGAAGGATAAAGTAGAAAAGATGGAAAAAACTATGGATACCTACAATGATAGGTTTAAAGAGACAGAAGATAGAATTAGTGATTTGGAGGATACAACATCTGAATTCCAAAAAGAAACAGAGACTATCCGGAAAAGAATGGAAAAATTTGAACAGGGTATCAGGGAACTCAAGGACAATATGAACTGCACAAATATACGTGTTGTGGGTGTCCCAGAAGGAGAAGAGAAGGGAAAAGGAGGAGAAAAACTAATGGAAGAAATTATCACTGAAAATTTCCCAACTCTTATGAAAGACCTAAAATTACAGATCCAAGAAGTGCAGCGCACCCCAAAGAGATTAGACCCAAATAGGCATTCCCCAAGATACTTACTAGTTAGAATGTCAGAGGTCAAAGAGAAAGAGAGGATCTTGAAAGCAGCGAGAGAGAAGCAATCCATCACATACAAGGGAAACCCAATAAGACTATGTGTAGATTTCTCAGCAGAAACCATGGAAGCTAGAAGACAGTGGGATGATATATTTAAGTTACTAAAAGAGAAAAACTGCCAACCAAGACTCCTATATCCAGCAAAATTGTCCTTCAAAAATGAGGGAGAAATTAAAACATTCTCAGACAAAAAGTCACTGAGAGAATTTGTGACCAAGAGACCAGCTCTGCAAGAAATACTAAAGGGAGCACTAGAGTCAGATACAAAAAGACAGAAGAGAGAGATATGGAGTAAAGTGTAGAAAGAAGGAAAGTCAGATATGATATATATAATACAAAAGACAAAATGGTAGAGGAAAATATTATTCAAACAGTAATAACTCTAAATGTTAATGGACTGAATTCCCCAATCAAAAGACATAGACTGGCAGAATGGATTAAAAAACAGGATCCTTCTATATGCTGTCTACAGGAAACGCATCTTAGACACAAAGATAAATATAGGTTGAAAGTGAGAGGTTGGGAAAAGATATTTCATGCAAATAACAACCAGAAAATAGCAGGAGTGGCTATACTAATATCCAACAAATTAGACTTCAAATGTAAAACAGTTAAAAGAGACAAAGAAGGACACTATATACTAATAAAAGGAACAATTAAACAAGAAGACATAACAATCATAAATATTTATGCACCGAACCAGAATGCCCCAAAATACATGAGGAATACACTGCAAACACTGAAAAGGGAAATAGACACATATACCATAATAGTTGGAAACTTCAATTCACCACTCTCATCAATGGACAGAACATCTAGACAGAGGATCAATAAAGAAATAGAGAATCTGAATATTACTATAAATGAGCTAGACTTAACAGACATCTATAGGACATTACATCCCACAACAGCAGGATACACCTTTTTTTCAAGTGCTCATGAATCATTCTCAAAGATAGACCATATGCTGGGTCACAAAGCAAGTCTTAACAAATTTAAAAATATTGAAATCATACACAACACTTTCTCGGATCATAAAGGAATGAAGTTGGAAATCAATAATAGGCGGAGTGCCAGAAAATTCACAAATACATGGAGGCTCAACAACACACTCTTAAACAACAAGTGGGTCAAAGAAGAAATTGCAAGAGAGATTAGTAAATACCTCGAGGCAAATGAAAATGAAAACACAACATATCAAAACTTATGGGACGCAGCAAAGGCAGTGCTAAGAGGGAAATTTATTGCCCTTAATGCCTTTATCAGAAAAGAAGAAAAGGCAAAAATGCAGGAATTAACTGTCCACTTGGAAGAACTGGAGAAAGAACAGCAAACTAATCCCAAAGCAAGCAAAAGGAAAGAAATAACAAAGATTAGAGCAGAAATAAATGAAATTGAAAACATGAAAACAATAGAGAAAATCACTAAGACCAGAAGTTGGTTCTATGAGAAAATCAATAAGATTGATGGGCCCTTAGCAAGATTGACAAAAAGAAGAAGAGAGAGGATGCAAATAAATAAGATCAGAAATGGAAGAGGAGACATAACTACTGACCTCACAGAAATAAAGGAGGTAATAACAGGATACTATGAACAACTTTACGCTAATAAATACAACAATTTAGATGAAATGGACAGGTTCCTGGAAAGACATGAACAACCAACTTTGACTCAAGAAGAAATAGATGACCTCAGCAAACCAATCACAAGTAAAGAGATTGAATTAGTCATTCAAAATCTTCCTAAAAAGAAAAGTCCAGGACCAGACGGCTTCACATGTGAATTCTATCAAACATTCCAGAAGGAATTAGTACCAACTCTCCTCAAACTCTTCAAAATAATTGAAGTGGAGGGAAAACTACCTAATTCATTCTATGAAGCCAACATCACCTTCATACCAAAACCAGGCAAAGATATTACAAAAAAAGAAAACTACAGACCAATCTCTCTAATGAATATAGATGCAAAAATCCTCAAAAAAATTCTAGCAAATCATATCCAACAACACATTAAAAGAATTATACATCATGACCAAGTAGGATTCATCCCAGGTATGCAAGGATGGTTCAACATAAGAAAATCAATTAATGTAATACACCACATCAACAAGTCAAAGCAGAAAAATCACATGATCATCTCAATTGATGCAGAGAAGGCATTTGACAAGATTCAACATCCTTTCCTGTTGAAAACACTTCAAAAGATAGGAATACAAGGGAACTTCCTTAAAATGATAGAGGGAATATATGAAAAACCCACAGCTAATATCATCCTCAATGGGGAAAAATTGAAAACTTTCCCACTAAGATCAGGAACAAGACAAGGATGTCCACTATCACCACTATTATTCAACATTGTGTTGGAGGTTCTAGCCAGAGCAATTAGACAAGAAAAAGAAATACAAGGCATCAAAATTGGAAAGGAAGAAGTAAAACTATCTCTGTTTGCAGACAATATGATACTATATGTCGAAAACCCGGAAAAATCCACAACAAAACTACTAGAGCTAATAAATGAGTACAGCAAAGTAGCAGGCTACAAGATCAACATTAAAAAATCTGTAGCTTTTCTATACACTAGTAATGAGCAAGCTGAGGGGGAAATCAAGAAATGAATCCCATTTACAATCGCAACTAAAAGAATAAAATACCTAGGAATAAATTTAACCAAAGAGACAAAAAACCTATATAAAGAAAACTACAAAAAACTGCTAAAAGAAATCACAGAAGACCTAAATAGATGGAAGGGCATACCGTGTTCATGGATTGGAAGACTAAATATAATTAAGATGTCAATCCTACCTAAACTGATCTACAGATTCAATGCAATACCAATCAAAATCCCAACAACTTATTTTTCAGACTTAGAAAAACCAATAAGCAAATTTATCTGGAAGGGCAGGGTGCCCCGAATTGCTAAAAACATCTTGAGGAAAAAAACGAAGCTGGAGGTCTCGCGCTGCCGGACTTTAAGGCATATTATGAAGCCACAGTGGTCAAAACAGCATGGTATTGGCATAAAGATAGATATATTGACCAATGGAATCGAATAGAGTGCTCAGATATAGACCCTCTCATCTATGGACATTTGATCTTTGATAAGGCAGTCAAGCCAACTCACCTGGGATAGAATAGTCTCTTCAATAAATGGTGCCTAGAGAACTGGATATCCATATGTAAAAGAATGAAAGAAGACCCGCATCTCACACCTTATACAAAAGTTAACTCAAAATGGATCAAAGATCTAAACATTAGGTCTAAGACCATAAAACAGTTAGAGGAAAATGTAGGGAGATTTCTTATGAATCTTACAACTGGAGGTGGTTTTATGGACCTTAAACCTAAAGCAAAAGCACTGAAGAAAGAAATAAATAAATGGGAGCTCCTCAAAATTAAACACTTTTGTGCATCAAAGAACTTCATCAAGAAAGTAGAAAGACAGCCTACACAATGGGAGATAATATTTGGAAATGACATATCAGATAAAGGTCTAGTATCCAGAATATATAAAGAGATTGTTCAACTCAACAACAAAAAGACAGCCAACCCAATTACAAAATGGGAAAAAGACTTGAACAGACACCTACCAGAAGAGGAAATACGGATGGCCAAGAGGCACATGAAGAAATGCTCAATGTCCCTGGCCATTAGAGAAATGCAAATCAAAACCACAATGAGATATCATCTCACACCCACCAGAATGGCCATTATCAACAAAACAGAAAATGACAAGTGCTGGAGAGGATGCAGAGAAAGAGGCACACTTATCCACAGTTGGTGGGAATGTCAAATGGTGGAACCACTGTGGAAGGCAGTTTGGCGGTTCCTCAAAAAGCTGAATATAGAATTGCCATACGACCCAGCAATACCATTGCTAGGTATCTACTCAAAGGACTTAAGGGCAAAGACACAAACGGACATTTGCACACCAATGTTTATAGCAGCGTTATTTACAATTGCAAAGAGATGGAAACAGCCAAAATGTCCATCAACAGAAGAATGGCTAAATAAACTGTGGTATATACATACGATGGAATATTATGCAGCTTTAAGACAAGATAAACTTATGAAGCATGTAATAACATGGATGGACCTAGAGAATATTGTGCTGAGTGAGTCCAGCCAAAAACTAAAGGACAAATACTGTATGGTCCCACTGATGTGAACGGACATTCGAGAATAAACTTGAAATATGTCATTGGTAACAGAGTCCAGCAGGAGTTAGAAACAGGGTAAGGTAATGGGTAATTGGAGCGGAAGGGATACAGACTGTGCAACAGGACTAGATACAAAAACTCAAAAATGGACAGCACAATAATACCTAATTGTAAAGTAATCATGTTAAAACACTGAATGAAGCTGCATCTGAGCTATAGGGTTTTTTTGTTGTTGTTTTTTACTATTATTACTACTTTTATTTCTTTTCTCTATATTAACATTTTATATCTCTTTCTGTTGTGTTGCTACTTCCTCTAAACCGATGCAAATGTACTAAGAAACGATGATCATGCATCTATGTGATGATGTTAAGAATTACTGAGTGCATATGTAGAACGGTATGATTTCTAAATGTTGTGTTAATTTCTTTTTTTTTCTTTCTTTCCGTTAATAAAAAAAAATAAAAAAATAAAATAAATAGTGGGATTTGTTGCTTGAGATTAGGAGAAGAGGCAGGTAGAGGAGGGAAGGGTGGTGAGAACTTGACCAAGCTAGGAAAAGGACAGCGTTTGAGACTCTGGTGCCTTCTGACAGCCAAATGTCTGCAAGGCAGATGGAAAAAGATTGATGAGGGAAGTCTTGGGGAGTAAGCAGCCAGCATGTGTGCATGTGTCTGTGTGTGAATGTGAGTGTGTGTGTGTGAATGAGTGTGTGTGTTCAGAGTAGAGCACAAGTCAATGTGTACTTCTTGAATGAATGAGTCAAACTTCTGAATGAATTATGAAGTTAGGAAATGACAACTCTAAGAGACAGTGAAAGATTTGCTCAGTTCCTGGAGATTGCAGAAATCAGAGGTGGTAGGGCAGGGGTGAAGCTGGGGGATGGTTAGTCTCATTGTATGTGAAGAGACGGATTATGGGTGTCAGATGTAAATCATGCTTTCTGTCTCTGTTGAGGAAAAGGATCAATATATATAAAATACAGTTGTTGGGACTAAATGTTTTTGCCAAAAGGGACTTGTGAAACCCCTCCTTCAGGAGCCTCTGGAAGGGAAGGGCAGGGAGTGGCTTCATGAGAGCAGGGTTCCCTGCACCTGCTGGGAAGGTGCCATGGATGCCAGCTCGTGGGCCATTAGTGGTCCAGAGTCACCCTACAACAACCTGGGTCACTCAGAGCCTGCAGCCAAGCAGCAGCCCAGGCCAGGCACAGGGCGTGGGGCACCTCTGAACAAAGATTCGGGTCAATGGAGAATAGGAGTTACTAAGAACAATAGCTAAGATGTATTGAGCACTATGTGCCAAGCACTGGCCTACCTTATTCTATTGATTCTTCACAACCTCTTGTGTTAACTATCAATATCCCCATTTAATAATATGAAGAAACTGAGACTTGGAAAAGTTAAGTAGCTCGTTCAAGGCCACTGAATAAGCACACTTTGGGATTCCTCTACCCTCAGCCTCAATCTCCCCTTCTTTACACACACACAGACACACACATGTGTGTGTGTATATATATATATATTTTTTTTTTCCCCTTTTCCTTCTGGGAGAAGCTCCATACTGTGGGGAGCTTTGGTGGGAATGACAGTCACAGTATCTGCCCTTCCGTACTCTAGTGGGCAGGCAAGTGACCAAAGTCACAGTAAGCAAACTTTCCTTCCTGGAACTCTAAGGCATGAGACATTAGTATAAAAAAACGGAGTAGTAGATTCACTCCAGCAGCAGCACCGGACAAGATGGCTGAGGATCTACTGCCACAGAGGTATCAGAAGCCACCCTGCTCCTCTCCCAGCCACTGTCCAATACACACCAGATAGATTTCAATTGGGCTGAAGTTAGCCAGCATTTGTTTCCATCTTTGTGATGTTGAGCCCTGACACAATAGCTGTTGGGCAAACAGAGGCACCTGGATTTGGCAGTCACCTCCAAAGCTTGCCCTCTCTGTCACGCCACACCATACCAATGAGCCACGGCAACCCCAGAGCTTCTGTGGAACCCTCAGCATGGAAAGAAGATCTTTGGAAGAGCTGAGGAGGCCAATCCACAGTCAACTGACAAGATCCACTATTTCTTTGCCAACCAATGTGGATTCAGAGCTAAAGTCTCAAGTTTCCAAGTTATATGCTTACCTGTCGGGTATTCACATCTTCTGGAGGAAGCACAGAAGTGGTGACTTAGGTCCCATCTCCTGATGGCTGCAGGCATGCATGGCCAGGCCAAGATTTCAGCTCCTAGGGTTAGTCCCCGGCAGCCAGAGCACACAGGCCTTAACCCCAAGATCTCGGTTCTGATGTCCCTTCCCCACTGTCTCCTTTGGCATCTTTGCTCCCAACATCCTGCTCCTTAAAGAGCCTGAAACCACCCACATGAGCTGGGATGTGGTATCCGCCATGGTCAGCAGCTTCCTCCCTGGCATTAGCTCTGGTGGGAAAGGCTGAGTCTTAGGCAAAAGAATAATGAGTATGAAGAAGCAGTTGGAAGAAAGACCGGCTGTACTGGGGGCTGAAATCACAGTTGTCTGTGAGAGATTAGCTTTGGCTTTTGCTCACAATGCTACCTCCAAGCAATTGTTCTCCAGTTATATTGGTTTCTCTGATTCCCTTAAAGATTGTTCTGCCCAGTTAGCCAGATCAGCTGCACAGGAAAGCCGATTTGGTTGGGAAAATGCCAACCTGATCATTTTCCTGTCTGAATGTGTTTCTTTGTACAACCTGAGTTTCTGCTATCTGATTCTCTTTGCAAATTTTTTCCTACTTTTCCTGGCGTGTTACTGCTCTCTGGCCCATCTCTTGGGCATCAGGCCTCTCAGGGTCTTGTATTCAGTATCTGGGGATGCCAGCGAAGAGGCCCAGAGTAGAAGATGGGGCTCTAATGAAATCTACTTAGAGAGAAAAAAGGCAAAGGGTTTGTGATTCAGCACACTCCCTCAGCAATGTGGAATAGATTAGCTTTCCAGTATTTTAAATTAGAATGGCAAAATAAATACTAATAGACCTAAGTAATTGATTCATAATTCTTATGAAGCCATCTTTTCATTTGATACAGATGATAACTGATGATGTTCTGTTTATTTTAATTTAATTTTTGAATAGGTAATAAATGCAGATGGTTCACAAACTAGCAAGGATCTTATGGTAACCTATGACAAACTCTGGGATCTGTCCTGCAACTACTTGTTGAAGAGTGCTTTGGAAACTATTGCGTTTTTGTTTCTTTGCCTTGTATATGTGTTATAATATACAAAAAAAAAGTTACAAAAAGAAAAACTTATACTGAGATGTTCCCCCTCCAACCTTGTCCCTCATTTGCTCTGCCCTATAAATATTCCCTAATTTAAATGTTTTAAAATGACTAAAATACATTTCTCAAACCAATATTTTTCCTACCCTTAGCTTAGTTAATTAAACTTCATTCCACAGATTTGAAAAAAGAAAAACTATTTTCTCACATTACCTTTTCAGATGATCATTGATTTAAAAATAAAAAATGCATGTTACTAACCAAGTCAGTGCTACCATCTCAGAAATTCTTGTCTCTAGTGTTTTATAAGTTGGAATCCCCACTTACTTTAGATGATCTGATAAGAAGTTTTGGGCCTTGAAATCCCGAAAGATTTGTTGAGCACAGCTTGAACTTGAAGGTACATGAAGTCAATGATAAATACCACGTATCTTCCACTATGGCAATCAGATGTTAAAAGCCCTAAGAATAATCTCTGGCCAGCCAAGCCCCTTGTCCCCTCCGGACCTCTGACTGTCAGCAGGAGTGTGTTCTGTTAGGCCAAGGGGGAGACATATCAGGTACATGGCCTGCAACGCAGATCAACGTGTGTAGCCTGACCACTGCTTGTGCCAGGACACTTGCTACATGTCCTGTGAAGGCTACAGATGGGAGAATGGATTGAAGGTAGTGCTGAAGTCAGATGCTTTGACTGGGAGTGGAGATGAGACACAGAGCAAGAGGGATAATGGGAGAAGGGGAAAGCAGAAAGGGAGAATGCTAGAATAAGAGCAACAGAACAATTTTCAACCTTGGCCACTTAAGGGAGCTTTTAAAAGCTTCCTATCCCAAGCCTCACAATTTAGAGATTCTGATTTAGTTGATCTGAAGTGAAGTCCAGACAAAGGTATGTTTTGAAAGCTTCACCAGGTGATTCTAACACACAACCAGAGTGAAGGACCACTACTCTAATGTCATCAAAGTAAATACGATTGACCTTGAATTGCATTGATGAACAAAAGCAGAGCATTGCAACCAATAATGCAGGTTTCACTTGATTGACATCAATTTACTTTGCTATTATTGGTAAAATAAATAATGAAAATGGTATTCCCGGACATATCTGGATTAAAAACATCTACTCTCTATTTGAATTTGACCACATACAATGGAGCCAAGCTTAAAATGAAAACAAGCAGTATGGAGCCCAGCCCTCATACAGTTTGGCCAGCAGTATTTGGGTAGTCCCTACCCTCATGGCTTGGTGTCCAACATTCTCTTCTGGATTTTCCTCCCTGCTTTTCTCTGTAAAATAACCATTACATTCTTCTCTTCCCAACTCAAAATAATTCTGTTCAGAGCTCTCGGCAGCACAGAGAGGAAGGACATTGTTTCCCAAACTTGTTCCAAGTTTGCCTGACTCTCTTCTTAGAGAATCACAGTGCATAATGCTGAGGAAATAATATGAATAAATTTAATTCAGTGTTTCCCAAATTCATTTGGTCATAGAACACTTCTGTGAAGTACTAGAGTGAAGTAGAGGTGGTCTACAGATCTGAGCATGCATCTTGAATGAATGACTTACCAAGTAGGCAGTTAGCCAATCTCCAAGATGCCCCTCCATGATTCTCACCTCATGGTATTTGTGCCCTTGTATGGTTCCTTTTATGTTGAATCAGACTGACCTGTGTGACCAATGTAAGACGAGTGAGAGTGTGTGACTTCCAGGGCTAGCTACTAAAGGGCACTGTGACTTATGCCTTGTTTTCTTGGGTTGCTCGCTCTGGGTGAAGCCAGTCACCATGTTGTGAGGACTCTTGGGCAGCCTTGTGAAGGGTCCACAAGCGAAGGAACTGAGGACTCCTATCCACAACCAGCATGGACTTCCACCATATCACAAGTGGATCTTCCATCACAGCCAACCCCCCAGATTGCTGTAGGTTTGACCTCAGACATCTTGTCCACAACTTCATGAGATACCATGAGTCAGAAGTGCCCCATTAATCTGCCCCTGAATTCCTGACTCACAAAAACTGAGAGATAATAAAATGATTATTGTTTTAAACCACTAAGTTTTGGGGCATTTTGTTATTCAGCAATCCATAACTAATACACAGAGGGATTTAACTTTTGGGTTCCAATTTCCTTATCTGCCAAATGAGTATAACAATACCTATTTCATAAGGTTATTGTGCCAATTTTTAAAGGTGGATATAGTAGCTATAGTATGTGACAAATAATTGGTAATTATTTCTATGAACTAGTCTCCATTCTGAGCATTCTTTTTCTTTTCCATCCTCTTAAAATCTCATTTTATGCCATTTATTTTTCACCTTTGATGCTTACATTTGTTGTCCCAACTCAATTTGTATTCTATTTTGTTTGTGTCTGCTGACAACACTAGAGATGGTCATGGTGATGTACAGTACAAGCAATAATAGTCGTGCTCTTTAAAGGCTTGTTTTGTTGTGTTCCGGAAGCCTTTGGAGATCTCACTAACATCCAGGACCCTGATACTGTTCATCCACAGCCAAGTGTGGGGGCAGGTCACCTGCATATGCCCATGATTCAGAACCATGTGGCAAACTGATTCTTGTCCCTAGCTTTGGGGATCCCATCTTGCTTGGTAAGGGTAGGTGAGGTTCACAGCAAACAGTGATGACCTAGAGCTTTAAGAGCCTTACTATGCAAATAGTGTTGTTTCCATGTCCTGAAAAGCTCTCAAATCTCTCTCTTTTTCTCCATCCTCACAGCTGCCACCCCAGTCCAGGTCATCATCATTTATTGCCTGGACTATGGCAATGGTTTCCTACCTAGTCTCCCAGCTTCCAGGATGGCTCCAACCTCTAAATATGTCCCAATATTGCAGTGGGAATAACATTTTTAGAGTTTAAATTTGATAATGTCACTTCCCTGCTCTAAGCTCTTTAACATGACCAACGAGACCTTGCAAAATCTGGTCCCTTGTATACTCCTCCAGTCCCTCCTCTCCAAAATATATCTATTTGTAGTTCCCAAATATGATAATCTCTTTCTAGTCTCCTGAGATTTGGCATTACATTCTCTCTGTTTCAGGTTATGTAACACAAGAAGTTCCAGAAAGTCTCTCCAAAACACCACCACCATTAAAAACCCACAGCTCTCTCCAGACTTGCTATAGCTGCATAATACCCCACCAGTCACTGGCGGAGACATCCAATAATTTAATATACATTTTTCTCCTGTCAGATTGCAGAGAACTGGTATGGGGTGAGTGTATGGATGTTGGAGAGTTGTACAAAAGGTAATTTCTAGACATTAAAGACCCTGTTGTCCATGTGATTGCCAAAGCCATTTCAATTGACCAGAGAATAGGACACATTGGAATTAGCAGAAGTGAAGAGAAAGAAGACCAGATCAGAATGCTGAGGTCCAGGGGTCAAGTGATACTAGCTCAGATCTTTATTCTGAACTCCAGAGTTGGGAAGCCAATTACCAACTGAACGTCTCCACTTAACTGTTGAACAGACACCTTAAACTCCACATGTCCATATCTGAACTCATCATGAGCTCTTTCAAGCCTCCTCCTCTGACATTTCCTATCTCACGATGGTATCTCTGGCCTGAGCCAGAAACCGGGCATGACCCCGGGCCCACAGTTAAACCTCAGACACAGTCCCTCACCAGATCATGTCCACTGTGCATGATAAATACCTCTTCTTGGCCAAACTTTCCCGTTCCATCCTCACTTCTCTTCCCTGGTTCTGATGATCATTTGGTCTCTTTTCTGGACTATCAGTAAAGAGTTTTCCTAGAATTTCCATTTCCTATTGTATCTCCCTCCGTTTATCCCCATAATGATCAAACGCACCTTAGGAAAAACAAAGTGTCCTGATTAAAATTCCCTAATGTCTTTGTTAGTTTAGTCTATAAAATAGTGTATTTGTTTGTTAAATGCTGCTGGAATGTAATAAACCAGAAATGACTTGGCTTTTGTAAAGGGAATTTATTAAGTTACAAGTTCACAGTTCTAAGACCATAGAAATGTCCAAACTAAGGCATCCAGGGAAGGATACCTTGGACAAGAAAGCTAATATCTGTTACATGGGAGGGCACATGGCTGACATCTGCTGATCCCTGTTCCCTGTTCCGTTGCTTCCAGCTTCTGATGCTAGTGGTTTCTTCTCTAAGCATCTGTGGGCCTTCACTTAGCTCCTCCTCTGGGACATGATTCTGGGTTCTGTCTTGCTTAGCATCTCATGGGATGGCACATAGCAATGTCTGCTGGGCTCTGCATCTCCAAATGTCTGTGTCTAGGCATCTGCTTTCTCTGTTGACACTTTAAGCATCTCCAAATGTCTGCATCTTTGTCAGTTATGATGCAACTGTAATTTTCTCCAAAATGTCTCCATTTAAAAAAATTCTAGTAAACTAATCAAGACCCATTTTGAATGGACAGAGTCACATCTCCATCCAATCAAAAATCCACACCCACAATTGAGTGGGTCAATCTCCATGGAAAAAATTTAATCAAAGGTTTCCACCCTGCAATATTGAATCGGGATTCAAGGACATGACTTATCTGGGGTACAAAACACTTTCAGACAAAACAGATAGATGCCTAGATCCTTGCCATTGCATCTGGGGACCTTGATGACTGTGTCCTGCTCTCCTCTGCACTCTCTTTGACCTGGACCCCCCTCACATCCCGCATCTGTCCGGGGTAGACTCCATACTGTTTTACTGCTCCTGGGTCAGACTGTGAGCTTTCACACCCCTGAATGCTTTTCTATAATTATTTATTTTATTAAAAATTTTTTACAAACACTCTCCCTCCCCACCCAGCCACTAATTTGTTTTCTATCTCTGAAAATTTGCTATTTCTAGTCATCTCTTATAAGTGATAACATATGATTTTTGTCCACATGTGCCTTGCTTATTTCACTGAGCATGATGTTTTCACGGTTCTTCCATGTTGCAGCGTGTCTCAGGACCTCATGTATATGGCTGAATAATATTCCGTTGTGCATATGGACCACATTTTGAATGACTTTCCCACAACACTCTCTCTGCCTGGAAAGCTTTTCTTACTCAGTGTTCCTGCTCCTTTCTTCACAACACACACAACTCAAAGACACTTTAAAATCTTGTAAGACCTTTTAAGTCTCAGTTGAAGTCTCAGAGGCCACCCCCACTTACAAGAGCCTTCACATGGTGGGTGCTCCCCACTTCAGCACCAACGGGCTGCCGGGGAGGGAGGTGGAGGGTAGAGTTCGTGTCTGTTAGGCAATGGCATAAAAATTTGCTCAGCAGAAATCATCAGTGGGAAGGAAGTTGATCCAGAATTAACCCTACTTTGGATTTGGCACCAACACTTTGACCCATGGCCTACCTGGAAGCGGAGTGTACCCAAAGGAGGTGAGGTAGTGGCTTGAAGAAATCAGCCTGTGGGATAGCAAAGGATGGCAGACACCCTCCCTGGCCCTTCAGACCTTCTGTCCTTCTGGCTTCACTGTTTTTGGAAATCTCAATACGAATATTTGTATGTGTGTGGGGGTGGGGAGAGGCAATATAGAGAAAGAGAGGAAGAGGGAAGCAGAGATTCTTGAGTGTATGCATCTAGCAGCTGGGTGGAGGTGGCGCTCAGAGGGGGAGGAAAGGGCTGGGACTCTGGCTGGATAAGGGGGAGGGAGATAGTGACCCTTTTAAAAACTCCTTGCTAGGCTACTGGGCATTATCATTTCTACCTCCTTGCACTACAAACCCAGAGTCCTATTTCCAGATTGTTCTGGAAAAGCAAAGGTGTGTATGTAAGAGAGAGAAAGACAGAGACAGAGAGGCGGGGACAGCCACCCCTCCTGCTTGTTATTTACTCAGGACATCCTGACCACAGAGACCCACTTCTCCATAACACACACCCTTATCTTGCCCTCAAATGGGAGAAAATTGAGCATAAAAAATGAAACTTGGAGCATGCGATCCCGCTGCTAGCTTGGAGGGAACCCAGCTCCGGCTGTTGGCTGAGGCTGCCCTGGCCTCACTCCGTGGGGACTTGCTAATGCAGCGACCGCGGTGCTATTCCAAACACCGCATTTTCATTTAACAAATTTAAAAAGAAGTTCACTTCTCCAGAAGAGTTCCACATAATTGGAAACATGCATTCTGGCAAAGAGGAATGGAGAAATTCTTGGTACGTCTCCAGCTAAAAGGCCAATCTATCAAGTGCTCTGGGAATGACAGAGGCCCATTCACTGGAGCCTGGAGAATTTAGACACAAGGAAGCATACGGGCTCAGCCTTCGCCCTGCAGGTAGCTGTGTGATTAGTTTCGCAGATGTAGACGGAAAGGCAGGTAGAGAGAAGTACATACATAAAAGTAAGTGGGGGATTAGGAAAACATGGAATCCTTTACCCAAAAGCCATAGCGATTTCTTTTCTTGTGAGAAATGCAACTCAGACTGGTGATGTGTCAGTGGTTAACAGGGTGGTGAATACTAGGTTCAGGTATGTAAATGATCAATGCTTTGTCTACACTGTGTGATGGCTGGGTAAAGAAGCTGGGCTCCCTCTGCCACTTACTAATACATCTCTTAGCTTTTTTCTATGCCTGTTCCTCATAGATAAACTGGGGACACCATTGCCCACCCATAGGGCTCTCATTGAGGTTTTTTTTTAATTAAAAAAAAACTACTTATAAAATATACCCCCTACTTCTACTGATGGTAAGCTTGGAAATAACTTTTGATGACTTGAACTTTCTTCTTGTAATTTTAAGATCTTGTCAGACAATTAATGAAAGAAGAGGGACAGCAATAGACCAAGCACGTAAGGTCCTGGCCTTTCTCCTCGGGTTCCCACATGGTCCTTGGCTGCTCATGCGTCCTCCATGGGCCTGTGGGGAGGACCTGGGGTGAGCCCTGGCGACTCCCCTGATTGGATTTCTTCTGTGCTGCCCCCACCTCAGTCTCACAGGGCCGGGTCTGCCTCCCCAGGCCCTCATCTTCCTACCTCTGCCCTCTGTGCTTCTCACCTGACATAACCTGACTGCTCTCAGCCCCTCCGGATTTGGGATGTCTTTATTCACCCCCTTTTCTGACTGTGCCTGAGAAAGAAAAGCCAACTCCCTTTCCCAGATTTGCAAGAAGCTTTCAGGCATCATGGCAATGACTGCACTTCTAATGAAATAGAAACATTCTCCAGTGTGTTTTCATATTGCCTTTTTCAACATGACTTCATTCCTGGATTTGAGAACAGGGTTTTTTTGGTGGTTACGAGCCAGTCTTTGGGGCACCCAGACCTGAATTCTAATTCTGGTACTTAAAGGCCATATAAATTTGGGCAAGGCACTTAAGTTCTTTTGAATTTCAACTGTAAAGTAGGAATAATAATAAAAATCTAATGGTGATATTATAAAGATTTAATTAGGATCTTGCTCTTGGGAAATGTATAAAAAAGCATATTCTTATAGGCATAAGTATTTGCATATATATAGTTGTGTGTTTGTATGGATGCGTCTGTCTCTATTTATCTATCTATCATCACCTCCATTTTTTCCTCAACCACTCATCTTTATTCCTGGGGTCAGAGAAAATTAACACCCACACAAGAGCCAGGTTATTCAGTTGCCACCTGGCTTCTAATGCAGGCACTGCCTCTTCCCAGCTCTGTGATCCTGGAGAAGCCACCTCATGTAGCTGGTTCTCTGGGAACTTTTATAAGGTTTGTGCATAAAGCAGGCACTTGCCACAAACTGAGAGACAAAGAAAGCAGTAGAGGAGGCAGAGAGCTGAAAAGCAAGGGTCCTCACAGGGTTTCACACTTGCCAAAAACGAGCTGTGGAAAGAGATGCGGAGGGGTCACTCCTCCCTTTGACCCTGATTCTCCTCCTCTAGCCTCTTCCCCAGACCCTGCTTTGGCCCCAGCGACCACATGGATTGCAGAAGAGGGGCCTTTCCAGACTGGCACAGCCTTTTCCCTCTCTGAGTCTGGGCTGCTGACAAAAAGGCTGATTGTGCCTTCAGAGGCCTTAAGCTCCTGCCCCCGTAACAGTGGCTTTCCAGAAAAGAGCAGGTCCCTTCCAGACCTGGGAGCCCGGTGCGTGCAGCACTGGGACTTTTACCACTTGCACCAGACCCTTGCAGCTTTAGTAATCCTGCTCTCTGGATTGGTAACTGGAAACTCTAGCTCTGACCCATGGACAGATTATTTGAAAATCAAGACCCTGGAAAACAAGGAATAAGATAAAATTGAGATGCAGTGACTGTGGGGTTCAGAAGAACTTAAACTGAGAGAAAAGAAAAGGAGCCCACTGACATCATACCTAAAATTTCATTCATGATCTTATCTCATATTTCTATAACAGCCCTGTGAAGTAAGCACTATAACTAGTCCCATTTTAGACTTGAAGAAAAAAGCTGAAAGCTTAAATGACCTGTTCAAGGTCACTGTTCTAGTTTGCTAGCTGCCAGAATGCAACACACCAGAGACGGATTGACTTTTAATAAAAGGGGATTTATTTTGTTAGTTCTTCAGAGGAAAGGCAGCTAATTTCCATCTGAGATTCTTTCTTACGTAGGAAGGCACAAGATGGTCTCTGCCAGCCTTCTCTCCAGGCCTCTGGGTTCCAACAACTTTCCCCGGGGTGACTTCTTTCTGCATCTCCAAAGGCCTGGGCTGAGCTGCAAGTGCTGAGATGAGGAATGCCAAGCTGCTTGGGCTGTGCTACATTAAGCTCTCTCATTCAAGCACCAGTCAATTAAGTCAAATGTCATTCATTGCAGCAGGCACGCCTCCTAGTCCACTGCAGATGTAATCAGCAACAGATGAGGTTCACATACCATTGGCTCATGTCCACAGCAACAGAACTAGGTGCCTTCTCCTGGCCAAGCTGACAACTGACCCTAACTACCACAGTCACCCAAATAATAAATTCTGGTGCCAGGATTTGAATCTGGGTCTTTACAACTTCACTGCTGAAGTATGAAACCACTAAGCCATATGCGACTTCCAAGAGATATGCAATTCTCTCAACAGCTATGTGAGGTGTAGGCAGGATTATTTTCCCTTTATATCTGGGAGAACAAAGTCCCAGACTTTCCCAGAGATTCCCAATAGAGATTTGAACCCAGTTCTACCTCACGTCAAAGCCAGCGTCAGAGTTGGACTCTCTTTTTCTCCAGCTGACAGGGAAGCACTGGCTTGAATTCCCTCATGGCAGGGCATGTGCAAGTGGAATTTTGTGATCTCCGTATTATTGAAGAATTTTAATCACTTTAATAACACTTACCACTTCTGTCTATTTAGAAAAAGAAATTAAGTATCAAGAGGAAGCATCAAATTTATAAAGGATTTGTTTAATCTGGTACCATATTATGAGAGTCATTTCAACTCACTGAAAATATGATAAGCATTTTGCATTTAAGCAAATAAGTTTTATGGGTCTACTGATAATTATGCAACCCCAGATTTATGGTTCCTTGCTCTCATTGGATGAAACGTTAGGTATAACAACAAACTTGGTAGATTCTGACACATTAAAAGAGGAATGTGAAATATTTATTAAAAAGCCACAGGCAGTGACAAAGTAGACAGCGTGGGGCCTAATACTTGAGGATGAGGATAATGATTTTGAGCAAACACCCGCTTTACTTTCTGCTCCTCTGCAGTATTCATTAACATCTGTCACAACAAGAACAGAGACCCAGAAAACTTGCATAAAGATATAATCAACAATAAAGGGGCCGTGAGCAGGGGAGACAGGGGAGGGGGAGGCGTGAATTACCTTTAGGATGTCAGGAAGGCTTTGCTTTCAGAATGTGTTTACCAGGAGCTGACAGCCAAACCATCATCTGCTTTCTATTTAATATACGTGGTTTGTTTTTTTTTTCATAAACGGGGGCTCTTCTGGATTAATCCTGGCACATGGGTGATAGGATTGCTCTGGGCAGTGCCCTCAGTTCTTCACCTCTCCCCAGCCACTAGAGTCGTCCCTGCTGAGGCTCCAGATATCAGGGAGCAGAGACAAGCACTCATTTTGCACCCTGTCCAAATTCCTGACCTGCACAAGTGTAACAAAATGGTTGTGTTTTATGCCACTAAGTTTAGCTGGTTTGTTAGGCAGTAAGCTGACCAGAACATTGCGGAATCTCCTAAGGTTCAAATGCCACACCTAATTCAAGATTTAAAAACGACAGTATACTGGCCAACCCTGGGCAGCCAAACCTGGAAATTACAAATGGTAGGCGGTTCATGATACATAGAATGAAAGAAAACCAGCAGGGCAGAGATTTCTACACAGAGAGGTGGCAGGCACGCACTTAGCAAGATGCCCAATATTACAACAGGTTTTCAAAAAGTGAACATTAAATGAACGAGGGCTCTCACTGAGAGACCAGGGAACCTTGACCAATCTGAAATATACTAGCTTCTCAGGCATCATAAACTTAAGCCTTTGGAGTCCGGTCAAGCAAACTGCTAATGGTTATTTTTAATCCACAAGTACCAAATATTTGCTGCCTGCAGGGAACTCAGTTTGAAGGTCTCATTTATTTCACCCTGGCCTGGGAGGAGTCACGCACTAAGTTTTCCTGGGTCTAGTTGTGAAAAGGCATTGTGATGGGCAGGACAACGGTGGATGCCATAAGGAGAATGGGCCACTGCAAATAGAATCCATGTAAATAAAGCTTTGTGAACTCAAGGGAAAAAAAAATTAAAATCCCAAACTCTTTTATAGGCAAGCCCTGCTTATCTTCTGAGTAGCTTGTTTCCAGTCACCCCTAGGATTGTGAAATCCATTTGCATGAGATGGCCCGTCTGTTATGGTTAGCAAAGACTGAGGGCCTTTCATAGACACATTAAATATTGGAGCAAGAAGAGATCATATAGTTCAGCCTCCAGGTGGGGAAATGAGGGTCCAGAGAGGGAGAAAGGACTACCCACCATCACACACCCAGTTTAGTGAAAAACTGGGACTGGAACTCACCTTGCCTGACTTCCACTGTGCAACCAACTCATTTGATCTGTTTTCACTATCTTTCTGTCTGACTCTACCTAGAGGCCCTCAGAGCATAGACTGTGTTCCTTCTTCATCATTTCAACAGTAGGTGAAGAAAGTAGACTTTTCTAAGAAGTCCGAATTTTTCTAATCCACAACTTTCTGCCCATTTTTATACAAAGCTATGTACGTAGAACTGTGTTTTAGTTGCCTAGGCTGCTCAAACAAATAATATGAAATGGTTCAACTTTAACAATGGGAATCTATTTGCTCACAGTTTTGAGGCTGGAAAAATGTCCAAATCAAGGCATTCTCAAGGCGATGCTTTCTCCCTGAAGGCTGTGGTACTCTGGGGCTGGCTGCTGGGGAGCCTGGCTTCTTTGTCACATGGCCAGGTGCATGGCGGCCTCTCCTGGTCTCTTCTTTCTCTTCTGTGTTCCATTTCAGCTTCTTGCTTCATGTGGCTTTTCTCTCTCTTTGTCTAAGTTTCATTCTTTTACAAAGGGCTTCAGAAATAGGATTAAGACCCACCCAGGGTCACACTAACTGAAGTAACCTCATCAAAAGGTCCTACTTACAATGGGTTCACACCCACAGGAATAGCTTACTTTTAAGAGTGTGTTTTTCTGGGGGCATATGCAGTTCCAAACCATCACAAATTGCCGGGCAAAAATTTTATGTTGACTTCCCAGCTCTGATTGCCACTGCTGATGGGCGTGGGCTTATGTGGCCGTGTTTACTCCGTAAGACCCATTTCCTACCCTACCCCCCAATTTATACCTTATTTGATCCAGGGGAGCTATTCCATTGTATGGGCAGCGACCAATGATTCTATCTCGAAAAACTGTTGCCAAGAGAATCAGAAACTGTGGCCAAGTGACAATGAGCACTTGAATGAAAAGGTCAGTGTGGGCCACGGTAGCTCAATGGCAGAGTCCTTGCCTGCCATGCTAGAGACCTGGGTTTGATTCCCGGTGCCTGCCCTTGTGAAAAACAAAAAAGATTATATAAAGTAATAGCTACTATTTTTGTCACGTGCAAATTGAATGGTATGCAGTTAGATCTAGCGGTGGGGAGGGGCGAGCAAGCCTGCAGAAAGCATCAGAGGCCAACGCCATGTGACCCAGAGTGAGAGCAGGAGAGACAGCTGCCCGGGTCTTGGGCTCTGGTGCCAGGTCCGAGTCCACCAGGCCTGACTGATCTCTTCTCTGTTTGAACCAGCTTAAGTGGGTTTCTGTTCCTTCCAAATAACTGGCCCACCAGACATAGTACCTTCTCTCAACAGGCTTACAACTGGACAGTGGAGATAAAATATGTAATTGAATTCTTGTAGATTCTAATTTGTCAAGTTTGGGAAGGGACTGGATGCAGTTTAAAAGACCTCCCTTCACAAATCTGAAGACCAGCCAAGATCAAGAACATTTGCCCTGAAAAACAAAGTCCCAGTCCCCTGGGGTACACACTCCCTTTTAGGCCTTGGCCTCTGTCCACCGCCTTCCACGGCCTGCCTCAAATTTTACACTCTTCAAATCCAGATATTGCTGCCGACCCCTTCAGCTTTCGGAAAGGTGCTTTCTCTAACACACAGGCCGGCAGGATGGCATCCCCTTGGGGGAGGGTCCTTGAGGTTGGGAGACTAGATCTCCTGTGCACTCTCCCCCCCATTCAACACTGTTGCTCCCCCAGGCCATAATTCCTTCCCTTCCCTTTACAAACCTATCTCTTCTGTCACCCCAAGACCACATTGTAGATATATATGAATTTCTTAACTGGGGGCTGGGACAAAATAAAAGGCATTGTAACACAGAGGGGAAGAGGTAGCAGCTTGGTTTCCATGCCCTGGACTTCCCGTGGCTCCTGGGGGCAGGCATGGAAGGGATCAGGCCTTTCACACAGGGCAGCCCGGCCCTCGCTTTCCGTGCCCTGGCCCTGTGAGCTGCTTTTTTATCCAAGCCAGTTCCCTGAGTAGATCCACCCAGCAACCCCCTGAATCTTCTCTCCTTCCCATAGGGAAAGCCTAACTTCCATTTGTCTCCACAAACTGTGTCATTCAGGCCAGAAAAACATCCTGGGCTTCTGCTGAAGGATGGAAGGTTCTGGCCACGGAATCACGTGGAGGGGGTGGGGTGGGGTGCGTCTGGTTCCAGGCTGTGTCCTCCACATCAGATTAGATAGAAATTTAGAAATTCAGCTGTAGGTCTACTGGTTTTGTTGTTGTTGTTGATATATAGATATATATTTTAGACTAATAGTAGACACAAATATCTATTTCAAGAACAGACATTTTGTAGGGGAGGGGCTCTGGTACCATGCAAACCAAAACGAGAATGAAAATGTTAATTAGTAGGACATCTGTTTTCTCGGTGCTCTGAGTGCCAGTTAGAGTTGATATCATTATTTGACATCTGTCCTACTCACTGGTGGCTTCCTGTGACAATGAAGAAGCTACGGCATCCTTTTCAGTTGTCCTCTGTGAGGTCAAGAAGGTTGCCCCACTCACACCCTTCTTGGATGTGAACTGGCCTTACCCCATACAAGTTCACTTCCGGCTGCAGCCTCCTTCCGCTGTGCCTTTATTCCAGCTGCTCCTTCTGCCTCGAAGGCTCCCAGGCTTCTAGCCCTTCACGACACTGCTCCTGCTTATTCTCAGCCTCAATCTGACTAAAAACTTCATTTCCCACGTAGACCTCTGCTAGTCATTTAGTAAAAGAAACATTTCAGACCTGCAGTAGCACCTCCTCCTGGAAGCTTTCCTTGATCTCTCCCTCCCTGTGGATGTCTCCCTTCTGCTCTCAGACTCTGAGTCGGCCCCCAAATGCCCTGATCAGAGAAAAGTTCAAGGACTTGATGAAGGATGAGTTGTGTAGGAGCAGAGGCCTAGGGCCAAAGGTGTCAGGGATAAGGGAATGAGAGCCGCCACCAAGCCTGATTATGAGTGGCTGGGGGTGGGGTGAGGCGCAGCAGGATTGGGGGGGTAGTTGGGGGGGATAACTGGTGGGGCGAGGGCAGAGGAGGAGGGGCCAAGGTGAAGGCCCCCTAGAGACAGGGGCTCAGAGGGGTTGGCCCCTGGTCCTGAAGTACTGCGAAGTGGAGGGGAGGCGGAGGAGGGACACCTGGGGGATGCCTCTGGCCTGTAGGCCTGTAACTTTCAAACTTCTTGAACCATAAGTCATAATAAGAAAAACATTTCACTGCACAACCCATTAATCGCAAATCCACACCTTGTCTAAAACTAATTTCATTGAATAGTGCGGAACGTTGGTGCTTGTGAGGCACAGCTTTTTTCTTTTTCTTTTCTCTCTATTATTGTCTCTGTTTTCTTTCTACTCTATTCTATTCTACTCCACTTGATTCTCTTTCATTAAAATGGCTGGACCCCCTAAATTAACAGGCCACAGTTTATGTTTTCTTTTCCAACATTACATTTTGAAAAAATTAACTCCTGAGAAAAATAAAAGACTAGAATAATAAGCGCTCATCTACTCTTCATCTAGCATCACCAGTTATTATACATTTGAAAGTTACAGACACCAAGGTTCCTCACTCCTTAAATCTCCAGCGTAAATACATTGTCATTACTCCACCCAGAAACACTTACTTTCATCCCATCATATCATCCATTACCCAGTTCATATTCAAACGTCTTCAATTTTCTTCAAGAATTTTGGGAGCTATTTTTGGGTGAGCAGAATTCAATTAAAGTTTGCCCACATAATATACTGAGTTATGTCTCTTTTACCTCCTTAAATCTAAAAGACTCTCTCTTTTAATGATATTGAAACTTTTGAAGAACCTAAGACAATTGTCTTTTAGAATGTTCCACATTCCAGATCTGTGTGATTGCTTCTTCATGATCAGTTCCTGATTACACATTTTTGGCAAGATTCCTGCACAGGTGATATTGTGTCCTTCTGCTTTTGCATCCCAGTAGAAGGCTCAATATATCAGTTTGTCCTTCTACTGGTGATGCTGTTTGACTCCTCGGCTGGGGTGATGGCCCGCGGTTTGAGTAGGTGAGGTGAAATCAGAGCTGACACCTGCAAGCAAGTTGTCTGAGTTGAGGAGAAAAGGCAGGTGTCATCCTTGAAGTGAACTGGGCAGGTTCAGGAAGCAGCAGACTCTCTGCCGAAGGCAAGGGGGCCTGCATTTGTCTTCACGCCAAGAGCCTGAAGAAGCATGGCGTCAGTGTCTTGTGGCCTAGTTTTAATTTTCAGTGAAATCAGACAGAGCTCCTTTAGCCTCAATATCATTTCTTTTAATCCTTGAGCTTGAAGTTAGAACATTCTGAAGGCTTAGGAAATTTGTTATTGAGAGTAACAAAAGGAAGAATAGCCAATGCCTGACATAGTATTTTACTTTGCCAGTGCCACGGGATGATTTAACATTTAATATGATTGTGGTCAAACCAAGTCTGAACAGAGTAGTCCTGAAGCATTTCTAGCACCAAAGCCAAGTGGCCAGGAGCCCAAAGTGATATAACTGCAGCTTGCTCACCAGTCTTGAGAGTAAGCTTTACTGTTAGTTGAACTCTAAGACACTACTTGGCATTTCCTAACAAATATCTGTAATGCATTTGGGAAGTCCGTTTGAATCATGGATTAGTTCATTTCCGAGAGGCCTCATTGCAGAAATACTGCCAAAGACTGGCTGAGCCGAGCTGAGTCCCTGCACATTGCACTTCCCACCTTCCGCTCACATTGATTCTCACAGCAGCCCTGTGAGAGATCTCAAGAAGATATTACTATCCCTATTTCTGTAGATGAGGAAACTGAGGCTCATGGAGGTTACCTGACTTAGACAGAGTCACAAAACCATTGAGCGGCTTCCATGAACCCAAGCCTTGACTGTCCAGTTAGGTGTTCTCTCTCCTGGGGCTTTGGGAGTTAAGCAGAAGTTGACAGGTCTTAACTGGATGGAAATGCCCTGTGAGCTCTTGCTGGCTTGTGTGCCTGGATTGGACATGGGCAGTGCCAGTCTGATCAGAGAGAGGGCTTGTGTGGTCAGGACTGGTCTGAATGAGACCACCGTCACTGGCCCATTAAAGCTCCCTTATGATTTTCTACTAGGTCATGAGGGTCTTATTCCTCTCAATCCACTGAGTGTAGCTCTGCATCTTGGGAGCCCAGATCACAGGCTTCAGAGTAGACTGAGACCGGAACCTAATTCTGCCATGCACGGTTGGGTAACCTTAAGCAGGTTATTTAACCTTGCTCAGTGCAAGTTTTCTCATCTGTAGATTGTGAATGATAAAAGGATGTACCTCTACGTTTTTTGTGACAATTGAGTTATTAAAGGTAAAGTACTTAGAACAGTAGTAAGCACTCTATAGGTATCAACTGTTATTATATAATGTGCTTAGTAAAGTTTGAGTCAATACCATTTTGGTGATGTGGGACATTTTCATATACAATAGTTGCTATTTGCAGATGGTGTCACTGAGGTCTACACATATTTTGTGACCGTGCCTTTTGAGGCTAAAGAAACTTCCCCAAGTAAAGTCCATAGTTAGTACTTTCTTATGAGATGTGTTCCATGAGATAACTTTTCATCATGTCATCAGTAGCGAACTGAAGTAAGTCCTGGGCAAACCGAGATGTGGTTCTTGTCTTCAGGGTACTTATAATCTGTATGGGGGTGGCAAGTGGGGGACACAAAATCCACTCATAAAAGATAAAAATGAGGTAACACAGACTACGTGGAATCCCCTTGGAGTTGAGAGAATGGTAGGGCGTGGGGGGAGTTGAGAACCAGGGCAGCAGGCTAAGACCCGACAGAGAAGGTGGGACTTGAGCAGTGCTATTGGGTTTACACTAAGTCGATCCAACCCCTTCCTTTGCTGACCAGTTCTGAGAGGACCTACTCCCAGGGACAAGTGCCAAACTGGTATGACTTTAGGGGACTTCCAAGACCTCTCTGGCCTCAGGTGGGGGTGTTACCTTGTGGTCAGGTGCTATTCTCTCAGAGGGCCAGGAAGATGGTGTGGTTGACAGTCACAATAAGGCTATGTATAGGTCAGGCCAGGACTGTCACTCTATTTGTTTTGTCTATCCATCCTACTGTCCATTTGCTTATTACTCCATGATTTATTCATTTGTCCATCCATTTCTTCATCTATCTGTCCATCCATCTGTCTATTATGTTATTTTTCCATATTTCTGTCTGTTTCTCATGTCATTCTACAAAGGATTTGCTGTAAATTACAGAGAACACATACCATAACAAAAACTAACAGCCAGACAAACCCAGGATCAGAAAAATATAGGAAGTCATGAAAATGAGATTGGGAAGAGGGAGATAAGGTTCGGAATATGTTGGAAGGACCTAACTGGTTACTGTTACAGTTGAATCACAAATTTGACTCCTAGTTATTCTTACAGTTACTTTCATTGAAGAAAAGACAATGTATCAGTTGCTAAGGGAAATAAAAATTTTCCTTGTTCTCAGTTAAAAAGAGAGTTTATCTTATGACACTTCTTTCAGTTTTTGGGATGAGGATATGGAATCTGATGTTTCCATCCAGTGGCTTCTAAACCAGACCTCAGTTTAAGTTCTGAGTCCCTCACTCAACAACTGTGTAACCTTGGGCAAGACACTGAGTGTTTTAGTTTGTTAAAACTGCTGGACTACAATATACCAGGAACAGAATGACGTTTAAAAAGGAAATTTAATAAGTTGCAAGTTCACAGTTCTACACCTATCCATGGTAGATACCTTAATTCAAAGAAGGCTGATGGGTCTGAAACACCTCTGTCAGCTGGGAAGGTACATGGCTGGCATCTGCTGGTCTCTGGCTCTTGGGCTCTGTTACTTTCAGCCTCTGTTCCTGTGGGGGTTCCTCACTTGTTGTCTGTGGGCCTTCACTTAGCTCCTCTGGGACACAGCCCTGGCCTGCTCAGCATCTCATGGGAAGGCACGTGTGATATCTGCCAGGCCTTGTGTCTCCAGACATCTGGGTCTTATGTTGGCTCTCTCAGTTCTGAAGCAACTTCCCTCCAAGCACCCACATCAGCTCTTTCCAAAATGTTTCCTCTTTTAAAGGAATCCTGGAATCGGGGAGTCATATCTCCATCCAGTCAAAAGGTCACACCCACAATTAGGTATACCACATCTCTGTGGAGATAATCTAGTAAAAAATCCCTACCTATAATGTTGAATCAGGATTAAAAGAAATGACTGCCATTCTTGATTTTTGAAGACAATAGTATACAGATATAAGTTTTACAATGTGACTGTGTGATTGTGGAAACCCTGTGTGTGATACTCCTTTTATCTAGGGTATGGACAGATGAGTAAAAATATATGGATAAAAATAAATAAATAATAGGGTGGATAGAGGTAAAATAAATTAGGTAGATGGAAATAGTAGTGGTCCACGAGAAGGAAGGGTGAGGGGTTGGGGATGTATGAGTTTTTTCTTTTTATTTCTTTTTCTGGAGTGATGCAAATGTTCTAAAAAATGATCACAGTGATGAATACACAACTATATGATGATACTGTGAGTCACTGATTTCCACCATGTATGGACCATATGTATGTGAAGATATGTCAATAAAAATATTAAAAAGAAAAGAAAAGAAATAGCTGCCCCTACAAGATAGTATCAGGATTAAAACATGGACTTTTCTGGGGTGCATAATAGCTTCAAACTGGCACACTGAATCTCTCTGAGTCTCCCTTTCCTGATCTGTAATAAGCATAGCATCCATCCTCAAAAAGCTGCCAGAGGATTGAATGAGATCATGTATACACAGAGTTTAAGGTGTGGGACACATTTATGGCGGCAATTGTTATTACCGAACTGAATCAGGTTTTGATTCCACTAAATGTGTTAGGGTGCGTGAATTCACCCCACTACTCTTGTAGTAACCATGGGGAGAGTCAGGACCAGAGTCCGTGTGCCCAGGGGAAGTCCACTAGCCCTGAATGGGGAGAGAAGATGCTCTCTTTCTCCAGGGTACCTCCTGGAGATAAGCAGTCTGGTTTTTTCCCTGTCCTCCTATGTCTGGCCATGGAGGAGAGTTTGTTCAAACTGCCCTGATCCCACGGCTCCAGCTGGAAAGCCGAGATTGAGGAAGCTGCCGAGACCCACCTAATCTTCCCAGCAGCCATCCCTTAGCACTTAAGGATGATTAATTGCACAGGAGAGCAAATATATATCCCTCTCCTTGGCTGGAATTCCCTCTATCCTTCAAGCCCCTTATAGCTGACGGTATTTCACTCTTAACCTTGCAATCTGCCTGGGTCTGATTTGTATTCACAATGTCTATGCCCCAGATATGTGTTGAAACATCTCATCTTAGAGACGGAGGGGTGGCAGGCAGGGGGCAGGCAGGATGGGGTAGATTATTCTTTCCAAGAGTGAAAGTCTGTGACTTGTTTGCCAGTATGTATATTTGCATATGAAGGTGGGTGTATGTGTGTGTGTGTGTGTGTGTGTTGGGGGGGGTGGTGGTGCGGGCTGGGTATGTGTGTGAGAATAGAACCATTCCATTTTGTTTTTACTTTCAAGTATCATACAAATGGTCTCTGTAATCACCTGGCAGCTGATGGACTTTTGATGCGACAAGCAATGAATTACATCCTCCAGTTGTGAGTAAAATTACAAATATCTTCAAGATGTTTGGAGCTCTGGGAAAGGGCAGCCAACTTATGTTAGCTCTGTAGGTTGCCTCCTGTCCAAGGTAAATTGTAGTATTTCTCTCCCCAGAAGAGAAATGGGAGAATGGAGAGAATAGCAGGCACCCACAACAGAGAGACTTCAGAGGATTGAGGGACAGAAACTGGGCAAAATACAGGGAGGGCAGGGATGAGAGGGCAGAGCAAAGCAATGTGGGCCCCTTTCCGGTTAAGCAGGTGAAATGCGCTTACATTTGTGTCTGCAGATCAGCTGTGCAGAGCGTGTTCATTCATTCAGTAGAAGGCTCCATCATCTCAGCAGCAAATATTTACAAAGCAATTCCTATGTGAGAATACAAGAATTTGTAGTCACCAGGGTTAGACCAAAACATACAGAAGATTTGAAAAGATCAGATATTCATTCATTGATTTATTCATGCATTTAACAATGACTTGCTAAAAGTGAGATACTTAAAGAAATGTTCATATGGAACAGTGCTTTCAGTTTCTATTACTTCAAATAATTAAGTAACAGCATATGTTCACCTGGGTTCCCAGAGGACCCACTTCGTATCTCTACTGCACAACCTCCATGCTGGTTTGAGGCTATTAATGTTCTGACAGGTTGGGGATTGGCCTTCCCGACCAGGCTGAACAACTCAAGGGCAAAGATTGAATTTTGTTCATTTGGCATCATAATAGCCTCTCCTCTCTTCAACACTTTTCCTGGCATGGTAATTAGAAGCATTCATAAAGTTTGCTGAGTGAGTGATGTGAAGTTAACTTTTTTTTTTTTTTGTCTCTGTTGGTGGGGTCAAGCAAAGGCAAAAATAAGGCATGAATGGATAATTTGTGCTTGACTTTGTTGCCTAGGGTTGTAATCGGGTATGTCCTCTACAGACTACATTACCTCCTGGAGCTGCTTCTGATCCCCACCAAGCCAGACGCTACCACTGGCCTTTTTTCCAGATAGATAAGTTTATTTATTTTACATTTTATATAAATGAAGTCAAACAATATTTCATTTTCTCAGGAACTGCCAGACTGCTTCCACAAGAATTGTGCCATTCTACATTCCCACAAGCAGTAAGTGTTTTTATTTCTTCATATCCTCTCCAACACCTGTTGTTTTGTTTTTCAGTAATCTCCATTCCAGGACATGCATTATAGTTTTGATTTGCATTTCCCTAATAGCTAGTGATGTTGAATATATTTTCATATACTTTTTAATTATTTGTATATCCTTCTTCTTTTTTTTTTTTTTTTTGCATGGGCAGGCTCTAGGAATCAAACCGGGGTCTCCAGCATGGCAGGTGAGAATTATTCCACTGAGCTGTCATTGCACCACCCTGTATATCCTTTTTGGAAAAATTTCTACTTAAGTCTTCTGTCCATTTTAAAACTGGGCTGTTTGTCATTTTATCACTGAATTGTAGGACCTCTTTATTTATTCTGGATATTAAACTCTTATCAGATATGTGGTTTCCAAATATTTTCTCTCATTGAGTAGGCTGCCTTTTCACCCTCTTGATAAAGTCCTTTGAAACACAAAATAATTCAGTTTTGAGGAGGTACCATTTCTCTATTTTTCTTTTGTTGCTTGTGCTTTGGGCGTAAAGTCTAAGAAACTTTAACCACAAGATCTTGAAGATGTTTCCCTTCTTTTAGGAGTTTTATGATTCTGGCTTTTATATCTAGGTTTTTGATCCATTTTGAGTTAATTTTTGTTTGAGGTGTGAGAAAGCAGCCCTCTTTCATTCTTTTGGATGTGGATATCAAGCTTCTCCTAGCACCATTTGTTGAAGAGATTGCTCTAACCCAGTTGGGTGAACTTGGTAGCCTTATCAAAAATCAATTGACCATAGATGTGAGAGTCTATTTCTTAAATCTCAATTTGATTCCATTGGTCAATATGTCTATCTTTATGCTAGTGTCATGGTTTATTGATCTTGAAATATAGGATCATATCATCTTCAAATAGTGAGAGTTGTACTTCTTCCTTTCTGATTTGGAAGTGTTCTAGTTTGCTAGCTGCCAGAATGCAATACACCAGAGACAGATTGGCTTTTAATAAAAGGGGATTTATTTCATTAGTTCTTCAGAGGAAAGGCAGCTAACTTTCAGCTGAGATTCTTTCTTACACAGGAAGGCACAGGGTTATCTCTGCTGGCCTTCTCTCCAGGCCTCTGGGTTCCAACAACTTTCCCCGGGGTGGTTTCTTTCTGCATCTCATTCCAGGCCTGGAATGAGCTGCGAGTGCTGAGATGAGGTATGCTGAGCTGCTTGGGCTGTGCTACATTGTGCTCTCTCATTTAAGCACCAGCCAATTAAGTCAAACATCATTCGTTGCAGCTGGCATACCTCCTAGCTGACTGCAGATGTGAATCAGCAACAGATGAGGTTCATATACCATTGGCTTATGTCCACAGCAACAGAACTAGGTGCCTTCACCTGGCCAAGTTGGACAACTGAATCTACCACAGGAAGCCTTTTATTTTTTTCTTGCCGAATTGCTCTAGCTAGAACTACTAGCAAAATGCTGAATAACAGTGGTGATAGGGGGTATCCTTGTCTTGTTCCTGATCTTAGAGGGAGAGCTTTCAGTCTTTCACGACTGAGAATTATGTTAGCTGTGGGTTTCTCATATATGCCCTTTATCATATTGAGAAAATTTTCTTCTATTCCTATCTTTTGAAGTGTTTTTATCAAAAAAGGAAGCTGGATTTTGTCAAATGCCTTTTCTGCTTCAATCAAGATGGTCATGTGGTTTTTCTCTTTTGATTTGTTAATGTGGTGTAATATATTAATTGATTTTCTTGTGTTTGCTGTTGTGTACTTGGAAGAAAATGCACTTGGTGTATAATTCTTATAATGTGCTGTTGGATTTGATTTATAAGCATTTTGTTGAGGATTTTTGCATCTATATTCATTAGACAGATTGGTCTGTAATTTTCTTTTTTTATAGTATCTTTATTTGCCTTTGGTATTAGGGTGATGTTAGCTTAGTTATGAGTTGGTGTTAGAATGGTTTAGGTAGTGTTCCCGCCTCTTGAATTTTTTTTGGAAGAGTTTGAGCAGGATTGGTATTAATTCTTCTTGGAATGAGTTGTCTAGTTTGCTGGTATACAACTTTATACTTTTTAAATTTCTGCGGGGTCAATAGTAATGTCTCTTTTCTCATTTTTGATTTTATTCATTTGCATCTTCTCTCTTTTTTTCTTTCTCAGTCTAGCTAAGGGTTTGTCAATTTTATTGATCCTCTCACAGAATGAAATTTTGGTTTTGTTGATTCTCTATTGTTTTTTGTTCTCACTTTCATTTATTTCTGCTCCAATCTTTGTTATTTCTTTCCTTTGGCTTGCTTTGAGATTAGTTTACTGTTCTTGTTTTAGTTCTCCCAGATGTGTAGTTAGGTCTTTTATTTTAGCTTGTTTATCTTTTTTAATGTATGCCTCAGGTGGTGTAAATTTTCCTCTCAGCACTGCCTTCACTGCATTCCATAAGTTTTGATATGTTGTGTTCCCATTTTCATTCATCTTGAGATATTTACTGATTTTTCTCACAATTTCTTCTTTGATCCACTGATTATCTAAGAGTGTGTTGTTTGACATTGATAAGCTTATGATTTTTTTCCAGTCCTTTGCCTGTTACTGATTTCCAGTTTCATTTCATTATAATGAAAGAAAGTGCTTTGCATAATTTCAGTCTTTTTAAATTTATTGAGGCCTGTTTTGTGACCCAACATGTGGTCTATCTTGGAGAGTGATTAACGAACACTTGAGAAGAATATCCTCCTGTTTTGGGGTGCATTGCTCTGTATGTCTTTAAGGTCTAGTTCATTTATCATATTATTCAAGTTCTTTATTTCCTTATTGATTCTCTGTCCAGATGTTCTATCTATTGATGTGAGTGACGTATTGAAGTCTTCACTATTATTGTAGAGGTGCCTATTTCTCCCTTCAGTTTTTTCAGTGCTTGTCTCATGTGTTTTGCGACGACTTAGTTAGGTGCATAAATATTTATGATTATTTCTTCTCGGTAGATTGCCCCTTTCATTAATATATAGTGTCCTTCTTTGTCTTTTTTTTTAACAGCTTTGAATTTGAAATCTATTTTGTCTGATATTAGTATAGCTACCCCTGCCTTTTGTCATTGTTGTTGTTTCCTTAGAATATCTTTTTACAGTCTTTCATTTTCAGCTTATTAGTATCCTTAGGTCTAAGGTGAGTCTCTTGTAGAGAACGTATAGGTGGCTCACATTTTTTTATTCATCTGCCAGTCTGTGTCTTTGATTGGGGAGTTTAATCCATTAACATTCAAATATTATTACTGTAATGCCAGCACTTACTCCAACTATTTTAAACTTTGTTTTTTATGGGTCATAGCTTATTCTTTCTTTCTCTGTTTACCCTTTTAGTTATTTTTACTGATAATCTTCATTTCCATACTCTCCTCCAATCCTTTCTCTCCTATTTTTTCCTTTCAGACTACTGGCCTCTCTTTAGTATTTTTTTTTTGTAAGGCAGGCCTCTTGTTAACAAACTCTTTCTTTTTCTGTTTATCTGTGAATGTCTTAAACTCACCGTCCTTTTTTTTTCACCCTCATTTTTGAAGGACAGTTTTGCCTAATAAAAAATTCTTGGCTGACAGTTTTTCTCTTACAATATTTTAAGTAAACCATATCACTGCCTTCTCAGCTCCATGGTTTATGATAAGAAATTTGCACCTAGTTTTATTGGACATCCTTTTAATGTGATGAATTACTTTCCTCTCACTGCTTTCAGAATTCTCCCTTTATCTTTGGCATTTGACATTCTGATTTGTATGTGTCTTAGAGTAGTTCTATTCAGATTTATTCTGTTTGGAGTGCATTGTGCTTCTTGGACATGGATGTCTTTATCTTTCTTAAGACTTGGGAGATTTTTGTTTTGGTCATTATTTCCTGAAATATTCTTTCTGTCCCTTTTCCTTTCTCTTCTCTTTTTTGGACACCCATAGCATATGTATTTGCATGCCTCATGCTGTCAGTTAGTTCCCTGAGACCATTCTTAATTTTTTTCCATTTTCTTTATGTGTTCTTATGTCTGTTCAAACTCAGATGTTCTCTCTTCTACCTTGCAGATTCTTTCTTCTGCCTCTTCAAATCTGCTGTGGTATGCCTCTAGTATATTTTTCATTTAATCTATAGTGCTTTTCATTCCCATAAGATCTGTTACTTTTCTTTGCATGCTTTCAAGATTTTCTTTATGCTTACCCAGTGTCTTCCTTTTTTCTTTCTTTCTTTTTAAATATATGTAAGCAGCCAAATGAAGGCAAAAGGAAAAACATCCCCCCTCTCTTGAACACCTTGGGCTAACCAGATTTTATTGCAAGTTGCTACTTTCCTGAGAGGCATAATAGGAAGCCCTTTGGACAGAGAATCACCTTGGACCAATGTCTTCTTAATATCCTCCATCTCTCTAGCTATCTCCTTGAATAGATTTAGGAGATTTACTTGAACATCTTTAATTAGCTGTTCCAAATTCTTTATCTCCTCTGACTTTTTAATTTGCTCTTTTGTCTGGGGCATTTTAGAATGGCCCTGTATTTTAGTATGGCTTGTAATTTTTTGCTGATATCTGTGCATTGGATTATCTTGATGAGTTTTCTCTGAAGATCAAATTCTCTCTCTTGTTTGAGATTTTGTTCTTAATTGGCTTTGTGTTAATGCTCTTTTCTGACACTTGGGTCATGAGTATTACCCAACCAAAGCAGAGCCAGGGACCCACTAAGGGGCAGACAGCAATTTTGCAGGGCTCTGTGGGAGAGGGTCAGATAAAAAGTCTTTAATTCTGCTCCCTGCGGGTGTACCTTCATGCCCTGCCCAGCAAGCAGTGTTGCTCTACAAATCATTTGCCTCCACCCTCAGAAGACAGGCTCTTCTCAGCTCATTGCAGGCTCCCTGGTACTGACGGAAACAATGGTCAGGCAGCACCTGAATGGTTGAGTTGGAGCCACAGGACTCAGCAGTCTAAGTTTGTTGGCCAAAAGCTAGAACAGTGTTTAAATGGGGCATTAAAGCAAGATGCTTGGTTTGGTAAGGCCTAAATGTCAAAGGGAAAAAGTCACTGGTGATGTATTCAGGTCTTATCCACTTCAATATTTTTCTCCTTAAGAGGAAGGAAGCTGATTTTTATTAACAAAACACATTCAAAGAACAAAAATGAAACTCTGCCAGTTACCTATGTAAAACTGGCATTCTGTCCTCTCAGGGAACAGAGTGAAGACTAGTCATTTTTATATTTGTCTATGCAAATTATTTTATATCATTGCAGTATCAGGTGGCTCTCTCAGTTAGAGCAGTGTTTCTTAAACAGGGAACTTTGGCTATACTAATGTTTTTATTTTAATGATAAGAGTAGGCGATTGGAGCACAGGTTCTAAATCCTGATTCCCCTGCAATGGGATTACACATTCCATACCCTTTGTCATTCAGCTTCTCAGTGACTTACCCCTAGAGTAGAGTTTACTTCCTTCCCTATTGACCGCATACAGCAAAGTAAAAGTAGTTGTGTGCTTACTTTGGCTTGACCTTGTTTCCCTTACCTGTAAATTAGTTTGTACTTTTCTCCCGGGGCATAAGGTCAATGTTTGTAAAGCACCCAGCACTGTGCCTACCACATAATGGACTGTTAGAAAAAAGTAGTTTTTATTATAAGCTGAGGTTAGTTTAGAGAGCAGTGTTTGGCAGGACCTATTGCTTGATAACCTTTGCCATCAGCCCTGAGAAACTTCCCCCTGCCTGGGGGCCACTTTGTGGCTCCTGGCCCACCTCTATGTCATCCAAGATGAGACTATTTCCCAACCTGTTCTTGGTGTTCTTAGCAATGCCTCCTTGCTCCATGTTCTGACCAAGGCTTTAAAAAAAGCATGCCTTAGATCTGTTGATGGGAATTGCTTTTCATGGCGCTCTTTTGTACTGTGTACACACTCATCTTTTATATTACATCTGCCTCCAATCCCTCTGGATTTCATGTAATATTTGACTTCCAGACCTTCCTTTCCAGCTAACACCTGAGAATCAGACCAGTGGGCCATGTCATCTTGAAAATGGATTGCTATTGTGTATCTTAAAAGAACAGATATTTAGATGAGATTTGTTTGGGGAGTTCATAAAGCATTTCATTGAAATTGAAAAAAAAAACATTGTTTACTCACTAGAGTTTTCTTTTGTTTTCCCCAAATAATGAAGTCTTATCAAATATATACTTAGTATTCGGAAATTCCATGATTTGCTAGACGAAAGAGAAAGAGGGTATCCCGTTCCACAGGGGACCCAACCCAGAGACCAAAGAACTAAGGTGTAGACTAAGACAAGAACCTTTGTTATAGGAATTTACTTACGGGAGTGAAAGAAGGCAGTCAGTCAGGGAATGGTAGCTGCTCTGACGGACGACCGGTACAGAGCTCAGTGTGCAAGTGTTCCACAACTGGGTGGGAATCAACAGGGCCAGTTATAGTATCCCGAGACAAAGACAGCAGAGGGGTCTCGTGAAAAAGATTATAAATTAACAGTAAACATGATTCCAGGAAGGGGGGATAAGGTATGGATTAACATCTTAAGGAGAAAAGGGTCTGTTTTCTTGAACTGATCATCTGTGTATTCTTCCTTTGTAAGGAGGTTAGCTTAAACAGTAACTGACCGAGGTCATGCAAGTGGCTGTGAGCTTTAGAGTTGAGAGAATGGTTTGGCCCCTGGGCTCCCACAATCTACCCCCATGCAGCAGCTTGTGTTGACTATAGGACAGACATTGCACCCACAGTCCACAGCAACAGCACAATGGGCAACAAAGTACAAACAAGCTGTTGCATGCAGAAAGTAATCTGACTAGCAACTGGCACCATGGTCAGGTTAGGGAATTAAACCATTGTAACAGGGGATCATCTGATAGATGCTCAATATTTTGTATGAAACCTTGCATGTGATTTAAAAATTGTGTAAGAATTTTTTTCCAAGCTTGCCATTGGAAAGTGTTCTGCCACATCAACACTGTGTCCCATGTTATTTGATTGGCAGAATCAGTGCAATGTCCAGTAGTGCCGGATGATGGCAACTCAGTGCATACCCAGCACTGAGATCTATTGTGTTATGGTAGAAGCCCACTGCAGAAATACATTTCCTACAGTACTACAGACAAAAAGAAAGATGTTTATGGGGAACAATCAGGGACAGATTTTGGTTGTCTAACAGTATACCTGCTAAATTTCCACTGGTGAATAAAAGGGTCCCTGGAGAAGGCATGTTATTGGAGGGTCTCAAGTACCACATACTTTTTTCCCCTTGGGGAGGTGCATGGCCCCCAAGGTATTGTCTACAGTTAGCTTATGCATAATAAGAGTCCATAGTGTTATACATATAGTACCTTGCAGTATGGGTGGCCCAGGGTTAACAATATAAACAGTTTTTTGACATTTTGTGAAGAAACTGTGGCCTAATACTTAAATTTGGAGTATGGAATTTGGGATCCCCCATGGACTTGGAATGCCCCACCAGTGTGACTGCATAGGCCAGGACTAGGGCCAATTGACCTTATATCCCCTATTTTCTAATACTCATGGCACAAGCAAAACCAGGTTGTTATCATTACCTCTCTGGCTGCATTGTCACTGGGCCCTTTACCTGTATCCACAGGGCCTACATGGGTCTATCTGTCACCTTCTCAGTGGGTGCAGGGGCAGCCACCCTGGGTCTAGAGTTGATGGGGGGCAAGGGAGGGTACAATCATGTCCACTGCTGCAGGGACCTCTGTCATCCTTTAATTTTCTTTTAAGAGACTGTTCAGCCTCTTGATTAATCCCACTTCAGTTGGATTATAGGGTATGGTAGTTAGATTCAGGTGTCAACTTGGCTAGATGAAGGTACCTAGTTCTAATGCTGTGGACATGAGCCAATGGTACGTGAACCTCATCTGTTGCTCTTTACATCTGTAGTTGGCTAGGAGGTGTGCCTGCTGCAATGAATGATGTTTGATTTAATTGTTTGGTGCTTAAATGAGAGCGCTCAACAGAACACAGCCCAAGCAGCTCAGCCCAGGCCTTTGGAGATGCAGAAAGAAATCACCCCGGGGAAAGTTGTTGGAACCCAGAGGCCTGGAGAGAAGGCCAGCAGAGATCACCCTGTGCCTTCCCATGTAAGAAAGAACCTCTTTCCTCTGAAGAACTAATGAAATGAATCCCCTTTTGTTAAAAGCTAACCTGTCTCTGGTGTATTGTCTTCTGGCAGCTAGCAAACTAGAACATGAGTGAGTGAAAAGTCTGCAAAACATCATGCTCTGTTGCCCAGGCTTGAGTCAATTTTCTGGTGAATGGGGTCTCCCTATCACTGTCCACATGCCTGGGAACCCTGAAAAAGGCACTTATTTTTTCCAGGCTTCATATTGTAGCCTTTTGATTAGCCTTTCCTATTTGGAAAGCCAGAAACAGTCCTGTAGCCATATCTACAACTGTTGTGCCAGTTTGAAAGTATTATGTACCCCAGAAAAGCCATGTTTCAATCCTGATTCAATCTTGTGGAGACAGCCATTCCTTTTAATCCTGATTCAATGTTGTAGGTGGAAAATTTTAATTAGATTATCTCCACAGAGATGTGGCATGCCCAATTGTGGGTGTGACCTTATGATTAGATGGAGATGTGACTCTACCCATTCCAGGTGGGTCTTGATTAGTTTATGGGATCCTTCAAAAGAGGAAACACTTGGAAGAGAGCCAGAAATGATGGAGCTGACAGAAACTTTAGAGCAGAGCTATTGTTCTACACTTGGAGAACTGTTGCTTCAGACAACAGAGACACGGATGTTTGGAGATGCTTGGAGCCCAGCAGACGTAACCATGAAGATGTTAAGCAAGCCAGAACCTGGAGAGAGCCAAGGGAAGTGAAGAGATGAAAACCAGCCCTGGAGAAACAAAGTGAGGAACCCCCACAGGAACAGAGACTGAAAGCAATGGAGCCCAGGAGCAAGGGACCAGCAGATGCAGGTCACATGACTTCCAGCTGAGAGAAGTGTTTCCATATGCATTGGTCTTCCTTGAATTAAGGTATCTTTCCTTGGATGCTTTAGTTTGGACATCATTATAGGCTTAGAACTGTAAGCCTGTAACTTATTAAATTCACCTTTTTAAAAGCCATTCCAGTTCTGGTATATTGTTTTCTGGCAGCTTGCAAACTAATACAGCATGAAAGTATACTCTGTGCCTTTAGACAGAGAAGAGACATATATAATCTGTCTGCCACCAGGTGACCAGGAGTTTCTCGTGGCCGATGTGGCCAAGTTGATGTGAGAGCATCCTGGGCCATCATAGTGAGCACAAAGGGCAGGCGTGTACCACTCCCTGTAGCTGCTGTTGTGTTATTGGCAGCTGAAATTGCTGTGCCAGTTACTACAAGGTTTGATATCCTCAATGGCCTGTTTTCTGATGCAGCCACTCAGCAGCCTCATGTGCTTCAGGTGCTAGGCTGCAGATCTTTGCCAAAGCATCCACCTTGATGTTACCTGGTAATGAATCACTGTTATGGCAGAAACATGGAACAATTACTTTGCATTCATGGCAAACCATCCAGATGTCTCCCACATCTCTTTTCACCATAGGGGGTGACTGACCACCATCCATTGCTCTTGTTTCCATGTAGCCATCCACACAGTCAGGCCTTGGTATACACCCAGTTGTTAATACAATTATTCAATGTATATTAAGGTACCTTCTGCTCCAGTGTCCACTAATCCTAAAACCTTATGTTCATTGGTTGGGGACCATAAGATGGCTAGCTCTCTATGTGGCCTCCAATCCCCAGTGTCCCCCCAAACTGCTGTTACTTGGGGATCTTGACCTGCCCCCTAATCAAGGGGGAGTGGGTCTTCCCAGACTGCTTCAGCTGGGGAAGTAGAGAGCTCCTTACAGGGCATTGGCTGAGCCTTCTGGCCAACATTATCATCTTCTTTTAGTACCCTGGTCTGAAGTTAAGTGAACCTTTGTTCCTTGGGAAGCTTACTCCATAATTTGACATACACTGCATTTGGCTGCCCCAACAATACCCTTAGTCTTAGTCCCTGCTTTGCTGGCTGTATCACACACAGCCAATGTATGATAACTGCAACATAGTTAAACAAGTGGGTGACCTCAGGCTGCCCAGGGATTATTCCTATGGTGTCTCCCTTTCCCATATTAGGGAACTTGCATGCAGGAGAAATCATTGCAATCCACCCTGGGGTTCCCCCCACAGATCCTAACAGTTCTGTGGCCTGTTGCAGGAGGGCTATTAGTCCAGGTCAGGATGTATAAGCATCTCCATACTCCCTTGGCAGATCCCATTCATCTAGGAGGATAGCCACCCCTTCCCACATAGACATCACAGGCCACCCTGGTACCCACCCAGAAAATCTTCCTTTCCTGAGTTCAGGCCATCAGAAATGGGGCTTTCTTTGGCCTCCTGGCTGGCTTGCCAATTGTCCTAGCCCACAGGGGCCTTCCAGCCAAGATACCAAAGAAAGCACTAGGCACAGACAGAGACGTGAACCTTTATTATAGGAATTTACTTACAGAAGTGAAAGAAAGCAATCAGGGAATCAAGCTGCTCTGATGGCAGCTGGTACAGAGCTCAGTGTGAAAGTGTTCCACAATTAGGTGGGAATCAACAAGGCCAGTTGTAGGCGCCCAAGACAAAGACAACAGGGGTGTCTCATGAAAAAAATTATAAGTTAACAGTAAACATGATTTAGGAAGGGAGAGTAGGGTATGGATTAACATCTCACACAGAGATGAGTCTGATTTCTTGTGTATATTGAGCATCTATGCATTCTCCCTCTGTAAAGAGGTTAGCTTAAACATTAACTGACCCAAGTCATGCAGGCAGCTGGGTTCTTTAGAGTTTAACAAAGACTCAGATAATGGTTCAGCCCCTGGGCTCCCACAGAGGGAAAAATGCATGCATGCATACGTGCACAGACACAGACACACACTCATCTACCTAAATGGTCTGGGTCATTCTCCTACCAAACTACTCAATGGTTACAGATCCAGAGGGCATAAATGGGAAATTGGTGTTATAAGATTTTGTTTGTTTTTAAATCATGATCTGTAACACAAACATCATCCATTACTAATCCATTTCACACTCACCTGAAGAAATAGATCTGTTCTAACTCTGGAAGAAACCCTGGCTCTGTTAGCCTTACTCAGAAACATGGTCATTTCAAGAGTATTTTTGATCATTTGTAGTTGTGTAATTAAGGTTAGTTTTAGAAGCATATAACAGAAAATTCAAATAAATGACTGAAGATGAAAGTAGACTTCTTTCTAACAAAAAATGAGTCCAGAAGCAAAGTGGTCCATAGCTGCTGTCTCAATAGCCACTAGGGACCCAGGCTCCTTTTGTCTTTTGGCTCTATTACTAGCACATATTTTCCAACTAAAGCTTACCTGATGACCTATGCAGACTCCAGAAACATCATAGAGCCCACATTCCAGACAAAAAGGAGGAGGAAGAGAGGAAAGAGCCAAAAGCTGGCCTCCCAGCCAAGTGAAGTCCTTTAAAGTGCTTTCCTGGCAGCTCCACCCAACGACTTTCGCTTACACATCACCAAACTGCAAGAAGACTGGGAAATACAATCCTTTGGCTGAGCATATTGTCACCCGAATAAAAGTTGGGGTTCTATTAGTATGGAATAAAGGGAAAATGAATGTTGGGAAGACAAATACCAGTCTCTGCAAAAGTGAACTTTTTTTTGCCTATGAGTGCCATGAGAGCAGCCTCTGTGAGAGAGAGATCCGCAGTGTAACTCAAGTCCTCAGGTCCTTCTGCTGTTTTTTTTAATGACTTGCTAGTTCTTGGAAGGTGGATGTACTGACCTCAGCTAACTCAGAGGCTGCTAAAGCAGCAGCTAGACAAGGTGTAAGTTTGCTGTGCCCTTTGGATGGAGAGAAGCTGGCCCTGTGAGCATAAAGCAGGTTTCTTTACCTCATTTAATAGAGGAAGAAGACAGGCGAGGCAGTGACAGTTTCTTAGGCGAAAGAAGGGCTAGTAACAGGGTGAGTTAGGGCTGGGGGAAGGTAGAGGCAGAGCTTTGTCTGATTGGGTTAAGGGAGTGGAGAGCAGGACCTTTAGTACTTTGGATGGTAGTGGTTTGGGTAACCAGTGGCAAGTACTGGGAGTCTTTAGGGTATTTCAGAAAATGTTTTAGGAGTGTACAATGTACTCACTTATGGAGTAGTCATTCTGCCAATGAGGAAACTATTGTTTCTTTGCCCATCCATAAAATCTACTCTGGTTACATCTACTAATGGAGATAGCCAGCTTTCTTTTATCCAACTTACCACTCTAGTCTGCCTTTGGCTGATATTCTTTTAGATGTATTCTGAGAAAACACAGCATGAGAAGATATACAGAGCAGTGCACAAAGACAGATGTATGGGGATTCAAGTAGCTTTGTTTATAAAAGTGAAAAATTGGGCACTACCTAAATGTTCTAAATATCCCTCACTAGAGTACCAGTTAAATTATGAAATTGCCATCTAAAGAATGTTACATGATAATTTAAAAAGAAAATAACAGCGTGGGCCATGGTGGCTCAGCAGGCAGAGTTCTCACCTGCTATGCCAGAGACCCGAGTTCAGTTCCTGGTGCCTGTCCATGTAAAAATAAATAAAAAAAATAAAAGAATATTAACATATTCATTGACATGAAATGAGTTACACAAAATCTTACAGAATGATAAAACAATCACAAAATCACACAATTATAGTAGGGTTCTGTGCGAGTTTGAAAGGATTTATGTACTCTAGAAAAGTCGTGTTTTAATCCTAATGAATCTTGTGGGAGCAATGTTTCTTCTAATCCGTATTCAGTACCACAGATTGGAAACTCGACTAGGTTACCTCCATGGAAATGTGACTCACCCAATTGTGGGTATAAACTCTTGACTAGAGGGAGATATGACTCCACCCATTCCAGGCGGGTCTTGATTACTTTACTGGAATCCTTTAAAAGAGGAAGCAGGTTGGAGAAAGCTTGAGACTAATGAGAGCAGGAGAGACGTGAGAACCAGAGTCTACACCCAGCAACCTTTGGAGATGAAGAAGGAGAACGCCCTTGGGGAGCCTCATGAAGGAAGAAGCCTGGAGAGAAAGCTAGCAGACATTGCCATGTTCACCACGTGCCTTTCCAGTTGAGAAAGGAACCCTGAAGTTCATCGGCCTTTCTTGAATGATGGTAACCTCTTACTGGTACCTTAATTTGGACCCTTTTAATGACTTGCTTTAATTTGGACATTTTTGCAGTTTTAGAACTGTAAACTAGCAACTTATTAAATTCCCTGTTTTAAAAGCCGTTCCATTTCTGGTAGATTGCATTCTGGCAGCTAGCAAACAAGAACAAGTCCAATTTATTTTTATTATTATTATTATTTTTAACCTGAAGAGTCATGTTTTTATTAGATACCAGGAAAAGGCTAGAACAGGCAAAGTGGTAGGGATTTCCAAAGGCATTATTAGAAAATATTTTGTTTTCTAAATTTATCTGAATGATGAGTACAATTTTCATTATCACTTTGCATGGTTTTACTAACTTGGTTTTCATTTTTATTGTCACTGAACAGTTTTCCTTACTCTAAAGAAAGAAGTTAGGACACTATCACCACCTTATAAGATATTGATATGGCTTAAATCACCTGGATTTTTATGTCCATCAGGGAAAATAATAATATTAAAAAATAACATTTAGCAAATAGTGATAGTTAATAGATATTTGCTAATATGGTTTAAAGATTATAGCTATTTCACATGAATTAATAAATGTTTATCACAAAGTATCAATCCAAAAGTGAGTTGGAAAACAGTTATTATATGATCAACTGGGGACAATACTGTGGTTATATATGAATGCATTCTGACCAGCAGACCATATGTGCTACATATTCAATTGAAAAAAAAAACAACAATGCAATTATCATTTATTCTACTCAATGCAAAAATACAAAGACATCTCTTTGACCAAAAAACCAATCCTCAAGCTTGCATAAGGGCTTGTTCAGTTTTTATCCATTTATACAAAATAAATGTGCCATAAGTAGAGTTGGGAAGAAAAACAAGCAAACTTAAAAAATAATCTTTCTTTACCCTCAGTCATAAAGTAAAAAAGAAAAAGTGATTGCTTTTTTATTTAACAGATGGTAAATTGATTGTAGACCACAAATAATCATTTAATAGATAAAATCAATTACTTTTTTGAAGTAAATTCTCTTATTTTATATTTGGGAACATATTTAGTTGACACATGGGCTTATTTTAGAAATTTAAATAAAAAACAAATTGATAATTCATAAATTACAAATTATTCTTCCCCGTTAGGTCATTAAACAAAATGGACATATTGTTTTCAGATAGTCTCAGTTTGAATCTCTATATTGATAGTTCAGTGATTTTTTTGTTTAACATGGGCAGGCTCTGGGAATTGAACCTGGGTCTCTGGCATAGTAGGCAAGAACTCTGCCACTGAGCTATTGTGGCCCAGCCATGTTCAGTGATCTTTTAAATTCAGATTGTTCTCTTTAAAAACTATGCATATTTCCATCATCTATTAATGCTTCAAATGCTCTCATTGAGGTAAATGTACCTAAAAAGTAATTAATATTCTCTTTATTTGTTGAATTTTTTTTTACTTTTTTTATTGTATAATGTAACATATGTACAAAGCAAAGAAATAAAAAACAATAATTTTCCAAAGTACTTTTCAACAAGTGGTTACAGGACAGATCCCAGAGTTTGTCATGGGCTACCATATGATTCCCTCATGTTTTTCTTTCTAGCTGCTCCAGAATATAGGAGGCTAGAGGGCTTAAATACTTTTTTTATCATCACAATCGACATTTTTTTTCCTTCTTTTTTTTGTGAACAATGACATATATACAAAAAAGCTATAAGTTTCAAAGCACAGCACCACAATTAGTTGTAGAACATATTTCAGACTTTGACATGGATTACAATTTCACAATTTTAGGTTTTTACTTCTGGCTGCTCTAAACCACTGGAGACTAAAAGACATATCAATTTAAGGATTCAGCATTCATATTCATTTGTTAAGTCCTATCTTCTATGAATAATTCCAACATCACTTTTGATCTTTCCATATTGGAGTTGTTTGGGCTATGGTAATTCTAAATTTTTGATATTGAAAGGGTCTGTCTCTAATATGGGGTAGGGATATGGAATTATCTGATGTTCTGGAGAGGCTGGGTTAGGTTTCAGGACTTATATGGACCAGGGACCCATCTGGAGGTTGTAGGTTTCTGGAAAGTTACTCTAGTGCCTGGAACTCTTGTGGAATCTTATATATTGCCCTAGGTGTTCTTTAGGATTGACTGGAATGGTCTTGGTTGGGGGTTGGCAGGTTATGATAGGTAGTAAGGTCTACCTGAAGCTTGTGCAACAGCAACCTGTGGAATAACCTCTTGACTGTATTTGAACTCTCTCTGCCACTGATACGTTATTAATTACACTTCTTTTCCCCCTTTTGGTCAGGATGTAATTGTTGATCCCACAGTGCCAGGTCTGGATTCATCCCTGGGAGTCATCACCTACATCACCAAGGAAACTTTCACCCGTGGATGTCATGTCCCATGTAGGGGGGAGGGCGATGATTTCACTTGCTGAGTTTGGCTTAGAAAGACTGAGGCCACCTATGAGCAACAACAGAGGCCCTCCAGAAGTAACTTTTAGGCATGGTTATAGGTAGTCTAAGCTTCTCTGCTACCTACATAAGCTTCGCAAGAGTAAGCCTCATGATCAAGGGCATGGCTTATTGATTTGGGTATCCCTTAAGTTTGACACAGTATCAGGGAATTCCCTGATGACAAGGTTTAATAGTTTCATATTCTTTCTCCTCTCCCTCAGGGGACTTTGCCAATACTTTTTGATTATCTACTTAATTTACTCTAGGATGTTTCCAGGCGTTATAATAATTGATACAGGATTAAAGGACCTCTTTCTTATTCTGTGCTTTCTATGTTTCAGTTGTCCACAGGAGTTATATAGATAGGTTAAAATAGATAATGCACTACAGAAAATTTCAGTTCCAGATCAAATAACCTTTCTTCCATTGGTCTCAAAGACTATGTGTGGTTCTAAAGTGTAGACATTGTCTTCCTTACCCTATGTTCTGAATTACTTTAACCCCAACCTGTTCTGCTTCATTTTTATCTCTAAATATCAGGTTATATATATAAAACAGCCTCTCAAAATCCGGAATTGTAATCACCACTCTGAACTTAATGTGTCTGCTCTAAAAGCTTACAATCTAGGCCCTTGTTTTCTTATAAGCAATTTCTAAAGGTGACCATGCCGTTGTTGTTTTTTTGTTTCTGGCTTATTGTGTCTCACCAAATGTCCCACATGTTCATTCACATCATTGCATGCCTAATGACACTGTTCCTTTTTATAGCAGCACAACCTTTGTTCATAAGTATACACCATCATTCGTTAATCTGTTTATCTATCAGTGCATCCTTCAGCCATCTGCATTCATCAGGCATCATGTAGAGGGCCCAAAGTACACAATCCATCAACGTTCTCAATTGTAGATAATTTCATTGTTCCCAAGAGAAAGAAAACCAATAAATACACCCTCACCAAATAAGAAATCTAAATCTCCTCTTAACTCTTGTCCCTCACCCCATTATTTACCTCTACTGTTGCTGTGGTACTGCTGATGGTTTCCTTTTGAACATAGCTCATAGCATGCAATAGCAGTTTTCCCCCTGTACCCTGGACTTAAACACTCTTTGTACAAGAATCTTATCTTTGAAGTAATTCTTTAGATAACTCATTCATATTTCTAGTGTGAGTCAGTGGGACATGTAGGTCTATACAACCCCTTTCATTCTTGTTCATCTTCAATAGGGTAATAGGACTTCTAGACCCACTAAAGAATCACCTTCACTCCTGTCTATTCCCTTACACTGGAGTTCAACCTCATTAACTAATGGTTCATGCATCTTTAGCTTCTGTGTATCTCTAAGTTCACTATCTTCTGTAATATAAACCTCTGATTATACCTTTATGCTGATCTCAAAAATGGACTTGTACCATATCTATCCTTTTGTGTCTGGCTAACTTCACTCAGCATTATGTTCTCAAGGCTCATTCCTTTTGCATTTGCTTCAGGACATCATTTTGTCTTATTGCTGCATAATATTCTATTGTATGTATATACCACATTTGTTGATCCACTCACCTGTTCATGGGCATTTGGTTTGTTTCCATCTTTTGGTGATTGTGAATAATGCTGCTATGAACATTGGTGTGCAAATGTCTGTGTCATTGCTTTCAGCTCTTCTGGGTATATATAGCAAGGAGTGCTATTGCTGGGCAACTTGATCTTTAGTTCAGGGCAACTTGACATTTAGTTTCCTAAGGAACTGCCAAATAGTCTTCTATAGTGGCTGCACCATTATACATTCCCACTAGCAGTGATAAGTGTCCTAGTTTCTCCACATCCTTTCTAACATTTATGGTTTCCTGTTTGTTTAATAGCAGCCATTCTTATAGATGTGAGGTGGTATCTCATTGTAGTCTTGATCTGCATTTCCCTTATAGCCAGTGAAAATGAGCACCTCTTCATGTGCTTTTGAGCTATCTATATTTGCTCTTCAGAAAAATGTTTATTCATATCTTTAGCCCATTTTATAACTGGATTGTTGGTTCTTTTGTTGTTGAGTTTTATGATTTCTTTTGTATATACAGAAAATCAAACCTTTGTCTGATATGTGATTTCCAAATATTTTCTCCCATTGAGTTGGCTGCCTCTTCACCTTTTTGACAAAGTCTTTTGAGGTGCAGAAGCATTTGACTTTGAGGAGTTCCCATTTATCATTTTTTTCCTTTGTTGCTTGTGCTTTAGGTATAAAGTCTAGGAAACTACCTCCTATTGCTAGGTCTTGAAGATGTTTCCCTACATTTTCTTCTAAAAGCTTTATGGTGCTAGTTCTTATATTTAGATGTTTGATCAACTTTGAGTTAATTTTTGCATAGCGTTTAAGATAGGGGTCCTCTTTCATTCTCTTGGCTATTGATATCCAGTTCTTCCATGCCCAATTGTTGAAAAGACTATTTTGTCCCAGTTCAGAGGATTTTGGGTCAACTTGTGAAAAATCAGTTGACCATAGATTTGATGGTTTATTTCTGCACTCTCGATTTGATTTCAGTGGTCAATGTTTCCCTCTTTGTGCTGGCACCATGCTGTTTTGACCACTGTGACTTTAAATAGATTTTAAAGCCAGGTAGTGTTAATCCTCCCACTTTTCTTCTTTTTTTAAGGGTGCTTTAAGCTATTTGGGGTCTCTTTCCCTTCCATAGGAATTTAGTGATTAGCTTTTCCAAATCTTCAGAGTATGTTGTTGGAATTTTTATCGGTACTGTGTTGAATCTGTAGATCAACAGGGGAAAACATCTTAACTATATTTAGCCTTTCCACCCATGAGCAGGGAATATCTTTTCACCTACTTAATTCTCCTTTGATTTCTTTTAGAAATGTTATGTAGTTTTCTGTGTACAAGTCCTTTACATCCCTAGTTAAGTTCATTCCTAAAGTATTTGATCCCTAGTTAAGTTCATTCCTAAGTATTTGATTCTTTTAGTTGCTATTTCTAATGAAATTTTTTTCTTAACTGACTCCTCAGCTAGGCCATTGCTTGTGTATAGAAATATTACTGATTTTTGCACATTAATTTTATATCCTGCCACTTTGTTCAATTTGTTTATTAGCTCAAGTAACTTTGCTGTAGATTTCTCAGGATTTCCCAGTATAGTATCATATCATCTGCAAATAATGAGAGTTTTACTTCTTCCTTTCCATTTGGATGCTTTTTTATTTCTTTGTCCTGCCTAACTGCTCTAGCTAGAACTTCTAGGACAATGTTGAATAATAGCAGAGACAGCAGGCATCCTTGTCTTGTACCTGATCTTAGGGGGAAGGCTTTCAGTCTCTCTCCATTGAGTACAATGCTGGCTATCCATTTTTCATATATTCCCGCTATCATATTGAGGTAGTTACCGTTGATCCCTATCTTTTGGAGTGCTTTTATGAGAAAAGAATACTGAATTTGTCAAATGCTTTTTCAGCATCAATCGAGATGATCATGTGATTTTTTTCCTTTTGAAATGTTAATGTGTTGTATTATATTAATTGATTTTCTTGTGTTGAACCATTCTTGCATTCCTGGTATAAACCCCACTTGGTCATGGTGTATAATTCTTTTAATGTGCTGTTGGATTCGACTTGTTAATATTTTATTGAGAATTTTTGTATATATGTTCATTAGGGAGATTGGCATATAGTTTTCCTTTCTTATAGCAACTTTACCCATTTTTGGTATTAAAATAGTAGCTTCATAAAATGAGTTAGGTAGAGTTCCTTTTTTCCTCAATTTTTTGGAAATACTTGAGTAGGATTGGCATTAGTTCTTTCTGCAATGTTTGATAAAATTCCCCAGTGAAGCCATCTGGCCCTAGGCTTTTCTTTGTAGGAAGATTTTTGATGACTGATTGAATCTCTTTACTTATGGTTAGTTTGTTGAGATCTTCTATTTCTTCCTGAGTCAGTGTAAGTTGTTTGTGCATCTCTAGGAATTTGTCCATTTCATCTAAGTTGTCAAATTTGTTGGTAAATAGTTGTTCATAGTATCATCTTATGATTTCTTTTATTTCTTCAGGGTCTGTGTAACATACCCCTTCTCTTTTATGATTTTGTTTGTTTGCATCCTCTCTCTTTTTTTTTTTTCTTTGTCAGTCTTCCTAGTGGCCCATCAATTTTATTGATTTTTTTATTGATTCTTTCTATTGTTGTTTTGTTCTCCCATCAATTATCTCTGCTTTTATCTTTGTTATTTCTCTTGTCCTATTTGTTTTGGGGTTAGTTTGCTGTTCTTTCTCAAATTCCTCCAGGTTTACTGTTAAGTCCTCGATTTTTGCTCTTTTTTGTTTTTTATTATAGGCATTTAAGATAAATTTTCCTCTAAGCACAGCCTTTGCTGCTTCCCATAAGTTCTGATAAGTTGTATTCTCATTTTCATTCATCTCCAGATAGCTACTGATTTCTCTAGCAATTTCTTTTTTGACACACTGGTTGTTTAACAATGTGTTGTTTAATCTCCATGTATTTGTGAATGTTCTCATTCTTTGGTGGTTATTGAGATCCAGCTTCATCCCATTGTGATCAGAGAAAGTGCTTTCAATATTTTAAAATTTATTAAGAATGTTTTGTGCCCCAGCATATGATCTATCTTGGAGAATGTTCCATGAGCACTAGAGAAGAATGTATAACCTTGTGCTTTGGGGTGAAATGACCTATATATGTCTGTTAGATCTAATTCATGTATTAAGTTATTTAACTTCAATATTTCCTTGTTGATCTTCTGTGTTGTTGTTCTGTCTATAGAGGAGAGTGTTGTATTGAAGTTTCCTACTATAATTGTTGAAACATCTATAGTTCCCTTCAGCTTGGCCAATCAATGTCTGTCTCATGTACTTTGGAGCTCCTTGATTGGGAGCATAAACATTTATGATTGTTATATCTTCTTGGTGAATTGACCCTTTAATTAGTATATAGTGTCCTTCTTTGTCTCTTATAATGTCTTTACATTTAAAGTCTATTTTGTCTGATATTAGTATAGGTACTCCTGCTTTTTTTTGGTTACAATTTGCATGGAAAATCTTTTTCCATCCTTTCACTTTCAATCTATTTATATCCTTGTGTCTAAGATGAGTCTCTTGTGAGCAGTATATAGCTCGATTATGTTTCTTAATCCATTCTGCCAATCTGTATTTTTTAATTGGAAAGTTTAGTCAGTTAACATTCAAAGTTATTACTGAAAAGGCATTTCTTTATTCCACCATCTTATCTTTTTTATTTTGTTGGATCTACATATTCTTTTCCCTCTTTCTTTTTGTATTCTTTAAATTACCCTTAGTGATTCTCTTCAATTCCCTCCTCCAGACCTCCTGTTATAGTTTGCTAGCTGCCGGAATGCAACACACCAGAGATGGATTGGCTTTTAATAAAAGGGGATTTATTTTGTTGGTTCTTCAGAGGAAAGGCAGCTAACTTTCCACTGAGGTTCTTTCTTACGTGGAAGGCACAAGATGGTCTCTGCTGGTCTTCTCTCCAGGCCCCTGGGTTCCAACAACTTTCCCTGGGGTGACTTCTCCAAAGGCCTGGGCTGAGCTGCAAGTGCTGAGATGAGGAATGCCGAGCTGCTTGGCTGTGCTACATTGCATTCTCTCATTTAAGCACCAGCCAATTAAGTCAAAACGTCACTCATTGCAGCAGACACGCCTCCTAGCCAACTGCAGACATAATTAGCAACAGATGAGATTCACCTACCATTGGCTCATGTCCACAGCAACAGAACTAGGTGCCTTCACCTGGCCAAGTTGACAACTAATCTAACTACCACACCTCCCTCTCCTGTCTTATTTTTTCAGCCGGCAGAACTCTTTTTAGTATTTCTTGTAGGGCCGGTCTCTTGTTGACAAATTCTTTCAGGACTTCTCTGTCTATGAAAACTTCAATCTTTCCCTCAATTTTGAAGGACAGTTTGGCTGGGTACAGAATTCTTGGCTGTAAGTCTTTCTTTTTCAGGATCTTGAATATATCATACCACTGCCTTTTCACCTCCAGGGTGCTAGTTGAGTAGTCTGAACTCAGTCTCATTTGATTTCCCTTGTTTTTCTCTTGCCACCTTCAGGATTTTCTGCTTCTCTCAAATATTTGACAGACTGATTAATATGTGCCTTGGGGAATGCCTATTTGGATTTATTCTTTTTGGAGTTTGTTGGGCTTCTTTGACTTGTATACTTATGTCCTTTATGAGGGTTAGGAAGTTTTCCCTCATTATATTCTCAACTATTCTTCCTAGCTCTTTACTGCTCTCTTATCCTTCTGGGACACCAATGATTCTTATATTTGTGTGCTTTGTTTTGTCTGTTTCCCTGAATTCCCATTCAATTTTTTCTTTTTTTTTTGCCATTTGTTCTTTTGAGTCTTCAAAGTCAATTATCCTGTCCTCTGTATCACTTATTCTTTCTTCTTTCTCTGCAAATACGGTGTTGTGCATCTCTAGTGTGTTTATTTTTTTGGTTGACAGAGTCTTTAATCTCTGTAATTTCTGTTATTTTTCTATTTATTCTTTCAAATTCCTCTTTGTGCTCTTCTACTGTCTTCTTGATATCCTTTATGTCATTTGCTGCCCCACTTATTTTATTAAATAGAGTTGTATGAACAAGTTTGATTAGTTGTTCCAACATCTGTGTCTCCTCTGGTGTTTAATTTGGTCACTTGGCCAGGGCTATATCTGTCTGCATTGTGATATGCTTAGTGATCTTCTGCTGTCTTTGTCCCATGTAAATATCTTGATTGATTTACTTTGGGAGTTGATTTCTTTTTAGTAGTAAGGCCTTGTGCTCACAGGATGGTTGTACAGCAGGGAGCAGGGCATGGGGTGGAGCACTCAGTATGGTGATTTGTTCCAGGGCAGGTATGGGCACAGGTTGGGGATGTTATGTTGATGCTTGTGAACGTGGGCACCCAGTGGCCAGGGAGGATGTAGCTGTGCGGGCGCACTGGTCTGGGGGGAGGGGTGCGTAACCTTGGTGTGTGCTGGTCTAAGGCATGGGGCCCTTTGTGGGCATGCCTAGGGTAGTGGCAGCAGGTTGGCATTACGCCTTCATGGATGGGAGCAGATGTGACCGGGCTGCACAGTTCTGCACTTTCTGAGAGGTGGGAAGTGAGGCTGAGGGCTGTGCGCATGAGAGATTCTAGGACTGCTGTAAAGTGTGGTTCCCAGAGCTGAATGACGTGATTGGGCCTGGGAGTGCCATAAAAGGATGCGCTGAGCTCAGGGAGGGCAGAGTAATACTGTGTGACACTATGGGTAGTGGTCAGGGTGAGCATGGGTGGTCTAAGTATGGAGGTTAGTGCCTGCAACCTTTATGCACTGGCAACAGCCTGCAGGGAACAGGGAGGGAGAAGTAGTGCTCAGGAGGTGTGCAGGAGAGGTGGGTTGGGCTGAACTTGGGGTGGGGGTGGGGGGCAGGTCCTGGAGTGCGGGGAATGGGAGTGGGTGACAGGGTTCCGGTGAGTGTGGTGTGGGGAGAGTTACCAGTCACACGGCTGCACTTGTGAGGGTGGCGTGCCCAAGGAGTGTGGCCTAGCTTACTTATTATTCCTAAACTCCTCCATGCCAGGCTGTAGACTTCTGCCTCTCAGTTCCTCAGCCTCCGCAACCAGGGCTGCCACATGTGGTGCAGAAGGCTCTCCCAGGTCAGCCATACTCCTGAATTGCCACCTCAGTTGCCCTCCTGTCCCCTCTCTAACTTTTCTGTGGAGCAAGGCTAATCTCGAGCCACTCTAGTGGGCCTCTTCCCAGAAGTTCCCCTATTTATTTATTTTTTAATTAATTTTTTATTAATTAAAAAAAATTACAAGAAGCACAAACATTCCCAACACATACATCAGCAATTCACAATATCATCACATAGTTGCATATTCATCATCATGATCATTTCCCACACATTTGCATCAATTCAGAAAAAGACATAAAAAGACAATAGAAAAATAAAACAAAAACAGAAAAAAAATTTTACATACCACACCCCTTACCCCTCGCTTTCATTGATCACTAGCATTTCAAACTAAATTTATTTTAACATTTGTTCCCCCCATTTATTTTTATTTATTTATTTTAAACTCTTGTTTTTATTGAATAGTATAGCATATATACAAAGCAAAGAAATAAAAAAGCAATAGTTTTCAAAGCACTCTTCAAAAAGTGGTTACAGGATAGATCCCAGAGTCTGTCTTGGGCAACCATATGATCCTCTCATATTTTTCCTTCTTGTTGCTCCAAAATATAGGAGGCTAGAGGGCATAAATACTTTTTCATCATCACAATAGACTTTTTTTTTCCTTTTGCCCCATTTATTTTTAAATGTTATGTATGCACATGAAATGCATACTTATTCATAGAGAATATCACAAAGGATGTGTGCTTAGATGTTAGACGTGGTGATATTTCAGATACTTTTTACTTTACTTTTTCTTTAATAGCTTCCTATACTGATTGCATATGCCAAGTATGTGTTATTTTTACAGTTAGAAATTGGCTATTTTCATTTAGGAAAAAAATTCAAGTAAGAAAAATCTGGAAGAAAATTTCCCAAATGGTCAAATGTTTTTGTTGGGATTATAGATACCCTTTTCCCTCCTTCTTTCTCTTTTTTTCAGACTTTCTGTAATGTGACTATGTTACTTATAATAGGAGAATTGAATGAAAGATTGTTCTAAGAGGACAATACTAAGGAGATGGTTATGATGATTTTGCATCCACAATTTTACATCTACATAACCACTCTGATCAAGCCAACAAACAGGAGTGGGGAATGACTATAAAGGAATGTTCATTTCTAGCAAAACAATAGCTGCAAGAGTCTTGCTTGAACTGGCAAATTAAGGAGTGGAAAGGGACCCTGTAGTTATGTAATCTACTTCCTACTAACGTAGGGATCCCTTGTCTTATATCCTATCAAAGGGAAGCCAGCCTTTCCTTGGACATTTGCAGTGGCCAAGTAAGCTCACTGCCATGGAAAACTAGTAAATCCATTGCTAAAAAGTTTTCTTTATTAGAAACTCCCAGGGACTTTCTAATTATAATCATGCCTCCTTGAAACTTCTGCTCATCGTACTTAGTTCTATTCTGTGGGATACCAAGAGGCATGCCTGTCCCACCACTGCTGAATGTCTTCTGTGGTGGCCTTCATGCTGTCTTCTCTGAGCGCCAGGTTTTCTAAGTGGCACTTTTGAGCATGTACCATTTTCAACCGTATGTTACTTTAAAAGGCAAGGTGGGAACTGAGAGCTCCAGCTCAGGTCTGGCCTGAGCAGTTAATACCCAATAGGAATAATCTCTCTCCCATCCTGGACGTGCCCCTCTGTTTAGAGTGCGGTGCAGACCCTGCCATTCCTGCTACCAGGTCTCTTCAGTGCTTCCTGTTTCCTCTGTCCTCCAGGGTTTTTGCCAGTTTCCCTACCTGGCTCTGGAGCTTCCCTGCCAACTTTCTGAGAATAGATGATTTTCCATCACATTTCTTTTCTGCTTACATAAGCCAAACTCAGTTTCTGTTGTTTTCAATCAAAGAATGCTGGTTGGTACAGATGGTTTTCACCTCTTTGCTCTGAGTATCTGGTACATTGATGGCTTATATTGAGATCAGGATCTTTCAAACCTGTCCTTACCTTTTTCCACCCCTGGTTCCTTTATACTGAAGCTGTTGCTAAACTAGGTCTCCTTATCCTGTGCATGTGAAGGGGATCTTTTATCTTAAACTTTTAACTTGTCTCCACTAAATTTCATTTTGTTATTTTGGTCAATTTTTGCAACCTCTTGAGGTCATTTTTTAATCTGAATGCCTGGCATTTACCTATCTCTCTCTCCTAAGTTTTGTGTTATTTGCAGATGACATCAGTATGAATTCTAGGTCTTCATTCAAGTCAACAAAAGTAGCCAATAATAATTTTTCAACTTAATTATGAAATATTTCAGATGTACAGAGTAGTAAAGAAAATAAATTACATCCATGTACCTATCATCCAGATTTTGCCACACATGCTTCTGAATTTGATAATGCCAAATGATGATGAGAATGTTGGATGCTGGTACGATATTGGTATTAGGAGGCCAGTGTGAGTGCAAGCTGACACCACTTTGAAGGAAGACTTTATCATTTCAAATACATTTATGTTAAAGAGGGAGATGTCCTTTCCCTATAAAGGATGAATCCTATACATATATATATATATATATATACCCTAAATAAAGTCTTTCACAGGGTACATAAAGCTAAGTAATAGGTTCAGATTGAATTGACAAAACAATTGGAAATGATTTTAAAATGCATCATTGTGTTATATTCATAAAAGGCAATACTATTATTAAGTAATTTATATATGATATTGAATAAAAAGAAAGTTGCAAAAGGATACACATTATGTGAGACCATTTATGTGAATTTTTTAAGAAAAGAAAAAATACTATAGTTTTGGATATCTGTATTTACAGTAAAAATTTAAAAACATACAGAAAGAATATATAACAATTTCAATTTAGTGACTATCTCTTAGGGAGGAAGTGATAAGAAAGAGATAGTGAAGAAGAGATTTTAGTTGATTTTGTAATGATTATTTATATATATAATAAACAACATTTTTTTAATAGAACTTTGCTATTAGCAAAGCACTTTCTATGGAAGGTGATCTTTGGAGTCAAACTGATCTGGGTCAAATCCTGGCTTCAAGCTGTGCAATAGCAAGTTTCCTTTTTACAGAAATGGAATCTCCTTGAGCATCAGTTTCCTTTTTAAAATGGGAACAATAATAATATCTATTTTACAGAGTTGCTGTGAGGGTCAAATTATATTAGGCATGTAAATTCTTTAGCACAGTGCCTGGACTACAATAAGTACAGAATAAATATTAAATATTAGTTCCTTTTGCTGAAGCTAGTGAATAATAAATATAAAAAGGGTGGGAGGAGAAGATGGTAGAAATGAGGAGGGATGGGGAGGGAACTAAATCAGGGTTGTGTTCGTGATTGTTGCTGGGAAAAGCATCATGGGGGAGAAGAACCCCTGACTGAGAAAGTGCATATAAGCAGCAGGCAGGGAATGAAACAGCTGGAAGCATTCAGGAAAAACAACTCAACTCTGCAGGCAACCCGATCCAGTGGAATGAGCTGGGAAATGTGGCAAAGCAAGACCAAGAGAAGAAAACACATTTACACCCTTGGAAGGAAATGCACATGGGAAAACAAATCCCCAGACTGGGAATAAGCAGGCTTCCTCTGCACCCTTACCTCACACCCATGGGCTTCCCACAGCCCCTGGGTCTGCCTTACACAGGTTACCTCTTTCTTTTTTATTGAGAAATCCTTACACATATACATTCTATATATGGTGTACAATCAGTGGCTTACTTCATCACATAGTTGTGTATTCATCACCATGATAGTTTTTTAGAACACTTGCATCACTCTGAAGAGAGAAAAAACTCATACATATCTTATGTTTTACCCCTCCCTCTCATTGACCAATAGTGTTTTCATCTACCCAATTTATTTTACTCTTTGCCCCCCCATTATTTATTTATTTATTTATATCCATATTTTTTATTTAACTGTCCATATCCTGGATACAAGGAGCATCAGACGTAAGGTTTTCACAATCACACAGTCACATTGTAAACATTACATCCTTAAACAATTATCTTCAAGAATCTAGGCTACTGAAAAACAGCTCAACAGTTTCAGGTACTTCCCTCCAGCCACTCCAATACACCATAAAAAGTGATATCTATATAATGCATAAGAATAACCTCCAGGACAACCTCTCGGCTCTGTTTGAAATCTCTCAGCCACTGTAACTTTATTTTGCCTTATTTCTCTCTCTCCCCTTTTGGGCAAGAGGCTTTCTCAATCTCTTGATATTGGGTCAGGGCTTATCCCAGGATTTCTGTCCCATGTTGCCAGGGAGGTTTACACCCCTGAGTCATGTTCCACATGGGGATGGGGGGAAGACAGTGAGTTCACCTGCTGAATTGGCTTAGAGAGAGAGGCCACATCTGAGCAACAAAAGAGGTTCTCTGGGGGTGACTCTTAGGCATAATTTTAAGTAAGCTTAGCCTATCTTTTGCAGGAATAAGTTTCATAGGGGGCAAACCCCAAGACTGGGGACTTGGCCTATTGATTTGATTATTCCCACTGTTTGTGAGAGTATCAGAAATTCTCTAAATTGGAAGTTGAATATTTCTTCCTTTCTCCCCATTCCCCAGGGAACTTTGCAAATACTTCTTTATTCACTGCCCAAATTTCTCTGGAATATATTAGGGCATCACACTAACCTGGACAAACCAACAAAATCTCATGCCCTATTCAAGATTCCATGTACTTATGGTGTTCAACTAAACTGACCATACAAGTTAAATTAGAAATGCACTACCCAAAATACAAATTTTGCACCAAATCAGCATCTCTGCCTTAGTCTCACATAGAAGTTGAAGTTTTCAAATATGGATGATATCATCCTTTACCCAGTCTTCTGATGTACCTTACTCCTAACCAGATCAGCTTCATTCATATCGCTACTAGATGTCTGATTACTTTTTCAACTTTTTAAACAGTTTCTGTATGGGGTACTGCTGAGTTTCATAGCTTCAGAGCTCCGACTCTTAGTCTCAAGTGTCACATAAAGTTTCTGGGAAAGACCATGTTATATACAAACAGCCCAGTATCTCAGAATTTAGAATTAACAGTTACAATTCCTGAATATATATGACTGCAATAAGCCCTAACCTGATAACCCATGCTCTAGACTTTAGCTCACTGAATTTTTATATTATAGGTAGTCCAGATGATTGAGGCATGATAATATTTGTCTTTTTGTTCCTGAAATTTCATTCAACCCCTCACAACTTCATTCATTTTTGTGGACACTCAGTAGTCCATTGTATGTATACACCATAGTTCCCCCTTTCATTCCTCAATCATTGTACCTTTAGGCCACCTCCATTCACTATGGATTGGGAACAGTGCCACCATAAACACCAATGTGCAAATGTCCATTCGTGTCCCCACACTCAGTTCCTCCAGGTATATATTGAGCAATGGGGTTTCAGGATCATATGGCAAACCCACCCCTAGCCTCCTGTGGAACCACCACACTGCCCTCCAAGCGGGGGGGCTCCTCTCATTTCACATATCATACAATCCAGCCTAAGTGTATAGACATGTCTTTGCCACCATACTCTTATCTGAAGACATTTCCTTTTCTTCCACAAAGAATCCATACCCCTTTCCCAATCTCCACACCTGTTGACACTTAGTTTTGGCATAATGCCTTTGTTACATTCAGTGGAAGCATATTGCAATGTTACTGTTAACTATAGACCCTGGTTTGCATGGATTATACATTTTCCCTTATACTATCTATTTTCAACATCTTGCAATACTGACTCTAGGCAACCATCTCAGTCTTTATCCTCTATCTTTCCTTCTGGTTCTATATCTACCCCCAGCCCTTCTTCTTCTATCATACTCACATTCAGCTTCTTTCAGTGTCCTTATATTATTGTGCTACAATCAGATAGTATTGTGCTATCCATTTCTGAAATTTTACAATCAACCCTGTTATACAATCTGCATTCTTTAAGGACCAATTGCCCAATCTCTACCATATTTCTATCTCCTGATAACCTGTGTTCTTAACTTCAATTCTCCAAATTCATTCATTACTGTTAGCTCATATTAGTGAGACCATAAAGTATTTGTCCTTTTGTTTCTGGTTAACTTCACTCAGCATAATGTCCCTAATGTTCATCCACGTTGTCATATGCTTCATGACTTTATTCTGTGTTACAGCTGCATAATATTCCATTGTATGTAAATGCCACAGCTTGTTTAGCATTCATCTGTCGATGGACATTTGGGCTGTTTCTATCTCTTGGCAATTGTAAATAATGCTGCTATAAACATTGGTGCGTAAATATCTCGTTGTGTTCTTGTCCTCATGTCTTCTGAATAGATACCTAGCAATGGGATTGCTGGATCATATGGCAATTCTATACTTAATTTCCTGAGGAACTGCTAAACTGCCTTCCAGAGCAGTTGTACTATTTTACATTCCCATCAACAGTAGATAAGTGTGCTTCTTTCTCCATATCCTCTCCAACACATGTCATTTTCTGTTATTTTGATAATGGCCATTCTAGAGGGTGTCAGATGATATCTCATTGTGGTTTTGATTTGCATTTCCTTAATAGCCAGTGAAGTCGAGCATCTTTTTTTTTTTTTATGCGGCTTTTAACCATTTGTATTTCCTCTTCTGAGAAGTGTCTGTTCATGTCTTTTGTTCACTTTTTAATTACGGTGTTTGTCTTTTCACTGTTGAGTTGAAGAGTCTCTTTATATATTGTGGATACTAAACCCTTCTCTAATATGTGGTTTCCAAATATTCTCTTCCATTTCTTGACAAAATTCTTTGATGCACAAAAGTGTTTAATTTTGAGGAATTCCCATTTATCTATTTATTTCTTCAATGCTCATGCTTTGGGTATAAGATCTAGGAAACTGCCTCCTATTACAAGTTTATAAGGTATTTCCCTACATTTTCTTCTAAAATTTTTATGGTCTTAGCTCTAATGTTTAGATCTTTGACCCATTTTGAGTTAATTTTTGCATAGGGTGTGAGATATGGATCTTCTTTCATTCTTTTGCATATGGATATCCAGTTCTCCAAGCACCATTTATTGAAGAGGCTGCTTTGTCCCAGGTGTGTTGCTCTGTCCCAATTGTCTGTAGATGAGAAGGTCTATATCTGAACACTCTATTCAATTCCATTGGCCAGTATATCTATCTTTATGTCAGTACCATGCTGTTTTGACCACTGCAGCTTTGTAATATACTTTAAAGTCACTTAGTATGAGACCTCCCACTTCATTTTTCTTTCTCAAGATATTTTTAGCTATTTGGGGCCCACTGCCCTTCCAAATAAATTTGGTTATTGGTTTCTCTATTTCTTCAAATTAAGTTTTTGGGATTTTAATTGGTATTGCATTGAATCTATAAATCAATTTGGGTAGAACTGACATCTTAACTATATTTAGTCTTCTAACTCATGAACACAGTATGCCCTTCCATTTATTTAGGTCTTCCTTAAATTGGCAATTTCTTGTAGTTTTTGGTGTATAGATCTTTTGTATCCTTAGTTAAATTAATTCCTAAATATTTGATTATTTTGGTTGCTATTATAAATGGATTTTTAAAGTTGATTTCCTCCTCAATTGCTCATTACTAGTGTATAGAAACACTACTGATTTTTGGGTTTTGATCCTGTACTTGGCCACTTTGCTGTACTCATTTATTAGCTCTAGTAGCTTTGCTGTGAATTTTTTGGGATTTTTGACATATGGTATCATATAATCTGCAAACAGTGAGAGTTTTACTTCCTCCTTTCCAATTTTGATGCCTTTTATTTCTTTTTCTTGTCTAATTGCTCTGGCTAGAACTTCCAGCACAATGTTGAATAACAATGGTGACCATGGACATTCTTGTTTTGTTCCTGATCTTATGGGGAAAGCTTTCAGTCTTTCTCCATTGAGGATGATGTTAGCTCTGGGTTTTTCATATATTCCCTTTATCATGTTGAACAAGTTCCATTCTATTCCTATCCTTTGAAGTGTTTTCATCAAGAAAGGATGTGGAATTTTGTCAAATGCCTTTTCTGCATCAATTGAGATGATCATGTAGTTTTTCTACTTTGATGTGTTGATTATGTTGTATTACATTAATTGATTTTCTTATGTTAACTATCCTTGCACTCCTGGAATAAATCTCACTTGGTCATGGTGTATAATTCTTTTAATGTGCTGCTGGATTCAACTTGCAAGTATTTTGCTGAGGATTTTTGCATCTATAGTCCTTAGAGAGACTGGTCTGCAATTTTCTTGTAGTATCTTTGTCTGGCTTTGGCACGAGGGTGATGTTGGCTTCATAGAATGAGTTAGGTAGCTTTCCCTCCCCTTCAATTTTTTTGAGGAGTTTGAGCAGGATTGGTACTAATTCTTTCTTGAATGCTTGGTAGAATTCATATGTGAAGCCATTTGGTTCTGGACTTTTCTTTTTTGGGAGCTTCTTGATGATAGATTCAATCTCTTTACTTGTGATTGGTTTGCTGAGCTGTCTATTTTTTCTTGATTACATCTTTCTTAATTCTTTTTAACTTCATTCACTTTTTTAACCTGAAAACCAAATAAAATCAAATGATACAAACTTCTCTTGAAATAATCTTGACCTGCCCCACTCTTATGCTTTTGGGAAACAGATAAACTATGATGACTTTATAAAGACTTGTGTTGATAAATATCTTGAAATGGTGGTATGAAGTCTTTCAAAGATACCTCATTGCTTCAGGCAGAGAAGGACAAAGGCAAGTTCCAATAATTATCATTATCTTTTTACCTTGAAAACATCACTCTATCCTCCAATACATTTTTTTCATCTCCTATGTCTCCTCATTCCAGTGACTACCATCTGCTTTCAGTTTTATTTTTCTGAACTACAGTTCAAATTTCATCAGTATTCTGCTAAAAAACATTCAATAGCCACCCCCTTTGTTCAAAAAAGTAAAAACCAGTTTCTTGGCTCAATTTTCAAGAACCAAGATAATTTTGCCCCACTGCATCTTTCTAATCTCTCCAACTTACTTTCTCCTGCTCCCACACATCAGCCATTCCCACACACAGACAGATCCACATGCTTCATGCTTCTCCATCATTATTCCTTTGCTCATGCTGTTCCTTCTTACCAAAAGGCTCTTTCCTCCCATCCTCACATGTCCAAATCTTACCCACTTTTCACGGTTTCGTTCAAATACATTTGTTTTCTGGAGTCTTCCTGGATCCATTTTCCCTTCTCCCCCTGCTGGATGTAATTCAATTCAATTCTATTTAAGAAATATTGAGATAATGTTTCTCAATATTCATGTAGGCATGAGGAAGACTAGAAAGAATAGCACATGGCCCCTATCATTAAACAGTAAATATATAATTAGGAGGTTAGGCACCAACCCCTTGTGAATGAGAGCCTGTGTAACCACCAAGGTGGCACCATCATCTCTTGCTGCCTAACTTTTCATGGATTCTTCTACTGCTGAAGGAAAAAGTTGCCAATCAAGAACTCTGTATCTGGTAAAACTGTCTTTCAAAAATCAGGGAGAGATGGTGAAGTAGGGTAGTCTAGATTCACCCCTGCTCCATAGAACAAGATACAGAACAGGGAAAACCTAACAGGGGTTTCAGTTCCAGGGGGTAGGTGATCGAAGAGGGTCTTCAATATTTTATAGGGAGAAAAGAGGTAGGAAATTGGGATGGAGAGGGTAAGTCTGATTAGCATGACCCCCACTGCAGGCAGGCGGCAGCTTGGGGAAGTGTGGATCTGAGGGAACTGACTGTCCTGCTTCAGCCTGCCCCAGCAGCTGGCTGGTGAAACCTCCCCACATGGCTCTGAAGCTGGCAGCACCTGTGGGGAGCCTGTAGGTGCGCCTAACCATACACCACAAAAAAAGCCACGCCCCCTGATGCTGGGAGCAGGGTATAGTGAATGGTGTATGTGCCAGGCACCAGGCATTGCAGATCAGCTGCTTCCTGGGTGCTGAGATTAGTTCCTCTGTCCCAGATGCCAGGACCAGCTATCCCACTGCCGCGTGCCAGGAACAGCCCTCCTGCTGCACACGCCATTTTCCCAGCCTGCCACTGCAAGTCAGGGAGGGGTGGGTCTAAAGAAAGGAAGTGTCTCAGGAGCGCCACCTGCTGGGAAGAAGCAATAGGTGCAGTCTGGCAAAGACATCTGCTTAGGTTTTTAAAAAATATATATATATATATTTTCTATTTATTATTATTATTTTAATGTTTATTTTTATTTATATATTTTAAATATATTTGTATTTTTATTTCTTACTTTTTATTTTCTTCCCCTTCTGTGGGTACCAGTCTGAGTTCATTCTAAATATATTTTGGGCTGTGTGTGTGTTTTAATTCAATTTTATTATTATTTATTTTTTTGTGAGGTACATGGGCTGGGAAACAAGCCCGGGTCTCCCACGTGATGGGCAAGTGTTCTGCCACTGTAATACCCATGCACCACTGCCTAGCTTTTAATATACCCTCACATAGAATTGTATCCCCTACAGAAGAGCTGGGCCTTTGTTTGGTGGGGAATTACTGACAAACCAAGTATAAAAGGAAACCTTCAGTGAAAACCAAGTAAATACAAAACTTCAGATAAGTGAAGGAAACCAGGCTTGCAAAATAACCTTATTAAAATATTCAAATGCCATGAATACAATAGAAAATCACAAAGCACAAGAAGATCCAAGTAGAAATGGCCCAGCCAAATGACCAAATCAAAACACTGGATGGGATGTAGAATATGGAACAACAATATAATAATAAAAAAATATGTGCATATATATATAATTTTTTTTTAGTATTATATTTTTAAGATCCTGAATGAGAAAGGGTTCCAGCCAAGAATTTTTTATCCAGCCAGGTTATCCTTCAAAATTGAGGGAGAGATTAAAATCTTCAAAGACATACAAAGACTGAGAGAACCAGTCAACAAGAAACCTGCCCTACAAGAAATACTAAAAGGAGACCTGTCAGCTGAAAAAAAGACAGGAGAGGGAGATCTGGAGGAGATCACAGAATTGAAGAGTACCAGTAAGAGTAATTTAAAGGATAGAAAGAGAAAGAGGGGAAAGAATATGTAGTTCTGACAAATAAAATCTAAAGGATAAGATGGTAGCTTCAAGAAATGCCTTTACAGTAATAATTTTGAATGTTAATGGACTAAATTCACCATTTAATAAATAAAGATTGGCAGAATGGATTAAGAAATATGATCCAGCTATATGTTGCTTATAAGAGACTTTTCTTAGACCCAAGGATTCATGGCTAAAAAGCACATGAAGAGATGCTCGTTTTCATTAGCTATAAGGGAAATGAAGATCAAGACTAAAATTAGATACTAGCTCACACCTATAAGAATGGTAGCTATTAAACAAGCAGGGAACAACAAATATAGAAGAGGATGTGGAGAAATTGGGGCATTTATGCACTGCTGGTGAGAATGTATAATGGTACAACTGCTACAGACGCAAGTCTGGCAGTTCCTTAGAAAACTAAATATCCAGTTGTTCTATGGCCTGGTAATATCAATACTTGGTATATACCCAGAAGAGTTGAAAGCAGTGACACAGACACTTGCACACCAATGTTCATAGAAGAATTATTTACAATTGCCAAAAGATGGAAACAAACAAGTGCCCATCAACAGACAAGTGGTTAAACAAAATGTGATATATACATACGATAGAATGCTATGCAGTAGTAAGACAAAATGATGTCCTGAATCACATGACAAGATGAATGAAACTTGAGGACATAACGCCGAGTGAAATAAACCAGACATAAAAGTATAGATACACTTAAATGTAAGGAGTGGATAGAAGTGAAGGTAGTTAATTAGTGGGTATACAAGAAATATTGCAGTATTGAAGGTGAACATGATTGAAAGGGTTGTATAGAGCCATATCCTACTGATTAACACTACAAATATAAGTAAGTTCTTGCATGAACGACTTCAAAGGTATGAATCTTGTACAAGGAGTTTATAATACCAGGGTATGGGGGAAAAGTACTATTGCGTGCTATGGGCTGTGTTTAACAGGAAGACATCAATGGTACCACAGCAACACTAGGGGTAAATAATTGGAGGGAGTGGGGAGGGACAAGAGTTAAGGGAAGATTTGGATTTTCCCTTATTTGGTGAGGGTGTGTTTATTATTATTTTTCTCTTGGGAGCAATGAAAATCATCTAAAACAGAGCGTGGATGGACTGTCGTCTTTGGATATTATACATGATGTCCAATGGATGGAGGTGGCTGAAGACTGAGAAGCAGAGTGGTGAACTGTGGTGTATACATATAATTGAATATTGTGCTGCTACAGAAAGCAATAAAGTTGTGAGGCATGCAATGCTGTGAATGAACCTGTGGGACATTATGTGATGCAAAATAAGCAGGAAGCAAAAGAGGAACTATTGTATGGTCTCATTTAGAAAATAGTTATAAGAAACTTGGGGCCTAGACTGTAAGCTCTTACAGCAGTCACATTTAGTCCAGAGGGGCAATCGTTCTTTCTCAGTGTTGAGAGGCTGTGCTGTATATGTATAACCTGATGTTTCCCTGGAATTTTGGTTACCTGTGTGATACCTAAGACCAAGATTAGGAGTTCTTCAATTTTGAAGGTCAGCATTGCTACATACAACAACTGTCAAATAAATTGAAAATGAGATCAGGCTTCAATTAGAGATATGAATAAAGCTGATTGGGTAAGGACTGAGGTAAACCAAAATACAGGGGTAAGGAAGACATTGTCTGCATTTTAGAACTTCACCTACCAAAAGGAACAGTGGCTTATTTTTCCAGAACCTAAATTTTCTGTAGCACATAATCTAACTCAAATTGTCTGTATATCTGGATAGATCATTTAAACAACCCAAACACAGGGAGACCAAACTGGGTGGAAATGAGGGCTTATAATACTGTATAGCTTAATGTAATGCCCAGATACATCCTAGAGTATGTTGAGTAGATAATTAAAAGGAATTGGCAAAGTTCCTTGAAAGAACTATTAAATTTTACCATTGGGGAAATCCCTGATACCATCTCAATCATTTTGGACTTCCAAGCCAATAGACCAAGCCCTTGATCTTTTTTAAATATTTTTATTGAGAAATCTTCACACGCATATAAGCCATTCATATTATACAATCAATGGCTGACAATATCATCACATAGTTGTGTATTCATCACCATGATAATTTTTAGAACATTTGCATCAATCCAGAAAAATAAATAAAAAGAAAAAAACAAAAAACTCATACATCCCATACCTCTTGCCCCTCCCTCTCATTGACCACTGATATTTCAATCTACCAATTTTTTTTTACCCTTTGTACCCCCTTATTATTTATTTATTTTTATCCTTATTATTATTATTTTTTTACTCATCTGTCCATACCCTGGATAAAAGGAGTATCAGACCCAAGGTTTTTACAATCACATGGTCACACTGTAAAAGCTATATAGTTATACAATTGTCTTCAAGAATCAAAGGCGCTTGGCCTTGGGGTTTGCTCTCATGAAACTTATTTATGTATTGGAAAAGCTTAGCTTACCTATAGTTATTCCTAAGAGTTATTTTCAGAGGATCTCTTTTGTTGCTCAGATGTGGCTTTTCTTTCTAGCCTCAACTTTGCAAGGGAAATCATTACCCTCCCACCATGTGGGACATGATATCTAGGGATGAAAGTCCCCCTGGCAATGTGGGATACGACTCTCAGGAATGAGCCTGACCCTGGCACCATAAGCTCAACAGTGCCTTCAAATCAAAACAAAACAAAAGGAAAGGGGGGAAACATTGTAACAAATAGGGTATCAATAGCTGAGAGAGTTCAAATACAGTTGAGAGGCAACTCTGGTGGCTATTCTTATGAAATCAGCAGCTAGATATTGCTATTTATCATGGTTTGCCAAATCCCAACCAAAACCATTCCTGCTAATCCTAAAGAACACCTAGGGCTTTATCTGCAATTTTACAAAGGTTCCATGCACTATGATTACTTTTCAGAAACCTATAACCTCCAGATGGGTTCCTAGGCCAGATAAGTTCTGAAACCCAGAGAGGGCAGCCTCTCCAGAACATCAACTAGTTTCATCCTCCTGTCCCATATTATTGACAACCCTTTCCAACATGAAAAAGTTAGAATGGGCATAGGCCAAACACCCCTAAAGATTGGGAGAGAGATCAAAGGAAAAAGTGGAGTTATAACAGAGAAGATAGGATTTAACAAGTGCATATGACTGCTGAATCATTATATTGGTATTTCTTTTAGTCTCCAGTGTCTTGGAGCAGCTAGAAGAAAAAAATCTAAAATTGTGGAATTGTAACTCACAACAAATTCTGAAATCTGTTCTACAACTAATTGTTGTGGTGTGATTTGAAGTTTATTGCTTTTTTGTACATATGTTATTTTTCACAATAAAAAAATGAAAGCAAAATAAACCATAGTGAATAGAAGGCAGGAACTAATAAAAATTAGAGCAGATATAAATGAAATAGAGAGTAGGGAGAAGAAAAGAAAACACAAGCTGGTTCTTTGAAAAGATTAAAAAAATTGACAAACTTACCTATACTGGCAAAGAAGAAATGAGGACACAAAATTAAAAATCAGAAATTAAAGGAAGGACATTGTAAGAAGATAGTATGAAGAAATGTATGGCAACAAATTAGATAACCTAGATGAAATGACCAAATTCCTAGAAACATACAAATGATCTAAACTGACTCAAGAATAAAGAGAAGATCTCAACAGACCAATAACAAGTAACCAAATGGGGTCTCCAGGGCCTTTGAGGGCATTTGGTTTGCCTGAGTAAGACACCTCATAATTGGGAGAGGGAGGAAATAAGGGCAGTAAAAGTTGGGAGGGATGTGGGCCTCACCTGGCTAAATCATCAAATAATGAGACCAGCAGACAAACGGTATTAAGGTAAACTACATGATCCACAGGGTTTCAAATCAGAAGTCTCTGTTTTCTTGTTCTTTGCGTGTACCTGAAAGAAGAAAGTTGGGGGCAGGTGGGGGGCGGGGAGGAGCTAGCAAAGATAAGAGTGGCTGGAGTTATATTATAAAGCTGAAAGGAAGAAGTGGAGAAACCAAGAACATGCAAAAGAAAGATCAGAGAGCACTATTATTACACACGCCCATCGCAGCAAGACAGGCGGCACTGCCCTTTCATCTTTCCTCACCTCAGTTTCGAGAAACCCTTCGTGTAGCTGATCAGTCTCAACAGGCAGAGGCTGCAGAGAAAGCCCTCTAGAGCCCAGACACCGCACTTGGACGAGAAGGCAAACTAGGGGAACATCTAAGACTTTCTCAAGTTAGAAAACAGACACATCCAGACCCCATCCTAGTTACCAGCTTCCCAAAATGAGTCTCCTTTTGTTCTCCACACTAAGCACCGCAGGCGACTCAAGGACAGGAGAAGGTGGGCAGCTGCCAAGATTGCAAACAGCAATATGTGCAGGGGCCCCAACCTGCCCACATATTTGGCAGGCACCACCCCATGATCATGCCAACTGGAAATGGTTGGGAAGTAAAAACCCAATCAATCAAACAGTTGTTTTGTCTACACAATACCAAACCAAGCAGTTATTTACATAGGTGCCACATGGCAGTGAGAACTGTTTTGACTGAAACTAGCTACTTTGACGTTGTGTGCTTGAAAGTGTGCGGAGGGAACGCAAAGCATGTGTAAGAGAATTCCTCTGACCCAGATCAAGTCAGACATAAAAGACCCAGGCTCTGTTTGGGTGTGTCCCAGTCCTAGAGGACCAAGAGTTTTTGTCCACTGCCATGGCTCTGAGTATATGGAAGGCATCCATAGGTGGCCCTGAATGGAAGGTGTTGCAGAAGGAGCATCACCAGAGCTGTGCTTAGAACTAAGAGGACTAGAAACCAGAGCTGAACAGAAATAGATCCTCAGCTCAGAGAAGGTTTGGCATTTGAGAAACGCCTTAGTGAAGTGAGTCTCTGGGTCACAACCGTGATGGGTCCTGGCTGAGCCTTGAATGACCAGCTTTTGAGGCAGACAGAAGACTCTGGGAAGAAAGTGGCCTCTGGAGACAGCACTGAGGCGCATGCTGTCACTTGCCACCCATGGCACCTTGGGCCAGAGGTGACCTCTTGGGGGGCCATTTGAGGCTGGTCTGTTGATTTCTAAGGTCACATCAAATGTCTCTGATCTTACATAATATTCTTAACCTTTGGACAAAACCTGGAGGCAACATAAGGAAAAAGGACACAAAATTTATGACAGCAGATTAATTCTCCTTTGCTCCGCACATGTTAAGCATTTCATCTACAGAGCTCACCACCGGCCTCCCCTGACTTTCTTCAGTTTTCTACTCAAACATTCCTTCTCAGCAAGGCTTTCCTGGATACATGATCTCAAATTTTACCATGACTTTTTGCTCTTGCCACTTTCATCTCTTCCTGCTTTGTTCTTTTCCTTGGCACTTACTGTCGTCTAATATACTAAATATTTCCTTACTCATCTTATTTATCAACTACCTTCCCCACAAGGATGTAAATTCCATGAGGGCAGGAGTTTTCTCCTTGTCCACAGCTTGTTCACTGCTGTGCCATTGCAGCTTGACAGTAGCAGAAAGATAGGAAGTAACCAGCACAGATCTGTCGAATGAATTAATACTAGTTTTCTGTATTTTAAATAGAACAGATAGGTCTATCGTATTGAAGAAATTAGAGGTGAGCATTTTTCTGCTTACTGACTATAATATTTTGAGAAAGTCCATTCCCAGTGTCTAAATTTGCAGTGGCTGTGACTGTCATTTCCAGCACTGAGCAGTCTGCTGAGAAACTGTGTTACTTCCTGAGCAGCAGTATCTCTGAGAGGTGGGTCCATTCGTGGTGTCACCACACACATGCTTTCCTCTCACACATCAGCCTTGCTGGAACACCTCCCCTGGGCAAGGATCTTTTTGCCAAGTGTGCCTGGGGATGCGGCTGTTGCCCAATGAGCAGAGCCCAGGGAACATGAGCGGGACTGCTGGGCTGGATGGTTATGGTGAAGATAGTTTCCAAGCAGAGACCAAGGGGTTAGGTCAACATTCAGACAGGAGACGAGCAAGTGCTCGGCCTACTGGCCTAGACCCAGAGGTGGGAAGAACTAACTAGCCAAAGAGACAGCCCTTTTGGTTGGGACTAGCACACGGGAGGGCCGTGGCCCAGAAAGGCCATATCAGCTGTCACTAGGGCCAGTCAGCCACGGAGATGAGTGGCTCGACTCAGCTGCAGCATCTGCACCCTGTGTAGAGGTCAGACGTGCCTGTGAGTGGCTCTGAGTGCTGTACGCTAAAGACAGTGTTCAGGAGGTGAGTGGCTCTGAGTGCTGTACGCTAAAGACAGTGTTCAGGAGGGCAGTCCCAGGGAGCAACATGGAGGAAGGATTTAATCCCAGGAGTTCAGTTTTTGCTCAAAAATACGTCCTCTTCTGAGCTCCCTCCCGTCTCCTGGGAGATGTCCAGGGAATCTACATGAGATCGTGTGGGTGAGAGGCCGAGGTATCTTTTCTCCTCGCGAAGGGAAGGAGCTTCAAGGCCTGTTCTGATAATGGAGGCCTGCACCCAGTAGCAGGGCGACCCGAGGGAGAGGAAGCCTCACACACTTTCTAGGCCGGAGAAACAAAACTGCCTTAATTCAGATGGATCAGGCTTTCCTCTCCCACCATAAGGAACCTAGATTAAAATTTTTCAGTCAAGTGGGTATCAAAATTGATCTGCTTTCAGGATTCCAATCCAGGAGAAGAAAACTGCTCACATTTTAAAATTTTTCCACAATTACATACTCCTGTTACATTCTCTTAATTAGTTCCGTTGCTTCCATTTTTATTCTCTCTAATCTGTTCTTCACAATGTGGCCACAATGACCCCCTAAATAAAGCAAGTCAGGCAACATTACTACCTTGCACCAAAGGTGGTAAAACGCACTGGCTCCCACCACACTTGGTAGAAGCACCCAAGACTTCTCATGGCCTACATGGCACTGAGGTCTCACATCTCCCCACTGCTCAGCCTCTGACCAGCGTTGAAAAGTTTCCTGTTCTGTCCTACTGTGTGGTCTTTGCATATGTTGGACCCTCTGCTTCGGTCCTGTGCCACCCCACTTCCTCCTTTCCCTCGTCCCTTTTACCTTTCAGACTTAAGTTCAGATGCCACTAAAAACAACTTTTCCTGACCACCCTTCAAGCCTGTCCTCCTTGTGTTCTTTTCCTCTTCTCTTCTCTCCTTTCATTCCATTTCTTTGTGAAATATAACCCAAAGAACATCAGTGTGCATGTACATTGCCCAAATCTTATCAGTGGCATTTCTGACAATGGAGTTATGGTCTTTACTGTCCATTTACAGCAAATAAAATATCTCTCTGGACTATGGAAGTTTATTTTTTTGAATCCCTTTGAAATGGTGGTTAAACGTACACAGAGAAAACAACTCTATGCACTGTGAGAAGGCAAACATGCAGCAGTCATGAGAAAACAGTACTTATTTAATGAGTGTATTTCACCTGAAAAGTAATGATGTCTTGGTATGAGTGTGGGGGCCAATAGGGTACTCTGGTCAGAATGGTCCAAACTTACATAAGAAAAATCATATACAATCAATTAAACAGCACTGACGATCCTTTCGCTATAAGAATATAGACTACATCTGGTTTCAGGTGCAGAATGAAAACAAAATGCCAAAGAAAATGAGGACTGTGTAACTAAAACATGGCTTGCTTGGTAAATAGTAAGATTACAAAAAATATAAAAGAAAAAAATCTTTTTCTAGAAATACTGACTGTGGTTTAATACTAAAAACCCAAAGTTCCATTGCAATATTAATTACATGCTGTGAAATTTCCAAATGAAGCAGAAACTGGACTCATTAACTAAAACAATTCTACAAAGGGCAAGATTGCTCTGATGGGACTGTTAACTGTGCACAACAATATTTTATTTAACAGACAGCATGGACTTCACACATATCCATTATCAGTGCCTTTAAAACCAAAGAACTTTAAAAGTTAGCAGCAGTTTCTGCAAGTACAAAAATACACATTTATTACATAGCATATGGTAGTAAAATTTGTCAAGATATATTATACAAACTCAAAGCATTTTAGATAAAGCATCAGTCTAATATATTATAGGTTGACAGAGTATAATAAAATGACATGTTGTCTGTCTTCAAATCATACAATACTTTACAGCAATATTAACAAACTATTCACATTTAAGTATTATGGGAGTATCTAAGGGAACATAGAGGGTAGGAATGGTTACTGTAGAACCTCAGCATCTCTTTTCTTCTATGCTTCAAGTTGGATGATGATTTTCTATGCGCCAATATGAAAGGAAAAAGGCTAGAACTATTATTTTGGTAGGTTGAGAAGCAATTTCTTCCAAGACACTCTGAGCCACAAAGTTTCATTCACATCTTGCAGTTCAGACAGTAGTACGCCCTAAGGTAAGGGGAGTCCTTATTGACTTTAAATATTTTACCACAAAAGATGCACATGGACTCTCAGGAATATTAATACAGGAGTGGTTGCTTATAAAATGAAATTCACTTCACATCTGTGACTGAGATGGCCAGTGTCATGAAGGAGTTCTTTGGACACAGAGTTCTATAAGTTCATTATAATGCTTAGGGTAAACAGGGCCATGTCCCTGAGAGGTAGGTAGCACCTACAGCTAATACTAATACTGAAAGGACTTCTATTTTAGAGCAAACATTATTATTTTTTTCCATAAGTGAAAAATGCAACCTTTAGGATGATAGGGAAAGAACATATGGTGACAACACCCTGGTGGCTGATATTTTGGAATCAGCTAGTTTGTGGGCAAAATGCTCCTATGATGGTGGAACTAAAGAGAACAGATAGGTTCTAAGCAGCTTCCTATAGGTAACTGGTTAAAATGAAGAGCAAATCTTCCTAGTGGTATGTGCCTTCATGATGGTTGGTAAGGTCTGATAATCCATTCCGAGGCAAAAAGATGTACCAGTGGAGCCTTTAAGGCAAGAAAGAAGGGTCCATGGATATGAAATAAACCAAGAGGGCGTAAACCATCCATAAGTCATGAAGCATTTGGGACAAAAATAGGGAAACAGTCTGGAGGTCAGAAAACCCAAAGCCAATAACAGTCTAAGTATATGTAACTGTCTAAGGACTGGTAGCCACTTCAGTGGGTATTCTCTTCTGTGACTTCTTTTAACCTGCCAACCTATAAATTTTCCTCTTAACGCTCAAACTATAACAATCAAAAAGGGATAATTTATAAGTACTTTTTCTGAGTTGACTGGCACATACCACTAGGAAGACTTGCTCTTCATTTTAACCAGTTACCTATAGGAAGCTGCTTAGAACTTATCTGTTCTCTTTAGTTCCACCATCATAGGGGCATTTTGCCCACAAACTAGCTTATTCCAAAATATTTTTTATCAGCTACCAGGGTGTTGTCACCAAATGTTCTTTCCCTATCATCCTAAAGGTTGCATTTTTCACTTATGGAAAAAAATAATAATGTTTGCTCTAAAATAGAAGTCCTTTCAGTATTAGTATTAGGACTGTAGAGACACATTTCAGCTAAAAGGACCCATACTTTGATCAAATGTTGGTAACAGATTCCTGTAACATGGAAAAGACTTTTGCAGTCCTCTCCTTTACACTAAGATAGTAAATATTGTTACAGAGAAATAGCTGCATTTTTTTTTGAGAATCCTTCTAGCACAGGCACCTCTGAAAAGGAGGCTGAAATGAGCAAACATTTCCTTCTTTCTTCACACAGATGTCTCCTGGAGACTGCGGAGCAATGCAATATTCTAATGGAAAGACTAATTAAGCAACACAACCAACCAAAATACAATCGTGATATCACAATGCTCATCATTCTTGAATGAATCACTCTAGCTTTCTCCAATTTGGCTGCATCGGTGGGCTGGTTCCTGGAATGATCTCGTGAGGACATGTTAAGATGTCACAGAAATGACCATTGGCTTAGATTTAGGGGAAAGTTTCACGTGATCTCCTTCATTACTGGTCAAGTTTTTCTTCTCAATACTTTGATTAGTGGCATTTTTCTTGCTTACTTTTTAAAAACACTCCATGGAATGTGGATGGTTTATCTATATCCTTCCCCTAATCCTTAATTTATGATATTCTGATCTTCTCAGGTAACTAATCTCACAGACTGTCCACATAAGTCGTGTTTCCTCCATAGAAGACTGCTTTCTCTAGGCCTCTACTATATCTCTAAAAATATATGGCAGTACCAATCTTACACTCTAATAAGGAAAAGCTTCCCAAATACTTAGGTGACCGAATTTTTGAACAAAAACTTTTGCCAACTAGTTTCACATGAAAAGAATCCTTTTGCTATCCTAAGTATTAGCAATGATTATCCTTATGCTACTTATCCCAGGGGTCTTATTAAAAAGGGGTCATGATAATTACTGTCTCTATGTTATCATTAGCCCAGCTCCTGTTCCCATAAGACTCAGATTCTTACTGTGGTTAAATGTCTTTGGTTAAATGTCTATCGCCATCACTGCAAACCACTGTAGGCCCTGAGTCTGGGCTGGGCATATCGTCCACAGTCAAAGAGTTGGGTGAGGGCCTTTCACAAGGCAGAGTACCAGGAGAGCAATGACCACCATCCTCTGCTTCCTCATGTGACTTCATACAAAACTTGAGTCTGTCTTCTACCAGGCTGAATGGAGAGTTACAGTGTTTCTCTGAGTCCTGGCAGGCATAAGAAACATACCACTGAGCTGTTTGCACATCTCCAAGTCCTCTGGCTACCCTTAGGGAAATGTCTTTTTGTCTCTCTTGCAGTGAGTTGGCTTCTGGAGCATCAGACATATGCAGAGGTGGCTCTGTGGGTCCTTTTAGAGAACCTGTTTGCTTTTCCTCTGGTCTGGATGTCTTTGCCTTCTTTTTGAGGGACCAGTTTTTCAAATTGGTTACACCACTTCTCAACCATGTGCTGGGGTGAAGAGTTACAGAATGCATTTGTGAATGCCACTCTCCAGTCTCCTTCTTTGTATAAGCCAAGTGACTGCTGGCTTGCTCTGATGAGGGACTGGGCATTCCAGAAACAAGCCTTGAACTGCTTAAGTCAGAAGAAAGTTCTTCCTGTTTCCTTTGAGCCTGAAAAGTGCAATCTATTGGAGAGGAAGTTTCAGTGGGTGTAAACACTGAGTGTTCAGAAATCTGAGAAAAAGCACTGTCCTGGGAGCTCACTGATGAGCCAGATGGGGATGTGCCTGAGGAGGATAAACTGGAATAGCTAGTCCTTGGACAAATGTTTAATCTGGGGGGTAAAACCTTTTCAGCATTTTGGTTTGTGGCACTACTCTTGCCCACCTCAATCCCCATGACCAAACTCTGATTCATGAGCTTTTGCCCCTCCATTTGCAAAGACTTGTGCCGCTTGAGATACTCGTCCTCTCCAAGAAAGAGACCAGCTTCACAGATGGTTTTATGTTGTTTCTTTGAACAAATCCCCCTGAGATAGGTCAGTTTGTAGTGCTGGTCATCTATGTTTGGCTCTGAGCAGCGCCGGTACCTCCTTGAACTCTTGAGGGCATCTGTTGAATGTGGTGGGAAGTATCCAGATATGTCGGCATCGATGGATTGGTTCCTGGAATGATCCTGTGAGGATAGGTTACCGTAAGATGTTGGAGAAATGGCCACTGGCTTGGATTTAGGGAAAAGTTTCACATGATACCCTTCATTACTAGACAAACTTTTCTTCTTTACGCTTTGATAAGTGGCATTTTTCTTGCTGATATCAGAGCCTGTGACTAAACTCTTTTTAAAACATGTCTTACCCTCTTCTTGGAGGGGGTGATTTTGCTTCATATAGTCCTCATCTTTTTGAGAGAGAATTGCATCACAGCTGGACTTGTGGAGCTTTTTCTGATAAAACTCTCTGAGATAGGAAAGCTTTGAATCTAGATAGTCGATGCTGGGCTCTGAGCAGCGCCGGTGTCGCCTCAGGCTCTTTGGAGCATCAGATGCAGCTGTGGATAGGGAGCCAGGTGTACACAGGCCCGATACGGTCTGGGTATGATCCCGCACTGGGACTTTTTTGTACACCACTGAAACGTTCACCAGCTTGGATTCAAGAGGTGGTTTCATTTGAATGTCTTCATCTTTAGAATGGTCTAAATCAAAGTCACTCAGTGTTAAAAGGCCTTCCATCTCAGGCTGGTCTAGGTCACAGTCACTGAGGGTTAAGACAGAGTCCATACTTCTGCTCCCCTGACCAAGTTTCTTCACCAGGTCACTACATGGAGCATCAACATCATCGTTTAGTTCATTCTCCAAGCTGTCATAGGAGGAGTCATTCAGTTGGAAGCAAGATATATCTGTCAATAATTAAAACCATGATTAAAATTTTCCCTTCACAAAAATAAAGCCATGTAGCCTTATACAATTCTTTATAAGAAAAACAAACTATGTACTTAATTGAATTCTCTTTTTACATGCAGTATTCAAATTCCTACTCTCAAGAAAGGATCTTTCACAATCTTCCCAATTATTAGTGCAAGATTAAAAAAATGTATAATAGATTTATAACAATTCCTGATGAAATGAGTATTCCTTAAGTAAGATTTTCTCAAGTCACTAAGGACATGCCATAATACCAAGAAATGGTAAAAATATGAAGGAATTAATGCCAGGTGTACCCAGATTCTGAATTTAAGGCTCTCCTTTCTAACATGGACTGCTGGCAGTTATACATAATCAACTCTAGGTCTCAGGGAAACCATGATTGATACTAACCCTATCAATTTTGCTTTAATAAATATCCATTACCCCTTAAATATCCATTACCCTATTTAATATTTATACCAGTCATTAAAGATAGCCATTATTGTTATCAACATTTTATAACTGAGGATATTAATGTTCAGTGAGATAGAATAACTTGGCCAAAGATAACATAATTAGTAAACTGGTGGTGCAGGAATTCATACTCTGGGAGGTTGTATGTATGTCTTCAAGTACCTCCTGGCCCCCCACCTTGTTGCTAGTTGTTTTCAAATTGTTTCATTGTATACTAGAATACTGAGGTGTCTCAGGAAGCACTAAGATGAAGGAGAAGAAACAAAAACAGGCAAGCCTCTGGTCTTCTACTCCAGTTCCAATGAGAGCTCTTATATATCTTAGAGTTCTTGTTAAGTTTTACTTACAAAAAGTTCAAACCATTATACCATAGCATGCTGCCACTAACAACTTCCTGAAGGCTGGGACCCACCACAGTGCTAAACATATCCTGACCTATCATTAGGCCTTCTGAGGAAGGAGGAGAAGCCCTGGGCCCCAGAGACCCAGGTCAGAGGCTCCCTTCACCTCAGCTGCTATGGGCTCCAGGACAACTACTGCCGCAGCCTCTTCCACCATCTCCTTATGTTGTTTATTTCTCACAAAAACCAATCAAAGTATTCACAATACCTGAGGCATTCTCTCTATTATCACATCTCACTGAAATCTCTCCCAAGAGAGAAGTGATTTCTTCTCCAAATATCCTACAGCAATTTTCAATTAGAAATTGTATAAGCAGGGAAACCTGTACAAAAGAGGAAACAGTGAAGTGCTACTTTTCATATGTCATGTTTATAAATCACATTTCACATGAATCCTGATTTTAACAAAAAAATACAAAATAATTCTGAGAAAAACTCAGATCTAATATAAAAGTATGCAAAGCAGCTTCAAACCTGTAATACTTTGAAGAGTAGTTCAGGAATAGAAATTAAATTAATTTTAATCAGAGGACTATAGTTATTATTTGTGACCTTGACTTGAGGTCAACATTTTTATAGCTTGGTTCCATCTTTAAAATTAGGGTAATTTCAAGTAAACGCCACAGAATCTTCAGGGTGAAGAAAAACACCTTTTTATTAAAGTTTATTAAACATCAATTAGATAAAAGTTATGAAAAATATTTCTAATGTAAAGAGCAGTTTGCCATACAGTTGGGAAGGGAGGGAATCTTTTAACGGTTTGCTGTGAGAGAGAGCAACAGCTAGAGAGAAAACATCCTTTCTGTCTAACTTCAGACTCTAACTATGCACTGTCTTTGTAGTCTTCCCTACTGATTGTGCTTGGGGAACAGTAAGATTTTACTGGTGTGCTTTATGTCTCCACCAAGATACACTGGAACCTTTCAATAGTTTCCTTGCCCTTCTAGCAGAAGCAAAGATGGCAGGCTCTGCAGGTGCAGTGATTGGCAGGGGCAGAAGGAATATTGGAAACTACAGAATTGATGTCCTTGAGCTCCTTAATAACTGTTATGTACTACAGGTATATGATTTCAAGTAACTACTGTATGAGCTAGATATTATCACTACCTCCACTTTTTAGATAAGGAAAGTGTGGATTAATTTAACTATCTTTGCCCAAGATTATACATTGGGCAAGTGGTGAGACTAAGAATTGAACCTTGGATTGTATAAAACCAAAACTCTTGCTTTTTTATTATTTTAAAATCATATAAGCTGTTTTTTCTTTTTAATCACTCTTTGACTTAAGTCAATCACAATGTTCAGCCTCCTTCATGGGAAAAGATAAGCCACCTAACTGCTACCCTTTTTCTGCTTAACAAATCACCTTCCCTATCAGGATTGGCTAGAACTCTATATCATCAGTGAATTCAAATTTATAAGGAGGTGTATTTAGGAATTTAAGAAAACTCTTTCAGAGTCAATATCCTAAATTTCAGGTTCAAAATGGGGACTCAGTACCTCAGGGCATAAGAATGAAAAACATCATTACCTTCTTTGTAAACTCGTTTTCTAGTTCTGGACTGGAAGAAGTAGGAGGCCAAAGAATACTTGGAGCGATACACACAGCTAAATTAAATGCAGTCATCTGATTGGATGAGGAATGTTGCTCAATATTGTATAACACACCAAAAAGATACCTTAGGAGAACAACATTGGCTCTTGGAAGTTGCTCCAATAGCCTAAAGAAAGAAAAATGCACTCTTTGAGTAAGATATTTCATTTTAAAATTTGTAAATACAGACAACCCTAGCTTTGCATGTGGGACCTCCTGCAAGGCAAGAACACAATTTAGGTATACAAGAGTTTCATTTAACATGGTACCATAGAAAGAAAGGACTGCCTGTACAGAAAAAGAGAAAATGTAGCCCTCCTCCAAATGTAAAGAATACAGAAATACATCTTATAAAGAAGTGCCACACTGAAATATTTCCCTGAAAGTATTTGAGTCTTTTAACTTAGGCAAACACTGTAACATATCAGAATCCAAACTAAACACCTAAATACTCTTTAATGACATTAAACAGCAATTAAAAGTTTCCTTTACTTCCTAGGAGCAACACAGGAATGCCATCTCCTAAAATCTTAGCTATTAAGATTTCAAGGTTCATTCTGAGAGCTTACGCTCTGTTCCACCAGCATCCAACGTCAACTTTGTTCCAAATCTCTTTATCTCACTGATATCACTTTTACATCTAAGTCAAGCTTACAAGAGTCCCCACTTTGTAACAGATAAGGGATTTTTAAATTATCATTTACAAAAAATGATTTTTTACTATCATCCAGAAAACATATGTGGTACATATATATGTATATGCATATATTATATTCCCAAGTTGATATTCATGGTTTTAACTTTTTTCAACAAGAAGCTGCAGCCTGAGGGAAACAATGGTAGTCTGACTTCAATAGCAGAGAGGTCTTTCTTCAGTACAGTGGACTGACAATGAGTACAGATGTTAGGGATAAATGAAGATCTGAAGGACTTTGAAAGAGACCAAAAGATTACTGGATGGGTTCAATGGAAAATGAAGTGATGTCTAGTATACTCTTTGAGTTATCTGATTGATGGGGACCCTAACTTGTCCTTTGAACAATTTTCCAACCCTGTAATTGCAGCACATAACACTTGTCTGTAGACTTGAAAATTCTGTCTGATGGAGATGCAATTAATTTATCTACCCTCTTGTAGAAAAAGGCAGTTTTGCAACTATTTGTAAATTAAAATCAGCATTTCTGATTCAAATCTGAATCTTAGTTGTGGTTCTTTGAAATCTCCTTTGAACCTAGTTGTAACATCTTACTGGTTCCCTTATAAATTAATGCTTTAAATGAAATCTTTCACGTGTTTATACTGACAGGAGAGTCAGAATTTTACCTTTTTAAAAAATTATCATTGAACAATTTTCAGGTTATAAAATTGTGGACAATGAGCAACAAATGACAGAATTTGATGCTATCTCTGAATGGTTTCTGGCAAATTTTAATGGAAGTGGAGGGAATATTTTGTCACATGGCTTTGGTTTCTACTGTCTATCACAGATGTGCTACTTTTACTGGTAGGCCAGTAAAAGATAACTATCAATATCAGATGTGTAGGTAACAATTCATATTTGAAAGCTGCTCAAGAAAAAACTGCAAACAAGCACATACAAATAAATGATAGTGGGATCTTGAGTTTTTTACATAACTATTTGTTTGGGAATCTATGTTTATAGACACTTCTTTCCCATTCTCTTATAATATAGGAAATACTCAAAAAGAGGGACTGAGGGGCTCTGCTGGCAATTTCCCTTTGCAGAAGTATAGATAATATATTCTTTGTGATCAGACTGGGACTTTCCAACTTGCTTTCCTTTTTTCCTTAACATTTCTCAATTAATTAATTTGCTACTCTGCTCTGCTCCCACAACATCCTCCAAATATCTCTTCTGTAGTACTAATTATACTGACTTGTAATTTTACTTCTTTGTTTCTTGAGCTTTCTAAGAACTGTGAGTTCTTTGAGAGAAGGGGATAGGTCTTTTATCTCTATGAATTCAGTTGCTGAATGACAGGCATGCATGCACACATGTACACACACACACACACACACACATATACACACACACACACAGATAGATACCTGTATGGTTAAATATTTACCAAACTTAAGATTATAAAACTGCATGTTAAGCCAAGTAATACTGTATTAGTTACTGGACTAATGGATTTCAGGACCAATCTAGTTTCAGACATACAGAAGGGGTACAATGGTAAAGTATTTCATATTAATAAGATTAGAGGGGAAAAACTGTAACAACCATGACTATAGCCAGCATAAATGTATTTTTAAACTGATCCCAAAGGATAGATATGGCTTTGATAATTACTCTTGACAAGCTTATAAAATAGTTGTTTTTTTTTTTTTTTTAGTATTTTTGAGATGTGACAATTAGAATAATTACCTTTGGATTGTATTTATTTTCTCTTCATCATTTCCTTGATCCATTACACTGACCCACTGATCATAGAGATCTGATGAAAAAATACTTCCTGGAATATTTCGTAGAAAATCCTTACACAGAGGGAAAAACAAATATTTTAAATCATTATTCTCATGCCAAATACGTACTGGAGAAATTAAGAGAGAAAATATGTTGAAAAGTTCAGATAAGTCCGTCTTTCTTTAGAATATACAGAGTTCTGCATCAGTACTCTCTGCTGATTTGCAAGCATAAAAACACATGCTTTGATTTTTTCTAACAAAAACCAGAGGGACAACTGGAGTTTGGACTATGGTGGGAAAGATAAAGGACAACTTGTTCAAGCTGAAACCTGTTTGTGTACATTTTTAGAAAATTAGTAAGAAACGACAAAGTCTGGCAGTAAACCATCCTAAATTCTTTTTTTTTTTCCTTCCTCAAATAGAAACACATATTTTGCTTCAGTGCTCTTAATTCTTTGAAAGAAAAGTTCTAAAACAAAAAAACAAACATGACCAAAACAAAACCAAAACATTCCCTCACACAGGACAGGCCTGGGTCTTATATCGTAGGGTGTATGAACTCCCCTTGGGTGAAACCACTCTCATAAGAGCTTCATTATTCCTTTCTTTAAGTGGTACATAAGTTCATGACATGAAAGAGGCAGGTGTTAGAAACATCTAAAATCCCCAATGGTAACTATATGTTTTTCCTCAAAGCCTTATCGGCTAGAACACTGAAAAATAAAAACTTAGGTGTTTAAATTTCAAGCCCTAGAGTAATGGGGTAGTAAGAAGTGGAAATGCAAGTGGTGACCTGGAAAACTGAACTCATTTAATAGGGCTGAAGTATTGATGAACAACTCTTAGAATTGGTCTTGCTAATATTTTTGAAGCTTATTAAGAGGAGGCATTCATATCACCTTGCTAAGTTACAAGGTACACTGCTTTCACTACTCTCACTTATATAGACCAGCATTTCTTCGAGTAATAGCTAGTTCAAGAAAATGCATTAGGATATCTGTGAGGTTTGCAGTTTGGTAATTATTCACTCATTCTTCACATATTTATTCATATGTGCCAGGCAGTGTTTGAGGTACTAGGGAAAAAAGCAGTGAACAAAGCAAAGTCTGTTATTTTAGTACTTTTTAATTCAACGACATTTAGTATACGATTCTAACCAAGGTATTGGGTGTTTATCCGTGTATTCTCCATAGGAGGGCTCTCATATACTTGTAAGAAGAAAGTGTTCCAGCTCTGGCTGGGCTCTGGGAACTTGCACAGCACCCAATGCCTGATATACACTAAATAACATGTTCACAGCACATGTGTATTACTGTTTTTGGCCTCTGAGAACCTTACTCTGCTGAGGCTAGGTGTGGTGAAATTTACAAGCAGGATATGACTAAAGGTGTTTACTGTTTGACCTTTTTACTAAAAGCTTAAAAGTAAACTCGTTTTGGTACTGTTCATTTCTGATCTAGGACAACTCTCTCTGTTGCTTTTGGCATGGTATCAGTAAGGCCAAGCTTGCAAAGTCTGATCTCTACCAAGATCAGTAAACTTTAGGTAGAGGAAGAACTGTACCTACGGTTAGTTCCCTTCTTGCAAGTTCCTGCTTACAACATAGAGATAGGCAAAAGCCTGTAATGGGGCAACTAATTCTTGCTGGAAAACCTAATCAGTGACTGTGTGCCTTGCAAAAGGCAACACACAACTTATTATCTACACATTTCATTTATATTACTAATAGAGAAGCTGCGATAATTTATTGCAGTTAGCTGGTTATGTGTACTTCTCCCCCAGTTGCTTTATGAGCTCCTCCAGGGCAGGGACAGACCCTGATCTATGTACACTTCAATGGCAAGCACAGTCCCAGCCATGCTACAGGTATACAGTAAGGTATTACTGAACTGTTGCTACTTATCATAGAGCCAAATATTCAAATTGACAAGGGAAGGCCAACTGTAACTGAGACTCTAATATAATTTAAAAAAACTTCTTTGTAGTCATGTTACCCTGTCACTATATACTTTGAGTGGTTAACAAGTAGGAAGATGGACTGATTTAAATTCTTTCTCCATTTTATCATCCAGTAGAAATGTACTTGGATACTTGTGGTTCAGATGCATCATCATAAAAGGTACCTCTTTTTGGGTAAATCTACTGAATTTTCATAACCTCCAGCTAATTTTATCTGTGGTACCCACTGTAAAAGTCAGATTTAGAAGAGGCAAAATCTATTATTTCAAAACAAGGTAGTGACAAATGCTCTCTTTTTGAATCTCAGTGGAAACATACTTATGATCTGTCTTGAAGAAAAACATCATTAAATCTTAAACCTACACTTGAAAGATAATGACTTGTGACATCTCAATGAACTCTCTCCCACAGCTGGAATAACAAGTTACAAAATACAATTGCCATTACAGCTGAGAAAGGACCTTCCCCGTGGTTGTGAATTACAATCACAAACTCACAGCGATCAACTGAAAGTCTCCTCCCCTTCAAACCAGAGCCCAGGTCCTCAACAGAACTCTCGAATTCATTTGAGATGAGAGTCCCACAGGATTAAGTATGAACTTTTCCTCAAAGGGCTGATGGATCAAAATTAAGCAATTTTGTTCCAATGTAGTTCGAAAACTGTTCCCCTCTTATATTTAAGGGCTTATATTTAAGTAAAAGTAGCATAAGTGAAAAATTAAAGGAAAACTGAAGTACTACTTCAAAACAGTCCTAAAAATAAGAAACAAAAGTTCAAAAACTTTTGGCAAAAGTATCTCTTTTCCTGCAACCACTTGGAAGATATGGGAATAAAACACAGTAGCACAATGATAAAACTTAAATTATTTGAAACTTATTTAACCAGACTGGCCAATAATTTAGATCATTTTTTTTGTCCTCTGTTTATTGCAGTAATATTTCTGCAATTTGAAATTTAATTCTTCTAGAACCATGCTTCTTTGCCTTAGCAATTAAGCACAAAATTTTATGTGTGGTGCTTTGAAGAATACCATAATAAGGAAAAGTTTCAAAAACACAATTATATGATTTTAAGAAAAGAAAAATTCATTGCATATGTATATCCTGGATATATCTCCTGCTAAGCATGCCATAAATATGTTTAGAACACTTTAGAATCACAGAGAAATCACAAACACAGGGCAAAACAGATTAGATGACTCTAGCTTGAGTTTCTCTGGTTCTTTTCAGTGATATTTCATTGCAAAAGTCTATAGCAGCAATTGTTTAGGAGCAGATATGGCCCATTTACCAAGAAACATCTAATTGTTCATAAACTCTTGATGTAAGTTTCTAAAAGCAGTTGGTCACTCTGCTGGAGGAGGCATATATAAGGGTCTTTTTTTATCTATCCTAAAGTCCTAAAGACTGTGCCCATGCTTTCCTTGATTTGGTTTTTCTGCTTGGGGCCCTGGGATGCAGATTGGGACTCTTTTTCTGTACTTCGCTCTTGTGCATCTCTAATCCTGCTGGGAAACAGAAGCCTGAAGTAGGTCTAGTTTCAATTACTAGAAGCTATCATTGGGGTCAAAACTCTGCTTGAAGTTGGCTTTCTTTTTTTTCTTTTTTTAAACATGGGCAGGCACCAGGAATTAAACCTGGGTCTCCAGCATGGCAGGTGAGAATTTTGCCACTGAGCCACCATTGCCCACCCTTAAATAAATAAAATAAATAAATAAAAAACCCTTAAAGTTGGTTTTGACTCTAAGTTTTCCAAAAAATAATTTGAGGCATTTCCAAGAATGTGGTGAGGAAAACATGTTAGAAGAGCTATAAGAAGTTTAATAACCATGGGGTAGAAGGAATAGGAAAATAAGGAATGCCAAACGTGGTAAAGGTAAAAGAAGACTCAGATGTTGAAGTCATTCCTACTCTCCTTTCAAAGTAAAAGACACAGGGGACAGGGGAAGAATTGTATGTGGGCATGATGATTATGTAAATGAATGGAATCCTCAGTGGCCTCAGTGAGCATTTTGTTTGTTTGTTTCCATTATAAGGCAAATATTTGTTTACTATGGTAAATTTCTACAATTATTTTCATAAGTTTAATAAAATTTATTTTTAAAAACTTTTCTTCATTAGGGAGGTATTGATAGTGGGGAAGGATATATTTGTTTTGTTAAATATCCTGTGCATGTCTTGATTATTATCATTATTATTTTTGCCTGAGCAGGCACTGGGAATCGAACATGGGTCTCCAGCATGGCAGGCGAGAACTCTGCCTGCTGAGCCACTGTGGCGTACCCTTGATTATTTTTTAATTTTTTTTTTTGTATGGAGTGGCAGGCATGAAGAATGGGAGGGTGGTATGCAGTGAAAAAAAATTTAAAACCATATCTGATACACCCTTTTCTTGGCGGTAGCTTTTACAGTTCAACATTGATTCGGTGAATGTTTTTTATAATTAATCAGATTCTAAATCTACTGCAGTTCTTTGCAGATGGGAGTAATGTTCATAATGGAAGAAATCAGTTGACTTGATTCAGAGCTATATCATGGGGGTGTATGAAGGGAGAGCTTTTCATACCTTTAAAACAGATGCTATCACAAAAATAGATTCACAGTCTAGATGCGCTTCGACTCCAGAATTCAGTTTCTCCTTTAGCTCTCTGCAAGATTTTACATTGGCCGACTGCCTGAAGATCCCTTTTGTGAGGGGCCCTTTTTGATTAAGAAAGAAGAGCATATCCTATGGGGAAGCCAAAGGAGAAATCAAAATGACTTTTCATATACAAGCAAGGAAGCACACACTTGCCCTCTTTGGCTGTCAAAGGCTAGGGTATGCAAGGGTAAAAGCAACTGCAGGATTGGAGCTGCTGGATGGACAGACTAAAGTGATTTTTGTGTCTCAATCTCCTTTCTCTCATTTGATTCCTTTTTAACGTATTTTTATCGATATCTTCACATACCGTATAATCCATCCAAAGCGAACAATCAACGGTCCACAATATCATCGCATAGTTGTGTGTTCATCATCATGATCATTTTTAGAACATTTGAATTACTCCAGAAAAATAAATAAAAAGACAAACCCCATACATCCCACATTCCTTACCCCTCCTTATTTTTTTAATTTTTAAAGTATTTTTAATTTTTATTTTTTTATCATCACATAGTTGTATATTCATCATGATAATTTCTTAGAACATTTGTATCCACAGAAAAATAAAAAGAAAACAGAGAAAAAAATTCATACATACCATATCCCTTATCCCTCCCTTTCATTGATCACTAGCATTTCAATCTACTAAATTTATTTTAACATTTTCCCCCATTATTTATTCATTTTTAATCCATATATTTTACTCATCAGTCCACAAGGTAGATAAAAGAAGCATCAAACACAAGATTTTCACAGTCACACAGTCACATTGAGAAAGCTATATCATTACACAATCATCTTCAAAAAATATGGCTACTGGAATACAGCTCTACATTTTCAGGCAGTTGCCTCCAGCCTCTTTGTTACATCTTAACTAAAAAAGTGATATCTATTTAGTGTGTAAGAATAACCTCCAGGATAACCTCTCGACTCTGTTTGGAATCTCTCAGGCATTGACACTTTATTTTGTCTCATTTCACTCTTCCCCGCTTTGGTCAAGAAGGTTTTCTCAATACCTTGGCGCTGAGTCCCAGCTCATTCTAGGATTTCTGTCCCACATTGCCAGGAAGGTCCACACCCCTGGGAGTCATGTCGCACGTAGAGAGGGGGAGGGCCCACCTACTTACTGACCACTAGTATTACAATCTAACCAATTTTAAGACTTACAATAGAGGTAGGTTAACTAAGACAGCGTCATATTGACATATATATCAAAACATTCAAAGGTAGAGCCATACAAACACAGGCACTGACTTTTCTTTTTTGCACTATAGTTATACAATTGTTATCAAAGATCACCATTTATTATAGCTATATGCAACAACCAAAACATATTTACCTGAACACTTGCTTTAAGAAGATTTTTCCTTTGGTCAGTGAACTAAGAGCCACGTTAAAATCAACCTTCTCTGACTGCTTCAAGATAAAGCAGTTAACTCATCCCTCTCTGATGTGCTACATTTTTTTCTTATTCTCTAATATGGATTCTTTTCCCTACTTATGGAAACACTCTTGCCATATTCATTCTTCACTTGCCTTTCTTTTCCCTTCATGCCACTTCATACTTCATTCCTACTTAATACATTCACTTCTTACTTTTAAAATAAGGCTCAAAATTATCTCCTCCAGGAAGCTTTCTCCAATTACAGTCCCTTCTGATCAATCTTTCATTTTGCTTACTTTTTACCCCCTCTGCTTTCAGTATGGAAGAGAATGGGTATTGGAGACAGGTAATCCATGAATCTAAAACCTAGTTATGCCATATATTCACTGTGTGACCTTGGGTAAAATTCTGAGGCTTATTTTATTTTTAAAGTAGGGATGATGATAATAGTAACTACCCCCCCCCCCCCCCCATTCTGAAGGATAAGCAATAAAGCATCTAGATTAGTCCTTGGCAATTATATATGCCCAACATAGAATAAAATGCCACGCATCTAGTATAATGTTTGGAGGATACTGGATATTCAATAAATGTTGCTTAACAGAGTCCATTTAATAGATTAGTTGGAGACAAACTCAGTGATTTTAATCTGATGCATTCCATATACAAAAGATAAATGTATGCCAGAGGGGGTACCTTTACACTTAAGCACTTGAAATAAAACATACATAAGGTTTTTAAAATGCTCAAGGTTGAGTAGTCTTGGTTGTTGAAGTGATGGAAAGAAGACCTTCAGAAAAGTGTGGAGTTCAGGAAAGGACCTGAGGGGAATGCAAGGGGTACTGTGGATTCTCTGTGCACAGAACAAATTCTAATTTATCTGAGCATGCTTATGTGGCTCTTTCCTATAACCAAAAGACTAGATTATCTCTTCCTATTATGTCTGCCTTATGATTATGCAATTATGAAGTCATATTTTTATTTTTTGAAGTAATAATAATGATATTTAGCCAAAGTCAGGGAGTATCTAATTTTTCCATTTGGGGATACATTTTCTTCCAGCGCCCTCCTTTTCCAACCTCCTTTCCCAATAGCGTTACAGGACAAACTGAGACTTACCAAGACAGGTTTGGGCAGATTGTCATTCTCAAAAATATTTGGCAGAGAAACTCCAAACAGCTCTCCTGGCACAGAAGATGTTGGTGACATGGGCAAATTGTCCAAGTGAGTGCTAGAACCGCGCCAGAAGGCCCAGCTTATGATAGATTTTCGCCTTTTAAATGTCTTCTGACCTGAATCTGAGGAATAAGTGAGATTATAAAAGAAACTGGTTTAATTCACTTTACTTTATTTCTACAGTTTGCATTTTACAGCATGTTCATTACTATTGCTCAAAGAGAAAAAATGTATACAGATGTCCTTTGTTACTGACAACTCAACCTATGAAATTCCTTTAAAATATTTTATAAATTAAGGAAGAATCAAATTTATAGGTTCCTTGCTCATTCATTTCTGCAGGCAGCACTGGTCTATAAACTTGAGCTTTGGTATTGAATTTCAAAAGGTGAAGGAAAAGCTCCCTTATTGAACTGTAACAACTTAAGGTAAAATATGTTTCATACCAATACATATGTTTTCCCAGTTTGAAGATAAGACTAGTTATACAGAAAAGGTGAAGGACTTAAAAAGATTAAAAAAAATTATTTCACAGTTAAATTGTTAGAAAAAGAAAGGGACAAGAATAAGAAAAGTAAAGTCTCCATAAATATGTCCTCTAGAAAGAGAATGCTGTATTACCTGATGTCTGCTCTACTGCTGAGAGCACAGAAAGGAAGCAAATGTCCTACAATTTTTCCCTTTCTTTGCAAATACAAGGATTGTAATGTACTTAGTCTGTTTCTGCTTTAAAAGGCATGTATAAGGCAGCATGATAAGAAATGGATGAAAACATGAGTGAGACTATGCCTCTGACAGTGAAGTTTGTAATCCATTGGGGAAACAAGGCTGGTGAAGGTAAGAACAAAAAGCAAGCATATCAATCAATAAAAAATGTCCTCAAGGAGGAGCAAAGCACCAAAGGATTGCAGAGGAAAGATAAATCACAACTACCTAGCAGGAGGGAGGACAGTAACCCTCCCAGTCAAGCTACCCAGAGATGATGCTGAACTACCCAATATTCCCTGATAGTGGGATGCTGAAGGAGAAGAGCTTTTCAAGTTGACTTGGTTAAACCAAAAGCTAAAAAAGCCAAGGATGCAGGAAGATAAAGAAAACAAATAACATTTTACTAAATAATCTTACAACCATGATTCATCCCTCACTTCCTTGGAGTATAGTAAGTACACACATTTGGGCATAAAGCTTCTGGGCTCTGGAGACAGAAGCCTGGTTAGACTCCTAGCTCACCCACTTAACCTCCTTGAACCTGTGTTTTAACTTTAAAAAGATACTGATATTAGCTATCCTTCACAGGCCAACTGAGAGAATGAAGCAGGCTGATTTATGAAAAGTACTACTTTGACTTGTGCACAGGTCACAGAGATCCTGTTACAAGTCATTTTCCTCATATATAGGCCCAAAGTAGCGAAAATACCCATTTCTTCCCCACCAACAGGACTCTCCTCCCCATGTCCACACTCCATTTGGTTTAACAGCTGTCAGGAGGTATCCAGTCATGAAGGATTACTATTACTCTGCTTAACTAAAGCACTTCTTCCTGCCCTGATATTCCCAACTTTCACCATGACAAGAAAAAAAAGGAAAGGAACCCAAATCCATTCATAAATCTAGAAGGTGGTTCCTGTATGTCTAACAATGCCAAATCTGTGTAAATATTTGTTTAATGGGTATGTTTATGTGTATGTTGAGTACTTGTACTCAGTCTGATTTCCTCACATTTGATTTTTTTTTGTATGCTGTATGGTGGGGTCACATTTCATTATTTTTCCATGTGTGTATCCCATTATTGCAGCACCATTTATTGCATTTTTGTTTGTTTGCCAGTTTGTTTATTTTTCGGGAAGGGCACAGACCAGGAATCAAACCCAGGTTGGGTCTTTCACATGGCAAGCAAGAATTCTACCACTGAAGTACCCTTGCACCCCCAAATTTGATTTTTTTTCTAATACTACCCAATTTATTTGATCGGCTTTTGCACACTTTTTAAAACATTCTTATTGTAAAATATAACATATGTATAAAATTGATAAACTTCAAAGTACAGTTTTTAACAAATAGTTATAGAGCAAATTTCAAAGTATGGTATGGGTTACAATTTCAGGTATTTTCTTCTGGCTGTTATAATACACTAGAGACTAACAAGAAATATCAATACAGTGAGTCAGTAGTCGTAATCATTTGTTAAATTCTGTTCTCTGTTACAACTCCTTGTCTCATTTGATGCTTCTTCCAATCTTCAGAGATACTTGTGCAATGCCTGTTTTAACTTCCTCATGGTGAAAAGGGATATTGACATTATGGGGTAGGGGGATGCAACTGGTTGATGCTCTTGGAGAAATCGGTGGCTCAGGGTTTCAGGGCTTATCTGGCATAGGATCAACCTGGAATTAAGTTTCTGAAAAATAAAGTTTGTGAGTGAAACTTATATAGAGCCTCAGATAGAGCCCTGAGTATTCTTTAGGGTTTTCAGGAATAATGTTGGTTGGGGTTTGGCATACTGTGGCAATTAGCAATATCTAGCTGAAGCTTGCATAAGATAATCTCCAGAATGATCTCTTGATTCTACTGGAAGTATCTTAGCCATTGATACCTTATTTTGTCACACTTCTTTTACCCCTTCTGGTCAGGTAGGCATTGTTGATCCCACAATGCCAGGGCCAGGCTCATCCCCAAGAGTTATGTCCCACACAGGGAGGAAGGATGATAATGACTTTACTTGCAGAGTTGGGCTTAGAGAGAGAGATGTCACATCTAAGCAACAGAAGAGGTTCTCTGAAAGCGACTCTTTGGCATAATCATAGGTAGGCTTGGTTTTCCCTGTTACTGAAATAAACTTCATTAAGAGCAAGCCTCAAGATCAAAAGCTTGGCCTATTAACTTGGGAGTCCCTAATGTTAGAGAGAATATCAGGGATATCCCAGGTGGGGAAGTTTAATAGCTTTGCATTTTTTTCTCCAGTCCCTCAAGGGACTTTGCCAATACTTTTTAATTATCTGCACAACATACTCTGGAATGTATCAGGGTATTTATCTATATAAGAATTAATCAATCTTGTAAGAATTACAAGATCTCATTCCCTATTCTGGGCTCCATGTGTTGAGGTTGTTTAAATGAACTGGCCAGACAGGTTACATTAGATTGTGCACTACAGAACATTTGAGTTTTGGATAAAATAAACTTCTCTTCCTTTGGTCTCATACAGTAGGTGAAGCTCTAAAATACAGATGACATTATCCTTCACTGTGTATTCTGATTTATCTTAGTCCCAACTGGATTGGCTTTGTTCTTACTCTAACTGAAGCCTGATCTCTTTTTTGGCTTCATCTACAATGGAGCACTACCGACTTTCAGAGCTGCAGAACTCCAACTCTGAGTCTTAGGTATAGCACGGTTACCCAAAGTTCCAGGGAAGCATCAGGCTACACACATAGAGCACAACATCTTAGAATTTAGAAATAAGACTTAAAGCTCAGGAATAAATGTGACTGCTGTAAAAGCTTACTATCTAGGCCCCAATTTTCGTATAGGTGTTTTCTAAACAAGACCATATAATTTTTGTCCTTGTGTTTCTGGCTCATTTTGCTCAACATAATGTCCTGAAGGTTCATTCAGCTTGCTGCCTGCCTCACGACTCCATACATTTCTGTTGCCGCACAATATTCAATCGCATGTATACACCACGTTTGCCCTTCTGCCGCTCAGCCGATGTACCCTTCAGCCACCTCCACGCATTGGCTGTTATGAATAATGCTGCCATAAATGTCAGTGTTCACACTTCTTAAGAAAAATGCTCTGTCTCAAAGTTATGTGCCTAGCTATCCTAGAGTGCAGACACAAGACAAAGTAGAACTTGAGTCCTGTACTTTATCATAAATACTTTTGGCCTTAGTTGTTTCTTTTATTATGTATAGCATTCAATTTGGGAGTTCATACTCCTTTTGAGACTGAGAGAAAAAAAATCACTAAATTTTACTTTCTTGCAGAGCTTTTGACTCATAAGTCTAGCTTTCTAAATGTTAAAGGTTGATGTAAAAATCTATTACTTCCATAGGAAAAATAAGGGGGATGTAAATGTAAAACAAACTAAATTCATATAAATCTAGATTCCTCAATCACCTTGACAAGATTCAGGCTAGTGTTTCTTCATGCTTCGATTATAGAAATGAATATTAAAATATGCAATTTTCAAAACTTTGTGCTTAAAAAAAAACAATTACATCAAGAAAAAAATATTTAATTGGGAATTCTATTCTGTCATATAACTCCCCAAATTAAGAATGCCTTTTTTTTCAGAATAGGAAATACATATGGGAGAACACTGGGTGATAACGGCAAACAGGCAGAATAAAAAGATGCGCCCCTTATTTTACCATACGCCGTGACTGTTCAGTCCAGATCTGGTTTAATTCTAAGTCTGAATCAGATGTGAAAGAGAGTCAGCTGTGGGCACAGTACTGCGAATTCAGGGCAGGGTAGACCCACAAGGGCTACTTGAGATCACACCCAGAATAGATCCCATGTCAATTTCAAAACTTTTCTGCTCCATTTAAGTTCTTCTCTACTAGGTATAACTAAGCCATTCAATCATTCATTTAAACTTCTGCTGTTCTGTATACTGGGGATGGAAGAAATATGCATTCCCAGGCCTTAAGAATCTCATATTCTAATGAGCCATGCAAATATCTCATGTTTGCATGAAGAAATCATAATTTAATTTTTTTAGGTGTTTTATTAGAGATATGCACAAAGTGCTTTGGAGACACAGAGAAGGAGGAAAACTACCTTAAGGAGCAAAGATTTTCTAGGAGTGACATTTGAGTTGGGACTTGAGGTCAGATCTTCAATGTCTATATCCTAAATCCCTATCAACACTAGAGGTGTCTCAATGGGGACAAACCACCGGGAGGATGAGTTACAGTGATCTAAGTTTCAGGGGTGGCCTGTTGAGGCTCTACGGCTACTCTGTCTTCAGTGTAAGACTACTCCATAGGAGGTCTATGCTTGCCTGGGTTAGGTTATTTTTCTTAAACTAAATTAGAGACAGTCTCCTTTAGAAATAAAGCTATGAGGGTTGTCTTTATTCTAATTGTGGCTTATTATACCCACATGGGTTAATGGTTGAAAAATATATGAACTGTTCTTAGCTCAAACTATACTGTCTTCCTCTTTTATCCTCATTGTTAACCCAGAAAGAAGATATGATTTTCACATAAAAGATTGTGCAAAATGTCCACCTCTTAAAACTAAGCAATTTAAGAATTTATGGGTTCTGTGGATTTTGAATATATCAGAGAGTGACAGACTTTTAGTATAACTAGTGGCACTTGGCAAAATAGGTCCTCAATCTATACATTTATAATATTTGCTGAAAAAGAAGTACAGCTCATTTTTACCTAGTGGAAGCCAGGCTAATAGATGGCATGTGAACAGGAAAGGGCAAGAGAATGAAAGAGGTTTGCTCTTAAACTCAGAGGTTTGCCACTCTCTGATTTAAGTGACTGAACTAAATACTTCATTGAAAACATCAAATTAAAGTCTCAGTTTTCATCACACTTTATTACAGAGCTTTCTTAGGAGGTTTCCTATTAAATTTTGATTCATGTTAGAAATGGGGTGGGGTACAGAGGGTGAGAAAGAAGTGTGGACTTTAATAGTATATTAATCTTTTTTCTTTTTAACTTTTTTATTGTATAGTATAACATATATATACAAAGCAAAGAAATAAAAAGGCAATAGTTTTCAAAGCACTCTTCAGCAAGTGGTTACAGGACAGATCCTGGAGTTCGTCATGGGCTACCATACAATCCTCTCATATTTTTCCTTCTAGCTGTTCCAGAATATAGGAGGCTAGAAGGATTAAATACTTTTTTTTATCATCACAATCGACTTTTTCTCTTTCTTTTTTTGTGAACAATAACATATATACAAAACCACACACACACACACACACAAATAAAAAGTAAAATGCTGGAGACTAAACAAGATTTCAATTTAATGATTCGGCATTCGTATTCATTTGTTAAATTGTATCTTCTATGTATAACTCCACCATCATCTTTAATCTTTCCATACCTCTCTTTAGGGTTGTTTGGGCTATGGCAATTCTGAAGTTTTGATATTGGAAGATTCTGTCGCTAATAAGGGGGGAGGGAGATGGAACAATCTGATGTTCTGCAGAAGCTGGGCTAGGTTTCAGGACTTATCTGGACAAGGGACACATCTGGAGGTTGTAGGTTTCTGGAAAGTTACTCTAGTGCCTGGAATCCTTGTGGAATTTTATATATTGCCCTAGGTGTTCTTCAGGATTGGCTGGAATGGCCCTGGTTGGGGGTTGGCAGGTTATGGTAGGTAGCAAGGTGTACCTGAAGCTTGCATAAGAGCAACCTCCAAGTAGCCTCTCGACTGTATTTGAACTCTCTCTGCCACTGATACTTTATCAATTACACTTTTCTTCCCACTTTTGGTCAGGATATAATTGTTGATCTCATGGTGTCAGGTCTGGATTCATCCCTGAGAGTTATCTTCCACTTCACCAGGGAAACTTTCACCCCTGGATGTCATGTCCCACATAGTAAGGAGGGCAATGATTTCACTTGCAGAGTTGGGCTTAGAGAGACTGAGGCCACATCTGAGCAACAACAGAGTTCTCCAGAAGTAACTCTTAGACATACCTATAAGTAGTCTAAGCTTCTTCGTTATCTACATAAGTTTCACAAGAGTAAGCTTCATGATCGAGGGCATGGCCTATTGATTTGGGTATCCCTAAAGTTTGAGACAGAATCAGGGGATTATAGTTTCATATTCTTTCTCCCCTCCCTCAGAGGACTTTGCCAATACTTTTTGATTATCTGCTTAATATACTCTAGGATGTTTCCAGGCATTACAATAATCTACACAGGATTAAAGGACCTCTTTCTTATTCTGTGCTTCCTGTGTTTCAATTGTTCAAATGATACAGATAGGCTGAATTAGATTATGCACTACAGCAAATTTCAGTTCCAGATCAAATAAACCTTTCTTCCATTGGTCTCAAAGACTATGTGTGGTTCTAAAATATAGGCACTGTCTTCCTTACCCCTATGTTCTGAATTACTTTAACCCCAACCTGTTTCGCTTTGTTCTTACCTCTGAATATCAGGTTATATATATAAAACAGCCTCTCAAAATCTAGAAATAATGATCACCACTCTGGATTTAGTGTTTCTGCTCTAAAAGCTTACAGTCTAGGCCCCTGTTTTCTTATAAGCATTTTCTGAAGGTGACCATACCACTGTTGTTTTTTTGTTTCTGGTTTACTTTGTCTCACCAAATGTCCTACATGTTCATTCACTTTGTTGCATGCCTCATGACATTGTTCCTTTTTGTAGCAGTACAACCTTCATTCATAAGTATACACAACTGTTCGCCAATCTACTTCTCCATCAGTGCATCCTTCAGCCACCTGCATTCATCGGGCATCATGGAGAAGGCCCAAAGTCGACAATCCATCAACATTCTCAATTTTAGATAATTTCATTGTTCACAAGAAACAGAAAACCAATGAACATACCCTTACCAAATAGGAAGTCTAATCACCTCAACTCTTGTCCCTCACCCCATTATTTACCTCTGCTGTTGCTGTGGTAGTGCACAGTGTGGTAGCGCTATGTGCTTTTGAATATAGCTCATAGTATGCATTAGCAGTTTTCCTCTATAGCCTGGACTTAAACACTCTTTATACAAGAACCATATCAGTATATTAAATTTTGATACTCAATTTTACAGTCATATTTTGTATGATATCAAGAGCACTAACAGAAACAGTGGGATGATGACAGTATGGCAAACAATAACTCTGTGAAAAGGTCTCCATATGATGAAATGGGTTAGTGCTAACGTCCACACAACATCATGGCAGATAGGTCTAGCGACAAAAGCAGAAATTTCAGGACATAAAATCTAGGCTGAGGTTTCAGCTCTACTGTTATAGGTCTAGGGATCCCAGACACAAGGCTTGAGTGAGTTTGCTCATATGTAAAAGGGGATAATAATGTTATCTTAAACGATTGTTGTGAGGCTTAGAAGAAATTATTTTATAAATTGCTACATTCTAGGTAGTGATTATTTGCTAATATTATGATAAGTGTCATCATCTAAGAGCTAATAATTGTTTTTAGAAATTCGAGAGACTTTAGAGTTCTTCATTCTCTGTAGATACCATTTGGCTTTCTTTCTCACGTTAAAACACTACAAAGATCTAACAGGCCAAGGAGTAAAAGACAAGTCAAACAAGATGGTTTTGCTATTTGTGGGAACTTCTGATATAAGATTTGATAGACAACTGAGACTTTTAGTTGGGATTTTTTTTAAATGCAATTTTATTGAGATATACTCACACCATATAATCATACAAACTGTACAATCAGTGGTTCACAGTATCATCATACAGCTGTGCATTCATCACCACAATTTTTGAATATTTTCATACTCAAAAAAACATATAATAAAAATAAAAATGAAAAAGAGCACAGCACGGATATTTCTGAATAAATGTGCATTTCATAAGAGTGTGGCAAGTTATAATCCATGGGTGCAATCCGGTCTACTGGCCAACTCTGGCCCACTACCTCTTTTGAATAGAAGAGAGCTAAGAACAGTTTCTACATTTTGAAAAGTTTGAAAAAAATCAAAGAAAGAATAATATTTAATGACACGTAAAAATTATATAAGGGTGGGCCACGGTGGCTCAGCAGGCAGAGTCCTCGCCTGCCAGGCCAGAGACCTAGGTTCGATTTCCAGTGCCTGCCCATGAGAAAAAAAAAAAAAAGATTTAATTTCAAATGTTATTATTCCTGATGAAGCTCTACTGGAACACAGGGTTTGTTTATGTTTTGGCTATGGTAGCTTTCACACTCAGTGGCGATGTTGAGTGGTGTGACAGACTATACACAGTGCTCTCATTGCTTCGCACTGCTGATCAGTGTACTACAAATTCCAGTGAAACAATTGTATGTCGACAGTGTTTCAAGTGCCCTATGCATCATGGTACTGCAACATTTATATATCACGTTAAAATAAGAAAAGAAAGTAGAATTCTAATGTTGAACTTTTAAGGCACAGTGAAGTGTGGATGATTTCGCTATTAAATTGTGCTTATAATGTGATATTAGTTTTGCTAAAAGAATACAATATATGTCAACATTACCAGACTCAGCACTCATCACAATATTCCCAACTTACAGGAAAGCAATGATCAGAAAACTTAGGATATTTAAAATGAAATGTCTCCTCACTGCAGTTTCTTCACCAAAATAAGAAAATGAAAATGAGGCTGCAACATAAGCAAGTTTACAAGTTTGTTAGCCAAGCAAGGAAAGCCACTTATAAATGGTGACTTGATTAAATCTTGTTTGTTTGTAGCAGTTGGCGACATGTGTCTAAAGCAAATAAACTTAATACTATCTGTCTTTTGACAAGAATAGCTGCTTGAATAGTTGAGGATATTAGGAGCATTTATCAATAGTCAACTAAAAAATAAGGCAAATGATTTCAAGTGACTTTCTCTGGTTCTTAATGAGTGGACAGATGGTACCATACTGCTCAGTTGTGGTTTATTTGAGAAGTTAATGCTAAGTTTGAAGTGATTGAAGGAGTAGCCTTGAATAGTCTGTATGGAGCAATTACAGGTGAAAATATTTTCAAAGAAGAAAACACTAATTCAGTACAAACTAAAGTAGAATCTACTAAGATGTATTATATCTGATGGTGGTAAAAATGTGTGGAGCAGTAAAGGTACAATTTGACAAATTTACAAAGTATGTGAAAATGAAGCATTTAAAGCCTATGATTATTTGTTATATTATTCATCAGCGAAAATATTTGAATCAGTCATGTGCTATGGAATCAGTAGTGTCAGTAGTGAACTTCATTTGTTCTTGTGGACTTAACTGTTGTCAGTTCTGTGAGTTTTTGTCATAAACAGAAGTAACATACTACGACTTGCATTATCACACAGCAGTTCAATAGCTTAGGAGTGATAAAATTTTATTATTTTGAGCTCAGGGCTGAGATTGAAATTTTTATATAAACTACTATTAATTATTATTATTGAACACTGAATGGCTTTGGAAATTAGTATTTGCTGCAGACTTGATAATGTTCCTTAATGAATTCAATCTAAAACTACAAGGCAAAACAATGGTCACAAAAATTTTACTTAAAGTCATTTTGGCAAAAACCAATGTTGTTTAATCACAAATAATGTCAAACTACTTTATCCACTTCTGTGCTGTCAAAAGTTAAAGTGAGATGCATGATCTCCTTTCCACACAAATTTGCAGCAGATATATTTTCTTAGCTCAAGCCACAGCTCCAGCAGTGTTTTACAGACCTTAATCCATATTTCAAAACCTGTTGAACTGGGCTGCTTGACTTAACATTCCACCTAACATTCAATTGGAAATGATTAATCTGCAATGTAATAACATGTTAAAAGGCACATATCACGAGAACTGTAACAAGAATTCTATAAATGCTTTCCCAAAGAGAAATATGATCAGTTAAAATTGCAACATGTATAAGGATACCAGTGTTTGACAATACCTACCTAATCTATGTGAAAGATATTTTCAAAAATTAAATAATATATAAAATCTCATAAACAAGAACATTTGCAATCAATTTTGATGATAGGGAATATTAACTTTGAACCCCATTTAAGTGAAATGTTATCCCCCCCCCCCAATGCAATTCCTTCCATTTGGAATCCTGTGTAACACCAAATTGCATTCAATTATCATATTTTGAATTTCATCAATAAAATATTGCTGATACTTGTCAGCTTGCACATTTTACTATCTGGTCCTTTATAGGAAAGTTTACTGTTGATCCCTGATCTAAATCAGTGACTTCTGTAAAATGGGTGTTCATCAAAATCTACTGAGGGGAGGTTTTTTAAAAATACAGAACTGGTTCATCTGTAATTTTTTTAGGTACAAAGTGATTCTGATGCTCAGCTAGGCTTTCACACCATCGGTCTATAGTTACCAGTTACTCTATCCCTGATCCCACACCATGGATCATCTCCAGCTGGAATCACTGCTGTCCTAACTTTCAGCAGGGAGAAACTAAGCATAGGGTATCAACAATATAACTGAGTAAGTGACTGGAAAATTTGGTAAAACTCTTAGTGTTCCTGACTCCTCATTACTCAATTAATTAAATTAATTAAAGTAAAATCGATAAAGAACTCAGAGAAATGGTTTTAAAAAGCATGGGTACAAAGGTAAAGGAATATTATTCTCCTCAGTCTAGGTATAAAAGCAACATTCCCTTTGTATCAGAGCAGTAACAACAGACCTATTAATTAATTAATTAACTAATTCAACAAATATGTACTGCATGCTATATGTCTGACACTGTCCATGAAACTGTAGACAAAGCAGTGACCAAAATTCGTACCTTCATGGCGCTTATATATTAGTAGCTGGAAAATCATGACATCTTTGTTATACCCCTTTAAAATGGCCCAAAGATGTAAGTAAACAGCCTGAGAGTCCAAAAACTCAATTTGTTATTATAGGAGAGAAGATGATGACTGATACAGATGCAAGGTAAGCTTGTACAGCTAATGTTGGCAAGATGAGGGGAGTTGACCTGGTAGCTTTAGTAACAGTGATGGTTTGCAAGAATTTATGTACCCTAGAAAAGCCATGTTTTAATCCTAACCAATCTTGTGGGAGCAACCATTTCTTTTAATCTCTAATCAGTATATGTTGGAAACTTGATTAAGTTATATCCAAGGAGATGTGACTCACCCAATTGTGGGTATTAACTTTTTAATTTAATTTTATTATTATTATTTTTTGTATGCTATATGGCGGGGTCACATTTCATTCTTTTTCCATGTGAGTTACCTGTTATTGCAGCACCATTTGTTGAATTTGTTGCTAGTTTGTTTGTTTGTTTTTGTTGGTTTCTTTGTTTGTTTGGGAAGAATATGGGCCAGGAATCAAACCCAGGTATCCCACATGGTAGGTGAGAATTCTACCACTTAACTACCCTTGTACCCCCAGTATTAACTTTTGAATAGAAGGAGATGTGACACCACCCACTCCCCACATGGGTATTGATTAGTTGACTGGAATCCTTTAAAAGAGGAAGCATTTTGGAGAAAGCTTCAGAATGATAAGAGCCAGAGCCCATGCAATTGGAGACCTTTGGAGATGAAGAAGGAATATACCCCTGGGAGAGCTTCATGAAGCAAGAGGCCTGGAGAGAAAGTTATTGGATGTTGCCATGTTTGCCATGTGCCTTCCAGTTGACAGAGGAACCTTGATCTTCATCAGCCTTCTTGAACCAAGGTATCATTCCCTGATGCCTTAGATTGGACATTTTTATAGCTGTGCTTTAATTGGGGCATTTTAATGGGTTTAGAACTGTAAACTTGAAACTAATTAAATTCCCCTTTTTAAAAGCTGTTCCATTTCTGGTATATTGCATTCTGGCAGCTAGCAAACTAGAACAGTAATGTATAAAGTTTGAAGGTAGGCCATCAACAGAAAATGACAGGGTTATTAGATGTGCATGTGTGTGGGGGGATGTGTACCAAAAACTTAACTTAGGAGCAGGTAACTGACTTAGAAGAAACAAAGTTAAGATTGCTCAGCCAGTATGGAGTGCCCATTTAAGGTTGGCCATTATGAGTTTATAGTGATACCAACCTTCCCTGTTGTTATATGATTTCTGCCAGCAAAATTCAGAGTTCATCCAGAGATAGGATTTTACTAGATGTCTAGGAAGGAAGGAAGGAAATAGGGTCAAAGAATAGGAAATAGCTGATGTTATCTGTAAGAGAGAGATCATTATACTAACTGCAGAATCTAAACTGGATTAAGAAAGAAGTAAAGATAGGAGGGGATTAATGGCTGGAGAAAGTGATAGGGTTCAGTAGGCTAGAAAGAGACAGGAGTTTTTGCTCAAGGGAGGCAAGATGTAATAAGCAAAGGCTGGTTGAAGAGGAGGGAAGTATAAAAACTTCTTTTGTTCAATAAAATGACAAAATCTAAATTCAACGGGAAGAGGAGGAAGACAAATTTCATACTGGTGTAACTGTTTCAGAAGCAACTGATGTTTTAATGTGAAAATAAAATTTAAATTTAACAATTTTAAATGCATTGAGGATTTTCTATTTAAAAAGATCCTGGTATATTAACACAAAGTGGGAAAAATTTCATAATGAATGCAGATGCTGATTTCATTGCTGTTTTCTCTATGTTTGCATAGCTGTGTGCAAACTTTAGGGTCATTTTGCAATGAGATGAAAAACAGTATGAGGTACTTTTTCATTAATGCTACATCAATTGGATCACAAACAGATGAAGAATTCCAATATGTGAAGATAGTGCCAATAATCTTTCCAGGATTGTTGTATCATGTGGCAAGGAGATAGCTACAGTGATCTTTCAAGGTCCATGCTATCTGTTTAAAACTTAACACTCCTTACTCCTGGGTTTGCTCACTTCCAAAGGCAATGTCACTGTTCATTTAATCCCCCAGTTAGCTGAAACTGGCAAAAGCAACTGTAGAAATTCAGGATCAGTTTTCTACTGTCCTGCTCATATCTTTTTTGTGTTCATTTTCTTTCATTTCTCACACAATCTTACTTTCAGACTGAGGGCTGAAAATTCAAACCTGGGTTAGGTTAATTGCTGGTGTTCCTCTATTGAACATCACTTTTATCATTCTAGAGTTTTTATTTTGGGATGTGTTCAAGATAGCTATGTATACAGGGAATTCAGATTAGATTAGTAGGCTAAAACGAGCCTTCTGAGAAATTCATCTTGGTCTTCACAAACCTATCAAAATCAGGATTCTGATAGGCTATTGCAGTCTCCTGACATGCATCATGGCCAGCTTCCTTTTTATAATGTGATCATTTAGAGGGAACATACAGTGGAGCGTTTATAGTACAAAGTAGGCATTGAAGCACCTGAAACATTGTGTCTTTATTCTACAGTGGGCATAAAGTTAAAGGGGAAATAAAAGGAAGAAAGAAAGAATAGACGACACTGCTACTGGCTGCCAATTCCAAGTCAGTCACGGCCACCGCTGATTTATAAAACCATCTTCTTCTAAAACTCACAATACCTACCAAATTTGAAAGAAAAAAAATACCTTCTCTGGCTGAAAGTTTGGATCTTTGCCTTTGTAATAAGTTTATTTCCAGGAATTTAAACTTTTGTTAACAGAAGGCTCTATGAAGGAGGAGAAGCAACTCACCACTCAGTTGCTGGGCTGCGGCAAGGCGGCTGGGCTTCAGGATGAACTGGCATTGCATCTCCCGGGGCAGCTGCTCCATGAGGAAAGGTTCTTGGAGGTTGGAAGGGGTGCTGGAGTCCTTTAATCTCTGTGTCAGAAGTGCAGAGTCTCGAAGGTGGCTCATTTTAATTCCATAGGGATATTCATGTCCTATAGAGAAAAACTTAAATGTAGGCATCAGTTTGGCTGGTTATGGGCATGATCAAACATTCTTTATCATGAGAATGTGTGCTAAGTACTAGAACACACTATAATGAGCTCCTGGCACTTTTGGTATGAAGAAGCCCTTTGTTGACTGGATGATCACCATGTACCCTCTTACAGTTGGACACCACTGCATCAATGCAGACAGTCCAACCAAAGTAGTTTCAAGGGGAGGAAGAAGGAAAAAAAAGGAAAAATAAAATCTAAAAAATCTTGTTTGGAATGCATACCTCATGTTATATGATGTTGACTTTTCCTATGTTTGCCTCTATGAATATTTAAAGGTATTCTACTTTCTTCTTCGACACTAACGATTTGTAAATCATCAGCAAATTCCTGACCTCTCTCAGCCTCAAGACCACTATTTAAAATATTTACCCTACTTATCACGCAGTGTTATAAGGATTAAATTAGTAAACAATAGTGGTTAAAATTATTTATATAATAGGGACAAAATGATATATTTCATTATTACTATTATATAACACATAGCTGCTTGAAAAAGATAGTTCTTTACTTTTTATTTATTATATGATTATAATTATTCAAGTGCACTGGAAACTGGTTTGTTTGATTTCGTTTCCCCCAACTGCTGAGCTCTCAGGTTGGTATTCACAGGCAATAACTGAAGGAAGACTACAGGATATTAGAAACACAGAAACAAGGTGCAGAAAGGTACTTAGGTATTTATAAACTTGAAAAACTAAACCCTGGTCATTGAAAACTGACTGTATCATGATTTTTTTTAAAAAATCACTTTTATTGAGATATAGTCACATATCACATAATCCATCTAAAGTGTATAATCAATGGCTTTTAGTATATTCACAGATTTGTGTATTCATCACCATAATCAGTTTTAGAATATTTTCATTATTCCAAAAAGAAAAACCACATACTCTTAGCAGTTACCTCTTAACCTCTCTATTTTCCCCCAGTCCTACCAATTACTAGTCTATGTCTCTACCAACTTATTTATATTTATGTTTTACATAAATTGAATCATACAGCATGTTGTACTTCATTTGGTTTATTAGCATAATGTTTTTAAAAATTATTATTCTTTTTAATTTGAGAAGTTGTAGGTTTACTGAAAAGTCATGCAAAAAATACAACATGCCTGTATACCCCTCTATTGTTGACACTTAGCATCAGTGTGATACCTTTGTTACAATTGATGAAAGACTATTAAAATAGTATTACTAATTATAGTCCACAGTTTACATTAGGTGTATTTTTTTCCCATATAGTACCTCATATCAGTGTCGGATATTTGTTATAATTCATGAAAGAACATTCTTAACTTTGTACTATTAACCGCAGTCCATGGTCTATAACAGGGTTCACTGTGTTATAGAGTTCTATGCAACATATATTTTGTGCTCATCTGTGCTCTAAGTAATTGTATCTTGTAAAGTAATCTTCAAAGACTATTGTACTGTAGATTTAGGCTTTTTAAAGTAGAGTAAGTTCCCTTTTCCTTTTCCTGATTTATCACTGAAGGTAAATCAGTGAACTTTTCCTTTTCCTCTTGCATAGCCTTACGATGTCAATGTTCCACTAATACAACAGCAATTTCCCAGTAAGAAGGCAAAAAAAAAAAAGGCTTCTATGATAGCAATAAAACAAAATCAATTTACAGAATAACAAGCAGTTAATCTGCGACTGAGGTTTGCAAGGCACAATAAAATTACAAGAAGAATTGCTGCTAAATAACAATCATGAGATCCCATGGCTATTTAGTGAGAGCTAACTATGGGGTTTGAAACTGTTTTAAGCCTAAAAGTTACCACGTATACAGTTTTAATTAAAATTATATATTTTATTAAAGCATTTATTTTTAAGTATTTGTTTTTTCTTTTTTTGGCATGGGCAGGCACGGGAAATCAAACCCAGGTCTCTGGCATGGCAGGTGAGAATTCTGCCACTGAGCCACCATCGCACTTCCCCAGTATTTGATTTTTAATCATAACTTTATTACCTATTGACTTTTACAAAAAATGACAGCGTTAAAAAAATCTGAAGTGGCAGTGAATTTTCTCCTCAATAACGTACATGACAATTTGTTATATTCTAACGCTGACAACATACATTTCATCCAAAGGATTGGTGTTTTAGATTACTCAGATCACACAGTAGCTTCACAACTAAATGAAAGGATCATGCAGACAGTCCAACCAAAGTAGTTTCAGGGGGAGGAAGAAAAAAAAAAAGGAAAAGTAAAATAAAAAAAATCTTGTTTGGAATATATATCTCATGTTACATGATGTTGACTTTTCCTATGTTTGCATCGATGAATATTTCAAGGTATTCTACTTTCTTCTTTGACACTAACTAGATTTGTAAATCTAGTTTACAAATGAGAAAAGGTATATGATATGCTTTGCACATGTCTGGCAGATAGTGAACACTTTAAAATTGTTAGCAGAAATCACCATCACTATCATCATCATTGTTGTCATTATCTCAAGATATGCCACAGATACTGTCCCTCATTTTAATTACTCTATCACTGTTAACTAGATAGAATAGTTTTTAGAATTAAAGAATATTTTTTAGAATTAAAGAAATATTTTTTAGCTAAATGATTTAAATAGCTACCATTAGGTGCAGTATAACCTATTTACCAATAACTCTCAAGAGCAAATGCTGGAAAATTTGGGTAGATAAATAATACTAGAGTAAGTTAGCAAAGCAGTAGTGAGCTGGTAAGTTAGTCAGTGAAGACTTTTAGAAGTCTAAATGGGATAAGCTAATTTTCTTATGATGTCTGGAGTTCTAGGAACAGGGCAGATGTTAAATAGCACTTACTGATGGAATGAGGCATGATTGGATTACAGATGGTCTTCCACAGAGACAGAAAAGTAGGCAGGAAAGGGAACAGGAAGTTCAAGAAAGATGAGGAAAACTAAATGTATAGTGAAAAAGGAATACTAATACACATTGTTTTCCTACGGGAAAAAATTGAAAAGGATTGGTCAGGACAACTGTTTGCAAAGTGAAAAAGCAAGGAGGAAAATTTACATGTTTCTTCCCAACTAAATCATTAACAGTTTGAGATATCATTTGTCTGGTACAAAGTAAATGCTTAATAGAGATTTATTAAGTGAAAAAAATGAATATGAGTTTTAATTATCAGTAGTATTTAAGTTTAGGATTATATGACAAATTCTCAGAGACATTTAGAATTATAATTAAAACACAATCCTATGTTAGATTTTCTCAGAAACTTACCAATGAGTGGGTATGGTGCTGCTTCTTTGCCAGAATTGACCCATAACTGGTAATCTCTCTCAGAGCCCTTGCAGAGAAAAGAATTAAATGTCACAGTAAATCTTTCATGTTTGGTACTTGAATGAGGATATTTATCTGCTTTGCAAAAAAAAAAAAAAAAAAGGTGGGGAGATGACAATATGAAGGCTATTCTAGCAACCCATCTACTTCACCCCAGTTTCCAACAGAATAGTCAGGAACCCTGACTTTTTTTCCTAGTAATAGTTAGGGAACCACGAACTGCATTAGAATCAGGCCCTCACTGTATAGGTAGTCCACAGAGAGTGGCCTTTCAAAAAGGAAGAAGAAACTTCCTGGTTTCCTAAAAAGCTAATAACCTCTTCTTTAGAACTCTAATTAAAAAAAATTATCTATTAATTAAAAAAAATTAACAACAAATGAACTAAAACATTAACATGTGATCATTCCGTTCTACATATATAATCAGTAATTCACAATATCATCACTTAGTTGCATATTCATTTCTTAGAACATTTGCATCAATTCAGAAAAAAAATAAAAAGACAACAGAAAAAGAAATAAAATGAAAACAGAAAAAAAAGATTATGCATACCATCCCCCTTATCCCTCGCTTTCACTGATCACTAGTATTTCAAACTAAATTTATTTTAACATTTGTTCCCCCTATTATTTATTTTTATTCCATATGTTCTACCCATCTGTTGACAAGGTAGATAAAAGGAGCATCAGACACAAGGTTTTTACAATCACACAGTCACACTGTGAAAGCTATATCATTATTCAATCATCATCAAGAAACATGGCTACTGGAACACAGCTCTACGTTTTCGGGCAGTTCCCTCCAGCCTCTCCATTACATTTCGAATAACAAGGTGATATCTACTTAATGCGTAAGAATAACCTCCAGGATAACCTCTTGACTCTGTTTGGAATCTCTCAGCCATTGACACTTTGTCTCATTTCACTCTTTCCCCTTTTGGTCAAGAAGTTTTTCTCAATCCCTTGATGCTGAGCCTCAGCTCATTCTAGGATTTCTGTCCCACGTTGCCAGGAAGGTCCACACCCCTGGGAGTCATGTCCCACGTAGACAGGGGGAGGGTGGTGAGTTTGCTTGTTGTGTTGGCTGGAGAGAGAGGCTACATCTGAGCAACAAAAAAGGCTCTCTTAGGGGTGACTCTTAGGTCTAAATTTTAAGTAGACTTGACCTATCCTTTGTGGGATTAAGTTTCACATGAACAAACCCCAAGACTGGGGGCTCAGCCTATAACTTTGGTTGTCCACACTGCTTGTGAGAATATCAAGAATTCAACTTGGGGAAGTTGAATTTCTCCCCATAGAACCCTAATTTTTACTATGTCTCCAGGCTTCTAAGACGATATTAAATCTAACCTCCAACATGCTCCTGTAAAAACAACCTTGTTATCCAGAAAGACACAAACACTGCTGTGTCTTTGACTAAAGAAAGTAAAATCTTTTAGCGTAATTATTAACTCAGTTACTTCTGAGCAGAAGAATGACCAAGAGGTTCTTTTTTTTTTTGGTGCATGGTCCAGAAATTGAACCTGGGCCTTATGCATGGAAGGTGAGCATTCCCCACTGAACCACCTGTGCATTCTATGACCAAGAGGTTTTGAGGAAAAAGAAAGATAGGAAGAGGAGATAGGTGGTTGGCAGTTTATACTGGCTTTAGTTTGAGTAAGGCCAGTCCTGGGGAAAGAAAGAGAATAAGCCCATCATGGAAAACAACAAAACTGTTCACCAGCAGAATTATAACCCACTAGCGCTAAAAATTCCACTCAAAATAAGTAATACTAAATTTTAAAGGCTTTGTTGAATTATTTTTAAACATCCTCTAGGAGAGAAGAAAGTAAAAATGGGTTTTGAATGAAGCTAGAACAGATATTAGCCAAGCCTTCTGGCAATATGTCATATGATTGCCTTTATGTTCCGATTAAAATCATGGCCCTTATAAGGGTCCCTAGCCATGGAGACTATCACACAGACAACTCACACCTCCACACACATTTGGTTCATGTTCTCTCTACTACATCCTGTCAAAAAGATTATTGAAAATAGGAAGAGCAATCTAATAAAAATCCTTTCTGTGCAGTGCCTAAAAATACTGTAATAATACCTTAGAATAGGTATAACCAAATAGACTCAATTCCCAATTAATCTGAATTAGAATTTTTTTATCTGAGATTGATCACTTTATCCAAAGGTAAAGCATAAATAAGAAAATGAGTCATGTAATTAATTAATCTCCCTTCTTATCCCTAAAACTCTCTTCTTTATATAATGTTATATAATCATATAGGTTAGAGATGAATACAAAGATATCTGCTTTACTCAGGGCATATAAATTTAACTATATTTATATTTTATGATGCTAAAATACCCATTTATTTTCAATAAGTTATATAGTGCCTGAGACACAGTAATTTACAAAAGAATGGCTATTGCATTTAAATTGTCTTTTTAAAAATCATTTACAGCTATATTTGGCTTAAGATTTCTAGATTCCATAGTACGTTCTAAATATAATTTATAACATTATTCTTTTTGGATACCATTGTGGTTCTCCAAGCTCTGACCATATTTCAAAGGCTCGCTTTCTGTAAGAACAGATGAAATTCAGTGCAGACTGTCTCTGACCAAATATTAGATACAGGGCTCCAAATGATTGGTGAAAACTGCTGCCACAACAAATTCCAACAAATTGCCAACAAGTAAGCGGAGCTATACAATGGAAATGAATGGCAATGGCTTTGTACATGTATAGGTAAATTAGAATTTAATTATAATTTAAATATATTACTAATTTCACTTAAAAGAAATTAGATTTATCCCCAAATTTTGGTTTCCCTGAGTTACTATACTACATCATTGTGTACAAGCAAAATCTAAATACAATTAATGCTATGGTATATCTTAAACACGTCATATCATGTCATAGAAATTGTTTTCACATTTACAGAAAATCTCCCACAAGGAATAATGTTATGCAAATATTCCCCTTTGTCTATCTTTCTGAAAGCCATTCCATTTAGTAAAAGAATTCATCTGTGTGATGTTTATAAGTAGGGAGGAGATGAAGAAGACTTTCAATTCTCTTTCCCCTTCCCAATCTTCTCTGCTAACAAAATGTCAAAAATGCGTATTTGCCCCATAAAACATAAAGGAGTAGAAGCTAAAATCGAAACGGGAATGAGTGTGCCGTGTGCACTAAAGCTCTTAAAATCCACGATATAATTCAAAGCTTGTCTTTCTATTTTCCAAATCATTAGGGATACCAGCCATCTTGCACTAGGAAATATAGTTTCTAGCCATGTGTTATTTATGTAATAACTCTGCTATAAAACAGATCCTTCAGAATTTATTCTGAGATGGATTGAGATAATAAGAGAACAGTCAGGTCAGGCAGGAGAGGAACCAGGGAAGGAGATATGGAGATGACAGTCAAACAGAGACAGTGGGAAGGTGGAAGGCGGGTGAAATTTTCTTAAGAATCTTATACCCCTCTAACTATTTGTATATGTATACAGAATATACAATAAAATACATATTATTACTCTAAAATTATTGTCCAATCTCATCATACTTTTCAGTTCTACTCCATTTTAAAATGGGAGTAGAACAGTACTCACATACTAGATTAATAGTAAATCTTTATTTGCTTTATTTTCTGCATTATGGGAAAACTATAACCTTGATATTTCTAATATCAGCACTCTTTTGATAGAAAGAATAATAATTACATTTATCTAAAGTATCAAAGTCTGCTTTCACCATAATTAGCAAAACTTCTGTGAGCAGCCTTTGCATCCATCTTGGGCTAAGCCACTTGCCTCAACACTGACCTTCGAACAGCTTTCCAGCCATGGGGCATAAACTCCCTCAGAGCTCAAACCCGCATCTGTGGTCACCACCTGTACCACCTACACATTTCACTCGAAACTCACAGGTGGTCCCAAATGACAAACTAATCTCCCCAGGGCCCTCAGGCGCCTGGCCCCTTTCCCTTTCGTGATTTGCTTTAAACTAAGCAATCCTTGACTCCTGTGGAAAATCCAGCCTCCACCCTTGGATCACAATAAAGGCATATGCCTACAGGTCCTTTTGCTTTGCCAGCACGCTCCTCACCCACTGTTTGAGTCCCCAAAGCCGACTGAGCTTCCCGTTGACCCCTCATGGCAACCCCTCTCTCTGGGACCTATAAGTAACAAATTATGTCTTCTCATGCTTTATGGTCTTGTTTTCCCATTGTGTGGTACTTTATCTTCACCCAGGCCCAAATTTAAAAACCAATTTAACCAATTTGAGACAGTTTCTAATTAAGAATATCTAGTAACTTACAGTTATCCCTAGCATTGGTAGTGACATGTTGATAACCTCACTTGCTGTATCTGAATTCATTACTGTTAGAGTTTTAGACTGCAAAAAAAGAAAGAAAGAAATATAGCTATAAATAAGAAATTTAAAAGAGGTGAACAAATAATTATTGTCAAATAATTATACAAAGGCAAATCTTGATTTCAAGTGTTGACAGTAAAATACATGACAAGTAGAACATAAAACAGTCATGATAATTTATTTTCATTTCCTTATATATCTCTTAATAATTTCTCTTGAAAGAAAAAATGCATGGCTCACAAAATATAAGAGATTAAAGCAAGAAAGACAAATATTCAATGTACTTCAGAAAGAGTATCAAAAAAAAAAAAAGGAAAAAAATTCAGTGAGGCTGGTCCTCTACATCATTTTCCTAACTGTATTACCATAACGTGAGTGGTTAGAGAGCTGGATCACTTTCAGTTTCTTCTTGAGTACTGTTTTCATGGTATGGGGTTTTATTTCTCGTATGGCATAAAGCTAGTCTAGATAACATTAGAATAATAACTAGTTACAAAAGACATTTAAAGTTTGAATTTAAAAAACAATCACTATTTATTGAGTACTCTCTATATATCAGGCATTGTACCAACTAGATTTTCATTGCTGAACGCTTTAGAGGCTTTAAATAAAACTAATGAGTCTAGAAAACAGGACTGAAAATTTTAGAATGCTCCATTCTATTTTTAACTCTGCCATTCAGTATCTACAACAGCTCTGTGCTAAACTACATTGAGAAACGGCTACTTAAAAATACAAAGACAATATGTAATAAACATAAAAAGGATTAACTAGATTCTGAGACATCCACAGAGCTCAATGAATACCAAAAACATTTATATGTAAGACAATGCTTTGCTAACAAAAAAGAGATATTTACTATGCATGTAGGTTTTACATATATTACCAGATTAATCAGCAAGTAGCTCTGGTCCTTGGTTAGACAGGGCTTAAATAGCACAAATAAGCAGCATAAATGGAAACAAAATGATATAAATGCAAAAATGATATTAAAATAGAGCTAAGTGCAGCTCATACACTACTTGTCCTTTGGCTATAGCATATTTTCCCTATGAGCCAATTATTTGAAATGACAGACTGCCTCTAAAAGTGGTCTGCTAATCAGATTTTTATTTTCAAAATTGTATTCCACATGCATTGATTTCAAGTTGTGCTCCTTGTAGTCCTGAGGATTCTGAAGAAATGTCTCAGAATCCAATGGGGGGGCTTAGTGTACCCAACCCAGGGGCGTCTGCTAGAGTGCACAGGTGTTTTGCATACTGACTGTTAACCTGTGATACAATTTCAAGAGAGGTTACCGCTAATTTTGTTTTTAAACTTTAAAACCTCTCCATTCAATTAAAAAACTCTTGTGAAGTCTTTTACAAAGTGAAAATTCTGTTCCATAATACTAATAATCACTCCCCAAAGTACCTGTTTCTAAGATAATGTTTTCTCTTAACAAAAGTTATGTATGTTCAAAACATTAACTACTGGATGTGTATTTCTCCCTGGTAGACAAAACAAATGTGTTTTAGTGGATAGAGCTCTTTGGCTAGTAAGCAAATAATAAAACAAATGAAACTGAAAATGTGATAGCTCTGATCCACCCACCTAAGCAGAATTCACTGACAGGTTTGTGTAATTAAAGGCCAATGAAAAATAATGCTTCACACACATGGACTCCTACTTGAGGCTCTTGCCAGGAAAGCAACATCAGAGAGCAAAGGACAGAGTGTGTCACATCACTGTCACATACCTTGCTGTATCTAAGGTATTGGTGTTTAAAAATAGTACCCAACCTGAACTTATCTCTTGTTTCTTCTTCCAAAATGAGAATGGGACATCAGTCCTTTCTCAAGCACATAGTTTCCATATACTGCAAATCAAAGTCTTAAAAAAAGGATTCAAGGGATTTCTCATTAAAATCTTGAATATAACCAATTGCCACAACAACAATCAAACAGTAGTAACAATAGTGTTTTTTGTTTGTTTGTTTTGTTTTTGCTACAGAAGATCTCTGTAGTCTGATACCATAAAAATGTATTTCCCTTAAGCAGTGACATCTGGCACTCAGGAGTAGGTCAAAACACTTGCATAACTTTTGCTTTCGGCCAAAACCTAACTATTTTGTACTACATATTTTTGTCACTCAAATAAAACTATTCTGTGTGATCTAGAACTGCTGTGAAATATGATAGTCTACAGTGTTATAAAAAATATTAAATTTCTGTTTTGCTCATCATTGGTAAACCTTGACTCTTGCATTACAATTTCAGCCATTAAATTACACACAATAAATGAGAATAAGGACTTAATTTTTGTTTGACTGATATGATAAACACTGGTAGAAACATGCTGATCCCTTAAATATCATCTCTCACAACTCATCTACATATTAACCAGAGGGCTTCAATACTTAAACACTTAAAGAATGAAGAACTTTTGAAGACCACGCTCAACTTAGGAAGTGACAAATTGGAAAAAATTGCTTAACACTAATAGGAAATACTTCTTGTAGAAATAGTTTTACTACAAGCCTCTGCAGCTGCTATTAAAAAGATCTAGAGAAGTATTAATGCCACAGGGAGAAAAAAGAGGTATTTGAAAAGTAATATTCTTTGTAAGCTTAAATGTTAAATACTGTAGTTACTATGGATTTCTCTTGCTTAATTTTCTCTAGGATTTACTTTTCATATATGCAAAGATATATATACACACACACACACACACACATATATATCTAGGAAAACGCATTTTCCAACAATGGCATTTCTAAATGCCTATCTTCCATGACATATAGATAGCCTGTCTGTCTCCTGACTGTCTGACTCTCTTTTTATCCATGGTGTTCTGCCTTACGCAGGCTCTTGGAATTGAATTTTCTGACTTAGAAACACTTACATAGGCACAATTCCCAATGTCCTTGGCGAAGATTTTGAGGGGAATGCTCTTTGGGTGGTCCTTCTCTTTCTCCAGATTGATGTATCTAATCAAATGTAACAACAACCCAAAACAATACTGAGTCAGATGGATTTGACTAGTGGTTTATTTTAAAATCAAGTTATTTTGCTAATATTTTCAATAAACATATCTGTTTTTGGAAGAGAACAGATGGAAACACTCAGCAAGGTCAGACTGCATTATGGATTGAAAGCAGATAAAAAAATATCAGGACATTAAAGGCAAAGGTACAAAAAGAATGGGACATCCATGTCAGGTGATGCATGAGAAGCAAAATTAGGTTGAGGCAACTCTAAGTGATGCTTCATCCTCATAGTTTCCCTGCCTTCTCTGGGCAGACCCAGTGCTTTACTAATAAGTACAGGCACATATATAATACTTTAATAGACTAAATCAAAGTATTGGTCTTTTACTTTTCATTTAGTTTTACTAGCTGAAATAGCCTTACTCGTTTCATTTCACTCTTAATTTTCTCTTGGTCATCCCACTGCTTGAGGAGTTGGGAAAAGGAAGCAGAGAGGGAGCGAAGGGTTATGGGGCTAACAGATGAAATTAAATAGACATTTTAGCCTATATGCTCAAAGGTAGGAATAATAATTGATTTTTGAGGTGCTCAGCAGAGAACCCTGTATTTATAAAAATTCTAGAAAGTAAGTATCCTAAAAAGTAAGAAGTACATATAATGAGAGAACATTATTAGTAATAACTAGGGTCTAATCTAAACAATTTATTTTGAGGATAAATGAACAATTTTTACTAAGGAGAAGGGGAATAGTTTGGGGCACATCTCTGCAGAGATTTTTATTTATTTACAGCAGGTTAAAGATTAAAAATATGTATATTAAAAAATACCTCTGAAGGAGAGAGAGCCATTTGTCCTTTTGTTCTGGAGAACTGCCATCAAATAAAACAGAAGGAAAAAATTAAGCCACATAAAATATTATGCTAACATATTTAAGACTGTCAATACACATAAAAATACCAACAGCCCATTGTTACGGATGTAGCCATGCATGTAAACTGCAACCTCTGGAGTGAAAACCCCTCAAGGGAAAACAATACAGTCAAGTATAGTGTTATTAAATTCTCCTGGATGGATCCAAGACAGATCTACTGTCTTACTTAACTGTTCTTTTACAAGTGGTTTCACAGCAATAAGAGGTAGCTCTTACAGTGGAAGAGTACTTGATTTGGTATCTAAATACCTGCTTTCCAGGAGTATATGCAAGCTACAAAATCATGGAGAAGTCAATTTTTCTCAGCCTTAGTTTCCACATCTCTAAATCTGGGTTAATCATTTCATTCAGAGTATTTTGCAGCTTTAAGTGCCTTATAACTTGGAAGTATGCTTAATATTGAGATTAGAGCACACTGAAGAAATTTGGCATATGGATGGAAATATCTGAGGCAGCAACAAGTTTGTTGTCAATCAAACAAATACTTATTACTTTATGCAAATGGAAGAATTTTAATTTAGTAAACTAATTCATAGAAAATGCATTTGTAAGTCCTATTATTGATTAAGATCAACTTATAGTTAACTTTAATATCGGTTAATAATTTTTCTGCTAAAGTCATTGCTGCATTTAATCTTAAAGTTAAAATTAATTTAAAGTTTATTTCTATATGGTCTTGCCACTCAATAGCTTTTAAAATCATATTTCTAATTCTTAGAGAAGCTAGAAAACCCTTATTATTTTTCTGTTCCAGGAAAGTACATTTAATAAATACTTGTGATTTGCTTCTAACTTTGTTGCTTAGCACCTTTCTCCATAAGTAATCTCCCAGGACTGGCCATCAGAAAGTGCTTTATGTCTTCTATTTTTTCTTTTTTTAACCACTGACCATACCATTTTTTATCCTTCACAATTCCTTACCATCTTTTGATATATTCTCCTTTCTAAATAGAAGATTTCCTAGGTTCACTATGTCACACCTTGGATTTATTTAGCAAAATCTCTATGTTCAAAACAGATTGGCTTTCTTCAGATCCATTAAAACTTTTTACAAAGCACTTAAATAAAATTTATTTCACATCACAGTATCTTTTAAAACTTTTATTGCTGTGTAAGATACATACTGAAAAAATGCACAAAGTTTAAGTGTACAGCTTGAAGAATTTTCACAAAATAAATGCACCCATGTAACCAGCACCCAGATTATGAAATAAACTAGCACCCTGGAAGGTCCTTTCGAGTTTCCTTTCAGATACTTGTCTCTACTTTCCTGACACCCAGCACCATGGAACAATTTTGCTCGTTTGGGTGTTTTGTATAAATGTAATCATATAATATGTATTATTTTATGTCTGGCTTCTTTCATTCAATATTACGTTTGTGAGATTTATCCATACTGATGCATATGGTTTTAGATTGTTTATTCTCACTTCTGTATAGTGTTCTATTGTTTTAAGATACAACATATATTACTTCAGAAATAAATTATAAAGTCATGTCAAGTTAATTTATTGAGACTGATTTGTGTGCAATCAGCTTATATTTTCCTTTTTCCTTATCTTTCCTTGGTAATTCTTAAATCAGGCATTTTTACAGGAGTAAAAACAGAAGTACTCTAAAGTAAATGGCTATCTCAGAGTTTCATAAGCACCTAAGCCCATTAAAATAATAATAAGATCAAAGCAGTGCATCTTGGAGAAAGAAAAAATAACAAGGCGGGTCAGAAGATTCTCTCAAATTTGACGGGATGAAGGTTTGTAAGCCCTGAGAGTGAGCTAGAAACCCTATGACACTCAGTTGAGGTGCCCTAAAGAAATACAAAGACCTCAGAGGAAATGGTTGTATGGGAGGCTGGGTCCTAGGCACCAAAGTTTTCATATCAGCAAGGATACCTATATAACAAATAATCAGAGAATCTCTGAACATAAAGGACAAATCTGGGCATAGAAAAAGATGATGTCATCAGTGACCAAAATAGACTGAAGGTCAGAAGACTTTCATTCAATTTGGAGGCAGCAAAGAAGTCTCTCATATTCTGGTTCAGAGGCCCTAAGAAAATAGAGTTCCTAGTAAAAAAAGAAAATGTGATTTTCTACCAACCTGGCAAGATGGAGGATCAAGGTAAGTTTTAATTTGATTTATATAATAATGGGCTTTTCCTGCATATCTGAGTTTGTACAAGTATAAAGATTTCTACTAGGTACTTAAACTATAATACTACACTTCTAATTCCTCTTGTAGATAAATTATTGTCCAATTTAAGTATTTCCTGTGTCTTTTGAACAATGTTCCAATTTTATTGTGCAGATATCTATAAAATCAAGGTACTGTGCTTATTTTTCTGGTAGCTATAGATCCTAGGTTTGTGAACTAGAGTACATGTAGTGGTAGAGTTATGAAATTCCTTTTGTTTTTTTTTTACATGTGATTATTTACCCTGTTTCCTAAGGTAAAGCACAGAAAGGTCACAGTTATTGTTTGCCCTTCCTCCTATTCAACTCATCTGGGAATTCCTGACATGTTCTTGTGATTGTTTGTCAGTCTTAGATTTCAAAGATATCAGCTTCTATTTTTTCAGCTCTTTATAAATGTTACCATGACTGCTTTTTCAGCTTTAAGCCTGAGGATATTTTAAACTGATAGTGACCCAAATTTCCTTAATATTTATCCTAATACTTCTGATGCCTTTCACTCCTTTCTAAAGGTCTGAGTTTTGCTCTGTTATTATATATTTCAGTTAAGCCTGAAAAACTTGCCTTCCCATTTCTTGTAAGTACAGGTCTAATGTCAACAAATTCTTATATAGTTTTTAAAAAATCTTTATTCCATCTTCATTTTTGAAGGATATTTTTTGCTGGATATAGTATTCTGGGTTGAAAGCTTTTTTTTCTGTTAACACTTTAAAGATGCTGTTCCACTACCTTCTGACTTCCATAGTTTCTGATGAAAAGTCCTTAGCATTTCAAATTGTTGTTCTCTATGTAAGACATTATTTTTCTCTGGCTTATTTCAAGATTTTCTCTTTATCTTTGGTTTCCAGTAGTTTGTCTATAACACAACTTGGTGTAGTTTTCAATATACTTATCCTGTTTAGAATTCATTGAACCCACTGAACCTGTATACTTGATGTCTTCCACCAAATTTGATGTCTTCAATCATTATTTCTGCAAATACTTTTTCTGCCCTATTTCTTCTCTATCCTCTTTCTGAGATTTCAATAACATATATTACACTTTTGATATTGTCCTATATAAGCCCATAATGCTTTTTTCATTAAAAAATCTTTATTTTCTCTGTTATTTAGATTGGACAATGCATATTGTGTTATCTTCATGTTTACTAATTCTTTCCTCTTTCATCTGCATTCTTCTAGTAAAGCCATCAGGGAATTTTAAATTTAAGACATTGCATTTCTCAGTTTTACAACTTCTATTTGGTCCTTTTTTATATTTTTAATTTCTCCGTTGAGATTTTCATTCATTCAAAGTGTATTTTCCTTTAACCTACTACTTCAAGCTGCCTTAAAGCTGTTTTCTGGTAAATCCAACATATGGGACACTGCAGGATTGTCCTCTATTGATCCTTTCCTCGTTCTCTGTATGTCAAGAATTTTAGATCACATCCTAGACACGATGAATGTTTTGTTTTGGAGCCTCTGGATTCTGTTAGATTTGCAAAACAGTGCTGATGATTTTATTTTGGCAGACAGTTAGTTTGATTAGACTCAAGCTGCAAACTATCTTGCCTCTGGTAGGCAGCAGATCAGTTCAATCCTTTGGTTTTAACTTCAAAGCTGCATTTAATCTGCACATGCATGTGTGGTTCAATGATCAGCCAGAGACTCGGGCATAGCCTATACATGGATACTGGACTTCTCTATTATGATTCTGTCCTTTTTTTAGATTCCATCCTCATTCTTCAGCAGTTGGTCTGGTTGACCTGGGCTCTCATACCTCAGCCCAAAAAGACTGCAAGTTTTTGTCAATATTTTTAGCCCGCACCATGATGTGAGTACAGCCTGCCCTGAGGCTAAGTAAAGCCTAAAAAGCAGGAAACTCACCCAGTGCTGATGCCTTCTTACAAATTTCAAGTCTTCTACAAAATCTGCCAAGTTTTGTAGTCCAGAACCTTCAGGTAGTTTTTTTTTTTTTTTAATTGTATATTGTTTGGAGTTTATAGTTGTTATCTATTGAGTGGTAACTCTGTTAAGATCTCACTGTCTGATCAGAGGCAGAAATCCTTAACATTTCACTTTTTTCAAATAAGTTTTTAATTCTGAAGAAAATTGTGTGTTCAGGACAGTTGCAAAGATAGTACAGAGAGTCCACATATACCTCTCAGCCAGTTTCAGATTCTCTTAATGTTATCATCTTACATTATCATGGTACATTCGTCAAAACTAAGACACCACTATTACTATTGGCTAAATTCTCAACTTCATTTGAATTTCATCAGTTTTTCTGTTAATGTCCTTCTTCTTTTCTAGGATCCAATCCAGGGTACCAGAATGCATTTAGTTGTCTTATCTCCTTAGTGTCTTGTCTGTGACAGCTTTTAGTCTTCTCTGTTTTGAGTAGTACCGGTTAGGTATCCTCTAGAATGCACCTCAATTTGGATCTATCTAATGTTTTTCTTATGATTAGACCAGCAGAGTTATACGTTATGGGAAGGAAGACTACAATTATAACATTACAATTATCACATTATAACAAGGGACACATTTTAGAAATATGAAATCACTGGTGATGTTAATCTTGGACATTTGGTTAAAGTACTTTGAACTATACAAAATTAATATTATTCTCCTCTCCTTAAACAAAAATGTTCCATAGAAACTCCTTTATTAATGATGTCATGTAGCACCACCCCTCTCAAAATTACTTCTTTTCACCTGTAACTCCAAGGAGATTAATTGGAAATGATAATCTCTAGAGAAATCTGTCATTGAATAAAGATACACAGAAAATGATGCAAACACATGCTTCTTCCAAATAAGCTTTTAAAATCATATGGTGGGCCAATAGTATGTAACATAATGTAATGACATGTCTTTTCTTTATTAGAAGATTAACGCTTGGAAAATTTTAGTTACCTGGCTTTAGGCTGGTGCCTGAGGAGTTTGAGGAGCAGAAAGAAAAGCACAGTGTGCATGTCACAAACACTAACTCTTTAAGTGTAAGATAAAAACTGGATTGAAGTGTGGTTGTTCAAAATCACATATGTGAATTTTGGTCTGATCACTCTAAACTGAAAAGGGCCAGTTAATCAAGTTTGGGGGAAAAGGATAAATATTCTCAATTCATACATTTTCTAACTCTATCCCAGCCTGGGAACGAATCTTGGGAAACTGATTTTTACTCCTTAAATCACACATTTGCTTTTGATTGCCACACCCCAGAAATTATGCAGCTGGTTGTGTATTTCACAAGAGAGAACCAAGTAAATACAGGACAAGCTGTGTTTCTTACCTGAAAGTGGCCACAAAGTTCACAGTAGGCCAGCCCAAGACAAAGGACTTCATGGCGTTGGTGTTGCCTTCTCCTACTTCATCCACACAGCTTGCTGTCCACATGTCACTTAATTTTATTTTATTTTTTATTTTAAAGTTGTTATTATATCTAGAAAGATAAAAACAAAACAGTTCCTCTGAGTATTTTGTTTCTTAAATGTTCTGAGAGCTTCTGTGCTTGTGCTAAGAGGACAATTTTCACTAACCAGGGGCAAAGAATGTCTTATTCATTGGTTTTTATTTTACTAGCACAGTAAAATCGTAACATGATAAAATTTTACTTGGTGTTTGATGAGTGAATCTTGGCACAAGAAGGCCTTGGAAACATTTGGTATATTAGTCCTTATGTCTGCTTTTCTACAGGTTGAGCACTGCATTTAGATTTAAATCTAATTTCAACTTTGTTGCTGTTATAAAAAATTAACATAATTTATAGCTTGTTTTAAAAAAGATTTGAGTACCTGAGCAAAAGATTAAAAACACAAATGTTTTTTAAAATATTTATGAAAAATTCTTCTAGAGATAGACTAAAATATTTAACCCCGAAGTAACTAAAAGAATTTATAATGCATTTTCAACTGAGTGGTTACAAGATAATCTAACCTTTAGAAAAATGGGTTATTTTAAATTTCCTTTCTTGAAATTTTGTTCATACATTTCCTCCTCATATTCTGATTACAACTGAAAAACTGTAGCTTAAAAACAGAATCCCAACTTTAAAAAAAGGTCCCAAATTTTTTTATTATATTTAAATGGAGTAGCCTTATTCAACATTCATCTCTGTGAACTCAGAAGGTGATCTACTTTAAGTCAGTAGTGAAACTGCGTTTGATAATTCCTACCTAATATCCCTTGGACCTCGGAGATAGAAACCACCATATCTCTAGACCTAAGTGATAAATTGAATGCTCATGATGAACCTGTTACTTGGGAAGTATAAGAGAATGCCTAAGGAAATAAAGATACTTCCTATCATTCAGAACCATTTGTGGAAATACTAAAAACAAAAATGAAATCAAATGGAAATATCTTTATAACTCCTCTGATTCATGGAACATCTAAAATTAAAACTCTTGGGAGATTTATGAAATGAAAAAGGATCTTACAGGAGCTACACATATGGGTGATCTAGATTCAAAACCTCATTTATGCTTCCAAAGGGCACACTGAATTTGAGTGTAATAGAAAAGTGCCTTGTGATGTAAAGGTTTCTTTCTCTACTTTATTTCAATATTTTTCACCTTTTAATATGAGTCTTTAGATTTTTATGAAACATACTCAATTACAGATAAAATATTTCTCCTAGATGGCAATTATTTATGTAATATAAAACTAAAACTACATAAGCTTTTGTAAGGAAAGGCATATATCTGCTAGTTTTCACACATTTTGTGTTTTCTCATGTTGGTCTCTTTCTATTTTAGATACATCAGACACCACATGGGAAATTCCACCTGTACCTAACTGGAAAAAAATTCTTTCCAACAATTCGCCATGTAAATCAATAAAGTGCCAAGATCGTCAACCCTCTGATACCAAACAGAAGGAGCTGTCTAAAAATTCAAACAATGATATCCATTTCCAAATAATAATAATGGCTAATATTTATTGAGAACTTACTATGTGCCAGTCACTATTCTAAAGACTTTATATATACTATTTATTTTAATCCTTAAATGACTATATGAGACCAATAATACCCCCAATTTAGAGAAAATGAAATAGAGTTATAGAAAGAACAGTTCAAGTGGCAGATCCAGAATCTGAACTTCAGCAGTGTTGACTTCTGAGTTCATGTTCCTAATAATGATGCATACACAAAAAGCCCCTAGTTAATGCCATTTCTAAAAAGCACCTGGATGTAAGTATCTTTCCATGAAGTTCCCATCAGCTTTTGTATCCTCAGTTTTATTTTTTTGTCTTTCCAGGGCTGTGTAAGGCTTTTTTTTTTTTTTTATGTGTAAGGCTTTTTAAATGAAATTGTTTATTTATTATGGACGTAAGGGGGCGAAATCTCATAATTTTATGGTCACAAAGCTATACGGGTTTGCTTGAAAATAAAGCTTTATATTTAAATAGACTGTCCTCAAGTCATAGTGGGTTTTCCACAGATTTTTCACTCTAAATCTCCAATAGTATTAAACTATCCCAACAGAAATTAGAAAGTATGTATCTAAATTGAACTGGCTGAAAGAAGAAAACAACCAAAAAATAATTTCTTTATTTCTACAATGTAGACGCTTATCAGAAATTTATTAAGATGGAAGATATATTTCTTTGCCTTCTTATCCTCTAATCTTTATATTGGAAGGAATATCCAGTGAACTATTGAAATACACAGGATTCTAGCGGGATTTTCCTCAATCTATGATGGAGATATTTTATTAAATGTTTGGAAACAGAGATTATGTTATTTTCCACATTATCTGATGATAAATCTATTGCTACTGAATTAACGATCAGTACTTTATATACTTCATTCTTTTGATTTAAACAGAACTCACTATTTTTGTGTGTGTTTAGAAAATAAAATATGAGCTTGGTGGTGGTTTAAGTGGGTATAAGGTTACGTACAGTCATTTTCTTTTAGTAATTTCCAAATAGTTGCTGAATGGCTATAAATAGAGAGAATATATACTGCTTTCTAAATACTTCAATATTTATAAAGCAAATTTTCTTTTAAAAAATAAGAAGCCACTATTTTACTGCAAAAGTAACTTATTTAGTTTTCTAATCAAATGGCCCCTAAGATCCCATCTGGCTTTAATACTTTTTCAATACAGTATGTACCCCTGGTTGACTGCTTGACTGCAACCTCATGAGAGCCAGAATAAGCCACTCTCAGACTCCTGACCCAGAGAAACCAGGTGAAATGTTTGTCATTTTAAGCTTTTATATTTGAGGAAATCTGTTATGATGCAGTAGATAACAAATGCAGCCTTCAAAGGTCCTGATGACCTGACCTATTGCCTACTTCTCCAATTAACCTCATCTCATATCACTCTCCTGCTCATTATGCTCCGGTTAAACAAGACTTCTTTTAACTCCTCCAAAGGGCTAAGTTTTTCCTTCCACCTTTACAACTCCTGTTTCCTCTACCTATCTATCCTCCCAATATCTGAATGGCTGGTTGCTTTTCATTCTTCAATGATTTTCTCCCCTCTATCTCTATCTAACATACATCCTATATTTTTCTTCATGAGCACCCTGTTTTCTCCATAGCACTGGTGATGATCTGTAATTCTCCCCTATACATTAGAATATAAACTACAAGTAAACAGGGGCCATATTCCTGTCACATTCTTCACTGTATCCCTTACCTTTTTTCAGGGCCTGGCCCAGAGCAGGACTTAACTGAACACTTGTTAAATTAATGAAACTTTTTTTTTTTTTGCAAAAAACACTGTAACAGAAGATGCCAGACATTCTTACAGTAAGTGACGATAGGAAAGTTACCTTTGTTAGTGGAAATACAATTTTATAATGATAACCAAGAAAGGAGATACGATATACTTACTTGATTTTGGCCACAACAAACAAATCATTAAACAGGAAAAGATGTCGCTCCTGCTTCTGCAGGCCTCTTTTGAGTTCTACCCGGCCATCAAGCAGCAAAGTCCTACTGGAGCATGCAAATGATGACAGAAATGCACATGAGTCCACAGTAGCAGAAGGACTTTCCCTGTAATGGATCAAACACCACATATCAGTTAGACAATTGATCAAACACAGGATCAATTTTTTAATAAAATTACAGTTCATAACTGGGGAAGAAGAGATGAGCTCATTTAAAATATGCTGAGTTTAAAATCATCAGTGGACTAGGTGGCATGGAGAAATGAGATAGAGAGCTGGAACTTGGAAGAGAAGTCAAAAGTAGAGATGTAGATTTACTGATCATACAGGTGCATAAATTATAGGAATGGCTATGGGAATGGCTAGCAGTGCCCAGGATAAGAGCACAGAATAATAAGAAAAGAGGTAGAAACACATCCCTAAGTAAAGCTATATTATGAAGAGGTGAAAAAAAGAGAACTAGTAAACAAGATGGGGACTGGTTAATGAAGTAGCAGAAAAAGGAGAATGAACGACTGGTGGCTGGAGTGCAGAAACTGGTAGAGGGGATAAGTCGAGAACTGAGAAGATGTCTGGGTCACTGGGAGTTCCAAGAGAATGGTGAGAGTAGGACCGAAACAGCCCAGAACTTGATGGTGGTGGTGGGTAGATAGTGAGAAGTAAGAACTAAAGTCAGGAACTCTGATGACTTTTCAGTAGCCTAACACTAGAAGGTGACTTTAGGGTTTCTGAAAGAGTACACATGCTGAGTGAGGAAAAGCAGGAAGTCAGGTGAACCAGAAGTTCTGAAAGTACGTACTATCTTTCTTTTTACAGATTTGAAAACTGATGCTCAGAGTAGGAAAATAATATTCTGCTGCTAAGTGAAAGGGATTTAAAAGGAAGTATGGTTTCAAAACATGTACTTTTTATAATTCCATGTACCCTTCACAAAGACCAGCACTCCTACTATTGACTCCGATACTCCTACACCCTTGGTGACTGAACCCAGTGATGTCGGACTCAAGGACTTGGGGGAAGGCACAGTTTAAAGCCAAGCCTTTTTGCTATGAAGATGCTATCAGACAGCTATCTGATTACCTCAGTTTCCTCATCTGTAAAATAAAGTAATTGAGCTAGAAGATCTTTAAATTCCTTTTATAATTTGTATATGGGACAATGCACCCCCAAAAGCTGGAAATAAGACTTCTGATGAGAGGGGAAACAGGTAAAGGATATGACTAGCAATCTCTGTGAGAGCAACGCTAGTTTAAATAGTTTATAAATGTGTGACTATTTGTGAGTCTCCTGTGGGAAATGAGCCAGAATTGAAATAAAATAAAAACCAAGCAATAGTAGCAATAACAACAAAAACAAAGGGATACATCTTTACTAGTCTAAGAATAAAATGAGCTCAAAGAACAAAAATTTGTGAAGGTCTACATCAAAGCACAGAGTGTCAGAGGTCATGCCCTGTCACCCCCAAGTGTCTGGTTCACACAGCAGCTATGATAACAGGAATTCCAACTTATCTCTGTTTCTTGGGTTTAAATAGCATAGGTCATGGTGTCTGATCTTCTCTGGATATATACAAAAAGGCTGAGGACCATGTAGTATCCTGATTACTCTCTGAGGTAATGCCTGAGTGGCCAACCATCCCTTCCTCTCTTACTTGGGTTCTCTAATTGTAGTCTCCCCACCACAGCTTTAGCACCAACTAGGAAATTATGAAAAATATTAGACCCCTTATCACTCACCTGCATACCTCCATATATACATTAAACCTCAGATTTAATGAATCAGAAACTCTGGTGGGTGGGCTCAGCTTTCTGTATCTTAGCAGGCCATTCAGGTGATTCTGATGCATGCTGAAATTTGAGAACTACTGCTCTATTAGGATCTACATTATATTATGGCTTTAAAATTCTAAAACTCTACAATATTTATATTCAAAGAAGAATATACTTTTCTGCTTCAGCTTAGGTGAACTTCTGAGTTATTTCATCATTTCCTGTGGGTTTTGAGCCTCCACTACCTTTTCTAAGAAATGCATTCTATTATTTTCATAATTACTATTTAAGAACATATTGTAGAACCTTATGGAGATATACAGGTGAATGATAAGGCAAGTAAATCAATCAGAAACCTTAAAAAGAAAAGAGGAAGGGAGCTTCTATGCTTGCTATTATAGATAGCAAGCAAAGAAAAAAGAAAAGGAATTAATCTTAGAGAAAAATCTTTTCAACCTCAAATTCTTCTGTGGAACAAGGCAGGGCGGGAAGTAGAGGTGGGAGGCACAATGGCATCTTTCAGCTTATAGAGATTTTTGAAGTTTAGAAGACAAGAATGAAGCCTCACTTGATGTTATCAAAACTGAGCAAGGACAAGCCTAACAATGAATGGAAGAAGGAATGGCTAAAAATAGCATTTACACAGCTTTAGCTTCTTTACTGCGCGACAAGAAAACTTTGCACGTGAAAATGATTGTTTGCATTTTGCTTTTAGGTATTCAATAAATAACTGCTTTTTCTCTTTTTACCTTAACTGATAGTCTTCATTTCTATACTCTTCTCCAGACCTCTCCCTTCTGTCTTTTCCTTTCTGCCTGTAGAGCTCCCTTTAGTAATTCCTGTAGAGCTAGTTTCTTAGAAACAAACCCTCCCAGAGATTGTCTGAAAATACTTTAAACTCCCCCTCATTTCTGAAGGACAGTTTTGCTGGATAAAGAATTCTTGGTTGGCAGTTTTTTCTCTTTCAGAATCTTAAATATATCATACCACTGACTTCTCACTTCTATGGTTTCTGCTGACAAATATGCATATAGTCTTACCAAGTTTCCCTTGTATGTGATGATTACTTTTCTCTTGCTGCTTACGGAATTCTCTCTTTGTCTCTGACATTTGACAATCTGATTAGTAAATGTCTTGGAGTAGGTCTATTTGGATCTATTCTGCTTGGGGTAGATTGTGTTTCTTGGATCCTTTATTTTATGTCTTTCATAAGAGATGGGAATTTTCAGTGATAACTTCCTCCATTATTATTTCTGCCCATTTTCCTTTATCTTCTCCTTCTGGCACAACCATAACGTGTGTATTAGTGCACTTCATGCTGTCATTCAATTCCCTGAGACCCTGTTCATATTTTCCCATATCTGTTCTTTTGTGTGTAGGATTTCAGATGTCCTGTCCTTTAGTTCTTCCATCTCTTCAAATTTGCTGTTGTAGGTCTCCACTGTTTTTTCATCTCTTCTATTGTGCCTTTCATCCCCGTAAGTGCTGCCATTTGCTTTTTCAAACTTTTGAGTACTTTTTTTATGGTTTTCCAATGTCTTCGTTATATCCTTCATCTTTTACCATATCTTTCTTCAACTCATTTATTTGATTTTTGATGTGATTTTGTATGTTGAACGTCCTTAACTAGTTGTTTCAATTCCTGTATCTCACTGTTCATTTGGGTCATATCTTCGATTTTTCCTAGCATGACTCATTATTTTTTTGCTGGTGTTGAGGCATTTGATTTCCTTAAATAATTTATTCTAGAGGTTGTTTTCACTCTTTTACCTAAGGTTTTCTTGTTGATTGGCTTCGCTCTCTATCTGTTCTTTAATGTTTAGCCCAACTTATTCTAGATCTCTAGCATAGCTTCTGTTTAACTGATCAGAATTTTTCAGCTCATTTTTTTGCTTCTTGCTTATGTGGAACCTTTTCTTGAGGAGAGTCTCCTCAGTTATGATTGACCCAGACAGATTTTCCCAGCTCAGATAGGCCCACGTCTCAGGAGGAGGTGTAATCAATATCAAATTTCCCTGACGGTGAGACCCAGCAGATTGTCAGACTTCCCCATGAAGCCTCTGGACTCAGTGCTTTTCCTATCCTGCCCCACTCATGGCACTTGTCAGTCTGTAGCTCCCCACCAGTGTGAAGTGATCCTGTACCTAGAGCTCTCAGTAGATTCTCCCTGCCAGTGGTGTGGTTGAGGCAGAGGCTGGGGAAGAAGGTGGGCTTAGGTTGCTTCTGTTTTTCCAGACCCTGGGGCCTGAATTCCCTGAAAGAGGGCAGCCACTTGAGCTGGGCCCCACCCCGCTTTTCTTGGGGAAGATACACCCTTTTGGGAATTATTCCCATTCTCCTTACTTTGTCTCCCAGACATACCTTAATTCTACCCTTGCCTGGGGCAGTGCAGAAGCCTAGGAGTGCTTGTAGTTTTATATAATGAGCTATTAAGAAGTTAAAAAAACAAACAAAAAGACCAAGAGGAAAAAAAGAGCCTTTTGAGAGCCAGACCCCAGCCCCCCAGGTTTGCCAATCAAGAGCTGGAGTTGGTTTACAGCTCTATATGTCTCCAGGGTCTACGTGCCTCCTTTATTTGGGGCTCAGCCCTTTTCCAGTATTTTGTGCTGTCCAATACAAAAAGTCTCTGGGTTTTGTTATTTGTTGTTGCTGTTGTTTGTTCAGCCCCATTCCCTCTCTGCTGGGGCAAAAACTCCCAGTTCCTTTAGTGCTTACTTCAGGTTTAGTGCTTGGGTCCTGTTTTCAGTAGTCTGAATTTTTCCATTAATTCTACAATTGGAGCTTTGTTGAGCTACCTTCCTTGCTCCTAGTAAGGTCTGTTTTTTATTCCCTAGGGAACCAGCATGTCATACCAATGGAGGAGGGGTGCCAGCCTCCACAGCTTGGGAGACTTAACGTTCTGTGTGGGATCTCAGCCATTCTACCCATTTCATACTGGTGTACTATGTGTGTCTGGCCACTGAAGTCCCCCTACAGTTGTTCCAGACAGATCCTGATTCCTTACTAGCTGCCCTGGAGGATGAACTAAATTCCACACCACCATCTTGCCACCCCTCCAATAACTGCTTTTTGATTACAATGATGACCCATCAGATAGCAGTATGATGTAAACCAGGGGCCCTCAAACTATTACTTAAAGGGCCAGACAGTAAGTAGTTTTAAGTTCTGTGGGTTATACAGTCCGTTGCACCTCTGCCCATGTAGTACAAAAGCAAACATAGACAACACATAAACAAATGAGTATGGATATATACCAAAAAACTTTATTTACAAAAACAGGTGGCACACCTAGGTCATAGTTTGCTGACCCCTGGTTTAAACAAAATTTCTGAGACTTTTAAATGCTTATCACTTAAGTCTTATCTGTAACAAATGGATAATTTAAATTTTTCTTGCTTGGGGGTTAGCCTAGGTCAACGATTAATTAGGCTACTTTAATAGCTTGCATTTTAAAGCAAATCCAAAGGGATTTCATATAAAAATAACTCCCGTGCCACCTAACAATATTTTAAAATAAGTAGAGGTGGTTATAGTGTGGGGAAGAATCTATAGTGAAATTAAAATATTTTTCTTTTTCTGTGTAGACTATATCTATGTACACGTCTACAGTTCATCATTTTAAAGATTTATGTATAGGCATGCCAAGAGTTGCTTCAAGACTTTACCAAGCAATGGTTAAAAAAAATTCATGCAGTACTCTGAAATAAAAATAAACACTTCAGCACTCACATAATTGAAAAGAAAAAAAAAATCTTTCATGGAAGGAAACAAAACACAAATAATCTCGGTGGTTTTTAAAACTACAGTCTTAGTGTTTCCTACTTAAAAAATGTATTTCTCAATTATGTGATACTGAAGTGTTTATTTTTATTCTGAGTGCAATGTAGATGTGTTTATTTTAGTCTCTTAGAGTATGAAAATGGGAGGGGGTAAGAATATAACCGTTAATTTAGCCTCTAAATACAGCCTGATTAGGATTCACAAGTTATAATTAACAGAGCTTTAAGATGGTCCAACAAATACAAGCAGATCCTAAGACTTAACCTGCTGCCTCCTTCTTATGTATTAACATTCCATGTACAAATAGGTTTGTGAAGCCATTTCTGAAAGGAATTTAGGACCTTAATCATCTTTCATTACAACTAGGTGAAACTTGGCGACAGTAATCTCTGTTAATATTTATTACTAAGGCTTATTCTAAAAGTGAGTGTAGTTTTAGGTTTTAGTTTTTCAGGTGGCATTGCTTCATCTTAAATCACAAAAGTAATTAAGATTCAGAATATTTCTTGGACTTGTCTATGTTTATAAGTAGTAATCAACTGAAGATTATGATGACAAATGATACATAGGACCTTGATAACCCCAGAGCCTAGTACACAGCAACCTGCACATGGTCATGGCTCAATAATCACTGAAAAACTGCAACAGGATTTACTTTTAAAAAATCTACCTATCTCTCAGAGCCCATTCCAAATGCCATCCATTCCACAAAAACTTTCTCTCGACTGAATTTTTGCTTGGCATCTCTTATAAGATATCCAGCACTCATCATATTCTACCTATAACTCTTAAGTATTCTCATTTGACATTAATTGAGTATGGTTAAAGTAATTATTCATAATAGCGATAATGATGGAAAAGTAAAGAATGCTAATGGTGCAAAAAACTCAAGTACCTTTCCTGGGTGCCTGTCATGTGCCAAGCACTGGAGGTGCAGTCTCAGACCTCAGGGAGCTAGCAATCTGGTAGGGAATCAAACAAGTAAGCACAATGATAAGCCAGAGTGCAAGAAAAGAAATGCAGAGTGTTGAGGGCTCACATAGAAGCAAAGAATAGGAGGCCCTGACTGAGACTGGATTGGGTAAGAATGTTTCCTGGAGGAATCACAGTCTTGAAAGATGACCAGTCTGATGAAGGCTGAAGGGTACTCTAAGTGAAGGAAGAACATGACAAACACGGATGGTGTGTCTCAGTAACAGTCAGAAGTTCTGAAAGGCAGGAGTGGCAAGGGCCCAAGGAATAGAAACAGCAGATGAGGAAGGCTGCAGGCCAGGGATGTTATTCCTATCAGGGGAACGGGCTTAGACTTTATCTGATAGCACTAAAGAGTTTTAAACTGGACACTGTGTTTGCAATATCATGTTGAAGGAAAGAGAAGAGGGCAAACTTAAAGGAAGGGAGAATATTAGGAATTTATTGCAGTAATATTATGCAATAAATGTTGTGGACCTGAGTTGGCAGTGAACAAAAGGGTAAGAGAGAAAATTTTTAAGGGATATTTTAAAAATACAGATGTCAAAACGTGCAAATTGATTGGTCCTGGGGTGACGGTGGGAGTGGGGGCTGGTGAATGAGACACAGAATCTGGGATGCCTCCCAGGTGGACACAGATGGAATTGAATAAGTAAAAGAATACAGCCAACATTTATTTATTTCTACTTTATTTTTCATCCAAGAAAATACATGCTGAGCACCTTTATGTGTCAGCTACCTTTATGTGTCAACTAGACATTGTGCCAAATGGTGAAACAAGGTAGATTTATTCTCTGCTCTTGTGCAACTTTGATCCAGTTATACATTCAACTATCTTCTTGACATCACCCGTTGTTGTTCAAGTTCAATTTTTAGCAGAGGTTGAAAGCCATAGCTTAAAGTTATATTTTATTTGACTTATATGAATTTTGAAAACATTTGATTTTGAATGTCCAGTTTGCCACATTCTCTCTCTGCCACTTCTTTACTGTTTATGGCAACTCTCAGGGCTCTGAAGGCACGTAAGTCTTTGATGTTGCCCTACAGTTACATTTTTTTAAAACTAGCTTTATTTTAAAAATTGAGGTCTTTATTGTTGCAAAATATACATAATGAAGCTTTCCATTTAGCCATTTTAATGTGTACAACTTAGCGGCATTTAGTACATTCACAATGTGTGCAACCATTGCCAGTATTTACATTCAGAACATTTTCATCATTACAAAAGGGAACATGTACCCATTAAAGAGTCACTCCTCATTTCTTACTCCCTCAAGCTCTTGGCAACCACAAATCTGCTTTCTGTGTCTAAGGATTTACCTTTATAGGATTTCATATAAATGATATCATATAATATGTGGCCTTCTATTCTATGTGTGGCTTCTTTCACTTAACACAATGTTTTCAAGGATCATCCAGGTTGCAGCATGTATCAGAACTTTCTTTCTTTACAGGGCTGAATAATATTCCATTGTATGGGTACATCCTATTTGTTTATTCATTCACCACATTTAGATGGACATTTAGGCTGTGTGATGGTTTGAAATTGTATAAGATCATGTTCTTTGAATCCATTTCAGTGGGTGTAGACCTGTTGGGGGTGAGACCTTTTGATTAGGTTATTTCAATTGTATATGCCCTGTGTAGGTCTTAAGCCTCTTACTGGAGTCCTTTATAAGAGGATGAAACACATAGAGAAACTCTGAGAAGAAAATCCCTGAGAAGCTGAGAAAAAAACCCAAAAAACTGAAGGCAATGAAACCCAAGGAGAGAAGGTCCAGCAGATGCCATCTGGGAGAGTTGCTGAGGATCAGTGTAGCTGGTCTTTGGGGAAAAAGCATTGTCTTTTGATGCCGTGATTTGGATATTTTCATGGCCTCAGAGTGGTTAAACTGTAGGCTAATAAATCCCCATTGTTAAAAATCAGTCCATTTCTGGTATATTGCATTTCATCAGCTTTACCAAACTAAAACAGGTTGTTTCTACCTTTTGATTATTGTGACTAATACTGCTATAAACATTTGTGTGAAAGTTTTTGCTTGAACACCTATCTTCAGTTATTTTTGGATATGCTTGGAGTGGAATTACTGGGGTGACGGTGGGAGTGGGGGCTGGTGAATGAGACACAGAATCTGGGATGCCTCCCAGATTACATATATGGTAATTCTACATTTAATGTGCTGAGGAACTGCTAAATTGTTTTCAATAGTGGCGGCTGGCTGCAACATGTTACATTTCTACCAGCAATGCAGGAGGGTCCTTGTGTAACCTTTGACCTTCCCTCTTTTGTTTCCCATAAACACCTCTTAAGTTTTAAGGATATTCTAACTAAAAAAAAACCAAACTCTTGGATCTGGGTCCTCATAACCTCTCCTATAGATAACTTGTCCTATAATTTGTAATAAACTCCTAACTGGACTCTATACTTTCTTGTTCTATTTCTTCTCCAATCTATCAAATTAATCTTCTTGATGCATATTATCAATGATCACAGCATAGCTACTGCCTACAGAATAAGCCCAACTCATTAACCTGACATTTAAATTTAGCATCAGTTTTGCCCTTTATGACATATTAAGTTAGAACTCTCTCTAGTTGCTGTATAAAGGATAAACCAGTGAATCTTAGAGAATATATTAGTCCAGAAGTAATTTGTAACAAAAAGAAATGACTATTGAAGTGTAACTACAAAAATCAGTATTAACATCAAAACTTTGTCTAATCAAATGAAAATCTATTAGATATTCATGGTTATTTCAAATATCTCAGCATTAAAATGCACTTTCAGGAAATCTAATCTAAACAAGTATCTGTCTTATTGATGGGATAAAACACAGGAATGTTGCTATTACAATAATCATTGTCTTGATAAAATAAAAAATTCAAATTACCCAAGAAAACTCTATAATGAGATAACAGCATGATGTGGTTACAAGCAATACGAATCATACTTCCACTTCCAAATTAGCTTCAATGATTAAAAGATGAATCATATAATCCATATACAGTCTGCATTCTGACACGGTCATTACAAGAATGGAGTCTAGTGATCATGTTAATATCAGGTTCAAAATTAACTAAGATAGGATAAGAACTTGGTAGGATAAAATGATGGAAAAGCAGAGTGAGCAAAGGCTTAAAAGCAGGAAATATGTCAAGGAGAACTTTAAAATTACCATAAAAATGCTGATTGAAACAGAGTGAATATGTGATATGAGCTCAACAAACTCATATTAACAATTATGTTACAATTTAAAGAGCAAGGGAAATATAAACATAAATAAGCAAAGACAGAAGAGCAAAGTGGAAGGAGGGTGTGAAGGACAAAGAAGGGCACTAATAAGTAATTACACCAATGAAGCGATATCCTCATACGAAGAGAGATTATTTCTAAAGAAGGGAGTAAACCACCTCATTTCTTCACAGTCTTGACATAGAAGTTGCTCAACAACAGATATTAGAAGTTCACTTAGTACAAAGCACTTCAGAAATGTTACAAGAGAGAATAAGATATCATGAGCATTGTTTCTGAGGACCTAAATAAAAAAAAATTTATATACAAATTATGTATATTGATGCAATCCCACTTATCAGAGAAAAACCTGAGTTTTAGAACTGTAACTCCCCAGGAAAATGCAACTCTTCAAGAATAGCTCTACTTCAGTAAGAAAAAATGAGTAGGAATAGATAAATTATCTATTCCTATTATCAAAGAAATCTTCACACCAATTCAGTAACTTCTGTGTGGCTTGTTAACTTAAAAATACTATCTTCAATATTAATGAGGTAAAATTGGTTTAAGTAATCTTTTTGAATTAGAAACTAATGCCAAACATATTCAAGCAACTCAAGAATATTTATACATGTTGTGATTACAGTGTGATGTGATTATTACATACTGGTTTGTTTACAATGAGCCAAGTGGCACCAATAAGCTGACTCCAGCAGTTTGGTTCAATTAATAATTATCTAATGGCATACCATAGGAATTAATTTGATTAGGGGTAGTTCTGCCTATAATTTTTAGATCTGCTGAAGTTAAAAAACATCATTAATAACTTCTAATTATGAAGTTTAAAAATATTAATTATATCCTTGAATTAGAAGTACTTAAGGCAGTGAGGGACTTACCTAAGTCATCTATTATCCCAAGCTTATTTTTATGCCAAAATTTCAATATTCAAGTTGATACATAAACAGGTTGATTCAATTAACTGATTTGCAACTAACAGAAAAGAGTTAGCTTTGACAGGAACCTTTTAACTACTGTTCTGCCAAACTATCCACTCAGTACATTTCAGGTTAAGAAAGTACCACATAATAAATACCTGCTTTATTAAAAACAAAAAGATCAGTGCAATGAGGTAGTTGAAGTCTCTTAAGAAAAAATTCACTACATACTTTTGAAATAACAAATTCTTAAGCATATTCTTGCTTTAGATAAATTAATTTCAAATTGAGAAATCATTTGGGAAATGAAAGAACAAGCTTTTTTTAGTGGATAGTAAATAGAAAATGGAATATTAGAGGAACAGTTTAATCCATTGTGTGTTTTCTATATTGAAGCGACTATAATTCAATTAAAGTTTAACTTTTATCTTTAAAATCCCAAATCTTATTCCAGATTTACAAATAATTAATTCAGTCACTTACATATTAATGATTGCCTATAATGCATCAAGGCACAGGGGATACAGAAAACAATGAAGTAGACAGGAGCCATGTAAAGAATTTTACCTTTTATTCTGAAAGAAACAGGAAGGGGAAATGGCTTGGACAGAGAAGGGATAGGATTTATTGGGTGACTAGACTGGAGGGAGACAGGAGTGGAAGCATGTAATAAATACTTGTGCTTTAGTTTGTTAATGCTGTCAGAAACGCACTATATCAAAAATGGGCTGGTTTTTATAAAGTAGTAAGTATTATTATTAGTGTACAGTTTTAAGACCATAAAATGTCCAACTAAGGCATCCAGAGACAAATTCCTTGTCTCAAGAAAGGCCAATCTGGGAAGGTATGTGGCTGGCATCTGTTGGTCCTTTGGCTTCTAATTTCAAACAACTTCCTTGGGAGCATTTTCTTTCTCATCTCCAAATGTCTTGGTGTCGGCTCTTAGCTTCTCCAAAATGTTTTTGTTTTTTTGAAGGACTCCAGTAAACTAATCAAGACCCACCTTGAACTGGCAGAGTCACATCTCCATCTAATCAAAAAGTCATACTCACAAATGGTTGTATCAAGTCTCCATGGAAACAATGCAATTAAAATTTCCACCCCATAATATTGAACCAAGGTTAAAAGAAACTTGGCTGTCTCCACAAGATTGTATCAGGAAAAAGGACATGGTTTTTCTGGGGTACATAACAGATAATCACAGTGATGAGTTGGCTGAAATTCCTTAACTAAAAATTCACTAGGGGGTTTGAAATGTTTTAGTTTAGGAGAGAGATGATAGTGATTTGGCAGAAGATGGTAGCTAAGGAAGGAGTGAAAAACAATTCTAGTCTAGATATATTTCAAAGGTAGAACTTAATAGGATTTGATAGATCAACTTTTGACCTAAGCAACTGAATTTTGAAGTGGGGATGACGAATCTGGTTTTAGAATATTAGGTTTGAAATATTTATTACTTCAAAGTGGAGATGTCAAGTAGGTAGCTGGCTAGATGGTTCAAGGATTCAGGAGAGAAATTAAAGTTAGATGTACAAACTTAGGAGCCATTAGAGTATAGTTTTTGAAGGTATGGGAGAGATCAGTGCTGCATATATTTGTAACTGTTGCCTCTTATCTGCCTTAACATGCCCTAACATATCCAGACATCTCTCGTTCTTGCAAGCCTTGCTATTCTAACCCCCTGCCTAGCAACTCCTGAGCATATATCGCACCACCTTTTCACCTCTTCTTCATTAGACCATGTACACTCCTCACCTCACCACCCATTATAATATTCAACACACCTCCTAACCAATCCACATCCTATACGACACCATACCAGCTGCCCATCAAAGTTTCTTCACCCCTAATTAACTCCCCCTCACCAACCCTATATATTCTTTGTGTTTCCTCCTGTCGGGGTCTTAGCCTGTAAGCCTTGCCAGCCAGCTAAGTCCCGCGAGCCCTATGCAATAAATTACTACTATTATTCTTTAGTCTCGGTTTATTGTGCTCGTGCGCCCTCCAAACCTTCGAGCCCCGTGGTCTCGGCTGACGCCGCTCTCCAGCCGAACCACATCCGAGGACGAGACCCCAGTGCGGTCGGGCTAGGCAAGCCCCAAGCCGCAGATCAGGTAATTTTTAGGCATTTAGTTTAGATGGAGAATAGGTTCAAGTATTGAGTCCTGGAGCACACCAACATTTAGAAGTTAGGAAACAGAAAGACTAGCCATGTAGAATGAGCTCGTTATCCTAAGTAAATAGAACTAAGAGGTCAAGAGGAGAAGGAAGAGATTGGGGTGTCAAATGCACAGAAATGTCAAAGAGGACAATGTGACCACAGGACTTAGTGTTAAGGAGGTCCCCAGTGACCCTAACAAAAAAAAAATCTGGTTAAGTGATGGGAGACACGCCTGTTTGTAACCAATTTAAGAGAGGAGTGAAATCAGCACTTAGACAAGTCTTTTAAGGAGTTTTGATGTAAGGGAGATAAATGAGTCAGCAGAAAGAGAGGGATTCCAGCCAACGGGTATCTTGCTTTGTTTTCATGTATATTTTCAACAAATCCACAAATAATAAATAATATAATGAACCCCAAATATCCATACGCAGATTTAACAATTATCAATAATTTGTCACATTTGCTTCATCTATCCCTCATACTTGATGTTACTTTACTCAGTGGGAAACAAAGCTCAAAGGATTTCAGGTAAGTTACTGACCATTACAATGTGAGTTGATGGCAGCTTTGGGACTAGGGAGGGAAGTAGGAATGATGTAGAGGACAGAGAACAGGACCTCTGAGCCTTGGTTTCCTTGTCAGTGAGGATGTTAAATATATCTCTACCAACAATATAAATCTATTGTTCAGTCCTGAAAATGACATTTTTGCTAAGGGGAACAAGTGTTATTCTACTAGTAAAACAAAATTCAAAATGTTTATTGTACTGAAATGCAAAATGTTTTGGAAATGTCATGCATGAAGAAATAATATAGTTTTACAATAGCATCAAATTTTAGGTAACTGGTGATTCTTCAAAGTTACCATCTAACATGACCAAAACCATTTTTAATTTTTTGAAAAAAAGCGTTAAAAGGATATAAAAAAATGAAAATATACAAAAAACTCATATATCCAGTAAAGTGGGATAACAAAGTGGTCTTTTTTGTCCATTATTTGGTAAAGCTATTACAAAATTCTAAAATATTCTCTGACAATAACAGATAAAACTAAACCAAATAGAACACAAAAATTAGTTGAGAATTAGAGTAGACATTTAGGAAACTTACAGAAAGTTCTTCCCTACAGTACCAAGAAAGTGTCTCCACTCTCAGATGCAAAGCATGCTTTCTTGTGCTTAGCAGCAGTGACTCTTACGAAACACTAGCAGCTTTACTTGAAGTCAGTATTGAAGAATAAGTCAGTGTTAAAGAGGAAAGGACTCAGAACACTTTCTTCCTGTGCCAGATGATTTCAGTTTTTCAACATAAATATATTTGAAAATTACCTTGTACATCAAAGCCTTGAATAACTACCAAAAAGCCGAAGATGCTTTTTGGTTCAATCCTTGGAAATAAACAACCTTTAGTCTATGAAATCCTGAATAGGAATATATCAGAATCTTTGGTAACTGAGGGTTTAGCAGTTGTTAGGGACACCAGACATTAAGATGGTAGACAAAGAAATAGACTTGTAATGCCCACACCATAACCTGAAATGCTTTTTAAATAAGTAAATCCCTGATGTTAGCGTGCAATAACATATTCTCACCTGTCTCCTTCTGATAAAAGTAACCCAAAGTTAGGCAACTGAAATTTTCAGAAAACACAGTTGTTTATTATACTGAAGCTCACCTATTCTAGGTAGAATGAAAATAATAACATTTAAAAAAGATGATGTAATTTGTATTAGATAGGGCTACTTTAATATTTCTCAAGTATTTCATGAAAGCTTACGCTGGGCAATTTAATCTATTTTTGCCTTGTTCTCTGATTTCTAAATTTTTTCTTTTTATGGAGATATATCATATATTCACATACCATATAATCATCCAAAGTGTACAATAAGTGGTTCACAGTATCATCATGTAGCTGTGCATTCATCATCACAATATATTTTTGAACACTTTCATTACTCCAAAAATTAAAAAAAAAAGATAAAAATGAAGACCCAAAATATCCTATTCCCTTCACTCCCCCCATTGTTTATTTTTTGTCATATTTTTTTCTTATTCATCTGTCCACACATTGGATAAAGGAAGTATCAGTCACAAGGGTTCACAATTATACCAACACACCTTAACAGCTCTACAGTTATTCAATCATCTTCAAGAATCAAGGCTACTGGATTACAATTCTATGGTTTTAGGTATTTCTCTCTAGCCTTTCAAATACATCAGAAATTGAAAAGGGATATCTATATATTACATAAGAATAACCTATAAAATGATCTCTTGACTTGATTTGAAATTTCTCAGCCACTGAAACTTTGTTTCATTTCTCTTCCCCCTTTTGGTCAAGAAGGCTTTCTCACTCCCACGTTGCCAGGGCCAGGCTCAGCCCTGGGAGTCATGTCCCACATTGTCAGAGAGATCTACACCCCTGGGTGTCATGTCCCATGTAGGGGGGATGGGCAACCTAATCTTGACATTAACACTTTAAAGCATCAAAACCCAATATAATCCCCAATTTCAAACTAAAGTAAACCCAAGTCTTAAAATAAAAGCTTTAGGTAGAATGTGCAGAATACACAATCAACAAAAGTTGTCCTTAAAAGACTTTTAAACAGTAAAGAGAAGCTTTTAATATTTATATACTGTGCTATCAATTATATTTTCCAATTATTAATAATTTTCACCTGGAGCTATCATCAAAGGTGGAAATATCTATTTGAATGAAATATGATATAAAAGATAGTATTTGAAAAGACTTGGCTTTTAAGTAATTCTTATTCCAGACAATATTAACATTTTTCATTTCATTTCACTAGTCACTAAAACAAGAAACAAAATAAAATACTCTAAGTTGAACAGGTGCATAATGATTGACATCAGTATGTAGTGAGCACTTATTATACACAAATATTTGTTTTGAATGCCCACTACATACTTGATGTTTAAGTGGGTTCAAAACAGAACAGACTAGATTCTGCCTTCAAGGACTTAAACGAGTAATTAGATGTAAAAATTATACAATATAAGATCAAAAGTGCTAAGTATTATAGAAAGCAGTAATAACTTGAGTGTTAAGGAAGTTTCAGAATAGGAAAGAGTACTTCCAGATAACTAAGGGTGAATGAGGAGGAAGAGAAGTGACCAGAAAAGGGTGCACAGAGGATTCATCTTTTCATCTGAGTTTTTAGGAGAGTGCTGTTTCAGACAAAAGAGTGAAACTGCAGCATAAAAAGATAAGGTGATGGGCAGGCCACAGTGGCTCAGCAGACAGAGTTCTCACTTGTCATGTCAGATACCTGGGTTCACTTCCCAGTGCAATTTCCATGCAAAAAAAAAAAAAAAAGATCAGATGATTTGTCAAGTCACTAAGCTACTTATTGCAAAGTTATATCTGAAATACTGGTTTCCCCATGCCCAAAGCAGGTAGGTTTTGGATTAAGCATGTGGCATTTTTGGCAATATTCTTCATCCAGATTTTCTCATGGTAAATGTCTCTATTTTTTCATCTGTGTGGTTGAAGTTAGTTCACAATGAAACAAAAAAAGTCATAATGTCACTGAAAGCAGAAAAAATTCTACAGTTTATGTTTAAATTATTTACATTACTTGGTCTTTCTCTTCTCTAAATATAGAAACTATATGAAGCATTAAAGTCTCGGTATCTTTAACAGATTAACAATATCTGACTCAGAATAAGTTTTCACTAATTATTTGTTGACTGAATTTACTTAAAGCCTATAAATGTGCTACTTAGCACTTAATTACATGCTATTTCTTATGTTCTCTACTTCTTTTGTATCTGTATACCATTTTTCCTCAATTACTTGGCAAGCTCTTAGTTGTCATTTTTTTAAATTAAAAACTTTATCAGAGAAGCTAAGGTTTTTAGAGAATAATCATGCATACAAGACAGGATTCCCATATACCACCCCCCACAACCAACACTTGCATTGGTGTGGAAAATTGATTACAATTGACGGTAATCCTTTTTTTGTAATTCTCCTATTTTTTAACAGTAATTGCATTTGTTACAATTGATGAAAGATTATAAAAGTAGTACTCTAACTATTGCCCATAGTTTACATAGGGGTATTTTTTACCCATATTCCCAAGCAGTTTTTTTTCATGTATATCTTTATTACTCATTTACCCATACAATGAGTAAAAGGCGTGTCAGTCACAAGGTTTTTACAATCACAGGGTTATATGATAAAAGCCAAATATTTACATAATCATTATCAAGGATCAGGGCTACTGTATTAAAGCTCAACAATTTCTTTATGGCTGTTCTAATACACTAGAAAGTAAAAAGAAATATCTATATAATGTGTCATAGTCATAATCATTTGTTAAATCTTAATTTCTCAGTCACACCTCCTCCCTCTCATTTGATCATTCTCTTAATCCTTTTAGGATATCTGGGCAATGACCATTTTAACTTCATGTTGGAGATGGGTGTTGCTCTTATGGAGTAGAGGAATTAAACTGGTTAATACTCTTGGAGAGTTTGGTACTCTGGGTTTCAGGGCTTATCTGGTCTAGGAACAATCTGGAGGCCATAAGTTT